>NC_136061.1:149607187-152007187 GCF_964261635.1 Lissotriton helveticus
TCTTTTTCTTCTTCTTTTTTTTTTGGTCGTCAATCTTGTTAGTTTATGTATGATCTAATTTGCTCTGGAAATCTGTTTCTTTTACTTATATATTCCAGGTGGTTTAACCAAATTTGTTTCATGACCTTGGTCTTCAAGTGGGGGGAGGAGGGAATTTATTAAATGTCAAAATGTGAATAAAAACTTTTTAAAAAAAAGAACAATTCTATATATTTGGCCCCAGAAGACAAGGATAAAATAACAGAGTTAAGGAGCGAAAAAAGGAAGAACCCAATTATTTACAAAGGGAACAAGATTCTCCTACTGATGGACTTGACCCAGATGATACTTGACAAGAGGTTGGAACTCCACAGTAGAAGTGTTGACAAAGTGCCAAATTAATAACGCTCATATGGAATGATCCGCCACATGACGTTTGTAGCAGAGGGTAGACAAATCCTAGGTCTGAACACTGAACAAGAAGAAACTGCAACAGGTCAGAATAAGACAGCATTGCAAGTCAACAAACAATAGCAAACTCAAATTCACTCTTCTACATTTAGAAAGAGATGCTGGGTAAAGATTTTGCTTAGGGGGTCATTCGGATGACTTTTTGAAGTCGTTTTAGACAAGTTGGGCAAATATGTTTTTGCTAAATATAAGCTAGGGACTAAAATAATAATGGTGGCAACATTATCTACCTCGAACCGACTGTCATGTGTTCAATGCATGGTGGTTTTCCCTATGTTAACCTAACTGTGCATAATACAGTCTGCATTTGCTTTGCACATGTTACTATATATGCATGCTTATTTTTGAGCCACACTGTATTTTCATACAGAGCTTGCATCTATTTTCGTGTTCTGTTCCTTCCTGGGATTACGTCTGAACACAGCAGACAAGGGTAAACAACAATGTCCCTTGTTATTTTGGTCAGGCCCTAGCACCTAGACACAACACAAGCGTGCAGCTGCTGTTTGTAAGCATATATTTATTCATATAGGTATACACAGTAATGCAGCATATATAGAGAGAGAGACTTTCTGAGATGTAGAACGTCCACCTGTGTATGCTAAGGTACGGACTCCGCTACTAAATCCAGAGATCTTTGTTGTATAACCATTCAGCTTCTGTAGAAAGGGTGGAGGGGTAAGGTAACTGTCTTATAATATAATAGTTTACTGACTATGCTGATGACATTAATGTTAGGTGTTTTCTGATCGTGGTACGAATACTGCATTCTAGAGCACATTAGTTTAAATAACCTTTCAAACTTTCTTTGTGTCTCTGTTATATCTTATTGTGGATGAGTATGTGTGTGAGAGTGAAAAGGGGTGTTCTGTTATCGCGATCCCTTAAAGGGTCAGGAGCATTGTGTTCTGGGGTGTCAATTTTCTTGTTTCCCTGGTAAGGTTAGGAGGGCAAGTGAGACATTATAGATAGTCGGACCCTGGCTGATGCGTACTGAGCTGGTATGGTGACTCAGTCCCTTCATACTGTTGTTCTATGATCCCAAGCATAGTTCTGTTCCTGAGCAGAATCCCTGCAACACAACCACAGAATAAATTCTTACAGGCAATGTTGAGAAAACTACATGGTTTCAGTGAAGTTGGATACTGGGGAGGCTTTAATGGGGATTGATGGGAACCTTGATAAGTCAGGGAGACACAGAAGGCATAGCAGAAGCACTCAAGATCTGGGGTTAGTAGATGGCTGGCACCTGTTGCACCCACTGAAAAACACTTTAGTTACTATTCCCACATACATCATACACCATCTGGAACAGATACTTTGTTTGTGCCAGCATATTGGCAGGGCAGATGAAGAAGGCCACAAAAGGTATCCTGTCCATATCGAACCACGCCCCAGTTACAATCATCACCAATCGGACAAAAGTGCTATAAGTAGATCCTAAATATTACAAAGTAGAACTCACTTTCTCTCAACTAACATGACCAACACAACTTCATAGATACTATGGGACAACCGAGTAGCGGTGGTCTGCAGAAACTCACAGCGTTCAAGGAGGCGGGCAGAAGAAACAGATAACTGACACGGGCAAAACTAGAGACATACTTGAAAATAGCAGAAAAGTCCATGAATCCTCACGCAAAAAAACTGACAGAAGAAAAGTGACGAAAATTAGGGACCAACTCAACATGCTATTAGTTAAGAAGAAAGAAACTGCCTTTGGTCCCTAAAATGTAAAACATATTAATTTGGCAATAAAACCCATCCTCAGCTGGCAAGAGAGTTTAAGAGTAAGCAAAACAGAAAGAGGATACTGAACCTTACAGTGAAAAATGGACAAGTAATCTTTGAAGACAAGGGGAGAGTCGTAATATTTAAAGACTTCTTTGAAAAACTATATTCAAAAGACTCTGAATCCCACTCACCAGAATTAATTTCTATGTAGCTGAAGCTCCCGAGGGCTACTGACTCCCAGAGGGAATTTTTAACAATGTCCATAATTGAGGAAAAAGTAAGAGTTGTCATAAAAGGCCTAAAATCCCATAAAACTCCAGACTTACAGTTATGTATTACTCAGTTGGCCCGAACCCTCACTATTTTGCTCAATAAGTGAAAAGGATAGATTTACAAACTCCACAAGAAGGAGAAGGATGCCTCACTTTACCTCTGTTACATACCCCTAACCCTCCTAAATATAAATAACAACTGTACCTGAAAATCCTAATGATTCACCTTTTCTTGGTCGTCTTGAACCTTCCTGTCTTGGCTCCCGAGACCCTCTGATACTCTATTTTGTCTAATACTGTTTGGAGTTGTATCAGAGTGTGGTCTTTAAAATCCCCTGTGACCCTCCCTTAATGTTTGTTGTTGTTGCGTCTTGAACCTTATACATGAAGACGAGCCTGGTTTTTACTAGGACACACAGTCATTCGATAGCATAAGGTGGGCAATCTATCTCACTGAGACAGCCATCAACAAGGAGGCACTACTGGCCCTGTTGGTGCTGGATGCTAAGAATGCGTGTAGCAGGGTAAACTGGGACCTCTTAAAGAAAGTGATGGTGAAATTCAGAGTGGAGAGGACTGGACTTCAGTCGAATCTGGGTGAAATTGGGAAATTTCACCAAACTTCACAATAAACATGTTACTTACCTACGATTACTCATTATCTGGTAGAGACAATATCTAATATCTTTTCTTTCTGCATCAAGTCTGACTCCTGGGAAATTTAAAGGTAAGGAATCTGAAGCTAGAAGTCATTATCAGATTTGGGAAGTACATGAAAAATGCACGATCAGCAAATTGGTTTGAACAATTCAGGGTTTACTTTATTCCAGAATTCAAGAATTCCTAATGAGTAGGTTCCATTGCATAGCTCAATAGTGCTTCCGAAGGACGTGTTTTGCTAGAGACAAGACGCCACACTGCCGCCTGCCTCTCACTGGAAGCAATCACGAAGTGGGTCAAGGAGACCCAATGGCTGTGGGAGACTTTGAAGGTAAGGTGTGCATGAATGTGACTCCAAAGGAATATGTGTTCTTACAACGAATTCCGTTGCAACGCATGCCTTTACCACGCATGCGTTACAACGGAATGCTTTTTCTTCGCATAGGCTTTTCCTCTAATACTTCCGTGGTGACGTCATACGTCGTTAAGAGGAAACGGAAGTTTCTTTCCGTTTCCTCTTAAAGGATGCCGTTTGCCTACACATCTCGACGTTTTTTGAGGTGAGTTTCATTTTATGGGGGGGAGACCCTCCCAAGCCCCCCTTTTTTTGTTACCCTTTACCACATATGCCATTACTACGTACCTCGTAGTAATGGTATGCGTGGTAAAGGCTTTCGTGGTTAATGTTTCCGTGGAAACGGCCGCGTTGTAGTGGCCGTTTCCCCTCCAAAGATGGAAAAAGATCCTGGGAAGCTACAGGAGTCATGAACTGTGAGATTTTGTGAATCTTTCCTATTTAGATTGTGGTGGCCAGTAGAGTTCATGAATAAGCAAGGCGGGATTGTTCGACATGAGTCTCCAAAGGTTTAAAATACACCCGATTACAGACAAAAGTTAAAAGAGAAAACATTTACACGAGTAAGCTTATCTTTGAATATGGTAATTTCCTGATCGACAAGCATGAAAGAAGCAGCACATTCTGTTCACTTGAACTGGAGCCAAGGCGCCTGAACGCGGACAGATGCTTTGGAGAGAAGAGCTTGGCCTGCCGTGGAGCACATCTTTCCTTTGGCTCAGATTGCCTCCCTGCAGCTAAATAAGTTTAAAAGCTGCACAGGATTCATTTTATCACACAGACTTAGGGCTGCTAAAATAAACCCTTGAATCACATCCCACAGTAGTTGTATAACTAATGCACAGAGTCAATTAGCATGTGTTAGTGAGGTTGGGTAGCAATATCTCTCCATTAAAATGATACACTTTTCTTGAAATTGGTAGATGGATATAATCCTATTAATCCCCACTATTTGTTGTAGATGTACCAAGATTAATTTCCATCTGCCCAAACTCGTGTCTTAGCACAGGTAAAGCGGGATTTCAACAGCTGTTGCCAATACTTACCAGCTCCGCGAAAAATATTCATCATGAGCTCCATCTGCTCGTCATCAATCTACGGTAGGAAAACAACAACTGTTAACATATCTCAACCGCCTCCAGAAAATGGATGCCCTTGCTTTAACAAATCACTCTCATCTAACACTGCTCCTCGCACACCTCCCATCCCATTCGCACTCTGATTTGTTTCTGCGTACTGTTTCTACAGCTGTCTTATAACAACGAGCGCACAAGTGGTGCTGGGCTGCAATGCTTCCGCCATCTTGACAAGCTCATTTGATGAAATGCACAGAACTAAAGCTGTTTTATAGATATGGGAAACTTATTTTGTTGGGGTATTCTGGTGAGTATTTACGTAGCCAGAACCTAACCGTGCCCGGTAGCGAGTCCTCTACATAGAACTGACCACAATGGACAGCCTTGTGTTGCATAGATAAATGGGGCATTTATAACATGCATCTTCAGGGGTTGGAAAAAGGCGGTGATTGGGTTACAGGGGATATGATCTTCACATATGGGATTACATCAGCATTTCTTTGTTGCAGTTTGCACAACATACAGTAGTCCTAAATAACTCTATATTTAGAGGTTTTTAGGGTTGCGTCTTTAGGTTTCTGGACATTGAAGGATCTGTAAGGAATGAACAAGGTCTTGAATCTGGTGTGAGTCAGGAGGGGAATCAAGTTAAATATCTGAAGTGTTGGTGATGTGACCTTGACTACGTTCTCCAAGGATCAGGCTTTGCCCTTACCACTGAGAACTCTAAAGAAGGCCCTTTGGTTTTCCAACTCTAAGAAGAAGGTGGTTGCGCATTCCCGCCATTTGCACTTTGGAATGGGTCGGTAAAAACATTTTGCAAGTCTGAAATATTATTCTGACTCACAAACTAGATTCAGTACATAGCATAACGCTATTTTGCTCTAGCAAAACATGTGATTTTGTGAATCACAGGATTTGTAAATGCAAAATAGTTTTGTACTCCAGACCTTATTTTCTGAGTCTGCCTACAGCTCAGAAGGTATACTGACGTCTTAGAAATTTATGTTAAGAAATTTATGTTAACTTCTGCGGAAATAATATGGATATTTATATGATACTTACCTCATCTGCAATATGCAATTGTTTGTATCTAAAATTCTGGATTTCAATAAAGTATACTGACTTTTCCTGTGTCATCATTAGTTTAAAAATCATAAGGTAGTTCAAGTATGTCCAACATTGGTCGACGAAAAACCGATCCATGCCATGGTCATGGGTATACTGAAACTCTGACACGGTTCTGTCCCTTGGGGGCAACATTTGACATCTGTGATTTCTCTGAAATGGACTCATATTTCAGATGTTGCCCTACGGCTCTACTTATAATTAGCAAATGTAACGTTGTTGGAGACAACAATAGTTGAATAAAGGTTTTAATCAAGTAAAAGATGTATATGGTTTTAATCAAGTAAAAGATGTATAAAGCGCCAAAAACCCACAGAGGGTGACTGGGCACTAGCTTGGACCTGGACCGTGAGAGTTACCCAGATTACATGTATAATCCTCTTTTGTTTGTATTGCTTTGTGTTTATTATCTGGAAAAGACATCTATATTATTTGTAAGACTTTAGAAATGGAATCCTGAGTTTCTTTGTATCCACAGACACCTTTAGCACACACAGACTTTCTTTAATTTCTGAGTCAGTGCTGCAAATCTGGCTTTCTGGACCAGAGCACCTACAATCAGCACCAGTTATTGTGTTTTCTGCTCTGTAACCGAATTGGAGTTATGTACCCACTTAAACACAGAACATGTCTACAAGCCAGCAAACAGAACATTAACACAGTGCACTTTTTAATGCAACACCATCCAGTTTGAGTGAAACCGATTTACCAGAGTGCAGAAATGGGGAACCAACCAAAAAGAGCTGCTTGTCCCTTCGGCTCAGCTTTATGTTCTGTTGCCCCATTTTTAGTCGAGCCCAGACGGCTCTGCCAGTTGGGGCACCATGTAGCAGTCGTGGTGCCGTCTGAGGAGGAGTCCCTCCATGGCGGAATTGCACAGAAAACATTGAAAATGTCCCCTGCGAGCAGGCGAAAAAGCTTTCAGCTCATCTTGGACATTTTGTATGCAGATTCTGAAAACAGACTCCAACTTTTCTACCACCCACCTCGGTCTGGGAGGGCTGTGTCAAGAAGGCAACATCAAAGAAAAAGGTGGCAGCAGGGGGAGGAGCAGAATAGGGATGGAAATGCAATGGGAGTGAATGATGGGAGCCGGCTCAGAGAGCACTAGTCTTTCTCTTAACCACAGCAGCTCCCTCCAACATAGGAGGAACCCAAATGTGATGTGAACTCAGGGGCAGATCTACAAGGAAGTGCCGCAGTATGGCACCGCAAGCCCTTCGGCTGCGCCACGCTGCGGCACTCCCGAAGCACAGGGATGCATCATATTTACAAGAATATGTCGCATCTCTGAGCTTCCCCCTGCACTGGCGCACAAACTTCTGCCGTGCGCCGGCGCAGGCACCTTTGCACCATGGTTCAAGGATGCCTGCGTTGGGGGAGATAGTTTTTGTGCAGGAAGGGGCACCTTCCTGCATAAAAACAATCACTACAAGCATTTTCCTCTTTCAATGTGTGCTGTAGAATGCAGCACGCATTGAAAGAGGAAACAACGTTTTCATTTCTCCTCGTTGCGCCTTGTTACGCCACCTCTAGGGTGGCGAAGCATTGAGACGCATCTCCAGATTTACGAATTCTCGTAAATCTAGAGATGTGTCTTGTTCCATGGGTGTTGAGTGGGAACACCCACAGCAACACCCAAGGAAAGCCACTTCAACGCAAAGTGCTGCGTGTGAAGGGGCTGTATTTAAAAGGAGAGGAAAAGTCACGCAGGGTGGCTTTTCCTATCCTTGTAAATATGGTGGAGCCCCCTTGCGCCACCAGTACATCACGAAAAGTGACATACTGGTGGCGCAGGGGGCTTGTAAATCTGCCCCTCAATGTTTAGCAGATGGACCATCAAACTTTAAATTATACGTAAATGCTGCAGAATAACCGCCATGCGTCAGTTCATGCAATCAGTCAGTCCTGCTAATGATAATGATTTGAATCGAGAAATTGACTTCTATGTGCACAAGTGCTTATAAACACTGCTCTGCATAAGTCAGAAATGTAAAAGCACCTTGTCGATCGCTTCTATTCGTTTTTTTGCAGTATTAAAACACTGCACTCGTTTTTCTTTAGTACCTCCATTTCTGCAGCCATATTTTCTATTCACAATTAAAAATTTGTGGTTCTCATTTTTTAGGTTCCATTTCCCATAACACATTCACCTCCATGTTCTACTGAACCTTCCGAGTTCATGTGTTTAATATTACAAGTTATCCCCTCATTGCCAAGTGGGGGCCCCCTGTGAGAACTTATCCACACCTCACCCTTGTCCACCCTACAGCTCGTTAATTTCTCCATACAAAATATTGTGCTCATCAGAATTATGTCAAAACTAACCCTGGGCGTAGTTCGCGAAGTAGCGCTACGCGTAGCTACGCGAAGTGCACTTCACACTACGCGAGCTACGCGTAGCACTACGCGAACTGCGTAGTACCCTGTTCGCACTGTGCAAGATGCCATTTTCAATGATTGCACAGTGCCAGATGCTTGTCCGCACTGTGCAATCATTGAAAACGGCATCTTGTACAGTGCGAGCTGTAGTTTTCTGCCACTTGAGTAGATTTTTACTCAAGCGGCACCTTTCTCAACGCGGACTGGTAGTTTCTCATCGTGAGCGGTCGCGAGCATACGCAACCACTCGCAATGAGAAACCTGACCTCCCCGCTTTGAGAATCTCGCCGGGAGGTTTATTTTCCATGCTCGCGATCGACAACTTGATGTTGCTGATCGCGAACGAGGAAAAAGTCTCGCCGGGATGTCATTTAGCTTGCTCGCAGTCGCCAACTTGACATTGAGGACCGCGAGCAGGCAAAAAATGACCGCTGCACTACGCTAAGCGTGTTTGCACTGTGCTACGTGCAATTCACGCAGTGCGAAGTAACGGAACCTTTGCAAACTATGCGAGCATAGCGTAGTGCTTTGCCCAGGGTTAGTCCAAACCCAATACAAAGGACACTACCTTGCCCCCAGACACGCCAATACAGCCCAGAAACATGAGCATTCTGCCTCTAAATATGACCACGATGCCTCAAAATCAAAATACAACCCCTTTGCCAGCCTCCTCACGCCTCCTGGTGCAACTGACATTAGAACCGCATTATTTTCCAGGTAGTAAGGAATAAGAGCAAGAAGTGGAGCCATGACTAGGGGTTTTGAGGAACAGCATGAAGGTACACAAAAGGGGGTGACTGGAGGGACATGAAGAGGCAGCATCAGCATGGTAAGAGCAGGTGTGACTGAGGCAACACGGGAGGAGCAGCAGTGCTTACTTTGTGCCGGTGGTTGCCTGTGATGAGCACCGGTACTCCTTTTTGGAGACAGTGGCTTATTTTGCATGATCAGATTCTGACCCACAGCAAGTGAGAGAAAGGCAGGAGAGTGGAGAAAGCATGAGGAAGGAACCACAAAGGGCATGGATGAAAAATAATGAGAAACAAAATCGCATACCCAAGGTACACAGTGTAGTTATAACACAATAAAGTGAAAGTAATTCTGAAAATGATTAGTAGACACAAGTCATTGTCCAGAAGTAGTAAATATCAGTACAGCTCTGTTTTACAAGAAACATGGTATCATCCGTTCACAACACAAGGCCATAGAGAAAGTTCCTAATCATGTTGTCCGAAGTTTAAAACCTCTTGAATAAAGTCATAAAGAGTAGGTAGAATGATTATTGTGCTGTGAAGGTATGCATGTGTAGGTGTCCAGCCATGTTTCATTCCTAAAATAACTTTTTAAAGGTTGAAAGAATAGATTTGTAATCAATTTGTACCTCATAGTGAATTTTCATTTCCAATTTATGAGGTTGTGTGCAAAACCCTTTACATATGGCAACTGCAGTGTTTGTCAATATGAGATTAACAGATGTCATACGTCTGAACACAATGTTAAATAGATTTACATGATACACAACTTCAACTTACTGTCTACATATTTTTTTCTGTCACTGCCAGCTGGCATACGTAGGCAGGACAGTTATACTTCTAAAAGAGATCATCCAGTAGCATATTTGTTGTGACATCAAAAATAGAGATGAGCAGTTACTTACCATCGGAAGCAGCGTATCTGGTAGAGACTCTATCTAGCAGCAGATTCCTTACCTTAGAATAATCCCCATGCAACACACTGGATCTGGACTTTTTTTCAAGAGCAGTCTTCCCTGCAGGCCGGTAGGTGGTGTCATTCAGCTCCGTCCATGCCAGAAGTGACATGCACTGTGCCTTTATAGGAGTCACCCCAGCAGGCTGACATCAGTTTCTTGTTGCTGCTTTCCACAGCAAAAGCGCGGAGCAGTGAAGAATACTGGGTCCTTGAGAAGGAAAGAGCTCTTCACTCTGATTCTGCCCACAGAGCGGGAAGGATTGGTTGGTCGGTAAGGAATCGGCTGCTAGAGTCTCTACCTGATAAGGTGTTACTAAAGGTAAGTAACTTGTTCATCTGATAGAGACTTGTATCCCCAGATTCTTTACCTTAGAATAGATACCCAAGCAATACCGCTCTGGTGGTTTGGCTACGGCACGGATTAAACTAGGAAGTCCTGCCTTACTGAATGGGAAAAGTATCAGTCTCCGCAGACCTGACTGTCCAGGCAGTAGTGTAAACGTGTGCTGGGAAGCCTATGTTGCTGCTTGACAGGTCCACCGTTAGCATATGCAGTGGTCACAGCCTTGGCTCTGGTGGAAAGAGTTCATAATCCTTCTGGAGGTTCTTTTTTTACCAATGTGTAGCAGATTTTGATGCAGAGCACTATCCATCATGACATGGTCCTTTTCTGCACTCTGACGTACCCCACCGAGAGTTGATCGTCCATTTGGAACTCTTTTATGTGGCCAAAGTAGAAAGACAATGCACTCTTTGGGTCCAGATGACGGAGTCTCTCCTCTTCTTCAGAGGGGATAGGCGGAGAGTAAAAAGTAAGCAGGGTGATGTACTGGCCTATATGAAACGGAGTGACCAAATTCGGTAGGAAGGATGCTCTAGTCTGAAAAAACAGTTTGTCTGGGTAGATGGTAAGGTACGAAGGCTGAGATGACAAGGTCTGTAGCTCACTGACCCTCTGAGCTGATGTTATTGTCACTAGAAAGGTTGTTTTTATAGTGAGTTGCCTCATAGGGCAGTTGTGTAATGGCTCAAAAGAAGTGCACATGAGAAACTTTATGACTAAATTAAGGTCCCACCGAGGAGTGATAAATCGTGAAGGTGGGAAGATGTGTTGGAGGCCTTTTAAAAACCTATGTACAATAGGGCACTTGAAGAGGGATGGCTGATCAGGTAACCGCTGAAATGCAGGCATGGCAGAAAGATATCCTTTTAAGGTGCCTAAAGCAGAGCCCAGCTGGGTTAGAGGTAGAATAAACAAAATAACTTGGGAAAGGGCTGCAGATAGGGGGTCAACTTGTTTATCGCTACACCATGCCATGAACTTACTCAAATGGCAGGCCTTTGCCAAAACTGTACAAAAAGGGACTCCTGGCTGCCAGGATAACATTGCGGACTTTGGGCGGAAGGTCGAAAGCTGTCAACTGTTGCCGCTCACTCTCCACGCATGAAGGCAAAGCATTGTCATGTCTGAGTGAAGAACCCTGCCCTGTTGCTGCGACAGAAGATCTGCCGAAAGAGACCACCTGATCGTAGGGTCTATGTACTCTCAACATCTCGAGATACCAGACTCTCCGTGCCAAATTCAGAGCCACAAGAATGACTTGGGCCCAGTTGGTCCTGATCTTGTTGAGAGCTCTGGGCAGGCGTGTTGTTGGTGGAAAGGCGTACAGAAGGCCTGCGCTCCAATCAAATTCAAAATCATCTCAGAGTGAGAGGACCCTTGAAAACTCCAGCGTGCACTACTGCTGTCATTGCGTGTTCTCCACGGTGGAAAACAGATCCAGCCAAGGCGATCTGCATTCTTGGAAGAGACCTTGTGCCACCCCCTGAGGGAGACACCATTAGCAATCCGCTCAGCAGCCAAGTTTTTCTGCCCTGACATTCAGAGAGCCTGCCAGGTGTTCAACCCCCAGGGAGATACTATGATGATCCAGCCATGTCAAGAGGTGAAATGACTCTTGATAAAGGGTGTACAACCCCACTCCACCTTTTTTGTTGCAGTACCACATGACAGTGGTGTTGTCCATGAACACCTGAACTAGCCTTACTTTGATTGAAGAAAGGAAGGCCTTCTATGCCAGTTGCATTGCTCAAAGCTCCAAAAGGTTGATCTGGAGTTCAGCTTACTCCGGAGACCACAGTCCTCTGATTTTCAGCTCTCCCAGATGACTGCACCAGCCCAGAAGTGATGCATCTGTCCCCACCATCAGTTCTAAGTGGCTGTGGTAGAGGGGTCTGCCACTGACCCAAACGTGGTTTGTTTTCCGCCACTGTGGGTCTTTTCTGGTTTCCTCTGATATCTGGATCATGTTGGTGATTCCCCTGATGGAGTGACCACTGGAACTTCAGGTCCTACTTCAGAGCCCTCATATGCCAGCAGGCATGTGTCACTGGATCGATGCAGGAGGCCATAAGACCCAACAATCTAAGCCAGTCTCCCCGAAATCCAAGATAGAGGCTGAAACATCGGCATCAGAGCCTGAAAATCCTAGACTTGCTGCTTGAGAGGATAGGGCTAAAACTGCACTGTATCCAGAACAGCTCTTATGAAAGAAAGCGTCTAAGAAGAAATAAGGTGTGATTTTGGCACATTGATAGTGAACCCCAGCGAATGCAGAAGGTTTGCCGTAGTCTGAAGGTGGGAGATAATTACTTGGGGCTAGCACGCTTTTAACAGCCAATTGTCGAGGTAGGAAAAGGTTGGAATCCCTGATCTCTGCAGATGAGTTGCAACTACCACCATCACTTTCATGAACTCCTGAGGGACGCTTGTAAGACCAAAATTAAGCACGACTAACTAAATGTGCTCTTGGCCTACGGGGAACAGCAGGTAGCGCCTGTTGGCATGCAGAATGGGTATGGGAAAATAGGCACCCTGCAAGTCCAGCAATACCATCCACTCTCCTGGGTCCAGGGCACATAGAACTTGCATGAGAATTTTTCAATTTCTCGTTTTTCAGGAAGAGATTGAGATGGCGCAGGTCTAAATTCGGAAAAAGTCCTTCGTTCTTCTTGGGCACCAGAAAACAGCAGAAAAAGCAACCATGACCTACTTATGATGCCGGTTCCTTCTCTGTACTCCCTTGGCCAAGAGAGATAACAGCCCCTGACAAAGCAAGGAGAGGTAGACCTCTGTCACTTTACCCCAATTCAGTGGTATGGGTGGGGAGTGGCCACAAAGGGTAGGGAGCTGCTGTTTTGGAGAAGCTGCAAAAACCACTGACTTCCAGTGGTGCAGTTAATGGCGTATCCTGCCACCCACTTGATGCCCAAATTGGTTGGAGGGCATAGTAAAAGGGGTTCAGAGGCTGCGCTGCCACGGGGGTGGTGGATTGCTCAACTTATGGCTGCCTGTCCCACACTGTCTGTGGGAACTGTCTCCTTGGCCACAAAAAGATTGTGAGGCTTACTGGCCGGGGTGGCTGGGCATGTACAAACACGATTAGATGCCCCTTCCATGGCCACAAAGGGGAGGCTTGGGAAGGTCCAAGGACCTGGCCATAGTTCTGTTCTCCTTAAAGGGCTCAAGCTAAAAGTCCCTTGTCTCTCCACACAACTGAGGACCATCAGAGGGCATGTCCATGAGTCAGGCCTGGACATTCCCCGAATAGGCAGTGTTTCTCAACCAGGAGTGGCGTCAAAGGGCCAGCTTCATTGAAATGACTCTGCCCAGCCAGCTGGGACAGATCCACAGAGTTCCGATGAAATTATTTAATTAAGATTTATTGTAGCACATCATGCTGCCTTGTATACCATAACTGACAGGCTTTCATACTCGATAGACCCACTTTTATCAACTAAGTTCTTCGAGCGAACGGTTTGCTAATTGTTATGTTTCGTTGTTACGCAACCATTTACTTTCAACTTTTGCTTTTACCTCCCATTTTTATAGTAACATTGATTCACTGCTTTGTTCCTCTTTTCCTTTCATTTACCTCCCTTATTTGCACTTCTACACTAATCCCTTTTTTTAAACTCCTCTGTCTGTTTCTGTGACTATATGTACTGGTCAATTACCCTTGATCACAAACTACTAGACAATGTCCTGTTTGTCAACACATTTAAGGCATATAAAATAAATAATTGGCACATTTGATCTGATATATTTCTTCGATTTGCCACAATATTGGCCGGTAACCTTAGTTTTATTCTTACAGCCACTTAGATCCAACAAACTTCCAATGTAATCTGCAACACTTTCATTGTGCAAGTTTATGAACTTTAGGCCAGTGTTAGACTGCTTACATACTCCACCTTTTTGCAAGTGTCACCTTTTATTTCTACATTTTCTCCTACACTGGCCTTCTGGGACACTGATTAATTGCACCCCAGAGGTTTGGGTTTTTGCCCATACAGATTTAGTATTCATAATGATCACACATAAAACTCTCTATACACTTGAGATTTGTTGGCTCCATTTACCCCTGTACCCCACTTCTCGGTTCTTTTGCATCTCTTCTCATGTATTAACTTTTATTTCACATAATTTGCTTTATTGGTGCTCTATAGACAATAATTGGAATGAGTTTGGTACAAATTGATTGCAAATATATTCTTTCATCTTTGAAAAAGTTCCTTTAGGAACTGAATATGTGTCAGCTTGCTATCTACGCATCTGTGCAGGTCAATATTCATCGGATTTACACTTTATTTCAATAGTTTTCAAACTCTGGGCTACAAGAATGATTAAGAACTTTTTCAATTACCTTGTGTACAACTATTGCACTTTGACTTGTATCTATTAATACATTATTTGGTTGTTTTTGAAACGCTTTGTCCAGGAAGGGACGGCACAGATAACAGAGGTGGGGCAGCGTGGGGGAAGTTGACAGACGATGGGATAGATAAAAAAATAAAAAAAAAATGTCTGCAATGCGGTGAGCACAAGGTACGTGTTTTTTCTTTATTTTTTTCTTTTCTTTTATCTGTCCCATCATCTGTCAACTCCGCCCCCCCCCCCACCCTGCCTCACCGCTCTTAACTGTGCCGGCCATGCCTGGTTTTGACATTCCTTGCACTTTTTTTGTGACTACACAGTATACCTGGGTTGTGCACTTTTGTTCATCATTTTTCTCAACTCTGTTAGGCGAAACCTGTAACAATCTGCCTTACATAATAGATTGAAAGAGCCATGCTACCAACTGAGACAGCCACCCAATTATGACTAGTTTAGGGATAGAAAAGAGCCTTTAATGCTGAAATAAAGAGATAGGAAAGAAAGTATGGTGGAAGAAGGAGGTATGGGGTAAAATCAACAATACGTTTTCAGAAAAAAATGGCATTTTACAACAAAAGGATTAAGAAAATCAGTGTATACAGTGGTGGCACCACTGTGACATACATCTCAGCACTATAATAGCCCTGTCCTCTCCCAAATACAGTAAACACACAGCTAGATAAGATTTGAATACATTTGGAAGTACTGTTTTAGAAATGCCCTGCCACAGTTCAAAAAAAGGCAAGGTACTATTTGTAATTATGGAATTATAAGTGAAATTCAACACAATGCCCACCTCTCCATCCAAGTGCAGAAGCTTCAAGTGGGTGTCATCATAAGACTCGTGTTGGTAGCAATATTTTCTTAGCAACTTTGGCAGCAAACCATCGACCCAACTACGAATATGCAGTGATAGAAAGAAAGCAACTCGTTAATGAAGGCTGATAGGAATGAATGGCACAATCAATGTGTGTATTTCATCTTCAAGAGAAACATTATGCTATGAGTGATATGTGAAGAAACATTATGCTATGAGTGATATGTGAAGAAACATTATGCTATGAGTGATATGTGAAGAAACATTATGCTATGAGTGATATGTGAGCTTCTGATTAAACTGAAAATGACACACTAAAAGGGCAGCTACTTTAGTATTTCTTCTTTGGGTTACAAACTCTTTTTTATACTTTGCAATACAGATTAAGACATATGTAATCACAAAAAGCCATAAAAACTCATGAGCCTTTACTCTATATGTCTTAAGGGTGAGATCAGAGCAGAGCTCTGTCAGGAGACTTCCTCCCACAACGTGTAGTAGAAACCTGAGCTATGCTGACCTCTAGGGGGGAGATTAGGAGAGCTTAAGTTTCCTTCTCATTGGCTGACATTTGGGTACTTTCAAATGTGCTGCGTGAATGTGATACTGTTGTTTCCCAAGGATCAAGTGTATGTTATACTGCAAAACTCAATTTAAAAAAGTCAAAAACAATGTCGTTTCAGATCTATGGGCTTTTTACACTGTATACTGCTGTTTTACTGTACTGGAAATTCCCAGCCTGACGACGGGGAATGATTCAAGCATCTGAATATATAAAAGGTCCAGTGTTGGAGTACCGATTTTGCTAAAGTCTTCCTTGTAGGCCCACTGGGCTGGTTGATTAATATATAAAAATGTGGCATAATACATATCAGGAATAGTATGCCCTCATTCTGAACAACTTTCAAAAAGCTGTTTTCACAATGTAGATAAACCTGCATTTTTTCATGCACAAGTACAGCTATAAATAAATCCCAATTTCTATCACGCTTAAAAGTTATTTTATTATTATCAGAAGTTTTAAATTGACAAGTAGATTGATAAAGTAGATGTTAGACAGGTCTCTTTCTGAAGGGTAACCCCCAAATTTGACTTGAAATTTAATAAACTACATTTCTCCAGACACGGACAATATAACTATCTCCTTACGTTCTCAGCCATTATAAAACTTTTTAAGTTCCAATGATGTTTTCACAATGTGTGTACTCCAATTTCAGTTACTTCTCACGCTCTCTAGGAGCTTATCAGCAAAATAATGTAAGACTAGCATCACCATTGACAGTGCATGGTCACAATAGATCAACATGTATATAAAATGCATGTATATTCTCTCGTTATGGTCTTTCCTCCCCTTTTTCAGTTATAGTTACCACTGACCCATAACCATCCAGCGTACTAATTGACGCACAACCATCCAGCGTACTTATTGACGCACTGAGAAGAAGGTTAAGTGCAAAGCTTCCCCTCGCACGTCACGCAATAGTAACCTTGGTCCTAAAAAAAGCCTCCTGACCCTAACGGGCACCAAAGGGGCTGAAACATGTCGACCACTCGACCACCCACTTTCTTGATACAGGTGCTATAGAACAGTACATCTTTTATTCATGCACCACATTCGTTTTTAACCTTGCCACATCCCTGACAGATTAAATTCGAATTTTAATTCACCTTAATTTCACCCTCACCATTTCTGATCACTACTGTGAATAACCATTTGGTCTCCCTCCTGGTGGAGGAAAGCACGACTAAGACCCGATGACGATGCTGCTCACGTAACAGATTGTAGCAGACAATCAAGATATACCGCTCCCACAACTATCACATGAATGAGGGTTCTTTAGACGGCCAGAACCCTAGACCCTGGTAACAACAGGACAAGTGATCCATTCTCCTTTGATTATTTGTTGTACATGAACTGACATAGGGCCTCGCAAAGCCATGCAGCTCAAGCCAAAGGCCTCCCTAGAATCCACGCCGAGCAACGCAAAGCCTTGTAGGGTCATGCTGCATAGCTAAGACCTTCGTCCGAACCAATGCTGAGTGAGGTGAAGACCCATAAAGCCTCTCTGTACAGCTAAAAGGTTCACTGGAACCAGTACTGAGCAACGTGAAGGCTGCCAAGACTCGCTGCCCAGCTGAAAGTCTCAGCAGAGCCAACGCAGAGTGATGCGAAGCCTCACACAGTACTACTGTGCAGACATTGTTGGAGCTTTCAGCTTTTTTGCACTATTTTTACCTAAAACATTCAAACTTAATAACTCTGGTCCTATTGATTTGATTCTGGTCTCATGATATTTAACACAAATTACTATTTTTTTTAATTGGTATGCGACTATTTTTGTTTTGCATTTTCATGTTCTTGTGTCATGTTTTCACTCTATTGCTGTTTGTGTTGTGCATAAATGCTTTACATATTACCTCTACGTTAAGCCCAACTGCTTTGTGCCAAGCTACAAGAGGGTTAAGCACAGGTTAATTTTGTAATTTTGTGGTTCACCGTGATAACTTTTGTGGTTCATCCGGACCAGGATTGTGGTTGGTACCTGAGTAGGGCTTCTAACCCTCTCAACTGTGAAAAATGACTAAAATCGGTATACATAAGCGGCGTTCATTTATGTTCACCACAGCCACTGTTGAAAATAAAGCGACAATCGTGAAACAGTAGCCACGCCATCTTGTCCCTTTTAGGCCCCATCGCGAACGTAGGTGGCAGCTATTTTGTGTGGCACGACCTCTCTGCCCACTGCCAACAGCCTGCGCGTCTCTCCCCCTCACTCCCCAGCCTCGCAAGCATTCCCCCGCGCCTCGACAGCCACCGGTTTCTCCTGCTTGGGCCAAAAGTGCACCTCTAGCGCGACCCTGTCTCCGAGCCACATCCCGTGCTGAACCCCCTCGCTCTTTCATCTCATTCAAAGAACAGGCCCTTTTGATAACCTCTTCCTCCCTGCGCGATTGTCCAGCCTGATCCCAGGCCATCACCTAGCCCGACAGATGCAGTTTATTGCCCCCTACAGTAGGACCTCGCCTCACATCAAAGGAGCGGTGGTTAATCAATACCCTCACACCTCAAGATCCGACCGATCGCTCACTTTCCCGTTCCCAGCGGAATGTCCAGCTGCGCGACAACCACCACATGCTGAGTTGAGGTGGGAACTCTACTGTAAATATGTGTGGGAACGGGGGTGAAGCGGGGATTCCGAGGATGTCTTTCCGTACATCAAAGTATTGACGAGAATGTGTTTCATGTAATAAAGCAATAAAGCTGTGTATAAGAGGCCAGGCCTCAAGGATGCGTTTAGAGCACCTCGAGAAGATACCCTGTTGTCTGATTTGACGTGTTCTGCTCCGTCGGAATAAACTCCTGTTTCCTGCCTTCTGTCTCCAGCGCCTGCCTCTTTGTTTGGTAATATTGAATGGTATGCGAGGCGGCTAACGCCGGGCAAATACTGAAGGGTTCTTGGTCGAATTCGGCCCTACCTTTCTACACAACTAACAAACCCAATTTTGACAACTTTAGTAAAAAACTAACATTAGGAAAGACTACTTTGTGCTGCCAAGGAGAAAGGGGTTTAGAATTGGTTTGACTTTCAGTCCTACTCCAGAAGACCCATCATACATTATTGACTTTGTTAGACTTGGCATTTTTGGCGTGGTTTCCCCAGACCTTTTGCCCATACCTCCTGTATTTTTGATGCTGTGCTGGATTTCATTTTTGCTGGCTTCGGTGCTTTGGACACTTTGCCACTGCTGTTCAGTGTCAAAGTGCAAGTGCTCCCTGTGTAAATTGTTGTTACAATTGGTTCTCCTTGATTGGCATATTTGATTTAATGGTAAGTCCCTAGTAAAGTGCACTGTAGTGTGCCAGGGTGCCTGTAAATCAAATGCAGCACTGATTGTGCCATCCACATGAGTAGCCCTGAAAAGGTATCTCAGACCTGCCACTGCAGCGTCTGTGCGCAACTGTTAATGGCCATGTCGACATGGCAAGTGCATCCACTTGCCAAGCCCTAACATTCCCTTTTCTTACATGTAAGGCACACCTATGGTAGGCAAAATGTACCCCCCAGGGCAGGATGCATTGTATGTGAAAGGTGGGACATGTACTGTTGAGTGTCATGATAGTGAAATACTGCCAATTTAGTTTTTCACTATTGAAAGTCTATCTTGCCCCATAGGATAGAATGAGAAGTGCTTTGTAACATCTTACAAGTATAACTTCCCATTGGGACAAAACAGAGAAATAAAGTTCAGTCTCTCTGAACTCAGAATTTAATAACCTGTAGGCATTTTCTTGTTTAACCATTCTGTGTGCCTCTGCCTGTTTGTGTATTGAATGCCTGATTTTGGAGTGACGGGCTGGGGCTGTGCATTCACTGTAGAAAACCAATGGGGGGTTGAGGTATGCCTGGCCCTTCCTGGATGACTCAGAGCTCTGCTGAATAGACCTTGTTGGAATTTAGAGTAGTGGGACGAGATTGCCTTGCACCTGAATAGGGTCTGTCTCCTTTGCACAATGCTGTCTCCACCCCCTGTTGTCATACTGCACCAGTGTGGACAGAACTGGTTGCACAAAGAGAACAAAGACATTTTGGGGTATAAGTATTACACCTGAAACCCCAGAACGTTAGATCACTTCTGGACTCTAGTGGAACCTTTGCCAAGGAGAAGAGCTGAAGAGGTGTGAGGAGGAGTGCTGCCCCCTTTGCTATGTGGGATTGTCCTGCAGTTGCTGTTTCTGCCAAGGAAAGGCCAAAGACTGGAACTTTGTTATGAACCTGGGTGGGGAACTCCAAAGGCCTGTGTATGCTGGCCTCCTGTTCTAAAGTCTCAGAGACACAAAGACTACACTCGCAGCTCTCCTGAACTCTGCTGCTGAGCGTTCTGACCTGCCAGGAGGTGCCTGTTCCAGTTCTGAACCTATGGAGGTTTTGTTTGCTGCTGAGAGATGGAAGAAACAGAATGAACTGAAGAAATTTACACATTGCGCTAAGTGCGGCTGTTTTTCTGATGCAGCACCGCTGTGCAAGAAGCATCTCCATGCATTGCCGCGCCGATGCAGAAACCGATTCAACTTCTGTTGCCGCTGCATAAACTGACACATCAAGGGAACGTGGCTAAAGAAACGGATGCAGCGCCGCAGACGACGCTGCATCGATCGCCCTCACATCCCGGATTTCCACGCATCGTACCTGTACGGCAAGTTTTCCTGATACATTACCTGCGGACCAGAACTGTCTTGGAGTCGACGCATCACTTCCCCTGACAGACTGGATTCGACGCATCACTTCTCCTGCGTGCAGCAGAACTGTTGCATCGTTTCTCCATGGCCTCAGGTACTGACTCATCTTTTTGTTTTTCGACGCTTCCCATCTCTGTGGCTGTTTGGCCTTCTGAATTTTGACGCATTTACAGTTACTATGTGAGAAATCATGCATCCATAGTTTTCTATGAACTCAGTTGTTTGAAACCTTTTGAAAGTCATATTATGTTTGTTGGATTTTTGTTGTTTTGGTTTGTTGAGTTCAGATAAAGATACTTTATTTTTCTAAACTGGTGTGGTGTCCATTTGTGGTGTTATCACTGTATTACTGTGTGTTTTGATTACAAATTCTTCACACATTGCCTTTAGGATAAGTCTGTCTCCTCGAGCAAAGCTACTCAAGCGGTGAGCAGGGGTTATCTAAAGTCTGTATCCCCCTTACCCTGACTAGCAGCAAGGATCCCTATTTGGACGAAGGTACCTACCTCTGCCAACTAGAGACACTGCCTCTGGAAGGCAAGGGCTTGGCCTATTGGTGAAGGAAGGCATGGATGCTGTCAGCAAGTGGTCACTTAATAGTGATTAGCCATCTGCAAAATGTACATAAATAGCTGACAGAACAAAGGGCAGCCTTAACTACTCTCCCTTTCACTTGGAGATGCCAAACAAGGCAGGCAAGAGCAGCAAAAAATTCATCCCAAAGGCCTTACCAGACTTTCTGGCACCAACCCTAGCAGGAGGGAGAACCAGTTTTGTCCTTGACAGTGAAAGGCTCACTCATCTCCACAGGAGAGTGGCTAGGGGAAGACTTGAGCTTGTTCATGTGAAGTATGGTAGAAGCCATTTTGTTTTAGGGCTTATTACAAAAAATGTGTATTGAGTGGAAGAAATTCTCGAATCACTGGCTAGAGTACAGCATAAGGCTGGCACCTGACCATAACCTCCTCAGAATATTCCAGGGCACTGGAAAGACAATATCTCACTGCTGGAAGAAGGAGACTCAAGAACTTCAGAGCACAGCTGGCGCCCAGGGGCTGGAATTGCTCTCCAAGGGTCAAGTGGTTGACCTGTATGCCTGCTTGAGAAACACAAAAAGCAGAAGGAACCTTGACTCCAAGTAGAGCCCAGCTTACTACTCTGGACTGCAACCTGTAGAAGCCATGTCAGGAGAGAGATCTTGTCTCGAGAAGCCCACCTCTTAAGGCCTGCGGCCTGCATGAGTGACCAGAAGAAAGATCTCAAGCAGTTAAGGGAAAATGAGAGTCAGTTATTTTTTCCACCTCTGGAGGACCAGGATAAGGTGCTGAGGCTTCCCCGTGTAGGATGCACTCTCAGCAAGCAAGAAAACAAGGTTTGCCCTGCTCAGAGCGGTCTGCCTCACTGATAGCTGGTTCAGCTGGACATCACATTAAAGATATCCATATGGACTTGTAGAGTCCTGTCCAGCTACAGTTTACAGACTAACCCTGCTGGTGAATTTTGAAAAACAAAAAAATGAATACCTCCTGAGGTAAAACTCTGGCCAAGGCAGCTAATATATCGCAGTGGCTACTAAATCCAACTTTTTCCCGCTTGGAGCTTTTGGCGCCAAAACCAATGGATTCATGGGAGCTTGATGTAGACACCAGATTTTGAAGGACTCTTACCAGCCTCAGCTTTGACCCTTGTCCTGCTCAAAGACTTTGAGCTCTGTGACTAAGACCTAGTCTGAAAGCAAAAACTTTTTTTCAGTCGACCTGCTCGGCTCATCAGACCTCCCCTCCATCAAAGGTCTGCCTGAAACTCTGCTTAGGTCCAGGCCCTGTGCGAGCTGATCATTGAGATTGGTGCTTCATTTTGTTTCTAGGCACTTTAGCTTTAAAAACTCATATCTCTGATACCCTGAATCTAATTTTGATTATTAAGGTGACTTTTTGCTCATGCAATTTCTCTCTATTTCACCAAATTGATTTGAGAACTTTGTTGACTTTAAAATTGTTGGTATTGCTTGAACTTAATACAAATTGCTCTGGGTAATTACCTCCTGCTTTTGCCACATCTACCAGGGGTTGAGCAGAATTTCACTGAGAACTGTGAGCCCTAACCAGGCTTGGTGTATTAAGCTTCCCAAATTAATAATATGCTTTCTACCAGTTTAGTTTAAGGTTTAAGAGTTTATATCCCCGTTATAGCTAGTATCAACCACCAATCTCCTCCTCAGCTACCACAAGACATGTAAGTTTTAAATATTGTGGGAAACCTGTATTTTCAATGTTGTGAGCACATTAAACAGAACTTGCTTAGGAACCAGTACATTTGTCAAGTTTACAGCATGAGAATATCATCTGGATTACAGACAGATGATGTAGTATGACTGTATGATGCTGGGCCGGACTGGGAACCAAAACTGGCCCCGTCAAAGTGCTTGTCTGCCCCCCCCCCCGCCTCCCCCCCCCCACCCCCTCACCCCAGGGGCTTGGGGGTGCCGCCGAGCTCTTTGCCAGGGCCAGTTTTCGGCCGATTTTGTTGCAGGGACGATTTTGCAGCTATGCTGCAAAAACGGCCTCCAGGGGCCCAAAACCAGCCCCCGCCCGTGCGGTGTACCAGGGGACTGCCCGGTGCCCACTACAGCCAGTCCGGCCCTGATATGATGGAACCCTTGAGGAGCTAAAAGACAATTTCTCAGGGGGCTCAGTAAATTACTCAGCAGAACTCAAGCCTTGTTCCACAGTGGGGTGTAGATTCCAAAGCCAGTGGCAGAGGAGCTGCTCCTGTGCTGTTGTTTTCCCCTTTTCATTAATCTGTCTCTCTTTTTCTTATGCCTGTTGAGGTGGACAGAAGATGAAGGATATTCCGAAGAGGGTCCTGACACAGACTCTGTTACAGTAGCATGTAAAGCTACTGCCTCTCTCGCTTCCCATCAGTCGGCATATTTTGGGCCACCAAATGTAATAACAATGGCTCCAGCAATTGTCCCGGCTAACAACAATAGTTTATTCTCCGAATGGAAGTATTTGTCCGTCCGTGTCCTGTCAACCTTAACGAGTGATTGAGCTTAGTTAGCGTGATCGACCTAAAGTACTCTATTGCTGTGTTTTGGTGTTGCGAAGCAAACTACTCTGCAGTACCATAATAGCCTTCGTAGATCTGAATAGGTCATCCGTTATCATGGTACATTAACTCTTGCATCAGGATGCTTTCAAGTATGTGCACCCACCCAGAACAGTGGAGGTGGTTGTCATACAAGTACCATAAAATGAGTATTGGCCTATGAGAAGAAAACAACTCTACTGCGTGTGCGCATTCTTCACCCAGGTGCATGGTAGACAAACTTTTTTTGTTTCCTTTGGCCTATCAGAATTTAAAGTGGCAATATCTTTGGAAAAGCTTTGCCCAGTTATGTCTGCAATGGAAACATTCTGACCTAGTTGAGAAGCACGGTCACCAGAATGAAACATTAAACAGGGAAAAACGATTTCCAAAGGTTGTAAAAGAAAACAGCAATAACGTTAACATAAGGTATCGTGTAATGTCTTTTGGTGCAGCACATAAGTTGCTTAGTTGCTAACAACCCTATAAGAGAGTCAACAAATAAGTATGCACTGTTTATAAGTAAACCGCTGCAAACTCTTACCCTGATTCGTGGTCCATGTACCCTAGAAGATTTCGCGACTCAAGCGCTCTGATGAAAATCGTGTTGAGAGATGCTCTTCTTCCCATCTGCCTGAAAGTCTCGGTATAGGTTTTAACACACTCACTCTTGCCACATCCTGCAGGTCCTATCACAGCAACCTTTAGAAAAAAGGAACATGAAATACGTTATAGACATGTCACACAATTAGTCGTCTCCCTCTCCCAACTTGACGACCACCCAGACAAATTACCAAACTGTCTTACCGAAATTCACGGGTGGATGTGTGAATCGTCTTTAAAACTCAACGGTTCCAAAACCGAGGTGATGCTCATGGGCAAACAATGGGCGACCATCCCCCCGGCAATATGGCCAGACGTGTTCGGGGAAATCCCCACCCCGAAACACGAAATCAAGACCCTCGGAGTCTGGCTAGAACCCGCTCTCTCAATGAAGACCCAAGCGGCCAAAACCGCCGGAACCTGTCTGGGGCTTCTGCGAACTGTTCGCAAAATTCTCCCCCTCCTACCGCCCGTGTCCAGGAAACTAATAGTACAGGGCCTCATACTGTCACGGCTGGACTACAGCAACTTGGTCTATCTAGGTGCGCCGGAAGCCACCTTAGCGAGACTGCAAAGAACCCAGAATGCTGCAGCCCGCCTAATTATGAGCGTTCCTCCTAGAGTATCCGCCAAACCCGCCATCAAGGCGCTGCACTGGCTGCCAGTCCGCCAAAGGGTGGAGTTTAAGGCCATGTGCACGGCCCATAAACTAATCAATGGATCGGGACCCGCGATCCTTAGGGGTCTGGTCACCCCCTACACTGCACCAAGGGCCCTACGGTCGGAGAACGAGCACCTGGCCAACATCCCTAAATTCAAAAGAACACGCACTGGAGGCCGACGCTTCTCTGTTAATGCGTCCACCGGTTGGAACTCTCTCCCACGTTCCCTCAGACTGGAACTCAACTACCTGACATTCAGGAAAAAACTTAAAACCCTTCTGTTCCCTAAATAAACCCTTTACCTCCCACCCCCTCAGCAGGACTCAATATTAACAGCGCGGGGATGCCCTCGGGTCACCAGGCGCTATACAAATTGCTAAATAAATAAATAAATAAATAAATGTCAATAACAACCTATCGTAACTGTAGGTCTGCAAATCTGTACAACAGAGTCATTCCTGGACCCTCAGGAAGCTAAGAATGTACTCTGAGTTTCACATTGCTTTCTACACCAGCTATGGAATTACTTTGAAGACTTAGAAGAAATCTCAAGATGATTCCTAAATATCAACATGCCTAAAATAACTTGGCCCAAAGGCCTTTTGTAGCACTTACAGTCACTTGGAAATGTTGTCTAGAAATGTTGTCTACAGTTTGATAATGGATTGCATGCTCAACATTTATTTCCTGTGTAGGAAGGTCATTCCTTTGTTTATTCCCCTGGACAAAAGTATTATTACAAGATGGACATACTTCCAAATGTGGCTAATGAAATACAATATAATAAAACCAAGGGTTTAAACATCAGATGGGGGTACATTGACACCTAGAAGGGTCTGAGAGTTTACTACCTGCCAAAAGGCTTGGGAATCTCTCATCACACTAGCAGCTCTCCGCTCCTCCCAGGCCTTCTCCCCTATTTCTGTTTTCTTTTTTAGAAATGGCTTCTTTTTGGATTTTTTGGGCCATCGTAACTCTCAATCTGTCCTGTGGGCGTTTATTAAGAGCACACTATAGGAGTTTGTGAGCTTGGGGAAGGTGCTCTTAAACCACCATGGGCTAATATGGGGTTTTCCAGCTTTTTAAAAGTGTTTACTGATTGTAAGAGTCTTGTTATTCCAAAGAGCAGTTGATGCAGTTTTTGAATGCCGGCACTCCAGTTGTTTTAATTATAATTTGGCTGTTCTAATCCAGCATCCCCTCAATGCATATAAAAGATCTTTTTTATCAACACGCACAAAGGGTACGGAAAAGGGATAGCTGGACGAAAGGGGAGTCATTTCCCGGGCCCTACCTCCACGCTCAGCATTTTACCTACAGTTTATTGCAGATTAAAGACAGAAGTTTTTACTCACAAGGTTCCAACTCCATATTATACTCTTCCTGGTTGGCTTTCCTACCAAAGGCACCTGGATTTCATCCCTCCCCCTTGTCATTGTGAAGTCCCAGACGGACAAAGCACTCGGCACTTAACTTTATTCTGCACATTTTATTCCCACCAAACAAGGCAGTTTCTGCGCTTCGTACTGTGTGCTCTGGTTTTTAGATCCCACACAGCATCTTTTTCTTATTTGTAGTGTCTGGGAAATGAAACTGTCATTATTGTTGTCTTGAACTACATCTTAAATTCCCTGAGATTATTGAAATGTTATTTTATTTTGCTGCTCTTATACTATTTAATGGATGTCTGTGATTTTATTGAAGGTTTTATAATCTAACTCAATAGTGCCTTTTTCTTAACCTTTTAATCATGCTCAAATTATTGTGTATTTCTTTTTATGATGTGACTTTTATGGCTAGGTAGAGCCGAATAAAGAATTTTGACTGACTGAGTGTTTCAGTGCCATTTTGAGGGAGACTGTAAAAAGATTCATGCACCCCACAAAGCATATCCTAGGACTTTTTTCAAACTTATCTGAAATCACATAAACATTTACCTCAGATATATGGATATATAGGGATATGTTGACAGTTTTTCTACAAAAATAATCAGACTAATTCAGGACAAAATATTAGTTTCATTGCCCATATTGTAAGAACTGGACGGACCATTATTCAGTGAGAGACGTAGACCTTACCAGAGTAATAACCTGTCAGACGGTGATCGGGGGGTGATGTGGCAAGCAGGAGCTACTGGGCCTCAACTTCTGAGATTGAGGTCATTTGTCTCTGATGTTGCAGGGTATGTCCAACTATGGCTCTGTAAACTGGGCTTCAGCACTTGACTCTGAACGGTAGGGATGGCATGCATTCACAGGCCCCCCATGGAGGTAGTGTGGGTGTGCTCAACCTCAGCACTCACATACACTCATCCGTATAATAAAGGATGGTCCAACCAAGTACTTCACTTTCACTTTTAAAAAGAAAAGTATGTTCACTCTACTCTAGGACTAAATAGTACACACAGATATATTCAGGATTTTAAGATAGTGTCCTAGTGCTTGAGTCTGTTGGCGCCTCTTCACGCTTTGGCTCCTGGTCTCCTTATGTGACTCAGGTGGATCCCCAGGCTCGGGCAGGATGTTGCAAGAATTACCTCAGGTGCAGGACTACCCCCAACACGCTTAATAGCGCACAGTTTCTTTGTATTTCTACAGTTCCTGATCCAAAAATTGATGCAAGGCTGCTGATCGGGTCGAGTCCTGCGGCTATCCTGGTTCGTGCTGTCTTTGCTGCTCCTCCGCTTCTGGGGCTGAGTGCGAACCAGTCATCATGATCAACCTTCCTCGTATACACATCTGTAGCTGGTTCAGTTGGCGAAATGCTTATGCGGAGGGTTCTGGGTCTGAGATCCAGGACGTGCACTTTGCAGCCTCACTTAACTGTACAGGAAGGTTACAGCAACATTTCGGCAGGATCCTGGCAACAGGTGAAGAGACGCGTGAGGTGCCAACGACTCAGGTTACACCCTCACTGAGTGGGTGAGGTGACACTGCGCTCTGGCGCTTCTGGTAGAGCAGCACCAGTCTTGTCACACTCGATTACTTGGCACAGCGGTTCAGGTCAATCAATCAATCAATCAATCATGACATTTGTATAGCGCGCTACTCACCCGGAAGGGTCTCAAGGCGCTGGGGGGAGAGGGGTCCGTTACTGCTCGAAAAGCCAGGTCTTGAGCTGCGTCCTGAAGGAGAGATGGTCCTGGGTTCGCCGGAGGTGGATGGGGAGGGAGTTCCATGTCTTGACTGCCAGGTAGGAGAAGGATCTTCCACCGGCGGTGGCTCTGCGGATGCGTGGAACGGCAGCGAGGGCGAGGCTTGTCGACCGTAGCTGGCGGGTGGGCGTGTAGAAGGTCAGGCGGTTGTTGAGATACTTGGGGCCCAGGTCGTGGAGAGCCTTGTGTGCGTGGGTGAGGAGTCTGAACGTTATCCTCTTGCTGACGGGGAGCCAGTGCACGTCTCTCAGGTGGCCGGAGATGTGACTGTGTCGGGGGATGTCCAGGATGAGTCGTGCGGAGGTGTTCTGGATGCGCTGGAGTCTTTTCTGTAGTTTGGCTGTGGTTCCGGCGTAGAGGGTGTTTATGTAGTCCAGTCGGCTGGTGACGAGTGCCTGGGTGACAGTCTTCCTGGTTTCGGTAGGGATCCATCGGAAGATCTTTCGGAGCATGCGCAGGGTGTTGAAGCACGATGATGAGACGGCGTTGACTTGTCTGGTCATCGACAGGGAGGAGTCCAGGACCAAGCCCAGGTTGCGTGCGTGGTCTGTTGGCTTGGGAGTGGTGCCCAGGGCCGGGGACCACCAGGAGTCGTCCCAGACGGAGGGAGATGATCCCAGGACTTCCGTCTTGTCTGAGTTCAGTTTCAGACGGCTGTTCTACATCCACTCGGCGACGTCTTTCATCCCTTCGTGTAGGCTGGTTCTGGCGGTGGCTGGGTCGTTTGTGAGGGATAGGATCAGCTGGGTGTCGTCGGCGTAGGAGATGATGTTGAGGTTGTGTTGGCGTGCGATGGCTGCGAGGGGGCTCATGTAGATGTTGAAGAGGGTGGGGCTGAGCGATGATCCCTGTGGTACGCCGCTGATGACTTCGGTGGCCTCGGATCTGAATGGGGGTAGGGGGACTCTCTGGGTTCTTTCGGCGAGGAACGAGATGATCCACTCCAGTGCCTTCTCTTAGATTCTGATGTTGCTGAGGCGCTGCACTAAGGTGTGGTGGCAGACAGTGTCGAACGCTGCGGAGAGGTCCAGGAGGATGAGGGCCGCTGTTTCCCCGTTGTCGAGCAGGGATCTGATGCCGTCAGTGGCTGCGATGAGGGCCGTCTCGGTGCTGTGGTTGGCTCGGAAGCCGGACTGCGAGTGGTCGAGGGATCCGTTCGTCTCGAGGAAGGCGGCAAGCTGTCTGTTGACGGTCTTCTCGATGACTTTGGCAGGAAAAGGGAGGAGCTAGATGGGGCGGAAGTTCTTGAGGTCGGTGGGGTCCGCAGTGGGTTTCTTTAGGAGGGCGCTGAGCTCGGCGTGCTTCCAGCTTTCCCGGAAGGTGGCGGTGTTGAAGGAGGCGTTGATGATGTCCCGGAGTTGGGGTGCGATGATGGAGTCGGCCTAGTTGGGGCAGGGGTCGGTTGGGGATCCGGAGTGGATGGTGTCCATCGTGCGGGTGGTGTCATGCCATACTTGACTACTTGGTACAGCACGTCACCACTGACATCTTCAGATACAGCAGCTATGCTGCACCACATCTTCATAATTATGACCAGGAATTGCAGGAGTGTCTGAAGCCTGTTGTGAGAAATTGGATTATTGGTTGAGGGGGTGAAAGCCTGCTCAAGCAACAGCCACAATGCCTGTCAGGGTGAACTAATAAAGCCACTTAATTAACCTGTTTTTAACCCTCTGATAGCTTGGCACAAAAGCAGTCAGGCTAACCTTAGAGGCAATGTGTAAAGTATTTATGCACAACGCAAACATTAATAAAGTGAAAACATGAAACAAGAACAATTCCAAACAAATTAAGAAAAATAGAGTACATTTTAATAAAATATTTGATAAGACAACGACAAAAATCCAGTCAGTAGAACTGGCATTTTTAAAGTTTAAAATGAAATCTAGTGCCTAAAAGACCAAATTTCCGGACTGGCAACATCCGCAGGTGTATGTTTTATGCGGGGAGTCGCGTGTGTCTGAAACTTACACCGCGTGAAGGTTTCCCACATTGCCAGATCCGAAGGAGAAATTCTCTCCCTTTACCCACGTTTTTCTGCTCCTGTGAAATTCAGTGAGTAGTCACGGGAAGTAACCGTGAGTTCAATCGAATTTTTTCACATTTAGTGCCCCACGGGAGGGTGCGCCTTAGCGCGCGCATACCACCGGAGGCCTGTCTTTTATTTCTAATTGGTCCTGACGAATGCTGAGCGCAATTGCTTTAATAACAGCAGAAACATGTTGACCTTCTTTTCTCATTAGAGGACACAGGTTTCCTAATATAGAACCTATGGTTGTCCATCCACACTGTTTTCAACCAATGCGGGTTGACCCTAATAAAAAAAAATTGGGGTTTCAACTTTGTATTTTTTAACTAGCACTCACATTTAAAAAAAACACTTTATTAGTTTGAGCACTCTTACACTCAACACCATCCTGCTCCGCTGTAACTCAGGCGTTGTAGCACGCTGGGGAGGCATTCGGCCACCCCAGCGGGGACCCGATGATGAAGCATGTCACCAACTAGTGGTGAGTGAGGGTCCTTCTATAAGGAAAGAGCCCCTTCTCTTCCCTTATTGGCCAAATTGGACATAGGCTGCTCCCTGTAGCTGATGTCTTCAATTGTTTGGTTTCACGTATGGTTAATGGGACTTTCTTAAGTAATCATTTAAAATAAAAGTTTTTTTCAATAAAAATAAAAAATTAATTTCTTTGCACTCAGTCACTCCTTAGTTGTTTATGAAAGATCTCTTGGGGTATAGGAGTGTCTACTCTAGCCCTTCCTCTCTTGTTGTTTCTCGGTCTCGGTAAAAGACCAAAGTACCAACTGCAGACATCTAGTCAAGGGAGACCGGGGCCGCGATGAAGTGCAGGTCGGATACAAGAACTGGATTTGGCCCGCTTTCAGCTTATCCTTCGGAGTTAAAAGAAATTTCAAGAAAAAATGCCTGAGAAGGTAATGTTCAGCGAGGAAAAGCAGCTGATGGTGTCTGAGGTGGAGGTGTTATCGTCAGGGAGCCGCTGGGTGAAGTTGCAGTGGATAATTCTTCGTTCAAACTTTGCCTCTTTTTTAGAAGTAAAAAATATCCAGTGGGACAAAGCTGCAGCCTGTAGCCGACGAAGGCTTCACAAGGCAGGATACCCCTTCTGGGAGGAGGCGCTGAACAGGGTTGGCTGCTACGGAGAACATAGTGGGAGCTGCTGCTAAGTCAAGCTGACCAGTGATGCACCTTGGGTAGATCGACAAGTAGGTAGATCCCGTTCTCCTCTCGGTTCTCAGAGCACTTTTTGGCTAAACATTTTAAGTCCCAAGTTTTGGATATGGGCTATCTGGACAACGTAAGCACCACTTCTAAGGGTCCAGGATTGGAGAGGCACCACATAGAGAGCCAGGACACACTCAGGCAGGGTCCAGGTTTGGGTTCAAGATGGTTGGAGTCTTTTCTCTCCCTGAGCCTCTGATCAGAAGACCAGCCAACTACCCCTTGGGGTCACTCTGAAAGACCTGGGTTCACGGGGAAGTGCATGGTTCAAGGCGCAGAGTAAACCTCTGGGGTGCAAGGCAGGCATCAGGCAGCTGAGCAGTCGTTCTTGATGCAGCAAAGCAAGTCTTAAAGTACACAGTAGGTCACAGCAGAGGGCAGTCCTCAGAGTCCTTCCGCAGGTCCAGAGAGTGATCTGAAGAGTGGGTTTGAGGGTGGCTTCTTTGAAGTAGGAAACATTTCAAGAAGTACCCCCTCTCAAAGGTGCTTGGAATTTATTGCCTACCTGCCCTGGCTCCTGCCTGTGTACAGTCACAAAAGATTAGTGTCAAGTTTTTTGTGTGAAGACAGGGCACGCCCTATTGACTTCCAAATGGGGCTGTGCCCAGTTCTGCTTCCCTCATCCTGCCTGAGATTACCCATCCAGACACACCAAATCCCTCTATTGTGTATCTGTCTGAGAAGAATATACATGGTTTATTGTATTGAGATTTTGATTTCTTTTGTATTACATTTGTCTGTTTTTGTGTTAAGTGTTGTTGTGTTTTCAGTGTATGTTTAAATTATATATTATTTGTATTGTTGAAAATTCCAAAAAAACAAATGTTTTTTTCAACACTAAGGTAACAAATAAGACAGTTTAAAATATTTGATAAAGAAAAATACAATTCTAATGTTTTCTAATCAGTGTTTAGGTCGTCTGACTGCTGGTATAAATGTGAAGTTTGATTGAGCATCCGTATTGGCAGTTTTATGTTGGTTAAACTTTCTAATAGTGGCATTAAAAAAAATGTGACCCAAAATCTGACGTTGCCATTAAAGAGGATTTTAAATTTAAATTTCTGACACCAAACATGACTTTCCTATCTGCTCCCAATCAAACGTTAGCACTTATTTAATGTAATAAGGTAACCTAATCTAATCCTATGGGAGAGGGAGGCCTCATAGTAGTGAAAAGAGAATTTAAGAGTTTTTCGCCACCAGGACATGTGAAACTTAAAAGTACATGTCCAACTTTTTAATTACAATGCCTTAACTGGGGGCTGTTTAAGGCCTGCCTTAGTGGTGACATATGTGTACTAAAAATTGAGTTTTTGGCTTGGCACAAGGGTGATTTTGCCAAGCCATATTGACAGTTTAAAACTGCTAGCAGGCTGCAATGGCAGACCGGAGACATGTTTTACAGGTCTACTTAAGTGGGTGGCACAATAAGTGCTGCAGGCCCACTAGTAGCATTTAATTTATAGGCCCTAGGCATATGGAATATCATGTAACCAAGGACCTATAAGTAAATAAAGATGCCAATCAGATATAAGACAATTGTATCATGTTTTAGGGAGTGAGCACACCCCCCTTTAGCACTGGTTAGTAATTGTAAGGTGCACAGCATCCTAAGGCCAACAAAATGTATTCAGCAAAAAAAGGAGGGCTGGAGGTAAAAAAAGTTTGGGGGAAGACCACCCTAAGTCTGACAGATTTAACACCCACTGACACCGGCAAGCATGCATCGTTCTCCATAGTCTCCCTCTTCTTCAGATGCACTGAACAGGGGTCATGCTGCGCCTCACTCCTCGTTGACGGTACCTTCTCCTGCAGGGTTGGTAGGCTCCTTCCCTCTCGTAGGATGCAGGCAGGGAGTCCAGGTGCTCAGGACAGGTGAACAGTTCTTGCAGAAGTGGAAGATTTCAGGTGATGTCACCTCACCTAAGGGAAATTGTCAGGCAGACACCAGGTCTAATTGTACAGCAGTCCTCTAAGTAATATCTGGAGCACTCCCTTCCTTATTGAAAGAGAGCTTGGAACTGTAACAAGTGGGTCCAGTTGCATACAATTCAAGCAGATTGTAGATAGTTGACCCACTATCTCCACATTCAGAACCTGTTTCGGGTGGTTTTCTTTAATGTATCCTCTTCAGGCAGCTCTCCATAGGCCACTTTTGTGTAGAGGGATTCGGCTCAAAGAAGAGTAGTTTCCAGCCTGGAGCACCCACAGTGGAGGCTAAAAGAGTGCAAGCTAATTGCATCTGCCTGTAATCAGCCACACTAAATAGTGATCAGTAGAAAGGCAAAAGGCTGACATCACCTGAGAGGTCCTTTTTACCTTGAACAAAAGAGGGTATGGTGCAACCCTTCACCTTTAACATCTACAAAATGGCAGTGCTACAGGAAGACTGATCAGCAGCTACTTTCAACAAAAGACTTCTGGAATGACAGGAATACACTTCTACTGACTTGGAAAATAATCATACACCATCTTGTAAAAAAAAGGTCAGAGCAGGGCATGAAAAATTGATCCCATAAGCCTTTGTTACTCTGTTTCATTCACCCACACACCATACATGTACCATGCAGGTCACAAACACGCAAAACACGCACTTGGGATGCTAGTGCTAGGATCTGGTTAAGTGCATAGAAGCAGCACTTTACATGAGTGGGCCAGACAGCCTCCATGTGGAAAATTAGTACGGTCTGGTAAACATTATCTGCGCCATCTTGCCCTTTTCCCTTGATGCCACACTTTTTGTCGTGCGCACCCGCCATTTTAGGTGCCTTGATCAGAACAAGCCCTTTTGCATGCCACTTACCCCCAACATAACCCTCCTCCCTCACAAAGCCCGCACTCTGACAACCCCCGCTCGCACATGCCTTGGGTCATAAACCCCTCTTCAGCGCAGCTCTGCCTCAGAACCCCATCCTGTTCCCAGCGCGACACTTCCCTTCATTCCTTTCCTGGTCCCAGGCCCTTTGATGCAAGCCTCTTTTCCTGTGTGCCCGTTTGCCTTCCTCGTTCCCAGGCCACCACCTAAGCTCTGCGGATACTGTTTATTGCCCCCCCCCGTACAGTAGGAAGCTTCCCTCATTGAAGGACCCTCGAGTTGATCAAAGCCCCCTCCCTATGAGATCCGATCAAACCCCCCACATTCCGTGAATCGGCGGAATGTCCAGCTGCGCGATAATCACCACCTGTTGTGACCGGGGTGGGGACTCCTGCTGTATACGTGTGTGGGAACGGGCTGGGAGCGGGGGTTCCGAGAATGTCTTTCCGTATATCAAAGCCTTGCCAAGAATGTGTTGTAGGTAATAAAGCAATAAACCTGTGTATAAGAGGCCAGGCCTCCGAGATGCGGGTAGAGCACCTCATGACGATACCTGCTGTCAGAACTGATGTGTTCTCCTCCGGAGAGAATAAACCTTGTTTCCTGCCTTCCCGTCTCCAGTGCCTGCCTCTTCATTGATTAATAATTCGTGGGTTAAAGAGGCGATACCGCCGGGCAAATATCGATTGTCCCTTGACCTTAGATTTAACAATTGGCGTCCCAAGCGTGGGGCCCATCAGCGACTCGTGGATCCAGTGGGAGAGGTCCTGACGACAGAGTGAACGACTGCAACGATCGGGAGAGCTCTTGCCCAATAGACCCTCGTCTGGCAGCCGATCATCCGAACTTCACTGGTTCCGAACAGACCTCTCCCGAGTGATCTACGGTCCTGACTGGGAACCATCAGGAGTGCTGCGAGGAACACAAAGAAAAGAGGACGATCGGGCGCTGGATTCGGAAGACAAGAAACTGTCCATACGGTCCGGGTAAGGTCGTGTAGACACGACGAAACACGAAATAATTGTTTTGTTCAGAAAATACTAGTATTACTCTTTGTTGACCTATTTGGAGATTCACTGTCTGCACACGAAGAAACAGTAGGCTCTTTTCTCTTTGCAAACAGTGAAGGATAAGTAACGCAGCCAGCGTGCCTATCTTTCTCCCCCACTGATTGTTCATTTGTTCACGAATTGTTTTCGGGAGATTCCCTCTCCCACACTAATTAACGGTTTTTTGACCTCGAACTACTGTTCGCGAATTGTTTTCTGGAGATTCTCTGTCTACAAACAGGAAAGAACAGGTTCCCCTTTGCAGATAGTGAAAGGGTAGAGGACGCAGACCTTTGCGGACCTACTTATTCTCCCCACTGGTCGTTTATTTATTGTTTTGATATTGGTTCATGAGGTATTCACTGCCTGCAAACAACGTAGAATAGAAATATTCTGTCTAGTCTTTGCACACAGTGATAAGATAGGCAGTGCTGACTTTTTGTCCCTCGTTGTGAGCTGTCATGTCTGTCTTCTCCCCACTGGTCGATAGCTGGTTCAGCCCGGACCGTTTATTAGAGGTGGATCATCTAGCTCCGCTGGAAGGCACCCCTAATAAAGACATGTTCATAAACTATGGATTAGTTACCATAGCCTATAGTAAACTGTGGCACAGGTATACCAAAGAAAATCAAGAGAAACAGTGGCCACTGATAGGATCCTTCGATCCTGATAAAATAGAAACGTTAGAAATAGCCCTTCGTGATAATAAGACAACGCCTATTATGCTCGACTGCCTTGGTATGTGGCGCAAAGAAGCAATGCAACGAAAGACAAAAGACGAGGGCAGAGCAGGTAAAGGAACGTATCGACAGGACGACCCCAGGACACAACGTCCCGAAAGTAATCCCCCGACACTACGCACAGGACGGCCAGACTTAGGGCAAAACCAATGTGCTTTTTGTAGATATGCCGGACACTGGAAAGCCCAATGCCCGACTCTACTGAACGTGAGTAGGAGCAGAGGACCGACAGGAATAACAGGCCGGCAGAAAGGGAAAAGGCGCGAGACAAAGATGAATCAGACTGACATGGACAGGCCAGATAGAACCACCACGTTCGATTATGCCCGATGGCACAGATTTCGCCAGGCCGATTTCAGCGACATGTTCGAGTCCTCATAGATCAAACAATGATAAGACGGGAAAACCCAGTCTAGCTCTAAATTGACAGACGACAAACCCCGAAGAAACCCGAAAGAATAATGTACACACATGATCAAGCAACCTTACGTTTAGCCAAGTAGGGAAAAGTTTAGGGTATTTCGAGGTAAGGGTTACACAAGTATCCTTCGCCAAGAGGACTAGGGATATTGCCAATGTCTGAAAACCTACTGCCTCCTTTCTTCCGCATCCTTATAGGCATATAACTAAAGCCTGCCCCATTGCTCTAACAAAAAGTATGCGCAGCATATAGAAATAAGATAATTATAGCCAATAACTGTTTTATGTTTGTCTTGGGTCTTTTTATATAATGTTTGTACTGTCTTCCCGTCTGAGTTTGTGTGTACGTGATGCATGAATCTGCGTCATCCCTCTGCCTGTGTTACCGTGTTACTTAAACTTCTGTTGACAGAAGCTTTAGCATGAAACAACCTGGAAAGAAAGGAATGGGAAAACGAAATCCGTAGGTCACTGATGAACTTGAACTTTTATTTAACATGACGAACAAGAAACAAATAACAGTACGTAATAATAACACCTATCAATGCCCTAACAACAGAAAACGTTTGAAACAAGAATGGTAAACTAGAAAATGAAAGTCAGCAGAACACTCGCCCCCCCCATTCTGGAACCTTCCAAAGTAGGGCAGGGTTACGGCTACGCCCAGCCGGCAGCAACCCATATAAGGCGGGTCCTGCTGCCAACAGCCGGCCAGGAAATCGTAACATAGGGTGGAGCCGGAGGAGAGACAAGGGCCAGCGGGACCCAGCCAAGGGATCACCTTGACCACACCGGAGAGTTGTAGGGGGGGGAATGTCTATGTCCTCGACCCCCCTCTCCCTCTCTCCCCCAGTCCGGCCACGGTGGCACGTGACAGTTGCAGATAGTCCCGCCACATGCTCCCCCGGTCCGGCCACCCATGGCCGGGGACTGGGGCCAACTGGATCCGGCTGCAGCCGATGAGCCAAGGAACCCGTTCATGGGGCCAGAGCAAGGGGCGTCCGGCCGACATCCACCGGAAGCCCGGCCCAGAGACGGACGGGACATTTTTCCTTTTCTCTTCCGTAATGGCAGCGACAACGCGCCAGGCGACACTTCTTTCTTTTCTCCTCCGTAATGGCGGCAGCAACACGCCAGGCGCCACTTCTTTCTTGAATAATGGCCGCGACAACTCTGGAGGGGGGATGTCTTGTACATACCTCCGCGAAAATTAGTCCAGGTCGGGCTGGGAGGGAGAGGCGACGCGGACGAGCCTCTCCCACCTCCACGGATAGGAGGTTTCCCAGCCCCCGGCCCAGCGCCGAACTCCTCCAGCCAGGCGGTGGTGCCAATACCTGCGTAGCACCGAACATACCATGGTGGCGCCCCAGTACTTGCGCAGCACCGAACATGCAACGGTGCCGATACTTGCGCAGCACCGAACATGCAACGGCTGCGCCAATACTTGCACAGCACCGAACATGCACCGCAGGTGGCCATACTTCCGCAGCACTGGACATGGGTTCACTCCAAAAAGGTCTCCTCCACTCTTGCAGACTCGACGAAGAGCGGCTGCTGCAGGCCTCAAAATGGCGTCTGGGCCCCCTGGAAGGCGGGTCTCGGCCGCTAGAGTAACTGTGAACAGCAATGTAACTCGGGCGCTTGCCCACCGGGGCACGAGCCCCCACCTCCGACAGCACCCACACAGCCTTGAAGATTCTACAAAGGTCCCAGGAGCCCTCGGCCCCTGCAGGCTTCCGGTGAGGAACAACTGCCTTGATCGCTAACGAAATAAGCATGACATAGTCGCTCCTTCTGTTAGCATGAATTCTCGAACTGCCGAAAAGGACTCTGGTCCAACTGCCGGTTGTAGGAAACATTTTTTCCTTGATACTACTTCCGGACTAACCCGGCCCCGCCCAAAATGGCGCCGGTAACAATAGGAACTTACGAACGCCTCGTGGTGTTTTCTTTCGCTAAAAAGACTCGATGTTCCGAGATATGTTATGATCCTTTGTACACTTGACGGAAAAGAGGAAGGATTCACTCGACGAACATGTAAAAGGACCTCGTGAAAAATGTTTTTCAATGTACGATTCATTATGGTATTATCATATTTGACATGTAACCTCGCTTATGACACACTCCCATGGTATACCTATAGGAATTTGATTACAACTAGTCCAACTGTGTTTCCAATTATGAAATAAATGCCCCTTGGTCCCTCAACTATTCGATAGACGTTTTTAGTTCACTGCGAATGAATGAATGAACCTTTTTTAAACATGTTTTTTATCCTACACTTTAGCCCCCCTTCTACTGTACGCACTTTAGCCATTGCCGTATCCGGCCAACCCCGATCACACTGTCCTATCAACATGCTGAACGATTGTGCAAATAAAGGTTTTCGAAACTATGAACGGGTATAGCATGCGTTATTTAAAATGTGGGGTCGGCGGGAGAGTTTTTCTTTTTCTGTGCCCCCTACTCTGCTCTCTCTTTAAGGTTAATAGAAGATGGTCGCCCAGCCCCGGATGGAGGATCGAATCTAAGACACGACACTCTGCCGTCAAATATGCGACTGACTCAGGGACTCGCGCATGGAGAAAGACCTCGATTTCTGGGGTTGGGTAAGGCGAAACTGTGTAAAAAAAAATGGAATATAAAGGATGGGTGAAGTGAAACGATGTAAATGATAGAATATTATAAAGATACGACACTCAAAGGTACTAGGGAACAGAGTTGACCGAAGAGCTGATAAACCTTAGAACATCACAGCGTTGGAAGAGATTTAAGGACCCCGATAGCTAAGTACACCTACCAACTAGAAACCTCGCGCTAAGTGCTTCTGATTCTCTAACGTTTCCCTACCCACAGCCTATAAGGACACACTGCCCCCCCCCCCCTTGGCTCCAGAAACCACAACCCCAGGGATTCTATCTCGAGGAGATAAGGCGAGTATGAGGTAAGTAAAAGACCTTCGTACCCGTGCTTTTGATATGCTCGAATGTTGTCCCCCTCCCCTCCCCTCTTTTTTCCTCCCCCCCCTGCAGGCCACATCGGAATCACGACCAAGGTATGGTGAAGATCTGAAGCCTCGCCACGTCTGATACACGAAGCGGACTAACACTGCCTGGTGGCACCTAAACACACACACAAACTGCTCTTGTACCAAAAGAGCCAATAAATTGTATGACATGATGAAAGCGATCACCCTTAATCCGTGTTGCGTGAATGGACGCCTGTCACGTATGTCCGAAACTATGAGATGATGTTTGTGTATGACTGACGCGTTGACTTAACTGGTTAAAGGACCGAGAATGCAAGAAATGCGACACAATGGTGCCCTTTTTACTCGATGTATGTCCCCTGTACCCGGCCTAATGCTCGTCCATCCCAAACTGCATGCTTTCAAAATTCTAACACAGACCCGTAATGTCTTATGTTATATAACGCGCTGAATAGCCTATCTTAATGCACGGCCACTCCCCATGTCGCACGTGTACTATTTAGCCTGTTGTTGCACATCTCTCTTTTTCTCTCTCTCTCTCTCTCTCTCTCTCTCTCTCTCTCTCTCTCTCTCTCTCTCTCTCGCTCTTCCGAACGACTAGCACCTAAATTGGCAAATCGCCACCCCTAGTGCACCACCCAATTGGCTCCAAATACCACAAGTATTTGCTCAAAATTTATCCTAAATAAAAAATCACCCTGACGCCGTGTCACTACCTCTCCTTTCTGCTAAAAATTGATGAAACCGAGATTTGGCCATTAGGGAAAGGACAGGTAAGACGACTGAGGTTCCCTAATCTGACCCGAAATAAGGGAACTACATGTCAACGGCTCCTGTGTTATAAAAAGATGCCTCAGATAACGCGACCTTCCCCGTCCCGAATTGTCGCAATACCCAAACAGAAAAGGTGATCGAAACATCCTCATGTTCCCGGAACGCCCCCTGTTTCGTATCAGCTGCCCCAGACAAGGGTTATAAAACTGTCCCTCACCCCCGGTCATAAGAGATGGGTCTACTCACGCCCTTATCACAGTTTTCCATGTCCCTAGTTGTTTCCCATAAGACCCCTGTCTTTTCTAATTAAGTAGTCAGGCCGTAAGAGGCTACGCAGGAACCAGAATGATGTTTTACAAAGTTAAAGATTAGACCAAAGCGAAGAAATCATTGCAATGAACCCTGTTGAAAGCGAAAATGTTTAGGCAGGATGCATTGATAGAATGAAAAATGTTTAGCCTATGTTCGTCCCTCAGCAAGATACCTGTCAGACCATGGTGATAGCCCACAGCACCCTTTTTTAATATAAAGCCCTGGAGAACGGTATAGCTTCGTAAGGCTAGTATTAAGAAGGTGGGTCTCCGTCAGAAGAACTGACGTAACTGTATTGAAATAAAAGGTGCCAGATCTCGTCCCACGATCAATAAACACCAAAGAAATAGCAGTGAAGGAAAGTTATAGTAAATCCAGCAGGCCCATCATCAATCATTTATATGTTAGTTGCGAACCCTAATGTAACGGACGTTTCCATTTTTGCCTGGAGCTGGGAGAGAAATAGACTTATGTGATTACCTTCTTCTGCCAATTCTCTAAAGACTGTCTTTTCAAACTCATTTAAGGGTACGACTGTCGGAGGAAAGAAGGACCGGATGTGGGAGCACGTGGCCTGACTACAGATCGTGGAACATCTGCGACATTGGCCAAGGCGAGACCGCGACAGAAAGGAGTTGCAGGACGAGGCACTGTTTCCGTCAAAGTGAGAGGAAGGGGCTGACCTGATGCCCCTGCTCAACGTTCAACGTGTGCCGAAAAGTCCCCGCTCTCTGAACTCGGTCATGAGCCCGCCTACCTGAAATTTCCGCCCCCCTGATCTGTTCCCGATTTGGCCCAGCTCCATCCCCCCCCCCCCTTTTTCTCCGACCTACCCTATGGACTACACACTCTTCTTCCATCTGAACCTTTTTGACAATCAACTCAAAGGACACAGGGCGAAAATGACCTCTTTGACCAGAAACGCGAGGAAAAGGTCGTGCCCTGCAACGCGGGACCTAGAATAGAGCTGGACCCGTAGCTCCACCGCCGGTGCTCCACAGCGCCAACAAAAGACGACAAAGAGTGCTGAGAACTCATTAACCTCGAACATTGACGCCCTCAATTATCGCTTCTACTACGTCTCATTTCTCTCCCAGCCACCATTGTATTAATTATGCTCCAACCAAACATGAACAGAACTCACATATGTAATGACCTATCAATTTACATTCCGAACGACTATAAGCAGCTATGAAATGTACCCAATGCTCTCACTACAGAATCATCTTTGTCTGTTATTGCATTACTATGGCTTTCCTGCAAACGAGTTTTTATCGATAGACCCGCCTCCTAAAATGAAAGATTTTAAAATGTAATGTTTATAACTCCTTCACCTGGGTATCTACTCCTTTTCCTATGACCACCCCAGTCGACATGAATTGGAAATAGGCCAGCAAGATGTCTTGGATATGTTAAAGGGAGGACTGTGGAAAATTAGTACGGTCTGGTAAACATTATCTGCGCCATCTTGCCCTTTTCCCTTGATGCCACACTTTTTGTCGTGCGCACCCGCCATTTTAGGTGCCTTGATCAGAACAAGCCCTTTTGCATGCCACTGACCCCCAGCATAGCCCTCCTCCCTCACAAAGCCCGCACTCTGACAACCCCCGCTCGCACATGGCTTGGGTCATAAACCCCTCTTCAGCGCAGCTCTGCCTCAGAACCCCATCCTGTTCCCAGCGCGACACTTCCCTTCATTCCTTTCCTGGTCCCAGGCCCTTTGATGCAAGCCTCTTTTCCTGTGTGCCCGTTTGCCTTCCTCGTTCCCAGGCCACCACCTAAGCTCTGCGGATACTGTTTATTGCCCCCCCCCCCGTACAGTAGGAAGCTTCCCTCATTGAAGGACCCTCGAGTTGATCAAAGCCCCCTCCCTATGAGATCCGATCAAACCCCCCACATTCCGTGAATCGGCGGAATGTCCAGCTGCGCGATAATCACCACCTGTTGTGACCGGGGTGGGGACTCCTGCTGTATACGTGTGTGGGAACGGGCTGGGAGCGGGGGTTCCGAGAATGTCTTTCCGTATATCAAAGCCTTGCCAAGAATGTGTTGTAGGTAATAAAGCAATAAACCTGTGTATAAGAGGCCAGGCCTCCGAGATGCGGGTAGAGCACCTCATGACGATACCTGCTGTCAGAACTGATGTGTTCTCCTCCGGAGAGAATAAACCTTGTTTCCTGCCTTCCCGTCTCCAGTGCCTGCCTCTTCATTGATTAATAATTCGTGGGTTAAAGAGGCGATACCGCCGGGCAAATATCGATTGTCCCTTGACCTTAGATTTAACATCCACTCTAGTGACACAGATTAAAGGTCTGCCCACAACTATGGATTAATAAAACACTGTACGCTGCCACCATCCTTCCATGAACTAGACGCATGACAAGGACGATAGGCCACAGTTTATATAATGTCAGTGTGCCCCTCCAGATCACAGGATAGACCCAGGATCTCACACATGTCAAGGAACACGCGTACACCTCTGCGCATATACTAGAGTAGTGTCAGGCTTGAAGCAAAAATCAAAATATAGTATACCAGAAACACACAGCCAGGCACTCAGGGGAATATGACTGTACTGAATACAGGGGGAATTCCGGTCCTAACATGGCTTTATTCCCACAGTATCATGGGTGGGGTCAGTTTTCTTCTCTTGTCATCAGTCTCATTCAAAAAGAGGCATTTATTGCATGAGCTGATTCAAGTGTAAATCGATTATGCAGTTTGAGCTTGTTTCTAAGCATGCTGGATCTTTTGAACACAGCTCTTGCTTTTTTTTTAATGAGCCGATTCATAAGGCATTCATACATTTTTCACGTGATAGCTCTGACTGTGTTGACTCAATGCTCTTTTGAAACTTAGGGGCCGATTATGATGGCGGACGGACCTGAGTCCGTCCGCCACCATAGAGTAGGAGGGAACCTCCGCATGGCCTGCGGAGTTCCCTCCTGTGCAATTAGGATGTGACCGCCACCCTGGCGGTCACATCCTCTATTTTTACCATTGCGGCGGGTGCAGCTTCAAGCTGCATCCGCCGCAATGGTAAAAATGCATACATTGCATTTGTATGCAGTAAGTGGCAGGCACCATGCGGTGCCTGCCGATTACTGCATACAAATGCAGGGGGGTACCATAGGTACCCCCCATGTGCACCCCCCACCCCCTCTTCACCTAGGGGGCCCGCAACGGGCCCCCGCAGTGAAGTTACACATGCTCTTCCACGGCGGAAAACCCGCCGCGGAAAAGCATTTTTTAAAGCCCTTCCTAATATGGCGGACGGTGTCTGAGAGACACCGCCACCATATTAGAGCTTTTCCGCCGCGGTTGTAAGCCAACCGCGGCAGAAAAGCTGCGGACGGAAACCAGGACCCACCAGCCATCCTAATGTGGCGGTGGGTCTTTGGTGAGTCCGCAGCGGTTTTTCCGCATCCTCCGGGCCAGCGGTGGCTTCCGCCGGCCCGGAGGATGCGGAAAAACCGCAATCATAATAGGCCCCTTAGTGTGGACTTGTTCAAATAATCTGAGGTTCAATTGGTTGGCCCTGTGCACTTCCTTGGCCTGCTCGTCTACTCACACTGACCTAGAGGAGTTAAACGTAAACCACATAGTTTTCATTTTGTAATGAGTGGAAATTGCTTGAACCTCCTATGAGCGAGTAGGAATAGTGTGCATGTAATGTTTTGTGTTTGATATTTGGAATTGTGACTTTGGTCTTGGTGGTTCTCGCGGTTCCCCTTGGATTCCATCCATTATTAAAAATACTGGATGGATCCAAGGGAAACCTGAGATGCCAAAGACCTGGTTGAGCCAGTAATCACCAGACATTTGAAAAAGGAGCCAGGTATCACCAGTGCACAGGCGAGAGCTGACACCAGACCAGCCACGAGCAGCGCATCACAAAAGAGTTTCATGAAGATTTGCAGAGGTCAGAGAGGCAATGCAGAGATCTGGGGGCTTCCCAAGTTACTTTGGTGAATAGATTGGTAAAACCAACCTGGGTGGCGCAAGAGGCTCTCAAGGTATATCGGAAGGTAGGTTAAGTGGGTACTAAGCACGACTCGGTGGGCACACCCAAATAAGTATGCTTCAGAGAAAGTGAGGATGGGTAAGAACTGTAGTCAACTTGTGGTCACCAATGCAAAGGAATGGAGAATAAGTGATGGTGTGAGTAAATCCTAGCCTCTGGGACCCATCTATTCACAGCCACACACAGCGCCTCTTTTTCAGAGTCCACATATCACAAAATAATGAAGATTGGAAATGTTAATGCAGGAAAGGGAGAAAGCGGAGTTATATACGCTACTAACAACCCATCCTTCTGTACTGGTGCATTTCATCCTCAGATCACATCCTTATGCTAACCATATGTTTGCTAGAGATAAAAAAAGCATGTGATTTGCATGTGATTTCCCAGAGCGTTTGCCACATATGTATTTATCCTTGAAACAGCCTATTCATAATTTACCGCAACGTTTGTGGCGTTTGTAGTTGGCGCAGACCTAGCCCGCAGCCAAGGCCCTGCCGCCGACAGCTTTGATGGCGGATTCCAGATAGTCCAGCGCTGCAGCTGTACTCACCGTTTGGTACTTTGATGCCAGCTGAACCAGATGGGAGACGTTGGACACAAATGTGGTGCCAGGAGTGATGTGACGTTTTTTAGCAGCCAGAGTAACAGCTTTCGTTATGTCTGGGGGGCAACTGGTTTCTTCTGCGCGCTGGGCTGGGGGGACCTGCTGTTCAAATGTGTCTTCTGGCGCTGTCACGGCAGGGAGGCTCCAATCTGCAGCAAAAGGGACACACAGAGACGTGATCAACATTTAAAAACATGTTAGCATAAAGTACCCTCACTCTGTTTTGAGAAAAGATGCTCTTGATTTCCTAGAGGAACTAAAAGATGGCATGACCAAATCTTAGGACAAAGCGCTCGGTCGCCTTTTGTAGCTTTCTAATGTATTGTTCTTGCTCCTTGTGAAGCGCTCTAGTGCCTTGTGACTAATCGGCGCTATGCAAATAATATAACCAAATGAATAGATACAAAAGTTCGAAGCATCCACGGCCTTGTTCCGAGTCAACAAAGAAAAGAGATGCAAGTGCTGACGGCTCGTAGCAGCGAGGCAAGAACTTCAGTGAAAAAGCCATTTGATAGTATAACCGTTTTATACATTGTCAATCGCTTTTACTTTTACTGGCTGGTATAAAATAGGTAAAACAGGAAATATTGCCTTCTGTTTGAGCTGCAAGCCTGCGGCATTTCCGTTGAGCAGTACTAGCGCTGTGTCTGCTGCTTCTGTAAATGTCCTTTAGATCCGTTCGCTAAAGGAATGGGGTTTTGACCTCTTGACCTTGAAATTAGACTTACAATATCATTGAAATGAACGGATAAGCAGTCAGTACGAGGCAAACCGATATAAAACAATACCCTTTAGGTAGCAAGGGTACATGAAGTTATGCTATACTGCACTTACAGAGTTCAACCACCCTAAAGCTTCTAGGTACTAGGGTAAAGGACAATACATCACCCATGGTCACACCTGAGAGAAGAGGAGAAGGCAACACACGCATCCTGATGGGACAGCAGAATATGTAAATCACATTCAGTGAGGATGACAAACATATTGACTTGATTCCTCAGCCGATAAGTACCTTTATAGGTATTCCGAGCCTCCGCTTTGTGTCAGAAGGTGTAGGGTTTAATGTTTCCCTCTCACGTGCTTTTCGCTATTCAAGGGCCTTTTAGATACATTGGACCTAATCTGAAAAGCGCATGGAGTACGTGAAAGAATCCTCCTGTAGTACTGCTTTAAGTACTCTTACTTTTGTGAATCCATCCTCATTTTACCTAAGCAGACTTTATTGAAACCAGACATGCACTAATTTGAAAACATATATGTATACTTTTCTTACATTTTATGTTTTAACTCTGCCAGATTTGTTAATTAATGATCTTCTGCGTCTTCTTTTCATTTTTATTGTACGGATCACTTCAGTTAGGCTCCCCTCAACTTTGCCTGAGGGAAGTGCTTTTTGTAGACAAGAGCACGGTTACAAAATAGTATTTAATTGGTGGAAACCAAAAGAGAAAGCCATCTTTTATTTCCACCTTTAATAGATCTTCTGGCTACCATTTCAAAGTTTGAAAAAGGTCCCCCGAAGAGTTTAGCTAGATAGGCTTTTTGATCGGTGTTAGACCTGACATCATTGGCGTGAGTCTCCCTTCCATTTTGACATATTGCCTCCTCTGTTTTGATATGTTTTTGCTGGTTTTATGCTTTGGGCACTGTGCCACTGCTAATCAGTGCCACAGTGCAAGTTCTCCCTATGTTAAATGAATGTACTAATTGGTTATTCCATGATTGGATTATTTGATTTACCTGTCAGCCCCTAGTACAGTGCATCATGTGTGCCCAGGGCTTGTAAATCAAATGCTGCTGGTGGGCTTGCAGCACTGGTTGTGCCACCCACAGAAGCAGCTTGTAAAGTATGTCTCAGGTCTGCCATTGCAAGGCCTATGTGCAGTTTAGCACTGCTATGTCGACTTGGCCAAGTGCACCCACTTGCCAGTCCCTAAACCTTCCCTTGGCTTCATATCAGACACCCCTATGGTAGGCCCAAGGGCGGGGTGCATTGTAAGTATAAGGTAGGACATGATCTGTTGTGTGTAGCAAGTTCTAATAGTGAATTACAGCCATTTTCGTTTTTCACTATTGAAGGCTACTTGTTCTCATAGGCCAGAATGGGTAGTTAGATTATTACATTCTTATAATCCTAACTGACTCAGGGAACATGGTAGAAATTCAAATTTAGCATCCCTGAACTCAGAATGATAAAATACATCTTTTAGTAAAGTTGATTTTAATATTCTGTGTTTGAAAATACCACTTTTAGAAAGTAGGTATTTTCTTGCCTAACTATCCATGCCTGCCTCTGCTGGGTTGTGTATTCCTTGTCTGGGTTTGTCAGTGACAGGGCTGAGGGATTCCAGGAGACAGGCTGGGGCAGCCCAGTGGTGCATAGAGAGATCTGAATCTAGATGGGAGGGAGGAGTTGGACCTGGGACCTGAATAGGGCTGGGCCTTCCCTCTACAATGCTGGCTCCACCTCCTATGGCTTGTCCGATATCTCTGCCCTGCACTGTGAAAGGAGAGGAGGAATCATGTCAACAGAGTGCTCAAGAGCTGTATCTTCCCTCCCCTGTGCTGGCTCCACCTCCTGTGTGGCGGCTGATTTCTCTGCCATGCACAGTGAAAGGAAGAAGAGAGTTATGTAAACAAAGTGCTCAGGAACTCGTTTGGACTAGGCAGAGGCCTCTCTGCCTTCAGAGAACAAAGGATTTTGGGGTATAAATATTGAGACCCTGATCCCAAGAAATTAGATCACTTCTGGAACAAGAAACCTTTCTGCCAAGGAGAACAACCAAGGAAGCTGCAGGAGTTTGGACTGCCCCTCTGCCAGTGTGCTTTTTGCTGGGTTGACCTGCAGTGGTTGCTTCATTGCCAAGGGAAAGGAGAAGGAACTTTGTAAGGACTTTCATCTACAGAATATTCTCCAAGGGCTTGAACTGTGCTTGCCTCCTGCTGAAGTCTCAGGGACAAAAGACTTCACCTCCAGCTCCCTCCTGAATTTCCTTGCTGGGAATTCTGACTCCAGACACTTGCAAGCCGCTGGGAGCTGGAAACGCGATGCATCGAGAAGAAGCGTGTCGCCGCCGCACCTGAAATTATAACATCGCCGGAGAAGCGAGCCTTCGCCGCATCTCCCTGGAAGCGTGTGTTCTTCGAAGCTGTCTGCTGTCGCATCACCGGAGAAGCGTGATGCCATCGTGAGAGTCGCCATTGCATCACCGGAGAAGCGTGTCGCAGGGCCTGTCGCGGCTTCAAAGTACAGAGTCGTCGCAAGGCTGCCAGGGAGTCATCGCATCGCCGCATCAAGGGTGCCATCTTCTCGCATCGCAACCGGATCATCGCATCGCATCAAGGCGCCATCTTGCGCACCGCAACGGGCCCGCAGGCCGAGAACCTACGCATCACCTCCGCACCGGTAAGGCTCACGATGAGTCCCCTACTCTGCGCAAGCATTGAGGAAGGACGTAACCGTTCCCCCGGGTCACGGAACCGACGCATCACCCCTTTTGCGAGCCTTTTTTTTACTTTGCCTTACGTTTCCGGGTACTTTGTTGAGAACTTTGTCGCATTTACCAACAACTTGAACTAAGAGACTTTAATCATCTTTTAAGTAATCTTAAGTGTAGTAGTGTGGATTTTTGTTGTTTGTGGTCTTGTGTTAAGTCTATATAAAGAATACTTATTTTTTATAAAACCTGTGTTGTGTTCATCTGTAGGGTTTTCACTGTATTACTGTGCATATTCACAAATACTTAACACACTGTCTCTGAGATATGCCTGTCTGCTCGTGCCAAGCTACCAAGGGGGTGAGCAGGGGTTATTAAGGAGTGTAATCCCCTTATCCTGACTAAGAAGTAAGGGTCCCTATTTGGACAAAGGTGAATACCATTGCCAACTAGAGACCCCCAGATCTAACAATCGGTCAATGTGACAGAAGTAAAAACATCAACAGTAAATTACAACGTAGTTTATTTGCGGAAAAATGCAGGCCCATTTCATGAGTCATAGGTGTTTGGCAGGCAGTAGAATATAGCTTTTTTTTACCCCGCAGTAGATTGACCCCAATTCTCACTGGGCGCTCGCGCCACAGGATGGCTTTGACTGAGGCAATGCCGTCGGGACTTAGGAATATAGGTTGTTCTTATTGCCATAGCACCCTGTGGGTGATCCATCCCATGGCGGAAGAGGCACTGACAGTGACTGGCAGCATGCACTGCAACAGAAGTGATAGGTTTATGCCATTAATGCCACACTCTTCAGTTGGTATAGACCTTGTTTCATGATTGCTTCATGGAAGAGCATGAGGTAATTGCATTGCAGAAAGCTCAGAGCGGAGGACTGTAGGCACAACACTGCTAACTCTTCCCCTGCAGAGACTGACACCTGCCAGGCACTGCTGGGGTCCGCACCTATATTCATGGATGGGCAGCACCACAGACAAGGGTTCCGCTGCACCCCAAACAGGTGATGGAGCTCAAGGGAAACAGGATGGTGGGGGAAATCCAGGAGCAGGGCCCTCTGGAAGTACCCACCAGCAGCCTACCAGCCAAAACCTATGTACAGTCATGGAGATATCTGCCAAGCAGGGACATGGGCAGGAGGAATCAGTCATGCAGACGATGGTACGGAATAGGACTCACAGGATGTCTCGCCATGCCAGATTACACATGGAAAAAAAGGTGTGTTCTACATATGAATCCACTGTAGTGTGTGCATCAGTGAATTTCCTGCGCTGCAAAGGACTTGGCTCATTACCAGATGTTATCACTTTGGGTTGGCCCACATGAACTTGAAAACAAAGAGATCACTGCTGAAGCCTCTGTGGACTGCTTAGCAAAATCCTCTAGAGCTATCCAAAGCGGCAACGCCAGATCTCAAAATTCTTTGTCAGATGGTGAAACTTAAGAAGCTCCATCTGACAACAGATCTGTATACGGGTACACTCGGGGAGATTAAAGGAAACAGATGCACTCCTATGTTAAATCATACTTCTGCCACTGAAGCATCTGCCGTAAATCAAGAACTTACTGGTCGAACTGAAGAAATAATGTTCTCACAATCAAACGCTGCACATGTAGACAAGGCATTATATTGTGAAGTTGGGTGTTCCTAGGAGCATTAATCAAGTACACCTCTGAAAGCAATCAGCAGCGGCAGCTGGTAGGTGTTCATGAAGAAAGTTCAAGGAGTCAGTGGTCAATCCAAGACACTTTAGTTACTTGATAAATAATGTCCTTCTTTCTAGTGCCCTACCGGAGAAACATATGAAGACACTATTGCAATGACTGACAACTTTTAGATGAAAGAGTTGTCATTGTTAAATGACGTACGAGAAGGCGGCCATTTTCTTGTCGCTGAGCCTGTTTTCATCCGTTTCTACACGAGACTCAAGGCAATCAGCCTGCATGACTAATTCATGCGGACACTTTGGCACTCAATGTGAAGCTTCACTGTGTCCCCTCGAGCTACTTACTCATGTCACTGCTGTCATTGAAGGTGACGGAGCCTCTTGTCGAGGAGACGACTTCCGGCCAGAGAGCCCCCACGAGGGACTCGAAGAGTTTCACCTTGTCCCCTGTCAGCTGGGGGAACACACAGTGATGGATGGCAGACATGATGGCTCTGTCCTCAAGCGTATGCAGTCGGTTTTCATCAGCGTTCCCAGAGACACCGTCTCCTGCAAATAAAAGATGGTTTCACTTGAAAACGCAGTGCAAACGGACAACAAATGCTAGCTAGGGCTCCACAGTACTGTAAGAACACCCCATTCGCAGCCGCAATGTCATAATGTGAATTCTTGTATTTCAAGCGTGTTGCACTGTGCCAGTATGCCACCTCACAGATGTTTCAGCACACTCTGAAACACTATTTAAAGGATACCCTCATAGCATGTGAAGTTGTACCATGAGACTATCCGGCCGCACCCAATCTTCTGGGGAGCTATTTTAAAAATAAACCATTTCAGGAAGAGGTAAATAAAGAGCTTTACAGTTGATTGAGATGAGACCTGCTGCATAGCACTAGCAGAACTACAGCCCCCTGCACCCTCTCCCCCCAGCAGTCCTGGGATGTATTTGTACCTCTGCTGCAGTCCCCACCTTAACTTACAACTATGTGAGAAGGGCGGAGTCAGAGCCACTAACCAGGTACAGTTCATCCCAAACCTGGAAGGCATAGAAGGCGCAACAATGCCTCGCCCGGGGTAATTAACGCGGTATAAATATAATTAACAAAATTAACAATTGCATGAAGTGTGTTGTAGTACTCTAGGGGAATTCTACTTCAGTTCCAATAAGTTAGGGGGCTACAGCGGAAACAGCCTGGCAGTGAACAGCAGCCAATTAATGTTAACTTTAAAGATATACTTCTCCTGTGAAGTCATAAGTGGTAGGGTAGTCTCATGGGACAAACGCATGCGCCATGAGACTGCCCATTTAGCGCACAGGCCTGCAGAAAATCTAGAGCAGTAAGAAGTTATAGTCACAGCAAACAAAAGGTTGATGGTACTTCAGGGGTTTCAACTGAACAATGAGCAAAGTGCCTCAACACAGCATGCTCAGATGTACTCCTGATTTACAAACAGCCATTGAAAGAGATTTCAGGGCATGAAGCGAAATATTGCGACACGATAGGGCCGATTCACAAAGGCATGCAAGAGTACACACGAGTACTCCTGTCATGCTCTTTAAATACCCTTACATGCCTTAGTGAATTGCCCCAGAATAATTTAAAATGGGAATAAAGTAGAATATTAATATAAAGTTGGTAGAAATAGAGAGGACTCTGCCCTCTTTGCATATTTATTAAAAGTGAAATTGACATTTTTGGGTGACCTCACAAATGTATGTAGAAGTAAGTAAAAGAGTACTCATGTGGTACTAATTCATGTACTCATAAATGCTTTTGGAGAATCAGCGCCATGGCAATAAACCAAAGATTTCTCCTTAGTTCTGGGCAACCCACTGTTTTATATCTTTTATAATGGACCTCGATTATTGTATTATCAGTGATATTTTTAAATTGAATAAAACCATTTTAGGATCTTTTTAAAAAAAAAATAATCATAATGTTTTATATAAGTCGTTTTATATTCTTCAATGTATGACTGTACAATGATGCTAGATGAGGGCCACAGACTGATACAGAATTGATGAGAAGGGTCTATTGTAATGGTCTCGGTGCTGTTTAGGATCTGCACATGCACTTTACAGAGCACGGTCTCATAACAATGTAAAAAAAATGTTTTCTGTTTCTGATGTAATGCACAAGCACTTTACTGAAATTAATTTCTTAGGACTTTCTTTTATCAATGCAAAAGTGTACAGGTGCCTAAACGCTTATTCTGTAGAACGGTTACTCAGAATAGAGTTTTGTGGGATCGCCGAAATGGCCAACTTTTGCTCGTGTACAGGCATTTTATTGAATCTAATTGTTCAAACAATGCAATAGCCTTTAGATCGCCTGTATATCGCTCATGCACTTCATGATTCCCTCATTTAAATGATAATTCTGGGTTAGGGGGCGAGTTAGTGGGACATTTGAGATGACCTTGTAACATGGTTGTAAGTTTATACCTCTAATGTGCTAGTTGGTGCCTCTCCCCGTGCAATGGTTAAGCTACTGTAATGGCTTTGGTGCTGTTTAGGATCTGCATAAGCACTTTATAGAGCACGGTTTCAGAAAAATGTACAAAACTTTTTTGTTTCTGATGTAATGCACAAGCACTTTACCGAATTTAACCCCCTATGATTTTTTTCATATTGTAATAGTGTTCAACTGCCCAATATTTATTCTATAGAACGTTTACTCAGAATAGAGTTTTCTTGGTTTGCCGAAAATGGGTCTGGGTTGTGGGGCAAGCTAGTGGGACATTTGACATGACCATGCAACATGATTGTAAGTTTATACCTTTAATGTGCTAGTTGGAGCCTCTCCCAGTGCAATGGTTATGTTATTGAGTTGAATGTAATGTATTGTTTTTTGTGCTTTCATGGCTATATCGGCCGAAATCAAGTTTTTCTTGATGATGATGATAAACCAAACAATACAAAACTGCAAAGCTAGCTCAAAGATTTGTAAGCTTGCTCCCTTGAGGAAGAAACACACATGTTGAAATCCAAAACAGAGGAGAAGCTGTCGGACAACTTGATGGATTAGTAAGAATTTGTTCACACACTCCAACAGCCGCCTTAAAATGATAAAGGATTAGTTGATACATATCACTATTTACACATTACTAGTCTAATGTAATTAATGAGCATCAGAGGGTAATGTGGTATTGGGAAAGGGGTAATTGAAAGAAACATGTTGTGTTTGAGTTCCTTGGCAGAATGACCCTAATAGAATGTGTGACACAGATCACTATGTTTTTACAGTCATATGACACAGTGTCTTGATACTCTTTTGTGCATATGTGATGCAACAATTATCGCTATTGGTCATGTTCTTAGCTGCCATGGCAATATCTGATACTCACTAGTTATTGTATATAAAAAAACAAGAAATGTAAGAAAGAAAAGTGCTGACAGGAAAGGCCACCAAACCCACACATCTATTCAGTTCAACACCTACTGCTCTATTGTCGCTCAGCATAGGAAATGTCTTTTGATTTTATTACAATTATATGTATAACAGTCGCTGCCGGCATGGTGGAAGGGTCGCAAATATTTAAAAAATAAAATAAAAAAATTACTGTTGAGGCAGGTCCTGCGCCTTCACTGCTGCTCTTCTCCGGACAGAATGACCGCCAGACCCCACTAACCAATCACAATGCTGCAATGCAGTGTTGTGATTAGTAGGCACCCAGGCTCCCCTGACCAATCACTATGCTGTAATGCAGCATTGTGATTGGTTGATAGCGTCCTGGGTGGACGCTCAACCAGGGAATGGGAGCCTGGGCTTGTTCTTCATGCAGGCTGTAATGCAGCCTGCATGGAGAAAGGAGAAAGTGTGCATGACTGGTTTGAGTGGCCCAAGAGGGCTGACCAAATAGTCATAGTCCCCTGCCCTGCTCTGTGGGCAGAGCAGTCCCGCCTGAAAATCAGCAGAACACGTCACGAAGCATAAAATGATAATAAGTAGTCCCCTTTATCGATTTGTCTGTTATTGAGTAAATCACATTTTTCTTCAATCCACTACAACATTTAGCATGAGGCAGGAAATCAGCCCATTTCAGCCACTGGATAGATTCACTGCGATTGATAACATTCTGCCCTTTCACAGTGAGCACATCCACACACAATGTAGTTTCTGACTAATAAACATTGTGTGCTTCTTGAGACCATAACAATATTTTTCATTTTAACAACTGGTTTTCGTAGATTGACAAGGGCCCAGTAGCTTAAGCTACAAAAATGTTTTGCAGAAACCATGACAAAACAAAAGGAGCACTGACAACGCCAAAAAGCCGGAAGCCAGCACAAGACCTATTGGCTTTGCCAATGTTTGCTTTACTTGGCCTTAACTTAACGAAGACTCTTTGTTTTTTAGAAAAATATATATACCCTATACATATTTACTTACAGGGGCTCTCACTCGACCCTCTTCATTCATTGGTCTGTTGTTGTGTCATTCACATTTTGCTTCCACCCACCACAGAATATAGTGGGTCAGCCCACTTCATCTATTGGCTTACCAGACTGTGAGTGACAGCATTGCACTCTTACGCAATAAGTAGTTTACTTCAGGACTACTGGTGCCACATGTGCTTTTACATAATATACGAATGCAAAAATAACAGTTGATGGACAGAATGCAGAACAATGTCATACATTCACCCCAGTGCAGAGATCTGGGCCTAAATCCATCGTTTTTTTGCACTCCACACCACCCCAGTTCAGACATGGCCATATGCAAATCAGCCTTGACCCTGTGCCTCATGGGAACAGTCCAGCCCGAACTGGCAAGCCATGTCTTTCCTGGACCGGAATCAAGCATCCTAGGACCGGTTTCTGGCTATCAGCCGTCTTCAGCCAGGATAGCTTGACTCCAGTGGTGTGGAGAGCATGGGACTCACGTCTGAGTATACCCATCCCACTCGGGGTGACGAATGCAAAAATAACAGTTGATGGACAGAATGTAGAACAATGTCATACATTCACCCCAGTACAGAGATCTGGGCCTAAATCCATCGTTTTTTTTGCACTCCACACCACCCCAGTTCAGACATGGCCATATGCAAATCAGCCTTGACCCTGTGCCTCATGGGAACAGTCCAGCCCGAAATGCCAAGCCATGTCTTTCCTGGACCGGAATCAAGCATCCTAGGACCGGTTTCTGGCTATCAGCCGTCTTCAGCCAGGATAGCTTGACTCCAGTGGTGTGGAGAGCATGGGACTCACGTCTGAGCATACCCATCCCACTCGGGGTGACGAATGCAAAAATAACAGTTGATGGACAGAATGCAGAACAATGTCATACATTCACCCCAGTACAGAGATCTGGGCCTAAATCCATCGTTTTTTGCACTCCACACCACCCCAGTTCAGACATGGCCATATGCAAATCAGCCTTGACCCTGTGCCTCAAGGGAACAGTCCAGCCCGAACTGCCAAGCCATGTCTTTCCTGGACCGGAATCAAGCATCCTAGGACCGGTTTCTGGCTATCAGCCGTCTTCAGCCAGGATAGCTTGACTCCAGTGGTGTGGAGAGCATGGGACTCACGTCTGAGCATGTCCATCAACTGTGTTTTTTGCAATTTTCACCCCGAGTGGGCTGGGTATGCTTAGACGTGAGTCCCAGGCTCTCCACACCACTGGAGTCAAGCTATCCAGGCTGATGAAGGCTGATAGCCAGAAACCGGTCCTTGGATGCTTGATTCCGGTCTGGGAAAGACATGGCTTGGTAGTTCGGACTGGACTGTTCCCATGAGGCACAGGGTCAGAGCTGATTTGCATATAGACAGTGTCTAACCCAGGGTGGTGTGGAGTGCAAAAAAACGATGGATTTAGGCCCAGATCTCTGTAGTTGGGTGAATGTATGACATTGTTCTACATTCTGTCCATCAACTGTGTTTTTTGCAATTTTCACCCCGAGTGGGCTGGGTATGCTCAGACGTGAGTCCCAGGCTCTCCACACCACTGGAGTCAAGCTATCCAGGCTGATGAAGGCTGATAGCCAGAAACCGGTCCTTGGATGCTTGATTCCGGTCTGGGAAAGACATGGCTTGGTAGTTCGGACTGGACTGTTCCCATGAGGCACAGGGTCAGAGCTGATTTGCATATAGACATTGTCTAACCCAGGGTGGTGTGGAGTGCAAAAAAACGATGGATTTAGGCCCAGATCTCTGTACTGGGGTGAATGTATGACATTGTTCTACATTCTGTCCATCAACTGTGTTTTTTGCAATTTTCACCCAGAGTGGGCTGGGTATGCTCAGACGTGAGTCCCAGGCTCTCCACATCACTGGAGTCAAGCTATCCAGGCTGATGAAGGCTGATAGCCAGAAACCGGTCCTTGGATGCTTGATTCCGGTCTGGGAAAGACATGGCTTGGTAGTTCGGACTAGACTGTTCCCATGAGGCACAGGGTCAGAGCTGATTTGCATATAGACAGTGTCTAACCCAGGGTGGTGTGAAGTGCAAAGAAACGACGGATTTAAGCCCAGATCCCCGTACTGGGGTGAATGTATGACATTGTTCTACATTCTGTCCATCAACTGTGTTTTTTGCAATTTTCACCCCGAGTGGGCTGGGTATGCTCAGACGTGAGTCCCAGGCTCTCCACACCACTGGAGTCAAGCTATCCAGGCTGATGAAGGCTGATAGCCAGAAACCGGTCCTTGGATGCTTGATTCCGGTCTGGGAAAGACATGGCTTGGTAGTTTGGACTGGACTGTTCCCATGAGGCACAGTGAGGTTCCGTGAATTCTGAACCAGTTCCATAAAAGGTCATGGTTTTGTTGTTACGAATTTGATATTAGCGAACCGTAACTAGTTAGTGCGGCAAGTATGAGTGTTTGTATCATGTTAGACCGATGGAGTCACGTTCTGAAAGTCACAAGTTTAGGATGGAGGAACGTCGGAGGAACATGGCGGCGGCAGGCTAGCGGCTGTCGCGGAGCTCTTCACCTGAGCGCATTGGACTGATGAATGTGATGTCCCGACAGAACCCTTCTGGTGAGAATTGGTAGCGCGAAGATTGCGAGCTATTTTCTGGCAGAAAAATGAGGTTTTGTTTCTTACTTGTATGTAACTAACGAGGAGAATCGAGGCGGCGGAAAACAACGGGGAGCAGCGGTCGGCGGCCTGCGCTAGGACCTTGGACCTAGGGGATGGTTGCAGCGGACGTGAGTCGGGAGGATGCGGAGGAAGGGCGGGCGCAGGACGTGAGAGGCGAGGCAGTGAGAACGGCAAAAGCAGACCCGGGAAACGCGGCGGAGGAATCTGCCACGAACGCGGGAGTTTCTCCAAGGCAGCCCCACATACTAAAGATAAGTGCTAATTTGAGACGCTGCGGTGAAATTCAGGAGGGGGTTATTTGGAAGTGGGATATTTGGCAGCACATTAGAAGTGTTTTTCCGCTGCAACATTACAGAGGACCTGTTTGCTGGGGGCATTTTTCAATTAACAGGTACCTCTCTCTAGTTACTGCAGTTATTCCTGCTAAAGGTAGTGTTCGTATGGAGGCAGCTTCACCTGCAGCAGCGGAAGTAGTAGTGCCAGTTCTGTTGAATCAGAGGGAAGGAAGCCCAGATACTGTGTCTGATACCGATACTCTCACGCCAGTAGATTTATATTCAGCTAAAGCTACTAGAGTCTCAAAGCATAAGGGGAAAGACTGGGCAAACAGTAAGCAGGCTAAGAGTCGGGGAGAGGTAGTTAAGAACAGATACCAGTTGAGGTCAAAACGAGAACTAAAGCAGCAGGGGGTTCTAGATTCAGCTGAACTCGGTGAGAAGGTGAGACCCTCACCTCTAATTCCACATAAAAGCAAGAGGAAAACGAGTTCTAAGAAAACTATTAGTAGTAAACCTCCCCAGCAGATTTCAACGCAAAAAAGCACTCCCTCTCTTAAAAGCTACTTCAAGGTGTTAGAGAAAATGAATTCTTTAGAAGAAGGAGCTAATATGGAAGAGGCCCAGCGGTCCATCCAGAATATGGCGCCCCCCTCCTTACCTGGTCCAGTCTTGGCTAACAGATATTCCCCATTAGCTGAGATTCAAACTGAGGAAATTTTAGAAGACTCAGAGAGTCCAGTCAATACAGACAATGACATTCCAATAAGTTGTAACAAAATCAATAGTCCCTCCGAGAATCCTCCTTCTCATCAAGACTCCTTGAATCTACAGACATCAGAGACAGCGGGAAGTAGTTATATTGAGTCTGTGGGAAACCTCAAAAGTGCATCCACCACCGTAGCTCCCAAAATTCATGTTGCGTTAGAAAAAGGCACAGAAAAAGATACTGGTTTGATCTCTACTCCCCCCCAGGAGTTTGACAAGATTGGCCTTCTGCTTCATTCTTTAAGAAGCGACCTGTTGGAGAAGTTTGAAATTTCTGAGACAAATCAGAAAAGACTACACAACAGGTTTGATTTATTAGAAACCAGATTAGAAGGAGTAGAAGCACGAACAGTTACCTTGGAGAAAAAGGTCTCTACTCTTTCAGTTTCCACAACAGAAAACAGTGAGGAACTAAATGCCTTAAAGAAACAGAATAAGGCTTTAATGATGGATATGGAAAGACTAGAGACTCACTCGAGACGGAACAACCTCCGCATTTTAAAGATTCCTGAAGGAGAGGAAGTAGGGGACATAAAAGCTTTTGTCTGCAGACTCCTAAGGGAGGGGGTATTGAAAGATCGTCCAGAGATAGACCTTGAAGCGGAGATTCAGAGAGTTCACAGAGACCCTTTTAGAATACACCAAGATCGTAAAGGGCCCAGGAAAATATTGGTCTATTTCCAGACCTACACTGTTAAAGAGCTGATATTGAGTAGAGCTTTAGCAAGTGCCTCTCTCCATTATCGGGCCAACCCATATCAGATCGGGTCTGATATAGGAGGCAGAACGGCTCAGAGATAATGGGAACTGGGATCAAGAATGCCGGAGCTGAGATCACTGGGAGCAGAAGTGCAGATGAAGTTTCCAGCCCTGCTTAAGGTTATGTGGAATAATAAAACTTACACCTGTAATCAACCGGAGGAGGTAGATGAATTGTTACAGAAAATGAGGGAGTAGGTTAGGCAAGATATAATTTAGTGATGTAGAGATTTAGGATAAATACAAAACTATACATTAAACTGCACGATGTATATAAAGAAAAAAAAACACACACAACAACGGGGTTCGCACATCACATTTGATAAAAAAAAAAGAAGGGGAGAAAGTAGGTAGGGAGAAGGGAAAAAGGGAAGTATTAAAACTACACCAATTTACACTAATCCACTTTGATAATAGCAGATGTAGCTAACGGGGCAAGGGATAAGATAGATAGATAGGGCGCGGTAAGATGGAGAGCTCCACAGGGGCAGGACAAACGCCCAAGATGAAGGGAGGGTTCCTTGGGGGAGGGAGTGGGGGGGAGGGGAGGGGAAAAAAGAAAAAAGTCCTCATTCATGTACAGAAACTCTAAAACTAACATCTATATACATAGACAAATACAGACATATAAACATGTATATAGACATCTAGACAATACCCTAGAGATTAACTGGGAGAGTAAAATTTGGTCATGGCAGTAAATCCCCATACAAGTAGTAAGATTATCTCCTGGAATCTTAACGGAATAGGAAGCTTCAAGAAACAACAGAGAATATGTGATTTTCTAAAGAATCTCTAAGCCAGTATATATTTACTTCAGGAGACCCATCTTGAAGAAAAAGAGTGCAAGAAGATTTTTGAAAAAAGGCATTGGGTACAGGACATTTTATGCTCAAGGCAAAAGGGAATATCCAGAGGAGTTGCAATAATTATTAGAGCAAATAAGGGTATTAAAGTACAGAGATGGGATATAGATCAGACCGTGAGGTGGTTGGTAGCTGAGCAAACTTGAGAGGGTCTTAATCCCTAGTAGGGCACCTCTGATTCTTGGGGGGGACTTCAATCTTATTTTAGATATTCAACTGGATCGCACCTCTAGAGCAAAATACATTCTGCCTAAAAAATCCCTCTCTGTTCTCAAAAATATAATGAAAGAACATAACTTGTTGGATGCTTGGAGAACTAAGAACGGCAACCTTAGAGAATATTCCTTTTATAGTAAAAGATACAAACAATTTTCGAGAATTGACTTATTTTTGGTAGATCATTCTTTGAAATCAGTCCTGGCATCTGTCACTCATATTCCAGTGGGCCTTTCTGATCACTCAGTAGTACAACTTAACATTAATTTTGCAAACATTGCTACCGAACGAAGATGGACCTTAGATAGAACTATTCTCTTAGATGATAATATTGGAGTCAAAATTAGAAATAGTATAAGGGAATTTTTTTCATTTAATGTGGGCTCAGCACTAGAGCAGATCGTTTGGGAATCATTTAAGGCCTTCCTTAGAGGTTTACTGGGATATCACATGAGACTAAAAAGAAAAGAGATAAAAGATATAGAAACTAAAGAACTGGATTCTATTATAAAGAAAGAGCAGGAGCTTCAGCGTGCAGCCTCGGAGGAATGGGAGAAGATTCCAGAATTAGAAAAGGAGCTTCAAAGGTTACAGTTGAGTCTTAAAGCTAGAGCTGACAAACAGATTCATGACAGATGGGAAATTAGTAAATTAAAAAACTTTGAATATGGAGAGAGGTGCGGGACACTTTTGGCGTGGAAGGCCAGAGCAGACAGGACCAGAAACAACATCGACACTTTGAACCAAAGGACTTCTGGAGATCAGCTAACTAAGGAAGAAGAGATCAGGGATGAAGCCAGAGAATTCATGGAAGAATTATATCGGGAAAATATCAAGGTTGGAATAGAAGACTTGGAGAAGTGGTGGTACCAAAGGGCTTTACCCCAATTGAACGAAGAAGATAAAAAGACCCTGTTGAGAGACATTACTGAGGGGGAAATTAGAGCTCAGTTAAAAAAGATGAGTAGGAATAAAGCCCCAGGCCCAGACGGCCTGCCAACGGAGATCTACAAAGATAATGAAGATGTGATTATTCCATACCTACTGTCCCTTTTCAACAATATTTATCATCAAAGAGGAGATATTCCATCCTCCTGGTTCGAGGCCACCATCACTTTAATAGCAAAACCAAACAAGGACCCAAAGAATATAGAGTCATACAGACCTATATCTCTCTTAAATTCGGACCTTAAAATATTCTCGGGGATTTTGGCTGAGAGACTATCCAAAGTTATTAAAACTGTCATTCACCCTGATCAAAGGGGTTTTATTCCAGGACGACAACTGAACGAGTTGACTTTTCAGGTCATCGGTGCAATCGATTATGCCGAAGTAAAGGGATTGCCACTTACCATTGTGGCAATAGATGCCGCGAAGGCTTTTGACCAAGTTAACTGGGTGTTTTTCTGGGACACCCTAACAAGGTTTGGCTTTCCACCACTCTTTATTCAGGCTGTCAAAAATTTATACGGGCGTCCACGAGCTAAGGTTTTAATTAACGGGGCCCTGTCAGATTGGTTTGAGATATCAAGAGAGACGAGGCAGGGTTGCCCCCTGTCTCCTCTCCTTTTTGACTTATATATTGAGCCTTTTGTGACAGTGATACGATCTGACCCAACAATTTCTCCTTTTAATATGGGTGGGCTGGAGTTAAAGACGGCATTGTATGCTGACGATCTGTTGCTATATACTATTAACCCTTTAGATGCTATCCCGAAGCTGTTTAATCTAGCAGAGGAGTTTGGAGCAGTCTCAGGTTATGGTATTAACAAAAACAAAACAGATATAATGAGTTGGAATAGTCCTGTTCCCATACCAGATACAAAAACAAAGATCAGATACCTAGGTATATACATCACTCAAAAACTACAAGATACAACCAAAGTATCCTGGCAGATCGTGGTAAAAGAGATAACTAAACTTCTTCAAAGATGGTCCAATCTTCCTCTCAGTATCTACGGAAGAGTTAATTTAATTAAAATGTTAGTATTACCCAAAGTGACCTTCCTATTCAATAGCATTCCACTAACATTTTATAATAAAGACATTTCAAACCTTCAGGGAAAAATTAGCTCATTCATCTGGGCATCTAAGTCACCAAGAATAGCTTGGAAGAAGTTGAGGAAGGGGCTAAAAATAGGAGGATTAGCTCTCCCAGATTTGCTATTCTACTGTAAGGAAAAAAATAAGAAAAATAAATGTTAGACCGATGGATTCACTACGTATTTAGGGATTTCGTTCTGAACCCTTGGGTTCCATTTTGTGTTTGGCAGCCATTTTGTGGTTGCCCTCACATAGGCCGATGACTGTGGTTGAACTAGTCTTTTAAGGACATGTACACCTTAGCTCGAGTTTGTGCTGACTCCTGTTTGACCTGAGTGAACTGACCCTGTTGCCTGAAGCTGACCTTGTAAAACCAGTTCCTGCCCTTTAGCTGATCAAGATTAAGGATCAGAGCACAGGACATCATAAACTTTTACTGCACACAAATATGCCTTATCCTACTCTCACCTGTTTCTGCCCCTTTCTTTATGGTCTATTTATGATTGGGTTGTGGCCTTTTTTATTATGGGTTCGTTCGACCTGTCTAAAGAAGAATGTTGGGTTAGACCGATGATTGATCATGGGCTGGGCAACTGAAAAGTGGGTTTTACTGTCATGCGATACCTCTGGTGTGGATACATGTGATTGGACAGTTTGTAAATGTTAGATATTTGTTTGGAATGTGATTTTTGGTGTAAAAAGGGATGACTTGCTTTGTAAAATTGAGCAGTCTCCTGAGAACTAATACCGTGATGATTTCTAGGACTTCTGTTACTGGCTGCAGCCAATAAATTTGATCTTTGGCGCCACTCAGAAGTATCCTGTGTGTCTGTATTCTAAGACAGGTGAACCCGAAGACTTTGGGCGTGCCCCTGGCGCCGCTGGGTTCTAAAACCCGGTTCTTCGGTTGGCGCTTCCAACGTGGGGCGACTTCAGCGGTACCGGTCCAAGCCTGAAGATCGTGAGGAGCTTCGTGAGGAAATTCTGGAGGACGGCCACCACTTCATCGACCCCGGCATGTCGAATGTGGACTGAAGGTCTTTGCTGCGAGGCTTCCGGCTTTCCTGACGGCTACTAAGGACTGCTGCCCTGACTGTCGCCCTGTCTTGGACCCATTTGTGATGCTTTGTACGGCAAGACGATAGACGGGTCTTCTGGTGGCGTGACTGATACCTCAGTTAAGTATAAGTGGGTCGCTCCCAGTCCTTAGTTTTTGGTTCTTTGGTTCTTAGTTTGTTTGGTCCTTAGTTTTGATTTGAAAATTGCAATTTCCAAAGCCGAGGGACTTGTATATTTGCGAGACTATCGTTGTAGATAATCCCTTGAAGTTTGAAGCTAGATTAGTGAGCAAAGATGCCTAGTCTTAGCAAAATTAGGAGGATATTTTGTTGTGGTTGTAACAGGGATTCCCGATTGGAGGATTCATGTCCGATACCGCCAGTTGGAACTCCGACTTATGAACTTTATTCTAAACACGGCGTGGGTCCCATTACGTTCAATGAAGTATGGGTCCGATACACTAGGAAAGACTGTGTTTTAAAATGGCCACATCATGGTAGCTATGACACAGAGATTCTAGATAATTTGGAAGTTAAACTATTTAAGAAGAAAGCCCGGCTGGCAATGTTTGACTCCTTTCGCATTTGGCGTAAAGAAGCCAGACAACGAGAAATTAAACAAGTTAAAAGAGATAAAAGAGAAAAGGATGTATCAATAATGCAAGCTGCTAGGCAGTTTAAAGAAAACAAAGAAGATAAAGCAATTGAGGTGTCAGATAGGCAACATAATATGGCTATTGATAAATGTTATCCAGCTTTGCCATCTCTTCTTGAGAATGTAACGAAGGACCCTGAGAAGGATCTTTGATGTCACATTTGTTGAGACTACCACCTCCTTATGCACAGAGTGCTACGGCACCTCCGCAACCTCCAGTTGCACAACCTCTTGTTGCTGTTCCGCCACCGGCTCCTCCTCAGCTGGTTCTTCCTCCTACGGCGCAGCCTCCTCTGGGGCCGCCGACTTTGCTATCGGTTTTGTCTGGAACTACTTTGCCTTATTCTCCTGTACCTTCAACTTCTCTTGCTACTAACCCTACGCTTCTATCACCTCAAAATACTTTGTCTCCTGTCCTTATGACAGCTTCTCCTTCTGCTCAACAACGAATGACTGACACTGTTACTGGTCTTTTGTCTCCTTTCTTTGGGTCATTGAGTATGACCCCTGTTTCTGCACGTAAACAAATGCGTAGTCAGCTACCTGGTCCCGAAGAACGGGCAGTGTTAGATCTCTTGGCTCGCAGATGGGTTTCGAATGTTTCGAGGTATAACTTAGAGTCAGTTATGGATGTTTTCCAGCAGTGGGAAGCACCCAAGCAAAGGTATGTTTTTGAAGTTATGTGTGCTTTCCTTCGTGAGGAATGGGAAGATAATGATTTGGGTTCAGTCCCTGTAGAATTGCTAAATGTCCAGTCTGAGTTTGCGAAAGGGACGATAGTGGGTCCCGGAATTGAGAATGCAGTTGCGATGGTACTTGCGTTTAGGAGCGATTTCCCTTCTCAGCGACTGTTTGAACCTGATTCCGCAGTTAGGAGGAAAGTGAGACAGTATCCGATGAGAGAAGTTCCTCCAGTATGGGGCGATGAGGTAGCTGCTGGTGCGAATAATGTTCCCCCAGCTATACCAGCACATTTTCAAAGAGTATGGGTACATGTGCCATGGAAGACAGTAGAAGTTTTGGCCCTTAAACAGTCTTTACCTGATCCCCGTAAAAATCCGGCTGGTTATTACAAGGAGTTGTCCCAGACAGTTGATGCATGCATTATGAATTTAGCCAACATAGATATGCTGTTGGGTAATGTAGTACCTCACCTCTATGGGCAAAGATTCGTCATGAGGATCATGCGGTTGAATTAGGTGACGCATGGCTCAATATTGCTGCTGCGGACGCTAAACAAGTTGGTGGTTCTAAGCCTGAGCCTCTAGTGGCAGATCTACCTGGCAGAATTATAAATCTTATGAAAACGATGATGCCAGCGTTACGAGTAAATTGGGACAAGTTAGCAGCATGTAAGCAGAAGAAGGACGAAAGTGTATCTGATTTCTTCACTAGGTTTGAAGAGACATTTATAGATCATAGTGGTCAAGATATGAGTACGGAAGGTGGACAAAGATTGTTCGTAGATAAGTTTGTCTTTAACTTACTTCCTGAACTATGTAATAAGTTGAAAGATTCTGAGAGTTCTTGGGCTGTTTCCTCGTCGGCCCAGATATTGGCGACTGCACAGTACTATGAGAATAGGGATAAGGACGAGAAAGACAGAGTAGAGAAAAAGACAAAAGACTTGAAAACAAAGGTCCTCTTGCAGTAGGCGTATCCGCCTCGCTCGAATCAGCAAGAATTGCAGCAACGCCCACAGTTTCAGCAACCTCCACCATTTCAGAGACCGCAACAGAACATTGGGTATTTTCCTCCAAGACCACCGTTGGGCTTAAATCAGTGTGCGTATTGTAGGAAGGAAGGTCATTATAAAAATGAGTGCCCTGTTTTACGACAACACGCGAGTGGTATACCGGCCCGAGAGGTCATGGTGGTTTCCAGCAAGTGTCAAGGGGTAGAGGACGTGGTGCGTTTCCCCAGAAAGAACGTTCCTTTCCTCCGCAGAATTCTATGAATTGTTTTGATCAACAGAAAATTGCGTCTGGTCAGTCGACTCAGTACTATGCTGATGACTATTATGTTGAGAGTGAGAATGCTGACCATAATGGTTGCTAGGACAGCCATGGACAAAGAGAGGAAGTAGTGTCGGTTCCAGTAGATCAGAGTGGGCCTTATGTTGCAGTAGTTACATCAGGTGTGGTAGCGCCTTTTCTTTTGGATACTGGTGCAGCAAAGAGTTCTATAATGCACTCTAAACTCCCTGGCGCACCTTTGTCTGGCTTAACGAATGTTTCGGTAGGATTTTCTGGCGCCCCGGTACGTAATCCAGTTTCTAGTCCTTTGTCTCTTTCCATTGGGCCTTGTGAATTGGAAGCACCCCTTATTCTAACGACAGGTTGTGGTGAGAATTTGTTGGGTTTGGATTTCTTAAAAAGATTGCATGCGACATTGTATTGTTCTCCTTCGGGAGTACATCTTACATTGGGTAAGAAAGTGATCTCTCCAATATATTTATCTAAAGATCGACTACCACTGGAATTGCGTTCTCTCCCTGATACTCTTTGGGCTACTGGTCCTAATGATGTGGGTCTTTTGGAGATTCCACCCTATGTTGTTACGCTCAAATCGAATGTTAAATTGCCACGTATTCCCCAATATCGGATTTCGAGTGATGGTGAAAGAGCGCTTTTAGCGATTATCTATGATTTGATTGAGAAAGGTGTGATTGAAGAAACGAGAGGTAATGTGTGTAACAGTCCTGTTTTGCCTGTCCTGAAACGCACTGACTCTTCTCAGCCACCTGTTTACAGGTTTGTGATCGATCTCAGAGAGGTTAACAAGATTGTTGTGCCACAGTTTCCAGTTGTTCCGGATATTACTGCTTTGTTGACTTTGATTCCTGCTTCAGCTGCCTGATTTTCGGTTATAGATCTGAAGAATGCTTTCTTAAGCACTCCAATTGCCGAGGAAAGTAGAGATATTTTTGGCTTCTCTTTAGGAGGCCGAAGCTTCCGGTTTAAGAGAGCTCCCCAAGGCTATTGCGAAAGTCCTTCTATTTAAAGCCAGGCTTTGAAGACTCAGCTTGATACTCTTGTGTTGCCTGCTGGTGCTGCTCTTATTCAGTATGTGGATGATCTGTTAGTGGCCGCTGATGATGAGAAAACTTGTAAAGAAGCTACTCTTTCTTTGTTGCGATATTTGTCGGACTTGCATCATAAAGTGTCACCTTCTAAGCTGCAGTATTGTTGCCAAGAAGTGACCTACTTAGGTCATCTCTTGTCAAAGGAGGGAAGAAGGTTGACCCCAGAACGAATTCAAGCGATTGCTCGAATGACTGTGCCAAGTACACAGAGAGAAGTGCGTGCTTTCTTGGGTATCACGTCGTATTGTAGACAGTGAATTCCGAACTTTTCTCTATTGGCAAAACCTCTATTGGCATTGACTTGTAAGGATATACCGAACCCTCTTCCTTGGTCCGACGATTGTCAGAAAAGTTTTTGGGAATTGCGTGATGCGTTGTGTTGTGCTCCTGTGTTGGGTACTCCCGACTACAGTAAGCCTTTTACACTGTACGTCCACGAGAGAGAGGGTGGTGCATTGTCAGTTTTGACTCAACAATTTGGTGATAAGCAACGTCCATGTGCGTATTTCTCGTCGACTTTAGATCCAGTAGCTAGAGCGTTGCCAAGTTGCTTAAGAGCTACAGCGGCAGCGGCTGTTTCCATCCGACAGTCTGCTGGATTGGTGATGGATAATACATCGGTCGTGATGGTTCCACATGCAGTGGATACTCTGTTAAATAGAACCAAGACTCAGCACCATACTAGTGCGAGGTTGTCGGGTTATGAGTTGACGCTTTTGGCTAGTCATGTGCACATCAAGCGGTGTAATGTGTTGAATCCAGCAACATTGTTGACAATTTCTGTGGACACAGATGGTCAGGAACAGCATGATTGTTTTCTTAGGACGGAGGAGGAAACGAAGGGGAGAATCGATTTAAAAGATACTCCTCTTTCGGATCCTGATGGTACGCTATGGGTTGATGGGTCATGCTACAAGCTCCCGAATGGTGATACGACTGCAGCATATGCTGTGACGACATTGTGTACGATTGTTGAAGCTGCACGTATCCCACAAAATTCAGCCCAAGCAGCAGAGTTGATTGCATTGACGAGAGCATGTGTGTTGTCGAAAGGAAAGAGAGTGACTGTGTATACCGATAGCCAGTATGCGTTTGGTGTTGTTCATAGTTTTGGGCGTTTGTGGAAAGAACGTGGATTTCTTACTTCGCATGGTACGAAGATTCAGCATGGTCAGTTGGTGAATGAGCTTCTCGAGTCACTTACTTTGCCGATGCAAGTTGCGATCGTGAAATGCAGTGCACATAAGAAGGTTACCGATGATGTTTCTCGTGGTAATGCGTTTGCGGATGAAGTTGCGAAAGAAGCGGCGAAAGATGTGACGAGTCGAATGTATGTTGCGGGCCCAGCAAGATGGGTTCTGGATAGAGGAATGTGTGAAGATACGATAAAGAGTGTGAAGTCAATTCAGGCTGAAGCTATGGAGAAAGAATTGAGTGTGTGGAGAGAGAGTAAGGGAAAATTGGATTCGACTGGTTGTTGGACTGAGTTGTCAGAACATCAGCGATGGTTGTTACCTGATGCGTATGTGCTTGCAGTGGTTACGATGGCGCATGGAATGGCTCACATTAGTGCGAAAGGGATTTGTAAGTTGTTGGCTCCATTATGGCAGAATGCTGGAATTCCTAAGTGTGCGGAGAATCTGGTCAAGAATTGCATGGTTTGTCTGATGTATAATCCTGGCAAGGGAACTCCAACTCCAGCTGGTCACTTTGCGCCTCCGACGTATCCGTTCGAGGTGCTACAATTGGATTTCTTACACATGGAAAGGTGTAATAATCTAAAATATGTCCTTGTAGTTGTTTGTGCCTTTTCGAGATGGGTAGAGGCATACCCCCTGAAAGATAATACTGCCTTGTCCACAGCTAAAGCCCTACTCAAGGAATTTTTCCCCAGATTCGGATTGCCAAGGATGGTGTGGAGTGATAATGGAAGTGAGTTTGTGGGCCAGATCATGAAGAAAGTGTGTGAGGGTTTGGGCATCCGTCAGAAGTTCCACGCTGCGAATCATCCCCAATCAGCTGGATTAGTGGAATGTTACAATGGCACTTTGAAGCTAAAGTTAGCCAAGATTCAGGCGAGCTCTGGTCTTCAATGGTCCGATGCTTTGCTGTTGGCACTTTTGTCAACAAGGACTACAGTGCATTCCCGAATTGGTCTTAGTCCCTATGAGATCGTGTTTGGCCGCCCGGCAAATGTATGGGGAGTGCCGAGGCCAACAAAGTTAAGCGAGATTGAACATCCCGTGCTGGTTGACTACTTGTATGATATGACGGCTAAATTGCGTGTCTTACACCAACAGGTTTACGATACACTTCCTCAAGCATCTGAAGATTCAGGACACGCCATTGACCTTGGTTCCTGGGTGTTGGTGCGCAACTTTCAGCGGACAAAGAATGATCAGCCCTGCTGGATTGGACCATTTCAAGTCCTTTTATCGATGCGTACCGCAGTGAGAGTTCAGGGCAAGAAGAACTGGATCCACGGCGTACATTGTAAGAGGGTATCATTGCCTCTGCCGTACGACCAGTGGGTCCAGGAGGGTGTTGGTGATTCAGAGACTGATACAGTGCCACGTTACATTCCATTCAGTGACGCACGTTTGGTTGGGACAAGTTCTGAGCGCGAGGATAACGATATTTTGCAAGAAGCTGTGTCTCCACCTGCACGATTGGACACTACTGAGCCTGAGTTGTTGTTCCGAGATCAGACAGTGCCTGGTAAAGGCCGCTATAATCTACGACCGAGCGCCGATGGACTAATAAACAATTAATTCCTTTTTGCTTTTAAAAAACGCTCTCTCATCCGAAAAGCTGTTTGATCTATTTTTCTTTTTTTTCGAACCGCCATCCGGGTTCACCTGTAGGGTCGCGGTATGAAGCCTTGGAGTCTACAGCCGTGTAGACATAAGGTCGACGGTTCTGGTTTGTTCTAGGGCGTTCCCTGGACTGACAGACGTACCTTTGAGCCGAAGAGAACCACCTGCCACGAACAGCACGGTTAGAGGTTAGAGTTTTTTGAGATCGAGAGAGCTGTTGTAGAAATGAACTTTAAGACGAGACTGTGTAGACTAATGAGTAGCAAATGTTTTTTGATAACATGTCTTTTAATGTTACTTAGCATAACAATATTCTTAGTGGGATATCTTGTTTTTTCTTTCCAAGTGACTTTTGCACCCACCATACAACCTATGTCTTTTCCTACTACTACTTCTTCGCATTCTTTTCATCCTTTGCCTGAACATGAATCTATCAGAAGATTGGAATTCGTTAATAATTCCTTTGTGCAGCTTCTGCATCAGCATCAGTTAGTAGTGAACACCACTAATTGCTGGGTGTGTGGTCTTACGCCTCATACCACGGATAAGGGTATTCCTTACCTGGTTCTGCCATTCAGCTATAATGGATCTGTATGGGCATATGGGACGATGTTTATTTATGCCCATGAAGTTTACCCCCTGCGTTCTATGAAAGATAATACAAGTAATAGTGCTCTAGTGAAAGGAATAGTAGATATGATTAGAGGAATCAATTCCTATGAGACTATCCCAAAAGATGAGACACTAGCTTATATTGGTTGGAACGTGACTGGATATGGTGTTAGTCTGAGTATAAAGCAGCAAAGGGAAAAATCATCCCCGATTTGGATCGTGCCCCATCGTGGTCATTTTTGTCTGCAAGGTAATGGCAAGAATCCGAGAGCTCAGTTAGGGAAGAGTGTTAGTACTGAGACGTATGTTTTTGCGTCCCAGACTTCCCCACCGTTTTTAGCAGCTAAGGGTACGTATTTTGTGTGCTATGATAGAGCATATACATGGTTGCCCCCTGATTTTTCGGGAACATGTTATGTTTCGTATCTGTTGCCCCCTACGTATACTGCAGCGGCAGATTACCACAGAACTAGAGTAGTTAGAGGTGTCTTCAGTAAGGAAGATACTTCAGGACAAGAATTGGAAGATATTCTTAAGGGTTTCCTGCCGTTTTGGGGACCTATGGTTAATAATAGGAACATACGGCAATTGACGAGAGTGGTTGAGTCCACCATAGTTGAGACTGCCGGTGTCCTTAGTAATTTGACTGCTGAGCTCCAATCGGATCGTCTTATGACGTTGCAGAATCGAGTTGCGTTAGACGTCTTACTTGCAGACAGAGGATGGGTATGTAAATTGATTCAATCGAGCTGCTGCATTTTCATTCCAGACAATGCTCCTACAGTGTACCAGGCCATTTCCAAGCTACATAAGATCTCCGAGTCTGTACACATGGACGAAGGAGATTGGTCGTTGATGGGTTGGTTTTGGGGATTGTTATCCACTTGGGGATGGAAGATTCTGATGATCATTGGGATGGCTTTAGCGATTCTTTTCCTGTTCTGTCTTTGTGTGCAGAGCGCTCCTGCTATATGTGGCCTCTGTGCTGCTACGTGTGCAAGGAGACCTGTCCCAAGAGAGGTACTAAGTAATAGGATTATGCTCCAGCAACATCTTGATGATCTGATGAATATAGACCTGGACTCAGATTGACGTGAGTTTAGGTTATTGCCTATGTAAGGGCAAAAGGAGGGTCTGAGGTTCCGTGAATTCTGAACCCGTTCCATAAAAGGTCATGGTTTCGTTACGAATTTGATATTAGCGAACCGTAACTAGTTAGTGCAGCAAGTATGAGTGTTTTCATCATGTTAGACCGATGGATTCACTACGTATTTAGGGATTTTGTTCTGAACCCTTGGGTTCCATTTTGTGTTTGGCAGCCATTTTGTGGTTGCCCTCACATAGGCCGATGACTGTGGTTGAACTAGTCTTTTAAGGACATGTACACCTTAGCTCGAGTTCGTGCTGACTCCTGTTTGACCTGAGTGAACTGACCCTGTTGCCTGAAGCTGACCTTGTAAAACCAGTTCCTGCCCTTTAGCTGATCAAGATTAAGGATCAGAGCACAGGACATCATAAACTTTTACTGCACACAAATATGCCTTATCCTACTCTCACCTGTTTCTGCTCCTTTCTTTATGGTCTATTTATGATTGGGTTGTGGCATTTTTTATTATGGGTTCGTTCGACCTGTCTAAAGAAGAATGTTGGGTTTGACCGATGATTGATCATGGGCTGGGCAACTGAAAAGTGGGTTTTACTGTCATGCAATACCTCTGGTGTGGATACATGTGATTGGACAGTTTGTACATGTTAGGTATTTGTTTGGAATGTGATTTTTGGCGTAAAAAGGGATGGCTTGCTTTGTAAAATTGAGCAGTCTCCTGAGAACTCATACCGTGATGATTTCTAGGACTTCTGTTACTGGCTGCAGCCAATAAATTTGATCTTTGGCGCCACTCAGAAGTATCCTGTGTCTCTGTATTCTAAGACAGGTGAACCCGAAGACTTTGGGCGTGCCCCTGGCGCCGCTGGGTTCTAAAACCCGGTTCTTCAACAGGGTCAGAGCTGATTTGCATATAGACAGTGTCTAACCCAGGGTGGTGTGGAGTGCAAAAAAACGATGGATTTAGGCCCAGATCTCTGTACTGGGGTGAATGTATGACATTGTTCTACATTCTGTCCATCAACTGTGTTTTTTGCAATTTTCACCCAGAGTGGGCTGGGTATGCTCAGACGTGAGTCCCAGGCTCTCCCCACCACTGGAGTCAAGCTATCCAGGCTGATGAAGGCTGATAGCCAGAAACCGGTCCTTGAATGCTTGATTCCGGTCTGGGAAAGACATGGCTTGGTATTTCGGACTGGACTGTTCCCATGAGGCACAGGGTCAGAGCTGATTTGCATATAGACAGTGTCTAACCCAGGGTGGTGTGGAGTGCAAAAAAACGATGGATTTAGGCCCAGATCTCTGTACTGGGGTGAATGTATGACATTGTTCTACACTCTGTCCATCAACTGTGTTTTTTGCAATTTACATAATATACATCTTTGCTTTTAGACAGTGCTTGTTTTCATACAATGCATGCTTTCATAGAAAGATTATTCATAAACAAAATAAGCACTGCCAAAGCGAAAAGGACAGCAGCCGCCAGGCATATTGGCTTTGCCAATGCTTTTTTAAAATGTGGTTTATATAATGCCTATCACTTATTGGTATTTTGTATCATTACATTTAAAATGTATTTTGCCCCTACCATGGAGGGCGATGGCAAGCAGAGTGATAGGCCTGGCAGCGGGGCCCTCTCCACTACCTCCTGTGAAGCTCCCAACAGCATGTTTTAGTGTTCAGGCGCTGGCACAGATCTTGTTAGCTGGCACCCACTATTTCAATCCATGTTCACTCCTGCACTGTTTGTTTTGTCTCGCACTTACATGTGACTTGGTAAAGAGGAGGAAGAAGTACCTAGGGAGAGATGTATTGGCTACACCGAGGAGAGAGAACCTACAAGATACTGCCAAGCAATGAAAGTCAGAAAGCAAGAAATATGGAATAATAAAATCAGCTCCATGGAGGATACAGCTGGACACGATCAAGGCAGTGGTTATGTGTCCAAGACAGAGTCCCACCTGGACTACATCAGAATCAGAGCACGTGGGAAAAGCAGAACGGAAACAAGGATCGCCAGAGTCTTACATATGAAGAAATAAGGACCGGTCTACTAACTTATGAAGAGCATGTAACAATGTGCGCATTAAATATGTTCTTCCCACATTACTGATGATGTGGGGAGAAGCACACATTGGAGCAGGCCAGTAAGGTGATATGCATAAGGAAGAATTCTACACCACTGCTAAACGACTGCATCCATAATCATGTAACCATATTCGGTCACTCTAGTATCTAGATAGTTGTTCATGCGCCGAAAAGCTCCTTTTCAACAATATTTTCTTTCTACCGAGGCCTACTTTGGCAATGTATCGTCTCAGTAATCTTCAGATAGCGCTTTTTCATTCTTCCAGTTTTGAAGAACCGTGAGCTAGATGCACAAGGTTCAAAGGTCAGAAAACGTGTTCACAAATGAAATTGTTTATCGACTAGTCTTTAATTTTGCGATTTGACCAATGTAACAATAGGTTGTACAGCAAAATCTCCAGATACAGGGAAATGAAGAACAATCTGCCTAATGAATATTAATTAGGCAGGTCGCTATTTGCAAGCCCCCTTGAGTGGCTACAAACATAGGGATGGTGGCCTGTAAATGAAGAACGGGGAAGCACACGGATAACGGAGGTGGGTGAGAGCGAGGGTGGGGAAGCACACGGATAACGGAGGTGGGTGAGAGGGTGGGTGGGGAAGCACACGGATAACAGAGGTGGGTGAGAGGGTGGGGTAGCACACGGATAATGGTGGGGGTGGGCTAGGTAGCACACGGATAATGGAGGGGGCAGGCGGGGAAGCACCCTGATAACAAAGGGAGTTGGGTGGGTGGGGAAGCACCCAGATAACAAAGGGAGTTGGGTGGGTGGGGAAGCACACAGATAATGAAGGGGGTTGGGCGGGCAAGGAAGCACACAGTTAACGAAGGGGGTGGGCGGGGAAGAACACAGATACTAGAGGGTGTTGACAGGTCGGGGTAGCACACGAATAATGGGGGGGTGGACAGGAGGGTTAGCACACGGATAATAGGGGGGTGGACAGGAGGGTTAGCACACGGATAATGGAGGGGGTGGGCAGGGAAGCACACAGATAACGAAGCGTGTGGGTGGGCGGGGAAGCACACAGGTAACGAAGGGGGTGGGCAGGCGGGGAAGCACACAGGTAACGAAGGGGGTGGGCAGGTGGGGAAGCTCACAGATAATGAAAGGGGTTGGGCGGGCAGGGAAGCACACAGATAACGAAGGAGGTGGAGCTGGCGGGGAAGCACACAGATAACGAATGGGGTCGGTGGGTGGAGAAGCACACAGATAACAGAGTGGGTGGCCGGGCAGGGAAGCACAGATATACGAAGGTTGAAGCACACAGAGGGGAGTGGGTGGGCAAAGGGTGGGCGGGTAGGGAAGCCCAAGGAAAACGAAGGTTGGGCGGTTTGGGAAGCCCAAGGAAAACGAAGGCTGGGCGGATAGGGAAGCCCAAGGAAAACGAAGGTTGGGCGGGTTGAGAAGCCCAAGGAAAACGAAGGGTGGGCAGGTGGAGAAGCCCAAGGAAAACGAAGGGTGGGCAAGCCCAAGGAAAACGAGGGGTGGGCGGGCGGAAAAGGAAAACAAAGGGTGGGCAGGTGGGGAAGCCCAAGGAAAACGAAGGGTGGGCAAGCCCAAGGAAAACGAGGGGTGGGCGGGCGGAAAAGGAAAACAAAGGGTGGGCAGGTGGAGAAGCCCAAGGAAAACGAAGGGTGGGCAAGCCCAAGGAAAACGGGGGGTGGGCGGGCGGAAAAGGAAAACAAAGGGTGGGCGTGTGGGGAAGACCAAGGAAAACGGAGGGTGGGTGGGGAAGCCCAAGGAAAACGGAGGGTGGGGAAGCCCAAGGAAAACGGAGGGTGGGTAAGCCCAAGGAAAAGGGAGGGTGGGTAAGCCCAAGGAAAAGGGAGGGTGGGTGGGTGGGGAAGCCCAAGGAAAACGGAGGGTGGGTGGGTGGGGATGCCCAAGGAAAACAGAGGGTGGGTGGGTGGGGAAGCCCAAGGAAAACGGAGGGTGGGTAAGCCCAAGGAAAAGGGAGGGTGGGTAAGCCCAAGGAAAAGGGAGGGTGGGTGGGTGGGGAAGCCCAAGGAAAACGGAGGGTGGGTGGGTGGGGATGCCCAAGGAAAACAGAGGGTGGGTGGGTGGGGAAGCCCAAGGAAAACAGAGGGTGGGCGGGTGGGGAAGCCCAAGGAAAACAGAGGGTGGGCGGGGGGGGAAGCCCAAGGAAAACAGAGGGTGGGCGGGTGGGGAAGCCCAAGGAAAACGGATAAGCGCAAGGAAAGCGGAGGGTGGGCGGGTGGCGAAGCACTAGGATAACCGAGGGTGGGCGGGTGGGGAAGCGCAAGGATACAGAGGGTGGGCGGGTGGGAAGGCACAAGGGAAACTGAGGGTAGGGAGGCGCAAGGGAAACCGAGGGTGGGCTGGTGGGGAAGCGCTACGAAAACCGAGGGTGGGCGGGTGGGGAAGCACACGGAAAACAGAGGGTGGGAAAGCATACGGGAAATCACACAGAAATCAGGGTGGGGGGTTGGACGCACACAGGAAACAGGGTGGGGGTGGGGAAGCACCCAAAAAACAGGGCGGGCGTGGGGAAGCACCCAGAAAACAGGGCGGGGCGTGGGGAAGCACACAGAAAACAGGGTGGGGGTGGGGAAGCGCACTGAAAACAGGGTGGGGGTGTGGGGAAGCACACATAAAACAGGGCACGGGTGTGGGGAAGCACACAGAAAACAGGGTGGGGTATGGGGAAGCCCACAGAAAACAGGGTGGGGTGGGGAAGCACACGGAAAAACTTGGTGGGAGGGTGGGGAAGCACACGGAAAACAGGGTGGGAGGGTGGGGAAGCACACGGAAAACAGGGTGGGAGGGTGGGGAAGCACACGGAAAACAGGGTGGGAGGGTGGGGAAGCACACGGAAAACAGGGTGGGAGGGTGGGGAACCACACGGAAAACAGGGTGGGAGGGTGGGGAAGCACACGGAAAACAGGGTGGGAGGGTGGGGAAGCACACGGAAAACAGGGTGGGAGGGTGGGGAAGCACACGGAAAAAAGGGTGGGAGGGTGGGGAAGCACACGGAAAAAAGGGTGGGAGGGTGGGGAAACACACGGAAAAAAGGGTGGGAGGGTGGGGAAACACACGGAAAAAAGGGTGGGAGGGTGGGGAAACACACGGAAAAAAGGGTGGGAGGGTGGGGAAACACACGGAAAAAAGGGTGGGAGGGTGGGGAAACACACGGAAAACAGGGTGGGAGTGTGGGGAAACACACGGAAAACAGGGTGGGAGGGTGGGGAAACACACGGAAAACAGGGTGGGAGGGTGGGGAAACACACGGAAAACAGGGTGGGAGGGTGGGGAAGCCCACAGAAAACAGGGTGGGGAAGCACACGGAAAACAGGGTGGGAAGGTGGGGAAGCACACGGAAAACATGGTGGGATGGTGGGTAAGCACACGGAAAACATGGTGGGAGGGTGGGGAAGCACATGGAAAACAGGGTGGGGAAGCACATGGAAAACAGGGTGAGAGAAAACATGGTGAAAGGGTGGGGAAGCACATGGAAAACGGATGGTGGGAGGGGGGGAATCCCATGGAAAACGAGGGTGGGGAAGTACACGGAGAGTGGGAGGGTGGTGAGGCACACTGACAACATAAGCACACGGACAACGAAGGGTGGGAGGGTGCTTAAGCACATGGCCAATGAAGGGTGGGAGGGTTGTTTAAGCACATGGCCAATGAAGGGTGGGAGGGTGGGGAAGCACATGGCCAATGAAGGGTGGGAGGGTGGGGAAGCACATGGCCAATGAAGGGTGGGAGGGTGGGGAAGCACATGTCCAATGAAGGGTGGGAGGGTGGGGAAACACATGGCCAATGAAGGGTGGGGAAGCACATGGCCAATGAAGGGTGGGAGGGTGGGGAAGCACATGGCCAATGAAGGGTGGGAGGGTGGGGAAGCACATGTCCAATGAAGGGTGGGAGGGTGGGGAAGCACTTGGCCAATGAAGGGTGGGAGGGTGGGGAAGCACATGGCCAAGGGAGGGTGGGGAAGCACATGGTCAATGAAGGGTGGGAGGGTGGGGAAGCACATGGCCAATGAAGGGTGGGAGGGTGGGGAAGCACATGGTCAATGAAGGGTGGGAGGGTGGGGAAGCACATGAACAACAAAGAGTGAGAGGGTGGGGACGCTCACAGACAACAGAGGATGGGAAGGTGGTGAAGGACACGGACAACGGAGTGTGGGAGGGCAGGGAAGCACACGGACAATGGAGGGGGAGGGCAGAGAAGCACACGGACAATTGAGGGTAGGTGCAAGGGGAAGCACACGGACAAAGGCAGTGGCGCACACGGACAACAGATGCAGGACAAGGATAACGGATGGTGGGCTGGCGGGGAAGGACACAGACAAAGGGGATGGGCGGGCGGGGAAGGACATGGACAACAGGGGTGGGCGGGCGGGGAAGGACACAGACAACGGAGGGTGGGCTTGCAGAGAAGCACATGGTGCTTACCCACCCTCCCACCCTGTGTTTTCCGTGTGCTTACCCACCCTCCCACCCTGTTTTCCGTGTGCTTACCCACCCTCCCACCCTATGTTTTCCGTGTGCTTACCCACCCTCCCACCCTGTGTCTTCCGTGTGCTTACCCACCCTCCCACCCTGTGTTTTCCGTGTGCTTACCCACCCTCCCACCCGGTGTTTTCCGTGTGCTTACTCACCCTCCCACCCTGTGTTTTCCGTGTGCTTACCCACCCTCCCACCCTGTGTTTTCTGTGTGCGTACCCACCCTCCCACCCACTGTTTTCCCTGTGCTTCCCCACCCTGCCACCCACTGTTTTCCCTGTGCTTCCCCACCCTCCCACCCACTGTTTTCCCTGTGCTTCCCCACCCTCCCACCCACTGTTTTCCCTGTGCTTCCCCACCCTCCCACCCACTGTTTCCCTGTGCTTCCCCACCCTCGGTTTTCCATGTGCTTCCACTCCCTCCCACCTTCTGTTTTCTCTGTGCTTCCCCACCCTCGGATTTCCGTGAGCTTCCCCACCCTCAGTTTTCCGTGTGCTTCCACTTCCTCCCACCCTTGGTTTTCTCTGTGCTTCCCCACCCGCCCACCCTTGGTTTTCCTTGTACGTCAAACACCCGCCCACCCTTGGTTTTCCTTGTGCGTCAAACACCCGCCCACCCTCGGTTTTCCTTGTGCTTCCCCACCCTCCCACCCTCGGTTTTCCTTGTGCTTCCCCACCAAAGATCTTTGTGAATATCTTAACATTTCCAATAGATATTTGACACGCTGATAAGAAACAATGAAGTATTTTGAAGGACTATATAAACTGTATAAACCTTTTTATACTCAATATGGTGTTATTGCTATTGTGTATTAGTCGATTCCATGTGTTGCTGACCTACTCAATGCACATAGATAATACGGTGATGGGAGGGTCCAAGGGGATGTTTACCGACCTAACACAGCTACAACCCCTAAATAAGTCAATGTAAAAAAACGTAGAGTAGCTATGGGTCACATAACAAGATTCAGTCTCTCTATACACCTGACAAAAAGAGAATGAGCCACATACTTACAAAATGTGTGTGAGACAGTTAAACACAAAGAAGGTTTTTTCAGTGTGTGAAAAAAATACCCATCAGTTGTCGATCGAGAACGCCCTTGTCATCATCTGGGTTCCTTCACACCAGAAAGGGTTTTATTGCTTTGGAAGCAGAGAGGTACCGATTAAAGTTTCTTTCCTCTTTCCTCTCCAATTTTATCCTCTTTGGCACTTTATTCCATTTTTTTTTCCACTCACTTTCTTTGCATTGCTTTAAAGTTGTCATCACACGCCTATGTTGCCTCTGTTTCACTGGGACACACTTATCATGCAATTCATACGAATAGGGTTGTAATACCTACCCTTCCTGGTGTGAAGGATCCCAGATGATGACAAGGGCGGTCTCAATCGACAACTGATGGGTATTTTTTTCATACACAGAAAATACCCTCTCTGTGTTTAACTGCCTCGCACACATTTTGTAAGTATGTGGCTCATCCTCTTTTTGTCAGGTGCATAGAGACTGAATCTTATGTGACCTACTCAATGCACCTACCACGCCTTTTATCGTTTATGGAATGTCCTCGTAGCACATTTTCTTGTCATATTTTCATGGATTTAGAAATTCATCAAAATTATTAGGACACAATTATGTTATTATTATCACGATCATTTTGACTATATCAATTGTCTACAATAGAACAATGGGTTATTCTTAGTATTGGATAAACTTGAACCAAAACATAGCTTAAAGCAATTGATAAGATCACAGTATACAAAGGACTCAAGCAATCCTCTGTTACTTCAAATAAAATCAAGCCTACCTTGACCAATACCATATTGGCTTTTCAGAGACTGGAAAACATCCTTTGCTTCAGAAAGTAGACTTTTAACCCCCGACATGGACCATCCTGGCTGAATCCCTGCAGAGCCAGAAATCAGAAATCTGAGCAAAAAGGACGTGATGAGTCTGACCTTTCAAATCACAGACAGCTGATGTATGTCCCATTATGGCTGCCGTATACATTGAGGTTAAAGAAAACAGAAAAGCCACACATGCATTGTTATTTATAGGTAAACAAAATGATCCCTACAAAATAGAACCATTTTTAATAGTTTCTCTGGAACTTGAGCTAGCTCAGCAGCAAGTATACATACAATGTGGCTCTAGCTCCAATAAAAGCTTAGAATTATAGGACCAGATGTGGGAAATGTTCTCCCAGATGTGGAAATATACTTTTGTCCATTTCAATTTCACAAATGGATTTACAAATGCGCAGAATGGAGTGACTGTGTCTGCTGGCCCAGGCACACAAATCTGTGCCGAGGTAAAATCTGGACTTGGGCCGTAGAGGTGGAAGGCGCATGGACAGGTGCATTCCTAATTAACAGATTACTCTACTGAGTCTGTGCACTCTTTCGTCATTCTTCGTCCAGGCACTGGTCACCCGCAGGTGAAGGCACAATGTACCCACTGAACCTTTGTTGTGATTTGCTGTACCCAGCCGCTTGGGGATGACTGCAATGGGTTTAATTCACCTCTAGGTGTTGCTGTGTCTGTGATTTTCTTTCTGCATCGGGGTGTGATCTGGTTTGTGATTTGTTTTGCTTTGCATCCAAATGCTGCTCGTGAATCTTGATGTGGGATCTGCTTTACTCTAACGCTGGGTGCTAAATCATGGATTGCATACACATCTACATGGGTGTGAGCTTTACATGGGCACATGTAACGTGCTGCTCTGATGCAACATGTGATTTGTCTTACCCTCCTGTATATGTTTGCTACTTGTGATTGCTCCATTCCCTCAGGGTATTATCTGTGTAATGTGCAGAATCGGGTTTACCTACTGTGGATTCTCTTTGTGTTACTAGTTTGCCAGTAACTAATCATCACCCTTACCTAGTCACTACAGAAAGACAGTGATCAATCTCACTTGATCTCCAACACCCTCTGCCTGACCTATTGTCACCACGCCCCCTCCACTATTCAACTTGTGCTCTTACTCATCTGTAACCTCACTCTCTCCCTGATACGTCTCTAATCCTCAACACCCAAGTAAACTCATGTTTTTTTATTTGAGCTCTTTAAATGACTTAGGAACAGGGTAGTTTGGGAGACAAAACCTGCACCCTCTGGAAGCATTTGCACAGGTGTGGGCGTGGTAAGGTTACAGCCTATAACCGTACTAATGCAGCATGGACTCTACGTGGACCTGAACAGCTTTTTAGTGTTGAAACCCGCCTTGATGAAGATGTGATAGCATTCATAGAGATACCCTGCCCAGAACCAAGGATGGCCTCAACAATTTCCCAACTATGAGGCAGGGGTATCACCATCATTTAAACAATGGTCGTGTTCAGTCCAAGGCTTTTTTGGCTCTCGACTTCTGACTGTGATAACTTTCCATATGATGTCGCCCTTCTTTACTATTTTCTCACGCCGTCCTACGTATTTCCTGACCACTACCATCCACCTGGGCTTTGCTGAGCGTTTTGTGACTTCATTGTGTCCATGGTTCTTGATCATCCATTTAGATCACACTCAGTGATTTTACTATATGGTTCAAACTTTCTGACCATAACAACGCTAAATCCATTATTTTCTCTCTGGATGCTCTCAAGTTTCATCACCACATCTTTCACTGGTAAAAGCCACTCATAATTCCTTTTTTCAATAGTGGATATATTCAAATACCTGTTAAAATGTTAGATTAAGACATTCCTCTTGAAGTCCTTACTTGACCTCAGGATGGATCCTGGACAACAACTAACTACAAATAGACCCTTTCTAGGTAATCTGATCGAAGGAACTCTGTTCATACATCTCAATCACTTCATTAAAACAAACAACATGCTGGGTAAAAGCCAAGTCAGGATCCATTCCCATCATGGGACAGAATTCTCAATCATCTGAGGACCCAAGTAGATGGGAAAGGGGTGACTGCTCTCATGCCAATAGCCTTCTCTGCTAGCTTTCTCACAATCTATCATCATACTCCTGTACCTTTTTAAGAGTAGAGGTATTCTGTTACTGTGGCAATTCTGCAGGGATGTGTTACTGCTTGATATAATGTAATTCCCACTTCAGAACCTTGTTCTACCACACTGAATCCTTCACTTCATGTGCTTTTTTAATGCTAATTATATCCAGATAATCCTCAAATAACACAGATTACATTCAGATCATTCTCAAATTGGATCCTCTATGCACCATCAAGTGAGGATTGCTTTGATCGCGTCACATTGCTCTCCATGACCACATGAGCAATAATCAGGAGACGCTCAGCAAAATGGAAAGTCAGACTTGTAGCTCTTTGTCCCACTCTTTTATCCTTTCTATGTGGAAAGTTAGGTATTCACTCCCTTCCAGTATCCTCGGGAAAAACTCTTGGAGTTATCTGGAATGCTGATACTGCTCTTGAATCTAAAAGCAACGTAATTGTCAAGAGTTCATTCGATTTTTCTAAAACTGCTCAGAAAAGTCATTCCTCTTCCTGGTTTCCCACATTGCGGGTAGGCCACCATACCACTGGGGCTCTTTAGTCTGGATTATACTAATGCTCCTTATAAATTATACCTGAATATCTTCAGCGCAGAGTGTAGTACCTCTGCACTGAATCCCTGAATCCCTGAAACCTTCACACCGTGCTGCATTACCCATCATGCACTACATGAATGGGACTTCTCATCCTCAGCATCAATTGCCCATCTGTAGCCTTTGCTTAAAAATCCTTCTCTACATGGAAATTCCATACAAACAAAGGTCTCAAATGAGTAGCTCAATTCTCCTGGTTAAAATACGAAATCGAGCACCCTTATATTTAACATCAAATAGTGGTTATTAACATGTTTTAACACCATACAGATACACGACAATCTTTTCTTTTGCAAACCACCGCATTACGGCCCTAACTATCCACTCCACAAATATCTTTGAATACTGAACGCCTACAAGGAGAAACAACCTTTACAATGCAGCCTTAAGCATGTGTGCCGTTTTCTAACAAGCAGAACAATGCTTGGCTTAACCACACATATGCCTAAACCATGCATATGCGTTTTTAAGGCAGTCGACGTTCCAGCTGTTGTTCTAGTGGGAAAAGGAACCGGAAGGAACACTGCAGGAAGGACCGGGACGCGGTGTGGTAAACTGGGCTGGGGTTGGGTTAGGGGTAGGTTTTAGGGGTCGGGCAGAGTTTTAAGGCTCAGGGCGGGGATGGGGCAGTTTTTAGGAAAAGGGGACTGTTTTTAGGGGTCACTTCGCAGGAGGGCCGGGGAAGTTTTTAGGATAGGGGCGAGTTTTAGGGCTCAGGGTGGAGAAAGGGCAGTTTTCAGGGGAGGAGGCAGTTTTTAGGGCTCGGGCGGGGGTGCAGGGGTTGGGGTAGTTATTTTGGGCTAGGGGGCCGGGTGTTAGGGCTCAGGGTAGGGGGTCGGGTAGTTAACAGGGCTGGGATGGGTATATTATAAAGCAGAAGGGTCGAATTTTAGGGCCCAGGGTCGATGGGGCTGGGGTGGGCTCTCAGACACATACGGCCAGCTCCCACACAGTTTTTGACTGCCCCTGCAACTAGTCTACATGCTTTGACTGACACTTCCCTCAACATCAATTACTTACTGTCATTTTTAATATGCCTGTTACTGGTGACATCAGCACATGCTTCCTCCCTTCTCTCCTTCTGCCTGCAGTTTCCATCTGTGAATCAAGCCCTAGGTGCAGGTGAACTGCACATGCACAATACACGTTGAATACACCCGCATCACTTTGATGAATCAGGCCAATGATGATGATTAAACCTCAGAATTAGCCTTCAGGGCACTGGATCCTGTTAAAAGACGTGTGTGAAGCATGTGAGCAATTAAATAGTCTAAACATGGGTGTCTGTGTGTGCATAGACTAACATAATATTACTTTTTGGTATGCAACCCTGTTGTATACTATGCTACTTCACTCTGTATCTGCATTACCATACGTCAATATAAAGTCCCAATGTTATGCAATATGGAATCCTTAATAAGAGGCCCTTTGCCTTTTCGTTTCCCTGTTTCCTCATAAATAAGTACCATTATCAATTTCTGTCTATACTGAGGGTTAAAGGTCAAACCAAGTCAGCAGTTAAGGCTATTATTATTCGTATAAATCTGCTAAAGTTGGATTGATTCAATTCTGAGACATTGTGTGCATATATGGTGGCCAGAGAACATTCATCTGAGAAATGTCACATTCAAAGGCTTTTTGTCTTCGGTTTGGCACCAAAGGCAAATCTTCTCCAGACAGCCGGCCAATATACTGCGGTTTAATGAAATATAATCACTTCTTCCCACTGCAAACAATGTCATTTATAGACGATGCAATGATCCCGGGTGCTCGGTTCTGCCGGCTCATGAGGAGGTTTAAATAACTGCTGTGTCCAGCCCAAGACAGAGGGGAAAAAAGCAGCACAAGATGATTAGCAAAACAGAAACAAAAAACACGAGCAGACACTTGAAATGGTCTTCCAGACACGCTATGTATCTGTGAAGCTTGCACTAAACGTGGGAGTGTTTTTTTTACTCTTGACTTTCATTATGAGCATGCGCCTTTCCAGACAGGCACACAGATCCATGTACACATAAACACATGTTTTTATTTATTTATAATATCGTATTCTTCTGTTCCTGATTTCACGAGTTAAAAAATGTGTTGCCATGTCCATCTTCACAGTTCTATTCAATTCTATTACAGTGCCCAGCTGTCTGTCCATCTGTTTATTTTAATTCATGAATATTGCTTCCATATAATCAACCAGTGTAAAGCGAGCTCTGCTTTGAAAGCGATACTAATAGCGCTGAAAGGATCCCCAAATCCGAAGGAATGCCTGAATGGGAACACACTCCGTTCAAATGCACTCCATTCTACCTTTGCCAGTATCCCACGAATGATGACAGCAGAGAATGAACTAATATGTTAAAGATGTAAAGGCCACTCCTGAGCCATGACTTTTGCATAACTATCTCTCTTACTGACGTGCACGGCAGCTCTCCAGAGACGGTCCTCCAGCCCCAGCTTCTTGTATATTTTAAGCCAGGTTTCTCCATTGTCGGTTCTGTGGGGCCGGATCCATGCCAGATTTTTAAGTTAACTACATTTATCTAAATGTGGATATGCTAAAACACTGCCATGGATCCGGCCCTCCGGGACGGCAAAATTGGAGAACCCTGCTTTAAGCAATAGTTTGCTAGGAATGGCACAAACGGTGTTAACTCACAGCTAAAAAGGTAACTAACACCCTAGTGAAGTATTGTAGAAACTCCTAGTACTGCTCTGAACTGAAAGAGTAACTGGTAATCTGGTTTCCATGGATGTCAATTAGAAGTCATCAGGGGTAAATGCTGCTACCCCTGACTTGCTCTTTAGTTCCCTTGGCACAGCCCTTACTTCCCCTAGTTTCAGAGGTAGTATGTTTAACCACCTACCATACTGCGTTTTCATAGCTGTTGCAGAAAAGGTTTTAAATAACTTGGAAGACACATCAAGCAGGGCCAAAAGTTTCCGGGCCAGCACAGCAGTTCTTGAAAACCCTAAAAAGTTAAGAAAAGCAAGTTTTTAAATATTTAGTCAAAGAAGGTTTACCTTGCAAATGCAATGACCAAAAATGCAGGCTACCTTCACTTAGCAACACATGTTATCTCATCGGATTTATAGCAGTGGTTGGAACTGAAAACATCTTTTAAAATACATGAACATTTTCTTGTGTTATTTTGTATATCTGAACATTCTCATGTTCTATTTTGTGTATCTGAACATTCTCTTGTGCTATTTTGCATATCTGAACATTCTGTTGTTTTATTTTGTGTATCCGAACATTCTCTTTGGTTATTTTGTATATCTGAACATTCTCATGTGCTATTTTGCATATCTGAACATTCTCTTGTTTTATTTTGTGTATCAGAACATTCTCTTCTGTTATTTTGTATATCTAAACATTCTCATGATTTATTTTGTGTATCCGAACATTCTCTTCTGTTATTTTGTATATCTGAACACTCTCTTGATTTATTTTGTGTATCAGAACATTCTCCTCTGTTATTTTGTAGAGGTGTGCTCTCAAACAACCATCAAGCTCACACTATTTTGCTGATCCTGAGCTTGGGTGGTTGACCATCAAGCTATCTTCAATGTTAAAACCACAGTGACGAAGTAACGGGCTACATTCAACAAACATCAGCTTACATTTCATGTTCTTCTGCTATTATTGTACAAAAAGCAGTGGTTCCAGAACGATATTTAATGAGGTTGATGTCGTACACAATAATTTATTTTGCATAACTAGGGAAATTAAACCATTCCCATCTACTGTGAATTTCCTTATAGTCAGTTACTTAGTTTCTGAAATCACAATGCCTTTAATGAAACCGTCAAAATACACCACACAACTTCATCACTGCCCTTTGTTTGATAGGCATTTTCCCTGTAAGAGAAAAGTATGAACTTTGTTTCTGCCATCAGTGGCCCATTGTGATTTGAGTATTGCAGGGAGCAGCTGCAAAATCTCTCATTCTACAGATAAAATGTTCTTCTCATGCAGCATTTAATGTTTTCTCTAATGTCCCAGCTTGTGACAAACATAAATTAACATTTTCTACAATTGAATGTATTAACAGTATTTTCTGCCCACAATGCAAAGTATGGCTGCCTTTCACACAAAAAAGCTAAGTTATGCGAATAAAAGACTAAACATCGTAAGATAAAAACACTTATATGAAGAAAGGCATAAAAACATGTTAAAACGTGTTATATATTTACAAAACAACCTTTAGAAAGCCAGCTCTTCCCAAAACAACGCAGTCCAGCTATGGTCGTTCGAGTAGTTAAACCCAAGAAAGGATGTGAATGGCTGCAAACCCTTGACTGGTTAATTGCAGAACGAGAGAAAGATTAGCACGGTTCTTCTCATGGACCAGTTTCGACCTAAGGAGCCCATTAGGATCGCGGACGGACTTGAGTCCGTCCGCGAACCTTGAGGAGGAGGGAACGTCCTCATGGGCTGCGGCGTTCCCTCCTCTGCAATTAGGATGTGACCGCCACCCTGGCGGTCACATCCTCTATTTTTAACATTGCGGCGGGTGCGGCTTCAAGTTGCACCCGCCGCAATGGTAAAAAAGCACGCATTGCATTTACATGCAGAAAGCTGCAGGCACCGCGCGGTGCCTGCCGCTGTCTGCATGTAAATGCAGGGGGGTACTCTACCCCCCCTTCACCCAGGGGGCCCGCAACGGGCCCCCGAAGTGCACATCCGTAAGCTTTTCCACGGCGGAGAACCCGCCGCGGAAAAGCATATCTGACACGCAATCCTAATATGGCTGGCGGTGTCTGAGAGACACCGCCACCATATAAGAGCTTTTCCGCCACGGTTGTAAGTCGACCGTGGCGGAAAAGCGGCGGACATAAACCAACACCCACCAGCCATCCTAATTTGGCGGTGGGTCTTTGGAGGCTCCGCGGCGGTTTTCCCGCATCCTCCGGGCCGGCGGTGGCTTCCGCCGGCCCGGAGCATGCGGGAAAACCGCGATCGTAATGTGCCCCTAAGTTCCCAGTTTTTTCTTGTATACAATCCTGGTTCTCTTTCTGGACCAGGTCCATCCTGAGGTCCCATTTTTTCTCATATACAATCCTGGTTCTCCTCTGGACCAGGTCCGACCTGAGGTCCCAGTTGTTTCTTATATACAATCCTGCTTCTCCTTCTGGACCAGGTCTGTCCTGAGGTCCCAGTTTTTTCTCATATACAATCCTGCTTCTCCTCTGGGCCAGGTCCTACCTGAGGTCCCAGTTTTTTATCATATAGAATCCTGGTTCTCCTTTGGACCAAGTCCGACTTAAGGTCCCAGTTTTTTCTCATATAGAATCCTGGTTCTCCTCTGGACCAGGTCCGACTTGAGGTCCCAGGTATTTCTCATATACAATCCTGATTCTCCTTCTCGACCAGTTCCGACCTGAGGTCCCAATTTTTTCTCATATACAATCCTGCTTCTCCTTCTGGGCCAGTTCCGACTTGAGGTCCCAGTTTTTTCTCATATATAATCCTGGTTCTCCTTCTGGACCAGGTCCGTCCTGAGGTCCCAGTTTTTTCTCGTATTCAATCCTGCTTCTCCTTCTGGACCAGTTCCGACTTGAGGTCCCAGTTTTTTCTCGTATACAATCCTGCTTCTCCTTCTGGACCAGTTCCGACTTGAGGTCCCAGTTTTTTCTCGTATACAATCCTGGTTCTCCTTCTGGACCAGTTCCGACCCGAGGTCCCAGTTTTTTCTCATATACAATCCTGGTTCTCCTTCTGGACAAGTTCCGACCTGAGGTCCCAGTTTTTTCTCATATACTATCCTGCTTCTCCTCTGGACCAGGTCCTACCTGAGGTACTAGATTTTTCTCATATACAATTCTGGTTCTCCTTCTGGACAAGTTCCGACCTGAGGTCCCAGTTTTTTCTCATATACAATCCTGGTTCTCCTTCTGGACCAGTTCCGACCTGAGGTCCCAGTTTTTTCTCATATACAATCCTGCTTCTCCTTCTGGGCCAGTTCCGACCTGAGGTCTCAGTTTTTTCTCATATACAATCCTGGTTCTCCTTCTGGACCAGGTCCGTCATGAGGTCCCGTTTTTTTCTCATATACAATCCTGCTTCTCCTCTGGACCAGGTCCGACCTGAGGTCCCAGTTGTTTCTTATATACAACCCTGGTTCTCCTTCTGGACCAGGTCTGTCCTGAGGTCCCAGTTTTTTCTCATATACAATCCTGCTTCTCCTTCTGAGCCAGTTCCGACCTTAGGTCCCAGTTTTTTCTCATATATAATCCTGGTTCTCCTTCTGGACCAGGTCCATCCTGAGGTCCCAGTTTTTTCTCGTATACAATCCTGCTTCTCCTCTGGACCAGTTTCGACCTGAGTGAGGTCCCAGTTTTTTCTCATATACAATCCTGGTTCTCCTCTGGACCAGTTTCGACCTGAGGTTCCAGTTTTTTCTCATACACAATCCTGGTTCTCCTCTGGACCAATTTCGACCTGAGGTCCCATTTTTTTCTCATATACAATCCTGGTTCTCCTTCTGGGCCAGTTCCGACCTGAGGTCCCAGTTTTTACTCATATATAATCCCGGTTCTCCTTCTGGGCCAGTTCTGACCTGAGGTCCCAGTTTTTTCTTATATACAATCCTGTTTGTTTGGCTGCATGCCTCGACTGGTCGCTTAAAAGGAAACATAAATGTTGGTCTGGGTAATCTAGCTGTTCTCTACGCATCAACTTGCTGGTTGTACTCAATCTTATGGAGTTGTATAGGTTGCAGTCCAGCATGAAATGTTTTAAATCCTCAGTGGCGCCACACAAGCATTTGCACAAGATTGCTGGATTTTTGCTATTACAAGGTATATTTTAACAGTAAACAACTTCCTCTCCCTGCAGCAAAGAGATTCCTTTCTCTTTGGTTAGAGGGTATGGTTAAGTATTGCTTCACACTACAGAAGGGTCGAACATCCCAATATGGTTTCTAAGGGATAGATTTTCCAGTGAGCCCGATTTCCTTTCTTTATCTTGGCTTGCGCATTGTTTGCTCACCATGGAGTCTATTTTCTTTTTCGAGACTGAATGTAGATTACTCGGGGCTTGAAGTAATACCAGGCTGAGTTTCTTCTTTTTGTTGACCCAGAGCATTGTAAAGGGGGACTTGAAATTCACTTTAAAATTTTCCTCCCAGGTCCAGTCGACCAGGTTGTTACAAGATGCTTTTAGTCTTTTTAGCCCATACTTTATAGGGGGCCATCTGACAGCAGCCTTCAGCAGAGGTTTTGCACACATAAAATTCCAAGATGGGAAAACATGATGGTAGATTGAGGACTGTTTTCCAAAATGTACTTTTGAAATGCCAAATGCAGCATTCAATCTTATCCAGGCCTCAAAGTTCTGCACAATAAAAGATTTGGCTTCCTACCTTTGCTTGAAAAAAACATGCAGTTGGAATAACGGTACCCATGTAGTCTAACCATCCTTATGATGGGGTTTGCTGGTGCCTCAGCTTATTCAAGAGTGGTCTGGATATATTGGTAGGCCAGTTGAGGTTTCTGTTGATTGCTGCCCATGTATTTAAAGAATTCCTTTCTTCCAATTTGGTAACAAAAATGCGAAATACAGATTTGTTCTTTCGGTTTGTCTTTAATGTCAAGATTTTGGGTTTTCCTGTATTCATTTTTAGTTAATTTACTTTACAGTATTTTTACATGGCTGCCAGTTGAGCCTGAAGACTCTTAGTGGTCGTGGGAATTAAGATTGAATGAGTGGTATCCAAAAGAGCCGGTATTTTCAAGATATTTATCACAGGGATATCATTTGTGGCCATGCGTTACCCTATTCCTGATGTAATTGTTTTAATAATCAGCCCGTTCTGATTTAGTTTAACTTGTGATGGTCAGTGTCCAGTAGTTGTATTAGAGACAAGAGGGCTGTGCCAATGCCCACAGATGTTATCATATCCCAAAGGCGATGTCTCGGCACCAGGTCAAAAGTCGAAAGGGAGTCAAAGAATGCTACAAAAAGAGGCATTTTGTGGCTGGGCTGAATTTGTGCACGATTTGTAGAAATGTAAATATCTGATAGTTGAAAATCCTTCTCTGAGTCCCCCTTGAATGGGAAAAAGGATGTTCTCTTTGGTGACCCATTTCTTTTAAAAAAACAAGGGAACCCAAATAAGTACCAAGGACCTTGGGCAATAGATTATTAAGGAAAACAATGGTCCTTAGAAAAAGGAATTTATCAGTACAATATAACATATAGACTCCAATAAGTACTATATCTCAGAGTTTTTCAGTGCCCAGCCGGGCCTGAATTTTAATTTCAAGTATAAAAAATATATACAACGACCACAGGGTCTGATTTAGGAGTTGATAGGGTACAAGCCTGCACCTATCCAAAGTACATTCGAACAACGTTCGAGGAAGGAAAGATAAGGGTAAACAAAGAGGAAGCAAAGAAGTTCAGGCAAAAAGAACATGGGAGCCAACTGTCCCTTGCATCATTAATATCATTCACAAGCAAATTAGGACAAACAATAACTGTAACAAAATTAACATAATAGACAGGTTACAGAATTGTCAAAAAGTGTCGACGGCGTTTCGATCCCCCGGCTCCTATTGAACTGGGATCATCATCAGGACTTTCTAATTTATTGCCTGTAAGAACTTTTGTCATAAGCCTGTTTAAAGTAAAAAAGTGGGAGGAAAGAAAGAAAATTCTTTTTACATATAACGCACTTAGTTCAGGACTTTTTCACATTCAGACAATATTTCTTGCTGTTCATGCCGAGGGCTACAAACAAGTGGGCGGACCAATCATGAAGGCGACCCGTGACGAGTGAGTAATGGCCTCATGCAGACACACTGTGTGACAACGAACAGCGGCGCAATCTTGTGAGTGTAAGTGAAGTGAAGGTGTCAGATTATATACTTGGAAGTGTTACCGCTTGTGCATACAGGCAGTGAAGCACTCGTGGCGAGTTCGTAATGGAGCTAGCGTATTTACCGTGTGAACATAATAGTCGAATGTTGGACATACCTTATGGCGCAAGGATTACTCTTTTGTACCGAGTTGGAGTGAACGTAGTGCGGATATATGATGATACAACGAATTCCGTTGCAACGCATGCCTTTACCACGCATGCGTTACAACGGAATTCGTTTAACACGGATAAACTTTTCCTCGAATAAATGCGTGGTGACGTCATACGTCGTTAAGAGAAAACGGCATTTTTTTCCGATTTCTCTTTAACGACGCTGACGCCGACGTGACTTATGGTGAGTTGTTTTATTTGAGGGGGAGACCCCCCCAAGCCCCCCTTTTTTTCTTTTTACCTTTACCACATATGCCTTTACTACAAACATCGTAGTAAAGGTATGCGTGGTAAAGGCATTAGTGGTAACCACGCATGCGTTGTACTGCATGCGTGGTTAAAGATTTCGGGGAAACGGCTTCGTTGTAAAGGCCGTTTCCCCGTAGTGCACATTGCCTAAGGATTAAAAGACGTGGGTCAGTACCGTGCTGAGCCGTTTGTGTAATGATAAACCAGTGGACTAAGGTGCCTAAAATTACCTCCGTTGAGACTCGGTAAGCATCAACCTTGCGGAGCACGAATTACTCCCTTGCAGCGAGTTGGAGGTACAATGCCTGGGGATTTAAGGAAGCAAATAAGTTTCGTGGTGGGCCGTTTAGGCGTGCCTGGTGGTGGTATAAATTGCATAAAAATTACCTCCGTATCTATTTGATGGACAAACTGGCATCAGTCTTTAAATTCCACCCATGCCGCAGATATAAATGATTTGGGTCTTGTGGGGGCAGAGTTACAATTTGCGCACTCTGTAAAAAAGCGAGGATTACTTGTTGTAATATATTAAGAAACGGTGCTGGCGAGGCGAGGGGAGCATGAGTGCGCTCTTACCTTTCAAATGCAGAGAATACTGCTTTGCTCTACAGTCGAGCAGATTCCTACTCAGCGTGCACAATGGCAGCGAGCCGACTTCTCAGCAATCCGGAAGTGGAGTTGCAGCCGGTGTGAGGTGTTTAAATAAATGAAGCCAGGCACATAAATCTATGGCGGCCATCTTGGAACGGTAAATTATGTGCTAGCGAAGTGTCTAAGTGCTCACCTTCATGCATGTTTCGTGACTTTTTTAGGAACAATATCAAAATTATTTACATTTACAATTATGTCATGTCATCTTACCTTTGAATAGCACAAGAGAAAAACGTACTGGATGGTATTAATTCGCACAACGGTTCTAAACTGTGAGCTCCAGTACTGTGAGCTTTGTGCAGTGGACCCTAGAAAAAGGAGATGGTAGTGACATTTTCAGCCCAAATAATAATTTTTTCCTTTCAATGATTCATTATTGCTGCCAGTATGACTCTGTGTCCGAAAGAAAGTTCAAAAGAACCAAGTCTATTTTTTCAGAGTAAGCCAGCCCAATCCTCAGTGCGATTAAGTCCATTCTGGATCGTGTCCAAGAGGATGATGCATTTGAGTTCCTCATGGTTGAGCAGTTGGCTCATGTTACCACCTCTCACCGGTAACTTCAATGACTTTAGTATGGTCCAGCGGAATTCGTCTTCCTTGTGTTTGGCGTCAGTGAAGTGTTCCACAAGTGGGGCATTAGGAGTTTGGCAGCGGATGCGGCTCCTGTGTTGGCAAATCCTTGTTTTTACCTTCTGTGAAGTTTGGCCAACATACATTTTGTTGCAGGGACATTGAATCAAATATATTACATTACAAGTGTTGCAATTAGACAAAGAAGAGCTAGTAAAAGTGATATTATTAAATACTCTTGTTTTTCCTTCAATGGCCATGTCACACACACTGCAATTACCACATTTCACATGCCCAACAACGGGGGGCATGCCCCAAATAGCTTCAAGTGTAGACGCTTGAGTGGGACTTGGTAGTGCTGCTCGCACTAAATGGTCCTTCAAATTCTTATTTTTCTTGAAGGCGAACAAGGGACGCTCAAGTTCAAGTATGCCTGCATTCACCACTGGCCAATGTTGGAGTACCATTTTCCTCATTTTGTTTGATACAGGGGAGAAAGTGGTCACACAGGCTAGTCTGTCCTGAGGTGTCTTGTGTGTCGGTGTAAGTAATGTTTCTCTGGGTCTGTACCATGCTCTCTTTAGGGCATTTTTGACAATTCTCTTTGGGTAGCCCCTGTTTTTGAGTTTATCAGCTAGAATGGCACTTTCTTTGAAATAGTCCTGCCTACAGGAGCAATTTCTCCTAATTCGCAGGAACTGGGAGAATGGGAGGGAGTCACGCAATGCTCTAGGATGATGGCTGGAATAGTCCAGTAGGGTATTGCGCTCTGTTGTTTTTCTGAAAAGTCGGGTCAAAAGGACTCCTTCCTGGTGAAAATAGTGAGATCTAGGAAATCAATAGCCAATTTGTCAGATGTTAGGGTAAAATGGAGGCCGCAACAATTATTGTCCATCCAATGTAGGAAGTGGCGCAGATCACTGACTTCGCATCTCCAAATCATGAAGATGTCGTCAATGTATCTGCGCCACAAGCCTATCCCTGGGTAGAATGGGTTCGATGATGTTAATATTACCTCGGTCTCAATCTCATTCATGAATAATACCGCCAGATTTGGAGCAAAAATTGCTCCCATGCTTGTCCCCTTTATCTGCTGATAGAACACGCCATTAAATGTAAAGAAGTTCCTTGTCAGACAGATTTCGAGAAGTTGTAAAATGAACTCCGTTGGTATTGTGTGTGGGCGTGGTCGTGTATCCAGAGTCTTCTGAATCACCTTCAGGGCTAGGACCTGAGGAATGTTTGTGTAAAGGGACTCGACGTCCATGGTACATAGGGTGTCTGTCACTGGGTCGAATGGTAGATTTTCAACCAATGAAATCATGGACATAGAGTCTCTCACATAACAGGGTGTGGAGGGGACAAAACCTTTTATGAAATAATCAATAAAGGACCCAAGAGGCTCAAGAATTGAACCGCAAGCTGAAACAATGGGGCGGCCTGGTGGTGACGTTACACTTTTGTGGACTTTCGGTAAAGTATATATTACTGGTGTCCTAGGGCTTTTGATATTCAAATAATTAAACTCTTTCTTAGATAAGAAGCCCTCTGCCACTGCGTCTGTAGTGATTTTCTTTATAAGTTCCTGTATCTCTTTTGTAGGGTTAGTCGCTAGCCTTTGGTAATGTTCCCTGTTATCTAGCTGTCTCTGTATTTCTTGGGTGTAGGAGTCAAGGTTTTGGAGAACAATTCCCCCACCCTTGTCGGCACTCTTGATGACCAATGAAGTATTCATTTTCAATGTGGAAATAGCCTGTTTTTCCTTCAGTGTGATATTATATGGGGTAAACCTGTGCTTGCCCTGCAAAATGGCGAGATCTTTTAATACCAATTTCTCAAAGGTGATTATTTCCGCAGGGATCATGCTAGATGAAGGCAAAAAAGTGGACGGTGGTCGGAAAGGAGTCAGAGCCTTACTCTCTTCGCCAGGATGCAGTTGGAAAAAGGCCTTAAGTCGAACTCGTCTAAAGAACCTCATCAGTTCTGTGTGGAGCTCTAAAAAATTTGGTGGGGTTGTGGGCACAAAAGTGAGACCTTTCTTGAGGAGGGAAAATTCATCCTCCTTGAGTGAATAGTTAGAAATGTTGAAAATTGGAATGGTTTCTATGCGAGAAGGTGGCGAGTTTACCACTGATAATAATTGTTCCTCGTCCGCCGCTCTCCCGGTGGATTGACCCATCTCTGGGTTTTCTTGACCTTCCCTCTCTGAGGGGTGCCTTGTTGGCCCCTCTGTAAAAAAGCACTCGTCCCAGTGTTCTGATGTGCACCACCTCGTCTGGAGGTGCTGCTACCCTCGCCTGCGTCTGAGTTATCAGACGATTCAGCCGAGGTGTCCGAGAAGCCTACTATGTTCCTGCGTCTGTTGAATCTGCCCCAAGGTCTATATTGCTGAGGGTTGGTGTATACCCGATTTGTATAAAAATCCTTTTGTAGGTACGGATATGTTGCCTCAATATTGTATGTTTTTATGTCTTTTTTTACTTTATTTGATTTTTTATTTTGTTCTATTCTATGAAACTCAGCGATGGTTTTATCTACCTGTTCAAGGAGTTTCTTACTGTCCTCAGTGATATCTGAGTCCTGAATTTGTTTTAGGATATCTGAGATTTCTACTTCGAGGGATTTAAGGGTCTCAACAGCAATATCTATCCCTAGTGCTAGCCAATGAGTGAGCAAGTTGTTCCTATGTAGCTGAAATTGCTTATGTATTTAGGATTGTCTGTGAAAATCCCGGGTATGTTACGGACTTGTAACCCTAGTGGAATTACGTCGGCCTTTAGGTAATCTGTTAACATTAATATCATCAATTGTAGGCGCACCTGTTTCTTTCTGAGTTTTTCTAACTGATCGGGTAGTGCGGCATTCTCCTGACTTGGGACTTCTGAGTTATCAGACAGTAGAGATGGGCCCGAGCAGAGTTGTTTTAAATATTCGTCTGTGTAGAGTGGAGCATGACTTGACATAGTGCGATATTTTGGAGGGGATAGAAAGTTTAAGCAAGGAGTTTAGGTATAGGGAGGGGATGTGGGTGCTATATAACTCTGAGATATAGTACTTATTGGAGTCTATATGTTATATTGTACTGATAAATTCCTTTTTCTAAGGACCATTGTTTTCCTTAATAATCTATTGCCCAAGGTCCTTGGTACTTATTTGGGTTCCCTTGTTTTTTGAAAAGACTTGAGCGCAAACGCTGGTTTGCAAGGGCTCTTCATTGTCCAAACCCCTCGTGGCTTTGGGTCCCCCTAGCACCCACATCCCCTCCCTATACCTAAACTCCTTGCTTAAACTTTCTATCCCCTCCAAAATATCGCACTATGTCAAGTCATGCTCCACTCTACACAGACGAATATTTAAAACAACTCTGCTCGGGCCCATCTCTACTGTCTGATAACTCAGAAGTCCCAAGTCAGGAGAATGCCGCACTACCCGATCAGTTAGAAAAACTCAGAAAGAAACAGGTGCGCCTACAATTGATGATATTAATGTTAACAGATTACCTAAAGGCCGACGTAATTCCACTAGGGTTACAAGTCCGTAACATACCCGGGATTTTCACAGACAATCCTAAATACATAAGCAATTTCAGCTACATAGGAACAACTTGCTCACTCATTGGCTAGCACTAGGGATAGATATTGCTGTTGAGACCCTTAAATCCCTCGAAGTAGAAATCTCAGATATCCTAAAACAAATTCAGGACTCAGATATCACTGAGGACAGTAAGAAACTCCTTGAACAGGTAGATAAAACCATCGCTGAGTTTCATAGAATAGAACAAAATAAAAAATCAAATAAAGTAAAAAAAGACATAAAAACATACAATATTGAGGCAACATATCCGTACCTACAAAAGGATTTTTATACAAATCGGGTATACACCAACCCTCAGCAATATAGACCTTGGGGCAGATTCAACAGACGCAGGAACATAGTAGGCTTCTCGGACACCTCGGCTGAATCGTCTGATAACTCAGACGCAGGCGAGGGTAGCAGCACCTCCAGACGAGGTGGTGCACATCAGAACACTGGGACGAGTGCTTTTTTACAGAGGGGCCAACAAGGCACCCCTCAGAGAGGGAAGGTCAAGAAAACCCAGAGATGGGTCAATCCACCGGGAGAGCGGCGGACGAGGAACAATTATTATCAGTGGTAAACTCGCCACCTTCTCGCATAGAAACCATTCCAATTTTCAACATTTCTAACTATTCACTCAAGGAGGATGAATTTTCCCTCCTCAAGAAAGGTCTCACTTTTGTGCCCACAACCCCACCAAATTTTTTAGAGCTCCACACAGAACTGATGAGGTTCTTTAGACGAGTTCGACTTAAGGCCTTTTTCCAACTGCATCCTGGCGAAGAGAGTAAGGCTCTGACTCCTTTCCGACCACCGTCCACTTTTTTGCCTTCATCTAGCATGATCCCTGCGGAAATAATCACCTTTGAGAAATTGGTATTAAAAGATCTCGCCATTTTGCAGGGCAAGCACAGGTTTACCCCATATAATATCACACTGAAGGAAAAACAGGCTATTTCCACATTGAAAATGAATACTTCATTGGTCATCAAGAGTGCCGACAAGGGTGGGGGAATTGTTCTCCAAAACCTTGACTCCTACACCCAAGAAATACAGAGACAGCTAGATAACAGGGAACATTACCAAAGGCTAGCGACTAACCCTACAAAAGAGATACAGGAACTTATAAAGAAAATCACTACAGACGCAGTGGCAGAGGGCTTCTTATCTAAGAAAGAGTTTAATTATTTGAATATCAAAAGCCCTAGGACACCAGTAATATATACTTTACCGAAAGTCCACAAAAGTGTAACGTCACCACCAGGCCGCCCCATTGTTTCAGCTTGCGGTTCAATTCTTGAGCCTCTTGGGTCCTTTATTGATTATTTCATAAAAGGTTTTGTCCCCTCCACACCCTGTTATGTGAGAGACTCTATGTCCATGATTTCATTGGTTGAAAATCTACCATTCGACCCAGTGACAGACACCCTATGTACCATGGACGTAGAGTCCCTTTACACAAACATTCCTCAGGTCCTAGCCCTGAAGGTGATTCAGAAGACTCTGGATACACGACCACGCCCACACACAATACCAAGGGAGTTCATTTTACAACTTCTCGAAATCTGTCTGACAAGGAACTTCTTTACATTTAATGGCGTGTTCTATCAGCAGATAAAGGGGACAAGCATGGGAGCAATTTTTGCTCCAAATCTGGCGGTATTATTCATGAATGAGATTGAGACCGAGGTAATATTAACATCATCGAACCCGTTCTACCCAGGGATAGGCTTGTGGCGCAGATACATTGACGACATCTTCATGATTTGGAGATGCGAAGTCAGTGATCTGCGCCACTTCCTACATTGGATGGACAATAATTGTTGCGGCCTCCATTTTACCCTAACATCTGACAAATTGGCTATTGATTTCCTAGATCTCACTATTTTTCACCAGGAAGGAGTCCTTTTGACCCGACTTTTCAGAAAAACAACAGAGCGCAATACCCTACTGGACTATTCCAGCCATCATCCTAGAGCATTGCGTGACTCCCTCCCATTCTCCCAGTTCCTGCGAATTAGGAGAAATTGCTCCTGTAGGCAGGACTATTTCAAAGAAAGTGCCATTCTAGCTGATAAACTCAAAAACAGGGGCTACCCAAAGAGAATTGTCAAAAATGCCCTAAAGAGAGCATGGTACAGACCCAGAGAAACATTACTTACACCGACACACAAGACACCTCAGGACAGACTAGCCTGTGTGACCACTTTCTCCCCTGTATCAAACAAAATGAGGAAAATGGTACTCCAACATTGGCCAGTGGTGAATGCAGGCATACTTGAACTTGAGCGTCCCTTGTTCGCCTTCAAGAAAAATAAGAATTTGAAGGACCATTTAGTGCGAGCAGCACTACCAAGTCCCACTCAAGCGTCTACACTTGAAGCTATTTGGGGCATGCCCCCCGTTGTTGGGCATGTGAAATGTGGTAATTGCAGTGTGTGTGACATGGCCATTGAAGGAAAAACAAGAGTATTTAATAATATCACTTTTACTAGCTCTTCTTTGTCTAATTGCAACACTTGTAATGTAATATATTTGATTCAATGTCCCTGCAACAAAATGTATGTTGGCCAAACTTCACAGAAGGTAAAAACAAGGATTTGCCAACACAGGAGCCGCATCCGCTGCCAAACTCCTAATGCCCCACTTGTGGAACACTTCACTGACGCCAAACACAAGGAAGACGAATTCCGCTGGACCATACTAAAGTCATTGAAGTTACCGGTGAGAGGTGGTAACATGAGCCAACTGCTCAACCATGAGGAACTCAAATGCATCATCCTCTTGGACACGATCCAGAATGGACTTAATCGCACTGAGGATTGGGCTGGCTTACTCTGAAAAAATAGACTTGGTTCTTTTGAACTTTCTTTCGGACACAGAGTCATACTGGCAGCAATAATGAATCATTGAAAGGAAAAAATTATTATTTGGGCTGAAAATGTCACTACCATCTCCTTTTTCTAGGGTCCACTGCACAAAGCTCACAGTACTGGAGCTCACAGTTTAGAACCGTTGTGCGAATTAATACCATCCAGTACGTTTTTCTCTTGTGCTATTCAAAGGTAAAATGACATGACATAATTGTAAATGTAAATAATTTTGATATTGTTCCTAAAAAAGTCACGAAACATGCATGAAGGTGAGCACTTAGACACTTCGCTAGCACATAATTTACCGTTCCAAGATGGCCGCCATAGATTTATGTGCCTGGCTTCATTTATTTAAACACCTCACACCGGCTGCAACTCCACTTCCGGATTGCTGAGAAGTCGGCTCGCTGCCATTGTGCACGCTGAGTAGGAATCTGCTCGACTGTAGAGCAAAGCAGTATTCTCTGCATTTGAAAGGTAAGAGCGCACTCATGCTCCCCTCGCCTCGCCAGCACCGTTTCTTAATATATTACAACAAGTAATCCTCGCTTTTTTACAGAGTGCGCAAATTGTAACTCTGCCCCCACAAGACCCAAATCATTTATATCTGCGGCATGGGTGGAATTTAAAGACTGATGCCAGTTTGTCCATCAAATAGATACGGAGGTAATTTTTATGCAATTTATACCACCACCAGGCACGCCTAAACGGCCCACCACGAAACTTATTTGCTTCCTTAAATCCCCAGGCATTGTACCTCCAACTCGCTGCAAGGGAGTAATTCGTGCTCCGCAAGGTTGATGCTTACCGAGTCTCAACGGAGGTAATTTTAGGCACCTTAGTCCACTGGTTTATCATTACACAAACGGCTCAGCACGGTACTGACCCACGTCTTTTAATCCTTAGGCAATGTGCACTACGTTCACTCCAACTCGGTACAAAAGAGTAATCCTTGCGCCATAAGGTATGTCCAACATTCGACTATTATGTTCACACGGTAAATACGCTAGCTCCATTACGAACTCGCCACGAGTGCTTCACTGCCTGTATGCACAAGCGGTAACACTTCCAAGTATATAATCTGACACCTTCACTTCACTTACACTCACAAGATTGCGCCGCTGTTCGTTGTCACACAGTGTGTCTGCATGAGGCCATTACTCACTCGTCACGGGTCGCCTTCATGATTGGTCCGCCCACTTGTTTGTAGCCCTCGGCATGAACAGCAAGAAATATTGTCTGAATGTGAAAAAGTCCTGAACTAAGTGCGTTATATGTAAAAAGAATTTTCTTTCTTTCCTCCCACTTTTTTACTTTAAACAGGCTTATGACAAAAGTTCTTACAGGCAATAAATTAGAAAGTCCTGATGATGATCCCAGTTCAATAGGAGCCGGGGGATCGAAACGCCGTCGACACTTTTTGACAATTCTGTAACCTGTCTATTATGTTAATTTTGTTACAGTTATTGTTTGTCCTAATTTGCTTGTGAATGATATTAATGATGCAAGGGACAGTTGGCTCCCATGTTCTTTTTGCCTGAACTTCTTTGCTTCCTCTTTGTTTACCCTTATCTTTCCTTCCTCGAACGTTGTTCGAATGTACTTTGGATAGGTGCAGGCTTGTACCCTATCAACTCCTAAATCAGACCCTGTGGTCGTTGTATATATTTTTTATACTTGAAATTAAAATTCAGGCCCGGCTGGGCACTGAAAAACTCTGAGATATAGTACTTATTGGAGTCTATATGTTATATTGTACTGATAAAATCTCTTTGGTGACCCAGTCACCCAGTGCCCTGAGAACCAATTTCGAGAAGATTTGAGCATAAATGCCTATTGGGCTAATCGGACTAAAAGACTTAGGGCCATCTTTCTGGCCTTTTTATAAATTGAGACTATGATACTGTTTTGCCAAGAGGATGGACACGGACCTCTGCCGAGATCTCAATGATTTCAATCATAGTGTCAGCCCACTAATCCGGGTCACAGAGGAACACCTCAGGGAGTTATGTTGGGGCCAGGGGCCTTCCACTTTTTCAGATCCACTATTGCATACCTCGCTTTTTCTTTGCTAATGTATTCGGACCCCAGGACAGTCCCTGCCTGCTATTCACCATGAAGATATTTATCGACATTTGGAGAAAAATGTGCCTGCTGATCTGAGCTTTGTCTAGAGGCAGCTTTGACTCGTCCAAGGTAGCATAGATGGTTAATATGCCTGTCACAAAGACTGTGTACTATGCAGATCACAGAGCAGTATTTTATGTGTATAACTCAGTGGGTTACTGCTTTTGTCACAGAGAAGCTTTTGTTACTGTGCAGTTCATAAATTACACTCATAATCTAGGTTAGAAAGTTATTTTTTTCCCAGTCTTCCATTATTCATTTTTTTTAAAGGGTTTGTTTGGGTAGAAATAGATTCGTATTTGTAAAGTCAACCCTAACCACTGTGTTATGCTCTGAATCCCGAGTTTGTGCTTCCCCAAACCAAGCACGTTTAAAAAGTGCCTACCAGTATAGATGATATGTGAATCCTACACAGAGTATTCCCCTTTGTTTTATGTAACATTTACTACACACTGATTTACACACCAATGATTAATTGTCTCTGTATATGTGTGTGATGTCAAATGCTCTGACACCCTACACTGGTATCAGAGGCGCTATAAAACAAATTAAATATATGTGAGAGATGGGCTATGGAGAGATTAGAGGCACTCTTGAAAGGTGATAGTAAGGGAATAAAGATTACTGTATCTTGGTGCACTGTAAAACCATCATACTATGCTTTGAAAATGAATACAATTGAATATAAGAAAAATGTGTTGCAGGATGCACCATTTTTGCAATTTGTTCCCAAATTTTCTTGGGGGGAGATCCGCCCAACCCCTCTTGGTGTGGTCAGGCTTGCTTTCTGCGCTCACTCGCTATGCACCGTATGTGGGCTGGTCTGACAACATTTTCCAGGGTTGCTTTGGGTTCCCAGTCCAGCCCTGACTGTGCTACCCTGCCTCAGCTCAAGCCTCCTCCACTGCAGACTTCATCCTTGGACTCCACACAATGAACCCTGGTATCTCCCGTATTCACCACTACTGGAACTCCACTTTCCCACGCACAATAATTACCATTCACTTCTCTTTCCACACTATTAAAAAGATGGTCTGATCTGTGTAGGTATGTTGGAGCATCACAGGAACAGCACACATTCCACACTAGAAGTCTCGAGGTTACTGAATAATTAAAACAAACATTCTTACTTTCACCCTCCTCGCTCCTTTGTTTTCCAGAGTTGTCTTACTCCCAGCTTTCCTTCTGGAAAAGAAGCCCGCCTCCCTTCATCCCACACTCCTCTGAAGTCCTTTGAAGCATCTCTTGCCCTCTTGTTTTGTGTACCCATATTTAACCTCAGCCCCTTCCTTTCCTCTTCTACCACTTTCTTTCCTATTTACAGTTATCTATGCCATCTTCACCTTCTCACTCCAGGCTCTTGAAGCACTAATGTATTCTGGTCTTGTAGCCTTCCACTTAGGTTTTTGAACTAACACACCTGAGCACAGTGATTTGTATGAGAAAAGTTCAGGATTGGAGACAGTGTCCATAATGGTCTAGTATGAGGTGGGTCACCCTACTCCTAGTCTATACTCTACCCACCCATGGACTGAGACCCTCTTTGATTCCCTTCTGTGCTTCTCATCTTCTTGTCTCCTGTTTCTCTATCACTCTATAGTCAAAGCGCTCTGAAGCGGCTGAGAGGTAGCATTTTATACAATACCATATATACAGTTTTAGAACTTCTATTAATGCAGTTGAGTTCACGGATACACACTTTGTTAAAATATTTGTGTGCTGTTCTTAGAACTTGTGGTATCCATGATAGGCATTTCACTGCTTTTTGTCATCGGCTGGGGGATTATTAAAAGTCTATCTTGCATTTTCCACCCCGGTTCATTATTTTACCCTGGAAATGAGCACGTTCTTTTGGACCACTGTGGAAAAGAAACAGCAGTATGTGTAAAGATTCTGCTGACTAAATGATTAGTGGGATTGGGTAATTAGACACTAATTAGTGACTGGATGCCACCTCTGACTCCATTGCTCCTTCCACCTTTTCATTTGGCCTCGCATTTCTACATGCCACTTTGCAGTTAATTGCCTTCCTCTGCATTATATTCTTGATCTTTTGTAAGTCTGAGAATGTGCGTGAGCAAGGGGGGCTACAAGGGGCGGGGCAGCCTAAACTTTCCCCACTGCAGTTTTCCTGCAAAGCATAGAAGATGTGCACACCTTCCTTAATGGCCATTGTAATGGTTCATACCTAAAATGGTGTGTGATCGAGTGGCTAATTTCAGTGAACTGACTGGCGTTCTTTTCCCTTTAAGTTATGAATTTTATTTTGTTATTTCGTCGTAAACTAGCATAATCTGTTGGGTGGCACAGACTTTGAGAAAGATCCATGCAATTGTTTGTTCCTGCAACATATGGGCAACTGAGTAATAAATATTGCAGATAGATAACTGCTCAAGAGGGTATTGCTCTTTTCTCCTAATCATTGATGGTTCCGCTTCTTCTTTTCATATATCCATGCCAACACAACAGGGTGCTTTTCTTTAAGCCACATCAACAAGGTGGCCGTAATAGAATTGTAATGATGAATATGTCTCACTTCTTCGAATTTTTCGATTGGAAACAGTGTCACTTCAAAATTACCTCAAAAGCACCTTTTATCTTTATAAATCCAAATCGTCTTTGAATCGAATGTGCCTGTTTTAAGGACTAGGATTTGACAGTGCAGCTGTCAAAGAGACCTATTACTAATATATACACAGACCCCCCAGAATATAGTGGCATTAGCAAATTTAGCGGCACAAATATGGAAATTTAGCGGCACAAATATAGAAATTTAGCGGCATTTTTGCTGCACTTTATTTTACTCATAATCATTCATTTCCAGCTTTAAAACAATGGAAACTGTTTAGCAGAGTATTCCACTTTGAAATAGGCCCTGATGTGATGTCATTTCCTGTGATGTCCCTTCCACTATTCCTAGCATTTTAGTGAATTAACGCCCATGCTGTAGTTGGCCATGTTACCCCCTCACCAGGTGTCATGTGTATCCTTAATGTGGCTAGATTTGTATTATATATGGAAAAAAAGTTTATAGTCTATTAAATCAAACAAAAGTTTTTTGTACAGCAGACATGCTGAACTCGCACATTTGGAGGTGCTCTCATATGTGATAAAGAGGAAATGGCGGCTCAATAAATGAAAGTATTTGCCTATGACCACATCATTTGAAACCAGATTATGGGGTCAAGAGCATTACAAATAGGTCGAGTGGATTATTTTAGTCACTAGACCTGCAGGTGTAGTAACGTTTTTATGAGTTTTCAAGGCCTGCACCAATCTACCTGCTAATGTTTCGGATGCACAACCTGGCTACTGGGAATGGCTGACCACATTTGCCAAGTAAGTGATCTGCCTCCTAGCTCAAAAAACAACTTCACTTCACTTCAATTCAATTGCCCTGCATTGACTATAACAGAGACATGACATGGATATCTCCAAGCGAGGATTATAAGCATTAAGATCCATAAATGACATATGGTGAATTAAATCATGCACACACTAATATGGGGACATTTGGCAAATGCATAATTGCTTGTTGAAGGTAGAAAAGATACATTTATATGAAAAGTCTGCTGCTCTGTTTGCTTTTTTACCCTTTTTATCAAAGTGACCTTGTACAGAACTATATTTTGACATTAGGTAAATAGGTAAAGCATAAAGTGGTGTACACTTAAGCGATGACATGTATAAAATCAAAGCATTCAGTGTGGAGTTACTGTCCTCATTTGTAGCAATGGCGATATTAATGCGTAAAAAGGGACCTTAACCCATGCTATATTGAAAACACTGCCTTGCTCTTCTTCATTATAATGTATCAGCCAGTCAGCTCTGCAATTGGTGGCTGTTATGGTCATAAAATAGCCATCCTATTTCCACACTTGCAGAGTAACTGAGAAATTGGAAAGAGCTGACCCACATCACTCCCCACCTCCTTCATTTTAACGGGCACATTAGTAAAAAATCGCGGCATTTTTACAAAAGTGCCAATTTCGCGGGCACTTTTGTAAAAATCGCGGCATTTTTACTAAAGTCCTGATTTCGCGGCAAACCGCGAAATCACGAAATCCTGGAGGGTCTGCACAGTGCGTGTTTTAGGTCTTTCCAAGGCAACCATTACGTTTCTTTGTTCAGCCTCTCTTAGCCATTCACTTGAGACATTGTCAACCAGTTCTTGGCTCAGCCCAGTGGAGAATCCATCTCTTACCTAATGCTATTTGCTGTTGGCATGTATCCTTCAACTTCCACTCCAGTGCTTGTATTGAACTGCATGAGGGACTACTTTACAACTCTATATCTTTGTGTCCTCTCCTGCTGGATCCTTTCCGTGTCTCCCTCTAATGTGCTAACACGGTATGTGTTAGCGTTTTAATCCAAGACCTACTGGCTTTCTTATTACAGGCAGGCCACCAATCTCTCCCTATCTCTTTGCACCCACTTTCTTACTCATCCTTGCTGAGGTGTTGTGTTCTACCATCAGATTTTGGGTGATATGCTAACTCGGTCGTGTGTGGCTCTGTGTCCCTTTTTTTCCAAACCATTAGTTTCTCGCTTGATGATGCCTGTTGTCCATTCCGTCTCCCGCTTCCCTATTTGCTGGCACCACCCTTACTCATGACACACGGGCTACCTTTAGCTTGGAAAGGCTTCTTTTGAGATCTCTTCAATCATGAATCAAAATAAAATTTCACTTTGTTGTTCCTGGATTAAGGATTGTTGTTTTTGTTACTAGATGGCAAAGAACCACAGAACCAGCCCTCCCTAGCCGAAGGAGTGACTGGCCCAGTTGCTGTGACAATGTGCCTAAAATGACTGCCCTTGTACTAACCTTTTAGCTTCTATCATTTTGGCTATCGAGCTACAGTCTCACAGGATTTTTAAAAAGAAGCAAACGAGCAGTGAGAGAGCGGCAGCCATATTTGGTGGCAGTGCGGTTCTCTGTTGTGCTTCAGGTGCTTGCAGGACCCTTTATATACATGCCTAGTGCAAGGAAGGAAACAGCCCCCTGGCGGCTGATTGAACTGTGAAATACATTAATAATCAGGGTTCAAGGGTCTACTTTATGAAATGCATATAGTGGACAAATGGGTGTAGTAAACCCCCTCTCCCTCCCCCCCAGCCTCCGCTGCTAGGTAGGAGGCATTTTACATAGTGTGGAGCTGTAGCAAGTTAGAGACGTATTGGGAGAGAGTGCGATCTCCTGAGTTAGGATTGGCATAGGGGTGGCATATACCGCCCGACCCTAGGCTGGAATCTATTCTAGTCTATTCTAGACAGTACTTGTATATAGTGCATAGCTACCTATAGGCATCCGAGCGATGATACTGTGGCACATAGTCTTTGAGGGGATTTAGAAGGGCCAGTCTTGAAAAAGCCAGGCTTTCAGTGAATTCCGAAAGTTGAGTACCTTTACACACTAATACATACTTGGAGAATAAATGATGGAATCTGGCTCTGGTTGGTGCCGACTGCAGATGAAAGAGATGTTGAGAGATGTTGCTCGCCCATGGAGGACTGTGATTCCACCTTCAATGGAGGAATGGTGAAATAGGCACCGTCTGTATGAGCACGGAAAAGCCAGTATATGACGCCAGAGGATGCCTTCATAAGTCCATGGAAAGGTGAAGGGGATAGGTGGACTATCGTGGGAATATCTTTGATCCAGTGGTTACCCTAAAAAGATACTAGAGGCTGAAATACGGGACTTCAGGACACAGCTGTGCATAAACCTGAGACACGGTACAAAAGGGGGTGGTGATGGACGGAGTATCAGTACCAATCAAACACCCACACCCAGTCAAAAGATCTGGGCTTGATCCATCACGGTTCTTTAGGCCACTCTGCCACCCCAGTTCAGACATGGCTATATGCAAATCAGTCTGACCCTGTGCCTCATGGGAACAGGCAGACTACAGTGAATTTGCTGAAAGGGGAGGGCTTGAAAACTCCTTCAGAAGAGTTGGAGGGTCATCTACGGATAGGGATGAATGCACTTTATTTGAGGATGCCTTATTGTCTTTTATTTGTTATTTTCATTGGAAAGCCAATAAAACGTGCTTTAAATAAATATTAATGGTTCAGGGGTCCCCAGGCACCTGGGCCACAGTGCCTTTGCACATGCTGCACCAATGGGAGCTACGCCCCTGAATGTATCATGACGTAAACTCAACTCACGAGTGATATATGATTTCACTCATACCTGCCAACTTGAACAAAAAATCTCAATGTGTAAGGAGGCGGCAGGCCTTAAGGGGGGCCGGGACAAGAGGCGAGTACTACGAAGCACTTTTGAAGACCACTCTGCCACCAAGCCCCCTAGTCCCCTCAAAAAATAAAAAAACTTGCTGGGGCGGGTGCCGATGTCCTAGGGGGTTTCACACCTCTTAATGGACGTTGGCAGTTCAAAGCCTTAGGAAACGAGCTGGAAAACCACTATTTACAGTGGTTATCAGCTCGTTTTCCCTGCCCCCATGTGATATTGGCTCTTCACTGGGTGACCGTGTGATGAGAGCCGATATCATATGTCACACGGGGGTACTGTGTGAGTTGGCAAGTATGGTTCACTCCAGGTCAAAACTATCCTGAAATCAGTTTTTTCCAGTAGTAAAAAAATCTCAAAAAATATCTTTTACTCTCTCCTTGACCTCAGCCAGCCATGCAATTAAGCTGAACGGGCCTGGTACACGGGTATAAAAGTAATGCACACGTGAGTAAAAAGAGAGATAGCACCCCTGACTCTCTGGAATTCTGATGGCATCTATTGTTGGGTTATCTTCATTTGCAGCGTGCAGGTTTTTTAGAAGCAATGCATACCGCCATGTCTGTTACTAACAAGTTGGAGAATGCCAACACTGTGATGATGCATGAAGGTGTCTTATTTGCCATCCTGCTTTGATTCATGCATTGTAGAAACATGAAAAAGAGGAGCCGCTGCAAGACGCACAATAAATAATTGATTCTACAGCACTCTATCTGTGCAGACAGGCACACACCGGGTGCACATAGCTCAAAGGAATTAAAAGATGTATGCTGCAAAATTATTAAGCCTTTTTGGTTGACATATTGCATCTACCCATCTCTGGAAGCATGTAAAGAGACAAAACTAGACATTTTTGAGATAACAAAACCGCTAACAGCCATGACAGGAATCTGCAGGGGTATGCTGCTAAAACTAAATACGTTTTACTCGCATCTGCCACAGTAACACACTGCAGGCTCACACATTTTTTTTTATATATCAGTCTTTCATGTCTAACCCTTTTTGGATTTTTTACCTGTTATTGTATACTTCATGCAAGTCCCTCTGGAACGAATTTGCTGTTTCGGATAAGAATGAACCAGGAGCAGCCTGATTCTTTGGCCCATCAGCAATGCACCTTCATCGGATCGGCTTGACAGTTTGTTACCAGTCCGTGGTCGGTTCTCAAAGCAAAATTCTGGCAAAACATTCCTAAGTCCCGAGTTTCATGAAACTTGATAAGGAGTACACTTTGACACCTGCTGAGGGTCCGGTACCTTGGGGGAAGCACTTGCACTTGGGTGTCAAGACTGACTTGAATAGAGGCCGGCAGCAGGGTCCAGGGCAGGGCTAGTTGCAAATGGCTAGCTGGGAAGTTACAGGAAAGGAAATGCCTCTTGAAGCACGTTGTGTCCATGTATCTCAAAGAAGAAACCAGCTAACTGATCCAGGCAGTCACTTTTGGGGTCCTGGGGTCAGGACAAGTATGTCTAGTCTACACTCAGGTTCTACAGAGAGCAGGGCAGCCCTTCTTATGAGTATTCTTAGGTCCAACAATGTTCTGAGACCCACTTTTGCTGCACTTCCAATGTCTTTTACTGTAACTATCCCACATCCACCTAAATCCAACAAGGTCGAACTCTTCTTCCCTTCACCCAGAGCTGTGGCTATGATAATGGCCAAACCCTCCCTTTTGAGAGAGGCCTCTACCCCTTTCACTAGGTTTGGAACCAAGCTGACTAGGAAGACAAATGGAGGCAAGCGTAGCTGTGAGCTACATCCGAAAGTGGTAGGCACTGTTTCATGCTCAGGAAGGGGCGGTGCACACCCACCAGGCCATCCTGCTCATTGAAGGAAAACACATTTCAACATCTAAGCTTTTTAGCCACTGTCTTAGAGTAATCCATATCTCAACACAAAGGAGCCATTCACCAGTCAGGTGACACTGGATACTGGCAGAAAGGCACGTTTGGCTTAGGCAAAAACGTATAACTCTCTAAAAGGTTCATTTTCAAAATGATAATATAAAAACCCCACTTTAACATCAAGGGCCCGATTCTGATACGGTTTGGAAACCTTTCTGACTGAAAGAGTTTGGGAATGGTTTCCAACCGAATCGGATCAGGAGAGTCCAACCGACCGAGTACGATGTATCCGGATGCTCCCAGATACAATTTGGCTGGACTCCCATTGACTTCAATGGGAGTCTTGTTCCAACCGAATGCAAAGAATCCCATTGAAGAAAGGGGTGGCTGGGGAAAATCAGGCACCCTGTGGCAGGCACCACTTGGTGCCTACCACACTGTGCATGGCTGGTAATGGGTACCCATGGGCCCGATTAGGAAGGCTCTGGGTGCCCAAAGTCTGATTCTGGCTGCCGATTCAAGTTGGATGGCATGATTCAGAAAGGCTGTCCAACTCCAGCATAGTACTCGGTCGTTCGGAAATAAAGCCCGTAGAGACGTACGATACTGCTCGGTACAGTTTGTTCATTCCAAATGCCGCCGAGTTCGGATTGGGATATTCCTAACGCCTAACTAGTATCGTACTCAGTCGGTCAGATACCTTTCCGAGTCTGTCGGAAAGACAAGTTCCCAATCCAATTTGGACGGAATAAATGCTGTTAAGAGGCCTTCCTAACCGCATCTTAATCAGGCCCAAAGTTGGAATTTAAATTACTATTAACATATGTCCTCTGATCCAGCTGCTCCCAAATCAAAACTAAGATCTATAAGTAAACCATTGTTTCCTAAATGACTTTGGAGGTTTTTCACTGCCAGGACATGTAACACTTTAAATATGCATATCTTAGAATACCATGATCCTGTCCTATGGGCAATTAGGCCCTACCTGTGACATATGTATTAAAAAAGGAAGGTTTAGGCCAGGCAAAAGGTTCATCTTGTCAGGTTGAAATGGCCGTTGAAAACTATCCACCCAGGCTGCACCGACAGACCTGTAGATATGTTCTACAATGGTACGTTAGTGGGTGGCACAATGAGAGAAGCATTTAATTTACAGCTCCTTGTTACATGCTGCGCTATATGTTAGGTACTTACAAGTGAACTAAATGTGCCAGTCAGGTATATACCAATTTTATCATGTTTAAAAAGGAGAGCACAAACATGATGCCACTGGTTGACAGAAGTAAAGTGCACAGAATCCTATGGCCAACACAAACGGTTTCATTCACAGAAGGGTAAAAATCTGGGAGAATAGCATGCAAAAAGGTGGTAAATTCCAACAGCAAACACAATGTTTGTGAAAGAGTTACCTACTCATGCAGCTACATTGGTCTGGAATCTTTTTAAACAGTAATAACAAACAGGAAATACTTATTTTTTTTATTAAAGTGTACTTTTCAATCACTCTTGTGCCCTGCTCTAATGTGTGTAAGTTTTGGTCCCTTAGAAATAGTTCCACAGTACAAACATAAGTTAATGCTTCTCCAGGCATCATCAAGTCCAAGCAACAGTTAATGTCACCCCCCGAAGAAACACCTGGAGGACATGTTTGTACACAGCCCAAGAGGAACAATCCGCTTTTCTGGTATATCAAGTGTCTAAATCTATGGAAAGCTGACGTCAATTTCCATAATAATAAGAATCTGGAAAGAAATAATGATAAATATTTTTCTGCTAATGTTTTCTTCCTATTCTTCTCACTGTCTAGATGGCATGCCCTACAGTTTTATCTCTTGCAAATCCTTCAGACATCTCTGCCAAACTTTGTGCTTACTTTCAAAAGAGGCCTTTATAAACTTTGAAACTGAATGAGCACTCTCGCAAGCTTACCTAAAAAAACACAAACTCGTTTTGCCTAAGTTCATTCTTACCTGACCTTTGGTAGCTTTACATGAGAATCAAGTGAACTGTGCGTTAGGTGTTTGTGTCTAAAAAACTTACCAAAGAAGAACCCAGACCCTAAAGTGGCTATACATCCAAAATACAGGGACTTCCATTTTCATTCCCAAGCCTACAACACTTACACATTAGCTGATAGGAAAAAAAATGGCCAAAAGGGGCTCGCAAAATAGGGAATGGCAAAATTTGAGATTCCTTATTTTATGAAAGCATTTAAGGAATCACAAATTGCGATTCCTTAAATGCTTTGCAAAAAGCAACCAAGTTGCGCAATTTCTCCCTAAGAAATCACAAATTATCACCAACTTCAAGTTGGTGATAATTTGCAATTTCTTTGCAAAATGCACTTTTTGCATTTTTCAAAGTGCCTTGTGGCGCACATACTTGCCCTTAGTGCATGTATGGGTGCCACATGTGCACACATGCACATTTCAGGGGTGCAACAGGGTGTCCTTTTGACACCCTGGCACCCTTGAAATTGCATTCTCAATTTGCGATTCTCTAATTGAGAATCGCAAGTTGAGAATGACTTCCCATTCATTCCTATGGGCCTTTAGGCCCATACTGAGTCAAAAACAAAGAAGGGAGGTAGAGCGAAATGACTGGATTCTTGCTCCACTGGGATACTTAGATAAACACAGAGAATCCAACTAAGAATTGGGGGGGGGGGGAGAGTGTATTCAACGTGTGTTGAAGCACTCAGTGTTTTGAAAAATACCCCTCACACACCAAAAGGCCCCTTGGTGTCATGCTTCATCATCGGGGTCTTCGCACCCCTCTATCGGGATGCGGCGTGCTGCGACCTACGACTACGCGGGAGCACTAATCGTAAAGACTATGTGTGGTGTAGGTGTGTGGGGTGTTTTAGGTTAAGTGAGTGGTGGGATGTGGTGAGAAATTAAAAAATACCTGGCGCATGAGTTTGATGAAAAATTTATTCTGAACTCTGGCTGGTATTGTTAAAAAGAAGTGCAGAATGAGGTCAGGGCTGTTATATTTAGGAAACAGGACCTCTGGTGTGCGTTGTCGACATGTTTCGGAGCAAAGCTCCTTCTTCAGGACGGGGGCACAACCTCCCCACCTTACTCACGTTTTTCTAAAATTAAAAAGTGTATTATACAGAAAAGTGAAGAAAAAATAGGCTAAGTGTGCCTACAGCGGTCTGCTACAAGTACAATGACCTGCAGAAAGACAAAAAAGGAGAAAACAACATTGGTTACCCTTGTAGTGGGTAGTTCAAGCAGGTGCAGTCACCTGGAACCTCACCATTATGCTTGTTTTAAAGCCTGTGGAAGGAAAAGGACTCACACAACATACAACATAGAACACACATGTACTGGTACTTAGAGTTAATGTTGGTCCTACTTTAGAAGCTGTCTTTTTTTGCCTCATGAGCATAGAGGACGTCTGGGGTGTTGCTATTGTTGCAATCTATTGGGAAGAATGATGCAGGATTTAATAACTCATTCTTACTCACTTTTAGGACGATGGTCTTAGCTGATCAGACTGTGGATTACTCACATTTACAGGACGCTATGGACACCGTCTACCCCCACACGCTGCTCCGCTGGTTCTGAATGGTAGACCAGTGGTCATGCTATTTATACCCCGTTTCCTAATGGTCGGAAGTAACTGTGTTTCCTAACATGGGTGTTCCGCCCCATGTTAATTGACATATGCCCATGTTTGGAACGTCCGTTAATTAGCCTCGCGCATGTCTCTCAGTCATGTAATGACATGGCAAGAACGTCTGGTGATTCTCCCCGTCGGCGCATGGTAGCTGATCACTCGCGCATGCGCAGGCCAGTGGGAAACGGCGCATGCGCGATCACTATTGTCATTTCTGGAAGGCACTGATTTACCGCGCATGCGCTTATTGATTTACGGCGGTCCTTTCAGTACTATCTGCGCTTAAATGGGGCAGAATCCTTCATATTGAAGCTGGTCCGTAAAAACTTCAGTTTCTTGGTCTCAGGAGTATCCCGATTGGGTACATTTAGACACTATGGTTGTGGTCTCGCTCTATTTATCTGCTCAGTTATAATAGTATACAATTTCGGGGATATTTGTTGATTGAGGTACTATTATTGGCATATGTGAAAGACCGATTCACCGGTCATTGGTCATTGGTCAATTGGGTCCACGGTACATCGTCATTAAGCCCAATTATATGGGTTCCAAGCCTGAAAACCCATCTCTGTTCCTTCTGGAAGAGCCCAGCTTCAGAGGGTAGTTGCTCAATGACTGTCCAGTTTAGGTCATTTACGCAGTGTCCAGCCGTTAGGTAGTGAGTTGCCATTTTCGTTGTGCTCTTCTTACAGCGTACATTGCTCTTATGTTCGTTCATTCTTGTTTTGACGGCCCTCGTTGTCATGCCGACATATTCGAGGTTGCAGGGACACTTGATCAGATATACTACGTTTTTAGTATTACAATTTGAAAACTTCCTTTGCTCCCAAGTGGTTCCATTGCGGAAGAAAAGTTTTTTGCTTTTCTTGGTCAGGTGGCAGCTACTGCAGTTTCCACAGGGAAAATGGCCCTGGACGTCAACAGATGGTTGCATCACAGTTGTTTTTGATTTTGGTCTTGTGTGTACCAATATATCTCTTAGGTTACGCCCTCTTCGGTGTGCAAACATAGGTTTCTCAAAGTTCAGGTTGCCACAGGTTAGTATCCTCCAGTGTTTATTCACAATTTTTGAGACTTCATTGGACATGGTATTGAAAGTTGTCACACATATAGGTCTTTTGTTCTCCCTTGCCTCTGTGATTCGGTCCTCCAGTAGGGCCTCTCTGTTGTTATTCGTAGCTCTTTTTAGTCCTTTGGCAATGATTCTCTTGGGGTACTCTCGTTGCTTAAGCTTATCACTCAGGTCTTTCGCCTGTGATTTGAAATTGGACATGTTTGTGCAGTTACGTCTTAGACGTAAAAATTGTCCATAAGGCAAGTTCTCACGCAAGTGCCTGGGGTGAAAGCTGTCGTATCTTAGCAGACAGTTTCTCGATGTTGGCTTGAAGTGGGTAGTGGTTTTTAGACCCCCATCTTCTGCATAGATGTTTAGATCCAGGAAAACTAATAGGTTGGATGACATGGTACTGGTGAATTTGAGGAAGGCATTTTGGTTGTTCAGCCATATTTGGAATTCCTCCGCAGAGTGTCGGTCTCCTTCCCAGATGACCAGGACGTCATCTATGTACCTCCTCCAGCATTTTATGTTTGCTCTGTATGGATTTCGTTCATTGAGAATTTTCGTGGTCTCTAGGTGGTGTACATAGAGCCCCGCCAGGCTCGGCGCAAAGGTGCTACCCATGCTGGTTCCATGGCACTGTTGGTAGATCGTGGTCTTGTATTGAAAGAAGTTTTTTTCAAGGGCCAGTGAGATGCACTCAAGAACCAGTCCTCGTGGTGTTTGGTACTTCCATTGTGTTGAGAACAAGACTTCTTCAATGATCATGAGTGTTTCGTCGTGTGGAAGGCTTGTATAAAGACTTTCGACGTCCAGGCTCATTAAGAGTTGACTGCCCGGGTCGAAAGGTATGTCCTGTAGGAGTTGTAACACCGCTTTAGTGTCTTTTAGGTAGGTGTTAGTAGATTGTACTAGGGGGCGCAGGAAAGCGTCTGCGAATTTCGACAGTGGTTCTAGAATAGAACCGATCCCTGATACTATCGGTCTTCCAGGGGGATTGGTGAGGTTTTTGTGAATTTTAGGGATGCTGTAAAAATACGGAATCCGCGGTTTTTTCTGCTCCAAAAATTCACCCTCTTTCTTGCTCAGCCAATCGTGTGCAAGGCCTTCTTCGATCATCCCTCCAATCTTAATTCTCAGGTTCTCTGTTGGATCCTCTTGTAGGATCATGTAGTTACGTCTATCAGACAGAAGTCTTAGACATTCACTGTCGTAGGCCTCGGCAGTTTGTAGGACGATGGCTCCGCCTTTGTCTGCTGGCTTTATTATGATATTGGTGTCCTCAGATAGCGATTTCAGGGCTTGTTGTTCCTCCTTTGTGGTGTTATGAAAAATTCTGGTAGACGACACATCCAGTTTGTTGACTTCTGTCATGATAGCTTTTTCATAGGCCAATAGCTCTAAGGGGACCAGGGGATCTGGTGGAGTGAAAGTAGATTTGGGTCTGAGGCCCGTATCGGTTCTCAGAACTGGTGATGGTCTTTCCATGAAGTAGGCCTGTAATTTCAATTTGCGTATGAATTCCTGCATCTCAATGTTCATCTTAAAGATGTCCGGTCTCTGTGTAGGAACAAAGCCTAGGCCTTTGTTTAACACCTGGGTTTGTAGACTCGTTAGTAGTGTTGGAGTGAGATTGACCACTAAGTCCCTCTCTGGTTGCTGGACGACGGTTGGTTGGGTAGGGATCCCGTCATGCTCCTGGTTTGTCGGGGGTTCCCTTGGTTCGGGTCTTCCCATGTGACGTTGTTTCCCTTCCGGTTTCTTCCCCGTGGTCCCGGGCGCGTGCCTAAAAAAGGCTGTGGGTCATAAAAAGCACCATCAAAATCCTGGTTCCATTGTGGATACCCCTGGGCATTTGCTGTCGGGTCAAACTGAAAAGGGGTGAACGGTGGGGGACCCATGTATTGTGGAAATTGGGGGTACCCTCTCCATCCTCGTTGTCTCGGGAACTGTTGTCTTTTTTGTCTCCAACCGCCTCGGTTTTGGCGGTACCTTTGGCCATTCCCTGAGTTAGAGCCGGTGGAGCTGTCTGACCCATCACTGTCTATGTCGCTGTTTTGGTTCTTGTGCACATAGTCTGCTTTTGTGTATGGATAGGCTGCTTCCGGTGTAAATTTATCTTTATCCTTTCTAAGTTTGCTGAACTTGCTTTGTTTCAAGGTGTATTCGAACTCCGTCATCTGTTGGTTAAGTTCATCAAGTTTAATTTTGAGGTCGGCAGGTGAGATGTAAGTGCTTAGTTGTACCTCAATTTTTTGAATTTCTATTTTTAACTCTTGTGTTATTCTGGCCGCTGTTTTGATAATGAGGACTAACCAGTCCCTGGTGCAGTGCCAGGAGATCAGGGACCACTCTTTTTTAAACTGGGCATCAGACTGGAATATAAACGGTTCAGTTTTGACGATCAGACCCGGTGGGCCCATTTTATTCCGGAGGTACTCTGTCATTAGTAGACCATGTAGAGCTGCTTTGATCTGGTTGCGTCTCAGGTTTACTATTTCGTTCCAATCATTAATATTAGGACCTGTTTCTGGGTTGCTGAGGCCCTCGAATGGGTTGATGGCTGTGAGAATTCTGTCGATCTCGTCGACCCCAAACGTGAGGCCATGTTCATCCTCCATTGTAAAGACCGCTGATATAAGTACCTAGTGTGTGATACTATGTGTGTGAGTATGAGAGTAAAGCTCCCGCAGCTGTGCGCTGCCTATACTGAGTCAAAAACAAAGAAGGGAGGTAGAGCGAAATGACTGGATTCTTGCTCCACTGGGATTTAGGCCCATAGGAATGAATGGGAAGGTATTCCTTAATTGTGAATCGTAGGAATAAGTAGGGTTCGCAAAATTATTTGCAAATCCTACATACATAGCTTTTTGCGATTTTCAAATAGCGATTCTCAAAAAATCGCTATCTGAAAACCGCAAATGTATCCTTACAGAGTGACTATGTCAACAGCGTTCCAAAAAGCTGGCACCCAGAAGATGTTTGGGGCACCAAGTACCCCTTGATAATTAAATCCTCTGAGCTCCTTCACAGAGGATAAGACTTGACCAAAACAATGACTTCAAGACATGCCACCGGAGAAGATAATGGGAAGAGGCTTTATTCCATTGATAGGCCCACAATACTTTAAATGGGGTAACTGGGGCCACATCACTCGAACTTGCCCCACTAAGAACATTTCAAAGCCCATAGATATAGGATTGGTGGGGGTTACGGGTCCGTTGATAAAACCTTGCCAAAGACCTCCAATACTACACCAGTACATGAATTACTTTTAGTAATATTAAAATGTCTTCTTAAATTCCAGGCAGGTAGCAGGAAACGTGGGATATCAGTTTGAAGTAACTCTACGGCATGTTTCAGCTTCTGTATGCCCTTGGTGATCAACATATGCTCCAACCACTTAATCTTAAAACTGGAATGAACTGACCCAAAGAAATATAATTATATAGCAGTAGTTTGATTGTATATACGCTGTTCCCTAATTATAAGTGAAATTATTTAAGTGTAAAATTCTGAACCTAAATGTGAGTAAAAGAATTTTAAGCGATGTAGACTCAATTTGTCTAAATTGTGTTCGTACTTTAGGGGAAATTTTCCGATCAGGAGATCTGTTACTAATCTCCTGTTCAAAGAATTCGCAGCTAAATTCCACCCTTATCAAGGATGTAAGTGTTCATGGGAAGAAAATTCTGGAACGTATGGATAGTGGCTGCCTACAGACTGTGATGCTCCCTAAAGCAGTCACTGTTCCCCTGCATAGCACACTCCTGATCCCACTGGGACACTCACACATATCCCACCACACAAATCTCTTTAACAATAAGAATCGAGGATATCCTTTTAACAGTGGGATAAATTCCAAATCTACACAAAGCAGTGTTGGGTACAGATATTTCACAATAAAGGAATTCTTTTTTCCCAACCACGGATCAATGACTGCAGGAGGAAGTCCATTTTTCTGCTATGGATTTAGAGGGCAGTCCGCACAGGACACAATCCAGGAAGGAGCTGAGAAGGTAAAAGCAAGCCTGGGTATTACCCTACCAGGTAGCAGAACTCAGGATAGACAGGAATTGTGAACATTGGGAAATATTTCGACAAGAATCATACTAGAAAAATATCTTAGCTTATGCTGTACAACAAGCCCAACAAGACGGGGAGACTTCCCCCACACCGTTATGTCCTTACTTACAGTGGGAAAAGGGTCTGGTGCGTAGGATACATCTCCAAGCTCAGGGGTTACCAATAAACACTTAATAGTGCCTCCCTCATTCAGAGGAACAGTGATTAAAACTGGCTCATAGCAGTGGCGTAACGAAACTTGAGGGGGCCCCCCTGCAAACTTCATGGAGGGGGCCCCCATTCTCCGTGCCAGTCTAGAGCTCTCAGGCCAGCGACCCGCCATACTGCAGGGGATGCGGGACGATTGTTACGCCATTGTCACCAATACAGCTGTTGTAAGTAACACTGGATGGTGGAGTTAGAGGTTGGGCTTAGTCTGCCAGCAGGCTATCATAGGTGGTGGTCCATTCATTACAGGGTCCCTGCCGTCAGTAGGCCGGGGAAGTTTGCCCAATTTTAGGTGGGTTTCCTGATGCAAACTCCAGTCATGATATACAACACCGGGCCCACTCATCGCTCAGTTTTGAAAAAAGTGCATCCACTGCTCCTTCTTGTTTCTGTTTTAAATCATTAGACAATGCGACAATGCAGTATTTCAAAAGCAGATGTAACTACAAAGAGCACATTTTTATAATACATTTTTATTAGTAGACAATAGCAATCTTAAGAGGCATTGCATAGTTTCATACACACTGTGACCCCAATTCCATCACAGTCTCTCTCTCTCCCTCTCTCTCGCTCAGTCAGTCAGTCTCTCTCTTTCAGTCTCTCTCTCTCAGTCAGTCAGTCTCTCGCTTTCAGTCAGTTAGTCTCTCTCTCTCAGTCAGTCAGTATATCTCTCTCTGTCATTCAGTCTCTCTCTGTCAGTCTGTCCGTCAGTCGGTCTCTCTCTCTCTCTGACAGTCTCTCTATCTCTCTCTTTCTCAGTCTCTCAGTCAGTCAGTCTCTCTCTGTCAGTCAGTCAGTGTCTCTCTCAGTCAGTCAATCTATCTCTCTCTGTCATTCAGTCTCTCTCAGTCAGTCAGTCTGTCAGTCAGTCGGTCTCTCTCTCTCTGTCAGTCTGTCAGTCAGTCGGTCTCTCTCTCTCTCTGTCAGTCTCTCTCAGTCAGTCCCGCTTTCAGTCAGTCTCTCTCTCAGTCTCTCTCTCTCAGTCTCTCTCCCTGTCAGTCCCTCTGTCTGTCAGTCTCTCTCGCACTCTCTCTCTCTCTCTATCTCTCTCTGTCAGTCTCTCTATCTCTCTCCTTCTGTCAGTCTCTCTCAGTGAGTCAGTCTCTATCTCAGTCAGTCTCTCGGTCTGTCAGTCTCTCTCTTAGTCTCTCTCTCTCAGTCAGTCAGTCTTCCAGACAGTCTATCTCTCCCTCTGTCAGTCTTTCTCAGTTAGGCATTCTCTCTCTCGCAGCCAGCCAGTCTCTCCCAGTCAGTCTCTCTCTCCCTTAGTCAGTGACTCTCTCTGTCAGTCTCTCTCTGTGTCAGCCAGTCTCTCTGTCAGTCAGTCTCTCTCTGTGAGTCTCTCTCTCTCAGTCTTTCTCTGTCAGTCAGTCTCTCTGTCAGTCAGTCTCTCTTTCTCTGTCAGTCTCTGTCTCTCTCTCTCTCTCTCTCTCTCTTTCAGTCTCTGTCAGTCAATCTCTCTCTCAGTCAGTCTCTCTCTCTCTGTCAGTCTCTCTCTGTGTCAGTCTCTCTCTCTCTCTCTCTTCCAGTCTCTCTCTCATCCAGTAAGTGTCCCAGTCTCTCTCTCTCTCTTAGTCTCTCTCTCTGTCAGTCAGTCTCGCTCTCTCCCAGTCAGTCCCTCTCTCTCCCAGTGAGTCAGTCTCTCTCAGTCAGTCATTCTCTCTCTACCTCAGTCAGTCTCTCTCTCTCTCCCTGTCAGTCACCCTCTCAGTCAGTCTCTCTCTCTCTCGGTCAGTCTCTCTCAGTCAGTCAGTCTCTCTCGCAGTCAATCAGTCTATCTCTCTCAGTCAGTCAGTCTCTGCCTCTCTCTCTGTCTCTCTCTCTGTCAGTCAGTATCTCTCTCAATCAGTCTCTCTCTCTGTTAGTCAGTCAGTCACTCTCTTAGTCAGCCAGTCTCGCTCTCTCTCTCTCTGTCAGTTTCTCAGCCAGTCAGTCTCTCAGTCAGTCAGTATTCAGTCTCTGAGTCAGTCAGTCAGTCTCTACTCTCTCTCCATTCTCTCTCACTCTCAATTCTCTCTCTCAACTCTGTCCACTCCATCTCCACTGTCTATCCACTCTCTCTCCACTTTCTCTCTCTCTACTCTCTCTCCACTCTCTCTCCACTGTCTCCCTCCCCTGTCTCCCTCCACTCTCTCTACTCTCTTTCCACTCTCTCTCCACTCTCTCCACTCTCTCCACCCTCTCTCCCTTCACACTTACTCTCTCTACTTTCTCTCCACTCTCTCTTTCTCTCCACTCTCTCTCTCCAATCTCTCACTCTCTCTCTCTCCACTCTCTCACTCCACTCTCTCACTCTCTCACTCTCTCTCTCTCACTCTCTGTCCCACTCTCTCTCCACCCTCTATCTACTCTCTCTCCACGCTCTTTCTACTCTCTCTCCACTCTCTCTCCACTCTCTCTCTCTCTCTCTCTCCACTCTCTCTCTTCTCTCTCTCTCTCTCCACTCTCTCTATTCTCTCTCTCTCTCTCTCCACTCTCTCTCTCCACTCTCCACTCTCTCTCTCCACTGTCTCTCCCTCCACTGTCTCTCTCTCCACTGTCTAGCTCCACTCTCTCTCCACTCTCTCTCTCTACTCTCTCCCCACTCTCTCTCTCTCTACTCTCTCTCCACGCTCTCTCTCCACTCTCTCTCTCCACCCTCTCTCCCTCCACTCTCTCTCTTCACTCTCTCTCTCTACTCTCTCTCCACTCTCTGTCTCCACTCTCTCTCCACTGTCTTTCTCTCCACTCTCTCTACTCTCTCTCCACTCTCTCTCTCTCTCTACTCTCTCTCTCCACTCTCTCTCCACTCTCTCTCCACTGCCTCACTCCACTCTCTCTCCACTCTCTCTCCACTCTCACTCCACTCTCTCTCTCCACCCCCTCTCTCCACCCTCACTCTCTCTCCACTCTCTCTCTCTCTACTCTCGCTCTCTATTCTCTCTCTCTCCACTCTCTCTCTCCACTCTCTCTCTCTCCTCTCTCTCTCCACTCTCTCCCACTCTCTCTCCACTGCCTCACTCCACTCTCTCTCCACTCTCTCTCCACTCTCACTCCACTCTCTCTCTCCACCCCCTCTCTCCACCCTCACTCTCTCTCCACTCTCTCTCTCTCTACTCTCGCTCTCTATTCTCTCTCTCTCCACTCTCTCCCTCCACTCTCTCTCTCTCCTCTCTCTCTCCACTCTCTCTCACAAAGTAGTGTGCGTTCCATGGGCATCCGCAGAAATGTTTCCGGGGGGGCACATTTTTAACTTCATCTCCATCCCCCGTGCACCATTCTCCCCTCTGCCTTGCAGCACCCATCTCGCCCTCCCCCTTGCACCCTTCTCCCCCTCCCCCTTGCACCCTTCTCCACCTCCGCCTTGCACCCTTCTCCACCTCCGCCTTGCACCCTTCTCCACCTCCGCCTTGCACCCTTTTCTACCTTGCGCCATTCTCCCCTCTGCCTTGCACCATTCTCCCCTCTGCCTTGCACCATTCTCACCTCTGCCTTGCACCCTTCTCCCCTCTGCCTTGCACCCTTCTCCCCTCTGCCTTGTATCCTACTCCCCTCTGCCTTGCACCCTTCTCCTCTCTGCCTTGCACCCTTCTCCTCTCTGCCTTGCACCCTTCTCCTCTCTGCCTTGCAACCTTCTACCCTCTGCCTTGCAACCTTCTCTACCGTGCACCCTTCTCCTCTCTGCCTTGCACCCTTCTCCTCTCTGCCTTGCAACCTTCTACCCTCTGCCTTGCAACCTTCTCCCTCTCTGCCTTGCAGCCTTCTCTACCGTGCACCCTTCTCCTCTCTGCCTTGCACCCTTCTCCTCTCTGCCTTGCAACCTTCTACCCTCTGCCTTGCAACCTTCTCCCTCTCTGCCTTGCAGCCTTCTCTACCGTGCACCCTTCTCCTCTCTGCCTTGCACCCTTCTCCCCTCCCCGTTGCACCCTTCTCCTCTCCACCTTGCACCCTTCTCCCCTCCACCTTGCACCCTGCTCCCCCTCCCCGTTGCACCATTCTCCCCTCTGCCTTGCACCCTTCTCCTCTCCGCCTTGCACCCTTCTCCTCTCTGCCTTACAGCCTTCTCCCCTTCGCCTTGCACACTTCTCCTCTCCGCCTTGCATCCTACTCCCCTCTGCCTTGCAACCTTCTCCTCTCTGCCTTGCGCCCTTCTCCCCTCCGCCTTGCGCCCTTCTCCCCTCTACCTTGCACCCTTCTCCTCTCTGCCTTGCGCCCTTCTCCTCTCTGCCTTGCGCCCTTCTCCTCTCTGCCTTGCGCCCTTCTCCTCTCTGCCTTGCGCCCTTCTCCTCTTTGCCTTGCACCCTTCTCCCCTCTGCCTTGCACCCTTCTCCCCTCTGCCTTGCACCCTTCTCCCCTCTGCTTTGCACCCTTCTCCCCTCTGCCTTGCACCCTTCTCCTCTCTGCCTTGCGCCCTTCTCCTCTCTGCCTTGCGCCCTTCTCCTCCTTGCCTTGCACCCTTCTCCCCTCTGCCTTGCACCCTTCTCCCCTCTGCCTTGCACCCTTCTCCCCTCTGCTTTGCACCCTTCTCCCCTCTGCCTTGCACCCTTCTCCTCTCTGCCTTGCGCCCTTCTCCTCTCTGCCTTGCACCCTTCTCCCCTCTGCTTTGCACCCTTCTCCCCTCTGCCTTGCACCCTTCTCCTCTCTGCCTTGCGCCCTTCTCCTCTCTGCCTTGCACCCTTCTCCCCTCTGCCTTGCACCCTTCTCCTCTATGCCTTGCGCCCTTCTCCCCTCCCCCTTGCACCCTTCTCCCCTCTGCCTTGCACCCTTCTCCCCTCTGCTTTGCACCCTTCTCCCCTCTGCTTTGCACCCTTCTCCCCTCTGCCTTGCACCCTTCTCCCCTCTGCTCTGCACCCTTCTCCCCTCTGTCTTGCACCCTTCTCCTCTCTGCCTTGCAACCTTCTACCCTCTGCCTTGCAACCTTCTCCCGTCTGCCTTGCACCCTTCTCCCCTCTGCCTTATTCCCTTCTCCCCTCTGCCTTACACCCTTCTCCCCCTCCGCCTGGACTCCAAAACGTAAGCTGATCACTTTCTTCAAACAAAATAATTTTGACCTAATAGACAAGCTTTTTATTTTTAGTAAATGCATGGCAGGTGCTCTACTATCAGTTTGCAGTTTTCATCCAGTATCCATATGTACTCTGGCTATACAAGGAAAATGCCACCATCCCAAGCCAAGGATACACACTAAATACTAAGAACTACCAACAATATATCGCCCAAAAAAGGGTGGGCAGAGAGCACATCACCCTCACATGCATTCATGTTTTAATGAGGATGCTTTTCTCTCACAATGAAATTAATGTTTGTACAAATGCCATTTTGACACGTCTATGTGCTGTACATAACGATTGTCACTGTAACTCAGCTTACCGAACTCAGAGGGAAGTTTGACTTGGTACACCGAGAGAATAACAAATGACTTGGAGGACTTAAACAGATGTCAGGGTGAGCGTGAAACTGACTACGATAAAGCAAGCAATTAGAACTGTATTTTGTTTAAAAGAACCATGACTTGTCGGAAAACACAATTTCTATTATGTATAAAAGTTCTTAAAAATGTCACAGTGATTACAAATTATATTACACAGGCACGTATGTTGGAGAAAGGACCTACAGGCTGCCTGAACAGAGATAATCTTTCCTTATTTGCAGGCCCGTTATCGCATTACACTGAGGCCCCTGTTTCACCTTTCAGCAATAAAAAGAAACTTACTCACTGTCTCGTTCCTTGTCTCAAACTTGGTGGCTGAGGAAGTGCTTCTGCATCTGGAGTTCTTTTTAATAATTATAATTCACCATGGGCCAACCTGTGCACAAGCACATAGCAGACATAGCTGCCAAGGTTTTAGATTGCTATGTGTGACATTTTCATAATTTTAGTGTAATTAGGTGTGACATTTCATTTACTATGAGTGACACTTTCCCGTGAGCAAAATCAAGCAATGAAGACGAGGGAAACATATAAATATTAGAAATTAGACCCATCTGAGCAACAAGAAACTCTAAAAAGATCTTAAAAGGCTGCTAGACACCAGAAATGGAAGGACACTAACCAACATGACACATAGAGAGCCCTGTCCCCAACAGGCCACTTGTTACTGGTTGGAAGTCTTAGCTTCCATGCTCACAACAATACCAGAGGGCACAGTAGTGTTATTGAAAACCTTAACTGAAAGTACAGCGAAACGCCAATAAGAACAGGGCAGCTCTGCAGCCAGAGAGCACTTGACTGTAGCTCATGTAACACTACACAACATTCGGAATGACATAATATTGCAGATGTAAAACAAAATAGAAAACAAAAGATAATGCTAAGTTTCTTCTTATTCTTCCATGTATTATGATGGATGTGATGAAAATATTTCGTAATGGAAAAGGTTAAGAGTTCGTAATGTAAATAAATATATTTCCTTCGGAATATTTAAGTTTCACTTGTCTTTCATTTTGAAGTGTGTGCTCTGTATTTTTGATGCAGTTTAAAGTGAACACTGCCTGTACATTACACTTGGACACTGTGCACACTGATGCTGACCAGGCATGACAGTCACGACGGGTTGAGCCAGGCGATAGCTGTAATAATCTTCTAACTGGGGCCATACTTCGGGATCACAGGGGTGCAGAGTGAGGAAGAGCTGCTCTTACGCTTGGACAGACAGTGTTCAGACACATGGCTTTGCCCAGGAGCATGATCACCTACAGGCCCCTGTGCATCGTCAGTGATGATAATACCCCGGCCCGGCCCACACTGCTACGGTGCTAAGGATGACGAGACAGAGCAGCCCTACAGATTGGATCACACATGAGATCTGCAGTGCCGAGTGTGCGTGCCGTGCTGCTGACATTATAACGAGGTTAGGTAACATAAAGACAACACTGACTACTACTATCACGGGGCTGCCTGACCAGCAGCCAGCCCGCCCTGCATATTAGATCACAAGACATCATGATCAGACGATCTAGAAAATGCTGCACGGCCTGCTCTGCCACCTATAGACGGGGCCTAGCTAAGTAAACACGACATGGCCTGCAGCCTGCTCTGCCACTATAGAAACAGCTCAAATTGTGACAAATTCGCTTGTCAGCAGCTCAGCGTGACCCATATGCCAGTAGGTGTTGGGTTATTGCGCAGACTCGTCTACAAGTTGTTGGAGTGACAATAGACACAGATCAGTGCCGCGAGTGCATGCTTTTGTGCTACTCACAGAGCAGTAATTGCATAAACAAACACAGTACTATCAGGCTGCCTACGCTGACCAAAAAAAGTACTTACTTGTACAAGTTCACAGTCCTGTGTCCAGTGCAAAGACTATCGCTCTACGCCGGGGGTCCGGCAATGATCCTCCTCAGCCCTCTGATGATGCCGTGCCGGAAGCCCGGTCATGATGATGCTGACCAGACACAGACCAGTCTGAGAGACTAGTGACTAGTGTAGTCACTGTCTCAGGTCGATGCTGTGCGGCCCGTCCGGTCCCGCCGCCGGTCGGAAAAACGCCGGGTTAATATTAATTATATATTGTTGCCCTCCTGCGCAGGCAGCAGCGCTGTATCACGTGCCAGACTGAGACAGACACTGGGGCCGCACGGCGTCGGACCAACGACACACACAGCACAACTCCACTCCAGTCGTCGAGTCCGGCCCATGGCACAGCTTCTCCAACTTCATTTCCTTTCAGGGCGGACGTGAGGTCACGGCGCCACTATGTCTGAGAGCTATAACGCGGCAACAGCTCTGCTGGGCATGCCACTCCGCACCCGGGGTCTCCAGGCAGCAGCCACAGCCAGATTTTGTTATATTGTTGGACTGCAGAGCAAGCCACTGACTCAGAGTATCGACTGAGCGGGCAGGCCGGGCGCCGGCCGGCCCCCCTGCAGACTGCACAAATCGCTATTCTCTAGTTTTCAGGGCAACAGGGTAGGGAACATCAACACAGTCGTCGGACTCTAGCAGGCAGAGCTGAGCAGAGAGATACATTGTAGCGCGGCCGGCGGCGGCGCCGCTCACGAGCTCAGAGAGCTGAGCTGCAGTCAGGTTTCTGTTTAGGCACACTAGTCGGGCAAAGCAGCACTCTCAGAACTGTAGAGAGCCCGGGCACACAGGAGCTGCTGCCGGTGCGCTGGCACAGGTGGCAAAAATGCGTGACAAATGCATTCAGTGCGGTGATGCGGATCACCGTACTGAAATGCGTGAGTGTCACACCTGTTGCGTGACGCTTGGCAGGACTGAGCAGAACACTGCGTCTTCGCCACATGCCGGCATGCCAGCTCTCCACATTTACCGAGGCCCACTCAAGAGGGGTGTGCAAATCACTTTCACTTTCGCATGTTAGACATGCGTAGTCGAGCCTGCTGAAATCATCCAGAAAAGGTAAGCATGCTTTTAAAATGCTGATGTGGAAACACCGAGCCAGCTTCAGCATTGTAATTGTGTCTTTAGATAACTTGTAGGGGAGAGGCAGGGAAGCCGTTTTTTTTAAGGGTGCCACAATCACATGAAGAGGTCCCCAGCCCATATAGGCCCCCAAACGCTGACAACCCCCCTCCCCCACCCCTCACCCCTCACAGCCCTGGCCTCCTCCCTTCTCAAAGAAGAATGCACTATCCTAGGGCCCCCACCCCCTCCTCTTTCCGGGCCTGGCTCGTGGCTTTGACTGAAGAGAAACAATGGAAGTTGATACTTTGTTTCTCTTCAGTCAAAGGTCAGATGAGCGAGGAGCAGGCTGCAGACAGCAGCAGCTGCTTCAGAGAGAGAGAGACACAGCTCTCTACCGGAGAGCTCAGCTGAGGGGCCCCATTCATCTACTGGAGACTGCCCCCCCCACCGCGGGGCCTGCGGGGGTGTTTGTTACGCCCCTGGCTCATAGTCACCTTACCGGAGGGCATGAGGGGACGGAGGAAAATCAGCAGGCTACTCAATACTTTTATTGGTCATGGATGCATACAGACCCCGCCGATTGTCAAAAGGTAAATCCAGTTAAGCTCTCCTTCAAATTTTGCTCATCATTACCAGGCCTTTCCTTAGAATTAAGATCAACCTAATATATTTGAAATTTTTAGGGAGGAGACATAGGTAGATGTTGGTTTTAGTAGAATATGCCAAAAGATATTCTGAGATATTTCTCTTAAAGGGCACCTCTGCTGTCAATGTTTGTAATGGACTCATCCCGTATTTTTCTCGAATAGGGTTGTCTGATAAGATATTAACAGAACAGGGTACGGATTTCATGTCTAAGCTCATGTCTCAAGTTTGTTAAAGATTAAAAAGCCATCATATTAAAAAATGTGTTTACCATTTATAGACTGACAGGTTGATAGAACAGTTTCATAAGACCTTGAAGCAGATAGTGAGAAAGGCGATTAGCATGGATGGGAGAGACTGAGGTAAAGTACTACCTTTGTTATTATTCGTATTAAGAAGAGTCCTCAGTCATTAACAGGTTTTTGCCATTCAAACTTCTGCTCTGATAACAAGCAAGATCAATATTGGAAATGGTTCTGGCCTTCAAGATGCTAGCACAATAGCATGGTCCTTATATAGTGATAGAAAATATAGGATCGCTTTCTTATCGGGTAACCCATCTTCATAGAAGATAAGATACCTGTATCTATCATATTAATTTATTAAAAAATGGGGCGGTGCACGGGGAACCAAGCCTGGTAGGCACTGTAATATACCCAAATCTAGAAAATTCTGCAATGGCGAGAAACAGGATCCTGCCACATCATGCTAGCTAGAGCCTTAATTTCAGCAAAAGAGGAGATAGAATTAAGCTATTGGAAAAGTCTGGAGATGTATTTTCTCCACACCCTTTGTGTTATTTCAGTTTAAGGGACTGTCATTTGAGCTGCATGATGTCCATGCCACTTCCCACTGACTAATGGACCAAGTGCTGCGAATCTACCCGGCTTTATAGCAGCCTAATTGGATGACATTGTCCTCTTAGTCCTAACTGGAAGTTCCATTAAGAACACCTAGAAACAATGTCAAAGGCCTTAGGAGAAGCAAGGTTGACATCTGCACAATAGATGAAACCAGAGTGCAATATTTGGGGTATTGAACTGGGAAAGGTGAGGTATATTCCCAGGTTTAGAAAACTGCAGGATAGACACAGCTGGTAGTATAAGGAAGTTGGGAGACAACTTGGTCAAAAGGGACACTAGCAGTACACAGAAAACAGCTGGCACATGAACGAAATATAATATTGTGTAAGCCAACTTTTAGTGGTTGTATGATCTTACAACGAACTCCGTTTGTAACGCATGCCTTTACCACGCATGCGTTACAACGGAATACTATTTTCACGCTTTTCCTTCTCCACGTTTTTTCCGTGGTGACGTCATAAATAGAAAAAAAAAACGGCCGTTTCCTTCCCCTGCGCCGCCGATTTCCTGCACATCTCCTCTAAAGGTTAGTTATTTATTTTTGGGGGGGCAAGCCCCCCCAAACCCCTCTTTTTTTATTTTTACCCTTTACCACACATGCCTTTACTACGTACAACGTAGTAAAAGTATGCGTGGTAAAGGCTGTCGTTGTAACCACGCATGCGTTGTAATGCATGCGTGGTTATGGTTTTCGTTGAAACGGCCTCGTTGTAGTGGCCGTTTCCCACTTTTAGTATATAAAAATAGGGGTGCAGGACACCATGGTGAAGCTCAGTGATGGAGTTGTGCAGATCTGCTGTCGCCTGCTGCGCCTTCCCCAGGTTGCGTTTGGGACGGGCTTCCCAGTGTTAGCTGATAAAGCAAAGTCAACCAGGGCAATGTGGCTTTTTCTGAAACGTTATCTTGATTTAGTAGAATTATTATAATGCTTTTGATTCACTGCATTGAAACTGTGAGCCAGCGTTGCGAATATATGTGATTGTCTTACTATAGTGTTTATTAAAAGGTATACAGTATTAGCTACATGTTTTGCTCCTTACAGAGTCTCCTTATTGATTCGTACCTATTAAATATAGCTTGGGGTGGTTGCGGGCAACCAGTCCAACACACTCTCACAGTTTTCAACCCTATCAGAACCACCTACAGCTACACTTAAAAAGTAATCTCCCAATCAGGTTCCCGGAGACAAGAGCAGGAAAAGGCATTTGTCGCTTACAGGAAGCATTAGCAGACAATCCAGTTTTGATATGTCCAGATTTAAAAATACCTTTTGTTTTACAAAGAGATGCAACTAGGACTGGGCTTGGGGAAGTCTTGATGAAAGAGCTTGAGGATGGGGACCATCCAGTGTTTTGCATTAGCCAGAAACTGTAGGCTTATGAGATGATCTATGTGATTATTAAGGAATGTTTGGCTAGACGATGGGCTATGGAAGCTCTAAAATATCTATTAGCGTGACAGTCAAGTTGATAACAGAACATGCACCATTGACATATTTGCCACAGAAGGACAGTAACTATTAGGTATTGCAATGGTTTTTGTCCTTACAGCCATACTCTTCGATAACTCTTCAGGAAAATTGATCGATTAACTGATAACTTATCAAGGTTGTATGGGAATGCCCTGCCCAAATGTCAGGGCTCCAGGGAAGGTGAATGTAAGGAGGTGCACAAGGGCATATTCCCAAACAACATGGAGCCGGCCCAGATCAGGTGCCTGGAGAAAAGGCAGAGGCTCCTGTGGTTGGTAGGGTGACTTTAAATGAGTGGAAAGAGGGTACCCACCAGATTGAAGTTTTTTGGCAAAGTAAAGAGGAGTTAGGGACTAGGGATGCAATCCCAGGACAGCATTCAGGGCAGAGAAATAGAGTGGCCATTGATTGTTACATTTCTGACCTTTGAGGCAGGCAGGTATAGGACCAGGAAGCCAGAAAACAGGCACATCACATAAACTCTGGAATGTCAATTACTCCATTGTGAGGGGAAGCGGGTAGGGTCATGAGTTTCGTTGGGGTGGGGACTATGGATGTATGAATCAATAAGCACAGGGGTAGGAGACAAGGTGGGCAACAGGGGAGGTAGCGGCCGAAGGATACCTGGTAAAAAGAATAACCAATCCTTATAAAAGCGAGGGAGGAATCAATTAGGAGAGGATGCAGAATGGGAACAGGACCAATACTTACCTGGAAACCTTTATGTTTCAGGCAAATGTGGAGGCTAGAGATGGAGGATGCAAAATGAGAACAGGACCAATGCTTACATGGGTAACCTTTATATTTTAGGTGAAATAATTCCCTGCCCACCTTGAGAGAAAGAGATCATGGGTAACAGTCGAATTGAAGCGAGAAAAGCAAAGACCAAGAGTGAAATGGGGAATATTAACCCGTGAAGGATGGTGATGTATTCCTTAAAGACTGAAGTCAACATTAAATAGCACTCTATTTTCAAATATTTTTCCAGTGAATACATTTATAACTGTTGTATCGTTGCGAGAGGAGATTTGGATAACAACTTACCTCACCTATTGATAAAAACAATATTCAAGTGAAAAAGATACTTAATTTACAGGGAGATTCCTGACAGTGACCCAATGCAAATCTTACATTTGGTGACCACCTTGTCCTCCTTGGCTTCAGCAAAACCCACAAAGAGCAGATCATGCCCTCTGTTCTATCTAAGGCAGTACACAGGGGACCAGTGTAAGTAGACTTTATCTTCCTTGGTAGGGTGAGGAGGAGGAAAGAAAGATGGAAGAGTGATAGAATGTCCCAGGAGGAAACCATGCAAACATGTTTAGCAAGCCATTAAGAAATTGCACCACTAATGGCGATCTGAACAGAGAATGTTGATCAGTGAGACACATGAAGGCAGAGAGAGCAGCCAAATAACCTTTTACACTGGTGACTGCCAAACCCTGTTGAGCAAGAGCAAAACGTAAATGGTTAGACATCTTTTCAGCTAGAACAACATTTGCTACTTCTGGTGGCAAGCAAATGCCTTCTAGTTGACACCAACCAACCTCCACACATAAAGACAAAGGGCCTGAGGATTGGGGTGCAGGACACTACCACACTCCATAGAAAGCACATCTATTATGTGTGGAAGGGGAGAGTGGGCTGAACGGTGAGTTAGAACAGATTGTTGTACTAGCTCTTCCTCACGCTTGAGGATTTCACACCTCCTGTAGGATCTTCATTAGCAGTGGGATCCAAAAGAATACATAAAGCAGGCTCGGCAACCATTTGAACCTGAAGGTTTCAAAGGAAAGTGCAAAGCACAGAATAGGGGCCACTTCCCAATGTCAATTGTGGCAATGGGGTTCATGAAAGGACATTCTAATCTGGAGAACATCGTGTCTGTCACTTTGGGATGACGTTCCCGTCCATGACCTTCTAATGAGAAGTGACTCAAAGCATCCACTTTCACATTCAAGGTGCCGCTACATGGATGTAGCTGGAAAAAAAAACCTTCGCAGAGTCCATGGCCAAAGGTGTAAGACTTCTCAGCACAGGAACCAAGAAGCCACACCGCCATGTCTGGTGATGCAATGATTATGCTGCATGAAAAGATTTGGATGGCGTTCCCTGAAATGGAGGGAAGGAAATCCTCCAGATCAAGGTGGGCCACCTGTCATTCCAGTGCAGGCTTTGCTCCATAATGGATCAAAAGCGTTGTGCAGTCATCTACCTAGATGGGCACACCAACTTAACAAGGAGATGTCTGTAACTATTTTGGCCTGTGGGTTGGATAATGGAAGGTCACTGTGCACAGAAGATGGTCTGTGGCTCGCACGGAAGACCCCATCTTCACCAGCTGGTTGTCCAAGTATGGAAGTACATGGGCACCTACTCTCTCGCGTATAGGTACTACCACTTTGGTGATAACTTGAGGAGTGGTCCTGACACCAAATGATAGTGCATGAACTGGTAGTACTGGAACCTCACTGTGAATTGGACCCCACTGTTTATCAGAGGTACAGGGAGTATACTCCTGTGCCCCTTTCATCCCTGGGCACCACCTATATGGCTCCCTTGCTCGGCATAAGAAGTACATTTGCCTCTAAGATTGAGATGTGTGCTAGACAGCACTTTCTTACAGAGGTGGGAGGTTTCAGGGGAACTGAAACGGTAGAGCATAATCCTTACCTATAAGCTGGTGCACCCAGAAATCAGTCATAATCGTCTCCCATTAGCTGATAAATTGGGAGGCCATACAATCAATCAATCAATCAGGGATTTTTGAAGCGTGCAACGCACCCATGCAGATCTCAAGTTGCTGGGGTGGGGGGGGCCAACACGAGCAGCTCCATAGGTCATTCAAAGTGCCAGGTCTTGAGGTGCTATCTCAATTGGTGCAGTGTCTGGATTCATCTGATGCTTAGGAGGAGTTTGTTCCAGGTCGCGGCCGCGATGTAGGAGAAGGATCTGCCACCCACACTGGTCCTGTGGATGCGGGAGATCGTGGATAGGTTGGCAGAGCAGAGGTTTCTTTCGGGGGCGTGGAAGGCGATTCGTTTGTTGACGTATTGGGGTCTGGTGTTATGGAGGGCTTTGTAGGCGTGTGTGAGCAGTTTGAAGGTTATTCTTTTTTCAATGGGGAACCAGTGGAGGTCACGGAGGTGTTGGGTGATGTGATCCTGTTGTGGGATGACGAGGATGAGTCTGGCTGCGGCGTTCTGGAGTTTGCGGAAGAGTTTTTTGTTGATTGCAGTGTTGAGGGCCTTTCCGTAGTTTAATCTGCTGGTGATGAGCGCATGGGTGACGGTCTTCCTGGTCGGGGAGTGGGAATCCATTTGAAGGCCTTGCGAAGTATGCGGAGGGTGTTGAAGTAAGTGGAGGACACAGCGTTGATCTGGCCATTCATGTTGAATGAAGAGTCAAGTATGATGCTGATGCGGAAAATGGTGGTACAGAAGGGAGGAGTCAAAGAGATTTTGATGCTGAATACACAGTGGGAGAAGGGAGAAACTAGAGCTTCTGCTACTGGTGCTCTTTACGTCTACCTCTTTCAAGAAAGGATCAGTAAAACTGCTTTGGGGTCTGGGCCAGCTGGAATGGTTGGCATTGCCAGGACAGTTTTCCTCTGGAGAAGGCCTGGAAGTGGCGGCATTATTGGTGGAATTGTTTTGCTGAGGAGCCAAGCTCCTCAAAGGAGCCAGGGCTTGCCTGTTTTTGCAACAGTCCATGGAAGAATCTGCCTTCTTTTTAAGAGCTTCTTACCATTGTAAGGCACGTACAGTCGTTCTGTCTGGACATCGCCCAAGAAGCCCATTGAACACATCAGGCATGCAAGTGTAGTGTGACTACAGTGGCCATGGACCTAAACCATTGAGTCGACAGAGTCTATGCAACATTTCAGGATCCGCCTGAAACTTTCCAAACCATCACTAAACAGACCAGTAAAGGACTTACTTGTTTGATCAGAGAGGCTAGCAATAGCTATTCGTGCCAACTCCCAAAGGGCATCCACTTATCATTGAAAAATGCAAGTAGCATTCATGGTGTACAGAGACAGTGTGCCTGATGAAACCTTGTAGCCCAGGAAGTCAAGGCATTTGAATTTACGGCCAGAGGTGGCGAGGTGAATGTATTTAACTTAGCCAAGTAGGCTTGAGCCTCCAAGGTTTGCAGTGACTAACACGTTGCAATTGGAGAATGCAGACCTATGGTTTCATGCAATCTATCTGTGGAGTGCTGGACCAGAGAAGGGATTCTCCCAGGCAGCTAATACAGACCACATTCTGAGGCAGAAGAAGGCTGAGGAATTTCCATTAAAATGTGGACTTTGCCTAAACAGTCAGCAATTGCATTTTGCGTTCCTCCACTGCCTTCTGTACTACAGCTGTAAAGGAACAGACTTCCTCAGAAAGTAGACCAAAGGGTAAGGACTATGACCCTCGGTGGATGTATCAATTCCACTACCATTTCGGAGGTCTGGGAAAATACTTGGATCCATTTGATATTAAGGGAGCCGTGTTGTCATCTTTCTCCATGCACCAGCATTCTTCGTTGAGCAGATCTAAGGTTATGGAGTCACCACTGTATATTCCTCCAGTTAAGCGAATCTCTGAGCTCCAGGGACAGGCTCTCCCAGGGACTGATCCTTGAAGAACGTTTTGACCTTTTTTCTCACTACTTGAATAATGCCTCTGAATTTGAGGGTGGAGGAGACAATTAAAGATTAGAGCTACCCTTGGGGAAGGGCCCACGTAGATAAAGGACCATTATGAATATATGCATAGATATTGATGTGGGAAGAGTGGGAAGCTAGGGCACGGAGCCCCAATTTCATCTTTTTAAGAATGGTAATCAACTCCAAAGATGAGGAAGAGACTGAAATCGGAGAACGGTCTCCAAATTTCCCTGGGAGCAGGAGCGCTTCCTTGAGGAGAAGGATTTTTACTTTCAAAGACATGTTTTGTGCTTCTTGTGGGTCTCACGTCCAGTAAGGAAATTTACGCAAAGGAAGGGAGAGGGATTGCACTAGCATATTACTGTGGCCTCTTGCAAGAAAAACAAATCTCTGCCTCTCACTACATGTGGCCTTTGAGTGCAAGGACAAACAGGAATTGTGGCCCAGGCGTTGTGATTGGAGCCCAGACACCACATGCAGATGTTGAGTGGATCCGATAAAGATAATTTCTTATAAAATCGCTAGTAAAGTCTGAACCCCGAGACTTTAGGAGGTGATAATTAACTTTGTTGCTGTTAAATTCGTTCATGAATTCAAACAGTGAAAAGTTGAGAAGGACTCAGGACCTGCAGGCGTAGGGCTGGGAGAAACAGAATTGGATGCCAGAGGGCCAGAAAGTGACACATACAGCCTGATGTCGCTACATCTGGAGTTGATAGAGCCGCAACTGGAGTTGAGCAGCGCTGCTTGGTCGCCCTGGAGAGCCACTGCTGGCAAAAAAAAATCCACATCTGGTCAGGGTCCAGGTGGAAATTCCTAAGGGGAGGAATCTGCAGTAAGGAGTAGCCATCAAAATCCAGAGCAGAGCCAATAAAGGTACACATGTTCAAATAATATAACATAATCTCAACTTTGCTAGCTAGGCAAAGCTCAGAAAATTTGCATGTAGGAGCTGTGCATAACAAACCCTCATTGTAACAACACAGTGTGAAATATGCGACTTGCAAGCACGCCACTAGGTTTAAGAAAGCCATTTAAATTAATAGGAAACAAATTAAGATTAAACAATAAAGTGCGGGAGGTGGTATAAAATTGGTAAAAATAAATCAAAATATGAAAAGAGGATATTATGCCAGTTATGCTTAAACACTGCAGTAACCATTTGTGTGACACCACAACCCCACCCTTGGAAAACCTCAGACGTCTGACTCATTACAATTTCTTTAGTGCACAATACCAGCATAAGGTGTTAGGTCCTCCTAAATCCAAGCTCTGAAAATTTGGAACTCTCTTGCCTCCTTATTCTGACCACTCAAAAATCATCTTGGCTTCTTACGACCACTCAAAATCCACTTGACCATTAGTAAGAGCCTTCTCAGCTCTCACCCTTCGGTGCTGTCATCTTGGATCAAGTGTCCGGAAACTATATTGATAACATGTATGTGCCCTTTACCAGTTGGAATAATACTAAAATAACTAATACTAATACATCTACTATAAATGCTAGTACAACGGCTCCTACTCCTCATACTTGTACTAAGGCTATTGCCTCTAATAATACAGTATTACTACTATAACAGCTAATTTTAAATAAAAAAGACTCCAACTACTACTACTGTAATTGCCTTTACTGTTATTGTTGCAACTGCTACTACCACTACTTTATCTATGGGATTTTCAGAAAATGCTATATAGAGACAAAAATAAAAATATATAATTTTTTAGAAAGCATAACTCTTTTTGAAACTGCACTAAAGAAAATATATTTACAACCCTCTTTAAAAAAACTTTTGCATATGTGAGTAACTGTGTTGGTGAAATCGGACCTGAGATTAAAGAAGATAAATGAAGTTAACTTGATTCATCAAAAGAACTTGGAGAATTGCTGTCTTTCCCCATGATGCCCTTTCTAAAGCATTAACAAGGCCAACAAACAAGACAATGAATGTAAAAGTAGCAAATACCTCCAATGAGAAGCAGGGATTCCAATATGAAGCTCAGCGGCACTTCGCTGATGCTGACAATGCGGAAGCGACTCAGCAAACTGGCTGGGAGCATGCAAGAAGCAGAGGGGGCCCTCCAGGCCTGGGTGCCTGACACACTGCTGCTGAGGGCAAACACGAAACTGCAGTTAGAATACATAAATGAGGACATGTATACTTTTTCAATGCACGCTTCAATCTCTGACTGTAGTGTTTACCTTGTATTTTAATAAAAAGCACAGAGCTCATTTAGAAAAGGGCTTCATCCTAGTAGGAAACTTAGATGCTGATCCCATGGCACCTGTGGGTCTAAAAGCAGGTGTAAACCTAACCCAAGTGGAGTGTGTAAGGCACTGAAGTCTGGAGCCATTAGCCACATTACCTCTTCTCTTAGAAAGAATGTTGCTGACGCAAGGGGGATATTCACAAGGTGAGGAATCCACTGGCAGATGTATCTATCAGAAATATATCGTAGTTTCACCGTTTGCGATGGTGTTTTAAGCAGAATGGGATTTATTAAATCACTTCCATAACAATGCCGTTGTTATTGTCATCACTTACCTTAGGACTGGAGCTGGTTGCCACCAGGCAAGCCTCAAGCTTTCTATTTCACTTGATCCATCTCATATTGACTTTTATTAAAAATGTTGATAGATAATTAGAAATGGGCAACTTGTAGTGGTCCCAGGATGCCTTTCCTGCAATACTAGGTCATAAAGGCCACTGAGTGCACTTTATTGGCAACCATTTTTTAATACGGCTCTCGTTTATACCTATAAACTATGCATAATAACAGAAACCATATGTGACACGGAATTCACGAAATACAATTACAGCTCTTTAAATTACCTGTAATTTCCTCTTAACGGCTGGCACTGCAGCCGTTCCCGAATCCCCTGCTAATTGTAAAGTGATATATTCCCAGCATTGTGACATTGTGCGAGGGGGCACTAATGTTTTTATGAATAAAAAACATTTTTCATTTAAAGCAAAGTGTAGAAATACAGAAGCGTGCTACAAAAATAAATACATTAGTCCATATCGTCAAATGAATATTAAACAACTAAGGTACATTTTGCCAATCCTGACATACCCATAGCAAGAACAAAATAAAACAAAAAAATATCCTTAACTCTTGAAGAAAATCAGTTCATCAATAATATAATTTAACCATGCAAGACTGTACAGTTAATACAATTTTATAACTCGGCTGCTCAGCATCTATACGCTATATTTTATTAGGGCTGTTAAAGTTATCATTTCGATGGCTGGCCTCGCCAGAAGCAGTAATTAGTCTTTTATACCTGCCAATGACAGCCAGGCACGCGCCTGCTGGGTTGAGGGGGATCTCCTCCAATGGCAGACTGACTGTCTCTTTCCCAGAGTGCCTGGCGGCTTGAATCTGGCCGAGCAGCTGTCCAAGGGTAGTGAGCTCTGACAGCGGTAATTGCTCAAGTCCATTAAAGCAAATCCAGGCTCCTAAAAAATAATGACATATGCAGATTATAAAAGAGCTGTGCAGAGACAGGCATTTTTCCAGATGCTATTGGGAAGAGGAGGAGGTTTGGAGAAAGCCGAGGAGTGCTAGAGAGACGGTGGCAGCGGTGGCAGGTTCAGGGCTCAGGTCTCTTAGAAAGAGTGTCTGGGGCTCAGAGGGCCTCCCTGTGTCAAGTAATCAGATGAAACGTAACTGGGAAGGTGTGGACACAATAATCAATATGATGTGTGACATCAATCACCCATTGACATTCGATTGCATCAACCTCTTGTCCAACCCTAGTTCCTCAAGAGGCTCTAATTTACTGCTATTGGGAAGTCTTGGGGTTGAAACTACAGGAAGAAAATAAAGGCTCTTAGAGCAGGGATTACTTTCTGTTTGTACCCCCGCCGTCATGACTCCTGAGAGGCGAAGTAGCAAGAATAGTGCCAGGTGCAAAAACAGGCAAATCATGTGTAATCGCTGCTACTCCCAGTCAGTGCTTGAAATTGAGAAATAGAAGTGCAGGTACCCTGTACCAGAGTACCTGCTTGTTTCGGATAAGTGCTGGTACTCTCCCATTAAAAGTATTAAGTCACTCTTGAGAAGTGCCGGTACTCTCCCTCTCAAAATAAAAAAGTACTGGTACTCCGTACGGGACAGGGCCGGACCATTTAAAGCCCTGCTCCTAGCTATGCCTCATTGACATTCATATGTGGACGTGGGCACTCATGTCAGGCTGAATACAAGAAATGGGATAAGAAGTGACAAATCTGGAGCTTCGACATAAAGGAGGGAGCCTGTAATTTACTAAATACCTTCCTAACATTGAATACGATTTAAGTGATGGATAAATTAAAGACAAAATGTAGATATTGTAAAGATGGACCTGAAGATTAAGGCCTTATTTGCAGTTTGGCGGAAGGGATAGTCCATCAAAACGTGACGGGTATCCTGTCCGCTGTATTACAAATGACAGCGCCTAAAATGCACTTGTAATACAACGCACATAATATCTGCCACATTTGTGATGAAGTATTCCATCCGTCGAACTCTAAATGAGGCCATTACTACTGTCTGATATGTAATATCAGAAGCTGAAAGTAAGCATGAGTCAATTGGAGAATTTGTGTCCAATTTCACTTCTGCCTTACTTTGCCAAAATAGCAGAGAAGGTGGTCAACACTCAACTGACAGCCCATATTAATAAACACAACTTACTTCACCCTACACAGTCAGGTTTCCATGCAAACTAATCTACTGAATCAGCACTGCTCCTGTCTAAAGAAACCATCCGCAAACATGTAGATGAGGGCCAGACGATCGCCCTAGTCCTCTTAGACCTCGGTGCCGCATTCGACACTGTAGCCCATCCAACACTTCTTCAGCGCCTCAGGAAAGGAGGTCTGGCTGGACGAGCCCTAGAGTGGCTGGGGTCCTCCCTACATGACCGCAGTTTTCAGGTGTCAAGCAACCATACTACTCCAGGAGCATTAAGCTGGCCCAAGGGGTCCCGCAGAGCTCCATACTCAGCCCCACTCTTTTTAATCTCTACATCACTCCATTGGCAGAGATGATTGGAAAACTTGGCATCAGTGTTGTGTCATATACTGATGACATACAATTGGTGGTGTCTCTAACACAAGGCCACTATGAGGCAGCCATCAACTTCTCGAGAACTGGCGGCATGGATGTCGAACAACTGTTTGAAACTTAATGGCAACAAAACAGAAGTGCTAGTGATAGGCAGAGCCCCCTCGATTTGGTCCTCATCATGGTGGCTTCAGACACTGGGACAGGCCCCCCCCCCAGCAAACAGGTTAAGAACCTAGGGATGTGGCTGGATACTAAACTATCCATCGAGAGCCACACCAGGCGGGTGGCAGGGAAATATTTTGGGGTAATGCGAGGACTCTGGAAGACCCTTGATGTACTTCCGGTGACAGCTAGGAAAACAATGGTCCAAGCTCTGGTAACCTCATACTTAGACTATGGTAAGACCCTCTACCTGGGGGCAAGGAGCAAATGTGTGAAAATACTCCAATACATTCAGAATGCAGCAGCTCGTCTCATTCTAATGCTACCCATGCGATCTCCCTCTAACCAGGCCCTAGCTTTCCTTTACTGGCTTCCGGTGAGGGAAAGAATTCTCTTCAAAGCCCTGCGTGTCAGTCACCGCATCCTACAGAGGAAAGAGCCAACCTATCTTCATGATTTACTCACTCCCTACATTCCGACCCGCTGGTTGAGATCAAGTGGGATGGGCCAGTTTAGTATCCCGGCCATCAGAAGAGAATGAACGGGTGGCCGTTCCTTCCATTTCCTGGCGGCCAAACACAGGAATAAACTTTCCCTGGGTCTATAAATGGAGTCTTTGGAGACACGCTTTCGGAAACAACTCAAAACTTGGTTCTTTCCATCCTTAGGCCTTCCCTTCTAATTCGTATCACTGCACTGCTCCTAACAAGGTCTTCTATGCAGCAGCACGGGGACACACTAGTTAGTGTAGACATGCGCTTTATAAATGTGTTTATTATTATTAATATGGTACAGTCTGGTAATGGCAGAATAGATTAAATTGATGGCCATTATGGAATCAATATCTGTAAATATACATGAAGTGTATTTGGTAACATTAGGTCTAAAGTATTTATTTCCCCCCAAAATGAGTCCGAATTCTGGTAAAAATGCATGAGGCTTAAGCTGAAATATCAGCAAAGCGTTGGGCCCGGGCTCTGCTAATCTCTTTCTCTGGTAAGGGTGGGAGGCCTGCAAAGCTCCCACTGCTTGAAAAGTTCTTCCATTTCCATCCCTTACCCTCCACCTCCCCTTTCACCCTACCCCCCCCCCCCCCCCACCCCCTCCCCACAAAGAACCTGCTGCTTCCACTCACATCTGCTCACAGCATGTTACAAATGGGAGCTTTAACCTCACTGACAAAGGAATACCATGAGGAATTCCTCATGGTAATTCCATTACTGCATAGTTATTTCCCATTATGAGGGGCTCAACTCGTAATAAATAGGTGGAAATCCATACAGACACTGCCTGGAAATTTCACATGGAAATTCCCCGACTCGTAATTAGGCCCGAAATATGTAAGTGCTAAAAACATATTCCCCATTTGTTTTGTGCGCTATATAAATGGACATAATTATTAATTGATATCATGCCGAAATAAAAACAGAGAAGTGAGGTCTCAGAGTACAGCAAAGCAAGAACATTTCCCCAGGTCTTTGTAAGGCCTGAACAAGGGAGACCACATTCTGTAATAGGAGCTGTGAACAGTACAAGACAACTGCACTGTGCAGTGTGCACAGCACACACACCCAGTCCTTAACGTGACAGCCAGGCATTGTGGTTGGCGCTTTGTCACCTGAACGTCATTGCATTTCTGACGAAAGGCCAGGTAAGGCAATATTGTGGAAGAAGTGTGAGCAACAACACTTAAAAGTCTGTAAGAAAATCCAGCCAGAAAGGTAAAAATACACCATTATAGAAAAAGTAGCTGGTCAACACGCCCAAACACAAAACTGGAAACATCCTCGTCCCCATCTACGCGGGAGGAACAAACATCTGCTTCAGCCACACCACCCAGCCCTTCTGGACGGACCACCATTGCGCCCACTTCACCTTCAACACCACCACCGCACCCAAGCCTTCCCCATGCCCGCCATGGCGAAACTGGAGCAAGGTCGCGGAGGAGGTCCTTAAAGCCAACCTACTTCAAACCCCCCCCCAGCGCCATGACTGACACCAACTTCGCAGCAATGGAATTTCACCGCTGGATCTCCTGCTGCGCCGACAAGCTCGCACCCCTCCGCCACCCTGCCAGACAACGCCCTCTGAAGGCCACCTGGTTCACTACTGAACTCAAGCCAGATGCTCCTGCAGACACCCAGAGGAGACCTGGCGAAACCAGAAAATCTCAGAGGCACGAAACAACCTCAGGAGCGCCCTGAAGGAATACCACCAGCGCATAGGAGACACCAAACGGACCTTCATAAGAGACATAGTCCAGACCAATGCGACCAACACCAAGGAACTATACAACGTCATCCGGCAGTTCTCAAAACCCACCAGCTCAGCCATGGACGTCACACCCTGCCAGGAACTCTTCAACAAGCTCAGCTCCTACTTCCACCTGCAGAACAATGTCATCTACGACAACTTCAACGAACCAGCGCCAGACACCACCCCCTACCCACCACCGCCGATAAGCCGACCATCACTACCTGGGATCCCGCTCCCATCGAACTCGTCACCGCGACCATGAAGAAAACCCACTCAGGAGCCCCAACTGATCCCTGCCCCTGCACATATTCCACAGGGCCACTGCCGCCATCACACCTGAACTAGGACGGACCATCAATACCTCCCTCAGATCCGGCATCTGCCAAGACGACTGGAAACGGGCGGACCTGACCGCCTTCATCGAAGAGAACTCCATCCTAGACACCTCCCAGTCTGGATTCCACAGCAACCACAGCACTGAGACCGCTATCCTCGCCAACACTGATAACATCCGCATGCTACTCGACCAATGACACACTGCGGCCCTCATCCTTCTAGACCTCTCCGCATCCTTCGACACGTCTCACATTGCATGCTCACAGCCAGACTTCACGACGCGGGGATACATGGAGCGACCCTCGACTGGATCCAATCCTTCCACTCCGGCAGAACCCAGAGGATCAGACTCCCTCCCTTCCTCTCCGAACCCATGGAAATCAACTGTAGAGTGCCCCAGGGATCATCACTCAGCCCCACGCTTTTCAACATCTACGTGGCCCCCTTGCTGCCATCGTCAGACAGCATGGACTCAGCATCGTATCCTACGCCGATGACACACAACTTATCTTCTCACTCACGAAGAGTCCCGGAGACACCAGGCTCTGCTTCCAGGAAGGAATGAAGAACGTGGCAGCATGGATGAAAAATAGCTGTCTGATGCTTAACTCAGAGAAGACAGAAGTCCTCATCCTCGGACCCTGCCCCTCCGCCTGGGACAACACCTGGTGGCACTCTGCCCTTGGGAACCTGCCCACCCTGACAGACCACACTCGGAACCTCAGCATCGTCCTTGACTCCTCCCTCTCCATGAACAGCCAGATCAACGCCGTCGCTTCCACTAGTTTCAACTGCCTTCGGATCCTCCGTAAGATCTTCAAGTGGATCCCCCCCGACTGCAGAAGGATCGTCACCCATGCACTCATAAACATCAGACTGGACTACGGCAACTCCTCTATGCCGGAATCAAGAGAACTCTTCTACATAGACTCAAAACCATCTAGAACGCCGCAGCCAGACTTGTCCTCGGGACACCACGTCACAAGCACATGACCCAACACTACCGAGCCCTTGACTGGTTCACCTTCAAACTCCTCACCCACGCCTACAAATCCCTCCACAACATCGGACCCAAATACCTCAACAAGAGAATATCCTTCCACGTACCCAAGAGGAACCTCCGTTCCGCCGACGTCGCCCTGGCAGTAGTCCCCCGTATCCTCAGAAAAAGAACTGGTGGGAGAGCCTTCTCCTACATCGCAGCCAAGACCTGGAACGAGCTCCCCGACCCTGCACTCATTCAGGAAGGACCTCAAGACCTGGCTTTTCGACTGATCCGGAGCTGCTCCCCCTCCCCCCCAGCACCTTGAGACCCGCACGGGTGAGTAGCGCGCCATATAAACCCCTGATTGATTAATTGATTGATTGAGCTCCGTAATTACATCCCTGCGACATTGGGAGTGCAAACACTTAATCAATTATTCTCATTTTTTGAAGTCACACTGATCTCTAGTCTTCCATTTGAAGACACTAATTGCTAAACCAGGGGTGTTCAGCACGGGTGGCACATTTTTAGGATACACACATGGACATATTTACATATAAGTCCTGTAAATGGGTATCATTTCCATCATTAGGGATTATTCGGAAAAGCTGTCTTGATCTGGCCCTCGAGGGTCACTGGTGGATAAGCATGTGCTGGTTGTGCCATTCTTCTGGCTATTCAATAGGTTAAGACAGAACACCTCCTCTCATTGTAGGATCCAATTTCTTTCTTCATCCTACTTTGTTGTCAATGCCAGTTACTATTGTGTGAAATATTCTTCTGTACTCACCTGCAGATGCCAGTCCTTTGCATATGTCTTGAAGGATGCTGTGGTCCATAGACCTGGTACAGTTGAAGACAAAGAGCGCCATCCCAAGACAGAGGCTCAGCTCCTGCACGGTCGATCTTTTTCCAGATCCCTGAAATAAAGATAAAGGAACACAATAGTGGAACAAACAAAAATTATAAGTGTCTTGATGCTTGGGTCACGCATCTTTAAACAGCAACTCCTAATGAGGGCAGCGGTGAAGAGCACTAGTAAGCACTACGGCCCTCACTACAAGTAGCACGGGAAAAGGTCCGGAATTTTACAAGTGTTATTGGTAACTCACAGGTTGGGGAAAATCTGGACCAGTACAAGTGGGACTCTTGGGGGCACCTTAGAAAATTGTAAATTCTAGATAAAATCCCCCAATAATTTCTCATTTTCAACTAGTCCCCCCTTCCGAGATTTCAAAAGATCAGAATTAAGATGTTACTCGTAACGAGGGTCAAAGCCCACATTTCAGAAGATTAGAACTAATCAGAGATAGCAACATTATGAAAATGTAAACTTAGTAGTTCTTTTTTTTTTTAGAAAATGAGATAATTGAAGTATTGCATCATTTTGCAGTTCTTCATAATTTTGCGGAATCCAGCTCAGTATGTTTATTTATATTGGCCTAACGGCTAAGGCGCTCGACCTCGGACCAAGGGATCTGGGTTCGAGTCTCGGTAACGACGCCAAAACCTCCTGTGATTCTGGGCAAATCACTTAATCTCCCCGTGCCTAAAATGAAAGTAACTGGAAACGTAAAATGTAACGTAACTGGAAAAATATTTAAAGCGCTCTGATACCTGATTCGGTTCGGGTCTAGTTTGCGCTATATAAAACTCTGCAAAAAAAATAAAAATAAAAAAATATTCATTTAGCGCTATAAATATGATAACTTAGCAGCGCTGCATTGTATGTTGTATGTTGACAGAGTGTGAGCAGGACTGACGGAGTGTGGGCAGCACTGACCGAGTATGGGCAGCACTGAGGGAGTGTGAGCAACACTGAGAGAGTGTGAGCAGCACTGACGAAGTGTGAGCAGCACTGATGGAGTGTGGGCAGCACTGACGGAGTGTGGGCAGCTAGTAGCCATTCAGAATAGAGCGGTCTCAAACCGATCATCCTGTCTGTCACAGGATAGGACGACGGATACTTTTGCAGCAGTTTGCTGCCCGCAGGATGCTGCACTGGATTTTCTATGTCCACATGTGCAGAAACAAAATATTGAAACAGCAGATTTGCCCATTAATTTACTTCCACGTACCACAGAGAGAAAAATGAATTTGCTCCCCACTGTTTACTGTGAAGTAGACAGGAGTGGGCCGGAGGTAAAGTGGGGCCCTTACTGCAGTGCTGGTATGAGAAAGTTGCTTCCAGAGAGGGCCCCACCTTGGGCTTTCTGTTTTGAGAGGCAACACACCCCATCTGTAGGGCTGTGGAGCTTCAACTCTTCTCCTCCCTGGCTCCGGACAGAGGCTGCAGAGGCTGGGGAGCCAGTATAGTGCAACACTGCTTTGAGTGCGTCAGCCATCTTACACTCGACCGCAAAGGCAATGTGGATGGAATTACCCTCAAACTTCTGAGGTCCCCAGTATTTCTTTCAAAAATTAAAAGACCTTGCAAAGTCTAGCATTTATTTTAATCTTATCTCTCATAAGTGTGTGTATAGATGGAGAAAACGGCAACCCATAGCACCTTGTTTTAAATGACAGCCTCAGATAGTTTATTATTTTTAATGCTATTACCCTGGCCTAGCAACTTTTCCAATTCAAAATATCGCCAGGGTCTACATTTAACCCTTGGTACGATGTTCACATGCGTCTTTGAGAAAGTTTCCTAAAATAGTTTTAATCTCCATTAATGCTTTGTAAAAAGTACAAAAAATATTTCATCAATGAGAATTATTTGTCTTTCAATATTTTTTAAAACATACAGATTTTTCAATGATTCTTCCAACAAGATGGATCAAAAAAATTCTTGATTATTAAATTCTGAATCTGAGTACCATCTGGATAACCCCAAATAAAGTGCACAAAAGCTGATTGAATCAAGTGGCGTAAGGGGAAGTCATCTTAATAACTTTCAATTCCCAACTACAAGAACATCCCTACTATAAATCTATCTGTCTCAGGCAAGAGGCAACACAGCTAAACGTTTGAGCTTGCCCCACCCAAGATCCGCCTGGCCACGGTCCTCGGCGAGTTGAAAAAGCGCCTAAACTCCCTTCCTAGCCATCAGCTAGCTAAAGAGATTATTAGCTTTCAAGAAGGGTTTTACCAGTGCTATTTTGATTAGGTGGACCATGAATAGTGATTCAAATGTCCTTTTACCCATCAGGCATAGGTTAAATCTCATTTTGCTTATGCCTGTATCACTCAGTGTCACTCTTCTATGATTCCTCTCTAATTGTACTCTCAGGTTTCTCAGGTTTTGTACAAAGCTCTGCCACCCCACCAATACTTTGCATAAGTGTGAAGAGTAGGTCTGCACAGCTTAGCCAGCATCATTGAATTACATGTGTAGGGTGCAAAGGAGCCCTGGGATGTGGCCTAATGGCAAGAGCTGCAGACTTTCGAGCTGGGGAACCAGGTTCGAGCCTCGGCGTGGGCTCAATATCATGTAATTCTGGTAAAATCACTTAATTTCCTAGTGCCTACTAAAAATAAATGTGTCCTTGTGTAATGTAACTTGTGCTCATGTAAAGCGCTCCAATACCTTCGGGTTGAGTTTGCTCTATATAAAATAGCAACAAAAAAATGTTAGACAACCTCACTGTGCACCTCTCACCCCAGTCACTCTGAGGCCTTGTACACACAGCAGTCCGGTTCAGTGGGATCTGGTGAGGATGCCCGTTGTCTGCTGGGCGAGGTTAGCGTCAAACCCTTTCCAAAGCTATGAATAGGAATCACTATGCTTGAGCGTGCACTGTACCTCGGGCCCCATGCACAGGGCACCAGCCATGCAGGAAACCGCTGCAGTAATATTCAGAAAGGCCCTTTCAGTAAGAGGTGTGATGAGCATGTGCTCCGCAGACCCTTGGTACTCGAAGCCATAACCAAACTCGGCGTCACCAATCTGCAAACAAAAGAGAGAAAATGTGAAATATAAGTGAGAATCTCTGCAAGCAATATTAACAAAACTTCAAATTAAGCTGAAGCTAGAGGAGAACAGGCAATAACACTTCTGTATTTATGTATGTGCCTTTGTATCGGGCAATCATAGCCACACTTCAGAGGAGCACCGTAGGGTGTAAGGCTAGTATAGAGTCATGGAGGGCCAGGAGAGGTGGTGGGTTCTGGGAGTGGAAGTGGACAGTTCCTGCATCCTGATGTTCTGTTCTTTAAAAAGAGGCGTCTTTAACTATTTGCTAAACTGGAGCAGGATTGCGGAGGTCGTCGTGGTTACAGGGATGTTGCTCCGGATCCTATTGCCATAGACAGAAAAGGCAACAAGTCATAGCTGAAGTACTACACACATTGACTGATATATAGTTTTCTCCACTCCCCTCATCAGGAAAAGATCTTATGTCATGAATGAGTGCACCCCTAAGCACTGGGTAATGGGGGCGAAGGGTGTTTCCTTTCCTGTCTCATCTATATGTAGGAGACACAAACTAATGAACAACTGGTGGCTCATCCTGAGGAAAGCCTCTATGGAACATTAATCGCTGATAATATTTAAAGGTTTCACACACAGCAGGCCCAGAGGATAAGTGGTCCTCCCCTCTTGATGTACTTAAGTTAAAGTCTCCAACCAACACCTTTCAGTGTCATAACTCCAGGGCCGGACTGGCCATAGCGGGCACCAGGCAATCCCCGGTGCGCCGCATGGGTGGGGGCTAGGGTGACCAGAATTTTAAAACCAAAAACCGGGACATTGAACATAAATAGAAGAAGGACTACAATTTTACTTCAAGTGATGAGAGCGCTCCTAGGCAGAATTTTATAGAACAGGCAGTAAGAACATACATAAAATGTAATTTTTAAACCCAGTAGCTTGTCTGTTAATTAAATTGCTTTCTTGAAACAACGGCTAACTTTCCCTGTTTTGTAAAAGATAAAAAAACACCTCCCACCGTTTTCAGTCGACCCGCTCTAAAAACCGGGACAATAGCTAAATTTCTTGAAATTTGCTGGGACAGCTGGTTAAAAACGGGGACCGTCCTGGCAAAACGGGGACGCCTGGTCACCCTAGTGGGGGCCAATTTTGGGCCCCTGGGGGCTGTTTTTGTTTCAGGGCTGTTTTTGCAGCATAGCTGCAAAATCGGACCTGTACCAAAATCGGCCGAAAATTGGCCCCGGCAAAGAGCTAGGCGGCACCTCCATCTCCCCCGAGTTGGGGGGGGGGGGGCGGCCGAGTACTTTGCTAGGGCCGGTTGTGGTTCCCAGTCGGCCCTGCATAGCTCGCATCAGAAACACCTCTCAGCGTCCTATCCCTCTTCCTATGGCATACAACTCAAACACCTCTCAATGTGATATCTCTCTTCCTATGAGCAGCATCGCAAACACCTCTGAATGCCATATCTCTCTTTCTATTAGATGCATCGCAAACACCTCTGAAGGCCATATCTCTCTTACCATGAGATGCATCCCAAACACCTCTCAGCGTCATATCTCTCTTCCTAGGAGATGCATTGCAAACACCTCTCAGCGTCATATATCTCAACCTATGACATACATCTCTTGTGTCATATCTCTCCTCCTATGAGATACATCTCAAACCCCTCTGAATGTCATATCTGTCACGTTTCGGCGTTTGCCGATCCCTGGGGGGCTCCGCCGCTCACATACAGAAAACCGAGACCCTCACTTCTGGGCGGAAGCAGAGTCCCGGTCTAGTCTTTTGCTAGGCATCCTAGTTGCCCTGTAGCGCTTCCGGGGAAATCGCTTAAAGACCAGAGATTCCCGCTGGTTCGGCGCTTTGGATTCTTCTTGTTTCCTGGTTCGCATACTTGCGAGCACTTCCTGAGCCGTTATTCGTGTGAGGACTCCTCTTCTTCGGCTTTCCTGTTGGTGTTCCGTTTCTGCTTGAACATCTCCTTGTCCTTCTTCGCGCTGGTAGCGCCGACCTTCCTCTGCTGTTCAGTCTTCGTTCCGGTACCGCCGGAGTCAGCATTGATCTTCATCGTGCTGATGAGCGCTGACTTCGGGATTATTTCCGAGCGCTGTAGCGCTTCCAGGTACATTCCTGAATTCGCGCAGGAGCGCTTTCATTTGTTTTAGCTGTTTTCCGCGCTAGAGCGCATTTAGGTTCTATGGGCAAAGCGCGGGGGCATTGATTTTCCTTTTCTCTTTTGCACCAAACGCGCAGGAGCGCTTGTACTTGTCTACACACACAGCGCTGGGGCGCTACTTCTATTCGTTTGCCAACAAGTGCAGGTGCGCCAGGTTTTGGCTACTTCAATAGCGCAGGAGCGCTATTCTTGGGTTCTTAACATAGCGCTTAGGCTATGCTCACCTTAATACAGGATTAGTTGTGCTTGCCTATACAACTATCTGTACACTGTACTATCCAGCGCAGGAGCGCTCACTTTATTTTTCCTTCCTGGTTGGGAGTTCTTCTGACATCATAGTCTTGGTGAGTCGTACTGTGGTACAGTCTTCTGTATGCGACTGGATTGTGGGAATAGGACGTGGGAGGTGCGGGAACCTTCTAACCAGGTCTCTCTTGTTCTCCCCAGCTGTTTACCACTGCATCACCCAGAGTCTACCGCCACAAGCCTCCTGTCATCCTTCCTTCCTTTTGGCTCCCTTCCCTGGGTCCATCTACTCCCTGCAGGGTATTTCCTTTCTGCACGCGGTCAGGTGGGGACAGGGGCGGTGGCTCTTGTCGTCTCTGCGGAATCGCTTCACAAGCAAAGGTAAGCCTTGTGGGGGGATGTATGACGTTACAACGCAGGCTATTACAACGCCTGCCTTTACAACGCGGTTTTTACATCGCATACCATTAAAACGCATAGCGCTTTTGGGTGCTGGATAGTGAATAGTTTAATTTACTATTCCAACTCCAGTCCCCGTGGATAGTAGGGAAGGTTATTGGATAGTAAATTAACCTATTGCCTATCCTAGAGCGCCCCCCAGCGCAATGCGTTGTAATGGTTTGCGTTGTAATGACCGCGTTGTAATGGTAGTGCGTTGTAAAAGTTTTGTTGTAAGTGATGTTTACCCGTGTGGGGTATTTGACAATATCTCTATTTCTAAAAGATGCATCGCAAACACCTCTCGATGTCATATCTCTTTCTATGAGATGAATCGCAAACACCTGTCAATGTCATATCTCTTTCTATAAGACGAATTGCAAACACCTCTCAATGTCATATCTCTCTTCCTATGAGATGCATCGCACACCTCTTAATGTGATATTTCTCTTCCAATGAGATGCATCGCAAACACCTCTCAATGGGAGAGGAGTTGGCCTAACGGCTAGGGCGCCGACCTCGGAGCTGGGGAACTGGGTTCGAGTCTCGGTAATGACGCTAAAACATCTTGTGATTCTGGGTAAATCACTTAATCTCCCCGTGCCTAAAAAAAATGAATGTGTCCCCCCATGTAACGTAACTGGTGCTATGTAAAGCGCTCTGATACCCGATTTGGATTCGGGTCAAGTTCGCGCTATATAAAACTCTGCAAAAAATAAATAAAAAATGTCATATCTCTCTTCCTATTACATGCATCTGCATCACAAACTCCTCTCAATGTCATATCGCTCTTCCTATAAGAAACATCGCAAACACCTCTGTATGGCATATCTCTGTTCCTATGAGATGCATAGCAAACACCTCTCAATGTCATATCTCTCTTACTAGGATATGCATCGCAAACACCTCTCAATGTCATATGTCTTTTCCTATAAGATGCATCATAAACAGCTCTGTGCCATATCTCTCTTCCTATGAGATGCATGGCAAACACCTCTCAGGGTCATATCCCTCTTCCTAGTAGATGTATCGTAAGAACCTCTGAATGTCATATGTCATTTCCTTAGAGATGCATTGCATACAACTCTCAATGTCATATCTCTCTTCCTATTAGAAGCATCGCAAACACCTCCCCATGTCGTATCTCTCTTCCTAGGAGATGCATCGCAAACACCTCCCAATGTCGTATCTCTCTTCCTAGGAGATGCATCGCAAACACCTCCCAATGTCGTATCTCTCTTCCTAGGAGATGTATCGTAAACACTGCTCAATGTCATATGTCTTTTCCTATGAGATACATTCCATACGCCTCTCAATGTCATATCTCTGTTCCCCAAAAATGCATCTCTCTGCAAAGGAAAATGCAATCTTAACGTAAACTGTTTTATAAACATAATATATCCTTCAACAGTTCTATATGCTATCCAGTTATTCTAATTGTTTGTTTGTTTGTTAATAGTGATGTTTGGAAATGTGTAGCCCTAGCATTACTCTGTTCAGTGGCCATGAGAATATAAACAGCAATAAGCACTGGCAGCTCCACTGTGCTCAGATGTCACTGTTTGCCATGGAGTTTACTAGTCTGCTGTGCTCACACTGATTGATTCCAACCTGCAGATAATATGTACTTTCACTTTGTGTAGTGGATTTGTTGTAACAACCTGTCTGAAACACTTTTATTTTTAAATATGTATTACGTATTTGTACCAAATCTAGTTCTCCTCCTTATATAACTGGTTTCAACCAGTGCAACTAGGTTGTGCTTCAAGCTTTTTCCAGCTACATAGCAGTGGTTTTAGATGACCACATGTCTGGGATACACTGTTTATCGCTTTGTTTCTGCGCTTGACATACTTCGGCCCTCGTTATAAGTGGGGCTGAGTGGATGTACCGTATGGATCCCAGTACCACCTGATCACAAATGGCCAGATGTTTTTATACCTTGTTTTCCAGGGTGCAGGAACTCAATTTTACTGGTAGGAAAATCCAGCCTTAAAATCGCTTTAGGCCTGGCTGTAACAGCAGCCAGGCCTCGTCTACCAGCTCTGTCTGACCTCCTTCTCTGGCAAGAGGGGTGCACTGCATGCTCACCCCAGAGCCAGAGCATTTCTTCCCTTTCCCTCCCCTACAATGTCTACCCTGCCACACACAGAAGCCCCTACTCCTATTTACCACCTACTGAGATCATTAAACCTGACAGAATTTGGAATTTTGTGTGGTTTTACACCAGGAAAAACTGGGCCGGCACATTTTTCCCCAATTCCATGGGTTTATCTCGTAAATGCATAGTATTGGCATGGCATTACTGAACGGTACTGTAATTACTGGTGTGTAGTTTGCACCACACCAATACCATGCAACTCATAACGAGGGCCTTAATAAAAAAAATTAAAATGACATTATCGATAAAAATTGGGGAGGCCGCAAACAGGGGTACTCTGAAACCGATGAATGGAAAGCATAGATTAAAATGGTCCCAGGTGTCCCCTGACTGTCTTTATAACGAGGTGAAAACATCATGTGCCCATGAACTGACACTATGTACATCTGAGAGGTCCACTCCTAATGAGATCCTTGCTGCCTATGAGGCAATAGCGCAAACAGTGGGTGAATTACTAAGTGTTACCGCCAGAGGAAATGTCTTACATGGCCCCAGATGGTTTGACTCCCATTGCTTCAAACCAGGGAAGCTCTGGCAGCCAAACCAAGAATCCAATCTGCGGTCCGTGTATGCCGCAAGGAATACAAGTTAGCCCTAGCTAAACGTAAGGGGGCACTGAAGGAAGATGCCTGGAAAGAGCTGATTGACTCTAGTACTTTGAGGAATAGCTCGAGGTTTTGGAATGTTGTGAATGGGCCCCTGTTCGACAAGGAATTATTTTACTTTATTTATGCCATTTCTAAAGCGCGCTGCAACCCTACTGGCATCCTGGCGCTGTGAAAGTGCAACTGAAAGTAAACATCATGGGGCAGGATGGGGGGGTGAGAAATGTACTCCTGGGGCAGTTAGACTTTAGGGAAGAGCCATGTCTTTACCTTTTTTCGAAAAGGCATCAGTTGGCTTGTTTTCCTGATTGCAATGGGGAGGCTATTCCAGAGATGAGCTGCCGCTATTCTAAAGGCTCTGCCACCATGAGTAGCTTTCCTGATCCTAGGTATGCTAATGAGATTAGTGGAAGAGGAACGGAGGGTCCGTGTGGGCTCATACCATTTGAATTTGTTTTGTAGCAGTTTAGGACCCAGCCCATGCACTGCCTTAAAGACAGTGCATAGAGATTTAAAAAGGATCCTCTGATGCACGGGCAGCCAGTGTAGCTTGGCCAATGCTAGGGTGGTGGAGGATCTTCGCCCTTGAGAGAGTACCATTTTCGCTGCCGCCGCCTGGATGCTCTGGAGTCTGGAAATCAAATATGCAGAAGATTCCAGTAGCAGAACGTTACAGTAATCCAGGCGGCTGAGAATAATGCTCCTGACTACGGTAGCTCTAGTCTGTACTGGGAGGAGAGGCAGCAGCCTTCGAAGGCCTCGCATTAAGGCGAAGCAGCTGCTCACCTGCCTGTTGACGTTGGTCTCTAGACTCAGGTTGTCATTAAAGCTGACCCCCAAATTCCGCACTGTTTTTACTGGAGTCAGTAACTCACCTGAATCCAGAGGCCAAAAGTCAACAGGCAGGCTTCTGGTGATTCTTCCCACTTTGCAATGCATTATCTCAGTTTTACCACTGTTGAACTGTAGTGAGTTACATTTTAGCCAAGTTGCCATTTCCAGCATGCAGGTGTGGAATGTCTCAAGTGATTCTGCATGGGCACCATGAAGAGAGATCATCAGCTGCGTGTCATCCGCATAGTTGATCACGCTAATGCCGTGAGCCTTGATGATGCCCATCAGGGGTTGCATGTAGACATTAAAAAGGATCGGACTGATCGCAGACCCCTGTGGGACCCCATGGGGAACTATAGCCAACTCAGACTGGTATGGAGGGAGTGTCACTGCCTGCCATCTATCTTTCTGGTAAGAGCGAAGCCAGCCGAGCGCCACTCCCTCTACTCCAAAAGTTTTCAGCCTTGTCAGCAGGATGTCATGACTCACCGTATCGAATGCGGCGGACAAGTCCAGCAAAATTAGAATTGCTGATTCTCCCCTGTCCGCCCTCATCCGCAGGTTGTCCAGGACCATCAGCAGGGCTGACTCGGTCCCATGGGCTGGTCTGAACCCAAATTTCTCCTCTTCAAGGATGTTGTTAGTTTCTAGGAAGAGGAACAACGACCTGCTGACCAGCCGTTCCATGATCTTAATTGGATACGGCAGGAACGATATGGGCCGGTAGTTCTTGTGGCAACTGGGGTCCAAATTTGATTTTTTCAGCAGGGGAGTGACAACTGCCTGTTTCCAATCTCTCGGTACAATACCTGTGCCGAGGGATTGATTGCATAGCTGACTGGAAAGAATTCAGCCCCGAACTCCTTTACTATTTTATGGGGTAGGGGGTCCAGTGGGGATCCAGATTTTATGTTAAGGGCTATTTGGCAAACTCTTGCTCTGCGGGAGTCTCGAATTTGCCCAAAATAGCCTTTGGTATTAGGTGTCCATCCATTCCTTCTTTCTTCTTCCCGTTCTCCATGCTGCTCTTATGCTGCACTAGGGAAGTAGGGCCATTCTCCATACTCTCTGTTATCTTAGTAATTTTTTCCTGAAAGAAGGAGGAAGAGGGGAGGGCCTTGTTGCACATCACAGAGGAGTGGGTACTCCAATTTAAATCTATGTTTGACTGCCCGACTGAGCCTGGCCGCAGAGAACGCCAGATTAGGAAGGATGCTGTGATATGTTTTGATAGGGGTGAGATCATGGAAGGGATTTTAGGGCTAACTATTAATAAAGCTGCAGGCCCAGATGGGATCCCCCCGGATTTATTTAAGTCAGACCTCTTGTTCTTTTTAACGCTGTGGCAAAAAATGGGTGTCATCAGTCCTGGGCTTCTTCAACCATAGTCCCAGTTTTTAAACAGGGCAACAGAAATAGAACTAACTGCTATAGACCTATTTCGCTCATTGATTCAGTGGTCAAAGTGGTGGGACGTGTCCTTTTACAGAGATTAACAACCTGGGCAGATGAGAATAGGATCCTGTCGGACATCCAGTATGGCTTACGGCCGGGCCGCTCCACTGTTGCTCAGTGCCTTAATTTATTTATGATACTGAACAAATACACTTTTGCGCATCCCGGAACCATCCACCTCGCATTCATGGATTTGTCATCTGCTTTTGACTGTGTGAATAGGGTTAAGCTATGGCAGTCCATGAGAGCAATGGGGGTGGAAAACAGTATTGTTAACTTTCTTGAGGACCTGTATTCATCGACTAGAGCCAATGTCCGGTTCTCTCAAGATCTTCAGGTTACAAGGGACTTTGAGATTAAGAAGGGAGTCCGACAAGGCTGCATTCTGGCGTCTTTTTTATTTAATTTTTATATTAATAAATTAGAAAGTATCTTTAGGGCAACTGGAGCCGATTTCCCCTATGTAGGACGGCGAGGCATTCCAGTTCTGCTTTACGTGGATGACGCCATCCTAATATCCAGAACTGAACTGGGCTTAGAAACCCTTTTAACTACATTTTCGGGATTTATGACAGATCGAGACTTGGCCATCAATAACTCGAAGTCTTACGCCATGAAGGTGGGGAAACATATGAAAAAAAGCTTTCAGTTCAGTACTGGCAATGACAAGATTTCCCGTATGAAAGTTTTCTCTTATTTAGGGGTCCTATTCGACAACCAACTTAAATGGGACCCCTTAATTCAGAAAAATAAAGGGGATCTGGCTCGGGTCACTGCAGCGATTTTTAAATTTGCCTCTAAAGTGGGGAAGAAACCGACAGGAGCTATGCTACAAGTGTATCAAGCTAAAAGCTTAATCATAGCAACTTATGGTAGTGGGATCTTGGGATACACGGTTACAGAACCCCTCCAGGTAGTGGAAAATTGACCTTTTTAAAGACTATTATGTGTCCCGCGAGGATTCTCAAACTTGGAGGTATACGAGGAATTGGGGGTTACCTACCGAAGTGATAGTCTTGATCCGCATCCCCTGATTTTCTTTGCTAAAGTGTTGGTTAAATGAAGATCTAACCCTTACTCATTTGATCTTAAGAGAATGCTTGTCCCTAGCTAATGTGGCTTGTATCCCCTGGTTCAACTATATCAAAAGAGGGTTCGAGTGGATTGGGTGGGGTGCTTTATTCTCCTAGCCAGATGTCATCACAAGAAAGGATGTGGAACTAACCAAGACAGTCTTTCTGAGCCGAAGGCTAGCAGACCGGGAAATAGAAGAGGCACGGAAACCTAGTGTCCGGGCTTAAATCGACCCCATTGTCAGTACCATACCTCTTGGGGTCCTTGATGACACATGAAAAATTCCTTTTAACCAGGTTTCGGTTGAATCTCTTCCATATCTTGCTAGCAAGACCTAAGGGGGCTACCAGAGGCCAAGTGCTAGCATCCTGTGGCTGCGACGGAAAGTCTCCTCAGGATTTGCTGCACTTTGTGTTTTTTTGTAAATTGTATGAAGTCCCTAGGAGGCCTTTTTTAGTCCCTATTTTAAAGAAATTGAATTTTAATCAAGTCAGACCAGCCCTGGTCAGGGCCGGACTGGCCTTTTTGGGCACCGGGCGTTTCCCCGGTAGGCCGCTAGGGTGGGGGCCGATTTTGGGCCCCTGCAAAATCGGCCCTGTAACAAAATCGGCCGAAACCGGCCCTGGCAAAGAGCTCGGCCGCTCCCAGGGGGGCCAGCCAAGCTCTTTGCCAGGGCCAGTTTTGGTTCCCACTCCGGCCCTGGTCCTGGTGTATCGTCAATTGTTGAAGGATGACTGTATCATTTTTATAGTAGGGTTTTTAAAAGCATCTATGAAATCTAGGCACTAAATTTAGAGTCTGCTCGTTTAGGCATATTTTTAGATGATCTATTGTGTGGTAACGGAGTTTTTTTTTTATTATGTTAATAATTTACTGTTTTTATGCATCGCATCTGTGTAACCTTTATGGTTTTGTAATCAAAAACCGAATAAAGTTTATTGACTGACTGACTGACAGGTTTGCATGCCATTTAAAAACTTTTCTCCATAACCAAAGCCCCACATCCCAGTCTCTTAATTGAACTGAAAGAACCAATCACATTTTTTCAGAGTGGAACATTGTCTGATCTTTGAGGAGGGACCATAATTCTTGCATATGTGACACCTCAGCTCGTGTCAGAAAACTGGGCATACTTTACAGTTATTCTTGCTGATATGAATCTTACATCATAATTAGTACAATTCTCATAGAGGAGCAGGTCACTTTATCATAGTACCATCCACTCACCCCAGTAGAAGGTAAGAAGTTGGTACATAGCCATGCATTCGCTTCCAAGTCCATCCTATTTTAAACCTGCCGTTCGGTTTTGCAATCTCAGCGATCCAAGTCATACCTAAGGCGGCAAATGTTTCTTTCCTGTTTACTCATCACTAAAACCAATGAGCCTGATGTAAAGTTTGGTGGACTGGTTACACCTTCACAAACGTGACGTGCATTAGGATACTGCACTTTTAATACGGCGAACGGGATATGTCACATTTGTGACGTAGAACCCCGTCCGCCGAACTCTAGATCACCCACTAGGTCCTTTGTAGTTTACACAAAGGTTAATTATTTATTTTGATGGTGGTATTTACAATGCATAAATCTTACCCTAAAGTTAAAAGAAGCAGCTACACTTAGAATGAGAATTCAGGGCACCCAATGGGCACGAATAAAGGGGCATATTACCAAGCAATAGCGATAATTATCGCTATTGCTTGGTTAGAGACAACATTTTACCGCTGAGCTGCGGCGATTTTTATCGCAGATAAACCTTGGTGTTACCAAGCTTTATCGCAAATGCGATAAAAAACGGCCGCAATGCATGAATATCGCTGAAAAGTCAGCGATATTCATGCATTACCGAGCTAATGCTCTTAGCCATGATATCCACCTCCCATTGGATAACATGGCTAAGAACTGCTCAGGGCAGGTGTTAGCTTTTGGAGATATTCACGCTTAGCGCGAATATCCCCAAAAGTTTGTAATAGTAGATAGCGATGTTAGCGACTGTTTCCAGTCGCAAACATCTTGGCACGCCCACTTTGCATGTCATTAGTGATAAATATCACTGACATGCAAAGTGGGGCCCAAGATGGTCGCTATCTCCTACTAGCTGTCGCTAACTGGTGTTAACGACAGCTAGGTAATAGGGAGATAATTTTATCTCCGCTTTCTTGGCTTTTAAAGCCAAAAAAGCGGAGATAAACCCCCTTGATAATATGCCCCAAAGATTGCTATCACTGGGCTTTAATTTCCCTTGATCTAGCGCCTTCGGTAGGCTTTTCCTTATCCTCAGCTCCACGCTATGCCCCAGAGGGATGGAACAAATGCCAATGTTACCGAACTGCAGGGGCACACAGTGCCTTTTTGATGACGCATGCAATGTGCTGCTTTTGACCCCCTGCCTAGTTCCTGATTGTGCAGCCAATGTCTCAGGTGCAGGCTTTCGGTGGCATTAAAATCGAACAGATTTTGCAAGGAATATGTTTACAAAAAATGATTTTCTTTTTACTACAATCTTTTAAATTAGTTGACATGATCATGGTGAAACAATTAACCTGTATGTATGCATGTTATCTGATATAGCGCAAAGCTAGCCACAAAGCAATGAAGCGCTATACACTGGAGGGTTGGGGCAATAGGTAAGGGCAAGAGGGTAGGTGCGTGCAGTGCAGACGTGGGTTGCAGTGAAACTACTCGGCTCAACAAAAGACAGTTGCTCCACAAAAAAAAACCTAACTGTTAGTGATTTTTATCACAATGAAAGAAACGCTAAAAGTGAAGCAGCACATTTTGATAGACACAGTTCAGCAGCGCATGCGCGTCAGGTACCTTGACAACCACCTCCATGGTGTTCTCGTCGTAGCGGAAGCACAGGTGCCGGCTGAGCGCGAGGGCGGGGGTGTGGGCCTCTTCAGACGCGAGCTGTTGAATGACGTCCCGCTGTAATTACAGAAGCAACCGTTAATGCAGCGCTCGGCGCGCGCGTACGGAGCCCTAATAACTTGCTGAGCAGGCCTACATTAGGTTTATTGTTACTCGTTTGCATAATTTGTTTTGCGGGTAGGCAGCAAAACTATCCTCGGTTTCACTGTCAGCAAAAATCCTCAAAGAGCTGATATTTAATGGAGCGGGCGCGGCCTGCTGGCGATCAGCGGCGGCAGGTGGGTTCGGCGAACCCCGAGGCGCCGCGGAGGCATCTGCGCCGGAGCAGCCGGGCCTGTGACTGGAAAACGAGTCCTTCCGAGCAGCGGCAGCTCAGGTCTGGCTCTAGGCCCCTGCGGTGATTCCACAACCCCCCCACATCCCTTTCACCTCCGACCCACTCAGTAGAAAGCATCCATCGGCCCTGTGCTGGGCAGACAGACCCTTTCCCGCCAAGACCTGATCAGGAGTCCTCACGACTTATATCCAACGTATATATGGTGACTAAAATAGCATATTTACAGGCTCTGCCTTTTATACAAGATAACGAGCAGCCAGCCCTTTATTTACTGTTTTTAATAATAATAATAATAATTTATTATATTTATTTGCATGGTGAATTTATTATCCAAGACAGAACATAACGTGGGAATAAGGTCCATTAACAACTATGAGGCAATAAAGCCAATAGAACACAGACAAAGCCTCGAAAGACCTACACTTCTAAAAAAACGCGCCCACTGCCTCCAACTACTTCATAACCACTGCGCACTTACACTGAACCCAGCAATTATTAGAATACAAGCTTATCCGCCTTCTAACTCTTCAGCTTGGGAGAGCTAATCTCAGCATCCCTTAGAACATGTGTTATCGCCCCCTGATAAAATTGTTAAAATACCATTTAATTGCCCAACCCAAAATTAAAGGACTGAGGCGACGGATTGTAATGTGAGTGAAGGGTAATTAACTACTGTTAAGACCTGGCAAGCTGTCTGCAATTAGGCTATCATCAAACATTGCCAGTATCTTAACCCCACACTCAGACACACATCTGCCTTCATCTGCTTTGTGTAACCGCTCAATGTTGTCCCTCAATTTACAATGCAAGCAAACAATAAAACATTACGGCCCGCTGCTAAGATCTGTATTGGTTGTTAAAGGACCTGAACCTGAGTTATAGGCCCGAGTCGTAGATGAGGATCTATAACTAGGGCGAGAGCCTTTAAAACCAGTATAGCAAGAGTCAGAAGGGCTATCAAGTTATTACAACTGTCCACCCACTGAGGATAGAATGTTCTAAAACAAAAAGGGCCGCATGAAAGACAAACATTAGAATGTTGGTCCAGAAGGTCTGTACCATCTATTATTAGCCCTGGACCACTTCAACAGAACTTTCAGCATGCTAATCTATGGATAATCATACATCGCCACAGTCTAAACCTCCTGACTGTCTGAGTGCATTAGTACATTCCAGAGAAGACGCTCATAAGATTTATAACTACTGAACTGAATAAATGTATATGGTATTTATACAGCACAAACCCAGCCAAAAGACAGTGGAGCACTGTACATGGTCAAACTCAGTGATAGTCTAATTTTCTCAATTTAAGAATGATGCCAGATTAACTTGGTCCTCTCGGCAATTGAACTTGTCCCCTGCTGGCTTACATAGATTAGCAGCATCTCATCTGCTTGTATGTTGACAAATGTAGTCCTACCTAAAATCTGACTTTAGTAGGGAAGAGACAAGAGGCAGATTTAAAAAGAGAATTGCTATGGGAAAAAGTGGTCCTAACTCGCAACTTCGTGCCATTTTCTAAACTACAGGAATCTTCGTAAAATAACTTTTATGCCACAGCGGAGGACTCATAGTAAGCCTAACTCCAGAAGACAGCCAACAAAAGAAACAAGATGGAAACCATATTTATTTTAGACCCAGCAGTCCATTGCCAACATGCTGCACTCGGCAAAGAAAACAGACTTTGTAGCAGCTATGTAACAATCTTAAAAAGGGCAGCACAACTTATTCAGCACTGAAACCAATTCCACAATCTACACTTTTCCAAAGGAATATCACATTCTGTAAATAGATCAAGCTTTTTCAACTAAAAATATGTTTTGACAGATGGCTTCTCTCTTCTATTTTCTATTACATTCATAAAATACAATATTTTATCACTTGAGAACATAACCCTCTATTTCCTAATAATTTGACAGCCAGTAAAATATAGAAAGAGGCCAAAGTCTGAAAAAGTACTAAGTACATATTATATTATTCCATTAAAAAATATTTTGCCTAAGATTTCTGTGATACAGATGCAACCCAAAACCTGGGTTCTATGCCATAAATCAACAATTCTTTATAAGCCAATTCCATATCCTCATTGTAACCCAATCCTGATAGCAGTACCTAAAAAATAAAAAAGAACAGAGCAGACGTCTATTAGAGTCGGGGCTGCCCAGGGAAATGGGAGAAAGTCTGGGACTACTGGCACAAATACAGAGGCAACTAAGGGATAGGGCGGGGAAATGGGGGGGGGGGGCTCCACTCGTATATTCTTGTGTACTCACACAATTCTCGCAGCGTAATGCTATCTCTCTGTCCCGCTGTGATAATGTCATGATTATGATAATTTGTTTTGAGGTGAAGTCCTTTCGAAAGCAGATAATATGTACTAATGTTTCTTGTATACTAAGCAAGAGTTAAATAAAAATAATAAAAAAATACAGACAAGTAGAAATCTCAGAAACAGTGTAAATAATATCAAATTCCCATTATCTAGAGAATCTGTTTTGTGACACAAACTTGAAACTTTGGTTCAATTGCTTGTTGTGAGAAAGTGAGTTTTGACTTGTAAAATGCCCAAAATGTTTTGGACCTCCTGGTTCTTGGATCTCTGCTACAAGTACACCTCCCTAATAGATCTGTACGCGTGGTAAGCTTCTTTTACAACAGACTTGAACTATAACCATCTTTTAGATAAGGTTAGTTGTTGCTCAGCTAAGTTAAGAGTCTCTGCACTGGTTATACAAGAGCAGGGGTGCATACGTGTTCAGGCTGAGTGAAGAATACTGTGTCTGTCCTAGTCAGGTATCTATGCACAGGTAGCACTTTGTCAGGTGGAGCCCAGAATATATTGGTTAGGTCCTATAATGTAAAGGGATTAGCTTCCTACTAGGAGAGGAAGGGAGATAGGGAAAATAAAATATCCATAAGGCTGCTTCTCTCTGACAACCCTAGTCATATTGTTTCCATAGAAACAAAGGGAGATGGGGCAAAACTAAGTCACCAGTCACCCCAGAGGTTTCGTTTGAGGTCTTGGAGGGAAGAAACATGTTCTTCTGGCTGGGAGGAGTAAGGCGCATAGGAGAGGTATTTCTCAACCTTGGTTGAAATCATGTTCTTGAAAAGTCTGTGCAGGGAGGTGCGACAGCCCAGGGGCTATTCTCAGGAAGTGTCAGTTAGGGTTGGTGGGACCACAATCACCCGCTGGACACAAGGACATACTGCAAGTGGTGTAAGGTGCTTGGGGATGCAGGCAGGCAATGCGTCCACCTTTTGGGCTGCAGGGTTCTGCTGCAGGAAGACCCTAGGAGGAAAGACTACCGAAGCGCCAGAACAGGAGTGCAGGAATTGAGCATTACAGCCACAGTGCCACAGAGGTGGCAATAATGCCTCTGGGGTTATGGTTAATTCAGACATTCCTTCAAAATTGGGGTTTTTCTTTTCTTAATAACTTTAGCATCGTTTTCCAAATCTGAATGAGGACAGGCCTTTTCATTAATCGTACCGCTTACCTCCCCCTGTTTTTTTATATACGTTTTGTTCAGATCCAACAAATGGGGGCCTACAAATAGGGGTTGGTGGGGTTCTCAAAAGTGACACTTCCCATTTTAACTCCTATAGCATTCTTTAACCGTTGATAAAGAAAAAACGATGGAAGGGAAGCACACCAAACGAAGATATAAATGGAAATGTACTCAAGGAAATGCCTTTACTTGGTTTGGTGTGACACCAGTCAGTAGTTTTTGAGAAATTAGTACTTAAAAAGTGTTTCAGTCTGCCCATGAAGAGGTTACATTTTAGAGGTGTCCAAATAGATGAATTACAGATCCACCACGGATTCCCAGAGTCACATAGAATTCACCAAGCCAATTTAGAACATCATGGACATCGGTGGAATGTGGAACTTTTTCTACTGTCCTCCATTCCGCATCAATTTGCGGATGTGCAAATCCTCCACGCTCTGATTTGCTGACTGTGACAGAAAAAATTCTCAACACAGAGCATTGAGTTGGGAGAATAAAAAGGGCATAAGAGGGCAGGGTGGCCCTCTTGGGTCTCCTGATTTGCAATTCCAGCACAGGATTAGTAAATCCTGTAAAAAGAACTGTAAAAAAAAGAATGCAATGCAGTACAGCTACATGTGGCCAATGGCGGCAGTCCAGGACCTTCAGCTAACTCCATATGGGGATTGGTTGCCCGCAAAGGGTTAGGCGTAGAGCCAGGTCGGAGGCCAGGTCCATTGGTCAACTCAGCTGCACATAGCAAAACCCTTGGGCACCGGGGTACTGCCTGCGGAGTATTGAGTACAGAGGCTTTCCACTACACATGGTCTGAGGCTTCGGAGAGTTCAACTGTACTGTCACTGAACTAGAGCGTAACATTTTTGCGGAAAAGCGTTTTGCCTTGTAAGAAAACCTACTTTTATAGGTACGTAAGTTATCCCTAAAGTATTGCTTGTAAGTGAGCAGGGCTTGGTGCTTAATATGTAAAAGAGGGACATGCTAACTATTAGGCATCTGTATGTCCCTATAGTAATAGGTTGTAAAAAGATATATATTCGATGAGCATGCCTAGTTGAATAAATGCCTATATTCTGTAACTTTGCCAGGAAACTTTCTTCCAAAGTTACTTTCACCATGTTATTGTGCCGGAAATGTAATGCTAAAAGTAGATTTTCAAATAATTTGGTAAGAAAGCAGCCTCTAAAACCTGCACTTTGCGCGTTTTGAGAGCAAACGGGCTAAGAGACAGTTTGTACTGTGGTCTAAATCATAAATGAGAGTAAACATCCTATACTGGCTGTTAGTGATTGACCTGGGAGACAAAGTGCTTGCCTCTGGGAGTGGGAAGGCTGAAGTACTGTCAACAAGAACTATTTAGCGTGTATCTCATACTCATCATAAATTCGCAAATCAATAAATCTTTTCTTAGGCTGCGCCTTCTTAATGTACATCCGTGGCAATCTGAAGGGCCATAGAACAGCAACACAGAGAAAGAATCCCTATGTCAACTGTGTTTTTCTTATAATTAAACTATTTAACATATTTTATGTATATGTCCTAAACTAGACAATGTCCGCAAAAAATACTTGAAGCCCATTTTTAATATCAACAGCATCAGGACAATAACAGAAGCCACTTTGCGTTTTGAGGGACATACAGTAAGAGTCACTGGATGTACAGTGTAATTCTTGTCCAAAATAGAGAGGACGCTAAAGTCCATTACATGACTGAGAAAAGTTTGAGTTTTCAGAAACGAAAAGTGCCAGCCAAAAAAGGACAAGCAACGAAAACACTCATCATGACAGCTTTGAACGCATTGTGGCATTTCTTATTTTAGAATTGAATTATAATATACTTTAAGTGAAACTGGGTTTATAGGTATATCAGCTTCAAACTATTTTATAACTTCATTTGATTTTTGTTGAAGGTTTAGAAAACTAATACAATAAAGAATAATAGCAGGAATTAGCCATCTGGGGTTGGAAGGGGCTACAGGAACGGCTGGGAATATAAAGGTCAGCATAAAAAGCTATTCTTTCTGAGGTGAGATCCCAGAGGTATGAGGCACTGAAATCATTTATGTGGAGTGCTACCCTAGACTTTGTCCGTGCTCCTAGCAGTAGGGGAAACTAGTTCCAGCACTTGGAAAGGGAAAGACATCCCATATCCATATGGAAGTGGCTAAAACGAAGGACAATGCTCCTGCAGAGGCCGGAAGGCTAGAGCCATATTGGATGAGGGAATCTGGGAAAGTTTGTACTAAACTTCAAATCAATGTGCTGAAAAGAAGGTTGGTCTTTGGCGGAAGAGTTGCCATTATTGGTTGTAGGCAATTGTCCAGTCACTAACCAGGGCAAAGGAAAAGATTAAACCTCACAACCACCTCCTCATAACATTCATGGACCTGGGAAGAAACATAAAGAAGGAAGAAGATGGTCTAGTTTGCTGGAGAAAAGAAGGCTCAAGGACTCCTGACTCCTGTTGGCTCCCAGGAATGGTGAGCGCTACTGAAACACAAAAGGCAGAAGGGTAGAAGAGCTGACCAGTTTTAAGTGAAGCATAAAACAGCTGTGGCTAGAGATAAACCTGGTTCCTCGGAGCCTGCCCCTAACGACTTTCTCAGCAGTAAGAGCTTTGTGGAACTTGGCCTTTATTTTCCATCACTAGAGAACTAGGACAGTGTGAAGAGGCTACCCCGGTGAGGGTGCATTCTAGCAAATGAAGATATTCTAGCTTGTCCCACTCTGAAAGTTTTGCAGCCTCGGCCCACCGACATCATCTAGCTGCAGAGCGCTGTATTTCAAGAACCTAAAACGTAACTAAATCCAAAAGTAAAAACTGGAACAGAAACAAGTTGGCAAAGCTACCTTAGCAGTGAAGCAACATGAGTGGCTACGGAGAACTTCTTGGTAACATTTGGAGGTTTTGGCACCAAAACCGAATGCTTTAGCGGAGGCTCGGCGATTATACATCCCAATTTGAGGGACCTACACAGGCTTCAGTATCCTGCCTTGAGCTGAAGGACATTCAGAATTACAAAAATCGTCTAAGTTCCAATATACAAACTTTAACAAATATGACCTGTTTGGCCAATTTAACCTCTCTCCATTGCCGTTGGCATATACTCTCACCAAGATCTAAATGGTAATGTTCAATACAAATTTGCTTTTTGCCCTAAAACTTAAAAAATCGATTTCTCCAGTTCTCCTCATCAAATTTAAATCTGTTTTTGTGTCCTTTGGTTAAATACATTTCTCAATGTTTCTAAATTGGTTTGGGAATTGTATTCCTTGCTTTAATTATATATTAAATATATTTGAAGCCAATTAAACTGAACATGGATATCAGTTGGGTACTGCATGCAGATTGTACCATAGCTACCAGTGGTTAAGGGGAAATTCTCTGTCTTGTGGCCTAACCGGATTGTGTATATTAAGTTGGCAGGAGTAAACTCCTCTCAAATTAATGACCAATTTCTGAAATCCATACAAAAAGACTCACTGAGTCTACTAACCACAGTAAGAAACACTGAAATAAGTATTACCAATATTGAACATGCAATTAAAATGGCAGCTTCCAAAACTGTATGAAGACCAACAAGGGATGTATGACAGAAACACAAGCTCAACACAAACTCAACACCAATAAAACTGAGATTCCTGTGACTAATGGTTGGACAGACTTCTTGAATTTGGATTTCTGGCCATCTTATATGTGTCCCCTGCTTGCAACATCCACCTCTGTACTCAACGTGGACTTTCAGTTGGATAAATATAATTCTATGGCCCTTTAGTTAAACGAGAAGGAGCCTGGTTTACATATATTTCATAAGATTAGTAACGTTCTCCCTTGTTAATTGGTCCCACTTAGAATTTGGATGGTAAATGTAACTATCATATTACAATTTGATGATAATCCCTTGTACCCAAGTCTCAACAAATACTTGCTACAACATTTCCAGATTGTTCAAAGGGTAGCTTGCAAGACTCATAATCTGACCCATGGTCATTAGCTATTGGTCACGTAGCAAAAATCAATCAAGGCATTGCACACTATGCTAAAATGCTTGTACCTCACTCTTTTGAAATCCAGAATTATTATCTACATTTCAGATGGATCATGGTGATCTAACACCCATAATTTTCAGAAAGTCTCAAAAGATCCATAAATACAGGGACAGCATTATCTTACACTGATACTAGACTATGGAACCTACTTCCATCCAATGTCAGAAATACAAAGAAAAATCCTCCCTTTAGGAAAAAGCTAAAAACCTGGCTTTTGTATAACAAACTTTAGGTTTGACTAGTTATTTAGTTGTTGAGCTAAGTATGTCTGACAAATAAGTGTTAGGAAACCCTTCACAAAATAAAAATGTAAAAATGTAAAACACTACATTTCTCCACTCAGATCTCAACATAAGTCAACAAAAACAGTAACAGAAAACGATGAAATGACCTTATAGCAGTTTGTAACCAAGTGTGCTTAAGGACATGGACGTTGCAAGGTTCTAGAGAATTAGCTGCCCAAACTTAAATAAATGAAATCCACACATTTCTTCAAGATTGCTCAAGCGCATAGAGCTCCAACTACAAAAGGTATGAAATTCAAGAAAATCAGAAAGATTGTACTAACATTTCCTGACATCCATAAAATGACAGCGATCTGAAAAATGTCCGGATGCACCACTTCACTTATCGTTCAAGTAGCTCAAATATATATACTTAGAAACAAAAATGACACATCGGGAATATATCCAGGGACTCAAAATAATCCTAAAAGTATTAGAATACAACTATAGTTTAGAAGACCGACTTGGATAAAGTATGCCAAAATCCTGTCTCAAATTCTTTCTACAATCTGAACAGTCTCCATGAATTTCTGGGATACAACCATTCAAATGCCAAGAGCCACAATAAAACAGGGATTAGACCACATCCCAATAAGGGATTTCACCTGAATAGTGTCCCAATCTGTATAGTGCATCACTCAGTGATAACCAATGATCTGGCCCGCAGTTCAAACAAACAGATACCGCAATAGTGAAAATTCTGCTGTGAATTCAAATATTGTATCTTGACCAATAAATGTTAAGAATGTTGATCCAAAATAGCTACAACCCTTCAATTTTTTGTTTTAAAGTACCCCTTATTGCTTACTCTTAAAACCAATTTATGAGATCCACAAAAACAAACCTGCCGGGGAAGTGGGACAATCGGGTTCTAAATTGGCTGCGATTATGGAGGTTTTGCAATGGCTATAACCCAGAGTTAAAGCCACTGCAAAACCACCAAAATCGAAAAAGATTTTAGAGCCTATTTCCATTTCTTATCGACAATATATCCATCCACTGGTTTCTGCTATGAAGCATTGTGACGATAGCTGCCTTCTACTCTAGCTTACTAGAATGGTGCCACATGAAAAACCCGGTTTCCATTCACAAAAATAATCGTAAATGTTCTGGTGAATGGTATAGAGATTTATAACGGCTTCCCTCACCTGCATGTCTATGTCTAATTTGCATATGAGTTCCAAACCCTATCTAGGGAAACATGCAATTCATATACATTTATGCAATCCACTTTTTTCTAAATGTAGGCATAGAGTTTCTACATTTTGATTAATTTCTTCCTTTTGCAGGAACACGATTTTCTATTAAACAAAACACGTCCTTCCTCCATAGCCTTAGTGAAAATAGGAACTTCTGGTGCACTTTGACATACTTACTGAACCACTTACCATGGATCACTGAAGTGTAAGCTTGGAAGAACAAATAAGTTTGAGAAAGTGATTAGAAATTTGTGAATAACCACAAAATCTAGCCTTGTTGTTTAGATTACATTTCACTGACCATACCAAAGGCGCTTTCTTGAGCACTCACACTTCTACACATCTGGAAGTTCCATCGCTTTGCGCAACTGTGCATGCATCTATGACGACTCCATGTGGAAGGATGGCTTTAATAACTACCACGGAGTCCTGCATGTAGAAGGCCCATTTATGAAATTAAATATCTTCATTGAAAACGGTCTACTGGTCCTATGCATAGTTGCAAGACGTTGGCATTGGCAATTTACCCACAAGATTGTCTAATTTCTCACCAGCTGTTATCCAGTCCAGCCTTTTGCTGTTTTTGATCTCTAGGTTCAGAACCAATTGCTCCACCCTTAATGGTATCTCCTTCCATGTCAATCTTCGGGTTTGTAGCTACACTGAAACATTCAGCACATCTACGGCTACCAAATGACTCCCTCCATTTTCCACTACTGGGCTTTCCTTTAACAATCTTTTATCGTCTGGATTTTGTATTCCTGGTATCAAGATGCAACCCATTTGAGCTACACACCCTATGATAAGTAGGGCAGTTCGCAAATATATTTATGAGTACCTGAATTTACTACAGAAATACTCATAAATTACTTTGTGAATTGCTCCCGAAATGTCCAACTTCCTATTACTAAAAGTGCAAAGAGCCAGTGTCATCTTAAGTATTTTAGGGGCCCTATGAGGGACATTTCTTATTTTTTTTACCCATTTTTTATTAATTTGTGCCCCCAGGAAGCAAAAGAATACTAAATTATGTGTTATACTTTAACAAGGTAACACAAAACAGCTGAAATACATCTTGTCTGGGACCCTAAAAATCCTTAAGATGATACGAGGTAGAAAGGCAAAGTCAAAGGTAAAGATAAGCAGAGCGCTTTAAATAGAGAATAGAATAGACAGATAGTCAAATACAGAGAAGGTGCAATTTCCTACAGGGGCCCCTGGAAAATGGGGACCTTTAGCAATTGCCCATTTGAAATGCCTTAAAACATCTCTACAAAAAGACCCACTGTTTCGATTTGTACTAATTTTATATAAATAGTTCCTGATTATTGCCATTTCAGATGTTTTGGTGCAGATTCACAAAAGCATTTATGAGTACGTGAAATAGGCCCAGATGTACAAAGCTTCCCGTTTGCATTTCTTAAACAGCGATTCTTAAATAGCGACACTGAGGAATCGCTATTTAAGAAATGCAAAATGATTGCATTCCCGCCTATGGGCAAAATAGGAAATGGTTACCATTTGCTAAATTGCGATTTCCTAACAGGAAATCGCAATTTAAGAAATGCAATGCCAAGGGTGCCTCTGGATTTAAGGCATCCCTGGAGGCAACCCAAATTTCCTAGTGCACATATAACGGCACGTATGCCCTAGGGTCATACGTGCTCTTCATGTCACATTCCAAAATGCCTTTTTAAATGTATTTTTGAATTTTGCATATGATTACCATGGATTTTGAGTCAATGGTAGCAGCACTGCCTAAATGCTTGATTCATAATTAGGAAATTCTTTAAGAATCGCAAAAAAGTAAATCCTAATTCCAATTCCTAAATCGTGGTCACAATTTGTGATTTCTAACAGGTAGAAATCGCTAATTGCAACTATTTTTGGCCCTTTTTAGGTCTGAAAAGGTCATTTTGCATTTCTTAAGGGGCCGAAATAGCAGTTAGGCCCATTAAGAAAAGCTAAAGACTTCGTACATCTCGGCCATATTATGTCTGGGGCACTGAAGGAGTACTACTTCATGTGCTCATAAATGTCTTTCTGAATTAGCCTCAGAGGTTTGAGGAAGGAAAGACCAGGACTGGAACAAGGTGTCCCTGATACCATGGAGGCGCCTGGTGCGTCTTCACTGAATATGCTGATTTTGTTGCAAAGGCATCACAGACTAATGTTACTTTAAAGCTCACACCCTGGGATTGCAAAGTACCTGGTGAAGCAATAAAGTGAGGTGGTTCGTTAGCTTCAGCCTTCCTGCAGGTGTGATTCTCTCTTCACCGTCTTTGGGCACTCTGCCACTCTCATTAGTATCACTTTTCCAATTATCGGTCGAGGAAGCTGGTTTTATCGAGTAACCTTTGGACAAAGAAATGTGAAAGTCAGATAGCATGTGCCTGAAAATTGAAAATGCAAGTATTTTCTTTTACCTGAGCATTTGAATATTTATTGAGTCGGCAGCATGGCTACCAGACACATTGTACACAGTAAAAGGTGGTACAAATGGACAAGATCAGATTTGATAGATACTTTTAGAAGCACATCAAGTGGTGTTGAGGAGAGGATGAGTGGAGACCACCAAACAAACATAGAATGTATACATAATATACAATGTGGGTCACTGTTCCGTTTAGGAGATGCGGACCATGAATGCCAAGTAGGGCTAACGAGGGCTACCAGCTTCTAAGCAAACAAAATAACATGATGGACGGACAGCTGAAACTTTTCATACACTCACCCCCAGTCACAGATCTGGGTTTAATCCATCATCGTTCTTCTGCTCACTATGCCATCCCAGTTTGGACCCAGCCATATGCAAATTAGTCTTGACCCGGTTCATCATGGGAAGTCCAGCCTGAAGTGCCAGGCCAGGTCCTCCCTGTACCGGAAACAAGCAGTGGGACCAGTTTCGGAGTTTCACCCCTCGTCAGGGAACCTAGCTTGAATCCAGTTGCACTGTGAGCACTGGGCCCACGTATCAGCATACCCCTTTCCACTGAGGGCGACAAAAGCAAAAAGAACAAATGTTGGGTGGAATGCTAAACAAATCATTCACCCCAGTCACATATCTGGGTTTAAACCATCTTTTTGGGCTCACCACGCCAACCCAGTTTGGACCCAGCCATATGCAAATCACTCTTGACCCAGCTCCCCATTGGAACAGTCCAGCCTAAACTGCCAGGCCAGGTCCTACCTGGACCATAAACAAGCATCCCGAGATCAGTTTCGGGTATCACCCTATATCATATGTCACCGGATTCAAGCTAGGATGGCTGATGAGGGGCTCATAACCCGAAACCGGTCCAAGGATGCTTGTTTTCCCGTCCAAGGAGGACCTGGCCTGGCAGTTTAGGTGCAGCGTCAAGACTGATTTGCATATGGCTGGGCCCAAACTGGGGTGGCATAGTGAGCAAAAGAACGATGGATTTAACCCAGATCTACAACTGGGGGGGAATGTTTGACAGTGTTCAGCATTCCCGTCCCTTATCTTTTTGTGTTGCTATAAGTCGCCATGAATGGGAAGGGTATGCCCAGACATGTGCCCTGTGCCCACTATGCCACTAGATTCAACCTAGCCTGGATGATGAGGGGATGATACCCTGAAACCCGCTCTAGGATGCTTGTTTTCCGGTCCAGGGAAGACCTGGCCTGGCAGTTTGGGCTGGACTGTTCCCATGGGGAGCTGGGTCAAGACTGATATGCCTATTGAGTGGCATAGAGAGCAAAAGAATGGTGGATTTAACCCAGATATGGGAATATGGGTGAATGTTTTACAGTGTTCAGCGTTCCGTCCATCATCATTTTGATTTACCTATGGTCAAGCATCTTGAAAAACAAAACCAATGATATCACAGACACAGAATAACAGACTTTTGCCACAAAACCTTTGCATTCGCACTTCCTGTGAATGCACCTGGTAGACAAACTGCCCTGTGCTCCCTCTTCCTTCCGCCAGTCCACGGTGAGTGTGCGGTTATAAGTACAAGCATTACTGCACATCAGAACATTCAAGTGACATTTAAAAGACTTTTATGGATATTCCATCCCCCAGGGAGGCTGACGCAGATCAATGGACGCCGGCAGAGATCATTACGAATGACTAACCTTGCCCGTTGCCTTCCTTTTCTGCCTCGGAGGCTCTTTTAGCGCTCGGGATGTCATCGGGGGGAATTTCATTTAATATCTTGGCAGTGCACTCAATTCCTCCTGTCAGATCGTTCAGGCAGTCCTATAAATAAAGGGCGGCAGGCTTTATTGCGGGAGTCAGCAGAAGAATGGCGCTCGACGGCGGACTCAGTCAAACAGCACCCAAGTAAACAATGGCTGCCTCTTTTTCTCTATTGGAGCTTTTAAGACCCAGTCAAGAAAGCGAATATCACCCCCCTCAGGCCCATTCATTCACTAATCACATTTGCGAATGTCAGCGTTTTTAATGTGATCGCTGTTTTCCTGATTCCAACGTTTGGACTGCAGCACGATGGAGCCAAAGTGCTACAAAATGGCGTACAAGGAAGGTCATAAAGCAAGGGCCCGGGTCCTACCATGATTTTTGATTTGTGTGCATTTTTATTGAATCGTTTCTTTTCCAATACATTACAAGTAGTTGCTCGCAGGGCAAGTACAAAACTCCATGTACAGATCGGAAAGTAAGTGAATCTGCAATGCAAGGAATTATTTGCAAGTGATATAACTGAGCAGAAAATAAAATGACATTGCTTGTACACAATTCCGTTTCATCAGCTAAAATACATTCCAAGCGGAAGATTGGACCTGAAACATACAAAATGCAAGTTAAGGGAACATTTCTACAGCAGACCAAGAACTAAACGTTTTTCCGTACCCAATAAGAGCAGCCGAATTTGTGACAGAAAGAAAAACACAATTTAAATCAAGACATAAAGATACTCTATTTAAAGCTAGTTTATTCCGTTGAAGTCTTAGCTCAGCTGAACACTGACACAAGTGACCTTGTGTAAGGCACTCATCTTCATCTATTCTAAAGCTGCTTAACTGTAAACTGGAAGGGGCTGACATAAAATATAAATACACAATCCTCATAGTTACAATGGAGCTGTTCCATAGTTTTACCTCCACAAGTGAACCATGTGTGTGGTATTCCATACAATGAGTGGACAATGTATTGGCATCTTAAGGACTTTATACTGGGACTTAACTCTTAGAATTTGTCAAGATATGATTTCTCCATGCATGTCACAGATATAATCACAATGGACAGGGAATGTACATATGAAATCCAACTAAACAATCTGCAGTGCAGGGCAAAGCTGTCAAGCATCCCACTAAATCCAGTTTGTTAGAGGCCTTAAGGTGGGTGGGCATTATGATTCAAATAGTGGGGCTGTGCTATTGGATTACACAAAACCAGCCTCTGTCCTCTCTTCAGTTCAACCTCTGCATTATTATGGATATTTCCTCTAGTAACTAAACTTTAGAACCAGAATGGCTGAGTTGGCTAGCCAATTTAAACACACTAAGTAGGCCTAGTGAAAATCCTTTTATTTTTTCAAAGCCGCAATCTCATCATGTATGAACATTGGGGGCTTTCAGGTACAGGTTAACTCCCATAATTAAGTTCTATAGAAGAATGGATATTTACAATTATACCACCTCCGGGAGAGTAGCTTCATATGGGGGTTTGTAGCTTGCCCCCCTCCCCACAATACATGTTGAAAATTAGATTGTTGGTGGCTCTATTGGGTCCGATAGTGTATGTCAGCTTTCTCCCGGATAGTGCCTATTCTGTCAGTGGTGGACGCTCCCAATGTCGACCACCAAACCCCTCTAGGCATTAAAAAGAGGCTTGGGTTTCCATATCGTTTTGTAAGTTCTCACATTTACAAATAGTGAGACACTAAGCCCTGCAACCAGAAACATGAGAGGGTGGCATGATGATAAGTGGTTGAGTGATAAAATGAGAACTAAAGAGTCCCCGGGCACGTCTTTGCCATTTCAATACGGAATCAATTCCTCCTGTCGGTAACTGTAGTGACTGATACAATCGTGAACCATGGCAGGGTCGTCCGATGCTCACAACTTTGTGCCACACACATGGTTAAAGAAATTAGTGAAATTAAAAAGAACGTGCCAAAGCTTTCTACAAAGCGGGTGTCACTGTCTGGTGCTTTGCGGCAGAGACCACAAAAATCTGCAGAGTGGGAACTAGCCACTGAAATCACTTAAATCATTTCAACGCCTCATCAGGTGTAATAAGTGCTATATAATTTACATTTATTTTGTATAAATACTAGGCAAGACCAACACATCTGACATTCTTACAGTGTATCCATATCTCTTAAAAAGGGACTGAACAAAGTGAAAAACTGCCTCTCAAGTATGTGTTAAGTGCTAACAAGGAGTGAGCCTTTGTTTCCTCTCCGCTTCATTTGCATCAGGTGTGAGGCTCCTGACTGCTCCCAGCCAAGAGACTCGAACAAAAGGAGGCCTGATGACCCCTCAAATTCACCCTTTGTTATGGGCCGAGCAGGAGTCTTAAGTAAGAAAGCCCCGTCCCCGCCTGCAAGTTGTTGCTTGGTGAAGATGGAAAGCAGACAATGTGCAAGTGCTGCTGAAATTGTCCTGGTGTTTGGAAATTACACCGGGACGAGTTCAGCACATTATTCAGTGGGGCCCAAATTCTTGGCAGGGTGGACGGCATACACCGTGTGAAAATAGTGGTGTGGATGCAGTCCACCCGCTTGTATCCCCGACTCGTGTCCTGATTACTTCATATGATACAGAAACTGCTTCCTGAGCTGTGCTGTGTCCATGGTGCTTGCTCAGAGGCGGGCCAGATGCAATGATGAAACAGCAACATCTTTGTGGCATATTGTTTTGTTGGGTACACTGCACTCCTTGTTAAGGAACCTCAGACTGACACCCCCTGAACCCCAGTGGCTAAGCTATCCCCGGACCATCACAATCAATGCTGGTGCTGAAAAGCATTATCAACACTGAACTTGTTTTTATGGGGTCAAAACTAAGCCTGGGCAGAGTTTGTGGAGTTCCGCTACGCAGAACTTCGCAAAGTGCCAAAAAAAGCTTTGCTGCGCTACGCGGACCTCCGCCAGCGGCGGATTGCATTAGATAAATGCTGTTTTCAGTGATTTTTAGTGCCAGATGCTCGTACGCACTGTGCAATCATCGCAAACGGCACCAAGCACAGCACACATGGGCGCTGCTTCCTTTCTGCCGCTCAAGTAGATTTTTACTCGAGCAGCAGCTTTCTCAACGCGAACAGACAGATTCTCAACACGAGCTGTCGTGAGAATACGTGACCACTCGCAATGAGAAATCTGACCGCCCGCATTGAGAAATCTCGCCGGGAGGTTCCATGCTCGCTTTCACCAACTTGATGTTGACAATCGCGAACAAGGAAATATCTCGCTTGGAGGTGGATTTTCCTCACTCACGCTCGCCAACTTGATGTTGAGGAACTGCAGCAAGGAAAAAAACTCTGCTCTGCTACGTGGAGCGGAGTTTTTCGGAACTCTATGAGCTCTGCGTAACGTGGAGTGTGGAAAACTCAGCAAACTCCGCGAGCAGAACGGAGTACACCGCCCTGACTTAGTCAAAACGTCAGTAACTAGGCATCTTTGAAAAAATAATATAAAAATTAAGAATGAATAATGTCACTGTTTTGTAACAGTTGCTTTGCCTTTTCTACTGCATGTGTTCTTTTTCTGCATAAGGATTCACTTTTCGAATCCAATGTGATTTATTAGGCAGCTGTGTCTTACTTCATTAATAATGGACTGAAACAATCACCTTTGTATTATGTTTCTGGGCTCGCAGACCTGCTCTGTACCGGGTGGTACCAGCAGTGAGTCCTTGGTGCGACTGGAATCATAGTCTCACCCACAAAAAGAACTGCGTGTTCTTCTCCTGAGACCAGAGGTGAAAGACAGGGAGGCAATTCAGACTAGTCCTGTGTCTTCAGCTGTAGGAGGACCCCTTCTCTGAAAGGGCATTCTTGGGGAGTACGCTGTCTGCTGCTGTCTAAGTTGGAGGGAGGGCCTCCTGAGAAGCTGTTTGCCCTTGTGACCATGCCAATAACACAGTGCAGCCACACTTGCAAATAGCACAGAGAATCCACACTTGCACATAACACAGAGCAGGCACACTTGCAAATACGCTCACTAATTTGCCTGAGAAAACATGCCCACGAAAAGCAGTGAAGGCTTCTTTACAATGCAAGGGCACAAAATATGTGCCTGCTCAAAGTGCAGTATTGAAGCAAGCACTCCAAGCCCCTTCAGTAATACAAAAGGGACGTGGGGGTGCAAACCAGGACCTTGTTGGATGGACCCTACTGATGTTAGTGTACTTCAAAAAAGACTTAACACTGAGGACCCAAGTGAAGAGAAAATTTGCCGTTTGCCACCAAAACTTAATTGGTAAGATTTTTTGTCTAGTTATTTTCATGGCCTAATGAAAGGTGCCCACTTCTGCTAGACTTTCTGCAGATAAGGACCTTGAGCTGTGGAGATAACAATGGTACCATCCACTGCTACAAGGGCTCTACTAGCTCTGGGGTCTCCAAAGTCAGTACTGGAAGGCCGGATCCATGCCAGATTTTTGGAATATCCCATTTAGAATAAGGTAGTTATCTTAAAAATCTGGCATGGATTCGGCCCTCCAGGACCAATATTAGAGAACCCTGTACTAAATCATGAGCATCTTTTTCAGGCCATACTGCTTTACAGCATCAAGTTGTGTCCTTGAAATCCAGATCCCATAATATATAAGGCTGTTGGGTACATCCCAAAGTGGAAGTAGAAGAGGCTTTTTAGAGGAGCCAATCTAAAATATTTGCAGTAGCTTCTCATGTCCAAAGGAACAGAAGCGTGAGAAGGGGCCTGGTGACATTAACATCTTATGTACAGTTCATCCACTAACCAAAGTAGGCATAACACATGCCCATGGAGTCTCAGTGGTGCATGGGGACAACTCACATCATGAGAGTCTCTGTCTCAGCGGTGAGGGCCTCGGCCACTGGCTAGAATCGATTTCAATGAAATAAAAACCTACACCAGAAGCAGATCAGGACCTCATAGTCCTTACAAATTAGTCTTTTTAGCTGTTGGAGTTATTTACTCATCATTCTGCAGCCCTGAGAACATGAATCCAGTGACCACAATATATTTTGCAAGAGGCTTAATAATTGTGTGCTCTGCCGCTGCCACCGTTGTGACCAGAGGTTGAAGTAGGGATGCCAGAACACGCTTATCCATAAGCTCCTCATTCCCCTGAAAGTAAATGTAGCTTAGATTACATGGAAAACCCTCTTTAACTCCTTTTGAGAAAGGCAAACAACGGTAACTGAATGGTCTGACATTGTGTTTGCTGCTTAAAGTCAGTAATGAGTAGACTGGGAAAGCTGTGGTGTCTAAACTGCCACATAACATGCCTAAGACACATGCAACGGGTCTGTAAGTGGACAGAGTTTAGGCTTGTTTGGTAACCCTGTGAAATGTTTGGCATGCCTTGTTGGTTAGGTACCAGCCCAGTCAGCCCTGTGCCAAAGAAAAGAGGTCCCGCCTAGTTGTCTCCAAACTCATTTTCAGGGTTCTATTCCATCCAGGACATAAGGTTGAAATCTGTTAAGCACTTGCCCAGGAAGCATTTGGAAGTATTTAAATGATGTGAAAACTGCAGAGTAATAAGTATGCTCACATTAAACCTTGAGGCTTTGCCAAGTTAAAATAATACATTGCTTACCTTTGGTAATACTCTTTCTTGTTTGATACGCTATCTAACTGCAGATTCATCAACATTACAATGTTCCCATCCATGAGATTGGATAAGGAACATCCAGCATAGCCTCTGTTCACAGATAGCTGCCATTGTGTGGCTCCATGTCATCTCCTAACTGCCCCGGAAGTGGTGACTTGAGCTCTATATAGACGTCATATAGGCGTGTTGACGTCAGTTTCTTTCCGGACATCATCCACTCACTCGGACCAGAGCCCCACAGTAATCAACTATGCCAGTGTGAAGATTTCTAAATTGGGAACGTTTTAGAAAGAAGAGTCCATTCCACAAAAAGGAGAGGTAGGAAGGCAGTGAGGAATCTGCAGTTAGATAGAGTATCCAATAGAAAGAGTGTTACTGAAGTAACTTATTTTTCTAGTGGATACTTCTAACTGCAGATTCCTCAGATTCATCACCTTTAGAATAGCTACCAAAGCAGTACTTACCCAGGTGGTGGGTCTGTGGAATGCCTCAGACCAAAATGTCCTGCAGGACTGCACAGTGAAAACGAACTTTCCATTGGACCTGGCTGTCAAGGCAGCAGTGCTTCATGAATGTGTGCACTGATGACCACTTTGCAGCCAGACAGATATACAGGATAAGCACTCTGACTGCTACCATGACTTAGCCCTAAAAACCTGGACTTCCTGTAGCAAATTGCACAAATAGTCCTCTGTAAACCTCTCTGATGTAGATGTGGTAGGTGACGGGATGAAATGAATAGCAAGGAGTAGCCCATTTGAACTAGCTACAGGACACACCTATCAGGCACTATTGCTTGCCACCTATCGAGAATATGAGTGACCATGCCTCCTATGGGATGGGTATGTGTCACTAAGGGTAAGCTAAAGCAGCTTAGAGGCTGCTGCTGAATAGGCTGGGCACAGGGAAGTTCATTACCCCTGCTGGCCTGAGCTTTGCTTGCTAGATCTCCTCCTGTGATGCTGAAAGGACGGGGGTATCTGCTGTAGGGTGGGTAGCCTTGGCACCGTCGAATGGCGAAGCCACTAGTGATGCCTTGTAGGGGCAACATTGATATGGATACTGCCTTGCTGATGTAGAAAGGCAGAGGGAGCATGCAGTTGCTCTGCTTTCTTTAAAGAGCTTTAGGGGGAAATCAGCTTTCTCATTAAGGAGACCAGACCATCAAATAGTATATCTATGAATAATACTTGACCATCTCGAGAAAAGCCTGTGGTCCAGATCAACATATGGCGTCAGAGTGCCACACTAGTACTAGCTGCTCTGCTCAAGCCATCGGTTGTTGCTAGCCCTGATTGGAAAACATACTTGGCTTCATCCTGGTCATCCGGAATGGAAGGGGGCAAATTGACATTGAACTTCTCTGGGACTGCAGGTACAATTCCAGGCACAATGTATGGGAATAGTCTTCCAGCAAGTAGCTGGCATTGATGGACCTAAGTACAAGTCTGGCAGAGGAAAACATCCTCTTCCCAAATGTCTCCATTCTCTTAGACCTCCTGTCCTGCGAGGTTACAGTAATGGAATTGGGGTTAACCAAGCTGGTGGCAGCCTGTAGCCTTTCTCGAGTAGGAGTAGGGGTGAGGAAGGCATGGGTACCAGGAGGTGGCCTATGGTGAAGTGCCAGTGGAGAATAACAATATTTTGAACATGTGCCCATAATGAGGAAAGCCAGGGCTTCATTCATTGGTAGCAAAGGTCAGAGCTGAATCTGAAACAGATTTAGGAGGCACAGCGGGCAGAGAGACACAGAAAGGTGCCAGAAATGCAGAGGATGGCCTTCTTAAGTGCCATAATTTGTTGCGGTGTTGCTGATGGACCTGCAAATGTGGGTCTGCATCAGAATCAATAGTGGAATTGGCTCCTCAGTAGGCAACCAGGAGCGAGACAGCAAGGGCACCTTGACAACCTCACAACTTCTCAGGAGAGTGGCAAGGATGGTGTGAGGCCCGCCTGGACTTCTTGTGTTTCTTTTTTTTATCTGACTTTACCCAAAAACCAGGAACCTGATGAAGATTTGTTGCAGGACCGTCCCTGAGAACGAGAATGAATCTATGTTCATAACTCCCAATGGGAACAACTTTTACGGGATTTCAAGAAATGTTCAGCAATGTAAAGCTTGGCTATATTTTACCGGATCTCTTTAGCTTCATTAGGACACATTCTTTGAATGACTTGGAGTCATGGGCCAACCCTAGACATCAGAGGCATGCCTCATAGGGATCCATCATAGACATTTGTTTGTTACAATCCTTTAAAAGTTTGAAGCCTGTAGCTTTAACAGGTGACATTTCTCTTGTATACTGGAAAAAGGTTTTTGAAAAGGAAAAAGTTTGTCAGTAGATGAAGAAAAGTTGGAGCTAGCTTCTGCATCCACATACAAAAGCGTGGGGAAAAAAAACTAACAGGCTCATGCGTGGTTGGCACCCATATACGGCTTAAGGCATCACTTCTGGGGCAGAGTGGTGTCGACACAAAGCCATACAATGGCACTTATAGGCGTGCAGAGGCCAAGCTGAAAAAACTTCTGGATCCAGTCTGGTGCCTGGTAATATGCTCCAGAGAAGGACTCTACAGTTAGCATAAAAATAAACTACATATATCAAGAATCAAAATGCTTTCGATGTAACATGTCCTTGAAAATTCTTTGGAACTTAATTCACTGGTAAATGTGCATTACAGCAGTTTTGTAGTTATGTGGGTTGAGTCTAAAAAAATACTTGCAACACAGAATGAGAAGTACGAGTCTTGAGGAAAGTTGAGACTGTAAGATCTCTAGCTGATGCCAAAGACAGTGGGAACTTGGGCAGGCAAAAGTGGCATGGGAGCCCATTTCTGTTGCAACTTCTCATATAGTTATCCTGGATATTTATGACATGCTTTCCCACATATAGGTAACATGGACAGCCCTACATATGCCAGGTTCAATAAGAGTGGGCTACGGATAAGTACAAACACCACTGGTCCAAATCTTTGCCCAGAGGGAGAGATCTCATCTCATCTCATCTCACCTGGAAGATGTCTTTTGTCCTCTTGTTGTCCTTATCCACAAGTTGGTTCAGAGTGTTGCTGAATTTGATGCAGGTGCTGAGCTGTGCCACCTCGCTGACTGTCTCAAGAACCCAGTGCTGTGCCTTCTGCTCGACCCCTGCTTCTTCTCCATCACGTGCCTCCAGGGCAGCGTTTTCCTTCATCACACTGGGTGTTAAGCTTTTTTCTACAAAACAAATAAACACATCAGCGACTTTAGAAGTACAGTGTCAGAAGCTAATTAATACTGATTCGAACAACGCTGTTAACTGCCTTGCATTAAGGATGTTGTGAACTTGTGAAATATAAATATATTCATTTCCTGTTATTTACACAGCTATAGTAGGAGTCAGCATGTTTGCAGGAGGTCCTAGATTCTGTAGTGTAGTTCCTATACTCCCAATAGGCTCTGCGCATTAGAATAATATATCCTATAGATTTGATGTAGGACTGAGTCAACTAGGTCTCTATCGAATATACTCAACTTAATAGTGAGTGCCAGCTAGCTCAGAGGTCACTAGAAACTTTCTCGAATTCACAAGAAGGGATTCGTTTCTGACAACCGCATACACATGACAACTTTGTTTCCCAAGAAAAAGAATATATCTCTCAGAGTCCAGGAAACAATAGATAAGTATTTCACTCAGTCAATTGTGCATGCTTAGTTTCTACAGAGTTGCAGAGATATAGAGACGGGCGTTTTTAATAAAAAAGGTTTATTGAACAGCCTTCTTTCTCATGCAAGAGAGGTGAACTGCTACAATCGTTAGGCAGACTGTAAAGTATAATGCGTACAGCATAAACAGTAATATTAAATAATAATGTAAGAGTATTGTATGGTTTCTAAGCCATGTAAAAATACATACATAAATACGCAGGCTAAAATACTTCGCTGGTGCTTCTAAAATACGCCTACCCCAATGTACCTAACCTAAGTCTAGTACTCGGGAAGAAGTAAGTATTGTATAGCATAGGTTTAGTTTTCTTTGCCAAGAATCTACCAAAGGTTTCTCTAGGTTCTAATCAGCTCCATACCTTGGTTAGAATAAAGGAGGTCTGGTATCTCAGTCTCGGGACTCGATTTCCCAGCACCCCGCAAGGAGAGCTTGGAAACACTGGAGCTGGATTCTCGGCAGGAGAAGGGCAGCTTCCTGATCAGTGTGTCAGCTGGAGAGTCGGCTTCCTTCGGCACTTGCTGCAGCAAGCTCCGTCAGGCAAGTAGATAGTCGAACTGCTCCGAACCACCGTAGTTTGCTATAGCAAGTGAACGTATATTTATACCTTGAAGGTGTTTAGGAATGCCATAGTTTGACGTAAATAATGAATCCCTGTGGAATAGTTGTTCATTGTAAAGTAACCGAGTTCTTGGAGAAATCAATATTCAAGCAAGTGGATGTCCCTGACGGCTTAAGCTGGTTTTCCAAGAAATCGTTGTGACATTTGGTATGGGTGGAAGTAGCCATGGCTGTATTTGGGTAGCATGGGCTATGTTGAAAAAGCTTTATTCGAGTTATACACTCATAAAAGCACACACATGTAAATTTACACATTTAAAACTCTAAACATACGTTGGCAATAAATTACAGATAAAATACACAGTACACACGCATAAAATATTTGCCAATAATAATTAATATAAGCTTTCTCATAAAGTGCTGCCGCTAAATGCAAGTTAAAGTGCAAAATCACCCGCTTTATATCCATAACCAAATTTATACAGTCAAAAAGCTCTTAACGTACATATTAGCAGCATTTTACGGTTTAAAATTCATAAATCTCTCACGCTAGCAATACTAATTCATACCAGCAAAAAAGTGAGATTCAAAGTATGTTAGGAGATAGAGCCCTCCCTCCTTATGGACCAAGCCCACCCCAAGTATTTTGCCGTTCCTACTACAATGGGCAATTCAGTGGAGGAACAAATAATTCTCAGCCCCTCAACACCACTTAAGACACCAAGATTTCTGCAAACAGGTGCCAACCAGAATTTTCTCGGTTTTACATAGGCCACACACAAGAATAAAAAATGTGCTATACTTTCGTTTCCGGCGCCACATGACGGGCAACACGAACTACTACTGGTTCCCCAACTGGACGTCAATGACCTCAGGGGGAGGGAACCTGCCCTTAACTGGAAAAATAATTTCCTGTCTAACGGAACAGTTATAATGTCCCAGTACTGTTCTAGGGCAGGTTTTGTTTTAATTTCCATGAACCTACCCCCCATGGATTCTGTGGTCGCACTCCTCCAAAGCTTCTGGTCAATGTGCTCCCAATATATAGCTTTTATGGTGGTTTTACTGGGGAACACTTCCCCAAGGGGATTTTCCCAGAGTTTGGAGAGACCAAGTTCAGTAAGGGCGTCCCTAAGCATTTTTAGCCATGTAATTTTGTGGAAGACATCTGATTTAACTAAAGCTGAGAACCCCTCAGCATAGTGTCTAATTTCTGGGGTCGTCCATAACCGCCTCCAATAGAGGATAGGCCTTAATCGGGCACGATCACTAAGCGATCTTCTTCCTAAATCCAGGCCAAGCGGTATTAAGGGGGTACTTTGGGGAAGACTAGTTAACACTCTCAGGAACCTGTTCTCAGATTTTTGGAGGGTATTAAACTTCTCAAAGCCCCAGACTTCAGCCCCGTAAAGGGCTGCGCCCAAGGCTTTTGCGTCATATACCATGAGAACTGGTTTAATAGGCCTAGTTTTGGATTTTGCTTGTTCTACCCGAAGAGCTCCTGAAATCTGCTGGTGTTTAAGCACCACCTTCTCAATATGTCTCGACCAACCAAATTTGCTTGATATCTCCACCCCTAGGTATGTAAAAACATTTACTACCTCTAGTCTGATACTGTTCAGAGATACCCTGGGTTGGGATTGGCGCTTTTGCCCAAAGACCATCAGCTTCGTTTTATTTACATTAACTTCGAGACCTCGGTCCTTACAGAACATATCAAATATGTCCAAGGCTCGCTGGAGTCCTGCCGGGGTTTTGGACACGATCAAGGTATCGTCAGCGAACATCAGGATCGGAACCCTGATGCCCGCTAGCGAAGGTGCGTCAACCCTCGCATCCAGCATCCTATCCACTATACCATTAATGAACAAGGAGAACAGCAGTGGTGCCATGGCACAACCCTGCCGTACCCCCCGCTCAACTGGGAAGTTGGTGGTAGATTCCCCGTTCCTCCCCCACTGGACTTTAGCGAAATTGCTTTCATGGAGACGCATTATTAATGTAAGCAGCTCGAGTGGGACCCCTATCTTACTCAAAACAACCCACAACTTGCTCCTAGGCACCAGATCGAAGGCAGCCCTCAGATCTACAAATGCTACATAAAGGCTGCCTTCGCCAAGGAGTACAGTCCCCCACCGTAGCATAGTGAACCGAAAAATTTGATCAACCGTGCTGGTCGCCCGCCTAAATCCTGCCTGGTAGGGGGATAAAGCATTATGCTCATCTACCCAGGCCATAAGTTTGTCGACCACCATCTTCCCCACCACTTTTTGGATAGTGGCCAGCAAACTTATCGGTCTATAGTTTGCCGGGAGTGACCGATCACCTTTCTTAAAGATCGGTATTATTGTTGCCCCCTTCCATACATCGGGTATTTTTGCCCCTTTAGCAAGGGCATTCCCCAGCACAGTCGCATATCTTGCCCACCGAACCTTATCATGTTTGAAAATATCTGAGGGGATTCCATCTAGCCCCGGGGCTTTCCCCCCCTGCAGTAATGAGATTACAAGTTCAGCGTCTTTGGTTGAAAATAAATCACCCTTGCAAAATACCACAGGGATTGGTTCTATGGCCATTATGTCCCTATTCTCCGCATACTGGGGTTTAAAATACTCGACCCACGAAGCTTCGTTAACATTATTATCGGGGTTATTTGGGCTACCACCTCTGCCCCATTTCACAATTTTCCAAAAAAGTCTGGAATCTTTTTGCCCAGAGGCCTCAAGTAACTCCTCCCAATACTCCTCGTCCCACAGCTTCTTAGCCTTGCGGATGTTATCATTATATTGTTTCCTAGCAGTGCTAATCAAAGCCTTATTCCTGCTTTTGATTGCCCTGCCCAACTCCTGTCTAGTTGCCCTACACTGCTTGTTAAACCACCTTGCCAGTTTGATAGGTGCTTTTCTATTTGCCCTGACTGATTTAATGAAATGCGGTTTAATCAAAGAAAAGAATGTATCATGTATGTCTGCTATTAAAGAGGAGCCCGGTGTTACCGGATATACTGTTTCCATGGCGGCGATAGCATTGTCCACCTCCAGGTTAATGTGATCCAAGGTGGCCAAATTGGCCAATACATTTGGCCATTTCACCCTTCTTGAGTCATTAGCCATAACAGGTACAATCTCACTACCTGACACTAAATGGACAGGCGCGGCCCTCCACCATGAATGGGTAACACAGAGGGGGTTGTGATCGCTTTCTACTCTCCCCATAATTTCCATGTCACCCACGCCACACCATAACTCAAGACTACAGATGACATAGTCGATCCTACTTTTATTATGACCATTATCAAATGAACAATTTCCTCCTTGGTCACTTTTTGTCCTGCCGTTAAGGGCCCTCAAACCATGTTCCAGACATAGCGCATTCAGCAACAATACATCTTTAGTCCACCGCTTCACGGGTATGAGGTTTAGATTTGGGACGCCCCATAAGGCATCTTCCTCTTGTCCTATAGGATGTTCAGTATTTTCTAAAGGCTCAAAAGTCCTGTTCAGGTCACCTGCCACAACCACTCTATTTCCAAGTGACTGGGATTCAAGGGAGGTCGATAGAACTTCTAGGGTGGGAGAATTCCCAGCACTTAAACCCCTAGCATAAATATTATAGATATCTATCACACCACCCTTTCCTAATGTTAACCTCAATAGTTGTATATCCTTGCAGCCTAGATCAATCACTTTTATTTTAACTTGAGAATTCTGCTTGATCCAGGCTGTTAGACCTCCCGTAGGTCTGCCCCTAGGGCCTCTAGTCGCTGGTATACAAAAATTTAGGTAACCTGGCAGGTAGACTGGGTCACAAGCCCACGTCTCTTGGAATAGGCACATTTCGAATCCATTAACAAAATCTATCCAATCTTGAGACAGCAATCTTGCGGCCAAGCCTGCTATATTCCATGAAGAAAACCTCCCCGTGATATCACCATTGCTGATCCCCCTTTCAGTGTCTACCATAACCGGTGGATTAGTCAAGGTCTCACAGTCACCACCCTCTCCTATAACAATATCTACACAATTGGCATCTTTAACATCATTTAAATCAGAACTTAATAAGGATCTGAATGCACCCCCCTGATCTTCCTGACATGCCATGTTACCCCCCCTCCTACTTCCACATTCCTTGTCGAGTACCACTCCAGCTAAAGTACACGTTACATCCCCATTGGGTGACAATGTTACCTCCACGATACCTCCCCCATCCATTTGTTCAACAGAATCAAAGAGTTCAACTGAATTCCGTCAGCATCCCCACCTCATGTGCCCTAGCCTACCATCAAGGTTATATGCCTGTTTATAACAATCATTTGGACGTGGGATAGGGGCAAGGAAAGAGCTAGCCTCTACCCAAGGAGGTAGGCTAATTCTCGTTGGCTCATTACACACCCCAGGATGAGTGGACACTGGTCTAGGATAAAAAAAAGTCAAATCCACAACGCCAATCCCTCCAATGCTAATATTCCACCCCGGTCTCGTAATCAACCCTACTACCCTTGGGTCCTGGAAGTTGATTATAATACACTCACCCCCCTGCTTTTTTAGGGTATTCCCAATCCAGTTTACCCTTCTAGCCCCGATAATCAGGCCGTCCACACCCCCTGGCAGGGGTCTATTGACCCGTAGCCAATGCATGGCTTTATTTTTTAACATCTCGTAGGTTTCTCTTTGACCTTCCAGTAGGGGTGGGACATTGGTGAGAATGGCCACATATGGATAGGAATCAGGGGTGAGTTGAACCGGGGGAATTCGAATCAGAGGTTTATTAACATATGGTTTTAATGGACAGCGTTCTGGGACAGCAAGGCTCGATGGAACAACTTTTCCCACTGCTGTACTAGGATTAATTCCATCGTCTATGGTATTACCATCCCTTACAAGGCCGCCTCGGCTTACTACCAGGGGGGCAAGCGGCACATTTGATCCAACATCATTATTCCCTTGCTTATTACCTATGTCTATCAGTGTGCCCTGTCTAGGTACCATAGTGATTGGTAGGGGTGGACTATTTTTTTTAGCGGCAGAGGCAGAGTTTTGCGTGCCATCTTTACTGCCTTTAGCCAAAAAACTATTACCGTTTGTCTTAGTTTTCCCACAATTAATATTATTTACAGAGGATAAAGGTGCAGCTATGTTCTTACTGTTCTGCCCATTATTCCGCTGAAGAGATACACCACTCCCAGTTAGGGGTGCCATATCGACCACCGTGGCATCTATATCCCGCTCGGCTAACTGATGATTAGTTCCATTCACTCCCATTTTGTTGCTAGACTTAATTAAAGATTTTATAGAAAAAAAATTATCTAAGCTAGCCTGCTCAAGATGGTCCAATTGCTCTGCTAGCTTTTTGAGTCTAATCTGAAAGGGATTTAAGAGGGAACGTATTAGTTTTTCCAAATCCGTGAGATATTCCGGATTAGGTATCAGTGGCCCGGGGGCTGCTAGAGTAGTAAGGTCTGTTCCTGTTGATATTGGGATCATTAGATTTTCTGCACCTATTGGGGCAACTGGTCCCTCCCCTGTTATTACCCCAGTAGGGTTCTTTACATGGACATGGGTTGGGGATGTTTTGGAAGCCAACTTCCTAGACTTCCTTGCGGGGTTTGGGATTTGAAATTTTTTGGTAATGGCAACCCTTTTCCTCTTTGGGCATGGTTTGGGTTTATTAGCCTGCGCTTGAGCACAGGCTTTTGATATAGTATTTTGCCCCCTCGGCGCCCGTTTAGAAGCGTTTAAATGCTCTGGGGATAAAGTGGTGACCACTATATCTACTGGGGGGATACCCAGTGGCTCATTAGACACAGATATATCGTGCAAAATATCATGTGTAGCTGGCAGTACTATGGAAGATAACGGGGTAACCAAAGATCGAAAACTCTGGCCTACATGTTTCTCAAGGGGGGTTTTCATAAGCTCGATCGACAACCTTCGCCCGGCGCGTCTTTCCGACAAAGCAATCTCCCTATCAATGTCCTGCGGCAGGCGTTTAAAATATGTATCTAGGGGGCCCATAACCGCCGGCCCCACCTCACCCATAGAAGACAGCAAGGCGGAGGTATTTAAAGAAGTAGCCATGAATCAAGCCCCCCTGCTACCTGCCCATATACTAGATGTTCCGGATTGAAACTACACAAATAGATTACAACAAATACCAAGTCTGTAGATATTAGAGGGGGGGCCCAGCCCGGCCTCCTGCGGCCCCGGACGGCCACAGACGGTCCCGCCCTTGTCCCGGGCTTCTCCCGGGCGCGCTCCCGCACGCTCCCGCGTAGCGGGTAGTGGCCTTCGCTTAAATGGGTAGTCCGTAAGGTTGCAGGCGGGGCGTGGTGGCCAGGGAGAGCGGCCAGGTGGCGAGAGGCGCGGTGTGCAGGGGCTTCTGGGATTTGAAGTCCTGCCCCGCACGCTCGCAGCCCTGGTCCTCCCACGCAGCTGCAGCACAGACTCCCCTTGGTCTCTGGGGCGCAGCGGGACCCGCGAAGCGGGTTCCGCAAGTCGTGAAGGGCTACAAATGGTCCAACAAGGTCCTCTAAAACGGCAGCGAGCAAACAAGCAGAAAAGGTCTCCCACGTCGGATGATCACTACACGCCCTTTAAAGGTTGCAGGCGGGGCGTGGTGGCCAGGGAGAGCGGCCAGGTGGCGAGAGGCGCGGTGTGCAGGGGCTTCTGGGATTTGAAGTCCTGCCCCGCACGCTCGCAGCCCTGGTCCTCCCACGCAGCTGCAGCACAGACTCCCCTTGGTCTCCGGGGCGCAGCGGGACCCGCGAAGCGGGTTCCGCAAGTCGTGAAGGGCTACAAATGGTCCAACAAGGTCCTCTAAAATGGCAGCGAGCAAACAAGCAGAAAAGGTCTCCCACGTCGGATGATCACTACACGCCCTTTAAAGGTTGCAGGCGGGGCGTGGTGGCCAGGGAGAGCGGCCAGGTGGCGAGAGGCGCGGTGTGCAGGGGCTTCTGGGATTTGAAGTCCTGCCCCGCACGCTCGCAGCCCTGGTCCTCCCACGCAGCTGCAGCACAGACTCCCCTTGGTCTCCGGGGCACAGCGGGACCCGCAAAGCGGTGTTCCGCAAGTCGTGAAGGGCTACAAATGGTCCAACAAGGTCCTCTAAAACGGCAGCGAGCAAACAAGCAGAAAAGGTCTCCCACGTCGGATGATCACTACACGCCCTTTAAAGGTTGCAGGCGGGGCGTGGTGGCCAGGGAGAGCGGCCAGGTGGCGAGAGGCGCGGTGTGCAGGGGCTTCTGGGATTTGAAGTCCTGCCCCGCACGCTCGCAGCCCTGGTCCTCCCACGCAGCTGCAGCACAGACTCCCCTTGGTCTCCGGGGCGCAGCGGGACCCGCGAAGCGGGTTCCGCAAGTCGTGAAGGGCTACAAATGGTCCAACAAGGTCCTCTAAAACGGCAGCGAGCAAACAAGCAGAAAAGGTCTCCCACGTCGGATGATCACTACACGCCCTTTAAAGGTTGCAGGCGGGGCGTGGTGGCCAGGGAGAGCGGCCAGGTGGTGAGAGGCGCGGTGTGCAGGGGCTTCTGGGATTTGAAGTCCTGCCCCGCACGCTCGCAGCCCCGGTCCTCCCACGCAGCTGCAGCACAGACTCCCCTTGGTCTCCGGGGCGCAGCGGGACCCGCGAAGCGGGTTCCGCAAGTCGTGAAGGGCTACAAATGGTCCAACAAGGTCCTCTAAAACGGCAGCGAGAAAACAAGCAGAAAAGGTCTCCCCTATGCCTAAATAAGAGTTTGATTTCTATGCCTATATAAGGGCAATGTGAATTGTACCTATATAAGGGCATGAATCGGGAAAATTGACTCGGAGCCTAAAACACCACACAACACCCACTCCACTTTCTTATGTACGTAATTACTAAGTTCTAAACACAGTAAAACATATCTAAATATGATGTGTTAACCCCTTGGACGCTCATGACGAGCTCAGCTCGTTATGGAAATGGCATTCATTTCAATGGAAATTACATGGCAACGATGGAATAGGCCTTAGCATCCAAGTGGTTAAAAACCCACCCAAAATACATAAAAATGCATTGGTATTGGCTGTACATGAAAAGAGCATTTCGTGCTGTATGCATTTAAAGCAATGTGTCATTCAAAGCATATAGTTTGACATTTGAAAATGCCATCCGAATGAATCACGAAAATACATTTATGAAATGACTCTTAAATACAGAAGAAAAAGGTCGAGACCATTCCATGGCAGATTATATAAACTGGTTGAATGTGGACAAGGTCAAATATTGTCTCTTGGAAGTTTTTTCAAAGAATTCTAGTTCCTTATGAATAGTTCTACTTTAAGCAGATTAATTTGTGCCAAAAAATGAAAAAATACAAATTTGGAAAACAAAAATTAATCATAGGAAAAAGAGTTCCAAAGTTAGAAACTTTGTTTTGAAAAAAATGGAGGTCGAATTCAGAGTCTTTCAGAACACTGTGTGCCAACTCAAAAGTCAGTGTTATTGCTTGGGGAAAACATCAAGTGTTCTAAGTCTGTAAAGAATTCGTCTACCATTGTAGGTAAAAGTTGGATTACGTCATTAAGAAGATCAATCGCACATAGATGTGAAGCATCGCCGTCAGCGTTGGTCGTATTAGCAATGTTCGAATTGGAAGGAACCTGTGTGCCGCTTTCCTTTCGTACCTCAGCAGTAGCATTTTGCGTCTGTGAGATCTCAATGAATGCCGTCATCAGGATTGGTAGCTGTTAGGGACAACACAGTGCATGAGCCGTTACTGGTCCAAGCAAAGTATCAACATCCATTGGCAGTACTGATGGTAGAGTGAGACAGATGTCTAATATGCATTCTTCTCCGCATAGCAGCCATCGTAGAACAGGTAAGATGCAATCTTGCCATATTGGTCTAAACGACATAAACCATGTGGTATTCAATTCTCCAAAACAAGTTAATCCTAAAATGTGGACTATGCGCTCACGACACTTCATCGCCAGAAGAGTGTTCTCCATGGTGAACAGGGTATCGCTGGTGATTTGGCTTGCCATATCGGAGTAGTAGGAGCAAAAATAGTATCCCTGCTGCGAGTCCCAAAACGAGAGGCATTCCGCCAAACACAGAGTCCATGAAGTATGGAAATATGCCTAGGACTGCTTGAAAAGGCGCTAACAGTCCCGAAAAAAACTGTCTTAAATACATGTACAATACCGCTCGTATCAGACATGTTTAAGATACGACTTAACATTTCTGAGAAATGTATAGGGCAATTTGTGGTTAAAAGGGCATGTATCTCTGCAGAAGTCCTTGCAACTTGCAGATCATATGTCTCTTTGGCCTAGGTCAATGGCACAGTTTTTTGTGAAAGAATGGCTTTCATTCTGCTTAAAGTATCAATTCGTATAGAAGAGATGTTCAGTGAAGGCCAAAGTGGCGACTCCCGGTCTGTCTTGGTTTTAGGATGCAGTACTTGCATACAGCAAGTGACCCTGGCTGACACAGTTACGAGATAGGGTAATCCTGGCAGCATGCCACAGCAGCTGTGATCATTCAACTTGAGGTAACTTCCATTAGAAAGATGTCCAAAAATTGGATCAATCACCGCAGCTGGTGAACCTTGCAGGTGGCAGGATAAGTTGTTGGAGGAACCATCACAGGCCCCGTGTAAGTTAATACCCGGCAAAGGAGAGAACCACTTAGTGCATTTTTGCATTTTTTACCACTAAGAAACACTTCTTTCCCCCCACTCCAACATCTGTGTGTGTATGGTAATTCCCAAGATGTCTTATGTATTCTTTACCCAACCTTTCATATACGCCTGCTGGTATACGTTTTAAGCAATACTGGAAATGGAAAATTGTAACAAGCAGAGTGATTGTACCGTGTATAATCCATTCTGCGGCTGGTCTTTCAGCTACAGTTAATGGCAATCTTTCCAGTTTTTCAATGCTCAGCACCGTATAGTCTGCTCCCCTCTGTGCCAGTGTGATCTGTTTATCAGTGAGATTAAATTCTGAAAACAGTGACGTAGTATTGATCAAACACCAAAGCACATAGCCTGAATGAAGGTTTTGTAACGTCCAGCCCAATAGCATCATAGAACGTAATTGCGACTGACCATGTTGCAACATGACCAAGTCCTGTTCCATTATGTCTATGGCAGAGGATATGCTGTCCAAAGAATATATCCTGGACGACAGAGTCGTTAACCCATTGTCAACTACAGAGAGAGATTTCTCTAAATTAATAAGATCAATTTCTCGTATTCGTTCTGAAGTCTCTGCTTGCGTAATCTACCATGCTTCATTATACATGGCATAGATACTGGCGTATATAAAATGTTTATGGCGCAGTTTAGTAGGTCCTTGTAAGAAGTCCCTCAAATCAGCGCCATCTTTAAGCAAAGATAAGTGTTGTTTTATTTCCTTCAGTGTAGATTTGTGTAGCCACTCAAGGCACAGTTTCCCACCACTGTATGTTGTTACAATTTCTGGCTGCTGTCTCTGAACATATCTTGGATCTGGCCTAGTGAATGTGAACCCTGATGTCCTTTTCAGGAATCTATCTTTACAGGTGTTTGTGTCTGTGGCCCAGATTAACCATTTTTTCCAATCTGGATCTGTTCTGTTGTGATGCAAAATAGTATGTACGCCGACCACTCCCTCTGTAGTGTTATTACTATCAGGTGTAGGTGTAGGTATGGACGGTATGTTTAACTCCTTGATCTTGGCTACCCAAGACAATATGTCTGTTGGACAGTGTCGTTCAAAAACATTATTTGCTCTGGGATGATGCAGGATCTAAATAAAGCTTCTATCCCCTGCACTTGCCAATCTTTTGTGGCCCAGACTGTTTTTGTCTCAATGTTGTCTTTCCAAAAGTCAAAATGAAGACAGCTGAGCATAAAAGGCTGCAGGATAAATTTGCTTGGTATTTGTCAACATACTTTTTATTTCTGTCCTATTAACATTTTTAAAGTAAAATGATTCTGGATTTGAAACATTAAAACCTGAAAAGTATGGAAATTTTCCATAAAATGTTTTTGAGCTACCCTTTGGTGGCGTAGGACAATGTTCTCATTGGTTATAAGTTAATACATTTCAAGGATTTGCAGACAGATTTATGCAAGAAATGATGACCATAGTGATTATAACAATACATTTGTTCATAATCTGATGAACCTTCTAAGTATTCATGATTTGTAAATTTTGCAGACATTTCTAAGTCTAACATCATATTATTAACAGTCTCGAAGTCCCAATCATCAGGAAAGGTACTAGATTGAAACAAAGTCGCTCAAGGAAATCTTGAATTGGTGTTGAATCTTCAACAGCTCCGACGGGCCAAAAATGTCATAATCAGTTCTGTCCCAAGCTATACCACAAGGTATAGGGACAGCTGTGTTGTTAATTGATGACAAGTCTCTTTGTTCACGATGAGATGATTTGTGTGGCTTGAGGAGTAAGTTGATGTTCTTAATTGCTGTGTTCTATTGAACATATCTTCCATTTATCAGCATTCCCAAAGTTATCACCAGAGTCAACCAAAGTAGAAGAAAAAGTACACCCAACACAATCCAAAGTTCAATCCTTGGTGAAACCAGATAAGTCTTTTATATGTGATGAAAAAGTTCTGTAGCTTGTTCTTTAAAAGTTCTTTTTGCTGGCGTTGTTTCAGGTTCGCTGGATCCTCGGAAAACGTATCAAAGTTAATGAAATAGCCAGAGGCAGTTCTGTCAATTGCTGGGATTGCATCAGGATTAGTTGAAATCGCTGGAACCACTTGATCACTTGTTACATTTGTATAGTCAGATGCTATTTCATTGTAGACAGGCGTTTCTTGACGAACTGTTATTTGGGTCTCAAGAGGTACAAGTTCCATGGCTTTGTTGCATAGTCCTTCTTTTCGCACTGCAGATTCTTCAAAGGTGATGAGTCTCTCAGTTTGAACCTCTTGGCTAGTAGCTAGATTAGGACGTCTGCTACATCTTTGGAGTCCACTTGGCCTACTACTTATGATCGCCACATGATGTGGTTTGACCAGGTTGATGGACACAAACCTGTTCTTCTTTTTACCAGCAAGGGGCGGCAGTCATATTGTTCTTGATCCGTGGATGGCTAGGGCAGGTACTGGTTGTCTGTAAGAAGGCCCAAATTCCTTCTTGTCCACAATCTTTTCTCTGACTAGATCCCCAATCTTTGGAATCCAGACAGGCCTTGCTGGGACGGTCGGTTTCTCTTCAGTGGTTGCTGGCTTCAGGAGTATGTTACTTTGTCTTTGCCTTATTTCATTTAAGTCCTGCAAAACAGCCAAACGATCTTTGATATCAAAGGGTTTTTGTTCTACCACTGAAGTGTGACAATCGAGGTCCGGCACAATCATTCTAGTTCCAAAAAGGATTTCTTATGGAGTGATACCCCCTAGAGAACTTCTTGGCAGATTGTTAAGACTACGTTGAACACTTATTAGATGTTTGACCCACCCGTCACCCGAGCCTAATACCCTAGCTGTTATAGATTGCTTTATGTCCCGTTTTTTTCTCTCCACTACTGAATTTCCCTCAGGATGGAATGGACTAGAATACCGCAATGCAACGCCCAGATTGGCCATGGCCTCCTTGTAAGCATTAGAGCTAAACGCAGGACCCTGGTCAGAATGTAGCGTGCCGACTGTGTATGTGCCGATAAAGATTTGCAAATCTTTTATAACAGTTCGAGCGTCAGCCGAGCGCTGAGGCCACATCCAAATGAATCTTGAACACAAATCCACTGCGACCAAGATATATTTATAGTTACCATCCCTCTGTAAGGGACCGCAGTGGTCCAGGTAAACCCAAGCTAATGGTATATAATTGAAATCAGCAGGGGCGTCTGCGCAGGACGTTTCACTGTAGAGACTTTCATCTTCTGGCAGATTTCACATTCCAAAACATAGTTTCGGGTCTGTTACCTCATGCGCGGCCACCAGTATCTCTGTTTTAATAATGACACTGTGGCGGAAACACCTGCGTGTGCAGAGGCAAGCCCTTCATGTGCTGCTAAGATTAGTCCTAATCTATGTTCCATGTTTGGAATTATTCTATCCCCCACTCCAGGGATAGGAGCAAAAGGAACGGAATTTGCATCAATTATGTATGTGTATTTGAGTGAAATTTCATTAGGTAACGCTGCACCGCTGCCTTTGCATGAAGCATTGACAGCTAGCATTATTTCGCCGTCTATTTTCATTTTTGAACAAGTGATTGCAGCTACGGAAGCCGTTTGTACAGCTGCCTTTGCGGCTTCATCAGCCAATGAATTCCCTGCAACGTGAACGCCATCACGTTGATTACTCAGTGTACGTATCACGTGAGCCTTTTGTAGTTCTTGTCGTAACTGTACTACTTGTTCCCAAAGCCTCTTATACTTGATTGTGCCACCTTTTGCATCTTTGCAACGGTTTTCTAGACAGTTCTGCAAGTATTCACTGTAAGATTGAACACAGTAATACGAATCGCACACTGTGAGTGTCGGGAATTCGCGATCAGTATTTTCAAGCGCCATCTTGAATGCTTGTAGTTCAGCTCGCTGAGCTGCACAATCTCCTAGAGATTGAGTTTTAGTAACCATTGGTCGGAATTTGCCATCGCGCAAGCGACCTTTAACGATCGCGCACGCAGGACTATAAGCTTATTTACCCCCCGTAGTGGGCTGTGCTGATCCGTCAGTATAAATTATACATTCATACTGTTCTAGAGGCAGGATTTCAGTAGAAGAGGACATTCTTGTTCGTACTGTAGAAATTCATGTGTTTTCAAATAGGGGTCAAAAACGTATTCAACGTCTGTTGAAGCAAGAGAATGAACCCATTGTATCCATCTCGGATGTAAAGCTTTTGCATTCGGAATGCTTGCTTTTGTCACTGCCTATAAGGCAGGTATAGATGTAACGACCATATTGCGTTTACCCTATGCTGGGGCACTCTCTTTTGCTACTGCAGTTTGAACCGCTGTCCATTTTTTTTCAGTAGAAGTGAATTTCATTTCTGCTTGTGTGTACAAGTGTGATTTGTAAGCTATTGGTACTTTTTCTCCTTCATTAAAGGTTAAGTACGTGAATCCGCATCTTCCTAGAATGATTCGGATCACTAGATTGTGTACGTTTACGCAAGTCTGTAAATGTGTTGTTGCCAATGTGTCAGTTTGGACTGAACGCAAAATTTCTGTGTGTGTTTTTGTGTCCAATTAAATGTTTTGAAATCAGGTTTGATTAATTCGTAGAGGTTTAACCCTTTCTGCATAATTTAGAATGTAAGTTCTTCTGAAGTTCAGGAAAACTAGAATCGACTGTAAGTTTTTCAGCGTTTTTGGAGGTTGGACCAGCGCACACTTTTCTAAAAAATTGTCTACCAGGCTTTTGCCTTCACTTGATAACTCAAATCCCAGATAAAGGGCGTTGAGGTGGGCAATTCTTGATTTCTTCAAATTGAATTTATAACCTTCAGAGGCGAAGCCCAGTATAATGGTATTCACTCTGTTCAAGTGCCTGTCCAAGTCATGGTCTGTTAAGTAGATGTCATCTACATATGATAATGCCTTATCATTATAGGTTTGTAGTAACTCTGTTACTCTGGCTGAAAATAACCCTGGACTATTTTTGAATCCCTGAGGGAGACAACAGAAGTGACGCTGTGTCCCCATGATTGAGAAAGCGGTCAAGTATCTACTTTCATAAGCAATGTTTTGACAGAAGAAACCGTTAGAAATATCTAATGTGGTTTTATATTTTTTACGCACAATGTTATTCATTAGTGCTGCACTGTGTGAATTTTATACTGCAAAAGTTTTGCAACAAGAGTTTAAATGTCTGTAATCCAATAATAGACGATATGTATTGTCTGGTTGGTGACAGGAAACAAAGGATTATTCATTGACGAGGTGCATGTTTCAATTACCCCTTGGTATTCAAGTTGATTTAAGATCTCTCTGACCTGTTTTTTCGCTTCTTGCTTAACTGTATACTGCCTTTGTGCAGTTGGTTGAGTTTTCAATTGGATTTTATGGCGAGGAGAATCCTCATCCCATCCTACATGATTTTTGTATAATGCTGGAGCCTGAGCTACTGCCCATTTCCTGGCATAGGTATATTTTAAATGAATTGGAATATTTATTTCCAAAGTTTTATATAGCGCTGCTGGACCCAAGAGTATCAGAGCGCTTTACATGGAGGTGAGAATTCAACAAATGTTTGTGCGAGAAATAGAGAAACAAAGATATAGAGAATATGATTGGAGAAGGCTGGTATAATTATTTCTTCGCCATGTGGGCACTCCCTGACAAATTCAGGAGGTCAATCTTGTTCAGCTAAAAGAATGTCATAACCCTGTGAGAGCGTCTCCCAAAAGAGTGCTCTTATTTTTCTTGTTATGTCCCCCTCCATCCGGAATGTTACTGCATATAACTCATGTGGAACACTAACCCTGGTATCTGCAGTTTCAACTTGGATGTACTCATTCAAGTCCACTGTCTCCAGATGATCCTTCAAGTTATTGCGAGCTATGTTGACTTCTGCTGCACTGTCCAACATCGTTTGAGCCCATTCCCCGTTCTTGAGTTGTGTCCTCAAGATCATCGGTATGTCTGATTTTTAGACTTGCTACCTTCTTTTTGGTGAATTGAGTTTTCTTATTTTTCTGAACGTGTTGATCGTCTTTGGACTTCACGCGTTCTTCCTTATGTTCTGGCCGTCCTCCTCTTTTGGATTTCTGTGACGAAGTCGGAAAGGTACGAGAGGAACGTGTATCAGTATCTTGATATCTATCAAGTTTTCTCAAATTAGCCCTATTCCTGAGGTTATACTTCCTTTCGGAGGGCTCCTTTTGAGGAGACCTACCTCTGGATTGAGAACGCTTCTCTTTAGAAGTTTGTTTAGTGTTCTCCCACTTCTTTTTAGGAAGAGCAGGAGTGTTTTTAATAAAGACCTTTTCAGGACTTTCAGTCAGTTGGAGTTTCACTGGTTTCCCACCCAAGCTGTCTCTACCTAGTTCCTCATAGGATTTTTCAATTATTCTGGGCAGTTCTTGTGGTTGCTCAGTTACATCAAATTCTCTTAACTTCTGGCGGATTGCCACAGATGCTGCTTCACTTTTAATATTAGCTAATATTATTGTTGAGACCTGTTTGAAATCCTTTAGTAATTTCATACCCAGATTTAAAGCAGGCTCTGCCCCGTATTAATTTTGAATCAGTTTAAGGACGTCTGGTATTACCGCCGTTGACGTTTGCAGAAACGACTGTACCCCAAGTGTTGCAGTTCTCCAGGTGTGGGTGCGATCCCCATTGGTAAACAGATTGTTAGAATTCTGTGTTTCTCATGAGGGGTAGTATCAGGAAATACTGCCTCGATTTGAGAAATTTTTTGAGCTATCCAGAATGGAATTTGTTCCCGTTTTGCGGGTAATTTACAAATGACTGATTGTATAGTCTGTGGTGTAATTTTATTTGTGTTCCCCTGGTAAGGGGTATGTTGCGGAATCCTAATTGCCGGTTGGGTTGTAAGAGTCCGCATGACATATTGGACTAAATTCAAATTCAAATTCAAAGTAGTCTTTATTTCGATAAACATATCATAAAAGACAATGCATTAAAAAGACTGTACATATTAAAAAAGTCAAACGGTTCATCAGTGACAAGACATTGCTACCAAGGAAATGATTCTACAAGTTACTCCATACAGCAAGTAATAAATAATCTTAAAAACAAGATATAAAAGCCTATACAATAAATTAAGTTTAAAAAGGTCCGAGGTCACAAATCGATTAGCATCACAGAATTGATTATACACAGAATTTAAATAAAACCATTTTAATTCTGGCGTAGCTTTCTCCTCCGAATTGCCCACATCCAGTGTAAAAATTTAGCGACAGCAATTACAATACATTCTGAACTATCAGTTTGGAAAATCCTTAAAGCCTCCGCCCCAGTGGTAATGCCCTTCAGCAAACATATGGGCTTCAGCCACTTGTGCCGGGGATGTTTGTACACTGGGCAGATGAACAGAATATGGGCTATACTTTCCGTCTGAGAGGAACAAAACGGGCAGAATGTATTGTTCTTAACTTGCCATTTGCCGGTGAAGGAATTAACAGGAAGGGTACCCACCCTATAATGGTGGTACCGTTTCCGGTCTTCGAGAAGTGTGATAATATCCCAATAAGCCTCATAGACAGATTCATGTTTCAGCTCAAGGAAATTCCTTGAAAGTGATGGGCCAATACAAGTTCTAAAGTTTCGCATTGAGACCATTGACCAATATAGCTCCCTAAAAGCTTTTCGAGGTGGGAAGGGATTGACAGTAGGGTTCTCCCACAATGAACTCAGACCCATAGCGGTGTAAGCAGCCTTAAACTCTCTCAACCATGGAATTCTGTTGGCTGTATCTGCGTCTCGAACTTCGAGGATGGCCTGGGCATACTGGGAGAGTTCCGGTGTAACCCAGAGCCTACTCCAATAGGACACAGGTCTGAAACGTGCCACATCCTCTAGTCGTTGGCAGCCCAGGTCATAGTAGAGGGGCAATAGTGGTGTGGATGGAGGTAGACGGCTAATCCCCTCACAAACTTATTTTGGGAGCTCGTCAGACGTGTCATATTACTAAACACCCATAATTCTGCCCCATAGAGTATGGATGCACTTATTTTAGTGCTATAGATTTTCATCGCTGGGGCAATAGGTTTAGTGGCCGAGAGACGCAGTTCCCTTATTAAAGCACCTGCTAACTGAGCATGTTTAGTAGCCAACTGATTGATATGTGGTTTCCATTCTAACTTGGAACCCAATGTGATACCAAGGTAAGAGAAGAGTTGAGTCCGTTCTAGCGATTCGCCATTCATAACAACCCTCCCTCTCACAAGCTTATGCTTGTGCATAACCATAAACTTTAGTCTTGGTCACATTAATAGTAAGGCCATAATCTTTGCAGAACACTTCAAAGCGCACAATAGCCTTCTGTAGACCTTGCTGCGTTTTAGATACTAACAGAGTGTCGTCTGCAAACATTAGCAGGGGGATCGATATTCCATTAAGTTGGGGGCATCGGTAGAGTGGTTCTTAAAGTACCCAATAACACTGTTAATATACAGTGAAAACAGAGTCGGGCCAGGACACACCCTTGCCGTACCCCTCTACGAATCGGGAACCTGTCTGTAACTTTGCCTTGCTGTCCCCACCGGACTTGCGCAAAATTAGCGGCATGGAGTTTAATTACAAAAGTGAGTATATCCAGTAGCATGCCTTGTTCTACAAAGACACTCCTCATCTTAGAACACGGTACCAAATAGGAAGCCGACTTAAGAGCGACGAATGCCGCAAAAAGAGTGCCACCTCTAAGGATTACCACCCGCCAGTAAATTAAAACAAATCTAAAAGCCTGATCTATAGTGCTCATGTGGGTACGGAACCCGGCCTGGAAAGATGACAGGATGTCTTCCTCCTCAATCCAGGCTTGGATCCTAGACAACACAAGCCTAGCTATCACCTTCCGGATGCAGTCTATCAGACTTATTGGCCTGTAATTGGCTGGATCCGAGCGATCCCCCTTCTTGTAAATCGGGATTATCTCGGCCCCCTTCCAGGTGTCTGGTATGGGGGAACCTTTTGCAATAGCATTTGCGGGGGACTGGATATATGGTGCCCACAATCCCCTCCCATGTATAAACAAATCAGCAGGAACACTGTCCAACCCGGACGCTCTACCCTTTGGGACAGAGTCGAGTATTCTATCTACCTCATTTAGGCTGAAGTGGAATGGAGAAATATCTAAGGGAATGTTTGGGATATCAGAGCACAACACCTTATCAAAAGACGGACAGGCAAACTGGGTCGTAAAGTGCGAGACCCACAAATCGGGGGGAACATAGTTTTGTGGGTGGTCCCTAGGGCGCCCCCTCCCCCATTTCACCAAATCCCAAAATACACCCATGTTCCTAGCTCTAAAGGCATTATACAGCTCCGACCAGTACTGTTCGTCCCAGGACCGCTTTGCTTCGTGTTGCGCTTTCTTGTACAACACCCTTGCATTTTGAATCCGGTCCCTAACTTTTGATCTTATTGCTAGAGCCAAAGTTTTGTAGCATCCCTACAAGTTTTACCATACCAAGTTTCCACCCTGAGTAGGGCTATTCTTCGATTTTTGAACCTCCGTAATGAAAAAAGCCCCAAGCTTATTAAAAAGATTAGTATGTATTGGAATAACTTTTAAACTCATGTCCTGCTCAGTAACACAATTCTGGAGCTCTAGTGTGGCCTCTACCGCAAGCTCGCTCATTTCTGCTATATGGTCCTCTTTGAGAAGACAGTCTGTCCAGTTTACCCTCCTAGAGTCATTTGAAGGACAAATATCAATTGTGTAGATTCTGACAATTTACTACCATACAACTCAGCAGATAATATAAGTGGATTATGGTCGCTTTCCACGCGGTTTAATACAACCATATCCTTAATAGAGGACCAATACTCTATATTAAAAAGGATGTAGTCTATGCGGCTGCTATATTTCCCATTATTAAAAGTGGGATCGCCCTGATTATCTGACTTGGTTCTTCCATTTACCGCCCTGAGCCCTTGTTCCAGGCATAAAACTTTAAGCTGTAATGCAGCTTCTGACCACTTCTTAATAGGAGGTATGGTCAGTTGCGGAATTTCCCAAACAAGATCTTCCTCCAATGTAAGTTCAATATCATTATTATCTAGTGGTTTCAAGCAGTAATTAAAATCTCCTGCTACAAGCATAATCCCCTTGCCATTGTACTTATCAAGATACGAGTCTAGCATAGAAATAGTCTCTGAGGCTTTTCCCCCAGGCTTCCACATTGCATAAATATTGAACATGTACAGATCTCTACATTTGGGGCTTTAAATTTTGATGATTAGAATATCGCTACTCTTAAAATCCAGCTGGCTGACTTGGTAGCTGTCGTCCTGTCTAACCCAAATGGTTAGACTCCCCCATTGATCTGCCCCTCTGACTCGGGGTAGCTTGATTATAAAAATCTAAGTATCCTAATCTATACTGAGGTTCCATTTGCCATGTTTCCTGGAATAATAGGGCGTCATGTTTGTCTATAAATGTTAACCAATCTTGGGACGCTAGTTTGTTCTTTAGCCCTGCAATATTCCAAGAAACCAAACATTGTACTATATGGCCAGAACTAAGATGGCCACGCAGAAGAGTCCCTCACTGTCTCTGAGGACAGCATTGAAGGTCACTGGACCTAATGCTGGGCCAACAGCTTGCCTTGGCGTATGGTAGGGGCTACTTATCCCTGTATGGTCTACCCTATTTTCAACGAATTCACTACTGCACTCATGTAGGCCAGGGGGCAATAAAGCAATAACTTCATCTCTATTGGTGGGACTTATAATTTTGACAGCACCATGGCCTAGTGACATGCCTACTCCAGGGGTCTTAAAGTCTGTTAGGGGGGGCAGTCAATCATTGGGGTCTAATGTGCTCAGCGCATCAAAACGATTAGACACCAAGATTGCCCTGTTTGAATCTCTTGGCAGATTGCTTGTTTGCCTATCACTTATTTGACGTTTATATATATCGGGTCGGTAGAAAAATCCCAATGGAAGGACGTTAATACCTTCATTATTTGGTCTAGAGTACACTGCCTGATCCAGTATAGCCCGCACCAGGGTTGGTGATCTGAAACTAAGCACAACGCAGTCACCATCTGAATCTTTTTGAGAGCGCCCAACCCAGGGTACCCTTCTAACCATCATAAATTCCCAAAAGAGATAGTTTCCTAGCTCCGTGCTATCGTTCAGGAAGTGGAGTGTCTTGTTCTTAAGAGAGGACCAGTGCTCCTCTTCGTGGTGTGGAAGTTTTGGTACATTGGCTAGCATGACGGTGAATGGGGTCGCCTCAGGTGAGAGATGTAAAGAGGCTCTCATTGGCAGCACATTTCCACGGCCCTTAATTCTACTTGTGGGGCCCTGTGGTCCTACGCTACCATTATGTTCGGGCGTTATTAGGTGGTTCTGTGACATCACCATTGGTATTAGGGGAAGACTTGCCAGCCCACTGCCCTGGGATAACAAGTGGATCTTTAAATAGGTGCTTCTCTAGTGTACTTAACCTTTGAGCAATTGCGTCGAGTTTTATCATAACAGGATTAAGCAATGCTAAGAACCTTTCTTCAAGTTGTTTTACAAAATCCGATGTTGTATGGGAACAATTAGGGCCCTGCACTACCACAGGTGGTCTGGAACTATTCGCACCCCCCATATGACTAACTGAGGCCATGGACAACACCGCAAGCCCTCCCTGCTCAGGTACTACATTCCTTTTCTTAGCCTGCTTGGATAGCTGGTAACTCATTTTGGGGGCACTACGTGCTTTTCTCTTCATTGACTGATCTTTCCCTTTAGGGGCTTCCATAGGATAGGCTTCTGTTGCCTACTGCGAGTTTGTAGCGGAGAGGGAGGTAAGGTTGCGCTGGGAGAGTTGACTAATGTTAAAGGTTCAGGGGTACCCTGCTGTGAATTGGGTGCAATGTTTTGTGAAACTCTGGGGCTCATAACTACAACTGAATTGCGGTCAGACAAATAGGCATGTAGTGAGGATGGATTTGTTGGTTCGAAAGAGAGCCTCCGCCCCGTGAGCTGAATCTCGTGCATTAGCACGGACTCACCCCTAGATAGAAAAGCATCCAAAGTGCCCGCAACTCCTGCCCCATTGCCTCCCTTGCGTGGGATCTTGCTCATTGCCTAACTTTTCACAGTCACTTCAATATACAGAACTTATTAGCCGGCAACAAACCACCAAATGGAACCTCCCCCTCGTGACTGAGAAAAAGTAATAACAATGACCCCTTAGTCCAGAGTCATAAGAGATAGTTCCGCTACTTTAAATCCAGATGACAAAGTTAGGGGGGTGGCTCAGCCCAGCCTCTGCTTGCCACTGACGGGCGCCCGGGCATGCCCACGCGCGTCCCGCGTTGCGTGGGGCCTCCTGTGTGGCGCTAGGCAGTGACGCGATGAACCGGCACCACCGGGGCTTCTGGGTAATGTAGTCCCCTCAATCCGCAATAATGGCAGTGATGGCGGTTTTGGCGGTTTTGGCGGTAAGGGCGGCAGCAGCCGCGAGTTATCAGCGTTTCCCCTCCTGGCAGCGAGATAGCAGATGTGGCAGGAAGATTAGCAGCGACCAATTGTCTGTTGATTTTAATTAGCTCTTTCAGTTAAACTAATAGTTCTGCGTCTGACATTTAATTAATTTCAGGATGTGGTGTATAGCTGGCTAATACCGGCCATGTTGCTCCTGGTCTACCTAGTGGTCCGAGTCTGGTAATGTGATTTACATGATTTAGGGCACCTTTAAACCAGAACGCATGCTCTTAGTATGTTAATGGAATTTCAACATCCTCAAAAGGAATGTATTCCGTTGGAGGTTCATCTTCTTTGTAGAAGTGATACAATTTAGTTACTGGATTTGCTTCAGGAAAGATTATCCATGAATACAATACCTCTGTCTGATGATATTCGTGTGCCTCTATCACAAAAACTACCCTACCACCTCTTGCTGATAGGCCATTTCTTATAAGTTTTATAGTGATGGCTTTCCTTAAATTTTCTGGAGTGCCTATAGCATCCTCCTTAGCTTTATTGAAGCCTTTTGCGTCAAGACCTCGTACAGCGTTTTCGCCTGTAGCTCCACCGGCCCCGGGAAGTACTTTGTATGTCATTTTGTTTCAAGGAAACAAAGATAGGGTGCACAATATTTTGGAACACTGTATCCTTCAACGTTGAACAAACCAAAAACTAATACATAGGATTTTTTGTCCTACTCAGCTATGGCGGATATTTTATCCTTTTACCCACTGCAGATGTCTATTAGAGTATTTTACAAGAAAAAGGGGTCTCTAAGAAAAGCACGACTGAGTTACTTTAGTATCTAGCGTTAAAATACTACCTTACAAAACATTGGGCGCCATGTAGTGTAATTCCTAAATTCCCAATAGGCTCTGCGCATTGGAAAAATATATCCTATAGATTTGAAGTAGTACTGAGGTCAACTAGGTCTCTATCGAATATACTACACTTAATAGTGAGTGCCAGCTAGCTCAGAGGTCACTAAAAAACTTTCTCGAATTCACAAAAAGGGATTAGTTTCCGCCAACCACATAAACATGACAACTTTGTTTTCCCAAGAATAAGATTATATCTCTCAGAGTCTCTGAAACAATAAATAAGTATTTCACTCAGTCAATCGTCCATGCTTCATTTTCATCAGAGTTGCAGAGATATAAAGAGACAGGCGTTTTCAATAAAAAAGGTTTATTGAACAGTCTTCTTTCTCATGCAAGAGAAGTGAACTGCTACAACTGTCAAGTATAATGCATACAGCGTAAACAGTACTATGAAATTATACTGTGAGAGCATTGTATGGTTTCTAAGCCATATAAAAATACATACATAAATGCACAGGCTAAAATACTCAACTGGTGCTTCTAAAATACGCCTACCCTAATGTACCTAACTTCTAATCAGCTCCATACCTGGGTTAGAATGAAGGAGGTCTGGTATCTCAGTCTCGGGACTCGATTTCCCAACACCCCGCAAGGGGAGTTTGGAAACACTGGATCTGGATTTTCGGCAGGAGAAGGGCAGCTTCCTGATCAGTGCGTCAGCTGGAGAGTCGGCTACCTTCGGCACTTGCTGTAGCGAGTTCCGTCGGGCAAGTAATAGTCGGACTGCTACGAACCACCGTATTTTGCTATAGCAAGTGAAGGTATATTTATAGCTTGAAGGTGTTTAGGAATGCCAAAGTTTGACGTAAAGTCGGGCATATGAACCTCACAATGAATCCCTGTGGAATAGTTGTTCATTGTAAAGTAACTGAGTTCTTGGAGAAATCAATATTCAAGCAAGTGGAAGTCCCTGACTGCTTAAGTTAGTTTTCCAAGAAATCGTGTGACGTTTGGTACGGGTGAAAGTAGCCATGCCTGTATTTGGGTAGCATGGGCTATGCCTAAATAAAGGTTTGATTTCTATGCCTATATAAGGGCAATGTGAATTGTACCTATATAAGGGCATGAATCAGGAAAATTCACTTGGAGCCTAAAACGCCTCACAACAATTCACCCAGGCCCAGGTATACTGAGTGATTTTCGTAACATCAAATAATGTGTTTATGGGGGGAAGCCGGGCTCAGGACCCAGCTCCGTTTTGTTACCTTACTTTGTTCCCACATTAATAAAAATGTAACGCACAATGGCTGAGGCAGTTTTTAAATCCCCGACCCTACAATTGAAATAGATCATATACATTTGTTCAATAAATTCAATACATGTTTCTCTCCAAAAAGAATGTTGTGATAATTGTGCAGCCACTCCACTAGAACTCATCATACACTTGTTCTACAACATTATAAATAAAATAAAAATACCCAGTTACAGTCCTACTGAGCACTATTTTATTTTTTGTGATGTTTAGGTCACGGTGACTAACAACTTCATCTCTATGCTGGCCAGACCTGTTTCTTCCACTATACATACAGTGGGCCTCGGGTTTGCTCTTGCCTATGACTGAATGGCTTTGTTGTCTCTATCAGTTGTTGCCTCTTGATTCAAATGCTTTCATCCCACCCAGGATCATTTTGGTGTCAGAATGTTCTGATTGGTTAAGTTGTATCCTTTAACTGCTGACATTGCTTGCACTCAAGAATTTTTAGGTTTCGACCTGGCGAGGGGCAAAGCCCCTCCCAGATCGAAAACTTTTGTTTTCAGTAGGGATGTTTGGACCGCCTCTGTTTCCAATTGGCTAGCTCCATAAATGGAGACTAGCCATTGGGAGACAGAGGCTGTCAATCGCGCTTTCTCTTGAAAACGCGATTCGGGGGCGTTTCTGGTGCTTTTTTTAAGCCCCGCCCCTTTGTCCCGGGCCGCGCTGTGATTGGCTGCCGGCCCGGGACACTCCCTTGACGTCATTTCCCGGGCCGCGCTGTCATTGGCTGCCGGCCCGGGACCTGACTTGTTAAATCTTGCCTTCCCGCCCCCTCCTCCCCGTCCCCGTGTGCCCGTTCCCTCCCCTTTCACTGAAAGTGCCGTGTGTCTGTTCCCGCCCCCCCTCCCGCTGTCCGTGTCTCGGCTCTCGCCCCCCCCTCCCGCTCCCCGTGTCTCGGCTCCCGCCCCCCCTCCCGCTCCCCGTGTCTCGGCACCAGAGTCCGAAACTACCACTGCTTCATTGTCTTAGCAGTACACTAAAAAGCTGCAACGTCTGAGCGATATTCCGTTAACACTCATTGGTTAGGATCTCGGCGTCACTTCCGGTAGGTGAGGCCGCGTTTCCGGCCGCCATTTCGGGCTGCGCTAGGGGGCGGTGGCGCCATGTCCGGGCACTTCGATGCAGAGGACCACAATGCTTGGTACTGGGGGCGACAGACCCGGGTCGAGGCAGTGGCCCTTTTGCAAGGCCAGTGCCACGGGACGTTCCTGGTCCGCGACTCGGCCACAATCCCCGGGGACTATGTGCTCTCTGTGTCCGAAAACTCGCGAGTGTCCCACTACATCATCAACAGGGGGAGTAAGTGCTGCTGGGAATGAAGGGAACGGTTTGTGGAGTCTCTGGGCGCCTTTCGGCAGCAGCTGCATGAGCCCTATCAATTCTAATGCAACTTTATATACATTTACATAAGGAGTGAGCTCTGGTGGTTGGAACTAGAATGGAAAGTTTGATTGGGAGGGGGCAGCTACTCTAGACGCGTGGACGGTATAATTACTGATTTTTGTACCTGGGCCCATTTATCGCCTTAAAATTGCAAGGTACAATACTGATTAAGTCGCCAAAAATGACTTTAAAAATCCTTATGGCCACCTAAGTCCACGCTGCAGGTCCCGTTTATATTTTACTTCATCCTAGAGAATTTGTGTGTTCCAGATGTTTGTATTTTTTCGTGCAATATATGGCACATATAGGGTATACAATGAACTGAGTCACCTGTAGGTCCCTGGGTGAGTTCAACTTGTGGGTGTTCATATCTGGGGTACACAGATCTCTGCAGTTTTAAGGTAGTGCGAACTCCCCAGAGTGCAAGAGAAACGAGCGTATTCAGCCTACATGCTTATTCGGTTATCTTTATAATAATTTCCTGTGAAAGGGGTGTGCACAGGTGTAAAATATTGACAGCGCCGAAGGAAGATAATTGTGATAGGTGTGTGTTCGTGAGAGAGTAAAACGAAGGGGAGCGATGAGAGGCAAACAAGTGAATGTACGAGTATTGTAAAAAGGAGGATATTTTGTATGAGAAAGTACAGATATGCGATTTCAAAACAATGAGCGAAAAGTGTCTTACAGTGAGAGCGTTCTGGACAATGAGCGAAAAGTGTCTTACAGTGAGAGCGTTCTGGACAATGAGCGAAAAGTGTCTTACAGTGAGAGCGTTCTGGTCTAGTATAGCAGAAGGTTTTATTCTAGCCTTCTGCCTAGGGCTATAGCGTATGTTGAAGGCCCTGATCTGCATAGTGTGTGGACCACAAAACACCGTTCTGGTAGGATAGAACTGCTGATTCTTCACTTTTATGGTGTTCGTCTGAAACTATTAATGCCACTTTAGCGGTTCCCAAATTAGTTCCTTTCATTTTTGCCATGGGACATTCTGACGCACGCACTCCACCTGTGACTTCTGCGGTCAAAGGCCGCCTAATCATGTTAGTATTTACTCTTGACTTTAATTGCCCATTGTCCACCTCTTTCCCGAACCTACTGTAGGTTTTTATTATTGATTTGTGCTGCTCTTTCACAATTTTTTCATTCATGTTTTACTTTTAAGAAGCACGCAGCAACCAGGGTGTGTGTTAGCTGCTCATTTCAGCGCCCCGCGTCTCTGCTGGGTAGAGATATATATCATCCGACCCACATTTCTTTTCCGTCGAGGGGGTGCTCCCTCTTTTCCCAACTGTATGTCCTCGCTTGCTCAGTGTAATCCCGTTGTGTATAGTTCACATAGTGAATTCTCCAGCAGTGAAGAGTATGCAGCTTTAATTCTGCATGCTTATTACATTTACCTATTTTGTGTCTATAAGCCTAGATTGTTGGCTGGAATAAAACAGATTTGTATCTCAGACCATTTGTATACGGTCAAAATGCTGCATTTTTATCGCTTTCCCGTAGGGAGATATTTAGTCAGAACATTTATAGTAAGAATGCGAGTTGAAATAACATAGTCGCAGCCACATATGTTACACGTTGTTAAAATACACGATTCCACTTAACAATGTCGTGGCTGTGGTCCAGCCTTCAGCCAGCATTTTGTTGCATGGTGAAATAAGTCCGTTTTGACAAGCAGCGTTCCTTATTGTTAATATTATAATTAACTTTGAATGTAGTCATTTAAAAAGTATATTTTACATGCAGGAATGCATTTTAATATAATTATTTGCATACAGTGACACTTTCTTCAGGGAGTTCTGAAATTAAGGTATTCGAACAAAAATTGGAAGAACCGAACAAGCATTGACAACGCCAGTAGAATCCAGTTTAAAAGACCATGTCATTTGGCTTTACTATTGCTTGTTCTGAAAGTGTTCTTGATATGAAAATCTGTATGTGCAAGGTTTGCTCCCCCCCCCCAGTTCTTACTGTGTGCCTTTCTCCATTTAATCAAGCTTTGTGTACTTGCTGTGTAACCTAAATACCCTTTCCCACGCGCACCCATTTCACATTGCTTGGATGCAATGGTACCTTTGTGCTGTGCAAGTATCAAGTCGTGATTATTGCAAATAACATTTCCCCACTTCTGAGACATAACCTGCACTTTCTGTGACGAGAGTACCAGCACAATATAAGGTCTGTATATGAGGCATTAAGGACAATTTAGGACAGATAAGGGAAAATGCTGTTCAGGTGGAAGAGGGAAGCCAGGTAATGGAAGGGGATATGTGGAGGATTGAGGGAGGGCATGGTCACAGATAGCAAGGTGAAAACAGGATAGGTCCAATTGTTAGTAAGAGAAATACAAATTGGATTAGTTTGCTCCTGGTCCAGTAGGCTACACGGAGAGATGATGAGAGAATAACCTAAATAGCGAGACAAGTGATTTGTCTTAAGGCGCTGGTTAGTTCAGGTACGTCAGGAAGAAGGTTCATGGTTCTTTCCATGCTACATTTTATTGGTGATCCAGTGTGATTGAATACTTTTCATCTGTCTCCCTCTTGGTCCACCTAATTAATCATACATATTTCAAGAAGGGTGATCGTGAAGAACCTCGCTGTTAAAGCCCATCTCCCATATTGAGTCCTCTGACTATTTTCTTGGCAGTTATTTTTTATAGGAATAGAACTTGGACAAATGAACACAATATTCTTAGTTCTTGTATGTTCCTTGCCTGTTCTTCTATATTTGAAAACACCAACGATCTCACCCGCTGTCTACACATGAGGGATCCCGAGTGTGTGCGTGTGTGACTGCTCCATTGTGTGTGTATGTGACTGCTCCAGTGTGTGTGTGTGTGTGTGTGACTGCTCCAGTGTGTGTGTGTGTGTATGTGACTGCTCCAGAGTGTGTGTGTGTATATGTGACTGCTCCAGAATGTGTGTGTGTGTTTGTGACTGCTCCAGTGTGTGTGTGTGTGTGTATGCGACTGCTCCAGTGTGTGTGTGTGTATGTGACTGCTTGCGTGTGTGTGTGACTGCTCCAGTGGGTGTGTGTATGTGACTACTCTGGTTGTGTGTGTGTGGGGGGGGCTCTGGGTGTGTGGGGGGCTCTGGGTGTGGCTGGCTCTGGGTGTGTGTGGCTGGCTCTGGGTGTGTGTGGCTGGCTCTGGGTGTATGTGGCTGGCTCTGGGTGTGTGTGTGTGTGGCTCTGGGTGTGTGTGTGGGTGGTAGTAATTGCTGTCTGCTGAGCTCATCCGTAGGGTACAATAGTTCTCACATTTGCGAGAGATTAAGCTATTGGCAATGTAAATGACAATGCCATTTATTTATCTGTTTTCAAAACCAACACATAAATACAAATGTTGTCATTTACAATGCCAATAGCTGTAACTTCTCCAAAGGCGAAACCGTTGCATTGTAAATGCTTGTTTTCTTTTTCTCTCAGCACTCCATGCGATTTTCTTCCTCTACCCCCCTTGTGCTGCTTGGGCCCATTCACTTTACTCCTCTCACTCTCTGTGTTGCCGCCCAATATTTTTAAAATATCCTCCTCCCCACATTTGCTATTACTTTCACATTTCATTGTTCTGTATTTTTTTGTTTGTGTGTGTGCCCATCGTATTATCTTGAACATCCATCCTAAAACGGATTTTTACCCATTTTAAGATGGCTGCCCGCACTTGCGTCCCCCCTGCGGTCTTTGTTTAGATATTACTAATACATTCAAAGAAGGCTATTGTGGATGCGCGTGCAATCACCGGGGTTATCTTTGAATGAGTTTGGTAAAGTATTACAAATTAATTTAAAGATGGTCTTCATGGAAGTGCATACATCCATGGAGGCCATCTTTGAAAGCATTTGTAATGTCTTAACAAACCTGTTCAAATGTGGCCTCTGAAAATGCACACATGTCCACACCAGCTGACACAAAAATGCATTGACAAAGCCAAAATGTTTCACTGCCAAGACCTGTTGACTTTTCAAATGCATGTCTATAGTGCAAAGACGGTGCAAGGATTATCAGAGAGCTGTATATTTATGATACTGTCCCTCTACAAATCAAAACAAACCTACTTGCAGACCAGATTTTAATAAACATTTTTAAAGATGGAATACGCCAGAAAGATATTGAAGCAGTCTAAGGGTTGAACAATTCCTAATTCCTAACACATTTGTCTGGGAGCCGTAGACAATGGGGATGTTCTCTACTGAGGGGTTAAGACTGTGCCACATAGAACTACAGCAGAACTCATATTGTGTCTAACACACACGTATAACCCGTTTTATGGAAATGAGAAACGTAATGCGAATTTCACATGCTGCCTCACCTATTACTTGCTTTGTTAGTCATCAAAATCATTTACCCAAAAAAGTTTAAGATGTAGTCTTCCCAAAAACTGTGGGATTAACACTTTCAATATTTTTTATTGTGAGGTTTTATGCCTTTTTCTCTAAAAAGGTAGCTGAACCTCTCAGATGCACACATTATATGTGTATAAAGTCACCAACGCCACTGTCCAGCCTATGATTTAGGTTTCTTTTTGCACCGTAATCCATTTACTAATGGAGCCTGTGGGCATGCAAGGTTGATTCGAAAGCGTAGGGGAAGCATTCTACAATACAGCTTTCTAGCCCAAATGGCCAGGGCTAGTTCAGGTGGTAAAGGCCCTCTTCCAGTCAGGGGCGGCTCCTCTATTTGGGCAGAGGAGTGTCGCCACACTTAATTGCCCCCAGAAAGGCCCCAGAGACAAAAAATTAAATTGTAATGAACTTAATTCATTACCATTTTATTTTCCATCAACTCATCTTGAACTGTGTGCCAGGACGGGGCGGGGCCTGCTGAGTGGCATCAATGGTGGTGGGCTACCTTGGCACTAGTTTATAGTGTGCCTGTCCCTTTGGCCGGCTGTCTTGCGATGCCCAGCCTGACATACGTACTATAAATGTCTCAACCCAGTGATCTTAGACCGCTGGGTTGAGAGCAAGCTTAGGCCTCCAATGTCATTGGGAGCCCCAAGAGAGGCGCTCCCTCCAATCCTTGCACTGCTCTGTTGCTGGTTAACAGCATGAGAGCAGCGTCAGGATTAGTTAAGCCCAGCTGGCCGTGACGCCAGGAGAAGACGACCAGAGCGAGGACGTGTCTCCGGAAAGCATGAAGTAACTAACTTTTTATTTTTTATTTATTTATGTATTCTATATTATTTATAAATGTTTTTATGTATTCACCTATTTGCATGCCCCTCCTATTGCCGCAATTGCCAGCCGCCACTGCTTCCAGTGAGGGATAGTGACTTTAAAAACCTTAATAGCTCGGGCAGAGACCAATAATGCTAGTAGAACATACCACTCACTTAGGGTAGAATGCTGAAAATAAACAGGGAGGAGAAAAATGCTGGAATAATGGAGCAGAGCGTCTATACCACCCGTTATTGGCCCTGAACCAATTCATTGTCTTCCATGGTGTCTCAAAACGTTCTAACACTTTTTCAACCTAACACAAAGTGTTCCAAAATAATGATTATTCTATGTTACTACATTTGAGGCAAACCAGGGACACAAAAAAGAGATTGTTAAACTTAAAACTACAGATAGCAGATGCAAAATGCAGCACATGCTTTGCGCCATCTGTCAAAAGAAAACGACTTGGAGAAAAAGAGCAATTTTTCCAGACTGTAAATCATGTGGAAGTAATAAAGTTCCATGACAGCAATTTTTAACAATTACATTTTCTCGTTCGCCTGGCAGTCATCATAGTGGATGAGTTCCATTTTCTAAGACTTACATATTTCTCTTCATGGAAATCTGCCCAGCTTCTCTTTCGGAAGTTGTTAAACTGATGTCTTTTGACAGACATTTATGAAAAAGAGAAATATGAGCAAAGGGTAATAAATCGTGAAGCGCGGGCCTGGAATATCTATATCACTGAGGATAAAAGTGAAGCTTCATATTTCATTCGAGTTCCTGAAGGAAACAGTTCATCGGCGAAGAAAAAAGGGCAGTTCCTGGCTCCGAAGTCAGAACGGAAGCTGCCGGGTCCGGGGTGCGTCATCAACGCAAGGTGGATCAAAGGGCTCCATTATGGAGCCCAGAGCTGCAATCACCACCATTTTGCTACGGGGACCAATTCCAAAATATTTTGCTTAGAAAACACTATTAACATTGAAACATCTAGTATTTCCCATTGCCATTACAATTCCACCGTTTTATTTGACTTTAAATCAACAAGAAAAAAATTGTTTAGTTCTTATGCCATCCTGGAAATGTTATGGCTTATGGCAATGTTTGGGAGGCAGGGCTGGTTCAAAGTCAGGAAGCAAGGCCTAAATCCATGCCATATGATCGTCATAATCAGAAGGGATTCATTTGTTTACTGGTAACAATTTAGAGATCGTGGTTGGTCGTGATTCTGAAAGATTGATATTGGTATATGTGTAGTTGACCAACAATGGACTTCCCTGCTCTGAATCCTGATAAACCAAGCGCTATTGGTAAATATTCGTTATAGAAAGAGTAGCAGACATGTTTACACGTAACCAAAGCTAAAAAAACAGGATATCCGGAAGGAAGAGACCTACAGCATCATCAATTTTTTTTTCATAACATATTTTTTTTTTTATAAAACTTTTTATTTAAGTTGCAGGTGTACATCATATATATAAGGTTGTTTTCAAGTTAACATTTCTAGTTCTCACATTCTTTCTAGGTTGACTCATATTAAGTAACTGTTAATCATATAAACATTTCGTGAACTTTGCATAGATGTGGCAGTTCTCATTTTCACATATTCACTTAGTCACTTCTTGGGCACAATCTAGAGGATCTTCAGCTTTCAACTTGAGTTAAAATAATCATCAATATATAAACATGTAACATTATTAAAGGTCATCACAGGTAGATATACGCTTATGTTTACTCCGATCTTCAGCCACTCCTTACAATCCTCGTCACAATAGAACGGTACATCGTCCGAAAGTTTAACTGTTGTAATCACCCCCCCAGCACCTATTCGTCTTCCCCTTCGGATTCAAGGTCATCATCCTCCGGCAGTGGGTCACAAAGGTCCCCTCTATAAATATTCCATGCCGTCCACACCTTATTCCATTTGCGGGGGCAGGCCCTCAGCACATAAACCGCTCTTTCCGTAATCATCAGCTTGTCCATATTATTACCCCATCTAGTAGTTGTAGGCAAGTCTGGTGTACCCCATTTTTGCGCAATGTCACGCTTGGCCACCATCATGGCCAGGGTAGCCCATATCAAATTGTACCTATTCAGATCATTAGGGTCCCAGATATTTAATAAGCATTTTCGAGGTTCTGGTAAAATGGAGATCTTAAGCGTTTGTGAGACAGTACGCATAACCTGCCTCCAAAATTCTCGGATGTGCGCGCACTCCCAGAGTGTATGATACAGTGTCCCCTCTTCCCCGCACCCGCGAAGACAAAAGGGATGTGGTGCCCGGTGTATTCTGTGAAGTAGGGTCCTAGTGTAATAAATGCGATGTAAGACTTTCAGTTGCACCAGTCTGAATTTTGCCGAGATGCCAACCTCCTTTGGGGAGGCCAGTGCCTCATTCCATTCAGAGTCAGTGATCTCCCTTACGTCTCCCACCCAGTGTTCTCTCATCTTTACCGTCGGGTCTCCCAGGTTGTTGATCAGTTTTTTATAGGGGAGGGAAGTTGCGCTTTGTGACATATAGTCTGTTAAGAGTCTGTCTTCTAGTGGTGAGGATTCTGGCACATCAGTGCCCGTTGGGATCGCTTGAAGCAGTGCGTGCCTGATCTGGACATATCGAAACGTCTCGGTTGGGCTTAGAGAATATTGCTGTTGGAGCTGTGGAAACGAGACCACCGTGCCTTTGTCCCATAGGTCCCCGACTGTGGAGATTCCTATAGAGTCCCACTGCGCAAATCCTTTACAGGATCTCAGGGTCCCCAATGATTTGACGTCCCACAGCGGTGTCAGTTTGGTGATTTTTCCCTGCCAACCCAGCCGTTTCTGTGCAATGTGCCACAGGGCCGCTGTGTGGTGTGTCGGGCCCAGAAGTTTCTTGACATAGGGCTTGTTGTATAGCACTGCGAGCATGCCCTCCGATCCTAGTTGTGACCAGTCAGCTCTATATGCCGGGTCAGTCCTTGAAGCATGTATCCATTGGTTTATTGTTTTAAGGTGGGCCGCCCAGTAGTACAGCTGTATGTTGGGCAATGCTATTCCCCCTTCGTACCAACTCTTCGTCAACTTGTCATAATCTATACGCGCCGGTCCATTACTCCAGAGCAGGCTTGTGACTAGCGCCGCCACCTGTTTGAAGTATTTCGGTTCCACAAGGTAAGGGGTATTTTCCAGCACATAGAGGAACCTGGGCAGTGCCATCATTTTATAAAGGGCTGCCCGCCCAAGGAGGGTCAGCGGCAAGCTCGCCCAGTGTTTGACATCCGCCCGAAGGCGCTCCATAGGTGGCCTCAAGTTTCTGTCAAAAAAGTCTGTAGCGTTATTCGCAATGACAATGCCCAAATATTTAAAAGAGTCACGCGCCAGCGTTAGGGGGCAGTTCCCCGGTAGTACCGGTTCTGGCCCTTTCAGTGCGTACGTACACCACCGACTTTGTCCAGTTCAGGGTATAACCCGACGCCTTACCATGCGTGTTACAAAGATCTAACAGTGCAGGGATCCACCATATAGATCAACATGTCGTCCGCACATAGGGACACTCTATCCTCCCACCCCTCCTCCCATGTGATCCCTCTGAGCAACGGTGTGGTTCTGATTAGGATTGCTAGTGGTTCTATCACTAGGGCGAAGAGCAGGGGTGACAATGGGCACCCCTGTCTAGTCCCCCTTCCCAATGGGAATGTGTGCGAAATGTGGCCATTAGCTACCACCTGCGCCACCGGTTTCGTATACAGCAATCTCACCCATGCTATGAATTTCGGTCCAAAGTCCATGCGTCTCAGTACCTCGAATAGATATTCCCATTCCACCAGATCGAAAGCCATTTTGGCATCAAGGGAGAGTATAACTGCCTTTTCGGGTATAAGGTGTGCTCGGGCCAGAACCCCATGAATTCGTTTGAGATTCAGTGCCGTACTTCTATGTGGTAGAAAGCCGGACTGGTCAGGGTGTATCAGTGTCTGCAAGTGGTGTATTAGACGGGTGGCCAACAGTTTTGCGAGCACCTTGGCCTCCACATTAATCAGGGAGATGGGACGGTACGAGGAGCATAGCGTCGGAGGTTTACCTGGTTTAGGTATGGCCACAATCGTGGCCGTCCGCTGGTCTAGTGGCAGTTCCGCCTTCTCCAGACTTTCCATATACATTCGCTGTAGCGGTGCGCTCAGCGTTTCGGCTCGCGCTTTGTACCATTCTAGAGGTATGCCATTGGGCCCCAAGGCTTTACCTGAGCGTAATGCCTGAATTGCCAGTTGGACCTCTTCCTCCATCGGGTCGAGTTCCAACTCCTGTATTGCCTCTTGTGTGAGTTTAGGGATGTCAATGTTTTCGAGCGCGCGCATCGCCGTTTGAGCGGTGACCTCTCGCTCAGGGGTATATATCTCGTGGAAGTGACGTGCCAAGGTGCATACTATGTCTTCCGGGTGCGTCTGAGTCTGACCGTCGTGTGTGTGTAAGCGCTGTATACCTTTATTGCCTATTCCTCTCTTGTCTAGCCATGCCAGCATTTTCCCAGCTTTATCGCCTATGTCGTATACCCTATTGGCTGTACCCGTGACAAGGCCCTGAACTGTTGTTGTAAGATGAGCTCTGTACTGGTGTTGCCGTAGTTGTAATGCGTGTGCTGTTTCCGGTGAGGGGTCTGTCATGTGGGTAGTGTTTGCAGTGTGGAGCGCCAACTCGAGTTCTGTGAGGTCCCTGCGGCATTCCTTTTTATGTCCCGTTATCGCTGCCATCGCCTCCCCCCGCAGGACCGCTTTGTAAGCCTCCCAGAGGACTGAGGGAGAGGACACCGATCCCGTGTTTTCAGCAAAATATCGTGTGGTCACCAATTGGAGTTCCTTCCTGATCTTCGGGATTGTAAGGTAATTTGGGTATATTGGATAAATTCTAGCACGCTTCTTTTCTTTTGTGGTGAACGACAGGGACACTGGGGAGTGGTCAGATATGCCTCTGGGCAGGATGTCTATTTTATCAATCTTCCCTAGCCCTGTCCCTAAAAACAAAAAATTATCTATGCGGGATAGACTATTATGTACGGCAGAGAAGTAGGTGTATTGTGTTTCTGTGGGGTGCAGGTGGCGCCAGACGTCTGTGATGCCCATTGCTTCCAAGAATCCCGGGAGCGTTGCAGTTCCCCTCTGACGCTCCCTAATGGGAAATGTGTCCATTGTTGGGTCCACTATCGCATTGAGGTCGCCCCCTATAATGGTGTCGCCCTCTGGGAGGTCTAAAAGGAACTTTCCTAGCGCAGGCAAAGCTACGGAGTGAAGTGCCGGGGGGACGTAAACTGAAACCACGTTTAGGGGCTTTCCTTCCCATTGCCCATGTAATGCCGCAAAACGACCCTGGTTGTCTGTTGCACTGAGTAGTACCATAAAGGGGGACGTCTTTTTCATGAGTATCCCTGCCCCTCGGGAGCCAGACGTGAACTCCGCATGCGCTGCCATGACATAGCCACGTCTATCAAGTGCCTTACATGCTGTCCCCGTGAGGTGTGTCTCCTGAAGCAATATGAGGTCAGGGCCCTGGCGTTTAATTGCCTGTAGTACCAGCCCTCTCTTTATTTTATCTCCCAACCCTCTGACGTTCCAAGTTAGGAGCCGCAAGGGGGATACCTCAGATTTCGTGTGCACACCGTCAGTGGGTGTAGTGTGTCGCTGTTGGGCCATTGAATTGCTTGGGTAGTGTTCTGTTCGTCAGAGGAAAGGTCTCGGTGTATAAGTATCGCTCCATGCCGAGGTGCAGGACAAGCACAGTAATCGGTGTATGTATGTATCGTGCGTTGTGAGTGATGACTGACAATACTAACAAAAACTTTGGAACTGTTCCCCCATCCCACCTCCCTGCTCCCCTGCTCCACTGACTTACCCCCGCCCGCTTCCCTAACTTTTTCATAACATATTTAATTGGAATTTGATACAATACAAACGGGGTATATCCAGGCATGGTGCAACATTTACCTCCAAGAATGATCAATTTTAACCTCAAACAAAACAAGACGCGCGACATGCGACATCCATTTTAGAAAGTCGACAGATCACGGACCTAGTTTCTAAAAGCAGTAGAGGGCTTTACTTTACGGGGAACATTTCTACTGCAACAGGTGTGTCTGAAACATGAGTTGTACATTGTAGGATATATATTGGGTTATTAGATGTGCAGCATGTGAGCCCTTCGCAAGTCATAGGCCCACAATTTCCCCTGGGAACCTAGTACACCACTGTAACAATGTTGCACCAGTAAATAGGCAAACCCGGCAATGCGATCATTAATATCTGTAAAACATTTTAACATTGATGAAGACCACGTTGAGCATAAAGGGTTAATAAAGTATTGAAAATAACATCATATCTGTCTGTGTCTTTTTTATACACTGCCAGGACCCACTAAATGCAACCATAGAACCAGCCCCCATAGGCTGGTAAACTCCCTGCTAAAGAGCAAAAGCTCCAGCCAGGGGAGTGCTTTCATACATGACTGCAAAGCCTGGGTGTCCTACATTTTGGGACAACAGCAAGTTTGGGGTGGTTCTAAAAATGTATGGAGGGGGGCGGCTGCTATGCCTCCTGCAGCCCCCAGGACATCATTGATGGTACCTCTGCCCTCATGGGGCCACAACAGAATGAAGAAACACTTTCTCATCAAAGCTCTGCAGGACATTACGGGGCTCTCTCTCGCTGGAGGATGAATTTTCAATGAGGGTCTCTGGTGGCATTCTTTTCTGTGCCGCGCAGCCTCACGCCGCACAGTTTTTAAATAAATGTTTCCCTCATTGGGGGCAACCTAGGTAGTCCACCCCCGGTTGCCCCTGCAAACTCCCCACCTGTCCGGCATTCTCCTTTTGCCGCTGTAGGAGCTAGCAGTGATGTTCTCCCTTGCACACTCCCACGGCCAGAGAGTCTTCTTTTGTGACACAGGCATGGGGAGTGGGAGAAGGCTCATCACAGGAGGAGGGGAGATCACATATGCGCTCCCTCTACTCCATTTGGTGTTGGTGCCCGGAGATGGGGTCCATGACCCCTCCTATTCTTCTTGGGGGAGTGCAACAGCGCTTCCCCTCCATGCATTTGTGTCAGGCCCGTAGATGGGGTTCCAGGCCCTTACTGTTATTGGGGGTGGGCGCAACAGCACTCCTCTGTTCTATTTAGTGGTAAGGGCCTGGAAATAGGGTCCCGGACTCCCAGTAGAGGAACCGGTCTGGGGTTGGGATCTCGGGCCCTGTTGGGCTGAGTTGGACTATTCTTGGCTTATTTTACTACTGGTGGCGAGCTCTAGCAACCAGGTGCATTCCTGGCAGACCTCCTGGCCTCCATGTCTGTATGCTCTGCAGGGAGCTGGTTCCACTGGCTCTCTGTTTCAGCTTTGTCCTGGTCTTTGTATCTTTAGTTCCTATCCTCTGTCTGGAGCTGAAGTCCAAATATTTCCCCCAACTGGTCCTCGGGGAGTATTAGGGGACCAGCCTCACTGGCACTTGGAGATAATCACTGGATCAACTGGGGGCAGAGGGTTTGTCCTTACAGTTGTTCATGTCTGTTGCAGTCCCAGGGTCCAGCAGAAAAAAAGCACAAACAGCCCTCTTTCTCCCTAGTGAAAAAGTTACTTGCCTTCGGTAATGTTGTCAGGAGGTCTTCGGGGATCGGGACTCGTCTGACCGGAATATTGATGTACCACCACTTCCTACACAGGGTGTAAGCGGCCCCTTTAAGGAAAGCGAAGCAGGTCCACAGGAGGAGGCGACGTCAGCACAAGCCACCCTATCCCAGAGCGAGCCGGTGGTTAAGGCGGAAGACGCCGAATATGCAGTGGAGCTTGCCGGGATTCCAGCGTGGAGACCAGTGTGGTTCTGAAATTCTGGACCCTACCGTTGTCCCGGTATCGGGGTCCAATACCCGTGTCCCGAAACATCAACGTACCATGACGAATTTGGTGTCGACGAACCGATAATGACTAGGACATCATTCCTATGCATTTGCGTCATGATCGAGACATGCTAACACCCCTGAATCGTAGTTTCCGTCCCGACCCCTCAGACTCCATTTTGTAAACGGTATCTATCTTGCGTCTTGCCCTCATGATAAGTCAATTAAAGGTCGAGCTTGATCTAAAAGGACACGTCCACCTTCCCTGACTCCTCCCTGACCTGTCCCAACTGACTCCCTTGCCTCCAGCCAAACCTGTTTGGGCAGCTCCTCGCCCAGTGGCCAAACACGATAACATCAATGCACAACATACCACAAACCATTCACCGCGTACAGATCATGTTTTCTACACACATACACACCTGCCCACGCTCCCTGTTTATGGCCAGTTTTATGACTAGGAGGTGCCTTCTTTTATTGGGGCTTCACCGATATCTGATGGGAGTTCCGGGCCTGGCTAGGTAATCTATCACGAATTGGACATCTAAAATACGGGCTTGCCTACATGACTTCGCTCTTTTGTATTATTGTAGAAATATGTGTATAGCCATATCATAAACTCAAGAATTCTTGCTTGCAGCTATTATTTCTGTATATAAGGAGAAGGCTGGTTCTGTAAAAACGAACAGTCTCCTGAGAACACATGACCCGTGTTTGTCGTGCTTCTAGGACACCTGTTACTTGGAAGCTGCCAATAAAACTTGATCTCTGACTCGACTAGAAGACTCCGTGTTTCTGTGGTCCGGAACAAGGGAGAACTCAGAGGTCTTCGGGTGTTATCCCCTGGCACCAAACGGGTTCCTAAAAACCCGTTACCTCAGTTGGCGCCCAACGTAGGGCGGTATCAAGCGGCGACGGTCCAAGCCAGATGTTCGTGAGGAGCTTCGTGTGAAAATTCCAGAGGACGGCCAGCCACTTCAGCGACCCCTGTATGTCGACGTGGTTCCGAAGGTCTTTGCTGCGAGGTTCCCCGCATCCCGACGGCTACGAAGGACTGCTGCCCTGACTATCGCCTTGTTTTGGACCCAGTGATCCTTGGTAGAGCGAAACGATAGACGAGTCTTCTAGCGACGTCACCGATCTTCAAATACTTCAGTTAAGTATAAGTGGAGCGTCTCCCAGTCCTTAGTTTGTCCTTAGTTTTTGGTATCCTTGAGATACGCTTTGATTTGGTACTTGCAAGCCCCAAAGCCGAAGGACTTGTGTATTCACGAGAAATATCGTAACAGATAATCCTTTGAAGTTTGAAGCTAGACTAGTGAGCAAAGATGCCTGGTTTTAGCAGACTTGGAACCTTGTTTTGTCTTGGTTATAGTAAGGACTCCCGATTAGAGGATTCCTGTCCGGTTCCTCCGATTGGAACTCCAACATATGAGCTCTATGTAAAGCACGGCGTAGGTCCTATCACATATAATGAAGTGTGGATAAAATACACCCGCAAGGATGGTGTTTTAAAATGGCCCCAATATGGTAGTTTCGACTCAGAAATATTAGATAACCTAGAGGTCAAATTATTCAAGAGAAAAGCCCGGCCGGCGATGTTTGACTCTTTCCGCTTATGGCGCAAAGAAGCCAAACAGAAAGAAATAAAATTAGCAAAAAAGAATAAAAGAGGTATGTCAATGGTGCAAGCTGCCGTTGCATACAGGGATAACGAGGAAGAGCAAGAAAGCGAACAAATACTTAGGAGCAAGAAACTAGCAGTAGATAAATGCTACCCGATGTTACCAAATAAGGGACAAGGTCAAGAGGAGAGATCCGAGAAAGATCCATTAATGTCCCACTTATTAAGCTCACCTCCACCGTATGCGTTAGACGCTACTACAACGCCAAAGCATTTTACTATACCGCGCCCCGGCGCACGTAACCCAGCTCTTGCACGAACGCCAGCTCCTCTTCAGCTGGTTTCTACTTCTCCGGCGCAGCCTTCTCAAGGGCCGCCATCTTTGCTACCTACTCCATCTACTTCTACGACTTTGCCTACAGCTCCAGCTATTGTCTATGATACTACGTCTGCTCCTACTTCAACTTCCTCTGCTATTGCCTCTACTTCTTCTTTGCCTCAGCCTGTTTTTTCCGATGCACTTGCTCCTCCGCAAGGTTCTCCTTCTATTAGACAAAGAGTGACAGGTACCGTCACTAGTCTATTTTCACCTTTCTTCGGGTCGCCTAAAACGACCCCTAAAACAGAAGATAGACAGTTACGTAGTCAACTGCCTGATTACGAGGAAAGAAAAGTGCTGAATGAACTAGCACGCCAATGGATTACGGATACTGTTAGATATGATGTTGAGTCTGTTATGGAAGTTTTCCGTCAATGGAATGCACCCACTCAGAGATACGTATTCGAAGAAATGTGTGTATATCTGGGCGAAGATGTGAAGACAAATGATCCCAAATACACAATGAACGAACTATGGCGTACACGCTTTAAGTTCTATGAAGGTATGATTATAGGTGCAGATGTTGAGAAAGCGATAGAGTTATTGCTCTCTTATAGGAGTAAGGGAAACGTCTCTAGATCATGTCACGAAGACGATGCACCAGGTGGAAAAAGAGCGAGACAGTACCCCATAAAAGAGGTTCCTCCGGTTTGGAGGGAAGGTGATGCGAATGCGAATCCACCAATTCTGCCTCATTTCCAGCGTGTATGGGTACATGTCCCCTGGAAAAGATCCGATGTCTTAGCACTCAAGCAGACACTGCCTGATCCTCGTAAAAACCCGACTGGGTATTATAAGGAGTTATCACAAACTGCAAGCTCATGTATAATGAATTTAGCGGATATCGACATGTTGTTTGGGAACGTTTTTCCACATCCTCTATGGAGCAAAATACGTCATACGAACCATGACCAAGAACTAGGTGACTCATGGGCGAACATTGCCGCTATAGATGCTAGACAAATAGGTGGTTCTAAACCTGAGCCGTTAATAGCTGAACTTCCCGGTAGAATTATCGCGTACATGAAAACCATGATGCCTGAAGTACGCGTAAACTGGGACAAGCTATCTGCGTGCAAGCAGAAGAAAGATGAGAATGTGTCTGACTTTTTCACAAGATTTGAGGAGACTTTCACCGATCATAGTGGTCAGGATATGGCTACCGAGGGTGGTCAAAGATTGTTTGTAGACAAATTCGTACATAATTTAATCCCTGAACTGTGTAATAAACTGAAAGATTCAGAGAGTGCTTGGGCTGTCTCTACGTCAGCGCAAATTTTAGCTACCGCCCAGTACTACAAAAATAGGCGTAAAGACGAGCTAGATAAAGTCGTCAAAAAGACAAAAGATTTAAAAACTAAAGTTCTTCTCCAGCAAGCCTATCCGCCTCGTACGACTAGTCAGCCCAATTACCAACAACAACAGCAGTATTCGAGAAACGCGCAAGGAAACGAGTTTTCCCATCAGCGTATTGCTTATGGCCCGAATCAATGTGCGTATTGCAAGGAAGAGGGTCACTTTAAAGGTAATTGCCCGGCACTTGCGCGACGTTTGAGCGGTGCTTCAGGTGTAAGGGGACGAGGTGTTCAACATGCCCCTAGAGGTAGGGGCCGTGGAAATTTCACCCAGAATACAACTTCTTTTCCGCCTCAGAATTCGATGAACAGCTTTGACCAACAGAATAATGCGTCATCCAGGTCAGCTCAGTACTATGCTGACGACTATTACACCGAACACGAAAATGAGGGTAACGATTGCTAGGACAGCCATGGACAAAGAGAGGGAGTTATTTCAGTTCCAGTAGATCAGAATGGACCTTATGTCAAGGTAATTACCTCAGGAGTGTCAGAGCCATTTCTGCTGGATACTGGTGCTACAAAAAGTTCTATCATGCACTCGAAACTTCCTGGCGCACCTTTGTCTGGCGAAATGAATATTTCAGTAGGTTTCTCTGGCGCCCCTGTTAGAAACCCGATCTCCAGTCCTATATCTCTTTCTATTGGCCCGTGCGAATTAGAAGCACCCCTCATTCTTACAACAGGTTGCGGTGAAAATTTGTTAGGTTTGGATTTGCTAAAAAGGTTATATGCGACTTTGCACTGTTCCCCCTTGGGAGTACAACTTACTTTAGGTAATAAAGTCATTTCTCCAATGTATTTGTCAAAGGACAATATTCCGACTGAATTGTCATCACTTCCTGATATACTTTGGGCTAATGGCTCTAATGATGTAGGTCGTTTGTAGATAGCACCGTATGTCATAACATTGAAAGCCAACGTTAGGTTGCCACGTATTCCCCAATACAAAATATCTAGCGAATGCGAAAATGCATTATTGACGATTGTTTATGACCTGATTGATAAAGACTTCATCGAAGAAACAACAGGAAATGTTTGTAACAGTCCAGTTCTGCCCGTCTTAAAGCGTACTGATCCTTTACAACCGCCTGTGTACAGGTTGGTGATCGACCTCAGAGAAGTGAACAAGATAGTTATCCCACAGTTTCCAGTTGTCCCCGACATTACTGCTTTATTGACGATGGTTCCAGTTTCAGCAAATTGGTTCTCGGTGATTGACCTGAAGAACGCTTTCTTCAGCATCCCGATTGCTGAGGAGAGTAGAGATATTTTTGGATTCAATTTAGGAGGACGAAGCTTCCGCTTCAAGTGCGCTCCTCAAGGCTACTGCGAAAGCCCATCAATATTTAGTCAGGCCCTGAAAACACAACTAGACACGATTATTCTACCGAATGGTTCAACTCTGATTCAGTACGTAGACGATCTGCTGATCGCTGCAGACACTGAAGAGATTTGCAAGAAAGCTACGTTATCATTATTACGTAACTTATGTGACATGAAGCACAAAGTCTCTCTTTCCAAACTACAATTCTGCCGACAAGAAGTAACCTACTTAGGTCACATCTTGTCGAAGGAGGGAAGGAGACTGACACCAGAAAGAATACAGGCAATTGCAGAACTGAGTGCCCCAAGGACACAGAGAGAGGTTCGAGCCTTCTTGGGCATTACATCGTACTGTAGACAATGGATACCGAATTTCTCACTACTAGCTAAACCCTTGCTGGCACTACTCTGTAAAGACACGCCAAATCCTATGCCCTGGTCTGAAGATTGTCAGACGAGTTTCCACGAGTTGCGTGATGCATTATGTTCGGCTCCTGTGTTGGGAAACCCCAACTACAGTAAGCCTTTTACATTATATGTCCATGAGAAGGAAGGTTGTGCATTATCAGTTTTAACACAACACTTTGGGGACAAACAGCGCCCATGCGCGTATTTTTCGGCAACTCTAGACCCTGTGGCTAAAGCCCTACCAAGTTGTCTGAGGGCTACCGCCGCAGCAGCTGTCTGCATCCGACAATCCGCTGGATTAGTCATGAACAATACTGTGATCGTTATGGTTCCGCATGCAGTAGACATTTTACTAAACAGGACGAAGACACAACACCTTACTAGCGCTCGACTATCCAGTTACGAACTTACACTGCTAGCAAGTCACATCCACATAAAGAGGTGTGATACACTGAACCCCCCAACGTTATTACCCATTCCGACAGAAACAGACAAGATTGATAACCATGACTGCTGTTTTAGGACAGAAGAAGAGACAAAAGGGAGAGTAGACTTACAGGACACTCCCCTTCCTGAATGCAACGATACTTTATGGGTTGATGGTTCATGTTTCAAGCTGCCGAATGGTGATACGACTGCAGCATATGCCGTAACGACATTACACACCATTATAGAGACCGCGCGCATTTCCCATAATTCTGCACAAGCTGCAGAGCTAATTGCGCTTACCAGAGCATGTGTGTTAGCGAAAGGAAAGCGAGTGAATGTGTACACTGACAGCCAATACGCCTTTGGTGTGGCTCACAGTTTTGGGAGATTGTGGCGTGAACGTGGGTTTCTTACGTCACATGGTGCAAAGATACAACATGGACAGTTAGTTAATGAACTCCTCGAGTCACTGACCTTGCCACTACAAGTTGCAATTGTAAAATGCAGTGCACACAAAAAGATTCAGGATGATGTTGGCCGCGGGAATGCATTTGCAGACGAGGTTGCGAAAGAGACTGCAAGGAACACAATGAGTCGGATGTATGTTGTAGGTCCCGCTAGATGGATTACTGATGTGGGAATGTGTGAGGACACCATCGAAAGCGTGAAATCTATACAAGCCGAGGCAACTGAGAAAGAGGTGAATGAATAGAGAGAAAGTAAGGGTAGGTTAGATGCGAATGGTTGTTGGATCGAATTGTCAGAACACCAGCGATGGCTATTACCTAACGCCTATGTACTTGCAGTAGTAACCATGGCTCATGGATTTGCGTACATTAGTTCGAGAGGAATCTGTAAAGTATTGGCCCCAGTATGGCAAAATGGTAATATCCCGAAATATGCAGAGAATGTGGTCAGAAACTGTATGGTGTGTTTGAAGTACAATCCCGGTAGGGGAACCCCAACTCCAGCTGGTCATTTTGCGCCTCCAACGTATCCGTTCGAGGTTTTGCAGCTCGATTTCATTCACATGGAGAGATGCAACAATCTGAAGTATGTGCTCGTTGTTGTTTGCGCTTTCTCCAGGTGGGTGGAAGCGTACCCCCTTAAGGACAATACTGCCTTGTCGACTGCCAAAGCCCTTGTCAAAGAGTTCTTCCCGAGATTCGGTATGCCTAGAATCGTCTGGAGTGATAATGGAAGTGAATTCGTAGGACGCGTGATGAAGAGAGTGTGTGAGTGTTTAGGCATACAACAAAAGTTTCACTCAGCGAATCACCCCCAATCAGCTGGATTAGTAGAGTGCTACAATGGCACTTTAAAGCTCAAATTAGCCAAGATCCAAGTCTGTACAGGTCTTAAATGGCCTGACGCCTTGCCCCTAGCACTCTTGTCAACCAGAATGACAGTCCATTCCAGGTTAGGACTTAGTCCTCATGAGATAGTGTTTGGCCGCCCAGCCAACGTCTGGGGCGTGCCAAGGCCAAAGAAACTCAGCGAAATAGAGCACCCCGTACTGCTTGACTATTTGTGCGAATTAACAACTAAATTGCGTGTTTTACACCAACAGGTTCACAGTTCCTCTCCGCCAGCTTCTGACGATCCAGGTCACTCCATCGAACCCGGCACGTGGGTCTTGGTGCGGAATTTCCAGCGCACAAACAACGGACAGCCGAGGTGGACCGGACCGTACCTGGTACTTCTTTCCACGAGATCAGCTGTTCGGGTGGAAGGCAAAAAGAACTGGGTGCACGGGACCCATTGTAAACGGGTCCCTCTGCCCCTTCCATACGACCGGTGGGTCAACGAAGGAATTGCCGACTCCGAGACAGAATCCATACCTCGCTTCATCCCTTTCAGCGATGCACGTTTAAAAGAAACTGGTACCGAAAAGGAGAGTGATCATATTTTACAAGGACTTGTGCCACCGTCAATGCAGTTGGACACTTCAGAACCTAAGACATTGTTTGAAGATCACACCGTACCTGGGAAACAACAATATAATCTAAGGTCAAGACAAAGAGACTAATAAAAAGCAAACTAATGTGATTTCCCTTCCCCCAAGAACTATTTTTGATTTTTTCAGCTCTCTCACTCTCAGGAAACTTGCTCATTTTTGATTTTCGAACCGCCATCCGGTTCTGCTGCTAGGGTCGCGGTTGAAGTCTGGGGAGTGCAACTGGGGACGTTTAGGTCAACGGTTCTGGTTGGTCCAAGGGTGTTACCCCGGACTGAACAGAGCGCACTCCCTGGCAGAACCAACCTACCACCGCGGGCAGCAACTAGAGGATGGAGTTTCCTAGGGTAAAGAGACCTGCCAGACTCACGGACTTTGAAAGACAATTATGCCCGATACTGGCCAAAAGAAGTTTTTTATTAAATTTATTTTTATGTTGTGTAGCATAGCAATGTTCTTGACTGGTTATACCCTATTCGTCTTTCAAGTTTCCTTGTTTTCAAATGACACCCGGCCACCGCCTCCTCCTACTATCTCTCCACACTACTTTCACCCTCTACCTGAACACGAGTCTGCCAGAAGACTCGAATTTGTAAATAACTCATTCATTCAACTTCTACACCAACACCAGTCCATAATGAACACATCGAACTGTTGGATATGTGGACTCATGCCACACACAACGGATAAGGGTATCCCATACTTCATCCTGCCATTCAGTTATTATGGTTCTCTGTGGGCTTTCCAGACCATGTTCCTATTCGCCCTAGAACCATACCCAACTCGTTCTACTGAGAGTGATTCCAGTAACAAGGCACTAGTAGCAGGGATAAGAAATATGAGTAGAGAGTTCGACACCTATCTTACGATTCCCAAAGATGAACTCACTCCGTACACTCGTTGGAACGTAACTAAATATGGGGTTTACCTGAGTAAGAGCCAGACAGCAAAGAAATCCCGCCCAGTTTGGATAGTACCCAACCGAGGTCACTTATGTTTACAAGGTATCGGCAGGGATCCCAAAGCACAATTAGGAAAGAGTATATGCACGGAAACCTATGTGTTCGCTTCCCGAACTTCCCCTATACTATTAGCAGCCAAAGGCACATATTTCGTCTGCCATGACCAAGCCTACACCTGGTTGCCCCCTGACTTCTCAGGTACATGTTTTATCTCATTTCTGCTGCCTTCCACCTATACGGCCAGAGCAGATTACCATCGGACAAGGACAGCTAGAGGGGTCGTGAGTAAAGACGACACCGCGGGTCAGGAATTCGCTGACTTCGCAAAGGGTTTTCTGCCATCTTGGGGGCCTATGGTGAACAGCAGGAATATTCGCCAGTTATCGAGGATAGTTGAATCCGCCGTGATTACAACGGCCGGAGCCCTTGGCAATTTGACGACCGAACTTCAGTCGGATCGACTTATGACCCTTCAGAACCGAGTTGCCCTAGATATCATACTCGCCGATCGTGGTGGTGTGTGTAGAGTGATCCAATCCAGTTGTTGCATTTTCATCCCTGATAACGCACCGACAGTGTACCAGGCCATCTCTAAGCTACACGAGATATCTGGTTCCCTTCACGTAGAAAAAGGGGACTGGTCCTTACTAGGGTGGTTCTGGGAACTGATCGCTACCTGGGGATGGAAAACACTGATCTTCATCGGGATGATCTTAGCACTTCTGTTTATGTTCTGCCTGTGTGTACAGTGCGCTCCTGCACTATGTGGCCTCTGTGCTACCTCATGTGTACGGCAGCCTGTGTCAAGGGACGAACTGAGCAACAGAATGATGATACAGCAGCATCTCCACGAATTCCTTCATACAGATTTAGACTCGGATTAACATGAATTATTGCCTTATATGAGGGCAAAAGGAGGGTCTGTGGTTCTGAAATTCTGGACCCTACCGTTGTCCCGGTATCGGGGTCCAATACCCGTGTCCCGAAACATCAACGTACCATGACGAATTTGGTGTCGACGAACCGATAATGACTAGGACATCATTCCTATGCATTTGCGTCATGATCGAGACATGCTAACACCCCTGAATCGTAGTTTCCGTCCCGACCCCTCAGACTCCATTTTGTAAACGGTATCCATCTTGCGTCTTGCCCTCATGATAAGTCAATTAAAGGTCGAGCTTGATCTAAAAGGACACATCCACCTTCCCTGACTACCCCCTGACCTGTCCCAACTGACTCCCTTGCCTCCAGCCAAACCTGTTTGGGCAGCTCCTCGCCCAGTGGCCAAACACGATAACATCAATGCACAACATACCACAAACCATTCACCGCGTACAGATCATGTTTTCTACACACATACACACCTGTCCACGCTCCCTGTTTATGGCCAGTTTTATGACTAGGAGGTGCCTTCTTTTATTGGGGCTTCACCGATATCTGATGGGAGTTCCGGGCCTGGCTAGGTAATCTATCACGAATTGGACATCTAAAATACGGGCTTGCCTACATGACTTCGCTCTTTTGTATTATTGTAGAAATATGTGTATAGCCATATCATAAACTCAAGAATTCTTGCTTGCAGCTATTATTTCTGTATATAAGGAGAAGGCTGGTTCTGTAAAAACGAACAGTCTCCTGAGAACACATGACCCGTGTTTGTCGTGCTTCTAGGACACCTGTTACTTGGAAGCTGCCAATAAAACTTGATCTCTGACTCGACTAGAAGACTCCGTGTTTCTGTGGTCCGGAACAAGGGAGAACTCAGAGGTCTTCGGGTGTTATCCCCTGGCACCAAACGGGTTCCTAAAAACCCGTTACCTCACCAGAGAGCCTACCGAAGACGCCAGGAGAGACGGAAGGAAGCCGCCGCCTGGTAGAAAGGTCCGAAGAGTCCGGGAAGGTGCGACCCGGAGACTACAGGACATCAGATACGCCACGCGATATCCCGCCGCGCGACGTCCCGCCACACTCCAGGAGGAGCGGAGGTACGTCGCCGCATACAGGGGTTTGTGTATTCACAGGGAGGGAACAAATAAAGGGTGGAGGGTGGTCACCGGTTGTTCTTTCACATGGTAGCGGAGCTCAGTGCGTCCCTCACACCCCGTCCCTGTTATCGTCCTGAAGAAAGTTCCCCAACATTGATCCTTGGCTTTCATTTTTCTTTCCTATAACGCGGATCCTTCGGAGAGAGACGGAAGCCACAGTACTCCACGGGAACTCCCACAACGAGGACAAGAAAATAAGCAAGAACTCTCAGAGTTGATTATTTACAGACTACCTATTTTGTTTCGCTTGCACGATAAAATAAAATAAAATAAAAACCAAGCCCCACTATTCGATAGTCCTGCCACATTCTTTAAAAGGGCAAAGTCATAGTGTGTCATATCCCTTCCCCAGATCCATCGGGACAAAAGTGGTGGAGAATGCGGGCATATGCCATCTTATAAAGGACGGAGAACCTGATAGCACAAATGAGAGAAAGCCAAAATAAACTGGAATAGGCAATGGAAAAGAACGCCAGTCAAGCAGAGAGGGATCGGGCAGTCTTTTCTTCGGCCATACAAACTCAAGCAGACAATTTAACCAAATTGGCTGAGGGACAGTCCCAGTTAATGTTAGCGCTTAGCCAGGGTAGAGACTCTATATTAGCAGGAACGGTTATTCCGCTCCAGAAGTACGTTCCGGGTGACGATCCTCTCTCCTTCTTCCTAAACTTTGAGCGAGCGGCTAGGGCTAGTGCATGGCCTGCAGAGAGATGGCCATTCTATTTAGCCCCCTTGCTCACCGGGGAAGCTCAAGCCGCATATCAGATGGCTAATAAAGACGGCACCGCCACATACGGGCATGTGAAGCAGTTTATCTTAGACTGGGGGTGGATGAGGAAACCCACCGTCTAAGGTTCAGACAGGAGAGAGGAGCACCAGGAGACACCCCAAAAGCGTTATTTTACAAGTTAAAGGATGCAGCTGACCATTAGCTCAAACCCTTGGAATCTACTCCAGAAGAAATTATGAGCAAGATTTATCTGGAACAGTTCCTGGAGGCTTTGCCTTATGGGAGAGGTGGCTTCGTCAGCATGCTGGATTGACGATCGAGCGTGCAGTGGAAATGGCCACTTCTTATACCAGGGCCCAAAGTAGAAATCTACTGCAAGAGCCAGAAAAAAAACCTTAAGACTTCTTTGCCTGCCAAGAATGAAAGAAAACCAACCAAAACCCAGGCAGAACCCTTACGATCACGTATAGGAAAGAGAGAGACCCTGCCTTCGTCCGGACCTCAGTACTATGAGTGCGGCGAGTGGGGCCATATAGCCAGATTTTGTAAAAAGAGAGGAGAAAAACAAGAAGAAGAACCCATGGACGTTAGTTACCTACCCCAATCCATCTTATACGCTCAAGAGACGGGTCCAGTATACTATGTAAGTTTGTGTATGAATGATCAACAGGTAACCTCCTTATTAGACTCAGGTTGTAGGCATTCAGTAGTAAGAAAGGAACTGATCCCCTATGAGTATTTGGTCCCTGGAAAGATGGTAAGGATCAGGTGTGTTCACGGAGACATAAAAACATACCCGGTAGCTAGAGTCACTCTTCAGCCAGAACTGGGGACAGAAGTAAGGACAGAGGTAGAAGTCCTGCCTTTTCTTCCTGAACCTCTCATAATAGGTATAGACAACCCATGCTTCCCCAGTCTCTTGTTAGGGAACCTGCAGAAAAGCCCCACTCTGAAGAAACCCCATGATGACCTCTTAGCCTCAGAATCTTGGGCTATGGATACTCATTTTAGGACATCCAATTAAATGAAAGTAGTCTCAGCAATGTTTGGCAAAATGCTAAAGAAACACAGGATTCCCCTCGTCAGACCTACCCGTGTTTCAGAGAACGTAAGGGGCTTCTGTATAGGATAGCAAAAAAGGGATAGGAACCACAGTTGGTGGTACCCATCGGCTTTCGAGATCAGGTTCTGTTTTTTTGCCCATGCCCATCTCGTGGCAGGACATTGTGGGGCAGAAAAAACATCCCAGTCAATACTTCAGAATTTCTATTGGACAGGAATCCATGCCCAAGTGAAGAAGTATTGCCAGGAGTGCCCAATATGCCAAAAGAAGAAACCCTACACCCCACCGAAGGTCCCGCTGAACCCCCTCCCCATCATTAGTAAGCCTTTTGATCGTATTGGGATGGACCTCATAGGGCATCTTCCTAAATCCACCACGGGTTATCAATACGTCATTGTGATAGGGGACTACTCAACCCGGTATCCGGAAGCCCTTCCTCTGCGCTCTGTTACCTCCACCACTATAGCACAACGACTGATTGAGGTCTTTTCGCGAATGGGGTTTCCCAGGGAGATCATTACTGACCAGGGGACCCCTTTTGTGTCCTGTTTAATGAGACAGGTCTGTAAACAGCTTGACATAAAACATATCAAAACATCAGTCTAACACCCCCAGACTGATGGTCTCGTAGAACGCTATAATGGTCATCTTAAACTTACTCTCAAAAAGATGTTAATGGGGGACGGGAAGAATTGGGACCAGCTTCTCCCTTTAGCCCTATTCGTCCTCCGGAGCCAGGTACAAAGTAGCCTTGGGGTTTCCCTCTTCGAACTCCTCTTTGGGAGGAAACCCAGCACACTACTTGAAATAACTAAAGAAAGCTGGGAAACCGATGGGATCTAAGAAGCACGTTCCTTATTGAATTATACCAACCAGATAAAAACCCGGCTACACAAACTTAGAACACTGGCCTATGACACCTTAGAGAAAGCCCAGAACAAACAGAAGTACTTTTATGATCAAGGAAAAAAATGGAGAGAACTGAATACTGGGGATTGGGCTTTAGTTTTATTGCCTTCCTCTACACATAAAATGAAGAAGGAGTGGCAGGATCCTTTCCAAATCAAAAAGAAAATCGGGAAAATCACATATGTACTAGACCTCCCGAATTCTAAGACACAGATGTACCACATCAATCTTCTAAAAAAATGGTTGGGTCCCCTCCCTAAAGATACACATAACATCTCTACTATGGAGGACGTCCCACATACTGTTGATGCTACGGTCATCAATTCTGAACTGACTGAAAGACAAAACAAGGAAATACACTCACTCCTCCTTTCCTTTAAAGATATATTTTCAGACCAGCCGGGAAGAACATCCCTGACCACACATTCCATCCCTACTGAAGAATGAAAAATAGTTACGCAAAAACCATATAGAGTCCCAGAAGCCCGTCGAGTTGCCCTTCAAAAGGAGGTGTCCCAGATGTTGAAAATGGGTGTCTTAGTGCCTTCCCGCAGCAACGGGTGTTCCCCCATAGTACAAGTACCAAAGCAGGATGGTAACATCCGGTTCTGTATTGACTTTAGGGTCATGAACCAGATATCCAGGCAGGATGGCTATCCCCTTCCCAGGGTTGATGAGTTAATAGAACGCCTTGGTGAGGCCTGTTACATCTCCACAATTGACCTCAACAAGGGCTATTGGCAGATGCCCCTGAACCCAGATGACCAGGAAAAGACCGCTTTTGCCCACCTGATGGTCTTTATAATTACGCTGTGTTACCCTTTGGGTTACACGGAGCCCCAGCCATTTTTCAGCGGCTAATGGATACACTCTTAGCACCCCATGTAAAGTATTCATCAGCCTTCTTAGATCAATCAATCAATCAGTGGATTTGTAAAGCGCACTACTTACCCGCTAGAGTCTCAAGGCACTGGGGGGTAGGGAGGCACTGCTGCTAGTGGTCGAAGAGCCAGGTCTTGAGCAGTCTCCTGAAGGCCGGGAGGTCTGCGGTCTGTCGAAGGTGGAGGGGGAGGGCGTTCCAGGTCTTGGCAGCGTGGTGGGAGAAGGATCTACCCCCAGAAGTGGTTCTGTGGATGCGCGGGATGGCGGTCAGAGACAGGTCGGCGGAGCGGAGTTTCCTATTGGGTACGTAGAAGGAGAGTCTATTGTTGAGATAGGCTGGGCCGGTCTTGTGGAGTGCCTTGTGTGCGTGGTTCATGAGTTTGAAAGTGATTCTTTTGTCGACGGGGAGCCAGTGCAGGTCTCTCAGGTGTGGGGTGATGTGGTCTCGGCGTGGGATGTCTAGGACCAGGCGTGCGGAGGCATTCTGGATTCTTTGGAGTCTGCTGATGAGTATGGACGGGGCTCTGGCGTAGAGGGCGTTTCCGTAGTCGAGTCGACTGCTGACGAGAGCGTGGGTGATGGTCTTTCGTGTGTCCGCCGGGATCCATCTGTAGATCTTGCGGAGCATACAGAGGGTGCGGAAGCAGGAGGAGGAGACTGCGTTGACTTGGTTGGTCATGCTGAGCTTTGAGTCGAGGATGACTCCTAGGTTGCGTGCGTCGTTGGTAGGTGCCGGGGGGTGTCCCAGTGATGCTGGCCACCAGGAATCATCCCATGCTGAGGGGTTAGGCCCAAGGATGAGGATCTCCATCTTGTCCGTGTTCAGCTTGAGCTGGCTTGCCTCCATCCAATCGGCGACGGCCTTCATACCCTGGTGAAGGTTGGATTTGGCAGTGAGGGGGTCCTTGGTGAGGGAGAGGATCAGCTGGGTGTCGTTGGCGTAGGAGATTATGTTGAGGTCGTGTAGTCGGGTGATGCAAGCGAGTGGAGCCATGTAGACGTTGAACAGCGTCGGGCTGATGCGACGATGTGGTGGGGAAGAGGTTCAGACGGGAAGCCTGAGTGGATGGTGCTCATGGTCTTGATTATGTCTTCGGTGCTCACGTTGGTCCATGTGGTAAGGAGGTCATGGTCGGTGGGGTTCGGAGTGTTCGTCGTGGTGGGGTCCATAGGGTTCAGCCGGGGGTTGAAGCTGTTGTGGATGTCGGTGATCTTGCGGTGGAAGAAGGCAGCGAGGGTGTCGCACAGGGCTTGCGACGGCGGGATGTCGCTGGTGCAGGAGCTAGGATTGGAGAGTTCTTTCATGATGTTGAAGAACTCTTTGTTGTTGTGGGCGTTGTTGTCGAGGCGCTCTTTGAATGAGGCTCTTTTGGTGGTCCTGATGAGGTGGTGATGGTAGCGAATAGCTTCTTTGTGGGCTGCGTGGTTGCCGGGCATTCGGTCATTGAGCCAGATGTTTTCAAGTTTCTGGCAGGTGAGCTTGGAGGCCAGGAGCTCCGGGGTGAACCAGCTGGCTCTCTGGCTGGTGTCTCTGTCAGTGGGTTGTCTCACTGGGGCTAAGTTGTTGGCGCAGTCTTCCATCCAGAGTCTGAGGGCGTGTGCCCCATCCTCAGGGTCGATGGGCTGGTCGGTGGGCTGAGTGCGAGGTGCGAGATGATATAATTGTATATAGCAAGTCATGGGAGGAACACCTAACCCATCTCAACGCCATTCTTTCTGCTCTTCAAACAGCTGACCTCCACATAAATGCCAAGAAATCCAAATTTGGTTTTCAAAAAGTGAGGTATCTGGGCTACCTTCTAGGAGAGGGAGTAGTAGAACCACAGACAGAAAAAGTACGGGTAATACAAGACACGCCTTTTCCCACAACAAAACGCGAACTTAGAGCCTTCTTAGGGCTAGTGGGATACTATCGGAGGTTTATTCCCCAATTTTCGGAAGTCGCAGCCCCCTCACCGACATACTCAAAAAAGGGACATCTCCATGCCACATCCGATCTCCCTCAATCCTTGAAAGACAGGCCTTTCAAAATCTCAAAACAGCTCCAACCACCTCTCCTGTATTAGTTACACATGACTTCAATAAACCATTCATTCTTCAAACGGATGCATCAGGGGTAGGCATTGGAGCAGTTCTATCACAAGAAGATGACCTAGGTAATGAAAGACGTGTCCTTTTCATCAGTAGGAAGTTATTTCCAAGAGAGAAGTTTTATCCCACTATAGAGAAGAAATGTCTGGCGGTTAAGTGGGGAATTGAGAAACTTCGTTATTACCTTGAGGGTAGATCCTTCATACTATATACTGACCATGCCCCTTTAACTTGGTTCCAAAGGAACAAAGGTTGTAATGATCACATTCTTCGATGGTTCTTGGTTCTCCAACCATTTCAGTTCAAGGTCCGTCACCGTAAAGGTACTGAACAAGGGAACGCTGACTATCTGTCCCGTTACCCTCTTTCCCCCAATCGGGGAAATCTTAGGGGGGGATGTGTCAGGAGGTTTTCGGGGATCGGGATATTGATGTACCACCACTTCCTACATAGGGTGTAAGCAGCCCCTTTAAGGAAAGCGAAGCAGGTCCACAGGAGGAGTGCCCCGAGGCGACATCAGCACAAGCCACCCTATCCCAGAGCGAGCCGGTGGTTAAGGCGAAAGACGCCGAATATGCAGTGGTGCTTGCCGGGATTCCAGCGTGGAGACCAGAGAGCTTACCGAAGACGCCAGGAGAGACGGAAGGAAGCTGCCGCCCAGTAGAAAGGTCCGAAGAGTCCGCGAAGGTGCCGACGGACCCGGAAACCTCGGACACCAGATACGCCACGCGACATCCCGCCACACTCCAGGAGGAGCGTGGCTGGTGCAGGTACGTCGCCGCATACGGGGGTTTGTATTTTCACAGGAAGGGAACAAAGAAAGGATGGAGGGTGGGCAACGGTTGTTCTTTCACATGGTGGTGGAGCTCGGTGCGTCTCTCACACCCCGTCCCTGTTATCGTCCTGAAGAAAGGTCCCCAATATTGATCCTTGGCTTTCTTTTTTCTTTCCTATAACGCGGATCCTTTGGAGAGAGTCAGAAGCCACAGTACTCCATGGGAACTCCCACAACGAGGACAAGAAGATAAGCGAGGACTCTCAGAGTTGATTATTTACTGACTACCTATTTTGTTTCGCTTGCACAATAAAATAAAATAAAAACCAAGCCCCACTATTCGATAGTCCTGCCACATTCTTTAAAAGGGCAAAGTCATAGTGTGTCATACCCCTTCCCCAGATCTATCGGGACAAATGTATTATCTGGTAGAGACACAGTCTAGCCACAGATTCCTTAACTTTGAATTCTCCCCAGGCGTCAGACTGGATCTGGCAAATTTTCAGGAGTACCTCTGTGGACGTCAGTTTCTTCTGGCAAACCTTCAGCGCCAGAACATGGAGCCACTATAGAAACTGATTGTGGAAACAGTGTGCCAAAAAAATAAAAAATCTTTGAAACATTAATAAAGGACAGCAAATGGTATGTAAATACCAAACATTAAAGAAAACCCCAAAAGAACAAACGAAGCATAGGGGTACGTGAAAACCCTGCACTCTGGTGTATAACCAACATGCAAGGGGAAATACCTTATATTCTACAGACCATTCACTAATAAAAATAAATAACATGGTACTATCCAACCAAACCTATAAAAACAACACCAAGCTGTTTGTTGAAACACATCATTACAAGAGATAATGACAGTGCCAATACAAGGTATGATCAAATTAGAGAAAGACTTTCAAAGAAATAACCAAATGAATCAACACTGCTCACTGGTGTTTAATCCAATGTAAAAAAGAAAACACCCCACCTCCACCGATCACTCACCATTGAAAATGGATGGTATGGCAACATCCAAAACATACCTATGTGGCCAAACCAAGTGGTCTGTCCTAACATTATTTGAGACGATGATCACCGACATATAAAACCAGTAGTGAAAAAAGGGTATAACCCTTAGCTCATAGGTCATTTGCAGAGTTGGGTAGATGGGCAGGGCATTAAGGAATCTGCGGCTAGACTGTGTCTGTACCACATAATACATTACCGTAGGTAAGTAACTTGTTATTCTGATAGAGACATCTAGCCGCAGACTCCTTAGCTTTGAATTAAATACCATAGCTATACCCATCCAGAGGAGGGTCTGCAAACTAATCCTACAAAAGTTCTCAAGAGAACTCGTCGGTCAAAACCAACAACCGACCGAATATATATGAATAGAAGAAAAAAGAGCTTGAGCTCTTAACAAAAACGGTAGCAATGACCACAGACAATATAAAGAATAAACAACCCAGCAGAAACAAAAGAACCGAGCCTTAAGGGAAACAGGATAAACCCCTGAGTAAGAACATCTGATAACAGTCAGACACTAGTAAATAACCCACAAAGGGAAGGAAAACCCCTAGACCAGAAGGGCCAAGGACAAAACGAATGCCATTTCGCCACATTCTCTACCTCAAAAAAGATTTATTTGAAGAAGAAGACCTTACTTAATAAGTCCAGAAAGAATGACTTCTAGAAATCTATTAAAACAAAGATGAATAAACCATCATTGCAAGGTCTGGAGACACGATACATGAACTAAGAAAGATGAACAATAGTCCATCCCTGGAACAAAAAATATTCTATAGGTAAAATGACCACCCGATGGTTCACATAAGGATAGGAAAGAAGTAAAGATGACAACCAAACAGATTGGCATCTGCTATAGCTATTGATCAATTATGTAAAGATATATGCATCAGGTATCACACACCGAAATTAGCGGTGAAAAGGGACAAATCGCATCCCACAATAAAATATTTCCTCTTTTTCTGCTTTTTTTATTTAGGAAAACATATCCTTCTTCATCTCTCTCCTTCTCTTTCTCTCTCTCTCTCTCTCTCTCTCTCTCTATACGCACAGAGGACAACAACGCTCGCCAGTGAGTAATCGTGGTAATAACAGCGGGCACTGTGCTTCGAGCAGACATTGACTCACATGAGATTTTAATCATTCAATTGCTAACAAAGACAGCGCCCACTGGGGTTTTTTACTATATGGTCGGACTGCTGATACCATAATGCTTTGCAGCACATGCCGGAAATGGCGCGAGATCTTGCCCTAAAGGCGGGACCTCTCACATTAAATAGCAGGTGTTCCGAATCAAGCTGTGTTTGTTGCATCATTGAAAGGCTCTGGAAGAAGGATTATATCCGAAACGCGTCAGCCATCTAATGTCAGCATGTTAACCAGGAGCCTGCTGTTGACCTCACTGCATGAGGAAACGTTGTTGGGAGGGCATTCTCACAGTGGGCAATCTGTTGTGATGGAATATATATATATATATATATATATATATATATATATATATATATATATATATATATATATATATATATACTTATATATATATATATATATATATATATATGTTCAAGCAAATGTCCCTTGCTGGAGGAGGAGCGACCATTCAGCTGGTGCCGGTGCCGAGTCAAGGACAAGACTCGTTACAATTTTCCAAAGCAATTTGAAATAAAACACCGCACTCTTCTAGGTTTTGATTAAGCTTTTTAATCCATCAAGGAAACGACTTCCTCACCTACGCGTTTCAAACAGATTACTGTTCTTGCTCACGGTAGTTACAAGTCCATTTTTTCTTTTTACTATTTATACCCTCCTACCCATGTGGCAATTAGGATGCATTATGGGAGGGGTAGTTTTTGGTGAAAACAAACCATGTCAGGTCTCTTTTACAAGATATAACAGTCTGATTATTTGACTTTCAGATGACTCATGATGGCTGAGTGCCTATGGTTTTATTGAAATAAAACCATTACATAGCGGGTCGAGTTGTTATCTCGCTCGCTGCATAAATGTACATTTATAGTACATTGTGGGTGGTAGCTAAGTGCTAATTGTGAAAGTCAATGACTTATAACTTGTTCCAGGACTCTGACATTATTTAAAATAAACGCTGTAAATAACAAACAATAAATTTTTTATACTTATACATATGTACTCAGTTTAACCCTATATATTTCAGACTTATAAGCATTATGTACTCAAAGGAGTCAAAACGTTCGGTTCAAGTTTCAAGTTTGCATTTCCAGATGTTGTGTTATAGATTCAAACACTCCTTAGTGAGAAATAATATTTGAGAAGAATATTATACCATCTTATTTACACGGAGGTCTTCATACATCTAGTCATGTGAGTATGTTGGACTATTGGATAACTCATAAATGTACATGAAGTTCCTCGTCCCCGTTCAATCCTTGCGGGGTCTTAGTTTTGAATTTTATTATTAATTTTGACTCCAAACGTCTGAGTTTCTGCAGGCGATTGCCACCTCGCTCATTGTCCGGTATCATTGCCAGTCCTGAATATCTTACATTTAGCCAGGTTTTGTTTTTGTGAGTCATGAGGTGTTTTGCCATGGCATACGTTTGGTCCTTGTTTTGCATGGCCCTGATGTGTTCTAACATCCTTTTCTTTAGGGCACATATGGTCGATCCAATATATCTCTTACCACACTCACATTCCAATAGGTAGACAACATAATGGGATTCACAGGTGATCTTAGTTTGAATTTCAAAGGGTTGGCCCATACATACATACATACATGCATATCTATACTACTATTATAAAGAGAGAACTGTGTCCTTTGAGCCAGGTAAACTCAAAAAGTACACCACCAATCGCAAAACCTAATACAGCGTTGGAAAGGGGAGGTCCAGGAGATGGACATAGGCTATATAAAAATTTTAAAAAACGTAATTAAAAAAAATTACCATAAAAAAAAGTAGTCCCTTGAAAGTAGCGCCGGCCGCGAGGTGCGTCATGACATCAGGAGCGAGGGGAGGAGCGGCGTACGCTGACGTCCGAGCATTGATTGCAAAGAGCGGAGATTGGAGGACTGGTGAGACGTGATTGGAGCAACCGACGCTGATGTCTGAGCATTGATTGCAAAGAGCGGAGACTGGAGGACTGGTGAGACGTGATTGGAGCAACCGAGAGGCGAAGAAAGGGGGACCCGATAAACGAGAGACGTGTGGCGAGTAGCAGAGAGGGTCAGGAAAGGGGTCACTCACTTGTGTGATAGTCACAAGGCAACAGCGCTAGGAAGGGGGCGGAGTGACGTGATGCTGAGGCGGCCAGGAAGCAGGTATTGAGGTATAAAGACCGAGCGCACGGGAAGGGGTGCTGTGACAAGGTGTAGTAGATGCCACGTGGGAAGGGAACAGGTGACAAGGTGTAGTAGATGCCGCATGGGAAGGGGTGCTGTGACAAGGTGTAGTAGATGCCGCGTGGGAAGGGAACAGGTATGATGTATACAGCCAGCTGGAGCGCAAGGGATATGGCAGAAGGCTTCAGAGGGCTGGTATGCGTAGAGCGAAGCAAATAGCGGCTTTTGCAGTACGATCATCCTTCAGCACAGTCAGAAAGTCAGTGAGCAAACTAACAAGAGTGGATATGATGCAGATGTGTCTACAGAAGTCGAAAGAATGCTGCCCTAGCATCTAAAAAGGTGACCAGGAGGTGGAAAAGTGGGCTCTTATGCAAACCCAAAACATGGTCTGAAAGAAAAGGTTTAAATACACCCAGAGCCTAACCGATCCCTTTTTCTACGTGCAGGCGGGGGCTCTGAAGCCTAATTGCTCCCGGACAACGTCGGGACGGGCTGCTAGTATATATATATATCTCCGAGGCACACTCTGTCATCCCGCGCTTACCTGAGCTAAACCATCAGGGTAGGTACATACCCGTAACCGTAGTTTCCCACCGGCATTATGCCGCAATTAGAAACCGCGCCTTAGACCGACACAACTCTCGAGCATACTGTCTCCGCGCATTAGGAAGCAAACCAGAGTTGTCGGCATGGTTGCTAAGGTTATACGCACAACAATAGCCCTTAGCCAATCAGGGACCCACACGTCTCCCAGTTTACTGAAGCCGACGTATCAGAATCCATTAAAGTTTAACGAGGGCGGACATGGGAGGGCGTAATGTGGATGACACAATTAGGACGGAGAATTGTTTACATGAACCTGTAGAAATAGCCTCAGTGTACGATCAGTATTTTCACTCGTCCAAGGGCAAAACTGACAATGTAAGATGTGATATTATGTTAGACATGACGTAATGTTTAAATATCGCACAAGTGGTTAAACTGTATGAATACACTACGGCCATGCAGTTAATGTGCCTATTGTAGATAACTGTGACGTCACTAGCCAGGATGTAATTGAATCACCTTAGCAACAAGCAATGCTAATTATGTGTGTGACGTCTGTGCTCCAAACGCTGTATGTATATATAAGTGCACTGTGAGATGGTCAGATGTTAGTGAGCAAGGCGGGAGAGAGCCGCCGAAACGCGTCTGAGCAGAAGCTGTAACTGAGAATAAAACGCTTGAATATTGATACACGGAGTCAGCGCCTTCTTTTGATGGAAAGTTTGGTATGGTGAAAATATATATATATATATGAACTATATCCAAGCATATGTAATAAATATGCACACACTTATGTATATACACAACAGATAACGGAACTGAAAAAACAGCCCAACAACACCATACAATATATCCTTGAAAACAATATCGCACCAATAAAACACCGTAGGCATCAAGAAAATGCTATCAGACAAAAGTATGTTAAAAATCGATACAACCTGAAAGAAAACATAAAAAGAAGAATCCTTGCCAGCAGCAAGCACAAACGATCACACTTGCCCCTTCAAGAAGCAACCGATCATATGCTTACACCATGATGTCTCAAGGACTTTAAGTTACAGAGAATGACAGATGTATCCTAAAAGAGGAACAAATGTCCTCAAGAAAACAGGTAACAACTAACCTCCAGACAGAAAAATGCATGTAAAGAATATTGTAGGTAAATAAAGAGGAAGAATAAGAGCTTTTAAGAAAGCCTAAAATTCTCCTAATATGTAAGCATTGGTCGAAAACAGCCTGAAGGCAAAGTCTTCTCCGAAACTGCTTCTTTGATAACTTTAGATAACTTTAGACACAGAGTTCACACAGCAATCATGTTCCAAAACTGAACACAGGAATTACATATACCCTCCAATAAAGGAGGAAACCAACCAAGAGTGTGATCCTTTGAATACAAACAGAGCCACAATGAGCATGCAGACTGCCTAAATAGTGTACAGGACTGCGCTTATTATCGTGACAAGGAAAAACAGAGTATATGCAAAAATAGGTCCACACCCTATGTACTAGGTATCATAATCAACGTAACAATATGTCTCCATAAGAGAAACTAAAGGACAGAAGTCATGCAAATTCAGCATACTGAGCAGCGTCAAAGAAGCATGTGAACAGATAAGCTTCCCAACCAGAAGACATTTTCCTTTTAATACACTGCTTGAGCATAAAGCTCACCCTCAGCGGTAAAAGAAGAAAGGGGGAACACAACCTTCCTTTAAACACCAATAAAAACGGTATTGAAACAAAAACATCTGCTCCTCGCAGGAACACCATCCAGTGCACTAAAACTGGACATGCCAATGCCCTAGCAATGCTTACCCCCCTGATATAGAAACAGCATGCATCACCTATACAATCCAATTACAGGTCAAATAACCTATACACAGAGAATAAAGAATTACGCCTCTGTATTCCTTTGCCCATCACAGAGGCGTCTTTTTTGCGCATCGGCCTGATCCCCAAAGAGTTGGTCAGACGCTTGGCGCATACGGACTCCCCGGGTTTTTGCAGCATCATTAGAGTCAGAGGACACCCCGCTCGAAATAGACTCATATGGCATTCTGCTCTGACGGAAGGTGAATTATACACTCTACCTAGAGATTTCACGTCCTGCTAAAGTTGCCGCTTTAGGTGCGTCTACCCGTATATACATTGAGGACAAGCAGGATATTTTATTGTGCATTTCTGTTGCAGCCACCATCTACCCTTAGAAACCCTCTTATTTAAACACGCACCTGGGGGATACCTTATCAAAGCTCAGAAATATCTTTCGATCTCAGATTACACTGGATCGTCGTTTGAATTTTTGAAGCATTTCTGGTGATCCAGGATTCTTTGTTTCTGCACTGCAATCATTCTCCTTTAATTCATTCTGGTTCTTGTCTAAGGACAAAGAATATTCATCCTCACTAATAGCTGCCTGTGTCTACAGTATAAAGACCATTGGACCATTGTATCGCAATTTTGTGAACAGTACAATAAGACGGTGACCGATGAAGGCGATAACGCCGAAACGCGCGTAGTCCATACTACCGCCTTGCCTCCATCAATCTGTCTATGTTTTAGTGTGTACTGTGTTTTCATCACTATATATGTAATAATGAAATAACAACAATGATGTGATATGATTATCAAAAAAGTTTTCTGTAAAATATAATAAATATATACCTTTCTATAAAAATAAACCCATATTCAACTCAAATCATGTGCTTCTAAATATGTTGGGTATAGTTCATAACTGTATAATATAACTGAATGGGCAACATACGACGTTGTTTTTATAGCCATTTTCTGACTTAGCTATAGACCTTTCTCTACACAGCCCCAAATAGTTGGGCACCATCAAATGGCAAATTGATCAAAGTCGAATGTATAGCATCTGAAAAACCTGAAGCTGCCAACCATGCACAGCACAATAGCGCCACTGCCGATGACATGGCTTGACCTAAAGAATCTGTGGTGTCCATGCCACATCTAATTGGAAGCTTAGCTGCCTGTTGACCATCTTTTATCAAGCCACCAACCTCAGAACGAATGTTATCTGCAAGAGATTGCAGCAAATTCTGCAAAGAATCCCACAAAGCATGGGAAAAACATACCCGCACCCAGGACCTGTTGGTGGATCTCAAGGCAGAGCTGGCAGAAGCAAAGATGTGCTTGCCACAAGCATCTTGACTCCTAGAATCCTTATTCACTGGAGTCTTAGGAGCAGAATCCACATCATGTGAAGATGTTGCAGCCTGAACCACAAGGCTACGAGTGGAAGGACGTCTATGGAGACAAACTGGGCCCCCATGTGCAGGCAAATGTCTGCGAGCGATATCCCGATCCACTGAGACTCATGACTCAGGCTTGGCCCAAGTCCCTAATAAAATATCAATTTGAGGGTCGGAAGACATCTGTACAGTAGGCAGTGACAAGTCCAAAACTGCGGGTCTGTAACTGACATCTGCCAACTACAGGACTCACAAGGCTTAAAGCCTCATGACATGGAGAAAAAAGGCACACGGTTACCAACAAAAGAAAACTGTTGAAGTAGGCCAAAAAAGGTCCAAGGAACCGCTTCTCTGGATCTGAGTTGCAGCACGGAAAAGAAGAAACTGACTTTCGCGCGCCAGAGGGGACTTATATGGCTCCACTGACTTTGTGACCGGAGTCAATGTCATCAAGGAGCCGTACGGCGCCAACCCCGGCGCACAGAGGTATTGCTGAAAAATGTCCAGATCCAGTCAGATGCCTGGGGAGAAATGTCTCTATCAGATGCAGGAGTTTTTAAAAGGGAGTGAAAGGTTCTAGAAGCCAGGTACCCCTGGCCAATCCTAGGATGCCAGAATACCCCTCCAACCCTCCTGCACAGCATGCTGGGACAGTTCAAGATGACGTCATCCAGAAGTCAATGGTCACATCTGCTCTTGGGACCTCAGCTCCACCCTTCATTGACATAACTGCCAAGGCCTTTCCCATCAAAACGTCAAAGAGGAGCACCCTCTTGTGTTGGCTCCAGTTGTCTGAGCTTCCTTCTTTATCCTGTGGGCCTGGGCTGTCCCCAGGTCTGATACAGTGTGACAGGAAACTTTACCAGATGCAGATTTTCTTCCTCACACCTTCCTTCAGTGGAACTGAGGGAAGCAATGTTAATTACTTCTTATGTGCGGGTCAGCCTTTGTTCCCTTTGCTGGGGAGAAATGTAATTAACTTAGCCCAGCAGTGTGACAAAACACCTGGGCTCTTATCCTGAGTGAGCAAGAGAATGTGACAATTCTGTACGATCCATAAAGTCTACATGTATGATCTTGGGACCTGAAAGTATGAACTAGGTGCACACTTTCCACCCCACTTTCAAACTTCACTGGACTTTGTAGGCCGAAAAGAAGTGAAACTTCCCTCTAAGGCAGATTTCCTCCTGTATGGATATTAAAGTGTCACTGCAGACAAAACATTAAATCATACTGACTTTCCCTATGAATGCCCACTAATATTATAAGACCTACCCCAGGTCTATAGCTAACTCTGCAGAGTCCCCTCTTTGCAAGTCACCGGGCACAGTATTCTCACACTTGGACAATGGTTATCTCACATGCGCAGACTGCACACGTGTGCACGCTTGTGTGCACACGTTCATGTGTACCCAACCAAGAGCCCCTTATTCTAGCTATTTCACAGCGGCCATATCTTAAAAGGTGGACACAGTGGTAAACATGTGCAGTCCATTTACTGTGTGATTACAATAGGTGAAACTCATCCAAAGTGAAAAGTCCAAAACCGGGTGGCCAAAAAAGCAAAAAATCCAGCCGTACTAAAAGGGCAGAACCCATTTTGCAACATACATCGAACAGTATCATTTGTATGAGGTTCGATAGATACAGGGTTGCAGAATGTGATGGATGCAGGAGAGAATAGAATATGTAACTACTGGAGGCTCTTTGTACAGTCAGTTTCTATATTATTACATGTCATACATATTTACATTACATATATGACAAATTTCAGTGTGGAATTGAAAATAAAGTGGTGAAAGCATAATTGCACCATTAGTTGGTCAATTCAGCCATAACACTACACCTTAACAGTAAAATAGATTCTTCTTGCTTTTTTATATTCTCATATTTCTGACATGATTTGACTTAATCTCTACTTAACCCCCCTCTAAGTCCCAGAACCTAACAGCCAGAGGCAAGACATGCTGTTAAGCTCTTTCAAAGTGTTGAAGCCAAGTGACTGCATCTACAATCCCACACGAGATACAATTATCATGGCCATTAGATTCAGGAAAAAATGGAAGGCTCTACGTGTTCTGGATTCTGTTGGCAAGCAGAAAGGCTCAGCTCAGAGTACTGATGACTGGTACCCCATCAATTGAAACCAGCTTATAGAACACAGAAATGACATTGCACAATTGAGAACCTGAATATGTGTAGAAGAAATGTCTGGGTCTTTTCCTGGGGTAGTGCCTTCAAAAGCTAGTCATTCAGTTAAGAATAACAGTCATCTACTTCTGTCAGAGGCAAGCAGTCAGAACATTCCACCGAAATGTGAACCTGACACGACTACAGGTTCTATCATCTGTGTCTTAATCAAAAGTAGTTCTACTAACACCGCACAACCGTCCTCTTGGATCACCACCAAAATATTTGTTATCTAGAACATGTTATTATGAGATATTTCTGAGGAATCGATAGTCTACAATAGAACAAAGTCTTCTTTTTGGGGGGGGGAGGGGTGGGGGAACCAGACAATATCTGAAGTAATATGCTGTCTGGCGTTATACAAATGCTTGGTCTTCGTTTGATGGAGCGCTCTGATACCCAATACCTTCGGGTCAAGTTTGCGTTATATAAAACCCTGTAAAATAAAAAAAGCGTGTGACCAATGAATAGCCTCTTAAAACTAAATTTGTTGATGATTGTCATGAAGGTGGGACAGAGTGGAGAGAGCCTGATGGAAAATCATGAATTAAAGACCCCCAGCTATCACTACACTGGAGACTAATGACAGGAAGTGCATCAATATGGCTTTCTAGAAGCAAATGTAGCAGTTTACCGCCAGGAAGCTTACAGTTATCAGTTAAATGTTTTGTGTAACACAGGTCTAAATAATCCTTAAAATTAATCTTTTATCTTGTGGAGTGGTGAAAGTGCTTGGTCTTGCCCTCTTATTTGAACCATTTTTGCCACCAGTTACACAATTAAAAAAAATGTTGTCTTGTGTAAGTCTGGGCGTAGTTTGCGTAGCAGCACTACACATAGCTTCACGTAGTAGACTTTAAACTTTTTGTAGTGCACGTATGCGTAGCTGATGACACTGTGTACTTGTCTGTACTGTGCAATAATTGCAAAATAATTGCAAAAAGCTTCCTGTACATGACCAGATATGATAAAATAAGTATTTCTATCTTTAAATGCTAAAGTGCATATAGTACTTTCACAATGGTGAACCTGAAAAATTAGCAAGCAGTGGGAGATGTGATGATTGTGGGATCCTCCCTAACCTAGGGAGAGTACCAAACAGATGCCTTGAAAACAAAAAAGCACATCTTATTGAACGATTTAGTTGTGGTCCTATCCTCTTAGGACAAACCCAAACACAGTTATTGGCAAAAATGCGTTATGGGATGAGATTAGCAGTGGGCAGTGAATATTATACAGTATACAATATCAAAAGAATTCTACAAAGAGCTGCAGTTCAACTGGTGGTTACTAGATGTCCCTCACGAGTCAAATGCAAATGCTTGATGAAAGGGTTTCAATGGTTTTGCATGTGACTCGTGAGGGACATCTAGGGACGACCAGTGGAACTGCAGCTTGAGGTAAGAATAATTTCAATGCTTTGCATTGGACTCGTGAGGGACATCTAGTAACAACTAGGTGAACTGCAGCTCTTTGTAGAATTATTTTGATATTGGATACTATAATATTCACTGCCCACTGCTAATCTCGTCCCATAATGCTTTGCAGGGCCTTTGGTTGGGATTGTTTTTTTGCCAATAACTGTGCTTGGGGTGGTCCTAAAATGATGGGATCACCACTGAAGTTCAACAAAATGTGCTTTTTGTTTATGCTCTTTGTGTTCAAGGCATCTGCTTGGTGCTCCCCCTAGGTTAGAGGGGGACCCCAAAATCATCAGCTCTCTCATTACCTAATGTTTCCATTGTAAAAGTTCATTTTTGTGAATTGGTTATATGCTGTTAAACATGTAAAATTGCTTGTTCAAAGCATCTGAGAATATTGTTGATTTAGATGCTATGCTATGTGATTAAGCATAGTTGTGATACTGTACTACGTGTAATTTGCAAAGTGCGAATTAGTATGCTCCGTCAGCGTAGCATAGTTATAAGCCCAGGGTTAGTCTTGTGGCAGGTCTATTGTTAACATATTTGGAAAAGTAGCCACAGTGGAAGAAATAGCTCCATCGCCTCCTCTGCATGTCCACGGAGGCTCAAATTATGCTTCTCTATCTTTACTGATAAATACAGCAGCAAAAGAGTTAAACTTTAAACAAGCATAATCCGGAAGTACAACCCCCTTCCAGGTCTGCACCAATAGCATCACAGTAATAAGTATAAATGTCCTAAATGACGTAGGCACTTCCTCTTTCTTTGCTGCTGCAGCAGCGAGATAAGTGCTTTTCCTTATTTCCTTGTTTATTCAATATTTAAATGCTTATTTGTTCATAACTTTCGAGCGCGCTGCACTGCCTGTGCTACATGCGAGCTTGCGCGTCTCTAATTGGTGTCGGGAGTAGCGTTTTGCTTCCCGTAACTTCCTTATATAGTTTTCTCATGCACGTTTCCAATTTACTCTATAGCGCTTCTTCGCGCTTTCTTTTGGCAAGTTTTTTGGTCGCTTACTTGAGTGAGGCTTCGGTGCCCCTCCGTGTTGTTTCTGACTTCAGGGCTGTGGCGAGGGAGCAGAGCTACGCACTTCGGTGCGCGAGGGGAGCAGGCTCTGGCTAAGCCCCGCCTTTGTGTTCTGCGCATGCACGAGGTGCCGGTGACTGTTTTGAAGCCCGGCTCTTCATGCTGTGTGTAGAATTCGCCTGTCAAATCCCTAGCTCACTTTTTGAACGCTGACTGGAGCGCTTTTCAGATTAATGCCTTGCATTAGGGGAAACTTTTAAGGGCTTGCTCCTGCCACTTATATATATTGTTTTTTGACCCAAGTGTTTTCTTTTTGGCTGTTAAGAGGTCTTTTTGCCCTTGGGTTCTCCCCCCCAGAACTCCTTCAGACCGCCTGTCATTATCATGGCGTACTACGCTGAGGAGGAAGACAAGTGGGTGGAATATAATGAGTACGAAGAATATCAGGAACCTTATGATAACACTATGGAGGAGCAACCTACTGAAACCCAGGATGCCCACGTCCGGGGTTTAAAGAATAAGGCGCTTATTAAGGCGTTGAAGCCTTTAGCGAAGACTTTAAAGTCTTCTGGTAAACGAAAGTCTAAATCTGCAAGCACTTCTTCCTCTTCCTCTCGGACTTCGGCTGAAGCCCTGTTGAATGTGGCAAAGAGTGTACTTTTAGACCATGGTTCCTTGGCTGATAGGGATGTACAGGACGATTTGTCTCAAACTTCTCCTGATACTTCAGATTCTGATGAGTCAATTAAACACAAAAAGAAGGTCAAGAAGACCAAGCACACGTTTTATGATGCACAAGAAGAGGTGCAGCCTAAAAATTTGTTATTTAACCCTCAAAATGTAATCCATCCTCATTCCACAGAATGGCAACCCTGTGTAGAAGTGGCACTTTATGTTCAAAATAATCTTCGTCAAGGTTTAGAGAACCAAGTCAGAGCCACCCTACGGTCTGAGTGTCCTAGACCATCTTTATTAGGCAAAGTGACTGATACACCTGATTTGGACCCCAATATGGCTACCTTTATGCGTAAATTCGCTAAGGACCCCAAAAAGGGTCTAGATAGAGCCTGGAAGGGATGCCAGGATAAGCTTTTGGACATCTCTGGCCCACTAACTAAAATTTTAGACGCTTCAGTCGTCGCTAAGGATAAGGGTACTCATCTAGATCCTTCTGAAATTATGGAGTGGGCGCAACGCGCCATGTGTTTTTTGGGCAACGCAAATGTGGCATTATCCACTGAAAGGAGAAGATCCTTTTTGATGTGTATTGACCCTCAGCTGGCAGAAATGGCAACCACAGAACCAGGTTCCTTAGCCAATGGCATGCTCTTTGGTGAAGATTTTGTTAAGAAAATGGGAAAATATGTGGCAACTTTTTCAGCTTTAGGTAAAGCACAAGCCAATATCAAAAAAGTTTTTCACTCTGGTGTTTTTAATAGGGCCGGCCGTTTCAGAGGTCGCGGTTCCGGCTGAGGAGGGAATCAGACCTCTAGAGGTTCAGATCAAAGGGGCAGAGGAGGTGCCCAGAGGTCCAAATTTTATCCCACCAGAAACAGAGGCGACAGAGGCCGTGATCAGCGCTGCAACTATTGAGGCCAGCAGTTCCAGTCTGGAGACTCCTCGTTGTAGGAGAGTGGGGTCTGCAATCCTATGGTCACCCCAGATTTTTGCTTTTTGCTTCACTGGTTTACGACTTTTCCTGGCTGTGGGCCTGCTAATCAGACCCACAGCCTAGCTGTTCTCTCTCTAAATTGACAACCATGTACTTTAGGTGTATTTACCAATTGGTACTGGGACACCTTATCAGTCCCTGTACAGTGTACCTTAGGTATCCAGGTCATAGGTGTACCCAGGGGCTACCAGGGGCTGAAGCATGTATTATGCCACCCCTGGCTGGCCATCTAAAACTGACACAACTGGCTGCAAGACAGCTGGGGCAAGGTGGTGTAATCACCCTTTGCTATAGATATAGTATACCTATATCTAACCCTAAAATGGACACATATATTCCTATCAGTCACTCCTATGGCAGGCCTTATCAATCCTGAAGGCAGAGTGCTTGGAATTATGTGAGATGGTGCTCTGGCATGAGCTGAGCCCGTCTGCAGCTTGCGGAACCAAGTCCTAATAGCTGTTCCATGATAACGCTATACCATATACTCTTAAATGCATTATAATCCTCGCGGGTAAATGCTAACTCTGGTATAACATTATCAAACCATGTCGAGTAAGGTGTCATACGAATTGGAATACTACCCTCTCGCCAATTCTGGCGACGGGGGTAGCATTCCACCCTTCTAGAGGGACACGACATGTATGTAAATGTGAACCCCGGTTAAAGTTAAACGAAGCCTCAGCATCACAAAATGGATGCTGCCACCACAGACACAAGTCTGACCTCCTGCTGCTGGGAGTCCTTCCAGCGAGGGAGGCCTGGACAAAGGGTTTCCTGCCTTGGGAGGTGCTAGCACCACCCCAGACAGGATTTTGTGTATTGAGGTAGGGAGGCCTGAAAGGAATGAAACATGCCTGGGGCACACAAGGTGTCCTGTGCATACACCGGTTCAAACCAGTTGCTGGGGCATCCCTGCCCCAGCTCTGGCGCGAAACCGGACAAAGGATAGGGGGTGTAGCCACCCCCCTTCCTGGTCCCACCCAGGGGATGGATCTAGTCAGTAGTGCAGCACCCTTTAGCAGGATAAAGGTAGGAGCTGGTCCCATTCCAAATTAGATTATCCTGAACAACTTTACAAAAAGAAACTCTGGACGTTCTGCTCCACAGAAGACTGAAGAATCTCCCTTGTGGGCAAGGAGTGTCCACCCTGCAACTGCAGGCACCATCAAGCGTCCAGCGGATTCACTTTGTCGTCTTCCCTCGAGGATCCAGACTTCAGAACCCGACGAGACCCGGATTCCCAGACCTCTCCGACCTCAACTCACATCTGCAGCAAAGCTGAGACCCGTGGGTGCGACGAGGCACGTGGGACCGGCCATCTTGAAAGAACCTGCACTTCGCTTCCAGCACGACTCCCAAGGTAAACTCGACCAAGTGCTTTGGGGATTGAGAAGCCCCAGCCCCGAGCAGCCCCTGCACCGAAGATCAGTCCTCCAGCTTCCACGAGATCTGTGTGGGGCCCTTCTGCTTGTTTGCTGCTCGACGCGTTGTCTGGTCACTTGCCGGCTGGCTAGTGGCCTCCTAGACGACGAACTTTGAAACCTTCACTGATGGTCTGGTTGCTCCAGACTGGCCCTTGCTCCCTTCCAAAAGAGGAGCACCCTGGACCCTCCTGGTCCACTCCAGACGCCGTTTCCACTCACCGCGTGGGTTGCCTTTGCCAAGGCCTGTTGACGCCGAATCCGGATCCAACACCGCCGACAGCGAGGGCCTGCGTGGGACAGCTCGTGCCTCCATCCTGGTCATTGAAGACACCTCCTGGTCCACGTGGCTGCAGAGACAAGCGTCCACTCTTCACCTGATCGCGACGACAGCATCTGGTTCCTTCCTGGTTCCACACCGGTCACTGGCTAGTGACTTTGAACACTGTCCCCTCTGCTTTCAGGTCCTCTTCTTCACTGATCCACCCTTGGATCGCGCCGGACATCTTCCTCCTGGTCGCCTGCAGCATCATTTCTTTCAGGCTCCATAGACTTCAACGCGAGAACCCGACACACTTTGACACCTATGCACCCGCAGCCCGTGGGTGAGGTAACGAGAGCATTTCGGTACTCAAGGGTAGTTTAACTGTCCTAGTGTCCAGTTCCACAGTCGTTTTTGTCCTAACTAGTCAGGATTGTCCGTACTCACCTTTAACTTGAACTGTACTGTCCATAGACGTTGTTACGCATCTCGCGTGTGAGTTCACACTCTGCACACGTGTCCTGTGGGCCTCCTATTACTTACCTAAGGTGAAGATAGCGTAGTCCTAGCGAACCTCCAGCCTCTGGACAGCTCCATTCCTTCTATCGACTTTCACATTCCACTTACTTAGTATATGGTTTGTCGTGCCTCTAGGGCACCATTGTAATTTTGTGCAACTTGTCGTATTTTTCTTAAGAGATTGTCATGTGCTTAGCCCTCTGACCTCATAAAGAGTTCAGAGGTGTTGTTATTAATAAATATAGTGTTTATTTTCATAACAACCTTTGTGGTGTCTTTTCATCTGGTATTCAAGGGGTTATATTGTGGTAAAACAGCTGGCTTCACATGCCAAAAGAGTTTAGCCTAAGACTGCTTTGTCCATGCTACCATTAGGATAGCTGGTCTATAAGGTTGACTTACAACCAATCACCATAAGGGTTGTTTGGACTGATACAAGGTGGTCACTAGAACTAGTGAACATCATATATCAGGCCAACTTCTCACACTCGTATTCAGGTACCCATTTTGCATTATGGGGATCACACGGTGGGAGGTCGTCTGGCACAGTTCCTTCCCCGGTGGGAGGCCCTGTCTTCAGACCCTTGGATCCAACAGACTGTTGGGGGTTTCCAGATAGAGTTTTATTCCACTCTCAATCAAACAGTGGTTCCGAGACTCCTAAGTTTTTCCGCTGTAGAGATGAGTTTCATCGACGAGGAAATTCAGTCTTTGTTGATCAAAGGGGCTATTGTGCAAACGGATCTTCATCCGCACGGTTTTGTCAGTACAATTTTCCTAGTGCCCAAAAAAGATCTTGGCTTTCGTCTAGTTCTGAACCTGAAGGATTTCAATGTGGGTGTTGTGTACCGCCATTTCAAGATGGAGGGTATTCATCTCTTACGAGACATGTTGTTGAGCCCCGATTGGATGGTTCGGTTAGATCTAAAGGATGCTTACCTAGCCATTGCCATTTTTCCTCCTCATCGTCGCTTCCTCCAATTTCAGTGGTGCAATCGATGGTTCAAGTTTACGGCCATGCCCTTCGGTCTTTCGTCCGCTCCATGGTGTTTCACGAAACTCATGAGATCGGTTGTTCAGTGGTTGAGAGAGAGAGGAGTCAGACTAATTATCTATCTAGACGACATTCTGATCATGGGTCAGTCAGTCGAGGTAGTTCATCTGCATCTGTCCTGGACTATTCGTCTCCTTCAAGAGTTAGGTTTTCTCCTCAATGTTCCCAAATCTCTCCTGATTCCATCGCAAGTCATCGACTTTTTGGGTTTTCAGGTCAATTCTGTGACGTCTCAACTTCTCTTACCTCTCAAGAAGAGGACTGCGATCAAGAAAGAGTTGAGGAGAGCGCTTGCCTCTTCGACTATATCATTGAGGACGTTAGCCCGCCTCGTCGGGTTGTTGGCAGCGTCCATTCAAGCGATATTTCCAGGTCCCCTTCATTACAGGGCCTGACAGAGGGTAAAAATCTTACATCTTCGCAGGGGCTTGCATTATGCAGAATAGACTGCGCTCTATCGGGAGGCTCGTCTAGAAATAAATTGGTGGTTAGAACACATGGATGCTTGGAATCGCAAGGCCATCTTTGCAGCGACTCCGGATGCCATCACCGAGTCCGACGCCAGTCGCTGGGGCTGGGGGGCTCGCTGCGGGACATTGGAGACCGGTGGTCGGTGGTCCCAGGAGGAGTTGCGACTTCATATCAACTGCCTCAAGATGTTGGCGGGTTCTTTTGTTATTCGGACTCTTTATTATCAGAAGGCAAGTTGTTGTATACTTCTGCGCATGGACAATGTGTCCGCGGTACGTTACATCAATCGTCTGGGAGGTACCAGGTCCCTACTCTTAGTGGAAATTGCCAAGGATTTTTGGCATTATTGTCTGGACCATCACATCTCAGTGACGGTGGAATACATTCCGGGTTCCTTGTATGTGGTGGAAGATTGGAATTCCAGGTTTCTCAGCGACACCAGCGATTGGAAACTTCATCCCAGTGTGTTCCAAGCGTTGAACTCCAAATGGGGCCCGTGTGTTCTAGATCTGTTTGCGTCTCGACTCAACAATTAACTCCCCCTGTTCTACAGTTGGCGTCCGGAGCCATTGGCGCTCAGCTCAGACGCCTTCCTTCAATCATGGACGACGGGCATTCTGTATGCATTTCCACCATTTGTAATGATCCCAAGGTTGCTAGCCCAGACTTGCCGACAGGGAGCGGAAATATTCCTTGTGTCACCTTGTTGTAAAGCCCAAGCGTGGTTTCCGGGAGCAATGACTCTTTCCTGTGCCCCTCCGAGTTGTTAACCAATCCAGTCGGTCTTCTGCATCCTTTGGTCCTACAAGGCTAATTATCTCTCATGGCGTGGAGACTTTCCGGCAACGCTGGCAAGTGCCGGGAGTTTCGCAAGACTCTCTCTTCTTTCTCTCCCAGTCTTGGGCACCCTCCACTCACAAGCGCTATGAGTCCGCTTGGCGTCGATGAGTGCGTTGGTGTGGTGAACAACAAAGTGATCCCTTGGGATCTCCAGTCTCTGTTATTGTGAATTTCTTGTCCGAATTAGCCAAATCTGGCATGGCTTACAGAACAGTCAACAATTTTAGATCAGCCATTTCGGCGGGACATCCTCATATAGATGGTAGACCTATAGGGGAACATCCCTTGGTCTGTAAAGTTTTGTGCGGTATCAGGTTGGTAAATCCCCCTCAACATAGGTATCAAACGTTATGGGATGTTTCCATAGTTTTGAGATTTTTACAATCTTGGCCGGCTAATGTAGGTTTGTCGCGCAAACAATTATCGGCCAAACTCACTCTGTTGCTTTGTCTTATTTCATGTAGACGTGTATCAGATGTCCGGGCTCTGGATTTAGCAGGTAGAGTATTTAATCCTTCTGGAGTTTCTTTTACAATTTTTCGTCGTACTAAAACTAATTCTAAATATGTTTCTTATCCTGCTTTTCCACATCATAGCAAACTTTGTGTTGTGCAATGTTTGAAAGCCTATGAGGACGGTACCAGAGAATTTAGAAATGATGTAGAAGGTCAACTTTTAATTTCTCTTCAGAGAATTTTCCGCCCAGTCTCTTCAGCTACTCTAGCCAGGTGGGTTACTTGGCTATTGTCCCTAGCTGGTATTGATTCCTCCATTTTTGGAGCACATTCTGTTAGAGGCTCTATGGCTTCGAAAGCCCTTCTCACAGGGTCTAGGTTACAGGATATCATGACTGCGGCAGACTGGTCTTCTGAGTCCACTTTTAAGACCTTTTATAACAAACCTATTGTGGATATTGCGTCTGTTGTAGTGGAGCAACTTTAAACTAGCATAATTTGAGCCTCCGTGGACTGACATAGAATGAAAAATTGTCTAGCAAACGCGACAAAGAATTTTCAATTCTATTAAGGACACGGAGGCGAGAATTATCCCACCCAGGATGCCTTATTGTATTTTGTATATGCTTTGTAATTATTATTGACATTGACTGCATTCCTTGATGCTATGTTTGACTTCTTATTTTTTCCCCACCCAATTCTCTTTTGTGACTGTTTTCCTCTCAGTCTGGCATGGGTGTTATGGCTGTGTTTTCTTTTTTTCAGGTGATCAAGGCACCCAATCCTGAAGGTTGAGCTGTCCTGATGATCTGTAACCAGACCTCTGCGTTCTAGGAGGATACTTTCTGATATGTTCTACGTCAAGTTCACTTTGATCCTGATTCAGTTTTATGGACATTGCAAAGAAAGAGGAAGTGCCTACGTCATTTAGGACATTTATGCTTATTACTGTGATGCGATTGGTGCTGACCTGGAAGGGGGTTGTACTTCCGGGTTATGCTTGTTTAAAGTTTAACTCTTTTGCTGCTGTATTTGTCAGTAAAGATAGAGAAGCATAATTGTCGCCTCCGTGTCCTTATTAGAATTGAAAATTCTTTGTCACGTTTGCTAGACAATTTTTCATTTGTCATGTACAAAACTTTTTAGTTTATTTTGATATGTTATGACCTCATCAGTATGCACCTTGACGTTTAAAGCGGCAGGCACCTATTTCCGACGGACGCACTTAATAATTGGTCTTGAAAACATGCCCAACTCAAGTACTACCTACCAGTAACAATCACTAACATCATACAAAATGTAAGACATAAACTTGTCTACTGAATGTATATCCTAATCTGAAAACCTACTTCCGACTGACCGCACAATCTAGAAACTTGCTACCTAACCTGAAGGACTCAATGTAACGGTAAGCCTGCAAACACTGTGGAGGCTACCCAGACCTATTCCTAAACCTATTCTAGACCAGGATGATAATAGACTCATTAGCCTTAAGAGAATCTCCAACAACAGCAACAGATATGAATGTGACACTAAAAGATGCCGGCCGCCCAGATCTACTCAGTACACTAGAAACAGCTGATTTCTGCTCTGAAACACAAACATTGCCTTTGTTACTAGCTAAGGATCCAAATGCAGGAATTGAGGCGAAGATGCAGCCCTTTCCACATAACACCAGGGGTCCACCCTGAACACCAGACGGTCATTTTTCAAATGCTACTAATATTGGTCCCGACATACCAACATCCATCAGAGATGGCAGGACATTTCCTTCCTCTCCAAATGCCTCCGTAAAGGTGATACTTAAAAACCAGGAGTCTCTGCACATACAGACCCACCTCTTATTGGGCTTCTTAGGAGAAACTACAACTAGAATGGAAATAGAGCGTTTGTACAAACTAAAAAGAATTCCCATCCCTAGCTAGCAGGACAGGAACCATAACTACAACTGTTATAATGAGCCATATACACTGCATGTGGGAGCACTTTACTTGTATAAAGTCAATACACAGCCCATCATTTCTTGGTCTCTCGCTCACTGGGAAGTGCTGTTGCAAGGAAAAATCATCACACTGGAAGCTGTTAAATGACTGTGTTCAGGAGTCTCAATAAAAAGACATAGAAAGCAATTCAGTGCACAGGGGCAGCAGCCATTGACTCCAGGTGAACTCCCATGAGATCCAGGGTGTGCACAGCATTGCATCCATGCATGGTGAATGCAAGTGTGTGTCCTAAGGTGAAGAATTGTCAGAGAAACCGCATGTCCTAGAAGAGTGGGTTCAGTGTTAGTCCACTGCCAGATTCTAGAAAAGAACACTATGTAATTGGTTCCCATGTAGATCACGTGCATGTTACATTATTTTACACAGATACCTTTATAATATTGCAAGCTTTGCCCTTCAAATACAACTTTTGGTATTAGAAGGTTCATTTAAAAACCAATGTTCAGTCATGCTGATTACCGGTTTGCTGGCTGAATGCACATAAGCAGCAAAAAAAGAGGCCAATTTGTGTAGATTGTTCGTACATAGTGGTATCCAAGTTAGGAAACCCAGGTTATAAGGCCTTCAAAATATGTGGCAGACAGGTTTTAGACAGGTATCGTAAGGGCTTACAAAGTTTCGAAAAGGCAGTCTTGTAAAATAAAGGATCTTGTTTGTTACAACGTTAAGAGGAATAGGTTTCCCAGCTTCCAACTTTCTAATGAAAGTATGTTCAAACTTCAAAGGGATCATAAGGAATGAGATATGAGTAGCAAGACAGAAAGTGCAAGGTAGTGAATTAAAGTGGCGTGAGGTAGATTTAACACTACGCAGCCTTGGTATTTGGTGCACTAACATTTAACTGCAAAGGCCATGGACGTCTGGCTAGAGCTGGGCACCAGCACTCATTCATTTACAAATTAAGCACTTCTTATAGGGTCTTTTAGTCAGCGCTACTTATGCATTGGTCTGTTGTTGTGCCATTGACATTTTAATTCTACCCACTTCAGCATACAACACGGGGAAGCTAGTCAGCCCAATTCAGCTATTCAAGTCAAGTCAAGTCAAGTGAGATTATATCACCATAAAAGCATGCTAATCAGAGGGGAGCAAATACAAGCTGCAGTTAATTATCAAATTTAGACAATCAAAAGCTAAAAACATATTTCATGAGCATCAATATAACACAACATAGTACACTTTTATTTAGTGAATAAAACGACCAATGGTTATCTAAAATGCTAAAAGTTAATATATCAGATAAATGTTAAAGTGCAACGTGTGGAATCCTGACAGGGTGAAAAAAAAATAACCTGTTTCAAACAGATAGATAAAGTGCATGGTGCTATTGGGCATAACAAAACGGTATATAACAAGCTACATTTAATCATCGTGGTTTTCATATTGCAGAGCATCCGGGAGTGCATAAGCCTTTTTTTTCCCTTATTGCCAATTGTATAAACAGGATAACAGCATTAATCACTTTTTCATTGCCCAAGCTACATATAAAGTTAAAAGTATGTTTGTAGTGGAAAAGCATGTTAGATATAAACTGAGGTTTTAAAATTGATTTTCGTATATCCGTATAAAAACTAAAAAAGAGAATAAAATGCATCGTGGATTGGGGTGTTTTACTATCACATGGGCAATTCGGGAGTTTATGGCACCACTTTTCCCTTTTGGGGAAGGCTGTTAAGTAGTGGAGCGTGCCTAATCTAAGTTGTGTTAGATAGAATCTGTGCTGTATATTTCTGACCTGTATTAAGTGCATTTGTGGACCCGTTGCAGGTAGAGTTTCCCAATAAGAAATAACGCTATGCATTTGACTAACTTCAACCTCCCTTACGCATTCCATAGTATTCATGTATCTTAACTTTAGATATTTTTTACTAAAATCCTGGATAGCTACAGGGTTCTTTCTATCAGTATCTATCTTGCTAAATTTCAAAAGGGTATAAATATGTTCCAACCATGGAATTTTTTGGGTTTTTGCTGTAGTCAAGAGCTAAACAGTCCGTAATTAAATCCTTGGTAAATTTGGTCTCATCTTTGCACCATATTCCTTGCCAAAATGTGAGAGCTTGCCTAATTCTTAGGTCGCAAAGGAAAGGAACAGATAATTCGCTATGAGCTATGTAATTCGCGGTAGAGCTAGGCACTGCCAACAGTCTTTTCAGGAATTTATTTTCTTGTATTTGAAGAGAGGTGATGTTAGCTCTCCCACATACTGCAGCCCCATAGCAAACTCCTGTGACACACTTACTTTGAAAAAAAGCTAGGATTTCTCGTATAGGTTTATTACCAAATTTCGTAGCAAATCTAAAAATCCCCTCAATAGTTCTTAAAAATGTCAAGTTACACAATTCTATATGAGAGTTCCAGGTACCATTCCTAATAAATAGCAAACCCAAGTAAGAGACGGTTGCAACTCTGTTTATAACTACCCCTCCCACGTAATGTTGTCTGTTCTTAGACCTAATACTCCCGCAAGTCATAACAAAAGTTTTTTTAAAGTTTATCTGTAGGTCTTTTTCAGACATATACAGAGCAAAATTATCAATTAGTTTTTGCAGACCATTTGCTGTCCTTGAAATCAGGACATCATCGTCTGCATATAAGAGTACGGGGGTCAGACGCACCCCGACTTTTGGTGCGTCTGCAATTTGATTTTGTAAAAAGGCATCTACGGTATTAATGTATAGCACACATAAAAGAAGAGCCAATACGCATCCTTGCCAGATACCTCGCTTTACTTTAAAATCTGGGGTGCATTCCCCAGATGGGCCAAATCGAACTCTGGAGGTTAAAATAGTGTACATCTGTGATAAATAAACAATTATGTCATCGGGAGCCCCTAGCGCCCTCAAGGTCTGCCATAGTTTGGCATGATTAAAAAGATCAAAGGCGCTAGTGAGATCGACAAAACAGAGGTGTAAAAGCCCTTCCTTCGCTAAGGTATATATGCCTATCAATAGCTCCAGGCTCACAGATTGTTCCACTGTCCCAATACCCCTTCTGAATCCGTACTGGGCCTCAGTTAAGATGTTATTTTCGTTGGCCCATTTTTCTAACCTCCCCAACATTATTTTCCCCATTAGTTTGGAAGTCGAATCCAGAAGGGATATGGGGCGGTAGCAATTGGCCTTTCCTCTATCTCCTTTTTAAAAAATTGGTACAATAATGCTTTCTACCCAGGATGCAGGCAATACTCTCCCTAATGTAGCAGTAAAAACATTTAATAAAATAGCGATCCAAAAATCCATATCATGTTTAAAAACATCAATTTGGACCCCATCCGGGCCAGCAGCTTTTCCATTAGCGCTACTTTGTAAGGTGTATGTCATTTCCTCTGGAGTTAATTCAGCTATTAGCTAATGTCACTTTGGGTGATAGCAGTCTGCTCGATCACATCCACACAACAAGCATTGGCATAACCAATAGGTCTCGCCTTTGGGACCTTATAATAAACATGTAGAAAAGAAGTGACAGGAGAGGGGAGACAGTGGACGAGGGAGGTGAGACAAAGAAAGGGATTGTCAAGGGAAGTGCAGGAAAGAAAAATATAGAAAATTAGAGGTATTTTGATTTCCACAGCCGAGCGACTGAAATGTAATTCTGTATGCAGGCCTCACCAGTGAGTCCGAAGATTCTGCCAGCGCTCTCTTAATAAGAAACTTTACATAAGGCTAATGAATAGTTTTTATGTCAACACTATCAAATCCCCTTAATTAACTTGCTGGTCTGGTCTGCAAGTCTTGGGGTTGTCTGGGTTCCATCTCTGTAATGATAGCATCTTCTATCTGTGCAAGTGAAAAAGATACATCACACGTGCAAGCAAGGGATGTGTGGCAGCTGCCCTGACCTTTGCTTAAAGAACATATCATTTCAGTAATATTTTTAGTAGGTGAGTGTTTCCTTGAGGTTAAACATGCCAATGCTATCAAGGCTCAATACTACATCACTTTCCATTCGGATAAAGCTGCCCAGTATGTATAATGTGAGAATGGGCACTCAAGGACCACAGTGCGGAGCGACGTGAGGTAAATGCCTATGCTGATATGGTTTCTGTCATATGGTAGTCACAGGCGAGTGGGCCTGGTTCACGGAACACAAAAGGGCCAAACCGAATTCAGTGCCACACGCATAACGCTAGCGGGGGCCCCATGTCACGAAGGGCACAGTGCGCTCTGGGAGTTGAAGTCCGAATGTAGTCAATTGTTTCAATTAACACAAATGAAAGTATTGGCGTGCATAAAAAACGAAAAATTGAGTGTCATGTATGTGCTTAATGAAAAGGGTAAACCAAGGTTTTGCAGGTCGGTAGTTGGTATCTCCCAAAAATTGACCCTCATACACGTGTATGTTGGAAATGTCTCTTAGCGGTATATACTGTGTCCCCGCTTTTCTTTACACGTGCGTGCGTAATCATTGGGTCGTTTTTTGTATGTGCACCCTCCACCTGGAGGTTTTACCTTAGGTTTAAGGCAGCAGTGATCATAGAACAGTGAGAAGGGTGGTGATTCTAAAATGTCCGGACAGCCAGAAAGGGAATTTTAATAATTCTGGATTCAGACAATTGTTAAGAGTATACGTGCAGCTTTAGAATTAATAAGGAATTCGAGCGCACTTCATATAAAAATTAAAAAGAGGTCAACATGTTTCAGCCTTGGGTTGCCAGAAGGTCGATAGGCTTTCGTCCAGACCAATGGGGGTGAAAACGTGAAAAAAGTGTGAAGAATAAAAGTATATTAACCTGATTCTTCAGGAAGTGTAGGCATCATTGTACCTGTAGGATAAAAATAAACAAACATACACACAACATACAGGGAGATTGGGTATGGGAAACATATAGTTAAGTACAATGGTACTCATACGATATCTTGTGATTTCGAAAAGGAACTAGAAAATGGCAATGCTTTTCAATGAACCAAACTCATTTCTGGCGTCAACTCTTCCATTGTCATGCTTCGGCGGTTGGGGGTGATTCAGATTATACTGTAGTGATGTGCCCATAGTTCTAAAGTTCGCTGTGACTTGCTTCATATAATACGTGGTCTATGGTGAGATAACTTAGTGGTATTCGGTAAAGAAGCCTCGTGGATTGCGTTTATAACGCTGCATACATACAGTGCTCAGGTGTTTTATTATTGTTCATGAGTGTAGTTAGAACGTTTCTTCATTCTACAATAGTGCTCCTTACTGTGCATTTTAATTCTGTTGTTCGATGTTGTTCTAATCTATGGTAATATTATGCGGGGTCTGTGTTTGGTTGTGTTTTACAAAGACACGTGGCAAGGTTATCACTGTGCGCGTAATGGGTACGATATTGAAAGTTAAACTGTGTGGATTCGTAGCGTACCTTTTTTGTAACGAGCAATTGCTTCATCGGGGGATAAGGCAGGACGAGAGAGGCCTCACTGTTGGAATTTTAAAAGGAAAAGGGGATTTAGAGAAGAGGGTTTGTTACTTGCGGTTCTGTTGTGTGCAGTAAACGCAGTCTCTTCCGATACCTGGGTTCCTTCTACTCCGTCCCTGCAGCATGTGCTGACTCTGCCTTTCATCGCCCGGAAATCATAGGATGGTCATTTCCGGGTTATTTTGTACTGAGAAACCATAGCAATGGAAGGAATACTATAGCGCATGTTTGATACATGGGGATTAGAAGAGGTGTTCTTCGCGCTAGTTGAGTTCTATGTATAGAGTTTATCGATTCGATAATTATAAGGATTTTGTTGCGCACTCAGAGTTATTAGTTGGTATTACAAAGGAATAGGGTAGAAAAATGCTAATGTGCAGTTTTTCGGGGTTGTTGTTAATTGGTGGGGGGGGGGAGCGAGGGGGAGGCATGGGTTGGCCCCCTCATTATCAGAGGATATGATTGTTTACCACATTGATAGAGTTAGGGCAGCCTGAGGATACATGGCTAACCCGTTGTGAACTCTGATGAGGGGCTAATATTATGTAGATCAGACTGTTATTTGCGTTGATTCTATTGTCCATTTGGGAAAATAGGGATTACTCCAGAGGACCTTAATCTCCTGTTTTAGACCATTTTGGTTTCTTAGCGATAGGGGCACATCAAAATTCTCAGTAGTGGTGTGTTAAGGAAGTGAGATTTCCTTGATGAGATTATCTGTTTAGAGATAACCAAGGAATGTAGTCGTTGAGGCCAAGGGTATCAGTTTTGAGTCTATGGACCCAGCGCTGTTCCTTCTCAAAAAGGATTTTTGCTGCATTTCGGTCCACTGTTTCTAGAGTCTCTAGGATTACCCAGTGAAGGTCATCTACTGTGTGACCTAGTTCTTTATAGTGGGTTGACATCTTGGTTGTAGTTTTCTTGCAATTTACATTGCTCCGGTGCTCACAGAGTCGTTGTTTTGCCTTGCGGCACGTCATCCCTATGTACCTCAAGCCGCAAGGACAGGTGATCATATAGATGACATGACTGGTATTGCAGTTGGTGTGCCTTCTTAATTTCCACACGAAGTTTGGGAGTAACTGCAGTTCTTTTGTAGGTTCTGTGGTTACGCAGGCAGTGCATGTGCCACACGGATAGTGTCCGGTTACTGGGGCGGTATTCCATAATCCTGGTTGTTCTTTCTTTTTCTTCGGTGGTGGTCTGGTGTGGACCAGTAGATCTTTGATGTTTCTGCTCCTTTTGTTGGCAAATCTTGGTTTTGACCAGGTCAGGGTGTTAGATGTTATGATTTTCCAGTTCCGGTTGATTATTTTCTTTACTTGGTTTGTAATCGGACTATAGGTGCTGATATGGTTTCTGTCATATGGTAGTCACAGGCGAGTGGGCCTGGTTCACGGAACACAAAAGGGCCAAACCGAATTCAGTGCCACACGCATAACGCTAGCGGGGGCCCCATGTCACGAAGGGCACAGTGCGCTCTGGGAGTTGAAGTCCGAATGTAGTTAATTGTTTCAATTAACACAAATGAAAGTATTGGCGTGCATAAAAAACTAAAAATTGAGTGTCATGTATGGGCTTAATGAAAAGGGGCCATCTAGTGGCCTTGTACGAAAAGTATAAAGACATCTATTTATTTATTTTAAAGTTTTATAGAGCGCGAACCAGACCCGCGAGGGTATCGGAGCACTTTACAGGATTGAAGGGTGGTATCAAAAAGAATTAGGAGTGTTAAAAGTAGAATTGACAAACATGAACATCACCGGCGCCATCTTGCTTAACAAGAGCCATCGGCCGCACGTAAACGGCATCCATTTTAGATGCCGCGGTCATCTCACGCTTTGCGAGTCACCCACGATTCACTCTGACCTCGCAACCATCCCCAGTGCTCTGCTCCAGCATGACCAAATGCTTGGAGGTCATAAACCCTTGTCCTCGTGACAAAACCTCGGAGCCACTTTCCGCCCTAAACACGTTTGTCCTTTCATCCTCCCTGCTCGAGCAGGCTCTTTTGATAACCCCCAACCGCACCTGGCCACTCAATCCGGTCCCAGGCTATAAACCAAGCCTTGCGGACATACTTTATTGCCCCCACACTGCAGGACGTGTTGCACACACAGAGACGCATGATCTTATCATCTACATAACTCTTAGATCTGACCGATCCGCGCATTTACAGTCCCCATTGGAATGTCCGGCTGTGTGATATCAATCACCAATCAAGATCCGGGTGGGGGGGCTACCAACTGTTGGGACTCTGTGAGAACCTGCTGGGGGCGGGAATTCCAAAGATGTTCGACCACCAATAAACTTACTGTAAACTGTATATAATGTGGGACAGCGGAGACGATGTTAGAACACCTCCTGAAGACATTGACTTGTGTCAGGCCTGTTGTGTTCTCTATTGAAGCAATAAACCCGTTCTTGCTTTCCAGATTACCAGCGCCTGTCTCTTTATATGGTAAATATCGATATTGGGATTAAAGGCGTCCTGCGCCAAACAGCCTTGTTATTCGTTAAAGATTGGCTCTTTTCCCACAATTTGGCGTCCCAACGCGGGGCCCATCAGCGACACGTGAGTCCAGGTGGAGAGGTCCTAACGACGGAGTGAACAACTGCAACAATCGGAAAGAGCTCCTGCCTGAAAGAGACCCTCGTCTGGCGGCCGATCATCTGAACTTCACCAGTTCCGAACGGACCACTCTCGAGTGACCTACGGTCCTGACTGGGATCCCACAGGAGTGCCGCGGCTAATTACGGAGAAAAGAGGACGATCAAGTGCTGGAAGTGGAAGACAAAGAACTGTCCATACGGTCCGGGTAAGGTCGTGAAAATGACTAGTTAGTAGGATGATTGATTGTTGGTTATTGAAATACTAGTATTGCGCTTTATTGGTTTGTTTAGCTCGTTAGCTAATTGATATATTGGTTCTCTTTGAGATATTCTCTGTTTGCAAACAACGAAGAGTAAAAATATTCTCTCTCTTTGCAGGTAGTGAAGGATAGGTAGTGCGGACCTTTGTCCACAATTGTTTGAGATTTTCATTTGTCCGATTATACGTCATGCCTATCTTCTCCCCACTGATTGGTAATTGGTTCAACCCGGACCGTTTATTAGAGGTCGATCATCCGGCTCCACCGGAATAAGGACATATTTATAAAATATGGACTAGTCGCTGTAGCTTACAGTAAGCTATGGCATAAACATACGAAGAAAGATAGGGAAAATCAGTGGCCACTGACGGGATCTTTCGATCCTGCTAAAAAAGATGTGCTAGAGATAGCTTTACGTGAAAAGAAGACTCCGCCAACTATGCTTGACAGTTTTGGCTTATGGCGAAAATAAACTATGTAACGAAAGAAAAGAGAGGAAGCAAGAGTAGAAAAGGAACTGCGAAAATCGGCTCACCTAGCTGGCAAAAAGTTCGAAGAAGAAATTCTAGAAAGGGAAAAAGTTAGGAAAGAACGAGAGGCGGAGATCTCGGATCAGTACCCAGTTAGAGCTCCCTCAACCCTTTACCCTGAGCTCCCATCAAAACAAAGGATCGATGATGATCTACTTCTAGGTCCACCGATTATCTATATGCCCCCTCCTTATGGCCCTACCCATCCCCTAGTACAACAGCAAGAACCTCCGAGTACCACTGAAGGTAAGGCCAGGGCCCCGGTACCCACGGCCTCCGCGCCGACCGAGCCTCTCGCGACAAATGCCTTATCAGATAACACGCTAAACAGAAAGGAAATAAAGGAGTTGGTGAGAATCCAGCGACTCAGTAAAGATGAGCGAGCAGGAATCTATAGAATAGTTAAGACTCTAATCGACAGGAAGGAAACTGAAGAACACTTAACGGACATCTGTAACTCATACACCGACAATCGCAAACGACACTTCGTCGTGTGCTTTTGCCACCATATGCTCACAGCGTATGAAGAAAAATATAGCACCAAAGGCCCCGACCGGCTCATAATTCTGTACAGAAAGGTAGACATAGGAGACGAGAGTGAATGTGATATAGCTGAACTATTCTCCCAAACGTTGGAAATCTTTCGCCACCTTATGGAACAAGGACAGACAGGCAAAGAAGCGGCATCAACCATAACAGAACCCCGATAGACAGAGTAGATAGCAGGATGCCCATTAAGGAAGCCACCCCCTATTTGGTCCCCCCTAGAGGGCAAGGAACGCATGAAGATATAAATCACCAAGAGCTAAAGGAAGGGTGGTCTATAATTGGGTATACCAGCCCTGGGATAGACAAGACATTTTGACATTTCGAAAATCCCTGCCAGACTTACGAAAGAACCCTACTGCATTCTACACAGAGTTAGGCACAGCCCTAGGATCGACGATCATGACGCTAGCCGACATCGACTTATTCTTTGGGCTATGTCTGCCAGCCGATGTTTGGAAACAAATTAGAAAGGTAGACCACTCGGATCTGTTCGGACATACCTTGGAACAACTAGACGGACTGGATAAGGAACGACACCCTGGACAGAAACCCTTAAAAGCGATATTAGACCTCCCGGACAAAATAGTGCAGAAAGTGAAAACATTAATCCCTGAGAAAAAGATAGACTGGTCTATCGTGACAGCTTGCCGCCAAAAGCCACAGGAAGATGTGTCAGAGTTCTTCTCTCGGTTCGAGACAGTGTTCTCCGACTATAGTGGACAAGACATGTCCACTGCAAACGGACACCACTTGTTCGTACAGAACTATGTCAAAGGTTTATTACCAGAAGTCTCACAGAAATTACAGACTAGTGAGAGTAGTTGGGCGGCTTCTAAACCAGCAGCCATCCTCCAGATGGCCCAGTACTACGAGCACCAGAAAAACGAGAACGAAAGAGCCAATGAAAAGAAAAAGAAAGTCTTAAAGGAAAGAGTCATGATTGCACAGCTACAAGGTGTAAATTCAGGAAGGGAACAGTACAAGTGAGGATATCAACAAAATACCCCTAGAGCGCCACCACCTAGGAATAACGTGCCTGCCCCATACAACGGACGACGAGACTTAGGGGAAGATCAGTGTGCATTTTGTAAAGGGTTTGGACACTGGAAATCCCAATGCCCGATCCTAGCAGAGATAAACAGAGACAAAGGCACGAGAGAAATAGCGAACGGGCCCAGAGGTAGAGGACGAGGAAGAGGGCACACAATCGACTTCAGCGAAGAAAATCCAGGTAGAACGAATGCTTTTGACCATCCCCGACAGAACCAGTATCAGCAATCAGACTACGACAACACGTACGACTTTGCATAGGACAGCCAAGGGCAAGGGAGGGATCCAGTCGAGCTCTATGTTGATCAGCAAGGCCCTTATGTTACCGCATAGGTCCTGGGCACAGAGTCGCCATTTTTGGTAGACACAGGAGCAACACGTAGTGCACTATCCAAACGACTGATTCCAAGGGCACCTTTTGTATGGCTCACATGTGACCTCAATAGGATTTGATGGTACGCCCTCCACTAACCCTTTATCCAGACCCATCACCTTTTAATCTAGAAAACAGCATCATTGACACGACATTCCTTCTCTCTTGCAACACCCCAGACGCTATTATGGGCCTCGACTTGCTGAAACACTTCCGTGCAAGTCATTTTATATGACAATAACCCACAACAGAGAGATAATCCACCCTGACACATGTATCCCATTTCCACAGCAGACGCATCCCTACTGGACACTCTACCCTCACTCTTATGGGCTAGGACTGACTCAGACGTAGGACAGATGATGAATGACCCAGTACATGTGACAATACGACAGGACGCAATTTTGCCAAAGATACCACAGTACAAAATATCGCCAGAGGGAGAGAGAGCACTCACAGATATCATTTACTCACTTATAGAGGCAGGGGTGGTGGAAGAGGGGGTGAGCAACATTTGTAACAGTCCTATTCTGACGATCATAAAGAAGCAGAGAGACGGAAAAGCCTACCGCTTTATCATTGATCTAAGGGAGGTGAACAAGATCGTGGTGCCCCAATACCCAGTCGTGTCTGACATCACCACCATTCTGACCCTTATCCCATCCAGTGCCTCCGTTTTTACTGTAGTTGATCTAAGGAAAGCATTCTTTTCCATACCCATTCATGAGGACAGCCGCTATCTTTTTGGATTTACACTCAGATCCCGCTCATTCAGATTTTGTAGAGCACCACAGGGGTACAGAGAAAGTCCAAGCATCTGTAGTCAGGCACTAAAACGACAGCTGGACGCCATACAATTGCCAGACGGGGTAGCATTGATACAATACGTAGATGACATCTTGCTAGCAGCAGACACCACTCGCATAGCAATCACTGCCACCATTCAATTACTGCACTTCCTTGCTGAGAACGGTCACAAGGTCTCCCACAAGAAGCTACAATTCTGCCAACCTCAAGTGACGTATTTAGGACACCTCTTGTCAAAGGAAGGAAGAACGCTCACACCAGACAGGATCCAGACCATTCTCGACACTCCTGTTCCCAAAACCCAGAAACAAGTCCGCACACTGATTAGCCTCACCTCTTTCTGCAGACAATGGTTACCGAATTTTAGCCTCATTGTCAAACCCCTTCTCTCCCTCCTAGCCAAAGACACACCCTTTCCACTCCCTTGGACACCCGAATGTCAGTGTGCGTTCAAAGGATTATGAGATGCCCTTTGCTCAGCACCCGTTCTAGGAACACCGGACTACTCCAAACCATTTTCCCTCTACACGCACGAAAGGGAGGGATGCGTATTATCTGTTCTGACACAAGCAATTGGCCACAAGCAACGCCCCTGTGCGTATTTCTCCGCCACCTTTGACCCGGTAGCCAGAGCGCTGCCCGCGTGCTTACGCGCTGTAGCAGCTGCAGCAGTTTCCATTCGACAGAGCGAGGGAATAGTGCTCTCCAACCCCATCACAGTGCTAGTACCACATGCAGTTGACACATTGCTGAATCAGACTAAGACACAACATTTGACGAGTGCCCGACTGACTGGATACGAGCTGACCCTGTTAGCACCACACATTACGCTGAAACGATGTTTCACCCTCAATCCGGCCACATTGCTGCCTCTTCCTGAAAGCGACCCCAATATGATTTCGCAGCACGACTGCATTACACTCACTGATGAACATACTAAGAGTAGAGTTGACCTCCGAGACACTGCCTTTCCAGAACCAGACGGGGAACTATGGGTAGACGGTTCATGTCTCAAACTTCCCGATGGCACCACCTCAGCCACATATGCCGTCACCACAGCCCGAACCATTATTGAAACAGCCCGAATTGCCCAACGATCCGCACAGGCAGCAGAACTGATCGCCCTCACACGAGCATGTATTTCAGCAGCAGGGACGACAGTAAACATATACACGGACAGCCAGTATGCCTTCGGGGTAGTTCATCATTTCGGGCTCCTTTGGAGGGAAAGAGGGTTCCTAACGTCACACGGCACACCCATCCTACATGGAGATCTAGTCTCTGCATTGACAGAAGCAGTACTCCTCCCCAAGCAGCTAGCAGTAATCAAGTGCCAGGCTCACAAGAAGGTGACCGACCTTATTGGACAGGGAAACGCACTAGCAGACATTACCGCTCGAACCACAGCACAAGACAGAACAACGACACACATGTATGTGACCAGGTCACAAGCAGAACACTGGACTGACACTAGGAAAACTATAAGAGACATACAAACGACAGGCACACAGAGTGAACTGACAGAATGGGCACGGGTGGGACTGAAAGATGAGGAAGGCTGCTGGAGAACAAAAGACGGTGACAAATGGTTGTTACCAAACGCATATCTGATCCCCATACTGACCCTGGCACACCCACCCGCACACATAGGATCTGCCCCCATGATCGAGCTAATCACAAGAGTATGGCACAACAGCAAGATTGCTGACTCAGCAAAAAGTTTGGTACAACAATGCATGGTGTGCCTACATCACAACCCAGAGAAGGGAAGGGAACAGTAGTACCACAGGGAGGGTTTGGAGTCCCCGATCACCCCTTTGAAGTCCTCCAAATTGACTACATACAGTTAGAAAGGTGCCATGGTCTCAAATACGTCCTAGTCATTGTGTGCACATTTAGCAAATGGGTAGAAGCATACCCCACTCGAGACAATACCGCTACGGCTACAGCAAAGGTGTTGTTGAAAGAATTCTTCCCTAGGTACGGCCTTTGTCGAATTTTATGGAGCGACAATGGCCCCCATTTTGTAGCGGAAGTAATCCAAGGCATCCTGAAGGGCTTAGGGGTGAAACAAAAATTCCACGCTGTCTTTCACCCCCAATCAGCAGGCCTAGTAGAACGGCACAAAGCCACGTTAAAACTGAAACTTGCGAAAATAGTTGCCACCACTGGGTTGAAATGGCCCGACCCACTCCCACTGGCATTGCTATCAATGCGCTCCACTCCAACCAAGCATAGATTGACACCCTACGAAGTGGTTTTCGGCCGGCCAAGGAATGTTTGGGCGGCACCGAAACCATCCACCATTAATGATGTCCCGGACATACTAATGTCTGATTACCTGCATAAGCTTACCACCGAATTAACACTTATCCACCAACAGGTGCTGCATGCCATTCTGGACGTGTCCAGGGGTCCAGGACATGATATCAAACCTGGCGACTTCGTCCTCATAAAGAATTTCCAGAGGTCGGAGAGTCTGCAACCCAGGTGGACGGGCCCCTGGCAGGTCCTCATCGCCACCCGAACTGCCCTGCGAGTGGAAGGAAAGAAAAACTGGCTGCATGCCCACCATTGTCGACGGATTTTACCATCCCTGACAACCAGCGAGGAAGTGGACGTCCAAGAAGAGCTCCTGACCAAAGACCAAACAGCCTTGAACTGCTACCCACAAAAAGAGACACTTGAACTGGCAGAGTATCCTGACCCTACTGTACCATCCAAGAAAGGGTACAACCTGAGGTCGACAAGAGGAGGGCGTCTCGACATGCAGACCACTAACTAAGTCAAAAGTCTCAGATCGGTAGCCAACACTACAAAGGCTACCAGGAGATACGTTAGACGAAGTATGTGGTCCTGTGAGTCATCGAGCCCCGTGAAGGTGATGGAAGATCACGGACGACCGAAGACCCACCGCGATGACACCAAGGCTGCCAAAGTTCACAGTGTAAAGACAATTGCACTCATAGCAGTATCACTCACAAGCCTCCTACTAATGATATCAGGCTGGATGGTCGAAGAGAGTGCTCCTGCTCATCCAACATTTATGCCCACTGTGCAACCCACCACTAAAAAAGAACACTATCTGGTGTCACAGTCACCACGCCTCCGAGAACGACGCAGAGAGTTCTGGAATAACTCTTTTGTCCAACTGCTGCACCAACACAATCTTGTTGACTGCTACCACATGCCACTGAACACTCCATCCCTTTCATCCCTTCACATTTCTCTGTACATGGGTCCTGTCTTGCCTGGTTAATGCTGCTACAAGAAAGCTACAGAGACAATGCCACATCTGATTGAACAATAAAACAATTCTACAACGAGTTCTGGCTGAACAGAACTGGAAGAACAGCTGTTCCCTTTTGTCCTCTCACTTCAAATGCGACCTTCCCAATGGACATTCCTGCAAAAGAACGAGTGGAAATGCAAGTGTTCAATAATCCAGCCAGACCCACCTTCTCCTTTCTAAAGAAAAGAACAGCTGCAACCACAAGTGTGGCCCTATCTGTGGTGAACGTCTCAGGTCTTGTTTGCCTCGAAGGCCATGGGACGAAAAATGTGGGCCACAGTACTTGTCGCATCACCAGGACTCTACATACCACCGACCACCCTTCATTTGTTGCATCACCAAACATGTACTTCATCTGTAGTACTAAAGCCTACACCTGGCTCCCAAAAGGCTGGGGGGGCACTTGCTACATTGCCTTTGTTCTGCCTCTGACCTACACTGCCCCTGCTGGGCACCACAGAGAAAAGCGGTCCGGAGAAACCGACCAAGCAGACTCGGCTGCATCCCAGTTTCTGGATGCAGTTAAAGGCCTTATTCGATTTTGGGGTCCGATGGCAAACAGCCGGGCCATTCGACATCTATCTCAGGCAGTTGAGATAGCTTTGAACGTGACAGCTGGCATCCTCACCAACACCGCCGAGCTTCAAGCGGTCCGCCTCATGACTTTGCAAAATTGTCTTGTATTTAGATGTAGTAATGGCAGACCGCGGAGGAGCATGCCGCATCATCAGTGCCTCTCATCAGAGATCCATCAAGAACAAGAGACTTGGACACTTGGATGCTGGTTTTGGGGGATATTAAAAGAGTGGGGATGGAAAGTATTGATGATCCTCTTGATTCCAGTATTTATAATATGTGCCTGCTGCCTGGGGATACACTGCATACCTCCTCTGTGTTCTCTATGTACGTACTCCTTATGCCCCAGAAATATAGACTCACACACAGCCTGAATAAATGTAATACACGATACCGAGATACAGGACATTATGGGGATTGAAATAGACTAGCAAGATGTCTTGGGAATGTTCAAAGGGAGGACTGATAAAAGTAGAATCGACAAACATGAACATCACTGGCGCCATCTTGCTTAACAAGAGCCATCGGCCGCACGTAAACAGCATCCATTTTAGGTGCCACGGCCATCTCACGCTTTGCGTGTCACCCACGATTCACTCTGACCTCGCAATCATCCCCAGTGCTCTGCTCCAGCATGACCAAATGCTTGGATGTCATAAACCCTTGACTTCGTGACAAAACCCCAGAGCCACTTTCCGCCCTAAACAGGTTTGTCCTTTCATCCTCCCCGCTCAAGCAAGCCCTTTTGATAACCCCCAACCGCACCTGGCCACTCAATCCGGTCCCAGGCTGTAAACCAAGCCTTGCGGGCATACTTTATTGCCCCCACATTGCAGGACGTGTTGCACACACAGAGACGCATGATCTTATCTTCTACATAACTCTTAGATCTGACCGATCCCACGCGTTTACAGTCCCCATTGGAATGTCCGGCTGTGTGATATCAATCACCAATCAAGATCCGGGTGGGGGGACTGCCAACTGTTGGGACTCTGTGAGAACCTGCTGGGGGCGGGAATTCCAAGGATGTTTGACCACCAATAAACTTACAGCGCCAAACAGCCTTGTTATTCGTTAAAGATTGACTGTTTTCCCACAGGAGGGAGGGTACCAATTGGGCAAAAGAGGTAGATACATTATACAAGGAAAAGCAAGCAGTCTAAAGTCCCAGATACATTTGGGATAAAAAAAAACAGGTAGAAACATTATAAAAGAAGGCACGCAGTCTCAATTCTTGGGTGGGATGCCCAGGAGTGCAGGGTAGGTGTCATGCGTAAATGCCATGGATAATGCCGAAAGGCGTGTGCAAAACGTTGCCTTTAAATAGAAAAACAAACACAGCTATAGGATGAGAGGCTTTGTAAATTATCTGAAGAGTGGGGCCATAAATTATGCAGCTCGTGTCTTGTTTAGCTCCCTCCACACCCTTTCCTTCCCGCTCACCTTGACCAAGGGAACACTTGACAGTATGAGACAGAATAGAAGTCCCCAGTGCTAGAAAACGAGAACGTTTCATCACTCAACAAAGTGAACATTCAGGCTCGAAATACAGAACCGCGATGTGCCCAAGGAGGGTTGAGGAGGTGGCACCTCAAGTAGGTGCTGCAAAACACAAGAGGGGCTGCTAGAGGTGCTTGGAGGGGAGAGGAGGGAGGGAAGGGAACGGAGAGGGAAGAAGGAAGGCTCAAAGCAGGAATGTCCCAGAAACAACCTCAAAACAAGCGAAAGTGAAAAGTGAAAGTGACCGGGCTATGTTAAATTAGTAACCTGATCCACGGCCAGCCTGCGCGCCGCTGCTCGGTCCCGAGACCCAAACGCCATGGGAGTTAATGTTTAGAGGAAAGGCAGGACATGCACCCATCTTTGGCCATTTGCGTGCTTTCATTATTAAAAGCCACACGCAAAGGCCAATGGAATGTGTGGAAGGAGTCCGACTCACACGGAGAAGTCTCTGGGAAGTTTGGAGTGCTTACAAGAAACCTCCCCATAGAGCAGCGCATACGCACTGTGCTACGCTCGATCAAAAAGTAGTTCTCTTAACGCCAGAGGCTGTTTGGAGATGTATGCTTTTTTAGACCAAAAATATATCTGATTTTAGGCCTTTTTTAGGTCTCGCTCTCGAGACCTATTGTCGTCGAGATGCCTCTCAAGGGAGACAGACCGGGGCACGCGTGGCAATTCTGGTCTGTGGACGCGCACGTCCAGCCCGGCGCCGTGCACATCTGTTGCTCCACATTCACACTCACGGAAGCACACACACACGCGCGCGCACGCACACACACACACACACACACACATCCCTCCTCCCCCTTACCTCACTGGGCTCTTGTTTAATGACACTTCCTGTGATGTAATTTTCTGTGGTCGCCTTTGTGCAAATTAGTTGCCCTCACTTGTTGCAAGAGCAATGGAAAGTCCCCTCTTAGTCTTAATGCGGCGCTCTGGCTGGGCCTGCAGTCAGTAGCGCAACCAGAAGCCGCTGTGAAGCAAGCACGCAGCGCTACCTCTATTCAACAACGTGGAGTAAGTCTAAGCGGACCACAGATCTAACCGCAAACGGATCTGGTTTTTGTGTTCTGGAATACAATGCACGTGATTACACAAGATTTCGACCTCGGAAGCATGGAAGGCTGATTCAAAGGTGTGACGTGCAAAACCTCGCCGCATGCGCGGACCCACCTAGCTCTCTCTCTTTTCTTCTTACTTGTGGTGCTCCTCTGGGGGTGTCCTTGCGCCTGTCATCCTTGTAGCAGAGAGCGTAGATACAGCAGCACACCATGTTTCTATGACGTGCCCCTCCTAGATCCGCCGGCCGCATGGGGAGGCGCGCACACGCTTCTGCGTAGGGCGGTCGGACGCTGCGCGCAATCGCCTGCGGGTCAGTGTTTGGGTGTCCGTGGAAGAGGCGCGTATGATCAGTGCAGTCTATGAGTATTAACAGAGGGCACGCTTTGGATTCAGAGAGGTTAGTGGTCATGCAGCAGTAAGGTATGATGCAGGGTTTCACTGGTGCGGTTTGCGACCGTTGATATATAGGAACTGCGCTGCTCAGTGTTAAGCGAAGGCCTAGAAGTGCCAGATGTATGTGGGGGGAGACCACTGATGTGTTCAAAGTAGTGTGACAGCACAAAGCTTTTCTTGCCCTTGTCGAGGGCAAGTTATGGAGGAGGGACACTCAGCATTAATAAATGTAGTGATGGGGTGGGGGAAGACTGGAGAGTAGTGTGGTCTAGGGCATAGCTGCCAAGGTTTCAGATTGCCATGTGTGACATTTTCATAATTTTTGTGTTATAATGAGTGACATTTCAATGAGTATGAGTGACACTTTCTTGAGATCAAAATAAAGCAATGAAGATGAGGAAAGAATAAATATCACAAATTATAACCATTTCCGCAACAAGAAACTCTATATTAGCATTAGCAACTCATCTAGCTTTGGAGATACCTGTCACTCTGGCTCTTACTCTTTGCAAGGCGAACCGGCAGCAACTGGCAGGCCATGGCCGCAATGACTGAGGATTGAGTACATCTTTTAATGATTTATTGTTCACTGTCTATATTTTAATTCCAAACATATAACTACAAGTCCGCAAACATGAACAAGAAGACTGGAGCTCCAAGCACTGCACTGTTTAGCTTAGAAAGCTCCACACATCGGTCATACAACTTTCACAGCGTCATCCAAGCATACCAAAGCCTCTTGTTGTCCACTGCTAAGCTGCTATTAATTAATGCGTTTACTGAAACAAACTCAATGATGAAGTTGAAACCTGCATGCCGCTCCTCACTTATTAACAGCTGCTGACAGCACAGGCAGCCTGGGCAGGTGCGAGCAACAGGCAGCACTGCACGTGCCATGATTGCGGAGGTGCCCGCAAACTAGTAGCCAGCCGCATTCCTGCACAACAAACTCCCCGCGGTCTGGGAGCAGGACGTGACATCCCCCCGGCGCCAGACTTTTATATCACACAACCACCTGTCTCTGTAGTAGCCATTGGGCACTACCTTGTGACGTCAGGTTGTCTGGCTCAGAGGCTGACCTCGACAATCACAAGGATGATCAATACATTGTAGCAGTGCACCAGCCTGCCAGCAGCCTTATCTCAGCTGCAAGCCCCAAGTCTGCGTAAGGAGCACGCGCATGCAACGGATGGCGCTGCCAGCTGCCACACACTCCATACCCGTTTTAGGCACCGCTTTAGTGACAGCTGAGACACTATGAATATGCGTGAGAATGCATTTCAGTGGTGTGATGCGGAGCACCACACTGAAATGCGGTAGTCTAAAGCCTGATGCGTGGTACCTGGCAGGACTGCTTTTGATAGTAAGGCACTCCCTTGTGATACATTTTCACTCCAGATGGTCCAAATTGTACTTCACAAAATGTACGTATTTTACCATAACTCGTCCCAACATTTTGAATAATATTTTTCAAAAAACGGTATTGCATATCTTTAAGTAGCGAAGCCTTTGCAAAAAAAATAATTGGTCACTGGTCAGTTGCTGAATTTAAGTGTTAAATTGGTACTAATCAGTTAACATTCTTCCTTAATCAGTATTAGCGTGTGTTAACATTTCCAAATAATACTATTGGCAGAGAAAGAGCTGCATTATGTTGCATAATTTGTCTTGCCACATAATTTAGTGAGCATTTCTGCATAATTCAGGCAGCACAGTTTATGATCTCACATGACAGCCCACGTGATGCATGTGCCATCCCTAAAAAAATCTAATTTCCCTTTAATGCTGTTACTGAGCAGCTTTCGTTTTGCTGAAGAACAAATTACTGAATGACCTGAGCGCCCACAATAGTGACCAAGGACACTGTAGTTCTGCACGCTCGAAGTTGCCATGAGGTATTAAAATCACACGTGCACAGCTAAAAAGTAAATTCCACCCACATTTCACAGGCATCCGGAGGTGAAGTGGTTCATAAGGAAATTTGCAGATTTCACTGGAGGCATGTATCCCTGAAAGGCAGGTCGGGCTGGGGAGGACTCACTCACACGTCAGTCTTTTCAGACGAGTAACAGACTGTCCCTTAACTCGCTAATCTATTAAAGACACAGCCTAGACTAAATTCTCTTTGTGTTTCTTTTAGGCTGTATATCTGGATGCATCATTTTTAAAGGCTGGAGTAGTTTACCACCAAGGTCGGTTGGTAGAAACTCCGCGTCCTCTCAAAGGGCCCCTCACTGGCACATGCAATTCACTTTTTTTACATTTTAGTGAGAGTGTCCCGAGTTTCCCAGCCAGCTGCCAGTTCCTCTCAGCAATTAAATTTGCGGCGGCTGGGGGTCACATTTACAGCAGTTGTTCAGCACCTCACACAGAAGCGTGTTGTCGGAGCGGCGGCTGGCGGCGGAAGCGAGCAGGCAGCGCTGCCGGCCCCGTGGCCATGATGATTTTCAGCAAGTACTCCTTAGTTCCTTCGCGCTTCCCAAAACAAACTGCCCGCCTTCTACAACAGGAGGTGATGTCACCCGGCGGCGCCAGGTATGGCTTGCCCCCCCCCGGATGTGATACTCGTAACTTTTGCACAGCCGCACTTAACTGCCTTGCGAGAGCTGAGAGCCGCGCAGCGGACATTTATGATACATTGTAGCTGCCTGTGAGCTGCCTAACGGCAGCCTTAGCTCAGCTACAGCACCCCGAAGCCGGCAGGAGCAGCGCCCACACTCGTAATATTACTGTTTCAGGCAGTGCTTAGCTGGTGCACAGACACTATGCAAATGCGTGACAATGCATTTCAGTGCGGTGATGCGGATCCCACACTGAAATGCGTTAGAGTCACGTCTGATGCGTGATACTTGGCAGGACTGCTAGGGTTTATGGTCTTGTGCTGGGACCTATTCTAACGTTTTTAGGTCTCGCTCTCGAGACCTATTGTCGTCGAGGTGCCTCTCAAGGGAGACAGACTGGGGCACGCGTGGCGATTCTGGTCTGTGGACGCGCACGTCCAGCCCGGCGCCGTGCACATCTGTTGCTCCACATTCACACTCACGGAAGCACACACCCGCGCAGGCACACACACACACACACACCCCTCCTCCCTCTTACCTCACCGTGCTCTTGTTTCCTATTGGAATTCAAGCAGGCAGTGGCATTTATTTCTAGGCTGTCCTCAACTTGAGAGCTAGTTTCAGGGTCCAGTTTGTTTACTCTTTTCACTTTCTGTACAATCCTAACATTCCCCTGGGGGGCTGCCCATCACCAATGGTGCGCTATGAGACAGGCGAAGCAATCTGGGTAGTGCGAGGAAACTTACATAAAATTCCCCTAAAACGTACTTTTATTGTCGCCCCTGAAGATGCTGGAACTCCACCACAGCAACTGCCCAGAGATTTCCTGCTCTTTCCCGTGCTCCTGAGCTGTTAGGATGCCGGTTCCAGGCAGGACAAGCCTCCGCCTCCAGCTCCGAGCCTCTCCTCTGTCTCGGTACCGCCCCTGTCTTCCTGAGCCTCGGCAGTCCTCAGACGCTGCCACCGCGCAGGATACCTCTGTACAGATTTCTCCGGACTGAGACAGAGTCAGGTACCCAAAAAGGTTGCCTCTAATTCGGGTGAGTAAACTTGAAGCTGCCGTAAGAAATTTCCATTCAAAACTGCGTGTAAGAGCCATTTTTAGGTCTCGCGGCACGCGCGGCGATTCTGGTCTGTGGACGCGCACGTCAAGCCCGGCCCCGTGCATGTCTGTTGCTCCACATTCACACTCACGGAAGCACACGCGCACGCACACACACACACACACGCAGGCACACACACACACACCCCTCCTCCCTCTTACCTCACCGGGCTCTTGTTTAGCGGATTGTGTGCTATTATGCCCCATTGTGACCTTCTTTCATGCCCATGTTCAGTTACACCCTTTCCTTATTCTGTTTACTTATAATTGCTATCTTTGCCCATCTTTGCTGTGCATTCAGTCACTTTTGGCTCTCTGTAGGTCTGTCTGCGCTTGTCTCTAATGCCGAAGATGCGTGGATGTGAAAACCCCCTTCTACACACACACACACCACTCGCGCTCAACATCTGAAACCGCAGTTTCCAAGGTGCTTTGTGTTTACATAACTTCTGCTCTGTCGTCTGCCTGCTTGGGTGAAATGGGGCACTTCAGCGACTGAGGGATGTGAAGCAGGCGTTGGTCAGTCGCAGGGCACTCTTGGTTTTGAGAATGCTTCATACAACAGTTGTAGGGACAGTTAACCAATCGGTAGATTTATAAAGCGCTATTTGTTGTCTGTCAGGGTATCCAGGCGCTCAAAGTGTTTAACCTTTCTGGTTTCTCAATTTTGTGAGGCCTGACGACTCGGTCCTGTCCCCGGCCCCTCCGCAGCCTGCACCCCGGTAAACACACTTGGGTATAAAACAGCATAAGTGTCTTACTGCGGTAGTAGTGAAGCCTGTTTTACAGAGGGGGGAAATCATTCAATTTCCCCTGTCTTTATTGGTTGATTTTGCTCGCAAGAAAGTGTCACTCATAGTTTTTAAATGTCCCTCATAAATAAACTGCAATTATGAAAATGTCACACATAAGCAATCTGAAACATTGCCAGCTATGCTCGGCTCTTGGCTTTGGTAATGATTACCTTGTATTGATTACAAGGCTTTTGTGGACATCGGTTGTACACAAATTCTATAATGCTCTTAAAGTGTTCGAATGTAATGCTGTGTCTAGAAACTCAAAGTATGCAAATGCCGAACATGCGTGGATGTGAAAACCCCCTTCTACACACACACACCACTCGCGCTCAACATCTGAAACCGCAGTTTCCAAGGTGCTTTGTGTTTATATAACTTCTGCTCTGTCGTCTGCCTGCTTGGGTGAAATGGGGCACTTCAGCGACTGAGGGATCTGAAGCAGGTGTTGGTCAGTAGCAGGGCACTCTTGGCTTTGAGAATGCTTCATACAACAGTTGTAGGGACAGTTAACCAATCGGTAGATTTATAAAGCGCTATTTGTTGTCTGTCAGGGTATCCAGGCGCTCAAAGTGTTTAACCTTTCTGGTTTCTCAAATTTGTGAGGCCTGATGACTCGGTTCTGTCCCCTGCCCCTCCGCAGTCCGCACCCCGTGTAAACACACCTGGGTATAAAAAAGCATAAGTGTATTACTGCGGTAGTAGTGATGCCTGATTTACAGAGGGGGAAAATCATTCAACAAGTATCAGTACCTGCCAAGGGACAGTCAGCGGGCGAGCGGCTGTGAATTCTGCACTGTAAACTAGCGTGCTGTAAAATAAGTTTTGCAGTTTGTAAGTGTGAGTCTGACCGCCGAGGCCTACCGTAGTCTGGCCAGCGGCTGAGTCACGTGTCTACTGTATTGCCGCCCTTGTAGTACTGTTCGTTTCCGGCCCCAGAGTATGCCAACCCAGGACCCCTGACAGAAGCTCGGCAGATGCTCACCAGAGCCAAGTGGGGTCCGCAGGCGGCCAAATGGTAATGAAGCTGCTCTTTTGGCCGTCGCTGTATAAAGTTAGTGTGTGTCCAAGGCAAGCCCTGGACTCATAAAATAATTAATTGAGGACAAAAGTTGCAGAAAAAGTTTAAATTTAAAAATGTGTTAATTGATTTGATTTGCTGCCTCTACTCGTTAGCAGTTAATAAAATTAAGCACGCAAACTATTGACGTTTAAGGACTTGAGTCGGAGTGGTGGTCAGAGGGAGCGGTAAGTAACGAACAAATGCAGCTCTTTCACTGTCTGCAAAATCTGCACCAGCCAAGGGACGAGTTTGCACAGAGTGCAGCTTTTATTATAGCGCAATGACAAAATACTTCTCTTTTTCATTGCATTTGTTTAGAACTATACATGTCATGTACCTCAGCCTCACTCTCCCCAAGCTTGCCCAGTGCCAGTGTGTGGTGGCTTTGGTGACTTGAGTCAGCTGAGTGCTGTTGATTTATTAGGCACCTAACCAGATGGGGCCTTTCACATTCTGAAAGACTCTGCCTGGATCCATGTGGGACAGGGAGGCCCTGGAATAGACTGATGCTACTTGATTGGTTGCAAGGCGCCTGACATTTACACTATGTGCTCTATTTACCTAAGACTGCCAGATACGCACACTGGTACCTTCACTTTACTTTTCGGGCCCTGTGCTGAGTGTAGCCACAAACACACAGTTGTATATACACAGCACACTTGCATTGCTGAGTGCAGGCACGAGGTAGAGACACAATCTCTAAACACTAGGCTAATTTTTGGTCTCGCCTAGGCAGCGCATGCGCTGTCTCGACGAGAGATGCTGTCTATAGAATGTGATGTTGGTAACCGCCTCATGTCCGTGCAGACTTTTGATTCATTTGTTCGTGTGTCACTTATTTTTTATTTCAGCTCGCAACACTACTTCTATACTTGCTTACGTAACCCTGCTGATGTTTAGGCTAGAAAACTCAACCCAATCAAAACAAACGTGAAAACTAATTCGTTCTCATTGGCTACTTTGTGTTTACTATAGAATCTATAGAATTTTTAGAATCTTGCTCCTATTTAAACCTGCTGACTACTACAGCAACATCATTCCTTTTTTCTAACTGTAGGATTTACAAAAGCGCCAGTTTATTGCTAGTGACTCTATTTCATTGCCGACTTTGTGTTTACTCTTTTGGGAATTTTCGACTCTGGTTACTCTTTAAACCTGCATACTACTAAAGCAAAATATTTCCTTTTTTTACCGTTGGATGAGGTTGGTTTTACAAAAGCGACTGTTCATTGCTGGTGACTCAGGTAAGGGACATTTTCGGTGATAACAAAGATGTCGTAAATGTTACACTATAGTATGTTTAAAAATTACTTGTAAGAGCGATTTAAAATTTCTTGGTGTACGCCGCTGCTCGTCGCTCACAGACATGTGCTGCAGTACCTCCTGCTTACTCTGCTTATTAATCTACTAGGTCTGTACTTTTCACTGTAAATAGCTAGTATTTTTCTTGTCTCTCTCACTACCTTATAATTGTTGCTCCGTACAAACATTGTCACTCAGCACCACCACATTTTCACTCAGCACCACCACATTATCACTCAGCATCACCACAGCACCAGTCAGCAGCACCACAGTGTCACCCAGCATCAGCACAGCACCACTCAGCACCACCACATTATCACTCAGCACCACTCAGCACCACCACAGCACCACCACAGCACCACCACAGCATCACTCAGCACCACCACAGCATCACTCAGTACCACCACAGCACCACTCAGCACCACCACAGCATCACTCATCACCACTCAGCACCACCCAGCATCACTCAGGGGCCCACAACATCACTATCCGCTACCACAGCATCACTGAACGCCACAGCATCACTCATCGCCACCACAACATCACTCCGCGCCATTACAGCATCAATCTGTGCAACCATTCAACAACAACTGGTTCAAATATGTTCTCTCAATGTTTCAAGCTTTATTACAAATGTCACAGAAAGATGTTAAAATTTCACTTCTGTTCTTGGAATTTCGTCACAATAAAATACACTGAACACAATCTTCACAAAAGTTATTTACAAAAGTTTAAGCTATTGCTATTATAAATTACAATAACTTTTATTTAAGTATTAATTATTTTAAAAAAATAAAAGCCATTGTTATTTGTAATAGCAATACATCTAAGTCACGTACATGCAACACATATTGCATTACAAATGCTATAGGTGTCACATTTGCGAAAGTTAAAACTATTGGCATTGTAAATGACAAAGCTATTAATTTAGCTATTTTCAAAACCAACACAGAAATAAAAAAAATTGCCATTTACAATACCAATAGTTCAAACCTTCCTAATGCGAGACCTATTGCATTGCAAATGCTTGTTCTATATTGGCGAGGGCCAACGATGACGATTTACAAACGTAATATGGAAACAAAACAAGCGTTGTCAAAGCTAAAAGGTGAGGAGCCGGCACCCTACCTAATGGTTATGTCAATGCCTGCTTCTTTTATTTCTATCCCACTGCACATTAGAGATTGAATAAGGCAGTTCTGCAGAGAAGAATGCAATATTTACCCATGTGCAAAGGCTGAGATCAGGGACCTACATCATGATGTGATCAGCCTCCTGCACTTTATTCTGTTTGCCGCTGGAGCGTGAGTTAAATCTGAGAACGTGTCTGTGTACGTTGGAAAACCACAAGAGAGTGCGTTCCCAGAAGCGAGGGGCTGCATGAACAGGCGCTCTCAGTGACACAGAGTCTGAACGACCCCATTACATTTGTACAGCTCTGACCCAAGTGTAATTTCTATTACTCACAGGACTGCATCCGAGTATTCAAGCATCGTCTGTGTGTATTATTCATGCCTTGGCTCTCTGTAGTTACGGGATCCCAGATAAGTCATTAGGCTCTGATTATAGTCAAAGAAAAAACAGCGAATGTTAAATGCCTACTTCTGTGAGCTGCAGAGTCCTCCTTGGAGACGCGCGTGCTGGGAATCAGCACGCGCCTGGCCCCGGCGCTGTGGATGGCTCTTTCCCTCTGTGTGTCTGGCTTCCTGAATCCCAGGGCTGCGTGCACGTGCCGCTGGAGAGCCCCCTTCACGCTGCTAACGAGCTGAGGAAGCCAGCCCTCCACCGGCCCTCTGCACTCCAGAGGCTGCAAGACAAAAGGCACAATTTCAAAGGGGAAGGAGCAGACATTCTTTCTGTTTTAACGAATCTTAGCACAGACAAGTAATTTAGTGGTGTAGCAAGGGAGAGCCCCGGGCCCTGGTGTAAGCACGAGAAAATGGGCCCACAAACACCCCAAATTTGAATACAGTGGCTCCCTGAAATTCCTGGCCCCCGCCCCCCAGTACCACTGCACCTGATACACTATTGACAGTTACGCCCCTGAAGTCGAAAGGTGGTATTAAACCAAATAGTTAAAGTAAAAATAGTGATCAGTAAGGTCTACTACCACTGTCGCTCAGTGGCGACTGCCAGCTATGGGTAGTGGTGGAGCGGCCAAATGGCAACGCAGCAATCTGTGCAAGATCAGCGGGTGCCAGCGGTCGGTCTGGAGCAGTAGTGAATACATACACAGCACTGTGAATTCGTAAACAAACAAAATACATCACCAAAAAAAATAAGCCACTTGCCTGGCTGCACTCCTCGCTCCGGTCCTGATGTTCTTCTTTCCTGCAGCATGGGCTCAGCCAACTCCCTTAACCAATCCTGGTGCTGCTCTCATGCTGTGAGAGCAGCGCCAGGATTGGATGGAGCGGGCTGGCTGGGTGCTCCTTCAGGCCACGTTGGCGTGTGCTTGATCGGCGGAGAGCTTCAAAGTGCACATGTCAGTTTGGCCGGTGCAAGACAGCCGGCCAAAGTGCCATGCGCACTTTGGAGCATCCAGCAAGCCACTGCCCTATGTCTCGGGCAGGCTGGCTTCTGCAGCGTGCACAATAAAAAACAATATGGCAATGAAATTCATCGCCATTTTATTTTTACCTGCCCAGCTTGCAGCGTTTAGGGAGGAGGGTGTGGGGGTGGGGTGACACTCCCCTGCCCAAGTGAAGAAACCGCTGCTGCTGTTTCCAGCGCTGACATTTCCTACTCCTTGCTCGAGTATGCTATGTTAAACTTTGTCGCCTAGTTTTCTAACCCAATATCTTTTTTGGTTCACGTGCTGCATTGTGGTTGTTGTCCGTCTGGTCACTTAGGACAGAGATTCCATCAATGCGGATTGCATTGTCTGCAGCTCCAGCACATTCACATGAAGTTTTTGTGTGGGCCCTACCAGCTGCTGATGAACCTTGCATTCAGTTGAGGGCCCCAAACTAACATTGATGCATCTTTCACAATCATCTCGTAGGGCCCCTTGCTCATAATACCTTTGCTAGAAGCAGACTTCTGAGCCTCCAAACAACAGCCCATTTGGGGAAGGAACACATACTGGGGTTGAACAGGTTCTAATGAGATCTGTGACTCTGTTCTAAGGACCTCATAAGAAGAATCGGAGAAATAAGAATAATGCAGTGGCCACACAGCCAGTAGTCTTAGAAAGGAAACTGCTGAAAAGCCCAACAAAAAAAACCTTGTATACTATCCACTGGAAGAACTAGTTGGACTAAATACAAAACAAATAAAAAAACATCTGGTTGGGATGATAAGCGATATGTATGTCAGGCAATGCACTAGGTAAGACATTTGTACCAGTGCTTGCCATAAAGGGACTTTGCAGTGGGGCATCTGGCATCACGGATGATATCCCGCACTTAAGGCGGCTAATCAAATACATATAATTACTGCTGCTCACTCTACATGCATGCAGGTGTAGATTGCATAGATTCAGGTGAAGGACACTGCTTCGTGCTGGGGCAGGATGTCCTTGGAAAGTGTCAGCCTGATCGGAGGATAGATGATCATGCCCAGAAGTCCCAGGTACTGGACTCTCCTGGCTCTATCCGGTGCCACTAGTAAGAATTGGACCCAGTTGTTCTTGATCTTCTCCAGAGCTTAGGGCAGGAGAGGTAGACGTAGAGATGGTAAGGCCTATGAACTTCATGTAAATGCCATCACCTCTTCCACTCTTTATTTCCTTAGGATGATACAAAAGATTCTCCTCTACAGCCCACTATTGGTAAAAAAAGATGGTGACCACAGCGCTCATTCTCTCCAAGATAGATTACTACAATGCCTTATGTCTCGACATGCAGCAGCAACATCTTAACAAACTGCAGGAGTTGCAAATTGCTGCAACCATAATGATCACTAGGACTCCCAAATAGCGATCTGCAACTGCGGTCATTAAATATATGCACTGGCTGCCGGTCAGGCAGCAAGTCAAATTCAAGGCTTTATGCATTGCTCACAAACCCTTGCATGGAGCGGTAAACGTCGATAACAACGCGGTGTTTACACTGCACGACCATTACCACGCTGCCATTACAACGCAAGTTGTTACTATGACTTGCGCTGGATGGCGCTGTTGGTTGTTGTTGGTTGGTTGTGCATCCTCTTCCTGGCTTCTTGAGTGAAACAGGAAGCACCAGGGCTCCCACGCTCCCTGCAGCCAATCACGATGCTGCAGCATTCTGAGTGCTGTGACACGGCGGACAGCCAGGGGCTGGAGGGGTGAGCATGTTCTCCACACAGGCTGTAATGCGGCCTGCATGGAGAACAGGGAAAATGCGCATGACTGTTTTAGGCAGCCAGAGAGGGCCGGCCAAACAGTCACTGCACACTTAGGAGTGTTCTACCTACTCCCCTTTTCAGCAGCCACGCCCCGCCACCTCACGCAATCTGCCGCAGCAGGAGGATAAAATAAAATGATAATAACATTACGTTATTTCCATTTTATTTTTGCTTTATTTTGCTGCTTCAGGCACTGGGGCGACGATCCTCCGCTTTAGCGGAGGAGCCGCCACTGCTCAGGATTGAGATGCCACTCATGATCTGCTAGATGGCGTCTGCTCAGCTCATCCTCTCTGGCATTCAGGGACCCTGCTAGATGATTTGCAATCAGGAGGATGCTCTGATGCTCCAACCACCTCCACAGACACAAAACCTCCTGGCACTGAACCAAGGACTCCGCTCTCCCCTGCTTCTTGCAGTAGGTTGGTGGTGTTGTACGTATGGAAAACTGCGTCGGTCGTAACTTCACAGGAATACTATACATAAACATTAAGCTGCATTGTAATGTAGAAAATCTACATTTCCACATAGGTAAATATCATTCATTAATTTACATTGATATGAATATAACTCTTTAGGTCAATTTCTTTTTATTAGCAATATCTTTCCTTCTTCCTTGATGTCAGAACTTCTGCGATAGTTGGAAAGACAAAAACAGCTGCATGGTCGCTGGGATCACATTACATAAGGAAACGTTACTTGTAATCCAAGTTTTTCACCATACTATTTCTGAATTAATAAAAAGTAGAATAATGCACATGTACAGTATGCCGGAACACATGTTTAAAATAAAAGATTAGTGTTTCCATTACATCCAAAATAGTCTTTTAGATCATTTGTATTTATTAAACTGATAAATCCCCCTTTCGAGTTATTGAGTTTTGAGTTACAGCACAAGGCTGAGTTACAAAATCTCTCTTGGAACGTTGCTTCTATGGTGGCTATTACATCAGCCAGAAATGGTAGCAAGGTACAAGGAAACTATGCAACGTTTTCCATCACAATAAAGCATGCAAAATGACTCATTCTTCTGTTTTACCTTAAGTTATTTCAGATTTTCAAATGAATCAGACCCTTTATTTGACAACCTGTTTCCAGAACCCTAAATCTCTGAGGTTAGGTCAATGAGTTCTTCTGATGTTTAGAGGGTGTTGCATTTTAATTCCCTACCCCCCCCCCCCCCGAAAAAAAACACAAATACGTTTATAAAGATAAACAACTTTTGTAAGTTATGGATGTGTTCACATAGGACTGGTCTATTCTAAACAAAGAATAAGCAGGAAGATAGTCTCCTGTGGTATTACGTGTTATGAGAAAGCTAATAGGCCTCTATCTCAACAGCCAGGGGCCCACTGTAAAAGAAGAAACCCACTGCACTCTGATGAAAAATATTCTCATTATTGACATGCGAAAGGCTGCGTTTCAAGGGTGGTCTACACCTGTGCTATCTGTTATTGTTTGTACACAGACTTTATGACATCTAATTGGATGGGCCAGGCGCTGCTGGGTATTTAATTTGCATTCCTGATTGCACATTAGACGTTTGGGCCGCTCCTTTCTCTATTCTACATTTTGTGAATATCAAAGGGAATCCCAATGGTCAAAGAAGGAAAAGTTACTTACTAGTCATCCGCGTGGGTACTTAACTCTAAATTCAAAATTTCAAACTTGGATACTATTGTTTTTTCTGGTCTTCCTTGTACTCATAAAATGAACTGGCACCCTGCTATGCATGATGGGATAGTGCAGTTCTTAAAGGACAGTGTCAGTTTGCACTGTTTTATTATGGCTTTACTACGGCACAATTTCCTGCTTTATTTTGCTCTAACTGCTATTTAGCAGTAGGGCTCTAAGTAAAACGTAATGTGTTTATATGTTGGCTTATTGGTTTAAAAAAATAGGGTAGTGTTGTTTAATTGGGTATATTCTCTAGTTACTTTTTTTGTTGTAAAACATTATTGTTTTGTTAACCCCTCCCATGCTGAGCTCGTCATGAGCCACGGTTCTTGTGTGCTCATGACGAGCTGAGCTCGTCATGACCGTTAGAACGCTCACACGTGGGGCTAATTCCCCTGCTGTGCTGAGCGTTCTAAGTAAACGTGTGTGGCTGTGACGAGCTCAGCTCGTCATAAGCACACGAGCACCGTGGCTCATGACGAGCTGAGCTCGGCATGAGCACCGGGGCGCTGTACGCTCCCCTTGCCCACCAGCACAGCAGGGGAATCAGCCTTGCAGTGAAGGGGTTAAAGAATGTTTTGCGGAATCCTCCACTGAAATATTCTATATGTTATGAACACGAGAGAGAATCCTAGTTGTAGTAGATTTTCACCTCTATTACCTCTCCCACCACAACTTTCAGTAAGATTATGTCCCTCTCAGAATTACACTGACTTAAGCACTACTTCACTCTTACTATATTAATCCATTCCAATTGGCCAGGACTGGTGCTAGAATAGTAAATCTACCCATGAAAATTAATGATCAGTCAAAGCAGTCTGGACTGAGGTATCGACAGGCATCAATTCTGGATCCTTATAGTAAACTAGGGATTATTAGCAGGCGAGCCTGGTTTCTTGTATGTGAGACAAACATAAATGGCAATATGTAAAAAATGCATATATTATGAGTATCATTTTTACAAGATTGCATATGCCAACATATGCTTTATAAAGCCATACACATTCTCTAAACTCTACTCAATTTACCTGAACAAAGTAAAGTTTCTCAGCCAGGAAACTTCTTACACCAAGGATTCTGTAGCCCACTATCTCAGGATTTTCATCCGGCTCATAAATGAGGCTTTCAATGTTCTCAAACATCTTCATCAAGTATTCCATCAGACGGCTGGGATCATAAGCTGTAATTGAATGAATAGTGATAGGCTCATAGACTTGAAATTAATATTTATTATTACAAATTACAATTTCAGCATATGAGTTAGATGAACAAGGGCACAAGATGCAATGATTGGTCAAACATGTTCACAGTAAATTATTGAAGTGATTCTGACATAAGGGGCAGAACGGCTTGTGTCAAAGAGAATTTTCCCATTAATAAAATACATGGTCCGGCAGTCGAGGGAATTGTTGCTTTTACATTGCACAAAATGTCATATTCGTACATAGGCCACACAAGCCACATCTTCAAATACCACATCTTTTAAGACCCCGATTAAGAGTTTAGCGGACCAGATGTTCCCTGGGGAATTCAGGCATTCAATCATGAGTGGGCCATTCTCTTCCTACACCTAAATCTACTCGGTGCACAAATAGCTATGTTAATGTCCCCCCCATCACAAAAAATCAAGCCTGTAAAATCATCTTGGAAAAGGACTACTTTGCAACCTGGACCCATTCCCTGGTCCTTGCCCGACCATCAAACAAGGGCTGAGGGAGCATGTAATGCACCCCCCTCTCAACCAACATTCTATCCTTCTCTGCCCCACCTGCTACCCTCTGCCACCACCTTACTGCCACTCCCCACAAACATTTGTCACCTGCTCAAAATTCTAGCTGGTAATTTGGGCTACTCACAGTAATTCTCCATTCCATGAGATTTAACTCATAATAGGAGTAAATGTGTGCAGTGATACCAGTCAAAACGTTCATTTTGGGCATCTAGATTCTTGGCGAGAAAATAATTACTCGTAATTGGACCCATATAGGTTTCAATGAAATTTTCCCAATCACAGAAATATAGAAATGCAGACATTTGCCTGAGAAGAACATTGTCCAGACTGACAATTTCATGGAATGAGCAAACCACGTTGCTGCAACAAAGGGGGCATTATCTTCAGCAAAAATGTAAAGTTGCTCCATGGCAAGGTGATCAACAGTAAGGCCCAGATAGTACGGTGTCCCACAAGCGGTGGGATTACACTATGTTGAAGCAGCAGATGACCAAAAGAACTACAAAGGTAGCTGTTGGACTTGGCCCTTTTTGCAGGGTCATCCATGAACTTTTTGCCTTCCTCCTAGTCTTTTTTCTGACCTGGCGTTGGTGGTTTTAGGACTCTGGGCACTTTAGCACTGCTGTCCAGTGTAAAGTGTGTGTGGTCTCTGTGGTAAACATGGTAAGATTGGTCTACACCTGTTTGGCGTATTTTATTTACCTATCAGTCCCTAGTAAAGTGGTATCTCACATACCCGGGGCCAGTACATTAAATGCTACTGGTGGGCTTGCAGCGCTGCTTGTGCAACCCACCAAAGTAGCCTTTCAAACCTGTCTCAGGCCTCTGCCATTGCATGGCCTGTGCGCACAGTTTTACTGCCAGTGTGACGTGGCACGCAAAGTGGTTGCCACGTCTGTGGCCCCCCTTTTGCTGCATGTCAGTCACCCATAATGAAGGCCCTAGCTAGCCCAATGGACAGGGTGCATTGTAGGTAAAAGGTAGGACATGTACCTTAAGTGTGTGATATGTCCTGGTGGTGACAAACAGCCATTTTTGTTAATCACAGCTGTGAGGCTGCCCTCTCATAGGAATGCACTGGGGATTCCCTGATAAATGTTTCAGTGGTAATTCCTGATATGAGAGGAGCAGCGTGATCAAGTTTGGTATGTTTGGAATAGTGATAATAAATGATGCGTAATGGTGTGCACAGATTTATGATCACTATTTTAGAAATGCCACTTTTAGAAGTTGATTCAGAAAAGGGGGTGGTGATGAACAGAGTGCCTGAATTAAGCAGACCACTTTTACCCAGTCCAAAGATCAGGGCTTGATCCATCACCGTTTTTTAGCTCACTGCACCATCCCAGCTCAGAACTTGGCTATATGCAAATTAGTCTGTTCCTGTCCCAGTGCATGATGGGAACAGGGCAAACCAAACTACCAAGCCAATTCTTGTACTGGGAAGGAAACAAGCTTCCGGGGACCGGTTTCTGCCATTTCAGGCGTCGTCGGCCCGGCTTGCTTGAATCCTGATGGTGCAATGAGCAAGGGACTCACATCTGAGTATACCCTTCCACGCTTATGGTGGACAAAATGATTCAGAAAAGGGGGTGGTGATGAACAGAGTGCCTGAATTAAGCAGACCACTTTTACCCAGTCCAAAGATCAGGGCTTGATCCATCACCGTTTTTTAGCTCACTGCACCATCCCAGCTCAGAACTTGGCTATATGCAAATTAGTCTGTTCCTGTCCCAGTGCATGATGGGAACAGGGCAAACCAAACTACCAAGCCAATTCTTGTACTGGGAAGGAAACAAGCTTCCGGGGACCGGTTTCTGCCATTTCAGGCGTCGTCGGCCCGGCTTGCTTGAATCCTGATGGTGCAATGAGCAAGGGACTCACATCTGAGTATACCCTTCCACGCTTATGGTGGACAAAATGATTCAGAAAAGGGGGTGGTGATGAACAGAGTGCCTGAATTAAGCAGACCACTTTTACCCAGTCCAAAGATCAGGGCTTGATCCATCACCGTTTTTTAGCTCACTGCACCATCCCAGCTCAGAACTTGGCTATATGCAAATTAGTCTGTTCCTGTCCCAGTGCATGATGGGAACAGGGCAAACCAAACTACCAAGCCAATTCTTGTACTGGGAAGGAAACAAGCTTCCGGGGACCGGTTTCTGCCATTTCAGGCGTCGTCGGCCCGGCTTGCTTGAATCCTGATGGTGCAATGAGCAAGGGACTCACATCTGAGTATACCCTTCCACGCTTATGGTGGACAAAATGATTCAGAAAAGGGGGTGGTGATGAACAGAGTGCCTGAATTAAGCAGACCACTTTTACCCAGTCCAAAGATCAGGGCTTGATCCATCACCGTTTTTTAGCTCACTGCACCATCCCAGCTCAGAACTTGGCTATATGCAAATTAGTCTGTTCCTGTCCCAGTGCATGATGGGAACAGGGCAAACCAAACTACCAAGCCAATTCTTGTACTGGGAAGGAAACAAGCTTCCGGGGACCGGTTTCTGCCATTTCAGGCGTCGTCGGCCCGGCTTGCTTGAATCCTGATGGTGCAATGAGCAAGGGACTCACATCTGAGTATACCCTTCCACGCTTATGGTGGACAAAATGATTCAGAAAAGGGGGTGGTGATGAACAGAGTGCCTGAATTAAGCAGACCACTTTTACCCAGTCCAAAGATCAGGGCTTGATCCATCACCGTTTTTTAGCTCACTGCACCATCCCAGCTCAGAACTTGGCTATATGCAAATTAGTCTGTTCCTGTCCCAGTGCATGATGGGAACAGGGCAAACCAAACTACCAAGCCAATTCTTGTACTGGGAAGGAAACAAGCTTCCGGGGACCGGTTTCTGCCATTTCAGGCGTCGTCGGCCCGGCTTGCTTGAATCCTGATGGTGCAATGAGCAAGGGACTCACATCTGAGTATACCCTTCCACGCTTATGGTGGACAAAATGATTCAGAAAAGGGGGTGGTGATGAACAGAGTGCCTGAATTAAGCAGACCACTTTTACCCAGTCCAAAGATCAGGGCTTGATCCATCACCGTTTTTTAGCTCACTGCACGATCCCAGCTCAGAACTTGGCTATATGCAAATTAGTCTGTTCCTGTCCCAGTGCATGATGGGAACAGGGCAAACCAAACTACCAAGCCAATTCTTGTACTGGGAAGGAAACAAGCTTCCGGGGACCGGTTTCTGCCATTTCAGGCGTCGTCGGCCCGGCTTGCTTGAATCCTGATGGTGCAATGAGCAAGGGACTCACATCTGAGTATACCCTTCCACGCTTATGGTGGACAAAATGATTCAGAAAAGGGGGTGGTGATGAACAGAGTGCCTGAATTAAGCAGACCACTTTTACCCAGTCCAAAGATCAGGGCTTGATCCATCACCGTTTTTTAGCTCACTGCACCATCCCAGCTCAGAACTTGGCTATATGCAAATTAGTCTGTTCCTGTCCCAGTGCATGATGGGAACAGGGCAAACCAAACTACCAAGCCAATTCTTGTACTGGGAAGGAAACAAGCTTCCGGGGACCGGTTTCTGCCATTTCAGGCGTCGTCGGCCCGGCTTGCTTGAATCCTGATGGTGCAATGAGCAAGGGACTCACATCTGAGTATACCCTTCCACGCTTATGGTGGACAAAATGATTCAGAAAAGGGGGTGGTGATGAACAGAGTGCCTGAATTAAGCAGACCACTTTTACCCAGTCCAAAGATCAGGGCTTGATCCATCACCGTTTTTTAGCTCACTGCACCATCCCAGCTCAGAACTTGGCTATATGCAAATTAGTCTGTTCCTGTCCCAGTGCATGATGGGAACAGGGCAAACCAAACTACCAAGCCAATTCTTGTACTGGGAAGGAAACAAGCTTCCGGGGACCGGTTTCTGCCATTTCAGGCGTCGTCGGCCCGGCTTGCTTGAATCCTGATGGTGCAATGAGCAAGGGACTCACATCTGAGTATACCCTTCCACGCTTATGGTGGACAAAATGATTCAGAAAAGGGGGTGGTAGTATCGTTTTTGGCCACTATAGGTGTGGCAGGGTATACTCAGACATGAGTCCCTTTCTCACTGCTCCATCAGGATTCAAGCAAGCCGGGCCGAAGAGGCTGAAATGCCAGAAACCGGTCCCCGGTAGCTTGTCTCCTTTCTGGTGAAGAATTGGCTTGGTAGTTTGGTCTGCCCTGTTCCCATGATGCACTGGGCCAGGGACAGACTAATTTGCATATAGCCAGGTTCTGAGCTGGGATGGGGCAGTGAGATAAATAACGGTGATGGATCAAGCCCTGATCTTTGGACTGGGTAAGAGTGGTCTGCTTAATTCAGACACTCTGTTCATCACCACCCCCTTTTCTGTATCGTTTTTGGCCACTATAGGTGTGGCAGGGTATACTCAGACATGAGTCCCTTTCTCACTGCTCCATCAGGATTCAAGCAAGCCGGGCCGAAGAGGCTGAAATGCCAGAAACCGGTCCCCGGTAGCTTGTCTCCTTTCTGGTGAAGAATTGGCTTGGTAGTTTGGTCTGCCCTGTTCCCATGATGCACTGGGCCAGGGACAGACTAATTTGCATATAGCCAGGTTCTGAGCTGGGATGGGGCAGTGAGATAAATAACGGTGATGGATCAAGCCCTGATCTTTGGACTGGGTAAGAGTGGTCTGCTTAATTCAGACACTCTGTTCATCACCACCCCCTTTTCTGTATCGTTTTTGGCCACTATAGGTGTGGCAGGGTATACTCAGACATGAGTCCCTTTCTCACTGCTCCATCAGGATTCAAGCAAGCCGGGCCGAAGAGGCTGAAATGCCAGAAACCGGTCCCCGGTAGCTTGTCTCCTTTCTGGTGAAGAATTGGCTTGGTAGTTTGGTCTGCCCTGTTCCCATGATGCACTGGGCCAGGGACAGACTAATTTGCATATAGCCAGGTTCTGAGCTGGGATGGGGCAGTGAGATAAATAACGGTGATGGATCAAGCCCTGATCTTTGGACTGGGTAAGAGTGGTCTGCTTAATTCAGACACTCTGTTCATCACCACCCCCTTTTCTGTATCGTTTTTGGCCACTATAGGTGTGGCAGGGTATACTCAGACATGAGTCCCTTTCTCACTGCTCCATCAGGATTCAAGCAAGCCGGGCCGAAGAGGCTGAAATGCCAGAAACCGGTCCCCGGTAGCTTGTCTCCTTTCTGGTGAAGAATTGGCTTGGTAGTTTGGTCTGCCCTGTTCCCATGATGCACTGGGCCAGGGACAGACTAATTTGCATATAGCCAGGTTCTGAGCTGGGATGGGGCAGTGAGATAAATAACGGTGATGGATCAAGCCCTGATCTTTGGACTGGGTAAGAGTGGTCTGCTTAATTCAGACACTCTGTTCATCACCACCCCCTTTTCTGTATCGTTTTTGGCCACTATAGGTGTGGCAGGGTATACTCAGACATGAGTCCCTTTCTCACTGCTCCATCAGGATTCAAGCAAGCCGGGCCGAAGAGGCTGAAATGCCAGAAACCGGTCCCCGGTAGCTTGTCTCCTTTCTGGTGAAGAATTGGCTTGGTAGTTTGGTCTGCCCTGTTCCCATGATGCACTGGGCCAGGGACAGACTAATTTGCATATAGCCAGGTTCTGAGCTGGGATGGGGCAGTGAGATAAATAACGGTGATGGATCAAGCCCTGATCTTTGGACTGGGTAAGAGTGGTCTGCTTAATTCAGACACTCTGTTCATCACCACCCCCTTTTCTGTATCGTTTTTGGCCACTATAGGTGTGGCAGGGTATACTCAGACATGAGTCCCTTTCTCACTGCTCCATCAGGATTCAAGCAAGCCGGGCCGAAGAGGCTGAAATGCCAGAAACCGGTCCCCGGTAGCTTGTCTCCTTTCTGGTGAAGAATTGGCTTGGTAGTTTGGTCTGCCCTGTTCCCATGATGCACTGGGCCAGGGACAGACTAATTTGCATATAGCCAGGTTCTGAGCTGGGATGGGGCAGTGAGATAAATAACGGTGATGGATCAAGCCCTGATCTTTGGACTGGGTAAGAGTGGTCTGCTTAATTCAGACACTCTGTTCATCACCACCCCCTTTTCTGTATCACTTTTAGAAGTTGGCATTTCTGTGTGCTATGTGGCATTGCAAGCCTGATATGTTTTGCATGTCTGGCTCTGGAGTGACAGAGGCTGGTGAGGTGTGTGGCTCCAGAGAGGTTGGGTGAGTCACCGCTAGGCTGAATGGGCAGATCTGCATTTGGAGTAGTGGGAGGAGTAGCCCCTGACCCTGAATAGGCCTGTGCCTCCCTTGTTCAATGCTGGCTCCGCCCTCCCTGTGGTGTCTCTCAGGACAGAGCCACACCCGACAAAGGAGGGTGAGAGCACTGTAAACAAAGTGCTTCAGTACCCCCCAGAACCAGTTGGGACTGGTTGTCCTAGCCCTGTGCCAGGGCAGAACAAAGACACACGTAGTATAAATATTGGGGCTGAGACCCCATGTCAGTGTGCTCTTTTGGGAGCTTGGTTGTACCTGCTGGGCCCCAGGAGGAACCGCCACGAGGGACTGCCCCTCGGCCGGAGGGCCCTGTGAGCTGGCCTGCCTGGGCCCAACTTTGCCCGGTGTGCCCTTGGACCCATCGTAGGGTTCTTGCTAGATTCACCACTCTGCCAGGAGTGGATTGAGCCCCCTTTGCCTTGGGGAGAACGCTGCTTGGTCCTGCTGTTGTAGTTCGGCTGGATGCTGCTTGGGCAACCGGTGGCGTGAGGAGCCTCTCGGGAACTTTTGGGGCCCCAAAGCGCTGGGCCGCACATTATTCCGAGGCAACACTGGCGTGGTGATTCACCCGTGCTGCAGGAGGGTGGAGCAGGAGCCGATCCCACATTTTTGTTGTCACGAGAACCGCCGCAACATGAGGGGCGACCAAGAAATCAGGTAAGCTGCCTGTTTGTGGGCCGGGGCGCGTTCATGTGCCGCGGACCAATCCGGGAAGACGTAGCTGCCAGAAGTCAGGTCTGAGTGAACTTGGAGGTGGGAGGGGCCTCGTGTGCTGGTGGGAGCCCCGCATGCTACCCGAGAGAAGAAGGGAATTGAAGGAGAGTCCGCTCCATGCTGAGGTTCTTGCTAATATGCCCCTATATTCCTTGAATTGAGGGTGGAGATTTCTGTGGAACGTTGGAGATTAATTGGATGTATGTCTTACTGAGGTGGATATCATGAAATTCTGGCAAGGCTCAGTCAGTTGTGGATCAATATAGAAGCAGTCAATGCACATGAGGGCTCAACCAACATGTTAGGGGGTATATATTGGTTGCAGTTTTGTACATGTTATCACCCACCACAATATTTTGAAAGATTCAATCTCAGGGTTCATTCCTGCAAACATTTGATGCAATCAGGAAGCAAAAGTGCATATCTTTAAAGATAGCCACGTAGCAAACTATATTTATGTTACAAAGGCCTTTCATCTGCGTAGATAGTTTTGGATAAGTTGTCATACCAATTTGCTTTTAATAAGGTATTTTTGGTGGTTAGGGGTATTTCATTTATAGTTAATCGGTTTTCTATGAGATCCTTAGAGTTCTGGGCTACTTGCTTTGTTTGATTTTATTTTGTCAATGTGTTGCCTTATCGGTCTGTCAATGTCATAGCTAGAAAATCAGCCACAAATCCACCGGAGTCAGATTATGCGAATGCTTGAGATCAGTTACCACTACTCGGATTAAACAGAAATGCCTCAAATTAAACAGAGGCAAGACCAAGATTGTCGTGTTAGGCAAGGCCAATAAGATTTGGTCAGGCGATTGGTGGCCTCACAAACTCGGTCTTCCCCACTTCTCCTAAAAATTAGCAAAAACATCTTGGAATTCTTTTGGATGAATTCCTCAGTATGAAAACTCAGATTGGTGCTGTATGTGGTTCTTGCTTTGGTATCTTACCCATGCTGAAGATCATGTTTAGTTGGCCCCTCGCAATGCAGGAAGACCATTATTCAGGCGCTTGGCACCAGTCTTTTGGACAATGGGGATGCACGTTATGTGGCATTAATGAATCATTGCTGTCACGTCTTCAAATCCTCCAGAATTCGGCAGCCAGCTAGGTTTGTCTGCCTACCCCCAAACACTGCTTCTATGCCTTTACTGATCCTCCTCCACTGGCACTCAGGATAGTTTTTGTCAACCCTGTTGGCCACTTAGATCTGATGATCTTGATTTGGCCACCTCTCATTGAATTGACACAGCTAGGAGTGGTGGGCGTTCTTTTACATTCCTGTCCCCCTGGTACTGGAGTACATTTCCATTAACATCAGTTACAGCAAAAAAGTAGACATGTTAAGAAAATTACTCAAGGCATGGCTTTTTAGCCAGACCTTGTGATGGACCATATTTGTGTACTACGGAACACTGGGGATCTGCCCCAGAGCATGGATACTCTCTCGGGAGTGATATAGGGAGCTATACAAGAAACTAACATAACTAAATCTAGCTTGCAAACAAGCAGAGGATGAATGTCAGGATTCTGAGCCTTCTGGGTGGAGGAGCCAAACGCAGCCTTCCTTAGTTACAGTACTTGGGAAACAGTGCCCAGTAAACAATCCACACAGGTATCCGAACTGTGATCAACGAAAGTAGAAGAGCTGGTGGACATGGTGAAGAAGTAACTTCTTTTAGGAAGAAAAACCTGCTGGTGTGGCTTGAACTGAATTGCCTGCAATGATCCCTCAGTCATATATTATGTTCCAAACTGAAAACATCAGTTTCACTGAAGCCACCAGTGGAGGTTAATGTTGGGGATTTAGAAGCCTCCAATTTAAAGTATAGAAGAGAGAGGTTTAACATGGCACAACATGTGTTAAACAAAGACAAAAAATATATGCAAGGACTAAACAAACTATTACCAACTCTAAATGACATTTAAGAACTACTGTAATATTCTAGTAAGTTGTAATGAACAACCAGTAAAATGTGTATACTTTACCAAAGCAGACAATATTCAGAGTATCCTCTATGGACAGGAAATAAAATCTGGGGAAGGCCAGCCGTCGCTGTTCCAAGTTGAGCTGCACTGCATGCTGGCACCGTTCCAGCTTGTGGTTCATCTGCTCCAGTGAGCTTTGCAGACCTGGAACACATTGGGACATTAGTACATTAGAGGGCAGCCATTTTCGTTCTGACAGAGCTAGGGTTCTGAGCACCACCAAATACAATCTGGATTAGGGATCATGTGAAAAGATTGGCTGGGGAGAGCATCGTATTGCAAAATTTAGATAGTGCTTCATACCTCTGGCGAGGCACTCATGTGCCACCTCCTTCTTGGTTACAATAACCCTCCCACCCTACAGATTAGCAAGAGTCTTTAAAAGCATGTACCCTTTGTTTAGCTTCAGATCTGAGCTGGTACTACCCACGGCCCTTAGTCGTAAAGATCAGAACTGAAACACTGCTCAGCAACAATGACAGCGTTCAGGTAGTGTAGTTAGCACATTTGCTCTGTGACTTACATATTAGTAAAATTATTCAGTATGCCCTCATTTTAAGTCTCATGCAATTTTCGGTTCAGTTTGTGCACTGAGTAACTACAGATATAGCGGGTGTGTTATTTTATTTTTATTTTTTTAACAACAGATTTGATTGATTTTTCATAGTACCAGATGGGCCAACCCCAGCAAGCAAAGTACATTTGAAATGTATACTGTAAACTCCCTAGGTACTATAAATCACCCACCCCTGGGGTCTGTGGAACATCAGACCAATGAAAACACCACACCACCCACCCCCGAACGTGCACCATACATACTTGAAAGACATTATATGAACACTTTAAACTGGCAAATCATTCACCACCAGCCATTCAATAGGGTCTCTTGTGACTGGCTGCACCATTAAGGACAAGTCAATTCCCCTGTACTTGGCCCACCGTGTCCAGATCTTCCCATGCTTCTGTGGACAGCCCTTCCCCTGAAACACTGCAACCTCCGCCGACATGCACCTATCCATGACCTTTTTCCAGTTAGCTATACAGGGCGGGGACGTATCCTTCCAATGCTGTGCCATGTCGCGCTTGGCCAATGTGCGACCCAAGAACAAAAGGTGTCTTTTATACCTGTTCCCCCCAATTCCTTCTGTACCGTGTAAAAGCATTAGTCTAGGGTCCGCCGGGATATCCCATGCCAGAACCCACCCCATGCAAGAAAGCACGGCCGACCAGAAGAGATGCAATGACCGAAGCTCCAGACAGTGTGAAGGAAGGACCCCGGGTGTGTTATTTTCTGGCTGGGGGATCATTTGCTATTGCAAAAGTTCCCCGCAATTCAAGATGCCCAAACTAGAATTTCAGGCAGTTTGCCCTCATAATTTGCACCAAGTAAAATCTGGTGAAAATCATGCCGGTGCAATTAGAGCCCAACTCAGAAATCCCGTTTCATTAGAGTAAACAACTCCAGCCTCTAATGAGTGAAACAATTGTGCTGCTTCTATGAGTTTCCATAAAAACTGTAGACTGGCCAAAATCCAAGTCCAAAAACACCCAAGCCAGGCTATTATTTTCCTTGACAGCACCATCTCACAAATGATTGCATGCAGCTCACTTCTTTCCTGTGCTGCAGCTAGTCCTGGACAAATCTCTTGGTCGATGATTTGCAGGGACCACACATTCTAAGAACAGCTCAGACTGGTTATCCAATCTTGGAAAGTGCACAAATCTCGATGGAAGATTGAACAAAATTTGAGAAATGTCCTCAACCTGCTTACACTGGTGGAAGCTAGGCATTCTGGATATCTTGGTGTCTTCCCATGTCAGCCTTAAGCCATCCCTTCTGTAGTCATCGTTGGGACGATAGTTGGCAGATTAAGGTGAGTGCTATATGTGTGTGCAGGGGAGGTTCCCACCCCAGTTACAAAGAAAAGTGGGTTAATACACCTGTCACAGAGAGTGATTTGTAAACTGCAGGTATCAACTTTGAACCTCTGTAAGATAGGTTAGTTAATGGATTTGCACTGGGGAACTTTACATTAACTGATATGTAACATGGTCAAACACATAGATCTGCTAACTCGGTCTTCCATCTTTCTGACGTACATAACATGAGTGAGTGTCACTGCATAGAGTATTAATAATATAACAATATTTTTCACAAGTTCGGAGTTAAAGAATATATTATTAAAGTTCTGTCTAGCCCACACCATGTCCACTTTTTGGGTACTGATGCCTAAGTGTGCACAGAATCATCTATTACTCCAAGGAGCAAAATTATGGGATGGGGTCTGAGTCTCCTCTCTGGATTCTTTCTGTGTTCAGCGTGAAAGAATACCACTCTAGGTACACCACACGTTTAAAAGGACTGAACAGGTGTTGGATGGAATGTCCTACAACTATTTCAAGAATTATGCTTCATGTCACTTAAATGGCTAGAGTATATGTCAATTATTTAGTCTGTTGCAGCTAGCGCTTGTGCTAGAGGGGAGTGGATTTCCTCGTTCGACATTGGGAGAAATGAGTCACACACCACATTGATAAGGATGTCTTTCTGAATGCACATCACAAGATCTTGGTATTACACAAGACGTTCTCTCCTCTATCTATCACCAACCCATGCCAAGCCGCTGACACACCTACCTATTTTCAAAATGCCTGCTGGACAACATTTCCTCACAATTGCTAAACTTTCAACAAATCTGATGTTTAATTGTAGATGTGTTAGACCAGTTTAGTTATTAGTATTTCCACTGATAGCAACAGCAGCTTTCGGGTCACCGTTTCTGATGTGGCGGCATGACGGACCTGTCACTGCTCTGTTATTTTCCGGAGACAGACCAGACTGCCAAAGAAGGGGGTTGTAGTCATAACATGCTATCACATTTCCTATACAGAAATTCAATGGTGTGGATGACAGATGTGGAGGAAAGCCAGTTAATTTTTTACCGTATAAGGCATTTCTAACAGTAATAGCTGTACCAAGAATATTTGCCTATGGAAAAGCCGACTTCAGGCCTGCCATAAAGAAAACCGTTAAACCCGGCCTCTAAAGAGGGTGGGTAATGTGACAGGTAGGTGGTTGGGACAACTGCCAGTTTTTGGTGGATGGCTGGCTACGGTTTACTTTTAAGTGACCAGCCTAAAGTCTTCAGGAGCATTTGCCATGATCTAGTCACCAAATTAGGGCAACCCGTGATTGCATACAGCTAGACAGAGGATGAGATTTGGTCCCAATCAAAGTTTTGCAGTTACGCTTAAAGACTTTTTCAGATTTAGAATGAATCTAGTGGTATCAACCTGGGGACTGTGGCCGATCACATTTTAGGGCTATGAAACACTGCTTGTGACTGTGCAATAGCCCTCCATTAAGTCTACGCACATTGGTATGACATACCTTACAGTTATTGCACTGTTTCTTCTGAACTGAATCTACTCATCTCCATTTTGTTGATAGAATAGAGTTCAGCACAAGCAAGACAGGTTTCCAAAGTATCATCAATAGTACACCAGTTAACTGGGAATTCTTCCTAAAGTTTAGTTATTTCAAATGGCTGAGACCTTCTAAGCTTGCTAGAACTCCAGGATCTAGGAGGCAAGTTCCCCAGCAGGTATGCAGCCCCAGTCCAGGTAGACAGAGAGGTAAGCTGGAAGGTTTGGAAATCTCTCCTGGTGTTTCCTTTAGCAGGCAGGAAGAAATTCTTCGCAGCAGCAGGTTGGACGTTTTACCTCTCTTCCCAGTTTCACTCTTCTTCTGAAAGCCACATTTTCTCTGCAGTTAGTAAAACGTGCATGCATTCATATGCTCCCCTAAACCAACTCTTAACTAATTCTCACATTGTGCACCAACACCTTCCAAACAGTATGTAGCACTTCTGTTCTGGGCGCTTCACTTGTGACAGAAGAAAACACCCAAAGTCCCCTGCAGATAAAATTAAAAATGATGTACATGCTCCTTTGGTTAATCAGGGCAGCCAGTTGAATATGTTAATTGGATAGCAGGCCTCTCCCACCTAGCTGGTGGAGCTGGCAAGGCCAGACCAGCTCCTGCCTCTATGGGCCCCTTCCACACACGGTGTGACTCTTCTCATTGGGTTAGCCAGAAGCTGCTAGAATTCCTCTGCAGATAAGAGTGCTGCCTTGATTAACAAAAGTGCATGTTTAGGTTTTAACACCTTGGCAACTGGGGTAATTCCTCCACGGTGCGGGGGGGGGGTGTAGGGGTGGTCCGCGGCCGGCCCAGCTCATGACTCAGTGGAGCTGTGCTCATGACGAGCTGAGCACAGACCACCCACTCATTAATTCTCCCGCACAGGCGGGGAATTAGCCGCGCGTGGGCAGGCTGCGGCCGTTATGACGAGCTCAGCTCGTCATGAGCACAGCTCCACTGTGACATCATGAGCATGGGAGGGGTTAAGAAGAGCTCTTCCATGCAGAGGCCATTCACCATTTTGGCGCCTATGCCAAGAGGGATGTCCATGAGAAATTTCTAATACATAACACGAACGGGACTTTGGTAGTTTAATTCTACGGAGTAGCATGACAGGGGGCACTTTATTTATGGCAATAGTCGACCAGGCATAGATTTGAGGCTTAAAATTTCTCTAAGAAAAACGTGTTTTCCACTGAAATGGAGTGTTCATTCACCTAATGCTCATTGACGACGCAATTCATGATGAAAAACAAAACCAAGATTTTAAGACAATCGAAAAATAAATAAATTGTGTTATCCTTTACAGCTTCTCAGGTAGATTGTACCTGTGATTCTCGTAATATTTCTTTAATATGGTGGCAGGGCTGGTGTCTGAAGCATTCCGGGCAGGCACTGCTGCAAACACTAAGGGTGTGCCAGAGAGGCTGAGCAGGACTCATTAGTCTGACCTGCTGTGAACTCCAAGCATGACAAACTAATGAAGTTCTTCTTTCTATACAAGCTCGTGTCAATCACTGTCTTGCAGGGTCATCGGCAGAAATGCTCATAGTTCGGACGATCTGAACAGAGATCTCAAGGCCTGTTCATCCAGGCTTACCTCTTCTCGTGCAGTTTTGCAGGATATTAGGATTCTCCTCTGCAGCTTTCATCAAGCAGCTGAAATTGTGGTGGACGTCAGCAAAAAGGACAGCCTCCTTTGGCATTGCCATTCGCACACCTAAGGTGGAAAAGACCTAAATAAAGAGATGTACACAGTTTAATCAAATGTACCGTCCACCACATTAATTACATTTCATTCCAACAATTGTTGATTTTTTGGGAGCATGTGCCAATGTAAAATGAAATTGTTGCCAATTTTGGCCATAGAAATAAGACAGGAAAACGTCCTCCAATAGCACAATATTGATCGGGTTGCTAAGAAAGAAACAGCAACCCCTAATGCCATGCCTTTCTAAGAATGTATTCCCTTGGTTACAAAACCAACTATTCAATTCTAAAGGATTGCATCTGAAATAAGCGTATATTAGAGTGTAAGAGTTTACACGGTAAAGAAAATTCCTCTATCACGAGTAAAACATGGTAAAACCCATGTCTTCCACATTTTGTGAGAAACCAATTATCTTTCCCATGTTCTAATTCTATTACAGCCAATTCATAATAATAAAATATAATCCAATCATCTTCAATTTAGTCACTCGTCCAATAACTTTTTCGTAAGTTCTTCTAAAGATTTTATGACATGTTCCCGACATTACATACCTTCAGGGTCATCAAATATGTGTGTATATCACAGAGACATCTTTGAAATATCTATTCCGTACGCCAATAGTAACGAAAATATAGATGCTTTTGTTATACCTTCCATGGTATTAAGTAGTTGGACCTACAGGTTGTTTGGCGGTGATGCTTGGGTTAAGGGACATTCCACACACAGTGATTAACAGCCTGATTCATCAAGCCGAAATCGGCTCGCAAAGGGCCAGATTCTGAGAATCTGGCCCTTTGCGAGCGCTATTTTTGCATTTGGGATTCATCATCCCAAATGCAAAAATCGGTAATAGCGATTTCGCTATTTTGCGAGCAATTACATTTAAGGAATCTCTATTTGAGATTCCTTAAATGCAATTCATCATCCATTTAAAAATTGCGAATTCGCAATTTCGGCCCGCTATTTACCGCGAGGTCAAACCTCGTGGTAAATAGCGGAAACTTAGAAAAATGCTTTTAAAAGCATTTTTCTAAGTTGCATGTTGCACACACACATGTCCTTTGGACATGTGTGTGCGCAACACCTGTTTCAATTTGCATTTAAGGGGTGCTACAGGGTGTCCTTTGGACACCCCTGGCACCCTTTAAATCGCTATCTTATTTGCGATTAGCTAATTGCTAATCGCAAATAAGGAATACTCCCCATTCATTCCTATGGGCCTTTTGGCCCATAGGAATGAATGGGGAGTTATTCCTTATTTGCGATTATCAATTTGCTAATCGCAAATAAGGAATGTGTAGGAATCGCAATTCTTTATGCAATTTCTACACGAATCCCGTTTTGCAAGTCCTTAATAGCGATTCCTTATGAATCGCTATTAGGGGCTCGCAAAACGGGAGAATGATGAATCAGGCTGTAAGGATCTAATCAATCTCTGACATCTTGCAGAGTATCCTAAATTGCCCAATTGACTAGAGTTCAGCTCTATGTAAAGCATTTTTGTAAGGAATCGCAGAATTTTAAGTTAAACTCAATTTTAGATTATTCGAAAAGAAATCACAGCTGGAACCATCGAAGCTGTTTCGAAGCCAACCGGCAACTAAAATGTAATGCTGAGTGAAACATGCATATTGTGTTTATTGTTATAGCATGTCAGAATAATCCTTGCTTAACAAATGTACTTTTTAATACTGCGCAAAGTTTCCACTTCGGTTTTTCTATTTGCTGCTCAAAAGTTATTACTTGTGGATGAGCTTACGCCTAAAAGTTACAATGTGCAAGGCGAAATGTGATAACAAACAAAAGAGACGTCCCATAAACCCTACCTCTTCCAGTTGAGCCCACTTCTCCTGGACAAGAAGCCACTGATGAACAGCAGTCTCAATGACCTGCAGCTTCTTCTGCCACTTGATAACTTCGTCCAGAAAAGAACCTGTTTCGGAATAATTCTGCATGGTAGCCAGGACCACTTGATGGTTCTCCAACTCTTCGAATATGCACTCTGTATTTTTTAGCAGCATGACTGTGCCAAGTTCCTAAAGAAAGGTAAAACTATATGAAGTCAGAAAATCAACTAATGTACAAGACATAAGTGTGCATATAATGTCCACAATAAAACCTCTGGTGGCAATATAGACCTCTTCAACCCTTCAGGGCCTCCAACCTTCTGAGAACCTTTATCTGGACCAGTTTCTTAGTGTGACAGTGAAGCAGACATGATTACTAGCAACAGTGGCGTAGCTAGACAGTATGCCGCCCGTGAAGGTCCCTGCAGCAGCTGCCCCACAGAGGACGTATGTAAGAGCGGGGCTGGGGTTAGCTGGTGATTTCTGCAGTGGCCGCCCCGCGACGGCTTCAGATAAGTGCGGGGGAGGCCGCTGCCCCCAAAACTTGCCTCCACCCTTGCTACGCCACTGACTAGCAAAGTGTTTAGAACTTGCTTCAAACAGTACTACGGACAAAGATTCAGTGTAGAGTTTACCTCGATGTACTTCAGGGAGTCATACAAGGAGAGGGCACTTCCACGCCCCCCCTTTCTGGAGTGGTGGAAAGCTTTCTCCAGCTGCCTGCTCATTCGCCTGCTGTGTCTTGTACTCGGAGCACTCTTGTTGGGAGTATCCGCCTTGTTGTGTTGGCTGCCAGAGACTGAGCTAGCAACATCCTGAAGTAGAAGAACAATATTAATGAACAGGCTGGGGAAAATGATAGCTATCCACATTACTTTAATTCATAACAATGTAAGCAATTGCATTGTTACTGGTTGAAGCCTGTTATTTTGATTTTAGGCATGCAATGGGTGAAGCGCACAGCTCAGCTCTGCATCAAGAGCAGACACTACGCTGGTGATGCCAAACAAAAGGAATGTTGGGGTTCATTCGTAAAATGGCCACATATGTAAGTTATTCTTACAGAAGCAGGAAAGCTGGTTCTACACCTAAATGAATTAACTCAGACAGATGTTTCTTTGCCAGTAACTCTCCTGACATGAGTGATGTGTTGGAGGGAATATCATGAAAGTTTATGAACAATTATTAACTTACAACTGTTTGGGTATTCAAAAAAACTCTTTCCGTCGCTTTCTCACCCCGAAAATAGTCTTATATTTAATACAGTCAAAGGAAGTTATAAATCTTTTTCGAGGTTGGAATTATAAAGGAACACTTATTTATTTTATTTATAAAGTTTTATAGAGCGCTATCCAGACCCAAATAGGGTATCAGAGTGCTTTACATCAGGCATAAGGTGAAACATTCAAAGGGAGCAAATGCATACAGGGAAAAAACATAGTCTGCGGGTAACGGGGAGTAACAACATTGAGAGAACTTGTTCTGAAACACAAATAGGAAGACCATTCAAGTTCGTGTGGGTCATCATTTCTCTTGGCAACTTCAGTTGGTGAAATCCTCTTCCCATTGAGAAAAAGGAAAAAAAATGTTTAGCAAGTGAGAGAGAGAGAACAACTCTGTTTATTTAGACCTTAGTCTTTAAACAAAATCGAATAAAATTCAGGACACTATACAAGTGCATTTGCACTTGGACTTATATTTTTAAAAGCAAGAACATAAGTGTATATTCTGCATGAAAAATGCAGTTCAGAAACCTTTCCAGGGTCCTAAGGAAGGCTTCTAGGCTTAACCTGGAAGAGCTTTGTAAATTCCTGAAATTAATGTAAATCATCACCCACGTGAAATCCTTATGTTCTCTGTGGATATTTATTCACTTCTTTAAGGATGAGGCCCCACAGTTTAAAGCTACAATGGCAGTTTGTGATTTGTTGTAGATTTAACCAAAACGCTATGAATCGTAAAATGTAGGTGACACGTACCGAAGAAATGTGACAGGAAATGTCTCTTAATTACTAACAAGGCGTCCCATGAGTGAAAGAGACTAGCTTAGGCTTACTACTAGGGATACTAGAAACCTAAATGTCTCAGAATGATATTTAGAGCTAGGAAGTACTGCTGAAAGAGGTCAACATCAGATATTTTTGCCAGATTCAAGACAATCAATTGGAAAATCGTGCACAGTGAACCCCACCACCTTGTTTCCGTTAGGTGCTTCAATATCTTACAGCGATGGCTCCTCCACTAAGGCAGAGGAGCGTTGCCCCACTGCTTCCACTGCAAGCTGAATCCAAAAAATAAAATGATAATAACGTTCGTTACAGCCTGGGTGGAGAACATGCATAGCCTGCCAGCCCTTGTCAACCACCTTAGCAGCGTTGTGATTGGTCAGGGGATTCTGGGAGGCTGTGTGCTTCCTGCCGAGAGGAGGATGGAAAAAGAAGAGGCTGTGGCCGGCGGTCTGCAGTAAAGTGGTGCGTGAATTTTTTAAATTATTATTCCCCCTCCCTCGTTCCCTCTCTCCTACTCTCCCCTGCCCTACCACCGTAGGCCGCCACTGATATCTTAATGGCGATTCAACCAGACTCGATGGTGCTGTCATGGGTAACTCACGTTTCCATGTGTGTTCGTACCACATGTGTAGTTGAGTCGACTTATCCCATTTGCCTAATCAAGAAATAGAAAGATTCATGCACATCCAAAGTTGTAAAGGAATATGTCTGATATTTTCTTTTTTCTGATAGTTTAAAAATGTTTCTTCAGAATATTTTCATTGACTAAAATAGGCTTCACCGAACTAAGCACTGTTCCGGATGTTTGTATTGTGTGCCTATTTATTTTAAAATGCATGATTCAGTACATCAATTAGCCCTTGATTAATCTGTTTGGCCAGCAGCTGGTTTAGTTTAGCTTGTTTCGCTGGTACTCATTTTCCCGACACCATCTTTTAGATAACACATCAGTGAGCCACAATCGTTGCGATGGCTATGTTGGTGTCAGTGGATGAGTATGTTACCCTCTTCACAGAGTGTGTGCGATAGGTCATAATGCTGCGGACAATGTGTGAAGTTCAATAGCAAAGAAAACAAGCATTTGCAATGCAATAGGTCTCGCATTAGGAAAGTTTGAGCTATTGGAATTGTAAATGACTATTTTTTTATTTATGTGTTGGTTTTGAAAATAGCGAAATTAATAGCTTTGTCATTTACAATGCCAATACTTTTAACTTTCGCAAATGTGACACCTATAGCATTTGTAATGCAATATGTGTTGTATTTACGTGACTTAGATGTTTTGATATTACAAATAACAATTGCTTTTATTTTTTTTAAATAATTAATACTTAAATAAAAGTTATTGTAATTTATAATGGCAATAGCTTAAACTTTTGTAAATAATTTTTGTGAAGATTATGTTCAGTGTATTTTATTGTGACGAAAATCCAAGAACAGAAGTGAAATATTAACCTCTTTTTGTGACATTTGTAATGAAGCTTGAAACATTGAGAGAACATATTTGAACCAGTTGTTGTACAGATTGATGCTGTGGTGGCGCTGAGTGATGTTGTGGTTGCCACGAGTGATGCTGTGGTAGCGCATAGTGATGTTGTGGTGCCCTTGAGTGATGCTGTGGTGATGCTGAGTGATGCTGTGGTGATGCGATAGATAGACAGATAGAGTGTAATTATGTGGCGTGTAAATATGTGGCACTGAGTGGTATTTGGAGTTTATGTTGCATTGAGTGCAGTGTAATTATGTGGCGTGTAACTATGTGGCACTGAGTGGTATTTGGAGTGTATGTTGCATTGAGTGCAGTGTAATTATGTGGCGTGTAATTATGTGGCACTGAGCTGTATTTGGAGTGTATGTTGCATTGAGTGCAGTGTAATTATGTGGCGTGTAATTATGTGGCACTGAGTGGTATTTGGAGTGTATGTTGTGTTGAGCGCAGTGGAAATATGTAGCATATAATTATGTGGAACTGAATGGTATTGTCTGGAATGTATGTTGCATTCGGTAGAGTGTAATTAGGTGGTGTATAATTATGTGGCACTGAGTGGTATTTGGAGTGTATGTTGCATGGAGTGCAGTGTAATTATGTGTCGTGTAATTATGTGTCACTGAGTGGTATTTGGAGTGTATGTTGCATCGAGTGCAGTGTAATTGTGTGGCGTGTACTTATGTGGCACTGAGTGGTATTGTTTGGAGTGTATGTTGCATTGTAATTATGTAGCATATAAATATGTGGCACTGAGTGGTATTGTGTGGAGTGTGTGTTGCATTCAGTAGAGTGTAATTATGTGGTGTGTAATTATGTGGCACTGAGTGGTATTTGGAGTGTATGTTGCGTTGAGCGCAGTGTAATTATGTACCATATAATTATGTGGCACTGAGTGCTATTGTGTGGAGTGTATGTTGTATTCAGTAGAGTGTAATTGTGTGTGAGGGTGCAGAGTGTGTGAGGGTGCAGAGTGTGTGAGGGTGCGGAGAGTGTGAGGGTGCGGAGAGTGTGAGGGTGCGGAGAGTGTGAGGGTGCAGAGTCTGTGAGGGTGCAGAGTCTGTGAGGGTGCAGAGTGTGTGAGGGTGCGGAGTATGTGAAGAGGGAGCTGTTTTGAGGGCACTGTAGAGGAAGAGCAGGAGAGGGAGCTGTTTTGAGGGCACTGGACAGGAAAAGCAGCAGTAGGAGCTGTTTTTGGCACTGGAGAGGAAGAGCAGCAGTAGGAGCTGTTTTGAGGGCGCTGGAGAGGAAGAGCAGCAGTAGGAGCAGTTTTGAGGGCACTGGAGAGGAAGGGCAGCAGAAGGAAGGAACTGTTTTGAGGGCACTGGAGAGGAAGAGCGGCAGTAGGAGATGTTTTGAGGGCACTGGAGAGGAAGAGCGGCAGAGGGAGCTGTTTTGAGGGCAATGTAGAGGAAGAGCAGCAGAGGGAGCTGTTTTGAGGGCACTGGAGAGGAAGAGCAGCAGTAGGATCTGTAATGAGGGTACTGGAAAGGAAGAGCAGCAGTAGGAGCTGTAGTGAGGGCACTGGAGAAGAAGAGCAGCAGTAGGAGCTGTAGGGAGGGCACTGGAGAGGAAGAGCAATAGAAGGTGTTTCTAGTGGAGATAGTACAGAGAAAGAGGAGAACAGGACTTTGTATTAAGAGTACATTGTTTAGGGAGGGTATCAAGGAGCACAAGTTTCCAGCAAGGCTGGACTGTTGTATTACCGGAGGCTGGCATTGTGTTGGCTATATATGAAGCTAGTGGGGGCTCAATTTTATTACTGGGGTCCAGGCTGGCCACATTTCCTGCTTGTTCTTTTTCCTCGGTGCAGTGTTGTGTGGCATATTAGTATCTCTAGGGTAGACCGCCCTAGCCATTCACCAACACGGCATGGCCATGTGTGCCTACAAGCCGTTGTTCATGCCTCGAAGACATTGTACAGCTGAATCGATTAAAATGCACTGGTGCAGCCTAGCAATGTGTTTACACAGACACACTTGCATGCATTTTCAAACACACACACCTACAGAGACACATACAGACACACAACACACGCACAGATACAGACACATAACACACACATACAGATACACAACGCACAAATACAGACACAGTACACATTCAGGCACACAGAGACATACAGCACACAGACACACATGTGTGCAAGTGAATCAGGACCCGAGAGGTGTGCACGCCCGGCAGTGCCCGTGTGTGCGTGGGCTGGCGCTGGCTCCACTGCATAGCGCTACAAAACAGTGTGAACGGGCGGAAATTACAGAAAAACGCTTCTAATAATACATGCACCTGAGTCAATAACACGAAGGACAGCATGCCGGGAATAGAGACACGAGTCCGGCTGATGGTGGGGACAGTAGGGGGCGGCTTGTAGGCACACACGGCCGTGGCGTGTGCATAATGGTGTCTTGTAGTGCGGTAGCACTCCGCCTTTCATCATTCCGAGGCCAGTTACAGGACTTACTATGATGCCTTGCAAATAACTGTGGGCCGACGGTAGCGCTTAACAGACCAACCACTGTGCGGGAAGCGCGGTCTAGGGCGCTAAATAGAGACACAAGTCTGGCTGACGGTAGGGACTGTGAGCGGTGGCTTGTAGGCACATGCGCCCGTGGCGGGAGCATAGAGGTGTCTGGTAGTGCGGCATCACTCCGCCTTTCATCATTCCAAGGCCAGTTACAGGAGTTACTATGATGCCTTGCAAATAACAGCGGGCCGGGCCGACGGTAGCGCTGAACAGACCTACCATGGGGCGGGAAGTGCTGTCTAGGGAGCTAAATAGAGACATGAGTCAGGCTGATGGTAGGGACAGTGGAGTGCGGCTTGTCTCGGCCTCTCTCTGTAGGTGTGCGAGACCGCGGGCTCTTTTAAGCATGTTCATCAGAGTGGCCATGGTGGAGTGGAGGGAGGAGGTCGAACAGAGCAGCAAATGCTGTGGGAGGAGGAGAGGGGAAGCGTTGCCGCCTGATAGTGCACAAATCCGCTTGAACATCGCAAACAATCACAACTCCTGTCGTGACCTGCCCCCGAAGCATATGTCAGCGCAAGCAGGTAGCAGATGGCTAGGGAAGTGGGCAAGAGGAAGAGGATGGGGCAGATGGCAACAGATGTAGCTAAAGGAAAATACAATAAAAAAATGGTAAATAATGCAAGCAGAACATTAAAAGGGCACAGAAAGAACGCAACCACAGAGTCGGCGGGAAAGCGAGAGAGAAAAGGGTGCTCGGGCAAGGGAGACAGCAAACAACAAAGGGGCACCAAGGAGGGGGGAGGGGGTTTCCGGAAATGGAGAAAGCGCGAGGCAGATGCCTATGGACTGCAGTGGTAAGGGGCAGAACGGGGCATGGGGGTGGGTGGTCTTCCTTTGAAGACTGATGCCGAGGCTCAAACAAATGGTGTGGGATGTGGCTGGCAATGGTGTGGTTGTGCGATGTGCGACGTCCACAGGCCTGCCTCACATGAACTGTATGCGATCCGCAGCTAGGTAGACTTTTCGAACCGCTTAGTAGAATCTCGCCTATTATCCCTACGGGATATAATAGGCGAGACCTAAAAACCTTGACACTGGAGGTACAGGCACTGGGGCCGTCGGGGAGATAAAGTGAGCTATTATGCAGTTACATGATACTGAGCAGTGGTGTAACAAAGGCCCCCGCAGTCCACGCGGTGCCAGAAGCCCCGAGTTCCAGGGACCCCCTCTGACTCTGGCAAGCCCCTGGCCTGAGATCTTAGGACTGGATTCGGAGCGGGGGGGCTCCCCAGCATGTATTTTTCAGGGGGGCCCCTACAAGATTTGTTACATCACTGGTGCTGAGCTATGCTGCCGCCAGTACCAGGGATCGTACCACGAGCCCTGCCCTCCGGAGTCAGCCACTATGGCTGCTTCACCACACCTCTCCCTTATCTCTCCTTGACTCTAGAAGAACCTTCACTCACCCACCATCACCCACCCTCAAAAATCTCTGATTTCACACCCTCACACTGGTGCCCTTCATGGCTACACTATAGAAGTCACCTGGTCTTGCACTATCAGAGAAGGCTGTCTACAAATGTCTAGATCATCTGTAGAGCTCACCCAGTAGCAGCTCGCCCTTGCCAATGTAGGGAGACGGGCCGGGCCAGAGGAGGGAGGTGGGGATGCTTTGGGGGTGCAAAGAAAAAATTAAATACGAAAATAAACTTAGATTGCCGCCGCAGTCTCCCGCACATCGCCTCCTCCTTCTTCTGGCCTTGGGCACAGGCACCCAGCTTGACCTGTGGCCAATTCTGAAGCTGTTCCCACATGAGAGCAGCTTCAGGATTGGCTGTAGCGCCGGCAACTTGCACTCCTAGGCGGACTGGGAGCCTGTGCCTGCTCTCTCCAGCCCCAGAAACGCAACTGAAGCTGGAGAGAGCTTCCCTGCGTCAGAAGGGTTTGGCCGGCCAGAGACTGCCGGCCAATCGCCTCATGATCAGGGAAGGGATGTGTCCATCACTCCCCCACCAGAAGTGTCATCACCTGGACCTGTCCCCAAGACCTGTCAGAGTCCTGGGAGCGTGTTTATTTTCTGCTGGTGGCGGGGATGGGGGGGTGGCGCTCCTCCGCTCAAATTGAGCGGCCACCCCTGAGCTCACCCGACTTTCCCTTTGTAAAAGGAAAGCTAACTCCGTCTGCACGTAAATGATAAGTTGTTTTTTTCCATAGCACCGCGGACTGCGCTTCTGCATTTTCTGATTCTTCTTGAGTAAACATTGATTAGCCAGCCCGCTGTGTGAGGCAGTTAGCCTGAACTGAGTTTGCTCTTGCATAATGAAGAAAATTCGATTCATGATCTTATATTTCAACTTTCAAGCCTTCGGGCACATAATGTTCTGTGAGGAAGCTTACCTTGAGTGGTACAAATCTACCCTCAAAGTAGAGTTTCAGTGGTAAAAGTTGACATTTGGGGGGGGGGCTGGTAGGTGACTCAGCAAAATTTGATAATGTGATACCAGCTTTTATTTTCTACCTGCACAAGTGTTACTCGAACCTCAGATGTTATTTCTTCGAAGCACTCATAATCACATCATCGTCAAAGTGTCACATCTGGAAAAATCAAGTAGTTTACGCTGCAATTGGAAGTTTAAAAAATAGTTTTAAAACATCAGTGGCTCATGTATCTTAAACCTTTCTTCCTTTCTAAGAGATTCCCTTCGTTGTAGACTCTTAAAGAAGCAAAGAGGAAGGACACTCAATATTCCAACCAGAAACGTGGAAACATTGCAAATGGTGGCATCACAAAGTATTATAATGATTCCCAGTCCTCGATATGTGGAGCGTTCTCCGACAAAGCAAAGGGAGGTGACATTGCCTTGAGACCCTCATGGGTGAGTAGCCACGCTTTACAAGCCCCTGATTGAGGGCCTCATGGCAGGTGTGTGTTGCTGCAGAAAGGATGTATCAGGAGGACGAGCTACTTTCTTTCATAACTCTTTCTGGTGAAGACTATATCTAACTGCAGATCCATCACTGTTAGAATATTCCTAGTCCACAGACTGGATCTGAAAGCTCTAAACAGTAATGCTCCTGCGATCTGACAGGTGGTATCGTGCAGCTCCACATTGACTTCGTTCAGCTCCAGAAGTGACGAATAGAGCTGCATATAAGCTACACCTCTGCACGCCAACATGGAGGCTGATACCGGAAAGTTGAGGGAATGGTATGATAGCGTTCACTGGTGATCTGCACGCTGTCTACCTGAACCCTGTCTTGAACCCTGAAAATACTGGGGTGCCAGCTGCAGGGCTGTGGGCAGGGCAGAATGGGGAATCAAAAGCAACCCAAACAAAAATGCTCAAACTGGCCCTGCCCCATTGTCTACTCAAGCAATCTCTCCCTATCCATCAATCCATTCTCTCTCTTCTCCACTCTCTTCTCCTACTCTGATCACTTTCTCTCTATCCTCCCCCACCCTGCCTCTATTTCTCTCTCTCTTGAAGCGTTCCCATGCCTGCTACTATTAACCTCGGGGTACTAGGTAAAATGACAGAGGCATCAGTACCCTGATGTTTCAAAACTAGCCTCTAAAGATTCCAGCCCAGCTGGGAAATTCCCAGAGGAATAAAAGACCTGTACAGTCGTCCAAGATTGCAGGGGGTGCCTGCCACGGGTCAAAAGGTCCAAGAAGCGTGCCATGCCGCAGCTGTCATTAAAATATCCCATGGCAGCATCCTCCTTCTTGCCAAACAGGCGAGAGCCATCAAAAGGCATGTATACATAAGTGATGCCTGGAGTTCCACAGAGAAGCCAGTATCCCTCATCCAAGCGTGGCAATGGTGCACCACATTGTTGCCAACTGCTCAGCCCAAGCAATAGGTAGTTTCCAGGCCCAACCTGACAACATATTTGGCCACATCCTGACCATCCTGAATAGTTTGAGTAAGGGAGGCTTGTAGGTTTTCAGGGTTGCAGGCAAGATCTCACTGACCATGTCCCAGGGACAAGTCTGGCCAATAAGAACAACGACTTCCCAACTACCTCAATTCTCTTTGATTATCTGTCCGAGGAAGTGGTAGGGAATGCATTAGGGCCCATGTTGCTGGTGAAAGCCTGGACCACCAGACTCTCAGGGGTATGGTGTTGCATCAAATTATCAGGATTGCCAGGTGAAGGTCTATGGCATCTGGCAACTTACCTGTTCAATGGTGAGCAAGAACATGCCTTTTTGCATATGCCCATCAGTTAGGACTTTGTTGAAGGATAGCATAGGTTCAGAGGAAGCCCACCCGTGTTTTAACACCTCTGTTTGAATATTAGTCCACAGAAGTGAGTTGCAGGTTCAAAACCTCATCTGCACATCTAGTCACTTCAGCAAAATAGGCAATTTCTTCCTTTGATGATCTGGGGAGGGAAATCCCCCCACTCTCAGAGGAAGTTTCCAGCCCACGGGCCACTTGTATATCCATATACAGATCGTCGTTATCATAATGTGGGGGTAAGCTATCCTCTCATCTCCATTGTCATCACTAAAGTCTGGATGACTCGGATCAGAGTCGGAGCCAAAAAGCTGGTGGAGCAGCTAAAGGCAGCTCCAGTGGCGTAACAGAACTTCAGGGGACACCCCTGCAAAGTACATGGAGGGGATGTCCCCACACTCAGGACCCAGTCAGGAGCTATCAGACCTGGGTCCCTCCTCCCGTGCACAGTGCCGTAGGGGGCATCCTGGAGCTTGGGGCTCCCGCACCATCGGGCTGCAGGGACAATTATTACGCCACTGGGCAGCTCCGTAGAGGAGGCAATGTTGTTTCTGAATTTGTCTGTATGGGGTCAAGTATGCCAAAGCAGATTTGGTGGCATGACCTCAGTGGAGGCTGAAGTTAGTTTGGCTTGGAGTCAGATGGAATCCACTATCGGAAGAGAGGTCTCCTCTAAAACCGGCAGCACCCATGCCGGCACTAACATTGAAGCGACAGGTGCGGATTTTGGCACTGGCATTGAAGTCAGCACCAAAGCTGGTGTGGAACCTGAAGCAGGTTGGAGGGACATAGATGATGCCAAGATCAGATCGGCCAGCAGTGATCCAACTGTGGGCCCCTGTAGATCATTGTAGTCCGAGAGCGCACCAGAGTGAACAGGAAGACTGACAAAGATGCACAACATTGCTTCCTTTAAGGCCTCGATCTGTTATGACAGCGCTGATGACCCTGAAAACATCAGATTCAACTATTGAATAGGCTCTTCGGTGGATGGGGAACGAGACTAAGTGGCAAGTTGACACCCTTGTGACTTCTATTGAGCTAGAGTGGTAGGAAGTGATTAGTCTCACTTGGACTTCTTGTGTCTGATTTGTCTTAGATTTGGACTTACACAAATATTTTGACTGAGACAAGGACCTGTTGCGGGAAAGGCCTTGAGTGCGGCAGCAAGACCTCACCCTCTATTAGTGCAAGAGCAAGACCCCACCCTCGTGTTGCAATTTTGCTGAATAAAATCTTATCAAACTGACAGGAAAAGAGAGAGCTTAGCTCCGGATCTGCATCGGAAGATGCTGAAAGAAAGAAACTGACGTAGGTATGCAGAGGTTGCGCTTATACGCAGCTTTGCTCGTCAATTCCGGGGCGGATAGCAGTCAATGTGGAACCATACAATGCTAAGCAAGGAGCATTGCTGTTGAAAGGCTCCAAATACATCTACAGAAGAGTGTTAGACCCGGCATCTTTGGAGTGGTTTTCCATAACTATTTGCCTTTAGACCACTTGTTTTGCTGACTTTGTTTAAGCCGGCGCTAGGATTTTGCACACTTTACCAGAGGTAAAGTGCATGTGTGCTCTGCTTGAAATGTTGTAGAATTGGCTTATACCCAATTGGCATATTTAATTCACTTATAAGTCCCTAGTAAAGTGCCCAGGGCCTGTAAATTTAATGTTACTGGTTGCCCTACAGCACTGATTGTACAACTCATTTAAGTAGCACTTTAAGCATATCTCAATCCTGCCTGTGCAGCATATGTGTGCAGTGTTAAACTGCCATGTTGGTCGGGCAAAAGCCTAAACCTTCATTTTCAATACACGTAAGTCACCCCTAGGGTAGTTCCTGGACAGGCCAGAAGGCAGGTAGCAGTCAGTGTATTTTAAAGCTGGACGTGTATCTTTAAGTTTTACATGTCCTGATAGTGAAAATCTCTTACATTCACTGTTCATTACTGTAAGGGCTACCTCTCCTGTAGGATAACATTGGGGTTATGTTATTACATTTAATAAGCTGCAACTACCAAATAGGAACAGGTAACACATTCATGTTTGGTGTCTTTGGAATTGTAATGAAAAATCCTAACTAATGGTGCAGTTGGATTTTAAATTACAATTTTGAAAATGCCACTTTTAGAAAGTTAAAGCCACACAATTGATGGACAGAATGCAGAACAAATCAAACATTCACCCCAGTCAAGAGATCTGGGTTAAATCCATCATTCTTTTGTTCACCACGCCACCCCAGTTAAGACCTGGCCATATGCAAATCAGTCTTGAGCCTGTGCCTCATGGGAACTGTCCAGCCCGAATTGCCAAGCCAGGTCCTCCCTGGACCGGAAACAAGCATCCTAGGACTGGTTTTGGGGTTTCACCCCATATCAGCCAGGATAGCTTGAATCCAGTGGCACAGTGAGCCCGGGACCCACGTCTGGGCATTCAAGGCACACTTGGGGTGAGAAAGCAAGAGACACACAATTGAGGCACATGGGCACGACTGATTTGCATATGGCTGGGTCTTAACTGAGATGGCAAAGTGAGCTAAAGAACAATGATAGATTCAACCCAGCTCTGTGACTGGGGGCGAGTGTCTGAAAAGTTTCAGCACTCCGTCAATTATCTCCTTGTGTTTGTTTTGTTCACCCTAAGTTGGCAGGGAATGCTCAGACATGGGTACCCTGCTCACTTTGCCACTGGATTCGAGGTAGTCTGGCTGATGAGGGATGTTACCCTGAAAACAGTCCCAAGATGCTTGTTTCCAGTTCAGGGAAGACCTGGTTTGGCAGTTCAGGCTGGACTGTTCCCATGAGGCACAGGGTCAAGACTGATTTGCATATGGCTGGGTCTGAAGTGAGGTGGCAAAGTGAGCTAAAGAACGATGATGGATCCAACACAGATCTGACACTGGGGGTGAGTGTCTAAAAAGTTTCAGCACTCCGTCCATTATCTCCTTGTGTTTGTTTTGCTCACCCTAAGTTGGCAGGGAATGCTCAGACATGGGTACTCACTTTGCCACTGGATTCGAGGTAGCCTGGCTGATGAGGGGTGTTACCCTGAAAACAGTCCCAAGATGCTTGTTTCCAGTTCAGGGAAGACCTGGTTTGGCAGTTCGGGCTGGACTGTTTCCATGAGGCACAGGGTCAAGAGTGATTTGTATATGGCTGGGTCTGAACTGAAGTGGCAAAGTGAGCTAAAGAATGATGATGGATTCAACCCAGACTATGGGGGTGAGTGTCTGAAAAGTTTTGCCACTCCGTCCATCATTTCCTTGTGTTTGTTTTGTTTACTTTTTGAAAGTTGCCATTCTCCTGCCTTAGCCATTTGGTGCATGCAGCCAGTCTCTGGGGTGCATACAGCCTGAGTATGGGTCACATGACTGGATGTAGTTGACAGTTGGGGTTTATGTATTCCTCCCAGACAGCCACACTCAATAGGGAGCTTAGGTGTGCTTGGATGGGCCATTACTGACAGGATGGAAGGGAAGAGCTGGGCACAGCCCCACTTGCACTTGAATAGGCTGTGTCCCACCTTCACACAAATAACTGCATACCCGCTGTAGTTAAGTCTGAAGCCAAGGCATGGAAGGCAGGACTCCTGTGCACTTCAAAGGCATGCCTCTAGAAGCTTCTTCTCCCCTACCTCAAAGGCTAAACTGGATATACAACCCCTCTTCAATGGGATCCTTAGTGACCATGCAGCACCTTGCATCGCAGCCTCACCACAACTTGGAACCAACACATCACTACGGTGGTGTAACTCATCTTCGACAGGGAACCTCGCACTGCTACTCAAACCAGGGATTTAAGATACTTTGTTCAGCAGGTCTAACTAGGTCTCTGTAGCCGCCCTGCACTCCATCGCGTTGAGTCTGAACTTGTGACTTTGACCCGGTCCGAGTAACCAAATATGCACACAGTTGGCGCCTTGTGCTTTTTGGCTCTATTTTTACTGAATTATTTAAAATTGCATATCTCTGGTGCTACTGATTGGATTTTCATCGTTTAGGTCTTGCTTTATTCATTAAACATAACTCTATTTTTCTAACCTGGTGCTGGATCCTTTTTGTGTGGTGTTTTTACTATAATATTGTTTGAAGTGTTCAAAAGTACTTTACACATTGCCTCTAAGTTAAGCCTGACAAGTTCTGTGACAAGCTACCAGAGGGTTGAGCACAGCTTCATTTAGGGTTGGCTTGTGCTTCACCCTGACAAGGATTGTGGTTGCTACTTGACCAATCAATCAATTCATCAATCAGGCATTTGTTAAGTGTGACTACTCACCCATAAGGGTCTCAAGGCGCTGGAGGGGCTTGGAGGGGGGGTTAGCAGGCTCCAGTCCATCAAGGGGGGGGGGGGGGAGACTGTCAAAGAGCCAGGTTTTGAGGTTTCTTGCGAAGATGGGGAGCACTGTTATCTGTTGAGGTAGAACTAAAGGGCGTTCCAGGCTCGGGGCAGCGGGGAAGGGGCAGGAGTGGCCTCCCGGTCTTTCTGGTGCGGGGGACCACAGCGTAGGAAAGCGGGGCTGATCATAGGGTCCTCTGGGGTGCGTGGAATTTGAGTTGGCTGTTCAGGTATGCTGGTTCGGTTTCATGGAGGGCCTTGTCGGCGTGGGTGAGCATTTTGAAGGTGACTCTAGCTTCGATAGGGAGCCAATGGAGTGTGCGCTGGTGATGGGAGATGTGGCAGTGACTTGGCAGGTCAAGGACCAGTCTTGCGGCGGCATTCTGGATGCTTGCCTGTGAGGTTTTTGTTTATTCCGGCGTAGAGTGCGTTGCCGTAGTCGAGTCTGCTGGTGACCAGGGCGTGAGTGACGGACTTTCTGTGTTCGAGGAGGATCCATTTGAAAGTCTTACATAGGAGGCGGAGGTGTGGAAGCAGGAGGACGATACAGAGTTGATCTGGCGGTCCATTTTGAGCTCTGAGTCCAGGATGATTCCCACACCAGTAACCAACAACTCAGTCTCTTACAATGAGGAATCTGCTGTTAGAAGTATCCAACAGAATCCCCATTGTTCCTCCTTATCGTGGTAAAACTACTCACACCAGTTCTACCAACTATCTGCATCTCTTCTCACCTTCATCCTGCACCCCACCAAAAACATCAGAATGCTATCAGCCTGGCAAGGTTTTATCCTGACACAGACCAAAAATATGTAAATACAAAAACACTGGCTATATTTAAGGGTGTGTCTCCCCCTTATTCGACAGTATACGTAAAAACTGCTGTGACAATGTGGATGCCCTCACCATGTGCTTGCAGAAAATCATTTCAAACACGACCTTTTTAGCTTGAAGGTATATTTTGAAGACCTTATATTCATTTTACTGTCTAATGACGTATTTCAAGAACCAAACAGCTATGGTAGAATCATGCTTAATTTAACTCATGCATTATGTAAAAGGTCAGTCAGGACCACTGCACACAGATTGTCCATAAACCAAACAGCCGACATGCATTATCATTCAGCCCGTACACTGCAAATGAAAAACTGATATTATCAGTGCACCGGTACAAAAATGTCAAATTTAAATATAAAGGGATGCAGAGCTAACCTCTGCTACAACCCTACTGAGTTGGGTTTGCATAATGGTAAATAAATCAATTCATTGTGTAAATCTGGTAACAAAACGAAGCTCAGTTAAATTCCACCTCAACCAGCTTTCCGCTGCAATTTTTTCCGCTGATTCCATTTTCTTGCAATAAAACACAAATAAAGTGCTTGCTGCCAGCGGCGTTCAGCCTGACACAGATGTAGCGGCAATGCTTCGCTGACTTACTTCATTGTATCCCTTCGCTGAGATGACTCGGCCGTGCGGCCTCAGGTCAAATATCTTGCTCAGCCAGACTTCCTCACAATTTTTCAGGGCACTCTCGACTGTCACGTCTCTGACGGCTCGCTGCACGATGGACTTCACGTGCCCGGTGTGCTCTGAAATGGTGGAAGCAAGGTTAAGCGCAGACATGCATGGCATTGGAAGGAATCGCGAACACAGTGGCATAAAAGGCAATTCTTTTTAATGTCTCCATTTTGTCCATGTCTGTCCTAATAAATGGGATATCCAGCCGTGCATGGGCAGAGATAGGGTTACAGGCCTGCTCCGCCCATAACACCATCAGTGACCTATTCCTTGTTTTTGATTTTTTAGTTTACAAGGTGCTTAAAAAACAATTAATGGAAAATAATACCAACTAAAATATATGGAGAAAAATTGCTGCCGAATAAAAGTCGTGTATCAAATGAATAAAAATGCATTATTAGTTAAAAAAATAATCTAAGTGACCCAGTGTCTACCAATTGTTGGTCCACAGACACCAATCCTTGCCATATTTTCAGGATATTCATATGGGAATAATTTGCATACGATGAATATAAAAGGAAATAATTGCATAATCTGTGATTGCACTGTTGATGTGCCACGTATGTGGCTCTCGTGAACCAACCCTGGACACCCCTGGCTGAAATGTCCTTGGACACTTTTCTAGGATTGTCTCTTTTGCTGGCCCTTGATCTACAGCATAACAATCTGTGTGAGCTCAACAGCAAATGCAGACAGCTTTTATGTTATCTCTTACATAAGTGAAATTAAAATGCATATTTCTGGAGCCAGTGCTCTGTTGCAGGCAGGAGCATGGTAATATGGGCTTAATAGGTTCTTACTGAACTGATCTTCTGTGTTTTCAGGGTGGAGTCCAAAAACTGCCTTGGGTGTTGTTAAGGGGGATCTCTCACTCGCCATGCAGGCACAGACCAAGGGTGTGGTAGGTTGTGTGATCAAAAAAGGCAAGCAGAAGCACAGGGAGCCCTCTTATGCCAGAGAACAGCCAGAGCATTGTCTGAACAGAGACATTTTCAGTTTTTTTTGTAGGCGAACAGTTTGGTTTAGACTTCAAAGTAAGGACCAACTTGCTCCACAGTGTGGGTACCAGTACACCATCGTCCATTATTCATTCATCTGATTCTTGTAGACAGATCAAGTTGACAAACAACTATCAGAAGTCCTATCTACTTTGTGGGGATCCCCATGTTTCTTTTTATTTAGAATCTAGAATTATGTGACCCTGTTATGGCCCGTGGCCATCCAAACAACCTACTGACCCATGTCCTCTGAAAAAGGGACATGTTGTTTTGTCAAAGAAGTTGCCATTACGGGAAACAACCATTACAACGCAGTCATTACAATGCCCTACATTTACAACGCAGTCATTACAACGTAGCTGCCCTTACATCGCATGCCATTACAAGGCATCCGTTAAAACGCATGCCACAATAATGCATGCCATTACAACGCTTGCCATTACAACGCATTATAAGGTAAGTAATGGGGAAGTCTTTTTTATCCCTACATTATCCAACACTTACCCTACTGTTGCACTCAATGGAGTGGGAATAGTAATTTCTACCCCTACACTATCCAACACTTACCCTACTGTTGCACTCACTGTAGTGGGAATATTCATTTTTACCCCAACACTATCCAAAACGTACCCGACTGTTGCCCTAAAACTATTATGCATTGTAATGGTATGCGTTGTAATGGTATGCGTTGTAATGGAATGCGTTGTAAATGTAGCTCAAAGTGCATTGGGATGGCATTCGTTGTAAAATCATGCATTGTAATGGATGTTGCGATGTAAAAACCGTGTTGTAAATGTTTGCATTGTAACATGTCCTATTCTGCCATTACTGTGGTCTTGTGATTGTTAGTGTATTAAGTTGCCGATGCCTGATAGGCAAGTTGGTAGCTCATTGCCCCCTCAATTTGTGGTAGTGCCAACAACTGTACAATCAACCAATCAATCAATCAATCAATCCACTTTATTCGATTTTTTTTTAAATCATAAAATTACACAACACTGATACAAAAACACATACATTAAAAAACATATAAGTTATCTCTATAGTACTGTGGCTGAGTAATAGTTTAATAAGAGCAGTACACCCGTGTTACAAATTCATAAAACCAGTACCATTATAGTTTATACACTCTATAGACCGGAACATCTTTTCTTCTTTGATCGGAGAGCAGCAACCAGAAAGCAGGCAATATTAAAAATATCCCATGGATTACTCAACATTTGGAGGTAAAGTAAAGCTGGTTTAACTGGTACAAAGCCCTTACCTCTCAATAAAGGAATTAAAAACTTCCTCCTAATATTGTTGTAATAATCACAGAACATCATGAAATGTAAGGTGTTCTGCACGGATAAGTTATCACAATGGCAGGGTTCGGTCTCCTCTGGTTTACATCAACCATGGAAGACACCCAATGAAACGTAAATCAGATTGAAACGGAACCTAGTCAGAAGCCAACGGTGAAAGGGTTTAGTCAACGTTATCAGATAAGGTTCAATTAACAGAGTGGTTTTAGTCAAACAATGAACCCTAGCTGATGGTTTCTGCAGCTCCTGCTCTTCCCGTTCCATCTTTATAATATTTTAAAAAATTAGTTTTGACCCACTTTACATCCTCCTTACAAATCTTTTCAGGATAATCAAAGAGCTCTGGCCGTCCTATTTTGGAGAGCATACTTTTAACATATGCCAGCCACATTATATCTTTGGCTTTATCCGGATTGACAATATCCCGTAAAATCAGATGGTTCAGTGTCAGTTCTTGGTTAAGCCAAGTTTTAAGCCAGCACAAAAGAGGCGCTAAACTCATTATATCCAACACGTAGCCCTACACTAGTTCCTCATGGATCGCATAGATAGATGTTGATTGGGGGACAGACAGGAGACTACGGAGAAATCTGTTCTCAGCTATCTGAGCCCCTGGGAGTTGTTTAAAACCTCAAATTGAGGAGCCATAAGCGGCAATAGCCAAGCACTTAGATCTATACATTTTAAGAATCGCCTCTACTGGCCTACCCCCCCCCCCAAAAGCTGGGCAAACCCCAATAAGGCAGAAGTCGATGTAGTAACAGCCAGTCTTTTTGCTTTATCTTGAGGAGCCCATGAACCCTGATCATTGAATAAGACCCCATACTATTTAAATGAGGTAACCCTGGACACTTCCACTCCATTACAGCGGGATAGCTTCATTTTCCTAGTTGTTTTTTTATTCCCGATTACCATGGTGTGCGACTTCCCATTGTTCACAACCAGATCGAGGGTCTGCATATAGGTTCCAAAAGCATCCAAGAGCTTCTGGAGGCCCAACGCAGTACGTGCTAAAATGACAGCGTCGTCCGCATATAGGAGAACAGGTATTAAATATTCACCTACACGCGGAATATCCAAACTCGCCTCCTTTAGGGATTTGTCCAAAGCATAACAACTGTACAATATAATGTAAGTTGTTCAGGGGAAACGTTTGTATAGAGTACAGGCAGCTCCTCTGGTACTAAGCTGGTTGTTTTTTAGTTCCAAAAGTCCTTACAGGCACTGGGGGGCCCTGAGCCACTAACAATGTCAGAATAGAGAAAGGGGATGGACTTATATGGCTGCTGCTTTGTACACAGCAGTTCTCAAGTCACTTTACGGAAGGCACGGTTTCACTTTCTTTAATAGAGCTGGTACCAGGTGAGAGACCTAGAACCAGATGAACTTTACTAGAATTATATGTCCCTTAAAAAGACGACCCCCAACACTAGCATTTGTGACAGTGCACAGACAAACCATGGAGGCATAGCTTATTGGGGGCATACTTTCAGGCCCGGACTGGCCATAGCGGGCACCGGGCAATCCCCCGGTGGGCCGCAAGGGTGGGGGCCGGTTTTGAGCCCCTGGGGGCCGATTTTGTTACAGGGCCGATAGCTGCAAAATCGGCCCTGCAACAAAATCGGCCGAGAACTGGCCCTACCAAAGCGCTTGGTGGCACCTCCAAATCCCTCCCCCCCCCCCGAGTGGGGAGGGGGGGGCCGGCAGAGCACTTTGCCAGGGCCGGTTTTTGTTCCCAGTCCGGCCCTGCATACTTTAATGTGCTTAGGCTATACATTTGTGTAAATGAAACTCTTCGCATTACTGGAAATCTATCACCATAACAAACAACATTCATTTTTCCAATCTTCTACAGTTAAAAATGCTGTTTTCTTTTTTTAAAACAAATTAATAAATTGCCCTCACCAATTTTCCACCAGTTCGTATCTTACGCCGATGACACCCAGCTCCTATTCACCTGTGATAGGGGTGGGGCATTCGAAGGCGTAAAGATCAGGGACTGCCTTAGCGCGGTCTTTGAGTGGTTCAGGTGTAATGGATTAAAGTGCAACTCCGATAAGTCGGAGCTGCTCTTTTTTGGATGCACCTGTGAACCAGATTGGAAGGCTTGGTGGCCACAAGATCTGTTCCCTCCTGACAATGTGTCTCTCAAGGCAAAAAATTTGGGAGTGATTGTGGACAGTGAACTGTCCTTTGGGCCACATATCTCGTGTCTCTCAGGCAAATGCTTTGGCATTTTGCGAATGCTGAGGAAGTTTCTTCCTTTAGTGTCTCTCCAGCATAGGAAGATTATTGTCCAGGCATTGATCGGATCTCGACTGGACTACGCAAACGTTCTTTTTTTGGGTTTACCAAAATATCTTTTGAACCGCTTGCAAGTAGTCCAGAATTCAGCAGCCCGTGCTATCTACGGGCTTCCGAGAAGAGCAGGAGCTACGGCTTTACTGAATTCTTTACATTGGCTACCGATCGCCAAAAGAATTCTTTTTAAATGTCTGACCTTTGCTTTTAAAGCTCTACAAGGATCTGGCCCTAAGTACTTAAGGAAACGCCTCTCCCGATATGTAGATATGTACCCAGTCGATCTCTGAGATCATCCTGTCTATCTAAAATGACAGTCCCGGTGATCAGGCGTGCAAGGATCGGTGGTCGATCCTTTCGCTATCTAGCCCCGAAGGAGTGGAATGAACTACCACTCTCTCTCAGACAGGCTCCCAATCTCCTTACTTTTAGAAGAGAGCTAAAAACGTGGCTTTTTACTAAATAAACGTGATCCTTCTCTTGTGTCTGCTTTTAAGTTGTTGTGTTGTTGTTTACTAGCTGCTCTTTCTTCACTAAAGCGCCGGGATGCTCCTCGGAGTAGCCGAGCGCTATAGAAGAAATAAATTAACATAACATAAATTAACATAACATAACAATTTGCCAAGGAACAATTCTTACTTAGCACTAGAGCATAAAACCAATATTTGTAGACACTTACTTTGCAAACCGAGTGCAAGTAGGTCCCCGAGAGTCATTGCCCTCAAGCTCTCTGCGGTGACGCGCAGGACGCCTCCTGTTTGCCGTACCAGTTGCTTCCAATGCCTTGTCCTCATTGCAGGATTACTAAGGTCTTCAATCAATGGCAAAGTTAGCTAAAAGTAAAAAAGAAATAATAAACATTTGCTGAAGAAAATTAGAATTTTCTTTTTGACTGATTTTAATTCACATGAAGAATGATATACAGGTCTACATTTTTTTTTACCTTAATTTGAAGAAATTATTGGAAAATCAACATTCATAATATAAGTTCTATTGAGCGGGCGGGGCCGTGACGGAACTACTCCGTCACAAGCACAGCGCACCTGCGGCTCGTGACGGAGTGGTTCTGTCACGAGCATGGCGGTGCCGTGCAGCCCCTTCTCCCCCCAGCGCCGCGGCGGAATTACCGCCGCGGCCAAGGGGTTAATCAAGGTGTAAATGTTTTGAAAAACTATGGACAGAAGTACAAGCAGCCGCCTTGCAGCTCTCCTACAAAGGTACTACTCTCAAGAATTTAGGAGTGCAATAATTACTTCAAGTCCTGCTAGTTGTTTTCTGAGCACTTCCTTAAGCTAGACACACTCCATTGTTAAACTGAATGTGTAGTTAACAGCTACACCCATGGGAGCATTTTCCTAGCATGTAAATGACGATGGGGTGTTCTAATTGGGCCCTACCTGAGAAGTCTCTCCTCTGCTTAAGAAGATACAGCGGTACAAAAGGGGGTGGTGATGGACGGAGCATCTGAACCAATCAAACACTCTCACCCAGTCAACAGATCTGGGTTTAATCCATCACCGTTCTTTAGCCCACTCTGCCACCCCAGTTCAGACATGGCCATATGCAAATCAGTCTGACCCTGTGCCTCATGGGAACAGTCCAGCCCGAACTGCCAAGCCATGCCTTCCCAGGACCGGAAACAAGCTTCCTAGGACCGGTTTATGCCATTTCAGTCGTCTTCAGCCAGGCTTGCTTGAATCCAGTGGCAAAGTGAGCAAGGGACTCATGTCTGAGCATACCCTGCCAACTTATGGTGAACAAAGCGGTACAAAAGGGGGTGGTGATGGACGGAGCATCTGAACCAATCAAACACTCACACCCAGTCAACAGATCTGGGTTTAATCCATCACCGTTCTTTAGCCCACTCTGCCACCCCAGTTAAGACATGGCCATATGCAAATAAGTCTGACCCTGTGCCTCCTGGGAACAGTCCAGCCCGAAGATACAGGAGCGAGAATAAGGGAGGCAAATTAATACACTGGTAAAGAAAAAACTCAAGAGTTCCATTTAACAAGGAAAGATGGTTTTACTCTCAAAGTGCCATTGCCTTAGAAGAACATGGCAAACAAACCTGTCTGAAGTTATTGACACAAGTAAAATAGTTTTAAGGTGTAAGTTACTCAGTATCAATTGCACAACGGTTTGAGTGGTGTGACCATCAATTGAGACAATGCCATGTTGTGGAAGCACTGCTGCATAATGTAACAAACAGGGTCACCAATCCCTTAAACAATTAAGGAAGTACATGGTTCTCAAAGGAGGAAAGATCGCCATGCTTCCGCAGCAAGACTGAAAGCATGGTGAGATAACCTTTGGTAGGTAACACCAGCAACCTAGCCATCAAAAATGAAAAGCAAAATTAAGTACTTGAGATAATAATGTGAAAAATTGATAGGGAGGTTCCACATTCTGCCATATGTAACCTCATCAGTCTACTTTTATAGAGATGGCTTGTGCACTTCCTCCCTCTGGGACTCCACCTGATGGCCTGCCGAACTTGGATCCACACCCCTCCCAGCAACTCACACAAAGAATCGTGGTATAGCAATTGATAGCAATTGATAACCAACCCTCCAGTGAATCCTGCTTCCACAGACTCAAGATGCTAAAGAATATCTTCAAATGGCTCCCCACCAACACTCACAGAACCATCACCAGCAAGCTGGACTACAGCAAAAAATTATCTGCTGGAATCAATGCTCAACTGACCAAGACTCTAGATCATACAAAACTCAGGGGCCAGGCTCACCCTCAACCTCCAATCCACATGGAGCTCCACTTGCTCCAAATCCGCAAACGAGTATCCTTCAGACTCCTCACGCACACATAAAAAGCATTACACATCATTGGGTCCACGTACCACAACTACCGAATTAACTTCCATAAATCTATCAGGCATCTCTACTCCGGCCTACTCCTACTCGCATACACCACACGCATATGCAGAACCAAATCCACAGTGGTGCCTTCTCCTACTTCGCTCCTAAAGCCTGGAACGACTTGCTGCTGCACAAAAGAGCCTCCTCCTTGGACCTTGAATATAGCAAGGGACTGAAGACCTAGCTCCTCACCTAGCCCCGACCCTGGCTCGGACCATACAGCTCCTGCTTCAGCGCCAGGATACCCTCCCAGGTGAGTTGTGTGCGACACAAATACACATAACATAACACAACATCATTTCCATCTGGTATCCACCATGATATCAAGGATGCCATCACTGAAGCCAGGGCCGGACTGGCTACCGGGCATTTTGGTGTGCTGCCGAGCTGGGGGCTAATTTCGTTGATGGGGGCCTGCGTGTGCTGAACAAAGTTCGTTTTGCTTTTTTTATTTCAAAGGGCACGCAGTTCCCCATCAACAAAATCAGGCCCCACAGCAGAGAAATTAGCCCCCAGCTTTGCCGCACACAAAAATGCCCGGTAGCCAGTCCGGCCCTGACTGAAGCCAACAGCAACACATTTCAGACTTAAGGGAGCAAAAGGACCAATTGTAGGCTATACAGATTTGGAAGCCACAGAATGCCTCCTCCTTCAACAGAAGCAATAGAAACAGTGGTGGCCTGGTTGAGCTCTCTTTGCAAAGAAAACAAAGATCTGGTTCCCAGACCCTCCCAGATCATTGCTGTCAGACATTATCTACAATGCAGCAAAGGGCCCTTTCCATTCTGATGGGATGCAGGGAGATCCGCCTACACATCAGCCACAATCTCAACATGTTTTGCAGCCACATTTGCATAATTATTCCATTCAAGTGAAAGTCTATGAGCTGGCCCAAAGCATCGCCTAGACTTTGCTTTTCCAGCCAAATGAACATCAAAAAATGGATCACCCAGGGATTGATGGATGATGGAGCATTAATGTTAATCTGCACAGTTCAAGTTACCAATTCCCCTACATTCCTTGACATAATACATGCCACTGGTTTTGTCTATCAACATCAGAACCTGCCCGCTTTCCAAGCCAGCAAGGAAAGCCATTAGAGACAACTCAAACTGATATGGGGAAGACCGTTAGAATATGACCAAATATCACTCAGACCCAGATCCTCCAAACACATGCCTACAGTCAAGAAACGTCATTACTTTAATCCACGTGTGGTGGGACTCTGCCTTAACCCTGCAATAGGATGTCTCCATGCATCTATAACACTATATCCTGCAAAACATTATGCCTCACCATCAGAAGAGCTGTAAGATTCCTCCAATGTTGTGATCAGTTTGAACTGAATTTTCCTCAGCTACTCATGTGGTACCAGCGATGTGTAGGATGCCACGAGGGCTATCAATTTGAGGAACAGAACTGGGTGAAAGGCCTGACAACAGTTTGCGTCACTGCTCCAATAAAAACTGGAATGCCATGGTTAGTTTGTGCTTTGATTTTTGCATGTTCAGATGCACCCAGCCGATGCACCAGTGAGATAGTCATATGTGTGAAAATAACACCCCATTGGCAGAAAGCTGTCAGGGTAACACTACCTAATAGGAGAGAATGTGGCCTAACGGCTAGGGCAGTCGACCGCGGAGCCAGGGATCCGGGTTCGAGTCTCGGCAGGGGTGCTCAACATTCTGTGATTCTGGGCAAATCACTTAATCTCCCCTTACCTACCAAAAATGAATGTGTCCGCCTGTAACATAACTGGTGCTCATGTAAAGCGCACTAATACCTCCGGGTCTAGTTCGTGCTATATAAAAAAAAAAAACATATTGAACTCATGTACATGTTGATAATGCTGAGGTTGCAAATAGGAATCAACATTACGATCTGCCTTTTTGGAATAAGAGAATACTTGAAGTACACCCATATTTCAGTCTTGTAGCACCTCCTTTCTAACCTACTTTGGGAGAATTTAAGAACCTTGGTGTGCTATTCACATTCGCAAACCAGGGAAGTGTGCACACTGACGGTTTGCAAAAGTGGAATGCAATTTGCGACGCAATCTGTGAGCAAATAGCTCACTTTACAAATTGTCCATTCGCATGGGGTCGCAAAGCGACCTGACTAATGAACATTAATTATACATTAGTGACTCCTGGTGATTTATTACAAATGCACACGGATGGAGGCCTACACTGGGGAGCAGACTTCTGCCTCTTCATTTGAATTCCCAAACAGGAAAAACATTTTTAAAAACAGCAATGATCAGTACTACTGTAAAAAAAAAAAGTTCCTGTTTGGAAGGCACTGGGGAGAGCAGGCAGAGGTCCCCTGGTCCTCTGACATGAGACCGCCAACAAATTCTCAAAGGGAAGATATCCCAGCATCCTTTTGAAATCAGATATGCGCCTTCCCCTTTGAGATGATGATATTTGATCCATGTTTTGCAACTGCAATGGCGGTCATAAACCATTAATACATCCCTTTCAGAATCGCGGTTAAATGGACGATGCCCTTTTCTCGCCCCCATCCTATTTGCGATTCGAACAGCATTGCGAATCCCTTTTTAAAAGCCGGAAAGACTTTTCCAGCTCGTAAACGGGTTTTTGTAAAGAGTAAAAAGGTATTTTGCAGCTGCAGGTCCTGTGATTTTGTGCCTTGCAGGATTGGCAAGTTGAAAATATCTTTGTATATCGGACCCTTTGTCTTATCTTTAAAAAATGCATGAACATAGTTTGAGGCGTTACAGGGAAAAAGCCAGAGCTCGTTTATATCATGTATTTATATATGCTAGCCTCTGTGTCTAGCATATATTGCAGTATATTACCTCTAAATGTACTTTGTTTTCTCTTGTAACCTGCACACTTGTCACTCTTTCCTCCTGTATTGCACTGTTTGCTACCTCATGTATTTTGTTTGCTCACAAATGTCACTTTTACCTCATGCAACTTATCGTCTGCTTTTGTAATTTGTTCATTTATAATTTTCTGTTCCTATTGTGAAGCGCTCTGACGCCTTCGGATAAAGTCCGCGCTATATAAAAACGCATAAATAAAAAATAAAAATAAATAAAATAAAATAGTTGCGTTAAACCAGCTCACTTTTATAAAAAGTTATAAAAGTCAAAGATTTTAAAAACGTTGAAATAATATACTTAACAATGCTTAAAATATATTATACATAATTGTCACTTGTGAAAGAAGATTACTGCCTTTCAACGGAAAGAAGCATTTTTGTACAATAACTTTCATGCACATTTATGGGAGGAAAAGTGCCAGTGTTCCCAACCTTGTCAGATTTTCTCTCAACTTTGGAAAACTGGATGGTGAAATTGAGTAATTTTGCTGATCTTATGGCTGTGTCATTTCCACTCAGGGGAAATTCAACAGGGTTTTACTCTGTGGATGAGGGGTAATCTTCTGACCATATGCAGTTCAAATCACAAGGTTAAGGTAGCAGGCGTATAACAATCAATCACCACTAGAATGAAATGTGGCACTTGATATACTTAACAGAGCACTATGAAAAGTAATTAAAAGATTAAGTTACAATGCAAAACAACACAGCTAATACCTAAAAAGATCTTTTCTCAATGATTGTGATCTCCATTTGATCCCTCCACATGCTTTTATTACCTTAGAGCTTCCTTACCTGAATGATGTGAATGGATTCCACGGTTCCAATGTAGACTTGCCACTCTTGAACCTCCTGCGGCAGCGACTTCATCAGTCTCTGCTGCTGGCTGGTGCTTTTGTACAGTTGTTCAGTGTCCATGTCCTGCCAGAGCTCCTTCTTCCAGCCTTCCTGCTCTTTCTGAATCGCGTCCACATTCTGCCACAGCAGGCTCAGGTTCTTCACCAAATCCTCACAACTGAACAAGCAGACAGAAGCCATACGTACATGAGATAAACGAAGAAGCCAAAACAGGCAGATAGATGTATGTATCGCGGATTCTGTACCACTGTGTTACCACTGATCAAGTGATAAATTGTCCACATGCCCAGTGCAAAACACTTGAAGAAAGATTTGGAAATATATTCTGGTATGCCTATGACTATGGTAGGAGTAAAGTTTTGGCTTTTTGGAATTCAGAAAGAATTCCACATCTTCTCATTGGATTCTGTATCTAGTCTTGAATCCCACGAGTAACTACATGATCTAACTGCTTACAGAGAAATAAAACAGGTGTATATGTCCACATGTGGGAGCGTGTTTATGTTGACATTATTTTATTGAATAATTATTCTGGGATCACTGCCTGCTCTTAAAAAATATTTTCGCACACACTCACAAAGGTGATGGGGTCTCCTGTGGACCCCTTCCCATTTGCGATTGGTTTACCACCTACTTGAAGCAGGTGGTAAACTGCGAGTGTTGTGCAACTGTGAATGCAATCGTAAAACAATAGTACCTGGCACTCACACTTGCTATTAGGAAGGGACACCCCTTCCCAATAGCAGGAGTCGCAAAAGCTATTTTATATATCAGCCACTCGCAAAATTGCGTTTGTACAAGCCTGGACGCCTTTTTTGTGTTTGCAGTTGGGCCGATCTCCTGTTTGCGACCGCAAAAAAGGGTCATACATCTGGCCCTAAGAGCCTAAGTTTTAAAAGGTTCCAGAGCATCCGGCCTAGACCAGTCTTTGCAACCTCCTTTGACACAGCTCTTATGAGACAGTCAACAAGGTATGTTTAGTATTGGGCCGCCTGCTCTTGCAGAATAGGCAGTACTAGGGCCATTGTCTTGGTGAAGTCCTAAGGGACAGCAGTGAGACCGATTGGTAATGCTGGCTTGCCAACATGATACAGAGGTACTATAATTTTTAAACTGCTGCTGTTTCCAACTGCTGTAAATAACAAACGTTGTCATTACCCAAATTACTGTACTGACTGTACTGATCTCAAAAAGGATGGAAGGCTGAGCCAGCCTTACTGAAATTCAAACTCATGACTTCCAGATAGCTGCATTTGTCAAGAGTGAATGCTCAGCTCACTGAGCCGACCTGCTGACTGTACTCCTTGTGCTTTTCTAGGACAGTCACTAGTCAATAGACATTCTGAAGGTGCGCCTAGCACAGTCAGCTTTGTTCTGGCAGCTACTAGCACCTGATCCAAAGTCAGCATTTTGAACTCATACACATGGAGGAACTGGTCAAGATCTAGGGCCAGATGTAGGAGGCCAAATACAGGTTGGTAACGGCCGATTTCGGCCGTTACCGACCGGTATTTGGAGTTACAGATGTCGGGGGCCTTAAATTTACCGATTCGGTATATTTACAGAATCAGTAAATTTACCGATTCTGTAAATTACTGAATCGGTAAATTTACAGAATAGCAAATATGCGATGTGGGTGGCACTGAAAACAGTGCCACCGGCCCTTAAGAATTCGTTATTTACCATGACATACTATGTCATGGTAAATAACGAATTCCTGTGTACATGCACATCTGTGCATGTACTTGTAAGAAACAAGGGTCCCCTGAATGGATGGATAGCAAAAAAAACCCTAGGTCAGGGAACAACACAGTGAAGGTATCAACCTAGGCAGTAATAAGAAACTTGCCCACGTAATAGTGGTAGGACAAGGACAACCCACTTCCAGTTAAAGGCAATTTTTATTAAACATAAAACAAGACAACATTATTACAATAATGGAATTAAAAAGCATGTGGGGCATGCAAGTGTAATACATCAATTGACAAATAAGAAGTGAAAAATTATAAAGCAAATTACTCAAAAATACATTACATTAAATGGCATTGATTCATGAAAAACACATATAAACTCTCTTTAAAAACCAGGCAGCATGAAGTTGGGGAGGTGGGACTGTTTTATCAAGCACTGTGACAGCTGTAAGAACTTCTTTATGTCCTACCATCAAACCCTTATTGCAACTAAATGATACAATGTAAACATCTGCAACATGCTGTGGCTGATTGAGTGCCCATCCAAGCAATGGCAAACCAAGAAGAATATAGGATTACCCAAGGCTCAAGTTGGCTGACCCAAAGCCCACTTTTCTATATATTTCTTTTTTGTTATTCAGTTAAGACTTGGTGATGAGCTGAGAAAAATGCATTTTATGCCTATTCCTACGGAACCAGCTGGTGGACTGCTGCGGACATGCCAGCCATTGACTGGAGGCGTACGCCTGGAAATGTAGGAAAATCAAGCCTAGTCTGGGAATTATGTGAATTCCCTTAAACAAGTTATTATAGGACTAACATAAATTTAAAACTGTGCACCTAGGTTTATTGTTGTCTTTGTGACAGTAACCAGAGGGCGGTATTGTGTTTTCGCCTCCTGCATACCAGCTCCAGAATGTCTCCTGACCCAATAACAACAAACCATGGACACTTACTGATCTAAAATAGTGAAGTCCACCACTGTGGCCTCCAGTAGTTCCTGCAGCTCCTTCAGATCCTTGGCTTCATTCTGCAGGCCCTTCACCTGCTTGCTGAAGCTTCCTATGAGGCCGAACGCCTTCTCCGCCGAGCAGTGCAGAGTGTACACATCAGATTTTTCGATTTCGTTTCCCAGAACATCAAGCTTTGTTTGAAATTGTGCAAGATCCTGTATGGAGGACAATAGAAATGGGCAAGTTTAGGACACAGAAGTTTACCCTGGAACAAAATAACCATACTAACTATTTCTGTCATGGAGGCCGATCACAGACGAGTCAACAGAGTAACTAGTAGTAATGGATTAGCTGTCACCACAAGGGGGAGCCAGTGGGAGAATCACATGACATGCCCCAGGTGCACTAACGTTCTGATTGTACTGTGCGGCAAGCACTGTGTTTACACATTTTACATAGGCAGCACTAAAAATGTCGACACTAGTCTATTTAAGCATCACTTTAGGCCAAATTACGTGTCAAACTCCTACTTGTTAACTAACTGCACATTTAACAAGCATCGGACAAGCCAGTAGGTCTGGAATATAACTGAAAATGCTCAATATTCATTCTCTTATTCATCCTTCAATACACTCAGTCACTCAACCTCCATGCACTTGATGACTTGTCTTTATGAAGTCACCCATTAATTGAGTAAATCTTGCATTTCCTACTTACTTATCCACAATTACACACAAACACACACACACACAAAAAAAACACAAACAACTGGCAGTCCAAGTGGTTTGTCTCCTGCTCACAGGAACAAAAACTTCAGAAGAGGACAGATGTTGAAAAATAAAGAGTAGAAATGCACATGCCCTCCAGTGCCATCATGCTGAAGATTGCAGTTTGCTCGTGTGCAACAGTTTGATAGGACAAATGCTTATGGAAAACTATTAAATCATTCATATAATACATTTCAGGCCCACGCTTTGTTGGAAGGAAGGAAAACTGATTGCAACTCAGAGCAGAACATGTTAACCTGGGTTACAGAAGGCCAGGGAAGTAGCAGGTGCTGTTGGTGTTATCTGTACAGATGCTGGTGCCCAGATGTGAGCAGAGCAGGAGCAGGAGCAGGGGAGGTACTCCCCCGGCTCTGACCTACTGCAAACTGGGGGCAGATGGAGATCCATGGCTAGTCATTCCATGCAGAGGCAAATCCATCCCTTGACAGGGACAGAAGTCCAAGCCAGCTGTGCCCGCCCGGTTCCCTTGCTTCTAGGTTGGCTGGATTGATTGATAAGAGTCTTTGCATTCACAACTGCAAAATGGAGCAGTAACAAGGGGGCGAGACGGAGTGGGCAAGCTTGGGTGGCACACTTCAGGGTCAGCCTTGCATAGACCCTCTCGAGGTTCTGGTGGCGTGCAAGGAGAAGCTCTGTCATTACCTCAGAGCTGCCTCCTCCCTACGTTTCTGCAGGGGCGTCATGGCCTTGGTCTTGTGACGCCATGTTGGAGTCTCCACTGCATCCAAACATTCCAACTCCCCCAATTCAGGTGGGAGACTTCCGATTTCAAGGTTAGTCTCGCGCCTCTTAATTCCTGCATGCAAAATCCCGATTCCTCAGTGGGCTTCGGATGGCAGGGGCCGGTCTTGTGTGACTCTGATTATGCACTGTCAGTAACCTGCTCCTGCAGGTGAGTGCACAACATTTTTGTCACATTTTCTCTGCCTGCGATTGTGATTGCTCTGTGCTCCTGATAGGTATGGAAAAAACGTATATTTGAATTTCTGATATCCGATCCTGCAGCAGCACACTTGGCAGTCCCATACATGTCAATAGACCCAATGCAGGCCGCTATAGAAGTCAGTGGGGTAAATACATTCTCCAGATTATTTTTCAAAAATATCCCACTTTCCTCTTCTAAAATGTGAACATATATGCTGCATCAGTCAGGGGAGTAGGCTGGCAGAGCTGACGGGTGGTGTTATTGTGAGGGAAATCCCCTTCTGCAGGATGTGTCATCACTTTGAAGGAGCAGCCATTTAACATGACAAGGTTCACCTGACAATGGCACTGATGGCTGGCAGCCTACATGTTTTATTTGCTTCGTCGTTGTAGATTGCATGGAGTGCTCAGTCGCCGCCTCTGGTAGTACAATGTACTGCAGTGCCCAAGGGGAGAACACTAGCACCACTTGGACTAGCTTTTAGGATTACCTACAGTGCCAGACCAGCAGCTCATGAGGCGCAGTGCCAGACACAGACTTGTTTCTTTCACGGAAGAAAATAGAAATCTGGACACTGCTCCTGTGAGCTGGTCCGTATGTGATGTCAGATAGACATCTCAGACAACATGGTTTATAATCAGGCCCAATGGAATCATGCAGCAGGGGAGGCCCATGAGACACATTATGCAGTGTAATGCACCACTTTGTGTGATAGCATTACTTAATTATTTTGCTATTCTTTCATGTTAACATTGTCTGAGTAGAGATTTAACCTCATTAGTACCAGTATAACACCCAGTTTTTTTTTTTTGTTTTTTTCTTTGGTCCTCATCTCACCTGTCACCTGTTGTTGGGTTTTGTTTTGGTCCTCATCTCACCTGTCAAGCCTCTGCGGGTCTTATGAAGCCAATTTTTCGATCTGTGGCCCCTCCGGCTTACCGCACTCGCTTGGGTCGTCCGACCGGTCCTTTTTAGTGAGGGAGCCTGGTGTAATCATTAGACCAATTATATTAATCTTAAACTTTGGCGCCAGCTCACAAAGGGGTGCCAGATGTTTGATGGCTTGTCTTCCGTACCCTCATAGTCCAGACGAGCCATGGCGAATGATGCCTTAAGCCAATCCTCCCTATGTGGTGGAAGGGGGTCTTTCCACCTCTTACAAATTTCCCTTCGAGCCAACAGTACCAGATAAATTAATAAGCTTCTGTTTTTCTGGGAGAGGGTCTGACTAAGTCGACCATCATCTCCAAAAAACACCAATGACATATTGATATCTAAAGTGGTGTTGATGATATCGCGGATATTGTCGGCCACCTCTGCCCAGAATTTTGCCAGTACTGGACACTCTAGGAAAACATGTAAATCATTGGCCAAAGGTGACAAACAACTTGGACATTTAGGGGGTGGCTCCGGAGCAAACTTGGCGATCCTAGCAGGGGTGTAATAGAGTCTATTAATAACGAAGAAGTGTGTTTTTTTTAAACAAGCAGGTTTGACATATTTATACAAAACCTTTAAAGAAGGCTCATATAAAGACTCTATTGAAGGCCCAAGAGGGGTTTCGGACCATACTGCAGCCAAAGGGGGGACCACGTGGTCCTCAGCTTCCAACAAGTTGTTATACCATACTGAGGTTTCTTTCTTAATTGGGAGGGTAGATTGCCACAACTCTTCGATCTCTCCATTCCCACTGACCTCCCCTTTTTCTGCATCGTGCCATGAGACTAACTGTAAATATTTAAATCTTGAGAAGCCTGGCCCAATCTTTGCTCTTAAGTATTCCCATGGGTAAATCCCTCCAGAGTCTGCGAGCTCGGCCCATTTGATGATGCATGCCCGTCTCATGGGCAGTGCGAGGCAATCTTTGAGGCAGCCCGGTGTTCCTCGTGAATCCCAGACAGGGGCACTATCCGAATAGTATCCTATGCCCCAACTACATCTGAGCGAGTACCATAACTCCAGGGCCGCCCTCAAAACCTTCAGGCGCACTCGCTTGAAGAATTTTGGAGATCCAAACTTATATAGAAAAGCCTCACCTTCTCCTCCACCCTCCGCTCTTGCCATTTCACCAAGCAGCATGCCCCACTCTGACTCCTCAGGTTTAACAAGTAGCATCCGTATGCTTTTCAACTGGAATGCTGCTGCATATAGCCTGACATCAGGAAGGGCTAGCCCGCCTTTCTTCAGTCTGCGTCTGATCTTTTTCCACGCCAGCCGGACCCCTTTTTCCCCCCACACAAAGCTCACAATTTTACTCTGTGCCCTGTTTCAGCTTTTTTCGTGAATGTTAATGGTATAGAGGAGAATAAGTAGGACAACTTGGGCAGAATGACCATCTTCACCAAATTAGTTTTTCCATAAATAGTCAAGGGGAGGTTCCTCCATCTGCTAAAGAGGCCATCTATTTCCTTAATAACCCTGTTAAGGTTAAGCTCAGGTATCTTCTCCAAGTCCTTGACTATATATATCCCCAGATATCTCAACTCTGCACTGATTCTTCCCGACCACTCCAGGTTCCAGCACATCACCTCTGTCTTGGTTTTGTTAACTAAATATCCAGATAAGGCCCCAAATTCACACTTAAGCTCTTCTACCCTCGGAATCGTTGCCTCGGGGTCACTCGTATACAATATTAGGTCATCGGCGTAAAGGGCGATTTTGGAACTGTATTGTTGGGATCTAAAAGGGTAAATTAGATTGTCCAATCTCAAAGCCTGTGCCAATGGTTCCATGTATATATTAAATAAAAGAGGCGAGATCGGACAGCCCTGCCTGGTTCCTCTCTGGATGTTAAAACTCGATGTAAGTGTCCCGTTTAACAGGATTCGTGCGTAGGCACCATGGTAGCAGTTCTGCAGGGTTTGAATAAAGACGGGACCGAACCCTATTGCCTTCAAGACCTCCCAGAGATACACCCAACAGACTCTGTCTAAAGCCTTGGCTGCGTCCAAAGCGACTATGGCCAAGGGTTCAGTCCTCTGAATGGCAAGGTCTATGTTGCCTATTAAGAGCTGTGTTTGCTCCTGCATGTGTCTCCCTACAACAAACCCTTTCTGATCTGGATGGATTAACTTCGGGATCAGTTTTGCCAATCTCCCTGCCAGAATGCCCATAAAGATCTTATAATCGGCATTCAGCAGGCAGATTGGTCGATAGGAGTCCGCCTTTTTAGGGTCTTTCCCAGGTTTTAAAATCAGGACAATAATTGCCTCCTTCCGGGTCTCGGGAACCTTTCCAGTTAAGCTATAGACTGAATTAAAGGTGACCCCCATTACATTTATCATCTCCACGTTGAGGAGTTTATAGATCTCGCTTGGAAGTGAGTCTGGGCCTGCAGCTTTTTTATTCTTAGACTTTTTAATCTGGTCGACTATCTCCTCTACAGAAAAGGGAGCGTCTAATTTGTTCTTGCTTTCTTCCGAGAGCGAGGGAAGATGCTTATTCCTCAGGAATGACTGAATAGTACTCGGTAGGGGTGCCATATCCTCTTTATATAGTTCCGAAAAGATGGAGAGGAGACAGAACTGCATATCTTCGATCTTACTTGAGGTTTCCCCGGTAGCATTGATAGTTAATTCTTTTATGTAATTTCTAGCATGGTCAGTTCTCGCTTTCCACGCTAAAAGGACACCTGCCTTCTCCCCATATTCGAAATTCTGCATCCTTCTGGAGTTCCACTGCGCTCTGCGCTTAGCTTCTAGTTTCCCTCTGTACTCTAATCTTGCCTCGTCCAAATCCTTCAAGATTTGTGTTAGTCGTTCCGAGTCACTGTTGCTAAGTCCATTTTTCTCTTCCTCCAGATTATTTATCTTTCCCTCAATGTCCTTCAATGCCTTTACTTCAACCTTGTTCTTAAAAGAGATTATTCCATGTAGTTTCTCCCTTAACCAGGCCTTATATGCGTCCCAAACAGCATCTAGAGTTGTGGAACCCATATTCATAGAGAAAAATTCCAGAGAGGAAGCTTGTACTGCCTCAACAACTTCAGAGTCTAAAAGCTTGGCTCTATTGAGGGACCATCTCACTGGCTGCCGCTGTACCTCTTTACTCTGATATATAAACTGCAGAGGTGCATGATCAGAAAGGTGACTCGTAAGAACTGATATCTCCCGTAGGCTATCTCTAGACATTCTATCCGAAAAGACATAGTCAATTCTTGAAGAATGACCATGCTTAGAATGTAAACCCTTGTTTGTCACCTTTTTGAGCCCTCCATACGTCGATCAAATTCATATCATGTATCATGTTAAGTAGTGCTCGACGTATCTTTACTGCTCCAACATAGTGACTTAAGTTGGATCTATCTTTCAACGGGTCCAACAGGACATTGAAATCCCATCCGATGACGTAGGGTGGAGATTCCAGTATTAATGCCGACTGTAGTTTATATATATAAGCCGGGTCATCAGTGTTAGGGCCATAGAAGGATGCGCATGTTAAGGCTACGTTTTCAAATGCCAATTGTACTACCAGCCACCTTCCCGAGGGATCGGATTGTGTTTTTTTAATGATACAAGGAGCTCCTTGTTTAATTAAAATTGCTACCCCTCTGTTTGAGATGTCTGATATGAGGCACAGAAGCTTTTAACTCAGGGGACCTTGGAGAAGATTACGCTACTTTCTTCATGGCTCAAATGTGTCTCTTGTAGCATACAGACTTGAGCGGTTGAGAGTTCTAGATGTTTAAAAATAAATCTCTGCCTCCGAGGACACCTTAACCCAGTGTTCTTCAATCTGTGGGGCGCGCCCCCCTGGGGGGGCGCGACACCTTCCCAGGGGAGGCGCCACTCCACTTCAATCTGACCTTTGTGCCCTGTAATCGTCCGTCTGCCCGTGCAAGTCTTCTTGAAGTATGTGGAAGGGGGAGGGAGGGGAGATCCATGGGGCAGGAGGTGCCCGTTCTTTTGTTATGTTTACTCCCCCAGGAGGGGGTTAATCACAGAGCTGACAGCTTCAGCTGCAGTGGGACACGCTTTTGGTTTTAGCAGAGGAGAACCCTCGCCTCCCACTGCACCTGAAGCATGTCAGCTCTGTGAATTAACCCCCTCCTGGGAGAGTTAGCTCTTCCCAGAACGGAGACAAAGTTTCCAGGGACATAATGCACCGTTTGCTACCTCTTGTATTTGTTTGCTCATGATTGGCACTTTTGCCTCATGTAATTTAGCGTTTGCTTTTGTAATTTGTTCACTTGTAATGTTCTCATGTATCAGTTCTGTTCCTATTGTGAAGCGCTCTGACCCCTTCGGGTAAAGTCTGCGCTATATAAAAACGCATAAATAAATAAATAAATAAAGGGGTTGGGTGGGGGGACTGAAAGAGGCAGCTCTATTCTACAGAGTCTTGACCTCATGACCTTGAATCCTTTTTAAACACAATGTTGTAAATATAGTTTTTCAATCATTCATTTTTAATGTGTTAAAGTCTATTACATACATTTTGCAGACAAAATGTGTTTATGCGTCATGCGACTTCCATATAAAAAGTTTATTTTAGATCAATACATGACCTCACATATGAGAAATAGAGGTGGTGACACATTATTTACAGTAATATTAGTGAACTGCTGTTGTGTTACATACTGAAAACACACATCACTGTCCCTGAATATCCGATGTACACACATTTAGTATTTGACCAAAGAAGGCATGAAAGAGCTGAGACTAGATCATGAAATCAAAGCTGGTCCGAACAGGGGCCCCCAAAATACATTTGGCCCACAGGCCCCAAAATCCTTAAAACGTCCCTGAAAGTTTATTTTAAAATTACACAGGCAGGCGCGCAAAATGCCAGCCAGGCATGTGTTTAAACAGATTGCTAAATATGATTATAAATAAGAAGTATGTATTCATTTGTAATGTTAACGAGCTCCCGGTCCCCCTTCTTTTTGTTGATTCATTTGTAATGTGCCTTTTCTATCTTTGTTCCCTTTTATTATCAGTCATTGATCATTCATGCAGCTCTAGAAATCAATTAAAAGTTCTTTCTATTTATATTTGCTGTTCAAAGTATGCACATACAAGTTCTGAAAATACAGCTTTAGATGACTGCTTATTTGTATACCATCTGTGACATCAAAATTATGAGCTGGCAACCGTAATCATAAGACTGGAAGTTTGTTAAGGGATCAGCACATTATTTATTTCCTCCACCCTGATTCCTGATTACTGCCATAATATCGATAGTTAAACACATTTGAAACCCTACGCTGCCGTCAATAATATGCTGAGTTACTTCAAGTGTCTGGGAATGCACCCTGCATTCAGACCACTCACTCCTCATTCTCGCCCTTCACTTTCACTCTCATCCAGCACTCACACTGACCCCGATGCACTCACGCCATTCACCCACTTACCCTCCACTCACAGTGATCACTCTGCACTCACAATGCACTTGCGCTTTTCACCCTGTACGTCAGCCTGCAGTCACACAAGCACACTACTCAACCTACACTCATGACACTTCACTCACCTGTCCCCCTCACTGTTCAATCTGCAATCTCACTCCAGTAAGCCCACCACTAACCATACATTAATTCGTCCCACTCTGCACTAACATGCGCCCCCAATTTTATCTTGGAAAGTGGTGTATTGAGCTGTGTAATAAGCCTCTGTCGTTTCACCACACCCACCTACTCACAAACCTGCAGTTTACTAAGCACTCTTATTGTATTGAATGTTATTCGCTGAATATGCCCGGAATGTGCGCGTGGCGGTTGAGTCCAGAAATTTCTGTCAGGTGGTGGGGGGGCCCAACATCTAAAAAAAATCAGCTGGGGGGGCTCAACCTACAAAAGTTTGAAGACCTCTGCCTTAACCCGTTAACATTCCAGGAGGTGAAGATGGTCTTTCTATCCCCTAGTCCCGGGCCCCTCGTCATCCCCTTGTTCTATCTGGAAAGGTAAACACCCCTTTGTGGCATAGATGTCCGTACATAAGGTTAAGATGAGGTCGAAATTTTTTTCCTCTTTTTCCCCACTGCTCCCCACCCTCGTGCCCCCCTGCCTCCCCCTTCCCACCTCCCCATGATCCCGTGACCCCCAACCCTCGAGGAACCCTCCCTTCTAATAGGCAAAGGCCTATTTAGCCCTCTCCCCCCTATGGAACAGCGATAACATTTTCAATTTTAACTAAATTCCTGCTAATTACAAATCATAAATGTAGAAGGACCCACTAAGTCTACTTCCCTCCTTGCCCGTCTCTGATCTTTGCAATAAGAGCATCCGCCTCTTCCCCAGTTCTGATTTGGTGCATGTGGTCATTCCACATCACCCGTAGCGATGCGGGGAATTTCAGCTGAGCCTTGGCCCCTATACTGTTCAGCTCCTCCAGCCTTTTCCCCAACTCCCACTGTCTCGTTGCAGTTATGTGTGATATGTCGGATCTTATTTGGAAGGTAAAAGGGTTGGAGCTGTTAAAGTGTATGGAGACTTCTTTCAGAGCGGAAGACAAAATCTGCTCTTTCACAGAATATGTTAAAAAGTTCACCAGGATCTTCCTGAGTTTCTGCTTTGCGAGGTTTCTTCTAAAGGGATCCTGATGCACCCTCTGAATATCATGCAGCAGATCTACCTCTGGTGAATTCTTTAACACTGTTCCCTTCAATAAAGAAATTACAAAGCCCTTGATGTCGCCCCCCTCCAGGGCTTCAGGCACATTCAGGATTCTCAAGTTGTTCCGGCGTTAGTAATTTTCCAAACGCTCAATAAAAGAGATTACATTAAAAGAGATTATTCCATGTAGTTTCCCCGTTAACCAGGCCTTATATGCGTGCCAAACAACATCTAGAGTTGTGGAACGCATATTCATACAGAAAAATTCCAGAGAGGAAGCTTGTACTGCCTCAACAACTTCAGAGTCTAAAAGCTTGGCCCTATTGAGGGTCCATCTCACTGGCTGCCGCTGTACCTCTTTACTCTGATATATGAACTGCAGAGGTGCATGATCACAAAGGTGACTCGGAAGAACTGATATCTCCCGTAGGCTATCTCTAGACATTCTATCCGAAAAGGCATAGTCAATTATGGAAGAATGACCATGCTTAGAATGTAAACCCTTGTTTGTCACCTTTTTGAGCCCTCCATACGTCGATCAAATCCATATCATGTATCATGTTAAGTAGTGCTCGGCGTATCTTTACTGCTCCAACATAGTGACTTAAGTTGGATGTATCTTTCAACGGGTCCAACAGGACATTGAAATCCCCTCCGATGACGTAGGGTGGAGATTCCAGTATTAATGCCGACTGTAGTTTATATATATAAGCCGGGTCATCAATGTTAGGGCCATAGAAGGATGCGCATGTTAAGGCTACGTTTTCAAATGCCAATTGTGCTACCAGCCACCTTCCCAAGGGATCTGATTGTGTTTTTTTTATGATACAAGGAGCTCCTTGTTTAATTAAAATTGCTACCCCTCTGCTTTGAGATGTCTGATATGAGGCACAGAAGCTTTTAACCCAGGGGACCTTGGAAAAGATTACGCTACTTTCTTCATGGCTCAAATGTGTCTCTTGTAGCATACAGACTTGAGCGGTTGAGAGTTCTAGATGTTTAAAAATAAATCTCTGCTCCGAGGACACCTTAACCCGTTAACATTCCAGGAGGTGAAGATGGTCTTTCTATCCCCCAGTCCCGGGCCCCTCGTCATCCCCTTGTTCTATCTGGAAAGGTAAACACCCCTTAGTGGCATAGATGTCCGTACATAAGGTTAAGATGAGGTCGAAATGTTTTTCCTTTTTTTCCCCACTGCTCCCCACCCTTGTGCCCCCCTGCCTCCCCCTTCCCACCTCCCCATGACCCCGTGCCCCCCCAACCCTTGAGGAACCCTCCCTTCTAATAGGCAAAGGCCTATTTAGCCATCTCCCCCCTATGGAATAGCGATAACATTTTCAATTTTAACTAAATTCCGGCTAATTACATATCATAAATGTAGAAGGACCCACTAAGTCTACTTCCCTCCTTGCCCGTCTCTGATCTTTGCAATAAGAGCATCCGCCTCTTCCCCAGTTCTGATTTGGTGCATGTGGTTATTCCACATCACCCGTAGCAATGCCGGGAATTTCAGCTGAGCCTTGGCCTCTATACTGTTCCGCTCCTCCAGCCTTTTTCCCAAATCCCACTGTCTCGTTGCAATTATGTGAGATATGTCGGATCTTATTTGGAAGGTAAAAGGGTTGGAGCTGTTAAAGTGTATGGAGCCTTCTTTCAGAGCGGAAGACAAAATCTGCTCTTTCACAGAATATGTTAAAAAGTTCACCAGGATCTTCCTGGGTTTCTGCTTTGCAAGGTTTCTTCTAAAGGGATCCCGATGCACCCTCTGAATATCATGCAGCAGATCTACCTCTGGTGAATCCTTTAACACTGTTCCCTTCAATAAAGAAATTACAAAGCCCTCGATGTCGCCCCCTCCAGGGCTTCAGGCACATTCAGGAGTCTCAAGTTGTTCCGGCGTGAGTAATTTTCCAAACGCTCAATGTCCTCTTTTAATTCTTTATTCTGAACAGACAGCTTGGTGACCTCCGTTTCGGTGGTACGCATGGATTCCTTGATCTTAGGGATTTCTGACTCAATTGCCTCGGTTCTGAGGGTGACTTCATCCAGTCTCTTGGCCAGCACTTCACAGGATGCCTGAATTGCTGCTTGGTTAGCCTCAGAGATTAAGAATCTGTTAGTCATTTCCGCTTGATTTATTTCAGATACCGTAAACCTGCTGGTGATCTCATCCTTCATGGCTAGTAATATGTCGACCAATGTGCGTGAGATTGCATCTGATTTGTCTGTGATGTTCTATGCGCCTTTGTCGGACGAGGCGGAGTGATGTACTTGTTCTAATTGTGCTACATTCGAAGAGTCGGGACTTTTTATTGTTTCTATGGGGTCCACTAGGGTGTTTCCTGATCCATCCCCCCCGAGCGCTGAATACCTGTTTGACAGGTTAATGCCTCAATGCACCACAACCACTGCCTCCACCGGAGCTGGGGGCTTGTCTGCACACCCTTCTTTAACAGAGCTCACGGGAGTCATGGTCGGGCCTCCTTGTAATAGTACCCCCATACCATTTACCGCTATAGTAGCTAGGGTGGACGGGGTAGACTGAGACTGAGCGAGCTGAGTGAGCTGGGTGGGTTGAGCGAACGAGGGAGAACAGGTGGTAGCGGAGGTGGAAGCCGAGGTGGTAGGCATTACCTTATAAGTATAACACCCAGTTTAACATCTCCTGAACCAATCTATCGACCTCATCGTAATGTTTCATCCAAACTAATGTAAGAGCCTTATGGAGGTGCAGGAAATTTGTTAAGGAACTCAGGGCTTGGCTTCGACCCCAATCTTCCTAGTGCCATCATATTACCTCTACTCAAAAGCAGATAACTGGCTACTATCTGCAGATATTTTTTTTTATTTTACAGAGTTTTATATAGCGCGTACTTGACCCGAATCGGGTATCAAAGCACTTTACATAGTACCAGTTGCGTTACATGAGAAAACATTCATTTTTTTTGTTTTTTTGTTAGGCACGAGGAGATTACGTGATTTGCCCATAATCACAGGATGTTCAACGTCATTGCCGAGACTCGAATCCGGTTCCCCAGATTCGAGGTCACCGCCCTAGCAGTTAGGTCAACTCCTCTCCCACAGGAGATACCTTCAATCGTGACCATGGTGTGGCCAAGAGTCCCTCGGTCTAACTGTGGAATGTAGGCGTAAGAGGGGAAGCATCAGTATGTCTACTATTTGAGTAGTGAGCCGTGTAAAACTTCACTTCATCGTATTGTTGGTCTCCTCCACCCCTCCGCGCTCCATCTAAGAGTAATCGGTCTGGCATGACATTGTTATGTTTGGCATTAACCACCTATTTTCACCTTGTTTCCTTTGCATTCCTCAACACCTCCTTTATTAGCGGGGTGTTTTGCACCCTTTGAACCTTGCACTCCTGCTGCTTTTCTGTTGTCATGCTTAGGTGTCAGCGTTCAAGGGTAACATCTATCTGCACTGCACCAAGCAGTTTATCTCACCGATCGATGGTGGATCTACAAAGGCTCTTTAGACCCTACCGTCCCGCAGTTTTTGGTGGCCACACTAAGGTGGCAACCTTCGAGCAAATCATCCGTTGCGCTATATGAAGCTTTTGGTTCCTCTGCTCTTGCCACTTATGCACCTTAGTTTCCGGGGCCCCCTTTGATCATGGTGGGAGCAGTGAGATGAAAGGTCTACTCAGCGATAAAAGGTCTGGCACAGCTACTAACTAGTGTTCCTCAGACTTAGCCGCTCTGTTCTCTTTCTTCTGAACAACCCAATCTTTCGCACCATGCACTTTTTAACATTATACTATCCACTTTATCATTTGCTCCTGTCTATGCACTTTTAGCTCGAGGCCCTCAAAACGTAATTTGTATCTTCTCCCCTCATTTTGTAGTGGACCCAGGCCTCTTAACACCAATTTTAATGTGATAGTTAAATAAGGTTATTAATTTTAACAATTTTAGCATGGAAGGACATTTCAACACTGTATTGTATGGCTCCAAATTGTTATGGTTTTGATTAACTACAACCATAATATTGCCATTGACAGTTTAACACCCAATTACAACAATACGCAACAGAAATATGACCAGTCGACCTTTGTGAAGGGCCTTCCAGTGCATAGCAACATGTGATTTTTAGAAACTTTTGATCCGTTTGAGCTACAGATGTTTTTTTCTTAAAATCTGCAGTTTATGCAACAGTTACTTACTTAAGCAGAAAGCGCAGCAACCGCAAAATCGCACAATTCCAGTGGCCCTGTTTTTAATGTGCCTTGGCACAAAATAGAGTGAAGCAAGATAGTCACCGCTAATTAGCACCACCAGACTTTGCACACCTCATAATGTGAGAAAAGCAAGCTTTGACACACAAAAAGAACATTAGTGCCTCTGGATCACAGAAGCAACATTTGCAGACACTTACAAGCCCAGATCAAATTAAAGACTATAGAGTTCCAAAGTGGTGTCCACACTTTCCTTTGTCATAAATTGAGTGAAGACGTGGGGACATGGGGTGGCCCAGGTCAAGGTCAGGTCAGTGGGGATGTTTTGAACACTGACCAAGTCGTATCTTTGTGAGCATTTGAAAACATTTCCAAAGGCTTTTCTTCCAAAAAAAACTGTAGAGTCAGAATTTAGAGTGGGAACATTTTGTAATCGTTTCATGGTATACAGGGGAAAGGATTATTGACATGAAAAAATAGCTCCACATGGAGAAAAAACTGCAGAAAAAAGCTGATTTCTAAGTGCACACATTCCCCTAAAGTTATGTCTGCCATTTTCAACATTCACCTACGTATTTTGTTGTTAACTCTCCACTAGAGGACACAACTGTCCAAGTCGTAAGCACGTGTCTACCATATATGGATTGACATTTTTTTTAATTATCACCCACATGATTAATAAGATGATCATGCATAAACTGTGACACTCAATCACTCATCTGACAAGGCAGACAGAAAGTGTATCCCAATGTCCATAAACGACCCATTCCACAGAACCATTTGCATATATAAATTCAATGTATACACTCTAATAAGAAGGTGGAGCGGGAATCTTCTCACCAGCGCATCCCTGATGGGTGTCCCCACCGCCCTCCTTACCTTTGTGACCCGCTCAGCCTCCTGCTGTATCCTTGGACCCAGGCGTTGTTTGGCCAGAGACACTTTGGTCTTCATGTTGCTCCACCGGCCAGGCATGGCCTTGTAGAGAATCTCACTCACAGTCGGGAGCCTCATCTCGTATTTTTCCAGAAGCGTCACTGTTTTCTGCATCACAACAAATTGTACATCCATCTCCGCCTGTTTTGCAGACACCTAGACGTAGTCAATATGTAAGAGATTGATTGGCAAGGCATTAATCTTTATTTATTTATTGTTAGTTAAGGAGCGTTCCAATAAATAAGTAACACAATTCCTATATAAAAAGCTATGCCTAATTTTCTTTTTACAAATATAGTTGTGATGCAACTTCTCACCACTAACAACAAATTACCATCATTACCCTTCTATAATACATGAGCTAAAGTATTCCCTGCCATACAGTATAAGCATATTGCAAGTCACCAAGGATTTCCGTGACTATACAGACAGTTGTCGTCACTTGTTCAATCAGCTATATGTAGAAGGCTCAAAGATGGAGTTAAAAGTAGAGCTGAGTGGGGAAAATCTGAGACTCACACCCCCGAATGTCATTGACAAAGATACACCCATGCATACAGAGAAAAGAGGCAGAGATCATGAAACTGAAGGAGGACTCAACGTTCGATGAAGGCCCGAATAAAAAACACATTGAGAGGTGATCAGATATGACAGTGATGTTGCACCATGGAACTATGGAGTGCTGTTAACTAAAAAGCCAAAACTGGCGGAAACTATCACACATGGCATGGAGATACTTAGGAGAATTGGAGGCAAGAGGAGCAAAGCCTTCATACTATATATGGGATCAATCACTCCCTTACTTTTAAGGATCTTGCAAGTCATGTAACAGTTCTGTGATCAAAGCACTCATAAAACTGGTAAAGGCGCTTACTCAACCAGAGATCCAAAATATTCAATCATCAGACCGCACCACGCAGATTTTATTGCAAGAGTACATTAAATTAATTGAAGAAAGTTTTAATTAAGTTATGCAAAACCAACAACATGTATTCTAAAACAGTAATGTCATCAAAAGTTTTTGTTTTTTTAACTATTTTTTTAAATTCCGGTGATGGTGCCTAACTCTTCACTATGTGCCAATCAAACAATAGGTGCATAAGCAATCACGCAATGAACAATTTCTTAAAAGTACAATATTCTGAATCAGCAGGATCCCAGAACAAAACTGTAGTTTATGCTCCATTCAATTTAGTCTCTTTATAGAATAAATGTTCCTGCAAAACTAAAATTGCCTTCTATGATGGTTGGGTTTCCTTTTAAGCAATGAATTACGATCATTTTCGCTCAAATAATATTTTAATGGGATAGAAAATGCCCAGCGTATACTTTAGCTATACCTTCCATTTATTTATACCCTCACTTAAAATCGGCTTTCCATGTGTATGTTGTTTTCATGCGTCGCCTCTACGCACAACCCTTCATTACGGACTCAGCAGTAAGATTACAGCCAATAGAGGGCCCTCGAGTCGAAACTGATGTTTTGGCGAGCACTGCTTTTATTGTACATTGGTAACTGTCACCCAAGCGGCACTTGTTGAGCTTCTAAATCTATGATTTTATTGTGGTTTCATTGAAAGCCAGTAAACAATAAAGAAACATAGTTTTTTCACAACCACAAGGGCAAAATATGAATCAAATCATTATAAAAGAAACTCGACTGCAAAAGCAAGAGAGTGCAGATATTTCTCCATTACTCGCCGCGTGCACAGTCCAAAGGAAAGCATTCACGCATTTAGGGGCACTGAGGAATAAGTACGAAATGCAAGAGTGGCAAAAGTAGGGGTCACTGGAAGAACTTGATAAGTGAAGCAAAGGGTATGATACAGAACATAAAGGCTGGCCCAAAAGAGTGGGTGCAGAGGTACCGGATCGTGGGTACATTTGTAGGCAATCCATATAGTGCTTAATTTGAGCCGGTGCTTTCGGGTGCTGGGCACCGGCACTTATGTGTCAACACCGGCATTGTGACAGTCTGCCAGAAGGTGGTGATGTCTGGACAATTTACGGATAACCACAACAACAATTGATTATTAATTCAATTTATATTATAACATACTATTACATGCCGCCAAACCATTCTTAAAGCGTAGAGGGCCTGAAATAGTCAGAATTGTCACACTTGTAGGAGTGCAATGGTTGATAGTGGTGTTGTTAGTTTTACTGGCAGCATGGCAGGGGCAATGGGTGGTCAAGCTGCAGTGCTCTCCTGACAGAGCTCTGGCACTATTTTTATTTCTTTTTTTACAAATTAAGCACTTAAATGAAATGCAAGCCTGAAAAAACAGAAATGACATTTTTAGGAATGGGAGCTCCAAGGATGTATTTTAAAAACGGAAATTAACAGTGTTCTCAATGATCTAGGTGATAAACCAGATAGAAGTAAGAGTTTGAATAAAACAGTCAATAGTGAGAGACAATGGTGAGAGCATTAAGGGGAAACAGTGAGTTCGGAGTAAGGGCTGGCGGAGAAAGAATCAGAAGGCTCAGCAGGACCTGAAAAAGTCAGGATAGTGCAACTGGGCTGGTACATAACATAACAGGTGTATTGGTAAAGCGCACCATTACCCGTAGGTGTCCTGGCGCTGAATAACAGATGTTTATTGTTACCCAACTCAATGGTACTCATTTTATCGACCTCAGATGGATGAAAGGCTGAGTGGACTCGCTGGGATTTGAACCTGTGACTATGAGGTCAAACACAGGCCACTGCAGTGGCTGCTTTAGTCCACTGAGCCACCAAACCCGGGTAAAGATGAGGAGCTGGAAGATTAGGAAAAGGCAGAGCAGAGACTCACTTTTCGAGGTCAAATAGCTAAATTAATTGCAACAAGGAAAGGGTTGGTAGCGACATCATGGATACAGTAGTTGTGTGAAAAATAACAAATAGGTGAGGATGTGATGCCGGGCTGAGACTCAGACTACAAAAGTACACCTTTAGACGTCTGACGGGGATCATTATAGTCAAGGTGGTAAGAATGGTGAGCAGGTGTCTTATTGGAGGAGGATACACCAGGTGCATACAGCCAGATGTAGTTATGCCAACTTCATTGTAAACTATCTCAATATTTACTCCGGTGCTCTTTCACGTGCTGAGTGCGCTGTTTGTACCCATCTTGGTTTGCGTTATACAAGTACCACCACATAACATAACAAGACAGTTTGAAATACCCAGATGGATGATCAGAGACATACAAATGATAAAAGAAAAATGTGAAAAAACTGTTAGCCTCACCAATAGGGTTGAGGAGATCGAATGTTGATGAGCTAACATATGCAATAAATAAATGTGTCACAGAGAAGGATCACATTCAGGGTATGGAAGCTGAAGGAATAAACACAATATTAACGAGACCGAGGGCAGCAGATGGTCAGGAAGTGGAGAAAGGTGGAAACTTTTGAGACAAATCTGATGAGACAAAAAAGTAAGGTCAATAGAGGCATCACGCTTGTGAGGGAGGGAGAAAAAAGTGGGCAGGGCTGGTGAGAGCCTAGTGTAGGCAACAAGCTGAATTTGCATGGCTGGCAGAAAGGAAGTGTTTACATTTATCAAGTAGGTTAAGATCCAATGAGCATGAATAGTGCTGAAAAGGCAATGAAGATACTCACAGAAACAGTGGAGCACAAGGGGAAGCTCAGATATCCAAAAAGGTTATCTGATAGGGACAACTAACCGAGGCAAGATTGAACCCAAAGGAATGAAAGAAAGGCCAAGAAGAAGGGGCAAAAGGAATAAAGGAAGGGTGGAAAGAAAATGGATGTATATCCACCCACACCTCAACAGCAGGAATGTGGAGAAAAGACAAAAAACGTGTAGAAAGTGTTGCCAAACGGTGGTGTTATGTAGCAGGGTCCAGGTTTTGATAATACATATGAATTAGAGGATGTGACAAAAAACTAGATTGAGAAGGAAAGTTGCTTTGTTCGCTAAGCAGTGGGCATGGAAGAGGACCAAAGATAAGTTGGGGAGAGGGAGGTGAGAGTGGGGGAACTGACAATATTAGAGGGAATTTTATCAAGTGGGGTTTAGAAGTAGCAAGGCTAGAAGAAAAATGAGATGATTGAAAATGACTAAAGGGCACATGCATCAATATAGGCTTTTGCGATTCCTTTTTTTGCGATTATTAAGGAATCGCAATTAAGGAAATGCATGTAAGCATCGCTACACAATTAGCGATTCCCAAACATTCCTTAATTGCGACTCGCAAATTGAGACTCACAATTAAGGAATGCCTTCCCATTCATTCCCAATAAATTGTAAATTCTTAAATTGCGAGAGCCCGACTGTTTGATGCATCGCAGAAGCCCTTTTTGCGGTCACAAATGGCCAATTTTTGCGAATCGCACCATTTGCGCTCGTAGAAAAGGTTGAGTATATGGCCAGACCCAAAAGTCCATACATTTAACTCAGGTGCCCTTCACCCAAGGTGAAACAGGAACTCGGTGCACTGAGTTTAAATAAGAAACGCCATTATTGCGGCAGGTGAGGCCTCCTGGCGACTTTGGCGCCTCTGCAACCATAGACAAGCAAGGAAAGCCCACAGAGATTTCTGTCAGTTGCCCAGAGTAGATGGAAGAGTGGTCGAGGTGTGCCATTAGGCCTTTCCATAAGTAGGGACTTCACAGAGGGCGCGGGTAGTAAGAAACAGGGTGGGATGAAATCTGAGTAAGGGCTTGATTTCCATTTTGATGGATGGGATCCTGCCTCACAAACGTGGCGGATATCCTTTCGCTGTAGTACAATTGCGTTCTATCTTTTGGCATTTTTAATAGTCATGGGGGGGTGTCTGTCACGATTGTGATGGAGTAGACCATACACCAAAGTATAAATCAGGCCCTGAGTCAGAACAGCTCCAAATCGCCAAACCATTTAAAAATGTTGTAGTTTGTGACTGTACAGCCTCAACACTACTGCCACTACGATGCACTGAGGACCATCTGACAATGTATCACTAGACAACCACCTTGAGTGAGTTTCAAACCATTACAAGATGTTTGCACGCGCAAATGTGCAGGTGTGGCAATCATCATAGAATCGTTATTTTTTCTATTTTTTTAGATGACCACTGGTTGGAGGAACGTATATGTAGGGGCCATCTTAGTTTTTTTCTTTTACTTCAATACAAAAATCATTCGAATATGTCCACCACACATTCATGCACTTGCACTGCAGCAATGTGGGTGGGGGGGGAGGGGGTAAATCAAGCATTGGCAAAGGCAATAAGTCTGTGCCCCTATTCTTATGAACAAAATGTATTGTCCTTGCCAATGCTTGTTTGACATTGTACTTACAATGCTAAGGATTTAATATTTTCTTCTTACCTCGTTGAAAAGACGCATCATTTTCATGAAGGATCCGGTGTCTCTTTCCTCCCCAGTTATGCGCTCAACTTGAGGTTCTGTTCTTTTCAAGAAAGAATCCAAACTTCTCAGGGTGTGTGTCATCTAACAAGGTAATCAAGACATTTACACTTATTGGAGCAGATCCGCTTTAAAAGAGTTGACAGTTCTACCAATTCAGTTTTTACAAATCACCAATTATTCTCTTTCTGTTCTGTTTTTTTAGGCAAGAGACAGATCTAGATGTCTAACCAGCCTCATGTTTTCCCAAATGTTCATTATAAGAAGGGAGGGGACTCCCATGCCAACCCGTTCGACTCTCCACCTCGAGTAACCATGGTCCCTCCCTACACCCAATAATGGTAATAAATGGTCCATTATACTCTGCACATGTTGTTGATATATATATATATATATATATATATATATATTTCTTTTTTTTTTACTGAAACAACAAAGGTTAAAGTAACATTATAGTTAGGTGTGATAAATAAATCTGTTTTTAATTAACAGAAACCCTTACAAATTCACAGAAAAAAACAAAGGTTAGAGTAACATTATAGTTAGTTGAATCAGTGACTCCATTAATGTTTTGTACTTAAAAACTCATAGAAATTCACCAGCGCCCCTGCTGATAACTTCACATATTACAACACTCATGACATGTTCTATGACATTACTTATGACATCCCTGATGACATCTCAAACAGCCTTGTTAAGCGCGAGGGACCCTGCCCCCCAGGACCATTTCTTAAAATAAATGGGAGGGGGGGTTGCGTGCCCCCCCCCCTCCCAGAGCCTCTTTAGGTACTGGGGACTCAATCTCCCACAACCGTACATGTACCTAAAAAAGGGGAGGGTGCTGCGTGGCCCCCTCCCTGCGTGGCCCCCTCCCTGAGTCTCTTTAGGCCCTGGGGTCCCCCTTTCCCCAAGGCCATGTGTTTTTTTGGGGAAAAGGGGCCCACCTCCCCAAGCTGTCATCGAACCCGGGGACCCCATCCAAGACACCCACCATACTACCCCACGTGCCAAGGAGCCGGATTTACTCCCACCTGGAGGGAGCAGATACGAAAGCTGCTCCGTCCGGGCAGGAGCAATATTTTGATCTGTTTCCCTGCTGCTTCAATGCCCCCTCTTAAATTAATCGGCCCCAGGGGTGGGATCCCCAGGGCCTTAAATGGCTCGGGGAAGGGGGGCCGTGTGGCCCCCCTCCCCAATTTGTAACATTTCAGCCCCAGTGGCGGGCTCTCTAAGGCCTTTTGAAGTTCAGGAAGGGGGGCCACACAGCCCCCTCCCTTTTATGAAAACAGCCAGGGAGTTACTTCCCAGGGCATAAACACAGTAGATGCGGCCCGGCCAACATGAGTCCTGCGGGATCGCACTATTTTTTGCTATTTTTCTTTGTTCTGGGGGGCGGGCTCTGGGTCCCCTCCTCATGGGCATGCAGCCAACTGCTCACTGCACACAGCACAGCTGCGCAGTGGTGGGTTGGCCACAAGGCCCTGTGGCCAACCCCTGTAAAGGCCGCCAACCCCTAACTGCCCAGGGCCTTTGGTTGTGCACAACTGGGGGCTTGCCACAGGGCCTGGTCTGTGGTCATGACCTTTGGTCAACCCCCCCAAAGACAGCCAATCCCACACTGCACACGACCTCCAGCTGTGCACTACAGGGGGTTGGCCACAGGGCCTGTCCCTGGGGACCCCATCCCCCAGGGCCTTTTTTTAATTAAGACCGAGGGGGCCACATGCCACCTCTCTCCAAGACTTATTAGGTCCTGAGTTCCTCATCCCCCAGGACTCTTTTCAAAGGGGAGGGGGCTGCGTGGGTTCTCATCATGAGCCTTATTGGGCCCTGGGGGCCTTATCCACCGGAGACACTACTTAAAATAAAGGGAGGTGGCTAAACAGCCCCGCTCCCTCAGCGTTAATAGGCCCTGGCGGTCCTATCCCCCAGAGCCACTCCTTTAAATAAAGGGGAGGGGACAGCCCCACCCCACACACACCCTGAACCGTAATTGACCTTGGGGAAGCCATCTCCGAGGGCCTTCAAACTTGAAGGTGGGTGCTCTGGTGCCATCTCAGGGCACCCACCGTATACTTTTTGGGGGCCACGGGGGGAGCCACACAGCCCCCACGGTCCAGCCCGGCTCCCTGCATGCAGTGGGAGCAGGCAATGCTCCCACCCGGAAGTAGCAGCGGCTAATGCTGCTGCCTCCAGGCAGGAACAATATTTTGATATGTTTCCCTACCCGCTTCCGGTTGGGCAGGTAAACAGATCAACAGTCTACTCCCAGCGGGCAGGAGCATTTTCAAAGCTCCTACTCGCTGGGAGCAAACTTTGAGTTTGCTCCTGTTTGGTGAGAGTTTTGAAAATGCTGCCGCCAAGTGAGAGCAAAAGCAAAAAGAACTGATAAACAGAATGTAGAGCAATGTCATACATTTCACCCCAGTACAGAGATCTGGGCCTAAATCCATCGTTTTTTGCCATTCCAGTTTGGCCCCAGCCATATGCAAAGCAGTCTTGACCCTGTGCCGAATGGGAACAGTTCAGCCCGAACTGCTGAGCCAGGTCCTCTCTTGACTGGAAACAAGACTCCTCGGACTGGTTTCGGGGTTTCACCCCTCATCAGCCAGGATAGCTTGACTCCAGTGGCATGAAGATCACGAGACCCAAGTTTGGGCATACCCGTTCCACTCGGGGTGGCAGATGCAAAAAGAACGTCTGATGGACAGAATTTAGAACAATGCCATACATTCACCACAGTACAGAGATCTGGGCCTAAATCCATTGTATTTTTGCTTCCCAGGCCATTCAAATTTGACCACAGCCATATAAAAATCAGTCTTGACCCTGTGCCCAATTGGTACAGTCCAGCCCGAACTGCCGGGCCAGAACATCTCTGGACTAGAAACAAGCATCCTAGGACTGGTTTCGGGGGTTCACCCCTCATTAGCCAGGATAGCATGGGACCCACGTCTGGGCTTACCCCTCCCACTTGGGGTGGCAAATGCAAAAAGAACCATTGATGGACAGAATGTAGAACAATGTCATACATTCACCCCAGTACAGACATCTGGGCCTAAATCCATCGTTTCTTTGAACCCCATGCCATTCCAGTTTGACCCCAGCCATTTGCAAATCAGTCTTGACCCAATGCCGAAGGAGAACAGTCCATCGCAAACTGCCGAGCCAGATCCTCTCTGGACTGGAAACAAGCATCCTAGGATCGGTTTCGGGGTTACAGCCCTCATCAGCCAGGATAGCTTGACTCCAGTGGCATGAAGACCAGTGGACCCACGTCTGGGCAAACCCATCCCACTTGGGGTGGCAAATGCAAAAAGAACAATTGATGGACAGAATGTAGATGTCATACATTCACCCCAGTCATATGCAAATAAGTCTTGACCCTGTTCCCAATGGCAACAGTCCAACCTGAACTGCCAATCCTGACATGCATCCTAGGACCGGTTTCGGTGTTTCACCCCTCATACGCCTGGATAGTTTGACTCTAGTGGCATGGAGAGCACAAGACCCACATCTGGGCATACCCATCCCGCAAAGTGAGAGCTAGCACAAGTTCCTCTGCCTGCGCCGGTGCGGGCAGGGAAACCGCCATGTCCCGTGGGTGGGCTCCCTGGGACATAGCCTGTGAGCCAGCCTTGGGGTCATTAATGGCTTAGCGACGGGGTAGAGTGCCCCCCTTACCTGGGCCATCTCCCTCTTGCAATTTGTTCCCTTGCAGCAGGCCCTCTTTTGTGCCTTCACTGCCTCGTTTTCTGCCTCTTGCCCCTGTGACCTCTCTGCCCGTTTTTCCCCTTCTCTTCTTGCCCTTGGGACCTCTCTGTCTTGTTTTTCCTCTTCTTTTTCTTGCCCTTGTGACCTCTCTTCCTTATTTTTCCCCCTTTTTTTTCTTGCCCTAAGTGACCTCTGTGCCTCGTTTTAAAGTCTGTTTCCCACACAGTTTACACTGCTGTTTTCCTTCCACTTCCTGCCTCCCAACAACCCCTCCCTCCTCCTAGGTTATATTTAATGGAGGCCTGTAGGAAAGTGCCACTTTTAGACATGGCCGCCCCCACTTTTTGCCCACTGGTACTGATGCTGTTGATAGGAAGTACACTGGGTCCATGCTAACCAGGCACAGTGCAAGTGTTCCTTCCCTGAAAACTACACCAATGTTAATTGTAACCCAATCGACAAGGAGTTTAGCACCCTTGCAAGATCCTGTTAAATGGTCCCCTGGTCCACTAGGGCATGGGTACTAAAGAGGGTCCCTAAGGGCTGTAGAATGTATTAAGCCACCCCAAGGGACCCACACTCAGACTGCATGCAGACTGCTATTACAGGTGCGTAAAATGGTGCAAATCATTCCGAAAACACGATATTGCCCTCTCCCTGTGTGCAATGCCTATACATACTGCATGTACTATATATATTATTTTTTTTTAATTATTTTAGAAGTTTTTTACAGCGCTAGCTAGACCAAAAGGTATCAGAGCGCTTCACAACATGTAAATCATATACAATAGTTAGCAAATGTTCAACTGTACAGAATAGGTCATCTAACTGATTGTTCCCAGATGCAATCTTGAGTTGAGACCGTGATGACCGTCTCGAAGTTTTAGAAAAACTGGAGAGACAGTTGGAGGTAGTCTGGGATCTGTCAGTTCCCTCGAGCACGGTCGAGGAAGAGGGCTTTGAGTAGTCTCTTGAATTTGGAGAACAAGGGTATTGTTCTGATGTGGGGAGGAATGGAGTTCCAGATTTTCGGAGCGTTACCAGCAAAGGATTTGGCTAAGGTGTTGAAAATGGCAATGTATATGTACATAAGCGGCGTTCATTTGTGTTCACTGTACCCCTTGTTGTAAGCAGAACGGATATCGCTAAACACTGACTGTGTTATCCCGCCAGCATAGACCCATGCACACACGTACACGACAGCCATTTTAGACACCATGGCCTCTCTGCCCATCTGTTCCCGGCACCCCTCCCCGCGCGCACTGCTCATGCATCGGCCACAAGACCCTCTCCCTCTGCGTGACCCTGCTCTAGAAGTAGCAGTCCTGCTTGACCCACACCCCCCCATTTCCTCCCAAGAACACCCTTCCCCTCAGCTGACAACCCCCCCCGGCTGCACTTGGCCTCTCGACCCGGTCCCAAGTCCTAAGACCAAGCCTCGTGGATGTACATCCCCCTTTTCCCTGCCCAGCATAACAAAACCGTGATACACCAGCCGAAGTGCACGATCTTATCGCCTGCCCAACCTTTGACCTGATCATCCCCTCCTGCCCTCGTGTCCTGTAGGAATGTCCGGCTGAGAGATCACAATCTCTCTTGTTACATTCAGGAGGGGAGGATGACATCTGAGCGACTGGTATGGGAATAGGCCTGAAGCTGGGATTCCAAGCATGCCTTTTCCTACTTCAAAGCGTCTTTATTGTAATAAGGAATGTTTGTGCATCATAAACATGTGTATAAAAGACAAAGCCTCAGAGAACTTGTTAGAGCACCTCCTGAAGACACTATGCGAGTGTCCGAAATGACAGGCTCTCCTCATGAGAAATAAAACTCTATTCTTGTCTTCCTGCTTCCAGCGCCCGTCTCTTTATTTGGTAATTGTTCAAGATGGGAACAAAGAGGCGTCCTGCGCCAGCAGCCTGGGCATCAGGTGCGTTATGGGCTGACTTTTCCACAATTGGCGCCCAACGCGGGGTCCATCAGCGACATAAGGTCCGGTAAGAGAGGTCCAGACGATGGGGTGAACATCTAAACGATTGGAGTATACCTGCCTTGAGAGGGCCCTCGTCCGGCTGCCGATTGAATGAACTTCACCGATTCCGAACGGACCTCTCTCAAGTGACCTACTGTCCTGACTGGAATCCCACAGGAATGCTGCGGTAAAAACATGGAGAAAAAGAATGATTGGGCGCTGGAAAAAGGGAAGGCGAAGAACTGTCCACACGGTCCGGTCCGGGTAAGGTTAAGTAGGACGTCTTTACGTCCGATTGGTAGGATGGCTTTATCCATCTGATTGATTGATTGATTGATTGATTGATTGTTTTGGAATCAGTATTTAAAATACTGGTATTGTTCATTGATTGGTTCATTTAGCCTCGGTTGCTACTTGAAGTATTGGTTCTCTTTGAGACATTCTCTGTTTGCAAACAGCGACGAATAGGAACGTTCCTCTCTCTTTGCAAATAGTGAAGGATAGGTAATGCGGACTTTTGTCCCCCGTTGTAATCCGTCATGCCTATTTTTTTCCCCACTGATTGATTGGTTGCTCTGTTGCTCTTTGAGACATTCGCTGTCTACAAACGGGGAAGAATAGGAATATTCTGTCTCCCTTTGCAGATAGTGAAGGATAGGTAATGCAGACTTTTGTCCCCGCTGTAATCCGTCATGCCTGTTTTTCTCCCCACTGATTGATTGATTGTCTGGACATTTATTGTTCAAGGAATAGTTCTTTTGAGGCATTCTCTGTTTGCAAATAACGTGGAATAGAAATGTTCTGTCTAGTCTTTGCAAGTAATGAAGGGTAGGTAATGCGGACCTTTGTCCCCCGTTGTAATCTGTCATGCCTATCTACTCCCCACTGATTGGTAAACTAGTTCCACCCGGACCATTTATTAGAGGTAGGTCATCTGGCTCGGCCAGGAGGGCACCCCTAATACAAAAGGACAAATATAAAGAGAAAAAAAATGCGGATTAGCCGCTGTATCGTGCTAGCAAATAAAAAAAAAAAAAAGAGAAAAAAAATATATATAAAAATCGTTAGGGAAAAGAAAAGGAATCGAGTGAAATCAGTAGGCCGCTGATGAGATCTCTTTTCAACCTCGCTGAAATGGAAACATAGGGAACAACCCCTCAGGAAATATGAAACTGGTGAGGAAAGCCGAACTCAACGCTATGACTTCGAGACAGCTTGGCTCCACCACCCACCCCGCCCAATTAACGACAAACCTTAGGCGAATAATAAAAAATATACAACACTATAGCGAAGTAACAGGTGAACACGTTTTTGTTTTTTTTTAACAAACAAAAAAAGCATTTAAGCAACTATTTACATGACAAACGGCTGCAACGACAAACGAAACCCACAATGCATTTCGCCGACTGCCTGACGCCGTTCCAGTCCTTCCTTCCCCAAAGTAGCAATGTTGGGCTACTTTGGGCTACTTTCTAGTAGTTTTTGGGCGTTTTAAAGTCTACAAAAACCGTCAGGGGCGGCCTGGGGTGGAAGGACCACTAAGCGAATAGCCCGAAGGCGGCACCACGCGCCAAGGCCTGTCCCCCGGATGAACCAAGGGACCCGTTCCTGGGGCCGGGGAGAAGAAGCGTCCGGCCGCCATCGGCTGTAGACCCGGCCCGAAACGTGCCAGGCGTCCCTTCTTCTTTCTTCAATAATGGCTGCGACAACACGGGGGGGGATGTCTTGCACATGCCTCCGACCCCCCCCCCCGCCTCGTCCTCATCGCCTGGTCCGGCCATAACAAATGTTAAGCGAGACGCCGTGGGGTGCACCGGGAGGGAGAGGCGGCGCGAACGAGCCTCTCCCACCTCACCAGGTGAAGGCTCCCCAGCTGCACCCCCAACGCTCCTCGCACCTGGCAAAGGGTTCGTCCACTCTTGCGGTGCAGCGACGCTCCACTCACCCAGCAGGGTCTCGTCCACTGTGGCGGTGCTGCGACGCCTCGCCCGACAGGTTGGAGCCCGTCTGCTCATTTGACCCCGCGATTGCCGGTAGCTGCCGAACTCTCAAAATGGCGGTCGACCCTGCAAGAGCGGGCCCAGCATGAAGGAATGGCCCGGTTGCTTGTTGATTAAGAAACGAGTCCCACCATCATAAAAGTTCTCCTCGACCTTGAAGATTCTATAGGAGCCGCGGGGGTCCCCGACCCTCGCAGATACCCCCGATGGGGAATGACTGCCATGATTGCCCGCGGAACGATGAAAATGTAGCCGCGGGACGTCGGCGCTCCCATGCTGACGCCAGCCTCAATTTGAATGACTAAAATCCTGCAGACTACAGTTCGGATCAGTTCCGGTGAAAAACCCAGTATGACCCGGTAGGGAAAAATGTTGCCTCCCTCCCCCCTTTTTTGACTGATGGTTCATACTGCCGATCCTTTCTGTTGCCCTTTAACGGAACTTTTGGACTGCCGAAAGAGGTTCTGGGCCAACCACGAGTTGGTAGAGATTTTGACTATGCCTGGATCTGCCTGGCTGCACCCAAAATGGCGCTAGTACAAATGAAACTTTCAACTCCTTGTTGTACCCCGATTGCTCAGCCTTGATGTCATGAAATATGTATACAGTTTTTAAACACAATGAATTGATATGGGATGGGTACTGATTATGTGTTCGGACAATGAATTGAAGTGAGATAGGTGCTGATTGAACTTTCGGACAATGAATTGTTGTTAAGTTTGGCGCATCATGATTATTGAAAGTTCGAATTTCAACACTTATGATACTTGCTCACACTGAAGTTTCGATATGATTTTATTGCACTTGTCGCACTTTTATTATGAAATCAACGACCACCGACTCCATTAGGTTTTCCACTAATAAGTATCCCCACCTGTACAGTTCTGGCCGGCCCACGGGGTTGTAGGCCCGTATTTATGCACTGACAATTTTATTAAAGATTTTTGGAGAAAACGTACGTAGTTGTCACGTGTAACTTGGTAAGTTTCGAATAAATGACCACTGTTTCCGATATAACTGAATTACAGGTGAAATGGCTCAGCTCGATTAGTTAAGGGTTAAAAAGTATAGTACGCAGAAATATTGCAAATATGAATGGTCCAGGTTTCTGTTGTATGTACTTTGCACATTTTTGTACAGCCTAAAGCAACTGCTAAAAGACCCTGGAATTCAGCCTATACTTTATATGCTACCTGTATCAGGAAAATTGTGCTAAAAATACCCCTAAGTCGCCCCGAAGGAGTGCCACCTGGCCTCCCTACATACGATCCGTAATACCACACTTGGGTGACCTATGCTATCCACCGGCTTCCGATAATCATCTCTCCCACACTGAAAGGTCCATCTGGGCTTAAATGCCGAGTTGGCAAGGACTGCGTTCCGTGGAGATAGGCCGAGTATGTAGTAAGTAAAAGCCTTTTCGGGTTTATGCGCGCTGATGTGTTTTTAAATGCTGCCCCCGCCCCCTTCTTTTCCCTCTTTCTGCAGGTCACATTGGAACGTCGATTAAAATACAAAAAAGAAAATGGTGATCTAGCGGACGAAGAGATGGGAAAAAGGGGTTCGATTATGGTGCCTACACACGATGAGCGAACAGTGCCCTGAACTTAGCGCTTGAGAGGACAGCCTGAAGCGAAAAATACAAAATGTGACCTCGCTTGGCACCCCGAATAATACAACCAAAAATGACGTGCACTTATGATTAAGCATTCTACACTTAACTAAATAGGGAAAGTTTAAAGAATATTCTGAGGTGAGGTTTACTCTAGTACCCTCCGCTTGGAGGACTAGGAATGTTGTCAGTGTTTAAAAATTACTACATCCTTTCCGCACCCTCATGGACCGGAAACTCAAAGCTGCCCTATTGTTCCCCCAACTGACACCCACTGTTGCCTCAGCCTGGAAACACATTAGCCCGACCAGGTTAGTTCTTGACTGGTTGCCAAAGGCGTAAGTGTGTACAACCACAAAGACCAGTAAAGGCAGCCGACAATAAAAGGAAAGAAAAGGGTAAAAAGAGCTTAGGATGCTAAGGATGCGCAGCATACAGGAAGAGATCATTATGGCCAATAACGGTTATCTTGGATTTTTGTATATAATACATGTACTGTCTCCCTCACCTGAGAATGTGTGTACGTAATGTATGGATCTACGTCATCCCTCTGCCTGTGTTTCCGTATTACTTAACCCCTGTTGTTCTGTGTTGTGCGCGCACTGAATGACCCATTATTGTACACGTCTCTCTCTCTCTCTCTCTCTCTCTTTCTCTCTCCATGTCATACGTGTACCGAATGGACCATTTAGAGTGCGGTCTCTCTCTCTCTCTCTCTCTCTCTCTCTCTCTCTCTCTCTCTCTCTCTCTCTCTCTCTCTCTCTCTCTCTCTCTCTCTCTCTCTCTCTCTCTCTCTCTAAAGCCCCCCTGGTCCCTCCTCCCTTGTATGGTAGCGTTGTGCCCCCCCCCCCGGCACAAACCTAATTGGGTCTCCTCAAACACAAAGGTGTTCGGCAAAATTGACAGGAACTAAAACGATTGTGACTTGCCATATTACTACCTCTCCTTTCTGCAAAACGATAGAACCCGAGTTGGTAATGAAGGAAAGGACAGGTAAGACGACTGATGTCCCCTAATCTGGCCTTTTCATAGGGGGACTATAACGTCAATGGTCTTCTGTTTTTCAGTTCGTTAGAAATGCAATCCCCAATGCCCAAATTGCCTCACCCTTCTGCACTTAAGTGCGGATGTCCAAAGCGTCCTCGCTCCCCTCGATTGACCCCAGCTCCCTGTCCAAAGCGTCCCCGCTTCTCCCGATTAACCCCAGCTTTATATCAGCTACCCCGAAGCGTAATTGATGACCTTGATTAACGGTCGCTCCCCAAGAAAAGCATGTTTTACATCTGCCCCCCCCCTTTTCATGATGATAACGCCCCCTGCTTGCAAGAGTTAGCCGACCCCGAAGGGAAATGTAAGATTGTCAGTGCTTGGGTTAAAAAAGAAAAAGGGCGAGTCTCTACCTAAGGACTCGATTTCAAGTTTGATATAATACACTGTTGATAGGAGTCCGATTTCTCTCCACGTACGTCACGAATGAACGCCAAATAGGCTTCCGAATTCAGTGGAAATGCCCTCCTACATACTCCATAAGTGATGACTTCTGACTGTGACCGATGAACTTATCCCCCACCTACTTAGGAGTGGGACGGAATTGAAATGTATAAATGTCTTCTCCTGCCAGTTTTTCTAAAACCTTGTTTTGTACCCTGTGGAAAAATAGTACGGTTTGGTAAACATTATCTGCGCCATCTTGCCTTTTCCCCTGATGCCACACTTTTTATCGTGCGCACCCGCCATTTTAGGTGCCTCGATCAGAACCACCCTCTGCATGCCACTGACCCCCACTCACTGGCCACCCCCCCGCTCTCACATGCCCTGGGTCATAAACCCCTCTTCAGCGCAGCCCTGCCTCAGAATCCCATCCTGTTCCCAGCGCGACACCTCCCTTCATTCCTTTCATGGTCCCAGGTCCTTTGATACAAACCCCCTTTTTCCTGTGTGCCCGTTCGTCTTCCTCGTTCCCAGGCCGCCACCTGGCCCTGCGGATATTGTCTATTGCCCCCCCTCCCCGTACAGTAGGAGGCTTCCCCCATTAAAAGACCTTCAAATTGATCAAAGCCCCCACCCTATGAGATCCGATCCACCCCAAACATTCCGTGAATCGGCGGAATGTCCAGCTGCGCGATAATTATCACCTGTTGTGACCGGGGGTGGGGACTCCAACTGTAAATGTGTGTGGGAACGGGCCTGAAGGGGGGATTCCGAGGATGTCCTTTCATACTTCAAAGCATTGCAAGAATGTGTTACCTGCAATAAAGATCATAAACCTGTGTATAAGAGGCCAGGCCTCAGACATGCGGTTAGAGCACCTCGTGACGATACTTGCTGTCTGAACTGATGTGTTCTCATCCGGAGAGAATAAACCCTTGTTTCCTGCCTTCCAGTCTCCAGCGCCTGCCTCTTCATTGATTAATATTTTGTGGGTTAAAGAGGCGACACCGCCGGGCAATACTTAAGGATCTTTGTTTATTGGTTGTCCGAAACCCTTTTTTACAATTGGCGTCCCAAACGTGGGGCCCATCAGCGACACGTGGATCCAGTGGGAGAGGTCCTGACGACAGAGTGAACGACTGCAACGATCGGGAGAGCTCCTGCCCAATAGACCCTCGTCTGGCAGCCGATTATCCGAACTTCACTGGTTCCGAACAGACCTCTCTCGAGTGATCTACGGTCCTGACTGGGAACCATCAGGAGTGCCGCGAGGAATACGAGGAAAAGAGGACAATCGGGCGCTGGATTCGGAAGACAAGAAACTGTCCATACGGTCCGGGTAAGGTCGTGTAAACACGACGAATTGCGAAATGATTGTTTGATTGTTTGGAAAATACTAGTATTGCTCTTTGTTGATTTGTTTGGAGATTCGCTGTCTGCAAACGGAGAAACGACAGGCTCTCTCTCTCTTTGCAAGCAGTGAAGGATAGGTAACGCAGCCGTCATGCCTATTTTTCTCCCCCACTGATTGATTGTTTGAACCCACACTGATTAATTGTTTTTGACCCCGAACTACTGTTCGCGGATTGTTTTCTGGAGATTCTCTGTCTGCAAACAGGAAAGAACAGGTTCCTCTTTGCGGATAGTGAAAGGGTAGAGGACGCAGACCTTTTGCGGGCCTACTTATTCTCCCCACTGATTGTTTGATTGACCGAGTATTGACTGTTCGATATTGGTTCATGAGGTATTCACTGCCTGCAAACAACGTAGAATAGAAATATTCTGTCTAGTCTTTGCACGCAGTGATAAGATAGGCAGTGCTGACTTTTTGTCCTCGTTGTGAGCCGTCATGTCTGTCTTCTCCCCACTGATTGGTAGTTGGTTCAGCCCGGACCGTTTATTAGAGGTGGACCATCTAGCTCCGCTGGAAGGCACCCCTAATAAAGACATGTTCACAAAGTATGGATTAGTTACCATAGCCTATAGTAAGCTGTGGCACAAGTATACCAAAGAAAATCAAGAGAAACAGTGGCCACTGATAGGATCCTTCGATCTTGATAAAATAGAAACGTTAGAAATAGCCATTTGTAGTAGTAAGACAACACCTATTATGCTCGACAGTCTCGGTATGTGGCGCAAAGAAGCAATGCAACGAAAGAAAAGAGACGAAGTCAGAGTAGGTAAAGAAACGCGACAGACAACCTTCCAAGCATCTGGTAGGCAAAAGGAAGGGATAGCGGCAACACGGTTCCAAGGAGTAAACGCAGGAAGGGAACGGTGTAAAGGAATATACCGACAGGACAACCCCAAGACACAACGACCCGAAAGTAATCCCCCGACACTACGCGCAGGACGACCAGACTTGGGGCAAAACCAATGTGCTTTTTGTAAATATTCCGGGTACTGGAAAGCCCAATGCCCGACTCTACTGAACACGGGTAAGAGCAGAGGGCCGACAGAAATAACAGGCCGGCAGAAAGGGAAAAGGCGTGAGGCAAAGATGAATCAGACTGACACGGACAGGACGGATAGAACCACCGCGTTTGATTACGCCCGATGGCACAGATTTCGCCAGACCGATTTCAGCGACATGTTTGAATCCTCATAGATCAGACAATGCCAAGACGAGAAACCCAGACTAGCTCTAAGTTACCCGGTGACGAACTCCGTACTACCGCTACTGTTCCCAAACACGAAATCCACCCCTTCGGATAACATACAGAAACAATACACAGAGTAGTCTCGGACAGATTAGTGTACATTCCATTAATGAACTCAAACTCCGAGTGCAATGGGACTGATTACTCTCTGTTGCCCCCCACTCTGTAAGGCAATTACAGGCCTGCATAGACAACCCCCATTACCCAGACATGCCTGTCCAAACAAAATACCTACCCCCACTCCGGAAGTTCCCGAAATGCAGCAGGTCACCGGTCACGCCCATCCGGAAGGTAAAACACACAGCACGTGTGGGGCGGGGCCTGCTGACAGCCATCGATCGAAAAGATCGCCAGTAGGATGTCCAGGAGGCACCACGGGCCCGGCTTGTAGTGGCCTTCCCATCCTCTTCTTCCTGGGGCGGCGTCCCCCGGGCCACGAGTAGGGAGGGGGCGGATGCAGATGACCCCCTCCCTCGGATCTCCTGGTCCGGCCATCACAAATACCTCCGCTGAAGAATTGGTGCAGGGTGGGCTGGGAAGGAGAGGCGGCGCGAACGGGCCTCTCCCACCTCCCCGGGTAGGAGGTTTCCCAGCCCCGGCCCGGCGCCGAAATCCTCCGGCCGGGCGGCGGCCATACTTCCGCAGCACAGGCCATAGAACGGCAGCGGCCATACTTGCGCAGCACAAGACATACGATGGCCCTCAAGTGTACTTGTGGAGTACGGGATGTGGGGTGGCCAACATGTATGCCCATGAAAAGGGGCGGCGTGGGGTGCACCGGGAGAGGGAGACGGCGCGAACGAGTCTCCCTCGCCTCCCCAGGTGGAGGCGCCACAGTTGCACCCTAGCGCCTCGAGCCGAATGTCCTGCTCCCACGGCATGGTGTTCCATTTTTCGCCCCAAGAAGTCTCTTCCACTCTTGCAGACACGACGAAGGGCGGCTGCTGCGGAGTCTCAAAATGGCGTCTGGTCCCCCTGGAAGGCGGGTCTAGGCCGCTAGAGTAACTTTGACCAGCGATGTAACTCGGACGCTTGCCCACCGGGACACGAGCCCCCACCTCCGACAGCATCCCCACAGCCTCGAAGATTCTGCAAAAAGTCCCAGGAGCCCTCGGCCCCTACAGGCTTTCGGTGAGGAACAACTGCCTTGATGGCTAACGAAATAAGCATGACATAGCCACCCCTTCTGTTAGCACAAGTCTTTTTGAACTGCCGAAAGGGACTCTGGTCCAACCGCCGGTTGTTGAAAACATTTTTTTCCCTGATGCTACTTCCGGACTAACCCGGCCTCGCCCAAAATGGCGCCGGTATCAATAGGAACTTACGAACACCTCGTGGTGTTTTTTAGCTAATAAGACTTGATGTTCTGAGATATGTATATGCTCCTTTGTACACTTCACTTGGCGAACATGTAAAAGGATCCCGTTAAAATGTTGATTTCAATGTACGATTTATTATGATATTATTGTAACAGGTACATAACATCGCTTATGACACACGCTCACGGTATACATCATAGGAAATTTGATTGCAACTAGTCTGACTGTGCTTCCAATTATGAAATGAATGCCCCTTGATCCCTCAACTATTGATAGACGTTTTTTTAAGTTCCCCAACAAATGACTAAATAACCCCTTTTAAAATGTTTTTTTAATGCTGAAAAATAGCCCCCCCCTACTATACGCGCTTCAGCCATCGCCGTGTCCGGCCAAATACGATTGCACTCTCATGCTGAACGATTGTGCAAATAAAGGTTTTCCAAACTATGAACAGGTATTGCATGCTTTTGTAAAATGTGGGATCAGCGGGAGAGTTTTTCTGTGCGCTCTGCTTTGTTCTCTTTTTAAGGTTATTAGAAGATGGTTGCCCAGCCCCGGATTGAGGATTGAATCTAAGGCACGATACTCTGTCTCCAAATATGCGACTGGCTCGGGAACTAACGCATGGAGAAGGACCTCGACTTCTGAGGACGGGTAAAGTGAAGCGGTGTAAATGATAGAATGTTATAAAGGTATGGTACTCGAAGACACTAGGGAACAGGGTTGGCCGAAGACCTGATATGCCTTAGGACATCACAGCGTTGGAAAAGATTTAAGGACCCCGATGGCTAGATACATCTACAAACTAGATACCTCGCACTAAGCGCCTCTGATTTTTAACGTTTCCCTATACACGGCCTATAATGTCACACTCGGACCGTCTCCCTCATGAACAACCTATCGCTCGCCATCCTTGCCACACTACCCCCCTGCCCCCCGGTTTCAGAAACCAAGACCCCAGGGATTATATTCCGAGGAGATAAGACGAGTATGTGGTAAGTAAAGGATTCTCGTGCCCGTACATTTGATATGCTCGAATGTTGTCCCCCTCCCTTCCCCTCTTTTCCTCCCTCTACAGGTTGCATTGGAATCACGACTGAGGTATGGTGAAGATCTGAAACCTCGCCATGTCTGATACATGAAGCGGACTAACGCTGCAAGGTGGCACCTAAGGACACCCACAAACTACTCTTGTAACGAAAGAGCCAATAAGTTGTATGATATGCTGAAACACGATCACCCCTAATCCGTGTTGCGTGAATGAGCACATGTCACGTACGTCTGAAACTATGAGAAAATGTTTTTACGCGGCTAAAGCATTGACTTAACTAGTCAAAGGACCGAGAGTGCGAGAAGTGCGACACAATGATGCCTTTTACTCAATGCATGTCCCTTTGCACCCGGCCTAATGCTCGTCCGTCCCAAACTGCATGCTTTCAAAGTTCTAACACAGACCCGTAATGTCTCATGTTGTTTAATGCGCTGAATAGCCTATCTTAAATACACGGCCACTCCCCATGTCGCACGTGTACTATTTAGCCTATTGTTGCACATCTCTCTCTCTCTCTCTCTCTCTCTCTCTCCTCCACACTCTCACTCTCCCTAACGAACGACACCTAATTGGCAAACCGCCACCCCTGGTACACCACCCGATTGGCTCCAAATACCGCAAGTATTTGCACAAATTTGTCTTAAATAAAATCACCTTGATGCCATGTTACTACCTCTCCTTTCTGCTAAATATTGATGAAACTTAGAATTGGCCAAAAGGGAAAGGACAGGTAAGACGACTGGGGTTCCCTAATCTGACCCGTAATAAGGGAACCACATGTCAGTGGCTACTATGATAAAAATGCCTCAGGTAACACGACCATCCCCGTCCCGAATTGTCTCGATGCCCAAACAGTAAAAGTGATCGAAACATCCCCGTCTTCCCAGAACGCCCCCAGTTTCGTATCAGCTGCCCCGGACGAGAGTTTAAAAAAAAATGTCCCTCACCCCCAGTTGTAAGAGATGGGTCGACTTACAACTAACACAGGCCAGCCGTTGTTCCTAGAAAATGATTTGTTGATGAGCAAGCTACAGAGTTTAGAATTCGAGAAATGTCACTGAACGCTTACCAACTGAACTATGGCCTTCTGCTAGATAACGCCCTCATGACACCAAGCAAGACGATAGTCCCTCACCCCAGTTTGCTATGTTCCTAGTTGTTTTCCATAAGACCCCGGTCACCCCAAGGATGAGTCGAATAGTTATCGCAAGCCCCCCGGTTTTTAATGAAGTAGTCAGGTTATAAGAGACTATGTAGAAATTAGAATGATGTTTGCGAAGTTAAGATTAGACCAAAATGAAGAAATTGTTGCAGTAGACCCTGTTGAAAGTAAAATGTTTAGCTGAAAGATAGGATGCATTGATATAATGGAAAATTGTTTAGCCTATGTTCCTTCCTCAGAAAGATACCTGTCAGACCATGGTGATAGCACGTTGCACTTTTTCGTAAAATACAAAGCCCTGGAGAACGGTATAGCTTCGTAAGGCTCGTACTAGGAAAGTGGGTCTCTGCCAGAAGAACTGACATGACTGTAATAAACAAATGCAATGAATAGGAATCAGATCTCGTACCACGACAATGAATGTAATACCAACAAACACCAAAGAAATAGTCACGAAGGAAAGTCATAGGAAATCCAGCAAAACCATCATCAATTATATATATGTTGGTTGTAAACTCCAATGTAACAGATGTTTCTCAGTTGCTTGGAGTTGGGAGAGAAATAGACTTATGTGATTACCTTCCTCTGCCAATTCTCTAAAGACTGTCTTTTAAAACTCATTTAAGGGTACCACTGTCGGAGGAGAGAGAGACCGGATGTGGGAGCACGCGGCCTGACTGCAGATCGTGGAACATCTGCGACATTGGCCAAGGCGAGACCGCAACAGTAAGAAGTCGCAGGACGAGGCACTGTTTTCGACAAAATGAGAGGAACGGGCTGATCTGATGCCCCTGCTCGATGATCAACATGTGCCGGAAAGTCCCCGCCCTCTGAACTCGGTCATGGACCCGCCTACCTGAAATTTTCCGTCCCCCTGGTCTGTTCCCGATCTTGCCCTGCTCCATCCCCTTTTCCTCCGACCTACCCTAAGGACTACTCACACACCCCCTTCTTCCACCTGAACTCTTTGACAATCGACTCGACACAGGGCGAAAAAGGACCTTTTCGACCAGGAAAACGAGGAAAAGGTCATGCCCTGCAACGCAGGACCTAGAATAGAGCTGGACACATAGCTCCACCGCCGGTGCTCAACAGTGCCAACAGAAGACGACAAAAAATGCTGAGAACTCACTAATGATGGTCCACGACAATAAGGCTTCCTCTTCGAACAGTGACACCCCTGATTATCGTTTTTACTACGTCTCATTTCTCTCCCAGCCACCATTGTATTGATTATGCTCCAACCGAATACGAAATGAACTTACATTTGTAATAACCTATCAGTCCATATTCCGAATGACTATAAGCATCTATGAAATGTACCCAATGCTCTCACTACAGAATCGTTTTTGTCCGATATTGCATTACTATGACTTTCCTGCAACGAACTTAACGATAGGCCCGCCTCCTAGGATGAAAGATTTTAAATGTAATGTTTACAGCTCCTTCACTTGGGTTCCTACTTCTTTACTCATGACCGCCACAGTAGACATGGATAGGAAATAGGCCAGCAAGATGTCTTGGGAATGTTAAAGGGGGGACTGTGGAAAATTAGTACGGTTTGGTAAACATTATCTGCGCCATCTTGCCTTTTCCCCTGATGCCACACTTTTTATCGTGCGCACCCGCCATTTTAGGTGCCTCGATCAGAACCACCCTCTGCATGCCACTGACCCCCACTCACTGGCCACCCCCCCGCTCTCACATGCCCTGGGTCATAAACCCCTCTTCAGCGCAGCCCTGCCTCAGAATCCCATCCTGTTCCCAGCGCGACACCTCCCTTCATTCCTTTCATGGTCCCAGGTCCTTTGATACAAACCCCCTTTTTCCTGTGTGCCCGTTCGTCTTCCTCGTTCCCAGGCCGCCACCTGGCCCTGCGGATATTGTCTATTGCCCCCCTCCCCGTACAGTAGGAGGCTTCCCCCATTAAAAGACCTTCGAATTGATCAAAGCCCCCACCCTATGAGATCCGATCCACCCCACACATTCCGTGAATCGGCGGAATGTCCAGCTGCGCGATAATTATCACCTGTTGTGACCGGGGGTGGGGACTCCAACTGTAAATGTGTGTGGGAACGGGCCTGAAGGGGGGATTCCGAGGATGTCCTTTCATACTTCAAAGCATTGCAAGAATGTGTTACCTGCAATAAAGATCATAAACCTGTGTATAAGAGGCCAGGCCTCAGAGATGCGGTTAGAGCACCTCGTGACGATACTTGCTGTCTGAACTGATGTGTTCTCCTCCGGAGAGAATAAACCCTTGTTTCCTGCCTTCCAGTCTCCAGCGCCTGCCTCTTCATTGATTAATATTTTGTGGGTTAAAGAGGCGACACCGCCGGGCAATACTTAAGGATCTTTGTTTATTGGTTGTCCGAAACCCTTTTTTACAACCCATTCAAAGATACAATCACCGGAGGAGAGGAGCTGGACGTGACGCACAGCCTGGCCACAGATCATGAAGCACGTGTGACCGCGACCAAAGGTGGAGTCACAGAGCAACGAGACGCGGGACGAGGCACCACTCTCAAACTCGGCAGATTAAGGAATGAAGGGCTGCCTTGAAGCCCTCGATTTGCTGACCCACTCGTGCCTGAAGTCCCCGTCCCTTTTTGAGCCCGACTGATGGGCCTGCCTGCCCGTCGTCCTTTGCTCCTTTGGTCCCTTGGTGTGCTCAGAGATCTGATCCCACTCCTCCCTCTCTTCCCTTGATTATTCAACAACATCACCCTTTTCGCATAAACTTTTGACTATAGAATAAGGTTTTGCCACGGAAAAAGAAAGACACGCAGGTGCCCAGCATGAGGCACCCCTAAGAAAATCAGTTAGGAAACAGGACTGTGATCTAACAGCAGAGGACTGATCGCACCCTGCAACGCGTAAGGATGAATACGAGCTGGACCTATAGCTCCACCGCCGGTGCTCAACAGCGCCAACGAAAGAAGACGGACTCTGTTAAAAAGACATTGTGACGAAGACCCCCCCTTCCTGAACTTTCTACTCACCCCCTTGACTAATTGCTTGTATCAAACTGAATTCCTCCCTCAACCATTTTGTATTGCTTTCAAAAAATGTTTCATCGGTCACTCATGTATTTAGTTTTCCAAAAGTCTCTTATTGCACTGATAAGACCCGAAGGTATCAGAGTACTTTTACTGTATGTTGATGTCACCGGAGAGAAAGTCTGAACTTGATTCTATAATGTTTCGGAACATTTTTCCTGATTGACTCCAACTAAGTATTATGCCGATCTCTAGACTTGTATGAATAACCCAACAAATGTAAAATCATATGTACCGCATTCCGCCAATCGTATCGACTGTTTAGAACTGAACTAGCTTATGTAAAAAGCGGCGACTGTTGAAAATGGCAATGTATATGTACATAAGCGGCGTTCATTTGTGTTCACTGTACCCCTTGTTGTAAGCAGAACGGATATCGCTAAACACTGACTGTGTTATCCTGCCAGCATAGACCCATGCACACACGTACACGACAGCCATTTTAGACACCATGGCCTCTCTGCCCATCTGTTCCCGGCACCCCTCCCCGCGCGCACTGCTCATGCATCGGCCACAAGACCCTCTCCCTCTGCGTGACCCTGCTCTAGAAGTAGCACTCCTGCTTGACCCACACCCCCCCATTTCCTCCCAAGAACACCCTTCCCCTCAGCTGACAACCCCCCCCCCGGCTGCACTTGGCCTCTCGACCCGGTCCCAAGTCCTAAGACCAAGCCTCGTGGATGTACATCCCCCTTTTCCCTGCCCAGCATAACAAAACCGTGATACACCAGCCGAAGTGCACGATCTTATCGCCTGCCCAACCTTTGACCTGATCATCCCCTCCTGCCCTCGTGTCCTGTAGGAATGTCCGGCTGAGAGATCACAATCTCTCTTGTTACATTCAGGAGGGGAGGATGACATCTGAGCGACTGGTATGGGAATAGGCCTGAAGCTGGGATTCCAAGCATGCCTTTTCCTACTTCAAAGCGTCTTTATTGTAATAAGGAATGTTTGTGCATCATAAACATGTGTATAAAAGACGAAGCCTCAGAGAACTTGTTAGAGCACCTCCTGAAGACACTATGCGAGTGTCCGAAATGACAGGCTCTCCTCATGAGAAATAAAACTCTATTCTTGTCTTCCTGCTTCCAGCGCCCGTCTCTTTATTTGGTAATTGTTCAAGATGGGAACAAAGAGGCGTCCTGCGCCAGCAGCCTGGGCATCAGGTGCGTTATGGGCTGACTTTTCCACAAAGGTTCTGTGCTTGCGAGTTTTCAGGGGGATGAGCAGTAGAGAGTGGGAGCTCCTGAGGTTCCTGGACTGGCCTGCCCTGGTGAGCTTGGCTGCCAGGAATTCAGGTTTGCCTGTGTGCAGGGCTTTGTGGGTGATGCAGGCTATTCTGAAATTGGCTCGCAACTCCACTGGGAGCCATCTGAGTTCTTTAAGGGCTGGAGAGATGTGCTCAAATTTCTTAATTACGGAGACCATTCTCGCTGCTGCAATGAGTGGCATCTTCAAGGGAGCAAGGTGAGATTTTGCTGTCCCTGTCAGGGTCGCGATCCCTTAGTCTATTCTGGAGAGGACTAATGCTTGGGTGGCTTGTTGAAGGTCCTTGGGGGGGAGGAAGGGTTTTATTTTGTAAAGTAATTTTAGGTTGAGAAAGGCACTTTTAGCAGATTTTGAGATGTGTTTCTTCATGTCAAGTTTTGGGTCTAGGGTGATCCCTAGAGATTTCACCGAGTCTGCCAGAGAGGTCGCCATTGAGGGCATTGATGGCTTTGAGCCATTCTTTGATTTGAGGGTTATCATCTTTGTTAGAAATGAGTAGTATTTCTGTCTTGTCTTGGTTTAGTTTCAGGTGATTGGTTGTGAGCCAGTCTTGTACCTCCTTGAGCGTATTGTTTAGTCTCTGAATGTCGTTAATTGAGGTAGTTTCCAGATAGAGCTGAGTGTCGTCCGCATATAGATGAAAGGGGATATTGGATTTTCTGAGTAGAAAGGTGAGGGGTTCGATGTAGATATTGAAGAGCTGTGGGGAGAGTACAGACCCTTGAGGAACGCCTCTGATGACCGGATGAAGGTTGGATTCGAAGTTTTTGATTTTTATTCTCTGTGATCGGTTGTGAAGAAAGGAGGAGAACCATTGGAGGACTGTCTCTTGTAAACCGACTCTATCTTGAAAAACCCTTAGGAGCAGGTTGTGGTTGACTGTATCGAATGCAGCCGATAGGTCTAGGAGGACGAGAAGGCAGCATTGATCGGAGTCGAGTGACTTGAGTAGATCATCTATGACGTTGAGGATTGCAGATTCAGTACTACATCCCTTTCTGAATCCTGATTGATGGGGATCTAGAAATTTGATGTTTTCAAGGTGAAGGGTTAGCTGGGGGAGCACGCATCTTTCCATGATTTTAGCCAAAAATGGAAGGTTCGAGACCGGTCTGAAATTGTTCAGATCTTCTGTGTCTAGACCTGGTTTTTTTAATAGTGGTGTGACTTGCCATACCTTGAGGCAGTCTGGAACAGATCCAGAGCTCAAGGAGCTATTGATAATCTTGCACCATATTGGAGCTAGGACTCGCTTTAGGTCTTTGGTCAGGAGAGGCGGTAGTTGGTCCAGGGCGTGAGCTGAGGGTTTGGCCTTGGAGATTAGATTTACTATCTCTGCTTCCTGGATGGGAATGAATGATGACCACTGTTGTGGAGATTTCATGGAAGCGTTGACAAGGGTTTTGTGCATATTGTTCTCTTTGAGAGAGATGGGGTTTAAGCCCAATGCGAGGTCAATCTTGGCAATTTTGTCATTGAAGAAGGTTGCGAAGCTGTTGCACCGAGCTTTGGATGCTTGAGTTAAGGAAGGAGTGGGTTTGGAAGTCTGATTTCTTATGATGTTGAAAAGTTCTTTGGGTCGATTTTTTGCATTATCTAATGCTGAGCAGAAGAAAGCAGACTTTTTATTCTTGATGTGATTTTTGTACGTCCTGTGGGCTTCTTGAAGTTGATCACGGTGGGGAGTTGAGGGATTATTCCTCCAAGTTCTTTCTACGGCTCTTAATTGATTTCTTTCTGGCTGATGTCAGTGGTGAACCATGATCTGGAGGGGATGCTTCTAGCTTTTTTAAGTTTCAAGGGAGCAATTTGGTCTAGGGTAAGCGTTAACTGAGTGTTATAGAGAGAGGTGATATCATTGGTTGAGAGGTGGTCAGTGGCGCACGGGAGCAGCAGATTGATTCTTTCTTCTAAGATCGCTCGTGGAATTTGGACTGTGTTTCTCACCCACTTGGGAGGGTCTCGTTTTGGATTTGAGATTGTCAGGATTGGAAGGTTGATATGAAAGAGGATTATGTGATGGTCGGACCAGTCGACGGGGAGGATGTGATCGATGGTGATAGACTTCCTGTCCGCTATAATGGCGTCCAGGATAGCTCCTCTGTGATGAGTTTCTTCTAAGCAGTGTTGTGTCAGATTGTTTGCTTGAAGTAGGTTATTTAAGGATTGGATGAGTTTGTTCTTGGTTTCATTCCATCTTAGGTTGAGGTCGCCCAGAATTATGTAGTTAGAGTTGCCTAGTGCACAGTGGGCAATCAAGTCGGAAAGGTGAACCCCGAATTCTGAAGAATTGCCTGGAGGATGGTATAGAGAATGACAGAGTATGGGTCTGGAATCCTGAGTTTTGATGTTGACAGAGAGGCATTCAAAGGAGCTATAGGCACAAGAGGAGGTTTCCGTGATGGCGATTTTACTCTTGTGGATGATTGCTATGCCTCCGCCTCTATTCCCTAGCCTGTCCTTGTTGATCATCAAGAAACCAGGGGGGACTAATATGTCCATAATAGGGTAGGAGAGGTTGTTGAGCCAGGTTTCTGTTATGAATGCTATGTCGATGTCGTGGGAGAGTATGGCTTCTGCTAATTCGGAGGTATGTTTAGAGGCTGATATGCAGTTTATGAGCATGCAGTTGATGGGGGTGCTTCTTTATACTCGTTCGGTTGGGCCTTAGGAAGGAGGGCCAGGTGGGAAGGGGGTCTTAGGGTTCTCGGAGGGGGTTTTTTACTTCTGACTCCAGTGATTACTTGGATCGTGGATTTTGGGGACGAGTTCAGTAGAAGTTCGGAGGATGCCTCGTGGGGTGTCAGGCCCTGCGGGGAAAGTGAGGATGAAGTTCTTGTGAGTGTTTCCAGGGAGCTGATCTTCCCTTTTCTAGGGGACCCGACTTTAGGTCTGGATGGGACGTATGGCTCTGTGGGGGGAGTTACCTTGCCTAGGTTAGGTTGGATGGGATCTACTAGCTCAGAGGGAGGCTGGAAGGACTTTCGGGTTAGGGTTAGGGAGGAGAGAATTTCACTCAAGCCTCGAACCAGGATTTCCAACTGTGTTTCTAGTAGGGAGAGGCGATGTGTCGTGTTGTCACTGTAGGGAAGATAGGTGTCTGAATCCAGAGTGAACTAGGGTGAGGGAGAAGGGACCAAGGGAGGAGGGACCACGGGGTGAGGAAGGGTGTCAGAGGCCGCATTGTTCTTGATGGCAGGGGGTGGATCTCTGACTAGAAGGTAGTTTGAAGAGGGACGAGAGTCCTGTTCAAGACGATTCTTGTGAAAGGGATTGCCTGGATAATCTATAGTAGGAGTAAAAGGAGAGGGGATTGATGCCTCAAGGCATGTGACGGGTCCCGAGTGGAGAGGGGACGGAGTGCGAGTGCGAGTGGGCTGCCATTTTGAGGATATGTACTGGGCACTGGTCATTATGGATTACCCAACTACATGATGGCTTCACTGAAAGTAATGGTGTTTAGTATCAAACAACTTGGCTTAATAAATGTGTACTGATGCCAGTACCAGTTGTATTAGGACATTCACCAAGGGGCCCCCTGTAGCCCTACTAGTCACTTGGTGTGTTGGCTGACTGGTAAGGGAGATATTTCACTTTTAGAGGGCAGGAAAAATGGATGATCGGCAGGAGGTGTTCTCACCTCCTCTAGCAGGATGGCTATTGATTTAGCGTATCAAGGCCAGAGGCTTCAAAGCCTCCGTCGCCTTTGACATGCAACCCCAGCATTCCCCCAGAACTGGGAAAAGCGACCTCCTGCCATGGGGCCCATTTGGCACCAGAGCAGGTGGGAAATTAGATATCATGGAGGTGTGTATCATTCAGTGGCTCCTCACTTCCCTAAGGTGGGCTCCCTGAAGTGAGAAACCAGAGAAGAGTTTCACCATCTTGGTTTTTTCTGAAAGAGAGACTTCTGGGTTAGGGTTACGCCCACTCCCAACAGGAATTCGTCATATAGGGGGTCTAGTCACCCCAGCGGTAGTTAGCCTATTGGCTATTACCTTGTACTCCCCTAAACGCCCCAAAATTGAGTATTTAGGGATCCCCCCAACACCAGACTGACAGAACTACCTGGGAACAGAAGAAGGACAAAGAAGAGACAACACTCGAGAACCTAGGACATGCATAGAAACTGGCACTAAACCCTTCCTTGCTACCTGCTCCTTAATGATTGCACAGACCCTACTCGTACTGCGGCTGTGCATCCTCCCCAACACTTGGAGGACTGTCCAGCACTCCAATAACCATCTAGCATTTCCCTTGGGGTGGAGGAGCCATCCCCCTGTATCTGCAGGCACCAATCGCATCTGCCTTGTTCACTGTGTTGTTGGTCATCAGGCCCATGGAGGGAGCAACACTTCAGGAGATAGTTTCAGTGGGTCTAGGAGGTCAGCCCCGTCTCTCTGCCAAGTTTCAAGAAGCTAGACCCTCCAGGATCTCCCCAGCACCAATACCCTGAGTACCGGGGCACTTGAACCAGCCAAGACTTGTTTTTCTTCCAGCCTGGACACCACCACCTCGGAAGCCTTCCTGCACATTGTAGGACTTCGGGACCGACAAGATCCACTGCCAGAGTGGCCCTGCTGTGTTCTTTTTTTCTCCCCACTGCAGCTCTACCGACAACCGTGAAAGCCTCAAATGTAAGTGACCAGCCAGGTAAACACCTCTGCATCTGAGCTTCCAGCCCGGGTTCACGACTTCTGACTGTGTTTCCTTAGCCTAGGATAACCCCCAACCTACCTGAGTGCCCCTTTGGGATCAGCTGAACTTGTCCCCAAGTCCCCCATTGCAGCCTCTTTGTTTCAGTTCCTCTTGACTTTACCGGTGTAGCGCTCAAGGCTATCATGCGGATCTGCACCTTGGCACCCGGACACACCAGGGCAGGTCAAGTGAAGCTGTTGGTGTTACTTTGGACCTTGGCACCTTAGCACCTTAAGTGCGAAAAGGGCACCTCGGAATTCCCATGGAAAATACCGTTTTCCTGCCATATCTTAACATTGTAGCCGTCGAGGCTCATGCCTTAAAACCTTTATTGAGTTATTTTACTGTTTATTTCTAAAATCGATATCTTCAGATGTACTAAAGTTATTCTAAAGAGCTTGTTGTTGAAATTCATATAAAAATTCAATTTACTTTTATAAATTGATCTCAGATTTCGTAATGAGTGTGTGGACCATTTTTTGACTGTGTGTGTACAACAAATGCTTAACACTCCACTTTGATAGACCTACACTGCTTGACCAGACTACCACAAATAGAAGATTTGGTTTTATTAAGGTAAGCCCGATAAACCAATAAGGGTCATCTGGACTTTTTACATGGTGTGCCCTTACATCAGCATCACCACATAAAAAGCCAGGTTCCTACGAGGACGCAGTGAGGCTGCGATAAACAATGCGCCATCCACACCTCGCCTGCTCCAGGAACTCTGGTCTGCATCTACACCGTTGCAGAAATCCATGCCCTGAACCTCAGGCCCTGCAACAGGAACTGCTGGCGCAACTACCAATGATCCACGGTAGGACCTTTTTCTTGAAACATTGGGGCACCCACTGACACCACAACCAACCAACACGCCCATCGACCAGGGCACCTGCAATGGAAATACTCACCTGCATCCTCCTCAACACCCCCCCACTTTGCAAACACACCATATAAACTTGGAACCTTATAACCACCCTCACCTCGATGTCATCTTCCTCACCAAGATGTGGCTCAACCCCAAGTCTGCTCCCGACATTGCCTCAGGAACTCCCAACAGATACAAAAACGCACACCGGGACTGCATCAACAAACACAGAGTAGAAATTGCCATCATTCACAAAGAACACATCTACTGTACCACCACCACAGATGACCCCACCCCATCCATGGAGCATCTCAATTTCAAACTCCAAACGGACGGAAAATCCACCATCAGGTGCACCCTCACCTACGGACCACGCTCCAACTTCTGCAACGTCAATACCGATGTCATCGCCCGATCATCCTAGACTCCAGAGACAACATCTTCCTTGGAGAGCTGAACTTTCACCTTGATGCCTCAACGATGACAACAAAGCTAAACTACTCAAGAGCATGAACATCATCAGACTCACCCAACTCATCACCAACCCCAAGCACAACGTGGGTCACACGCTAGACCCTATCTTCACATCCAGCATCAGTCAAGTACAGTCATTGAACTCACCTGGATGGACCACGCCATCGACCACTTCTATAAAATCAGCCTGCTACTGCTGCTGGTGCAGAAAGCCAATGGGCAGATGCCGTCAACACATCCAGCGGGACACCACATCCAACCTGGACCAGGATGTCAGAAATTTCTCCTCCTGGATTAGAAACTGCACCGACAACGTCACCACCCATCAAGCCCAGCAGCTCAAGAGATTCACTAAACAGGCTAATTGGTACACCAAAGAACAAAGAGCAACAAAACACGACTGCAAGAGACTTGAAAGGAAATAGCCCACAAGCAAGGTCACCACAGACTGAACCACCTTCTAAACAGCCCTCAACCACTACCACCAGCTAGTCAGAGAAACAAAAAAGAAGGCCCACGCCGACTGCCTTGAGCCACCTCCAACTACAGTAATGAGCTCTTCAACATTGTCATAGAGTTCTCCAACTCCACATCCATGGAAAACAACATCACATCATCCCAAGAACTGTGTGAGACACTGACTGTAAGAAAGGAGAGAGTCCGCCTACAGTCATTCACCTTCAAGCCCAAGGACATAATCTGCAGCATCCCTCAAGGATCATCCCTCAGCCTCACACTGTTCAACATTTACATGACTGCCCTGGCCAACATCATCAGAGCCCATGAACTAAACATCATCTCCTATGCAGGCGACATCCAGCTCGTCCTCTCACTCTCAGAAGACCCCGCAGCCACTAGAACCAACTTCCACAGGTGCATGACAACTGTCGAAGCTCAAAACAGATGAAATAGAAGTGCTGATCTTTAGCAACATCACCACTCCTGGTGGCCCTCGGAACTTGCACCCTCACCCAAACCGACCGATCACGCTGGAAACCGGGGCATAATCCTGGAAACAGCAAACTATCCATAAAATCCCAGATCAACGCATTCTCCTTCGCCTGCTTTCCCCCTCTTTGCATGCTATGTAGAATCTTCAAATGGCTCTCCATCACCACCAGATGGACTGTCCCTCAAGCCCCAGTAACCAGCCGATTGGACTATGGCAATGCACTCTATGCTGGAATAATCCCATACATTATGCAGAGACTCCAGACCATACAGAACTCTGCTGCCAGACTCTCCAGGCAAACACATACTGAAAAATGCCAATTCAAGCTGCTGACCCACACCTACAAAGCCCCTGCACAACCAAGGTACAGCCTACATCAACAACCATATGAACTTCCACCAATCATCCAGACTACTGCGCTCTGCATCCCTTTCATTTGCCCACACGCCCTGCATAGGTCAATGCTACAGCTGAGAACAAGCCTTCTCCTACCTCGTGGCGAAAACCTGGAACAACCTTATCTTGCAACTCTGGACCTTGAATTCTCTCCTAGAACTCCAAAAGGCACTCAAGACCTGACTGTTCAACTGCTTCCATCGTGAACCAGCACAGCCCGCAACACCTGGATACCCTCCTGGGTGGTTAGTCGCACTCTGAAAATCCACTGAATGATTGATTGACTCACTTAGTTTCGTGGCCAAAAAATATGGTTTCCCCAGGGTCTTCAGAGGCTCGGGGAGCGGTGCAGTGTGACCTCTCCTCTAAAAAAATACACCGGGCTCCGGAGAATGGGATCCCTGAGGCCAAAATGGACAGTTGAAGGGGTCTGTGTGCCCTCTTCCCTCTGAAAAACACATCAGGACCCAGGGGATGGAGACCTCAGAACCAAAATCAGCCGAGGGAGTGGGGCCACATGCACCTCTCCTAAACAAGACACTGGGACCCAATGGATGGGGGGTAAGGTCTACGGAGCTGATAGTGGGCCAGAAAGGGGATCAGTGTGCTCCCCTAACCCTCATAAACAAGCCAGGCCCCGGGGAATGGGGTGCTACGTTGCAGTCGTAGCCTCCAGCCAAACACTTCATCCCATTAGCATCAGGACTTGAACATAGTGGACTACTTGACTTGGCTCCGACAAGGCTCTGCACCCAACCCATCACAAGCATCAAACCTAGTGTATACAATCTTTTGCCATACATAGGACAAACTTGACACAGGGATTAGCCTTCAGCCAGGCTCAGTACCCATCCCTCCACCAGCAGCCAACCCCTACCACAAACAGACTTTACTTACACAGTGGAGGTTGCCTGCAGAGCCTAGTGCCGCACCAATCCCTGCTTTGAACATACAATAGAGGTTAGGCAGTGAGCTTACCCTGTGGCAGACAGGCTGTAAGGCTTTACCAGTACCCAGGCCCTGCACCCAGCCTCTATGATCACCTAACACCCTACTTTCTCAGCCTTCAGCTCTTCACAGTAAAGATTGACCAAAGGGTCTATTTCTGAATGATGTTCAGTGGCCAGCTCTCCACAACTGCCCTACACTCACTCCACCCATTTGTTGGGTGAATGGAAGTCAGTGACATCCATCAAAAGTGCTTCACTTCTGAAATACCCAATTTCTTTTGCATCTTTTGAAAGTCCAGCTATTGATGAAGGTTGTTGTATTACTCCTCGTTCACAAAGCATTTAGCACACTGTCAGAATCATTGGTTGATCTTATCGGTAATTTCATCAACATGGTTATTTAATAAATATATTGAGTGATGTCATCAATGATGTCATTTAAGATGTCATGAGTGATGTAATATGTGAGGTCATAAATAGTGCATGATGGTTAAACGAGACATGGTTCATGTAAGAAATTGGATTATTATTTTGGGTGAGTGACTACCTATATTAAGTAATGATCACAACCCTTGATAGGGTGAACCGTCAAAGTCACTAAATTAACCTGGTAACTATGGCACATAGCAGACAGGTTTAACTTTGGGCAATGTGTAAAGTATTTATGCAGTACTAAAACAGTAGTAAAGTAAAAATGCCAAACAATAAAAATCCCAAACTAATTTAGAAGAAGTTGAGTAACATTTAATAAACCAAATGACACCAAAATGACAAAAATCCAGTATGGGTACCGGTGATATCAACTTTTTGAGTTTTCAGTAAGAATAGCACTAAGAAGCATAAAGTGCCAATGAGAGTTAATGGTCATGGTAGACCAGATCCTAGGCACTATGTGATGCAGACTGTGATTGAGCATGGGTCAGACACACCAACCAAATATTACCTTCTGAATTTGATCCTTTTCGTTTTAATACACAACAGAAGTAGCCCCCTTCCCCAAAATAACATAGTCAGCCACAGGGAATGGAGTACCCAGGGCTTTTTAAAGGCTCTGGGAGGGTGCTGCATGCTTCCTCTCCTACGTATGTAGTTGGCCCCAGAGATGGGGTTCCTGGGGCCTTTTATAGGCTCAGTGGGTGCTGCACACCCCCGACCCCATAAAAAAATATTGGCCCGGTAGATGAGGTCCGTAGAGACTTACAATGGCTCGGGCCGCATGCCGCCTTCGCAAAATTAATATTAATGCCCACCTCCAGGGCCCTAGCTCACTCTGCAGTGGGGGCGTTGTTTTAAAAAAAGGGTGGGCCATTCTGTTTTTATTTTCCCACAGAGTCACGGATCCTTTGTAAATTCAGTGTAAACTATTTGTTTGAGCCCCAGGGCAGCTCCGGTGACCCCCACCCCTTCTTTCCAATGGGGTCAGGCTATCCCTACGTTGCCTTATATATTTTTTTGCTAACGTTTTATTTAGGACAGAGGACTGAGTCCCTTAATCATATAATGACTGCCACAACATCGTTCTTGAGGTTGTGGCAGCCAATCAGATATCATCATGTGATCTGTCCGATCTGCGTGGGATCTGCCTTCCTACAGAGACATACATGTTTAACCTTAATTTCTCAAAAACTGCTGAATGCATTTACAGGAAATCACAAAACGTGTGCTTTCTGAGCCACAATCTGGCTTTCTGCAGAATTTCGAGCAATATTCGTTCAGCCGCATTTGTGGTATCGCTGTGCAGTTTTCCTATGGGAAACTGCATAGGTAAAATGCATTTTGGGACACCCCTCAACTCGTGCCTTAAGGTAACTCTAACTTGCGCCCCCGTCATACACTGGTAATTACTCTCATGACATCTTTGATAATATCATTCATATCAATGTAACTTTAGCAGTACAATTATTGAGGCTAATAACTGGTGTCCAACTCAATGAAACTGCTTTTATTGAGTTTGAAGATAAGAGAGATGTTGGTTTAGCAGGTGCAGTAACAGACTGACCTTTCTTACATCTCAGGTGTTGCAGTTACCACTACAATCGAGGACCACATGGACTTACCTGGTCTATGAGGTATTTCGTGAAGGTCCACATCCATTTGAATGCGTACGCGCTGAGAACCTGCTTGATAGGCGTAAAGTCTACCTGAATCCACCCGAGGTTCTGATTATCAGGAAGATTCCGTAAGCTGTCTCGTGCCACCTGAGTAAATGAAACAGTTATCAATAGTAATTGAAACTGACAACAATTTCTTTATGAAACAAACCATGAAATAGCATGCAAAGCACAGGTCCTGATGTAGCACAGGATTTTACCCATTCTCTTGTCTCGGCCTATTGAGAAATAACATTTGTTTCACTAATGTAAAGGCTGATTAAGAAACATGTATGTAAACATTAGGAATCTACCAGGCATGGAGCAGTTTACATAAGCATACAGAGGTGGATTGATGTAGGATCATGGACGACAAGGGAGCGATGAGAGGAGCGACTTCTTTGGTGGTAGCCCGGGGACCCGAGATGATGCACCTAGCATGTGCATGGATTTTGGGAATGTTCCCTTCCAATTCCCACCTTGTAAACACATTTTCTCCAGCCTTTCTTTGAAGTGGACATAGGAGTGTTTTCAGAGTTTGAATGACCATGCAAAAGTTAGTGATTTGCCCTACGTTTGTGGGTATTGCATCCATTTTGCATGGGTATTACCCATACCCCTCACCGCTCCCCTTCGCCATCTCAGCATTAAACCTATAACTGCTGAAAATGCATTGTTCTAGCAAAATTGCCTCAGTCATATATTCATTCTGAAGTAATCTCACGGATTGTTCCAGTCCATAGATTAGAACATGTGGTCTTTAGGCAGACATTAAGATGCAGTCTGGCAGACACAAGTGACTAATAAACCTTTGGTCAGAATATAAAACAAGAGATTTTGAGCTTGTTCTATGCATTATTGGAAGTCTATTTTCAGTATCATCACTTCCTGTTTACTACCGAAAAGGCAGATCCACTCCATCCTGCGGGATCTAAGTGCAGTCAGTATCTTGATGAACCGGACCCTCAGCCGCCAGCACCCGGCTGCTCCTCTGCTGAGTCAAGTGGCGGGAGAAGACAGTGTGAACGAGGCGGTGCAGGGGAGCAGCACTCATCCTTCTGCGATGGACAGCCCCTTCCTTTTGAGTCCACCAGCCTCTCTCTGGAGGGCTTGATGCAACTGATGTGACAGCCATCAGGGTCAACGCCACAGCAGAGTTTGGTTACAAGTGCTTCTTGGTGGACTCAAGGGTACACAGACAAAATATCGAAAATAAAATATCGATATGCAATAATATCGATGTTTTAATATCGATGGTACAGTATATCGATGTGCCATAATATCGACAGACAGAATATCGAGATTAAGGTATGTATGTTAGTAATATCGAAATGTTGTTGTTTAGTGTTATGTATTTTATTTTGTTGTTTATATGTTTGCTAAATATGTTTAGAAATGTATGTTTGAAAATTAGTCATTTTGTTAACATTTTGCGTTTTAGTATTAGAGCGGGTTGTGGGTTTATAGGGGAATAGGGTGGGAAGTAATTTAATGTAATAATAATTAATTAATTAATATATGTTTGTACATATTTTTAATTAATAATTAATTGGTAATTAATTATTATTAATTAGTTAATTAATTAATATAATTTTGTACATATTTTTCATTAATAATTAATTGGTAATTAATTAATATTAATTAGTTAATTAATTAACATAAATTTGTACATATTTTTATTTAATAATTAATTGGTAATTAATTAATATTAATTAGTTAATTAATTAATATAATTTTGTACATATTTTTAATTAATAATTAATTGGGAATTAATTATTATTAATTAGTTAATTACATTAATTAGATTAATTTTTTAATATATATAATTATTTTTATTGTTAATTAATTATTTGGGAAAAATTAATATTAATTAGTAAATTAAATTAATTATAGCTAATGTGCTAATATATTTACTTTATTGTTATTGTTACTTAATAATTAATTGGTAATTAAATAATGTTAATTAATTTTGGGTAAAGGAGTATTTTTAGCGTTCAGGGTCAGTTTTCAGTTCTTCGGTAAAGGGGTATTTTTAGGGTTCAGGGTCAGTTTTCAGTTTTTGGGTAAAGGGGTATTTTTAGGGTTCAGGGTCAGTTTTCAGTTCTTGGGTAAAGGGATATTTTTGGGGTTCAGGGTCAGTTTTCAGTTTTTGGGTAAAGGGGTATTTTTAGGGTTCAGGGTCAGTTTTCAGTTCTTCGGTAAAGGGGTATTTTTAGGGTTCAGGGTCAGTTTTCAGTTTTTGGGTAAAGGGGTATTTTTAGGGTTCAGGGTCAGTTTTCAGTTCTTGGGTAAAGGGATATTTTTGGGGTTCAGGGTCAGTTTTCAGTTTTTGGGTAAAGGGGTATTTTTAGGGTTCAGGGTCAGTTTTCAGTTTTTGGGTAAAGGGGTATTTTTAGGGTTCAGGGTCAGTTTTCAGTTTTTGGGTAAAGGGGTATTTTTAGGGTTCAGGGTCAGTTTTCTGTTTTTGGATAAAGGGGTATTTTTAGGGTTCAGGGTCAGTTTTCAGTTCTTGGGTAAAGGGGTATTTATAGGGTTCAGGGTCAGTTTTCAGTTTTTGGGTAAAGGGGTATTTTTAGGGTTCAGGGACAGTTTTGGGTTTTTGGGGTACAGGGGTATTTTTAGGGTTCAGGGTCAGTTTTGGGTTTTTGGGGTACAGGCGTAAAGGGTAAAAATAAAATAAATTTAAATTTAATTTAAATCAATTAAATGAAATTAAAAGAAATAAAATTACATTAAATTATTACATTTTTAATTTATTTTAAATGTATATGTATTACTTTTAATTATTTAATTATGTTTTAATGTTTTTATTAATATTTGTTAAATTATATGTATTTTAACATTATTTTTACATTATTATTAATACATTTAAAAAAACGATTTTTTTAATTTCGATATTTTTGTACTTACCTTTATGAAGATAGGATCCCGATATTATTGTCCTCGATATTTTTGCTCCGATATTTTTGTACGTCGATATTGTGAATCTCGATATTTTGTCAGACATTCGGACTCAAGTGCACAGCAATTCAAAGAATTAGAGAGAGCAGGTCCTGTCCCTCTGGAGTTAACCAATGATAGTTGACGGTATATCCATTAACTCTTTCAGCTTTCTGGTGCAAGTATATTATATAAGTCTTAAACACCATAACTGTAGCACTGAAAGTAATAAAGATAACTGTGCTTCATGTTGGTCCTTTCACACGCCAATTCCTTTTTTTCTTAATAGAGATTATGTATCACATATTAATACTGTTATGGAGAATTTTAAGTGTGGAATTCATAAAAAAAAATTCAAGTGAAAGAAAGGGCCCTAAAGGCTCGGTGTCACACTGAATTGTTTATTTACTTTGATTGTAAACACGTGGTTGGTGAGACAGTGCATTCCTGATCGGTGTGTAAGGCCCACAGCCCCACAATTAAAGTAGCCTGCAAGCTGTAGCTGTAGGCGGTGCTACTCCTAATTGTTTCTCAAAATGTACAACATGATTAAGAAACTAGAGAACAATGAAAGCTAAAGAGAAATCAATAAATAATAAATGCATCAGATATGTGTAAAATTAATCTGCTTTGTATATTAAAACTATTTTGTTATCCCATATTGCGTGGATTACCACACTTCTGTTTTAAAACCGAAGTGATTGCATTCCATCTTACAGGCTTATAAAAATATAGAATCTTGCATTGTGATTTCAATTGCCATCTTGGACTGGTCTCACAAACATGCCCAGGAGTCTGATGAGAAATGTATGCAAGTCACATAATTCCAGGAATACCCCCAACACAGCAATATATGGTCCTCTAAACTGTCCACAGTATTCAGGAGCAAAAACGGAACATGCTTCTTTGTTTTCCAAATGTCTCTACATAGAGAAACAGTTCTTTGTCTTAGGAAAAGGCTTCTGTACTTCGTGAAAATATGGCATGAATTATAAGGTATACTTACTTTTTTTAGGACTCATGTAATAAAAAAATGGTCTAATAGAAATGTTGGTAAACACACAAAATAACACTTTGTGCACCTCAAATTATTCTAATGTCTACCACCTTACCTAACCCCTCCCCCTGGTAACACCCATTTTCTGCCAGCATAAATACCCACTGATCAGGGAATCCCTGATGACAAAACCTGAGCATCTAAGAAAAGCTTAAGAACACAAAATGTTTTGTGACTCAGAACACAAGGAACTTTCTTACAGAATCAAGAGCTATCCAGTTGAAAGAAATGCGTATGCAGCAGGCTCACCCGGTTTATTCAGGGCCTGTGTTCTGTCACTCGGAAGTATGCTGGAGTGTGTCCACTTGGCGGGACATCACACCATTCTGGCATGTTGTAAAGAACTGTAATTTCTCCCTCTCCTCTCGCCCTCAATTCTCCACTATGTCGTTGAATGAGACAATAAATACCATCATCTCAGCGCAATTAAATTATTGTGTTAGACTTGGCATCTTTTGGCGTGTTTCCCCTGAGTTTTTGCTTTCTGACCTCCCAGTTTTGAGTCTGTTTTTGCAGGCGTAGTGTTTCAGCACACTTTTCTCACTGCTGATCAGTGGTAACGTGCAAGTGCTCCTGTGGGAAAGTGTGTTATGGAAAGGCGTTTCCATGATTAGATATTTGATTTACTTGTTAGTCCCTAGTAAAGTGCACTGAGTGTACCAGGTCCTGTGAATCAAATGCTACCAGTGGGTCTGCAGCACAGTTTGTGCCACCCACGTGAGTAGCCCTGAAAAGGTAACTCAGACCCGCCATTGCAGAGTCTGCGCGAAGTTTGTAACTGCCATGTCGACTTGCAATTTCTGAGTAGCTATACGCTAAGTCTGTGAAGCGACAACTCTAACCAAGATAGTATTACATGTGATACAGCGAGATTGCGTTGTTGGACTATTGTATCTACCTCAGTCGAATAGGAACTATATCTTCCTTTCTTTTTGTTTCCCACTGATGTATATTATTGTGTATTATTGTATGATTATGAGTTTTATCAAAATGTATTATGTAATGTGTTTTAAATGTATATCTGAATAAATTCGCATACTTTTTATGAAGTCATTATAATTTTTACAATTCCCTCTTTGCTCCTCTTTGAAGTTAATGTAGTGTTTGTGATTGTGCACTTTGTGATATAATTGCCCAAAGGGGAAATTTTGTTTTGACATTTGGCCCTAGTCTACCAAAATACCAATTTCTGCTGGTAGCAGTGCCGGACTGGGAACCCAAAGCAGCCCTGGCAATTTTGTCAGACCAGCCCCTGGGAGGGGGAGGGGGGATGGGCAGGTACAACACTCACAGACCCACTCAGGCACTCTCACATCCTCTCTGCTTTTGTTTCTGAGGGCCTATATTACAGCACCACTGCAAAACTGTTACCCAGTAACAAAACCGGACCCCACCCTTCCAGCCTCCCAGGGAAAAGCGCAACGACTTATACGGCTGAAAGGCAGGTTCCATGCAGGCATCTTCACCAATATTTCAATGTATTAGCTTTTGAGCACGGTTTTGCCGTTTCTGGGCTCTGAGCTACAGGATCAAATCACATGGGCTGCATTTATTAACCTTTTGCTGTATTCCCATACCTGCACTGTGCTTTAAATAGGGTGGTGACTAGGGTGGTGTTAGCAGCAGTATCACAGACCTGCCAACAACAACAACAACAAAAAACATTCCATCTGTAAGGAGGGGCTGAGGCATTGGAGGGGTCGGGCTTGGATGGGGTTCTGCGTCATGTCGTTAAGTACCTGAGATTCAATTTTGCCCCATCTAAACCCCTCTGCCTAAAGAAAACTAGCTGAGGCTGGTGCCACTGTCCTGTGGTATTTTTATTTTATTTATTTAGTGGATTTCTAGAGCGCATGGCTGCCCGTAAGCGTCCCAGCGCTGACAGAAAATCTGAAAGGGTCTGCGGGAGCAAAGAAGATTAAGGGAACAGCCAGGTCTTCAAAGACTTACGAAAGGGCAGCAGGTTGGGTTGGGCACGAAGGTCCAATGGAAGAGCATTCCACATCTTGGATGCATGTAGGGAAAACCGCCGACCTCCAGAACGTGTTTTCTTGATCCTGGGAATTTGGGCAAGGTGTGTGTGAGAGGATCGGAGTGTTCTAGTCGTGGTGTAGGGAACAACCAGGTCCTTAAGGATAGGTGGGGCTTTTCCATGGAGGATTTTGTGAGTTAGGCACAGAGTTTTAAATTGTACCCTTTGCTCCACGGGCAATCAATGAAGTGCTCTAATCGCAGGTCTAGCTGAGCAACTATTTTTGGTGCCCGTAAGGATCCGAGCGGCGGCATTTTGCACAACCTGCAGCCTGGCTGTGACTTTCTTTGGTGCACCAACATATAGGGCATTTCCATAATCCAGTCTAGAAAGGATTAGGGCTTGTAAGAGGAGTTTTCTTGACTGGAAAGGAAGCAGAGGGAGAATCTTCTGAGTAGTACGTAGTAGGCCAAAGCAGATTCCCACCGTTTTCTTTGCCTGGGTATTTAGAGTGAGTTTATTGTCTAACCAGATCCCCAAACTTTTGATGTCCGTTTTGGGGATTGGAGGAGGGCCCATACACGGGGGCCAAAGAGACTCCGGATGAAAATGGGACTGGTTGCCCATCACCATTATCTCCGTTTTTCCCCATTGAGTTTTAGATGAGAGGAGTTCATCCAGCTCACGATGTCTTTCAGGCATGAGTGTAAATCGATAGCAGGATTGCCTTGCCGACTGAGGGAGACAACTAACTGAGTGTCATCCGCGTAGGTCAGAAGTTTGATACCATACGGGATAACAATTTTTTCAAGAGGCGACATATACACGTTGAAGAGCGTTGGGCTCAATGATGAGCCCTGTGGCACTCCGCAACGTATCGGGGTCTCTGTAGAGATAAAGTCGCCTTCTGCTACCTGAAAAGAGAGGTTATGGAGATAGGATTTGAGCCAAGAAAGGGCAGTCCCAGAAATACCAAGGTCTTCCAGCCGTTTTTCCAGGATGATGTGGTTGACGGTGTCAACCACATCACTTAATGGACATTGTCTGTTTAAAGCGGTGAGAGACGAGCAGGAAATTCACTTTTTACTGTGGTTTTCAGCGTACCTTTCCTGCCACCGTGTGATATCGGTTCCTCACTAGGTGACCATGTGAAGTGAGCCGATATTGTGTGACACACAATGGCACAGTGTGAGTTGCCAGGTCTTTCGTGAAGCAGAAATACGGTTACATCCTGGCACTTTCCCAATCTCAACCCTCAAGGAGAATCAGTGGGTACGTGCTGCACAAACTTCAGGAAAATTCAGGCGGTAAGTACAAGGTCTCACCTATTGGGCTCCATCTATGCAACCTTCAGTAGAAGTCAGGAGGTAAGTACAAGTTCTCACCCACCAGGCCGCTTACTGTGCAACCTTCAGAATAATTCAGGCAGTAAGTAGGTCTCATCCATTAGGCCCCTTACCGCAGAACCTTTAGGAAGAGTTAGGCAGTAAGTACAAGGTCTCACCCTCCAGCCCCCTTACTGCACAACCTTTTGGACGACTCAGGAGGTAAGTGCAAAGTCTTGGCCACTGGGCTTCTTACCATGCAACCTTCAGGAAGACTCAGGAGGTAAGTACAATTTCACACCCATCTGACTGCTTATCGCGCAACCTTCAGCAAGAGTCAGGAATTCAGTACAAGGTCTTATCCACTGGACCCTACTGCGCAACCTACAGACCAGCGAATTATTGGCAAAGAGTAACGGAGATGCTTTAACAAGGAAGATGTAACAGTCAGTACTGGTAATAATAAAGGGAATCACAGATCGTCACAGTGGAGTTTCAATGGTGAAACAAGTAGAGGATAGAGGGTTGGGATGGGAGTTGTTGCAGGCCAGACTACCAAGGGAGAGCGAGAAGAGTAGAATTTCAGTCTTATTTGGCTTTCGTGCAAAAAAGTTAGCTGACATCCACCTTTGGATTTTAGTGAAGCAGGACATGAGAATGTCCATGTCTGTAATAGGTTGCGCTTTTGACGTACAGTTGGGTGTCATCTGCATGTTTATGGAAGACATGGAATAAATGTCCAAACATATGTATATGGTATCAACAGTAAACAAAAATCTTTATTGGTGCCTCCCTCTTGTAAGCTTAAAAAAAATGAGAGCCTATGCGCAGCTCTTCAAATTGGTTGGACTGTGTCAACTTCAAAACCACTCTTCTCTATAGTTAGTCCTATATACTTTTTACTTCTCAACATGTATCATGGGACGAAAGCTCTAAGAATTCTAATGGTAAACATGTCAGTGATGTAAAAAAATATTCAAAAAGAAAAGATGCTTAACAGCAACCAATACCCTGTATGCTGATATCTCCACATCAAAGTCCTCGAGCAAGGGCCCGTCCAAAGCTTCCCCGCCAGCATCCTTCGCCTGGATAAAAGCCCTCTCAGCCTCGACCAGTAGCTTGCTGTGAGACCTCAGATGGCTGCTCTGTGGGCTCTGGGAGCTGAAATACCAATGACTGAGAGGTGAGTGCAAAGCAAGAAACATTTAGCAGACGCACAATATAAAAAGACATTCATTTCATAAGAAGAGATAAGTAATTTCATGGATATGATAAATGCATGTGATATATTTTTCCCAAATTGCAGTATTTCAACAAAAGTGAATTGCTCAGATTAAACATAGTGTATATATTTGTCTCTGATATAGTGTCCTCAGGTTGAATACACATGATGGTGGGAATGAACCCCAATCCCGAGTCATGATGTGTGAGGATAATGTCAGTCCACTGAAAGCAGTGAATGCTTCTTAATCACTACATGTAGCACTCAGAGGCTGTGGAGGCATCACTCCATAACTTCATAGCACACCTCTAGCACAGGAAAGAGTGTCACTAAAGACCAGACAGCCTCACAACTAAAGACAACTGGTATTTCATGCAGTGTGACGTTTCCAGGCAGCTCCAGCCACACTGCTTCACCAGGCCCTAGAACATACACTTGTGGACCAGCTTTGCACCCCCTGAGGCATCTATCGCTGGGTAGCAGGCCCTTTGGTCGACTTAAAAGAAGGCCCTTCCAGAAACCAGGTTCATGAATTTGACATGTAATATCTTAAGAGATGATCTTTCTGTTAGCCCATTGTCGTAGAAGAACATTCTAGAGGGATATGTGCTCTGCTAACTACTGAGGCATCAAACATGTATAGTTTGTATAGGGGCTCTTGACTCAGCCTGCAAACATTTCATAACATACTTTACTATCATCTAGGCCTTTTTGGCTTGTGAAAACAGTGCTTCATTTAAGTCGGTGGTTTCCGGTGCTCGGCACCGGCACTTAATTGTCAACACCGGGGCTTATGACAGCCTGCCACAAGGTGGCACTGTCTGGCTAATTTCGAGATTACTGTAGTGAGCCACCCGGCCACTACCATACTTTGTATCGCATTCAACTCCCTGGGCTGGGCTCGGACCGGGGAGTATTTAATAAAGGGTGACGTCAGCGCATGTGGCTGACAGCACAAACAGAGCATCTGTGCAGACGTCCCTTATTGCTGCTCTGCCGTTAGTAGTTAGGCCTACCCCCTCCCATTCCCTAGAAGACGGTTGCAGCCCCGACCGCAGGTCCCAGGGAATGCCCGTGGGTGTCACCCTAGGTCTCAAGTGCACCCGCATACCTGGAATATCACAATTACCACAACAGTTAATTTTTTTTCAATATATATTCAAAATAACTGTTACCTGCCGCCCAAGCCAAGCATAGCTTTGAGGGCCTGTAATAGTTTGAATTGTCACACTTGTAGGAGTAAGATGGTTAGGAGTTGTGTTCGTACTATCATTGGCAGCAAGACAGGAACAATGTGGTGCAAGCTGCAGTGGCATCCTGAAGAGAACCCTGGCACTTATTATAAATTACGCACTGTGTGAAACAGTCACACAAATGTACACAGCTGTGGAATGTATGTTTTAGTAAACCTCCCATTACCTACCATAATGAGTCTATCATGCTCTTGATCCAACCAAAACATAATAAAAACATCTGACACTGCTACCCCTTTTACAAGTGAACATGTTAGCAGTAAAGGTTGGTTAATGTGTATACTACCTGCATCCCCTGTGCGAAAAGACAAGCAATATGTCTAGATTTACGTGGGGGGTGGAGCACCAAGTGCTAAAACAATAGAATCCCCTTGCCCACCCTTTGTTGAGGCTTTCCACTTCTTTTAAAACACTCCAACCCCATTCATCCCTTTCCTCTCTTCTTTGCTTGTTTGGCCATTCAGAAACGAGTTTCTCATCTAATCCCTAAAGACCCACTCAGCTCGGTCTGGCAAAAAAAGACCACATTTTATATTTTCTTTTTTTTCTTGCCTATATATGCATTTTGTCGAACTGGAAAAATTGTGAAATGAACGGATAATTGACATTGATCTTAGATTTTTTTGTAACTTTGGTCAGAGTGATTACTACTTATTAGCGGTGTTGTGTAGCATCAGACACGTAGCTACTCGTGAAAGAGCTTTTCTGGTGTCTCCCCCATCTCAGCAGCCTGAGCACATGAAATCTACACAGGTAACAATCTACTGCTAAACTAAACTGAGTCCGGGAAGCTTGTACTTGCAGCTCGCAGGCCTCAAGCCTATACTGTATTATTCTCTCAGTCACATCATGTTACTTTCACCAAAGCAGCTGGAGGTTTCTCGTGTAGGAAGCAATTATTCTGAAAACTGTCAAAGTGTCATTTTCCAATAATTCATTTTTTAAAGTCATGTTACAGCCTTGACACTTATCTGCAGCCGGGGCTCAGCTGCTATAAAAAGGAGACTTGGAATAAAAGGCGGGGCAGACCAGCTTGTATGCAATTAAAAGTGCTGACCTTGTATGCAATTAAAAGTGCTGACCTTGTATGGAATTAAAAGTGCTGGCCTTGCATGGAATTAAAAGTGCTGGCCTTGCCTGGAATTAAAAGAGTTGACCTTGCTGGCTATTTCTGAGTCATTGTCAGAGGCTGTGTCCTACTCAGTGGGATGGGCCAGGTATCAAGTAATGCAAAAGTGGAACAGAAGTTTCAGTGACTCCTTTACTGTAGGTCTTAGATTAGCCTGAAAGGGTCTTTTATACAAGAGAATTTATGATTATAAACTGCATTTTCACAGTAGAAGGAATTGTGGGAGGGATTTTGTGATACAAATACAGCCGTCAACCAAGGAACATTTGCCCCTTCTGCAGACCTTTTACTGTCATACGTACGTGGTTGGATGGCCACCTGGGTGATCCCAGGGTAAGGGGGCAAGGAGGTGGCACTTTGGATTGGTGTAAACATAGTTGATAGCTTTGTGGGTATTACCTCATTTCAGGGGTTAGAAATATCGGGGTAGATGTGGAGGGTGGGCCTGAAAGAGCCCATATTTGTAGAGGTGTTACGCAGTCAAGTGCTGATTTAAACCGACTTGGAACTAATCGCATGGCCCTTCAGTGCACTGCGGCTGGTGGGCGCATGGACAGTCCTCACAAGAGATGCATCTGACTCTTCACTTACACCATGGTTCACAGTGAATAGTGAGGAGTGGATGCATCTGGGTGCACCACTGGGTTGTTGAACAGGACCGGTCCTGTATGACTATGGATCATCATGAAAGCTACAGTTATCTGCCCTTTCACAGAGTCACAAGAGCTACAACAAACCCTTTCTCACTGGCTCCATAGTCTTGTGTGGGGGTATATGGCATACAGTGCATTAATGAAGTATTCAATCACAGAATTTACATGCGTCTCCAAACGGAGATCTTGGCCTACTACATAACGTAACCTACCGCTTTCCCATCATACGAGAAGTGAAGAGGATTCAGCAGGAAGGCCTGAAAAATAGCAGCTCTGCCCACATCTGTTACGGCTAAAGGCATTAAAGCCTTTCCATTGGACCCACCAATACTATTTCAAATCACAGAGAGGGGTGGTGCCCTTGAAAGCCATTAATGCATTAAGTTATTGCCTACCTTAGATTCCATGATAAAGAAGAGCACTCAAAATCTTTCTTTTGGGATTTAAAATACACATTACACTGTATTGAAATTAGTGGTGAATCTTAGGGGATCTCGATCAATAGATTGATTCCAAAGATATATTTTTCAAAGGTGTGTCAAATTGTTTCAAGACATCCCTCTAAAAGCCCTCTGGAACAAAGCTCTTCTCTAAGATAGGCAGAGTGTAGATGTACTGTTTTAAAAAGTTGAATGGCAAAGCATTATTTGAATTTGTGAAATTTTGCACCACTACAGCATTCCTGAGTTCCACATAAATATATATTTATGCCATGGTAGTGAAAGTAAACCTGGCCAAAAAATAAGTTATTTCAAGCAACTCTACTAATAAACACATATCTACAAATGTATTGCTACAGTGCAAAGGTAAAATTCTAGTTTATTTACACAATAGAGAGAAACTGCCATGAGAAACTAAAGTTTACTGCCTCACAGAATGCAAGTAACAGTTACTTTATGCATGAAAATAACTCTACTAATAGTCACAAGGCATCTTCAATAGGATTTTACCTAATGAGCCCAAATGTCCACGGACTCGATAATTCTCGCTTCGGTGCCTACTCGAATCACGGGTTCACACTCTGCAACTCTGGGCAATAGCTTGCTTAATCTCCACTACGGCCCCCCCCCCCCCGTGGCGGGATGCCTGGCTTTCACCTTGGGGATGCCCAGTAGGGGTTATCTCACAGGGAAAAGCCAGGACGGGTTCCCAAAGCAAGCGCCTTGAGACCTTGCAGTGATAAGGCGCTATATAAGAACCTTTGACATGACATGACATGACATGACATGACCTTTGTGCATAAATGCAACCCCTAACACTGCAGTCTATAAAAATAAATGCACATGAAAAAATACCACAGCATAACCGATATAGAGTAGAGAAGGGGATCAGGACCCACCAGAGGCTTCTCTCCTTATGAGTCATGGCCCCTTCCCACACTCCTCAATCATGGGGAGGAGGCCGGGAGGGAGCAAGTAAGAGAGAGAGAGTGTAGTTGTATATATGGTTGTGTCGTATCACCTACTCTAAATGTGGGAGCTTCTAAAGTAATATCTGCAAGAATTCCACACAGCCCTTTACACAGTAGAGCAGTTCACTGTCAAAAGATGAGCATTATTCCTTTACATACATACCTCTCGATTGAGGTTTCCGTCGCTTGTGCAGGAGAGTCTTTGGGTGTCAACAACCCACTGGCTCCTTTAACGTTGGATTGCCCATGCAGGAAAGCCACAAATGTTGCATTTATATCTTGCTTCCACAAGAAAGTGTAACTTCCAAAAACGTCTAATGTCGCCTAAAGGAGGAAAAACAATAATCATGAAACCAAGAAAAATGTCTGGCACAAATGACCTCAAATGGCAGTGTGGGAACATAGGGCCAGATGTGCAAACCCATTTTGTGGATATGAACTTTGAGATTCACAAAATGGCGATTTGTGATGTACTAAATCCACTTTGTGATTTGGTAAAACCATTCTGAAAAATCACAAATTGGGTTTAGCGAATGATTCCAAATCACAATGTGCAAGGGGAGCACCCGCTTCTAATTGTGAATCGTAATACCATGTATCAATGGTTAGTTCAACGCAACTGCAGTTACACGCCATTGAAAAGCTAATGACTCTTCCAGAGATTGGCAAACCATTCTCGAATAGGAAGCTGTCCCTGCAGGATAGCTTCCCATTTCGGCATTGTGTAGATGGACCTCAGAAAGAGATGTCAGTGGTCCGGTGCATCAGCACCTGCTCCTCCAATGTATTGTTAAATGAGAAACATGTTTTTTTTAAAGCGACACTGATTCCCTTAAGGAACATGGGCTGTTTTAAAAGAAGAGGTTCCCATTTGGGAATGCAAACACAGGGACACATTCCTTTTGCTTGCATTTTCAAATGGAAACCTATTCTTTTAAAGTCTGTTGTTCCTACAAGGGCTCAATGAAACAAAAAACAAAGTTTTAAGACCTCCAATTGTTTGGTACGTGACCGCATTCCACTACAGTGCGACTGACGGCTGCAGTGCTTCCTATACAAAGAGTGAGCAATCTTTTGTTGATTGCAGGTGGACGACGCATCGACGATTTTGTATCCCTGATTGGTTCTACTACTAACTACCTTACCTGTGAGTTGTCTACCTATTGGGACCTGTTGAAGACTCAGAATTTGATGCTTAGGGGTCAAAACGTCGATGTACATGTGTTGACTTTAATGAATTTTTGCCACAAGCGGAAGCCACTGGGTCATTCGGGACCTGGGTCTCCGTTATGAAAACTTAAGCTTTTTAAGTCAACTATATCTGTGTTTTATTAAACACTGCGCACTATTGATCACTATCTTGCACCATTCACTAAACACAGCACTATTCACAAGGAGCACCAACAGTATTTTGTCAAAACTTGTCCGTACGAAACTGGTATGTAAAATATTGTCATGGTCAACATGGAATGTACAGACCTGAATCTTGCACAGGCTTGTGCATCCAAATACAAGGGTACTTACTAAACAATTGGAGGGCTAACGTTGTTTTCTGTTTCCCTTTAATTGCATACATTATTATTGCTCAAGAAGTGAAGGCTATTTACTTCCAGTGAGGGAAGCATTATTCTTATGAATCAAACACCAACCCATGTTCCTAGGGATACTGGGTTGTCCCATTTTTTGCTTATTAGTTCCTTGCAGGCCATCATCTGTGTTTTTGTAAACAAACACAGTGGGGTCGCAGATATTGACCTGCATAATTAATATTCATTAGGCAGTTTGTTCTGCAACTGTGACTGGAGATTAATATTCTTCAACATTTTATTAAAAAAAAATATCAATGTTATACATTTGATAGCTTGGCAGATATAGAGGTTGGATCAGAGAAATCTCAAGCTTGGCGGTTGTTACTCCAGTAAAATTGACTCATATTTATTTTCCTTCAGATGAAGAAAGAAGATGTTCTATATATGTTATGTAAAAGGATTATGATGTACCTTAATATCATAAAATATATTTAATACTCTTCAGGTGTTTTGATTTGAGCACAATCAAGAAGCTTTAGACTGATGATTGAGTTTTCTTAAAATAATCTTGGTACATTTATTCACGTTTTGCATTGACTGCTCTCACCTGTGGCCACCAACACAATCTATGAGTTGTTAGTCCAAGTGACCAGAACTGGCCCATGACCGAAAGGGAGATCCAAAAAAGGATTTCAGATCACCAATGATCTTATGATTTAAGATTTACAAAGACAGTTCCAGATTTTCTGCTGACGGTAACACTGAAATCCTGTCACTATATAACTGTGCTCAGAATGTGCTTTGTAGGATTACAGTTATCCAGGTGAGTTTTCTGCTTGCAAGTACTAAACAAATTTACTGCTTCTCTACACCTGCCCCATGAAAATGCACAAGACTAACATATTCTCAATCATTTTTTGTTGGTGACTTTAAAAGAGAATAAATAATTTATCACAAGCGGGGTTAGATCTAAATTTAAAAAATGGTTCTTTGAATAGAAGATCATAAAATTATTAGAACATTGGATTGTTCAGAGATCCATTCCAGACAAGGGAGTAGCAGAAGGACAACAATGGCTTGTATAGACATTCTTATCCATAGGCCCAGAGCTTGTTTTTCTGGTTCAAGTTGTTTAATTTAGAATATTCTACCCTCAGTGGTTGAAATGCTCTTATCGCTTTATAGTACTTCTGCCACAGGCTATACCACTTGTTAAAAGTCCACACCTTCAATATAGAGCATGGCCTGTCGCTTCGGCCTACAACTCGGGTGCAGCCGTTGGCAGTGGACTTTTATACTATATTGTATAAATGTGTACTCAAGTGAGCTAGGGACCAGCCCCTATCACGGTTATGGTCACATTTTTGCAAACTGTGGAGATGGGCTTTCTTTAAGTCCTGTGCGGCAACACCACGGAATGTGGTTCTGTTGTAACTCCATAAAATAAAAGAACATTATATATTCAGAAAGGTTTGAAAACCTACCTCTCCAGACTCCATATCCACTAAACCCTACAGGGTCTGGGGAGTTTTATTTTTCCTGACATGCGACAACAACACAAGGTCCTTAAGAACTCCTTTAGGTGGAGGTGCTGCACCAGTACAAAATCATTCACGACTTAAAGTATTCCAAATCTGACACCCTTAGTTCAGATCAATACATGAGGCATTCAAATAGCTCCATGAGAACCGCCTTTCAACAACATGGGATATTTCTAATCTGATTGCAGAGAATTGTTACATCAGGAGAGGACTCTCAAATAGGGTCATTGTAAGTATTTAAAGACGTGGAACTGAACGCAGACAGGAGGAGGCTACTGCAGTAGATGCACACTGGGTGCTGACCCCTTAAGTGGTATGGTTGTTATGCACACTTGGCTCCTGCTCCCTTTGGAGAATTGAGTGTGATTTCACATCTTGTGGAAAAGACACACCACCTCCCGCTCTCACACCCTCCTGGATAGGATTTAGTTACTGGGCTCGCTCACTTAGTGTCTATGGCATTAGTATTGCACTCATTTACCTTACTGTGCAAGGTGCTTATCAGAGTGACTCACTGCCTCGGTGAGCATTACAAGATTCTCCTTTCTGCATACACTCTCAACTTACTACTCACATGCCCCCAACATCATACCACTGGATTATGTACTACTCCAATAACAATACAGATGAAGTAGAGTTATTGGGCATGGAACAAAGAGACCTAAACAGTACTCTAGCCTCCCTATCAAACCAAAATATGGGTGATCTTGATCAAAAGTCTCCATGTCCTCCCAGATTCCTCATCAGCATATATTGAGGCGCGCCTACACAGAGGCTAAAGGGCAGTACTCTGACCAGTTTAAGAAAACTGGACCTTACATCACATCACTTCATTCTTGACTTCACAAAATTTGCAAAGTTTGAGAACAGCAAGAGTCCAGAGGCGCACAAAAGGTTTAAAACGGCTGGGTCTATGGGAGGGATCAAAGCAGGCCTGTGGCAACTTTCACTTGCTCAGAAGTAATTCACATAACATTTTGGAATTTCTTGTTGCAGATGTTACGCTGCATTCCCAAAATGACACCACTACGCATTGTAAATATGACTCATTGACGCCAAAATCGCTGGAACAATCTTAATTACCAGAATGAGAACAGCAGTGTTTGGGGCAATTGAGATTTTGGTGCTATTTTTTGGGTGAAACTCACGCTTGCATCCAAAAAGTATTTCACGCTAAAATAGAGCATTAAATGTGGGATAGAGAGGGGTGAATGTCCCCGAAGATGCCCTTCATTGGTAGATGGGTAGAATCAGGGTGCTCAGTGTGAAACCTTTTACCACTTAGAATAGGGTTCATAGAAAGTTGAATGCCAAAGCTGAGTAACTGTCCATGCATTCAGTAGTCTTAATTTGTAGTTCACATCCATCCATGAATTCAGTAGTCTTGAAAATTACAAAAACAACGTAAAATACAGTTACTCAGCTTTGTCCTTCAACTTTCTGTAAAATATAGCGTTAGATGCCACATTTGCATTTCGTGTACTTATGCATAATTTCAAGTAATTCTCCCAAAATGTTTAATAATCAAGCAAAAACAAGCAATGAAGGGCATTTTGCCCAGTCTTAGATATAAGGTGAACACTTTTAACCCCCCCTGCAGGATATTAGGACATGCTGCTGACTTTAAAAACAATGGAAAGAAAGAAATGACAACTTGTGACAAGAAATAGTCGGTTTGATCAGCAGACCACTGCAGGCGGCTCTGATGCCTTCACATAGAAACGGTTAACAGTTCACTGCCAATCACGGCCACATGTTCCCTTTAACACAGATTGCAATATTTTGATACTTGGAAATGGTAAATGATTTGTCCAAGGCTGTCCCTGTGAGATAATGAGCCAATGAATGTGTGTGAGACCATTAATGCTACTTTTCTTTTAATGCAATATTAAATGCTCCATCAATGCAAATCTTACCATGAAAAGGCCTAAAAATAAGATGCTCCCCATTCTACACAGTTTTTTCTTGTGTCATATTGTCATGTTGATGTTTTCAATCTTTTTCTTGTAAAAAAGTCAAGGGAAAGTAATTGTTAGAATAACTGTTTATTTTGGGCCTACTTCCGCTTTTGAAGCATAGGTTAAAAAATAAATAAAATAAAGGTGTTACTTAATTTAGGGCACTCAACTTGTCGCCCGAATAAAGATGAAAGGCTGAGACGGCTCAATGAGGAATCGAAATAATGACATGGGGGTCACCACAGATATCAACAACAAAATTAACCAGAAAAAGGTAACTGCCTCTGGTAACCACTCAGGCTGTGATTCTAGAAACCCTTTTCCACACTTTCTGTCACAGTCAAATGTCACCATTTAAGTTTTCAGTGTCGCACTGATATAACACAGCACCAACTGCAGCCAGCATATTAATGGCGTCAACCCGACCAAATAGCTTAAATTCCTAGATCTTTCATCCTCAGTAGGAGGGAAAAAAGTAGCAAGGAAACCAACGTTTTGGTTGGCTTAACGGCTAGGGCGTCCGACCTCAAATCTGGGGAACTAGGTTCGAGTCTTGGCAATGACGCTGAACATCCTGTGATTCTGGGCAAATCACTTAATCTCCCCATGCCTAACAAAAATGAATGTGTCCTCATGTAATGCAACTGGTGCTATGTAAAGCGCTCTGATACCAGATTCGGGTCAAGTTTGCGCTATATAAAACTCTGTAAAAAAAAACGTTACCAAAGGTTTTTTTGAGAGATTATCGAGTAACATTTAAGGCAACAGGAATAAGAAACAAAGGGCCATATGTACGGCGCATTTTACCGGTCGCGATCAGCAAAATACATTTTCCTATGTATCAACCCTATTTTGCGAGTCGGTAACCGTTTTCCAACTTGCAAAGTAGGGTGAGCGAGACGATTTTAGAAAGGGGCGAGTAAAGGGCGCTCCTTCCAAATTGCGAGTCGCACTGGTATGTATGAATGTTTTGCGCCCAGGAATGCGGTCACAAAACATTCACAGATTACCACCAATTTCAAATTGGTGGTAAGCCACTGGGGACACCTTACCCACTTTGAATGGGGGCACCAACATTTTTTCAGTGCAGGAAGTGGTCTCACGGACCACTTTTATTTTTGAATGCATCCTGTTTTCCTTTAAGATAAATGGGCTGCATTTTTAAATCAAACTGCTTTATTTAAAAAGGGGTGGTGATGGACGGAGCATCTGAACCAATCAAACACTCACACCCAGTCAAAAGATCTGGGTTTAATCCATCACCGTTCTTTAGCCCACTCTGCCACCCCAGTTCAGACATGGCCATATGCAAATCAGTCTGACCCTGTGCCTCATGGGAACAGTCCAGCCCGAACTGCCAAGCCATGCCTTCCCTGGAACGGAAGCTTCCAAGGACCGGTTTCTGGCATTTCAGCCGTCTTCAGCCCGGCTTGCTTGAATCCAGTGGCAAAGTGAGCAAGGGACTCACGTCTGAGCATACCCTGCCAACTTATGGCGAACAAAGTGGTACAAAAGGGGGTCCATCACCACCCCTTTTTGTACCACCTTATTTAAAATGGAGTCACAGACATACTGCGGTGTAACAACTGCGTTGTAAAGGTCGTTCTCCGCTAATGTTTGTTTCACTAAACCAGTATTGTCTTTAAAATGTATAGCTACCCCCCTTATTGTCGAGGTCTGCAATGAACATATAGCTAGGGAATACCCTTTTATCTGCATAAGTTCCTTCTTACCCCAAGGTATGTGGGTTTCTTGTTGGCAGATTATATCCGGGCTTGGGATCTTAATATCTTAGAGACCCTTGACTGCTTAGCAGTATCGTTCAAGCCTCCCACATTTACCGAGCATATGATTATCTTAGCCATCATAGTACTCCGAAACAAAATTCCAATGACTACCCATCTCTTCCATATTTAAATTGTTTTCAAATCAATTTCCTTATTTTCTCTCTGAGTTTTTTTCACTACACCCTGACCTCCCCCAACCCCAACCACCTTCATCTATGCCCCCTCCCACCCAATTCTGTCCCGCCAAGCACCTCCCTACCTCGTCTTCCCACCGAACATTGGTCTGTGGTAGATGACAGCAGCCCCCTCTGATCAGTGAAAACACACATCAAACAAGTAGCTATCCCCACAAACTAGAAAAAAAGAAATTAATATCTACCCAAAGACAACAACTGTCTACTACTGTGGCCCAAAACCCCTCGCCTATCCTCAGAACATTCAGAATTAGTAGATCTTTGTAACATTTTTAGTTTTCTAGTATATTTCACTCCCTACGTTGGGTTACTGAGATTTTACTGACATATTTTTATTTGTTAGGTCTTTGAAGGCCACAGATATTACAATATACCAATTTTAATACATATTGTTTGCTTCATTCTCTTTGTGATCTTTACACCTTTAAAACCTTGACTAACCTTTGTCTGAAAAGATTTCTTAATAGTGTGAGAGTTATTTCATAGGTGAGCTGTGCATTTCCTGCTGTACACACTGTTCTCCTAGTCCCCAGCTAACAAATCAACACAAAGCATTATTGGCTGATGACAAAGAAGGGGGTATAATCACGGAGCTGAACTGCACATCACCTTACCTGGGAAGCCCAGTTCACCCACTTGACCAAACTGTGCGATCATCGACCAATCCCTTACTTCACTATCGTATTCTGTGGTGGCTCCAAGCAGCTCAGTTTCAAGTGTGCACCATACAGAAACCCCACTCCTGGATTCTATAGGAGGCTGTGACATTGCTTCCCATCTGTAGAGTGCACAATGCAAAAGGAATTGTTTTCTGGCCCACTTATGGGAATATGGGCATATTCAGGGTCAGAATTCCTGAATCTTTATAAGTTCATGTTTACCAAAATATTAGTTTTAGTTAAGCTCTCTCAACATTATATTATACCCTAATAAACTACATTAAAACAAAAAGAAAAAAAAGATTTTTCTAATTGTAAAGAGACCTATTTAATCTCATATTATTATATCAATGTACTCTCGCCAGCAAATCATGTGTGCTTGATAGTACATTTCTTTGGCTGGCTCGCTTCGGCTCTTAAGGCCAGATCAGAGTCCTAGCTCAGCCCTGGATCGCCTCTCCCAATGAATGTCAGAGCTGGCCTCTGCTAAGATAGTGACCTGGGCTGAGAGAAATGTGGCAACCTTGCTGATTGTAGTGAATTAAATGAGGCAGCAGGGGGTCCCTTTTGTGTTCACTGGTCAGTACCTGGATGAGCAGGGACTGTCCCATGGGTACTTACAAAGATTTTCTCGGGGTGCCAAAAGTACAGTCTGGTTTGTGGCCAAGGGCTGCATTGATGGACCTGCGGGTGGTGGAAGGGTCAGGTCAGGTGGGGGCGGGCCCACCAGAGTAAAAATAAATCACCACCTTTTTCAAAACATTACTAGACAATGCTATATGTCAAAAGCAGGTGTAACAGCAATGCGACAAACTGCACAGGTCTCATTTGTGCCCTGTTACAAACACATGCACACAACCTGAATGCACACAGCTATGAAGGCAGCTCTTTTCACAGTACTGCACACAAGAGTGATATATTGCATGAAAATAACTACAGAAACACAACATCCTAGAAATAAAGATAAACCACTGGGATTACAAGAGTAAATAAAATGTGAAAATGAACAACAACATGGCTGTTCTCAGGCTGGGAGGCAAATGTCCTTTTTTTTCACTGCAGCTGGTGCTGAGGTACGTGATGTGGGTCAAGGCAATTACTGGTAGTGCTCCACAAGGACGGTCACCTCCCCCGGGTGACACCACAAGTTTTAAGGCTCTGTGGAGGCCCAAACACAGTAATTAAGACACCCTCATTATTACCAGCAATCCTTTTTTAGGTTGCGCCTGAACAGCACTTGCGCTCTTGGGCAATCTGTTCTATTTACTTTCTGGGGTCTGACTCCTCCCACGCTTTGGATTGCCTTTTGTGTCTGGCAGTAATAGAGGCGCAGTTACTGCCAGCCTTGCTTTCTCATAAGCAACAACTATAAGTACAACATGTGTGTTTACGCACCGCTTGCAGGTTTTCAAAACACATAAATAAAACGCATTGTCTTTTACAATGCCAATAGCTCAAACTCTTGAAAAATGCAAGACTTATTGCATTAAAAATACGTCTTATTAGCAGCATCAGACTGGGACAGAAAATAAGCCAGGCACCAAAATAAATGTGGCCCCCATTTGTGAATTACATAGGTAAAAAATGGGAAATAAACAGTAAACACTGGCCCAGGTAATTGCAAACAAAATAGTGGGCCATGTTTACAAGATAAAAACTGTCATAATTTGCAGTGACATGCTGTATAGGTTTTTGCAAGGTATGGAAACCTGCATGGATCTGATTCACAAAGGGCCTTCACAGTCACGGCGGAGGCCATCAGTCGTGGCGGGGGTCCCCAATTCATTGCGGAACCTCCACACTGCAGTTTCCCATTGCAGTGATTCCACCACAACTGCACAACCCCTACCATGACTGCAAGGCGTTCACCATGACTGCGGAGGCCCTCTGTGAATCAGGCCCAATGTTAGTTTTGATATCAGGGAAATCAACAGTAAAAATTGCCCCAGGAGACCGTTACAAAAAGTGGGCCATGTTTACAGATAAAAACTGATGTATTTGCACAGAAATGTGGTACACGTGTTTTTGCAAGGTATGGAAGACTTCATGGATTTGAGCTTGCTGTAGGCAATGTAAGATTTTTGATATCATGCAAATTAACAGTAAAAACCGACCTAGCAGACCATAAAACAGGCCCACAAACAGCCAAAAAAGTGTCAGCACAGTCACCTGAAGGCCTTCTGGCGAGGACGGCAGGCTTGCTGGCAGCAAGAAGAAAAAAAAAAGCTGGTTGGCGGGCAGCAGGGAGGGAAGCAGGATGGCCCGATCCATGAGAGGCCCCTGTTGCACGTGCAGTCCTCTTGGTAGGAGAGAAATGCTGGAGAGAGCAGACTGCAAGCGACGTTAACAAGGCAGGCTGCGGGCACAATCAACAGAGCAGACTGCAGGTGACTACGTACTCGGCAGAGGTAGCTGGAAGATTGCAAAAAGGCTCCTTAAAAGTCAGCTGTGAATGTGCAACCGCTGACTTTTAAAGGGCCTTTGCTACCCGACACTGCTGCACATATGATGTCACCCATACTGGGCTCGCCAATGGCCGATGATTTCAGTAAACAAAAACGATGGCCACGGAGCATGTGCAAATGGCTTTGCTATCACGCATGCTCCAGCATCCCTCTTTGTTGTTTACTAAAGGCATCGGGAAGCCCACTACGGAGCAGCTGTGTTGGCCTTGCCCAAGAAACGGGCCACAATAAAGTCTGAGGACCACCAAGCAAGGCCGGCCAGACTGCTGGTGGCCTGCAGGCCGTACTTTCAGTACAGCGGAACTAGCCTCTGAACACAAACAACCTAAATCGCCACAGCTTAGCTGCCTCACGCAGATGATGGTGTTGTTGATCTGTTAGCAGGGGTCAGAGGGTGAAGGGAAAGTACATAGCGGGGGCTAAAGTCGTGTTAAAAACATTGCCCGCATATGATAATAAAGGACTAAAACCACTTTAAACTGGAAAATCAGACAGACACTACCTGGAAGGGACAAGGGCAAGGCTCAAGCAAGATGAGAAGGGCACTGATCTTGGCATAACCTTAATAAACTCCACACCGTGCTTGGTATGTATTAATGTCGCACAGTGAACTGTCACAAACCAGTACAACGCAGACACAGGTAATAAAATCAGAGCAGTAAAAAACACACTGCCACAACAAGTAGCATTTCTTATGGCGGCTTTTTAAATAGCACACAATAGTCAAAAACAAAACAACAGCCCATTGCTATATGAAGCCGAGTCTGGTAGCTTAGGGGACTAACGCGTCGACTTTAGGGGCCTGTGTTTGACCTCATTGTCACATGTTCAAATCCCAGCGGGTTCACTCAGCCTTGCATCGTTCTGAAGTCCATAAAATTAGTATCATTGAGTTGGGCAAAAAGCCCCCCTCAGACCGTCTCCTGGACCACCACACCGCCACCAAATAACAACCATGACCTCATCACACAGCACTCGACTTACAACTACCTCCCCTAACCCTTACACAAAAGAATGCGGATGCCACAACATGACCCCTCACACCCCGCACCAACGGCCCTGCACAATAACTAAACAGACAACACAATAACAATAAGAAGACAAAACAGCACCATTTGGCCACCCCCCTCTCGGGAGGAACCCGCCCAGAACCCCCCTACCCTCACCCCTAACTCCCTCCCTATAAATCCGTATTTGTAAAGCGCGAACTACTCACCCTTACGGGTCTCAAGGTGAAGGGGGCCGTAATGGAAATTAAGTGAGCTATTGCCCAGAGTCACATGGTGCTGACCTGAACTTCCGCCGGAGCTGGGGATCGAACCGTGAACACTGTGCTACGAAGTCAGCTGCCCTGGCACTGCACCACACCTAACATACCTACATACAGAAGAACGCAGATGCCACAACACGACCCTCCGCATCCCGCGCCCACGGCCACGGCCTCGCCTCAAAGACTACACAGAGCACACATTAACAACAAGCCAACTAGACACCATCGTCAGGCCATCCTCTCGTGGGAGGACCCCAACCAGAATCCCCTTACCCCCACCCCGGAAGATACTGGAGAGTGTCTCACCCTGCTTGAAAGCCAGCTAGCAACCATAATCCAGGGCTTTAACGTAATCCTAACCACCCTCGCCATGCTCCGTAAGCCTTCCCAATATCCCCAATGCACCCCCACCATCTCCAACCCCCCACACCAAAAGCCCCCAAAGGCTCCCCGCCCCAGTTGGATCTCAACCCCCCTCTCGAATCAAAATCGAAATAACAAACGTCCCAACAGAACAAGAAAGGCTATGTCCTCGAGTGAAGCGACGGCTCTTGCCTCCTCATACGACACCCCATCTGCTGCTATCACCAATCCAAGATTCAGGCGATCACCGGATTCAGAAGAAACCACTCCCCTCCTAAACCTCCAAGACCCCCAGCCTCCCTTATTAACATCCCCATACCCCCCCAGGAAGAAACCCAAAAAAGAGGCACCCACCACCAACTGCATGCTCATAAACTGCAGATCAGCCACCAAGCTTGCCACAGATCTAGTAGAATCCATCCTCACCCATGACATAGACATAGCCTTCATCACAAAGATTTGGCTAAACGACTGCTCGCCACCAATCATGGACACTCTTTTGCCCCCAGGCTTTGAAATCAACAACAAAGATCGTAAAGACCAAAGAGGAGGGGGTATAGCAATCATCTACAACAACAACTTGTCCGTGACGAAAATTGAGACCTTTAACTGTAACACCTTTGATTGCCTATCTGCAAACATTAACACAAGTGACAACAATACACTTCACTGTCATCTTATATACCATCCCCCGGCAACACCACCACATGCACCGAACATCTGTCCGACTTAATTGCTCACTGTTCACTCTGAGACGCCAACAACCTAATTCTGGGTGACTGAACCTTCATTGGAATGAAAAAAACAACCCGCTAATCCAAAACCTGAATGATCTACTACTCAGTAACAACCTTAACCAGCACTGCTTAGATGAAACCCATAACAAAGGAGCAATCCTCTACGCCATTATCGCCCAACGCGACATAATCGCAATCGACCTCATCCTACCCGTTGACTGGTCCGACCGCCACCTTATCCTATACCACATCACTCAACCAATCACATATCAACCTCCCACCCAAGATCCCCCCTCCCCCCCAAATGGACGAGAAATCTAGTACAGATCACCATGGCCGACCTAGAGGAAAGGGTTGGCTCGCTCCTGCCTATCTCCACAGATGATCTCTCCACAAAGGAACTCACCTCTCACTATAACTCAACTATGACATCCATCCTGGACCAATTAGCCCCCCTGAAACTTAAAAAAAATAGGAACATTCCATCCAGATCCTGGTTCAACACAGACATCAATGCCGAAAGAAGTCAACTAAGAGCCACAGAACGACAATGGAGGAACAACCCTTCTACTAACCTTCACAAACAACTCAAAGCAACCCGAAGGAAATACAAAAAACTCATCCACAACGAAAAAAAACACCTTCTTCTGCACCGCCCTAAACAACGCAAAAAACAGGCTTAAAGAACTCTTCAACATCATCAGGCAACAAACTTCCAAGCCCTCCGTTACCCCAAGTCAGGTCTTCAAAGACCTGGGTGACAACTTCGCCAACTTCTTCAAAGACAAGATCACCAAGATTGAACTTTCACTAGACATTAGCCGCAATCCCTCCTGCACAAACCCAACCCCAGAGACCGAAACCAGCACACGCAAACACCTCATGATTGCTTGGAAATTCTTCAACCCCATACCTGCAGATGAGATTCTTAAACTGATCTCCACCTCCAAACCCACATCTCACATCCTCGATCCGATACCCACCCAATTGACCAAAAAGCTGAAACTCTCTTAGCCCCATTCTGGTGCAAGATCATAAACAGCTCCATACCAGAATGCCTCAAAATCGGCCAAGTCACGCCACTACTGAAAAGAACCGGGCCTGGACACCAACGATCTGAATAACTTCAGACCTGTTTCCAATTGCCCCCTTTTATCCAAAATCTTCGAAAAGTGTGTTCTTCTACAGCTGACTCAACACATGGACAGCATCAACCTGCTAGACCCCCACAAATCGGGCTTCAGAAAAAACTGTAGCACTGAGACCGCGATCTGCAGCCTTTGACACGGTGGATCACAATCTACTCATCAAGGCTCTTCAAGATAGCGTAGGCACAGACGCAGTGGTCCTACACTGGTTCACCTCCTTCTCACAAAACTGCTCCCAAAGGGTAAAAATCAAAACCTTTACATCCGACCTACACCCAGTCTGCCGAGGTGTCCCCCAGGCTCAGTGCTCTCCCCTCAACTGTTCAACATATATATGGAACTCCTCCCCTCCCTACTCAAAAAAGCCAACATCCCCTTCCACCTCTATGGAGACGATACCCAGATCTATCTGGAAACCTCCTCCATTGAAGACATTCAGAGACTTAATGACACTCTTAAAGAAGTCCAACACTAGCTATCTATAAACCACCTTAAACTCAACCAAGACAAAACAGTAATCCTCCTCATTGCCAACAAAGAAGAAAACCCTCAAATCATGGAATGGCTAAAAGCAATCGACGCTCTCAACAGTAATCTCACTTTGGCCAACTCTGTAAAATCATTAGGAATCACCCTAGACCTAAAACTCGACATGGCCAAACACATTAAGAACTCTGCAAAGATGCCTTCCTCAATCTGAAGCTACTCAACAAAATAAAACCCTTCATCCCGCCCAAGGACCTCAAACAAGCCGCACAATCACTGGTGCTATCTAGACTCGACTATGGGAATGCAGTCCTCACCGGTATAGCAAAATCCCACTTAGCTACCCTCAAAACAACTCTTAATGCAGCAGCCAGAATGGTCACCGGAGTTAAGAAATACGATCACATTTCACCCGCACTCAGAGAACTAAAATGGCTCCCAGTAGAAATGCGTGCCAGCTTCAGAACTGACTGCCTCACGCACAAAGCCATGCACACAGGGAAACCTGAGTACCTAGCCTCCAAACTCAAGAAGGCCGGTCAGACTAGGAACCTCAGGAGCTCCAACACCCTACTTGTCATCCCTATGAAAACACACAAACAAAAAAATGCTGCACGATCCTTACCCGGAAACGCACCTAAAATCTGGCACTCCATCCCAGCTGATATCAGGACTATACCTTCCTTTGTAAAATAAAAAAAACTCCTACAAGATTTCTTCCTCAACCGTGCCTTCCCAAACCGAAAGCCGCAGATGAAGCGCACAAGCCAGCACTCTGCAGCACCCTAACACTTTGTCATTAAGACCTCCCTCCCCCAGCACCCCAACTACCCTCCTTGCCCAACCCTCCCTGAAAGAGGATCAGCCCATGACAACGTGCCCGCATTGAGGTTTCTCAGGACTCCCATACCTTAAAAGTACACTGCAAGCTGGAACTTCCAAATCAATATTTATACTTATACCTTATTGTGTGATTCCTGCATTATAACTGTTGTAAAGTACTCCGATACCCTCGGGTCTGTCCAGCGCTATATAAAATTCCTTAATAAATAAATAAAACTTGCAATTCACACTATAAATCAGTCCTATAACAATTATAAGGACACCTGCGCACTGTGACATCGACCAAGACAACCAGCCAAGTTCATACACATCACTGGGTTCTAAAGGTAAAGGTATCTGGTCATCTGCCATTGGCCACCCTGCACCCTCAACGTAAAAAGCAAATTCTGTTTATTATAGCATTAAAGAGCGTCCTCTGTGGAATTATCATGTGGTGAGATACGGTAGTAAACAAGAAACATAAACTACCTTCAGGGCCGGCTCTAGGGCGGTGCCACCACACTAGGCGATGACTTCAGGAGGGCTGCCCTATTTGCAAGTACCTTCTGGTTTTAAAAGCACCTGCTGCCACATTCCTTACCTCCAGCAATTTTCAGACAACAATAACTAGGTCAACATAACTCGGGGGACTGATGTTCTTCCTAGAGACAGATGGAGTTTTGTCTAGTGCAAGTTTAGATTCATTGTAAGGTAGCACAAAGGGTTAATATGCCTGCTGCAAAGAACTTGTACCATGCCGATAACAAAGTGCATATATAATGTAAATAGGTCAGTGGGTTACTGCTTTGGTCAGAGAGATCATTATGTACTTGAAGTCTGTAAGTTACAATCTTAATATAGAAGATTGAGCTATTAACTGTCACCTAAGAGCTGCATGCAAACTGCAAGGTATAGAGTAAAGCGTTGTGATTTTTTTCCCCAGTCTTTGATTATCCTAATGTTGCAAAAAGGGTTAATTTGGGTAGAAATCAATTCTGATTATTAAAGAGAACCTCCAATCATGGTGTTTTAGATTCTGAGTTTGTGCTTCTCCAGACCAAGCAGTCTTAACCCGTTCCATGCTGGTGATGGAACCACTCCGTCACCAGCCTCGGACGCGCTGTGCTGGTGACGGAGCGGTTCCGTCACGGCCCGGCCGCCGCGCCTGCGCGCGCGTTCTATTGAGCGGGCGGGGCCGTGACGGAACCGCTCCGTCACAAGCACAGCGCGCTCGAGGCTCGTGACGGAGCGGTTCCGTCACAAGCATGGGAGCGCCGCGCGTCCCCCTCTCCCTCTAGCACAGCCAAGGGGTTAAACTATACTGCCTACCAGTATGCATGACATGTGACTCCTACATCTTGTAGTCCTCTGTCTTATAGAACATTTCCTATACACTGATTTACACGTGTGAGTGATTGTCTCTGTGTAATATGTGTGTGGTGTAAAGTGCTGACACCCTACACTGGTATGAGTGGCGCTATAAGACTAATTAAATGCATCTGAGAGAGTGGTTATGGAGACTTGAGGGGTGCTGTTAAAGGGTGGTAGTGAGGGAATCCGTGGCAGAGGTGGTCACTGGGGAGCGCCACGGAACACTGTTGCACCGTGTGCCACCAGGACAAAAGCCGGCCCTGACTACCTTGACTGTGAGCTACATAAGTGACAACTGACAACATAAGTAGGGCAATTATCGCCCGATAATAACCTCTAATCTAAAGCATTGATTCGTGCTTGATGCTGCCAGTTGTACCAACTCTCCGAGCGAGCTGATGGGCCAGAACAACAGTAACATTCAATTGAAAGTATAATTTGGAAAAGGACGCAGGACAGATTCACAGCTGCTGTGAATAAGGTAATAAAAGCCAGGCCTTCAGCCAGTAAGCACAGCAGGTTAGTCCCTGAGGTTTCTGAGCAGGGCAGTTAGTGTGACCTTAATGAATCCTCTGGTTCCCGCTGCTTCCTTCAAGAACTCTATTAATTGCCTCCAGATGGGCCAATCCTCGCAGCTCCACGCGGTACAGTAATTGAACTCCTTAATGAACGCGTTTTAAACATCCAGGTCTTTAGTACAGCGTCAGGTGTCCCTTCGGCCCCCGTAGGACCTGTAGAGAGCCATCCGGGCTCTCACCTACAATGTATCACTTTCGAGCACGCACGCACACGCAGCCTCGGGGCGGGCTCGTCCCGAGGTATAAATAAACAAGCGGAAGACCGCTCGTGGTCTTTCCGGCTGACTATACATTAGTGTCTGTGTCATTGCTAGCTGAGTGTACACACACGTGGTAGGCCTCACCTTACCACTTTACATTGGCGACGAGGCCGGTGTTTGTGTCCACGTGTGCCTGGTGCCCTGGGTCGCTCTGCCGCCTGCCTCACGCTGCGGTGCCTACCCGCTGTGGTGTACCGGCTCCCAGTGCGCCTGAGACCCGCCCACGCGTCTCCCGTGAGGGAGCGCCTTCAGCCGGCGGGACTCGGGTCCGGCGGGAGCCGACGTGCGGTGAAGATCCTGCGGGTGAGTGATCGTCTGCCCCGCCTGCGCGGCCCCTGCCCTGCCGCCTTCTGCCTGCCACCGCGGGGGAGGTGCGCCTGCCGGCTGCAGGCCCCAGGAGAGGCCCCGACAGCTCCACGTGACGGCCCGCCCTGGGCCCGCCCTCGCTCCCGAAGAGGACGCACATGAGGCGCCCGTGCTGCGGCGCGCGCTGTGCACAGCGCCAGGCCCCTCCTGCCCTCACGTCCATCGAGGGATAAGTAGTCAAGGAAACGAGCGTCAAGGAAACAAGCATTGGCGCATACGTGAGGACAGCGCATCAAGCATTGGCACCTACAAGGCCTTGCATCACAGGCCCTGCCACCACTGGAAAAGGGGGGAGTAGTCAAAGAAAAATAAAGTCAAGCATTGACACTTACGTGAGAGCAGCTCATCAAGCATTGGCACCTACAGGGCCTTGCATCAGAAACCCTGCCACCACTGCGGGTCCCTGGGGTCCTTACCCTCGCCACTGCTGCCTCTTCCTGCGTCACGCCCTACAGCGCCTCAACACGCGGCGCGGCCTGCGCCCCTGCCCTGCGCCTCACGCCGCCGCCTCCCCGGAAAGCACCAGCAAGGCCTGAGTGACGCCTCGCCATGAACCACGGCGCCCCAGGAGCAGTCCAAGACGGGGCTGGCCAGCCCCCCCAGCAGGCTCTCCAGCAGCAACCAGCTGCGCCCGCCGCTCAACCACAGGCTCAAGCACAAGCCGGAGCGGGTGCCCCAGCAGGTCCTCCCGCACCCGCGCCCCATGCGCATCAGCACGCCGGCGCAGCACCCATACCGCCGTTCAGCGAATCCGCAGACCCGGCAACGGCGGCCGTCCGCTGGAGGGCATGGGTCGGACGCCTCAATCTGTACTTCAGGGGCACAAGAGAAACCGACGGTACGGTGAAAAGGTCGCTCCTCATTCTCTATGGGGGTCAGGAGATCTATGACTTATTTGAATCGCTCCCGAACACCGGAGCCGAGGATAACTATGACGCCGCGGTCGCGGCCCTCAACGCGCACTTTGACCCTCAGTTGAACAATGATTTCGAAAAGTTCAAATTCAAGCGCGCATGGCAGTTGGACTCCGAGTCGGTCGACATGTACTACACTCGACTCCGACGGCTCGCGAGCACGTGTCCTTTCACCAACCCTCGCGACGAAATCAGGGACCAGATCATCGTCGGCTGCAAATCCAAGTTACTGCGAAAGCTGATCCTCCGACAACCAGGAATCACCCTCGACGAGATCCTCGTCCTGGCAAGGTCGCACGAGTTGTCGGACGCCCGGGCAGAAGAGATGGAGGTCGCACTGCGCACCCCGGTGATCGCCCCGTCTGGGGCAAGGGCCCCGGCCATCAAAGAAGAACGGGTGGAGGCGATCCAAAGAAGATTCCCGCCGGCAAGACCGCGTGGTGGCCCACCACGAGACGGCCAATGCGGGTACTGTGGGGTGGACCACCCTTCCACGGCCACGTGTGGTGCCAAAGGCAAGACGTGCCTCAAGTGTGGGCGCATGAATCACTTCGCTGCTGTCTGCCGGGGAGGGAAGTTCAGGGCAGCAGGCCCGCGCGCAAGATCTGTGACCCAGCGGGTCCGACAACTGTCTCTCGACCAGGAGAGACCCCCTCCCGACACGGAGGCCCAAGACCGCCGGCCCAGATACGAGGACGACGAAGACGATGAGGTGTATGTCATCTCCTACGTGAGCCGGGCATCCACGAAAAGACGACCGCCTCCAATGTGTTCCGTCTCAGTGGATGGGACGAGTGTCGATGCGCTGATAGACACAGGGGCGTCCGTGAACGTCATGGACTCGGACCAGTATGAGCGCATGTCCCCGAAACCGACGCTGGCACCGTCCGCGGCACGCATCTACACCTATGGCGGGACGGAGCCCATGCCTCTTCGTGGAGTAATTCAAACCACCGTGATCAACGGAGAATATTCAACTGTGACCAGATTCCACATCACTGAGGGCAAGAAAGGCACCCTCCTGAGCTGCCACACAGCAGAGGATCTGGGACTGGTGTTTTTCGCAAACCAAGTACACCAGGCTCACGCGGACTTCATGTTGAAGGACTTCCCAGAACTGTTCAAGGGCCTTGGCAAGCTCAAGGGTAAAAAGTTCAAGCTACACATTGATGCGACGGTGAAACCTGTCGCCCTCAGACACCGGCGAGTACCTTTCAACCTCAGGCCCCAAGTTGAGGAAGAGCTTCGCAAGCTTGAGGAGTTGGGAGTGATCGAGAAAGTGTCGGGCCCGACACCCTGGGTCTCGCCCCTGGTGGTTGCCCCCAAACCGAAGCAGCCGGGAGCCATACGTCTGTGCGTGGACATGAGGCTCCCCAACACCGCTGTCAAGCGCGAACGGCACATCACCCCCACTATGGACGATATCATAGCTGACCTCAACGGGGCGAAATGGTTTTCCAAACTAGACCTCAACTCCGGATATCACCAGCTGGAGCTAGAGCCGGCTAGCAGGTACATCACCACGTTTTCGACGCACGTGGGGTTGCGTCGCTACACTCGGCTCAGTTTTGGGGTCTCGTCGGCGGCCGAGGTCTTCCAGAACGCCATTCGCGAGGTGCTCTCCGGTCTAAAGGGGGTGATCAACCTGAGTGATGACATCCTAGTATACTCAACGACCCTCGAGGAGCACCACGCCAACTTGAGGGCGACCCTGCAGAGACTCGCCGACAGCGGCCTCACCCTCCACCGCGCCAAGTGTGCCTTCTATCAGGAGTCAGTGGACTTCTTTGGATATATCTTTACGAGGGAAGGCCTTAAAGTTGACCCTAAGAAGGCCGAAGCCATCAAAGCAGCCAGCACGCCTAGGAGTCAAACCGAAGTCCGCAGTTTTCTGGGCATGGCCACGTACTGTGGCCGGTTCATCCCAAACCTAGCCGACTTAGCTGAGCCCCTCCGTGCCCTCACCCGTGCTGATCAGAAATGGGACTGGACTGCTGCTGCACACAAGGCGTTCCAGGCCATCAAGGCCAGTCTACTTGACAACACCACCATGGCCTACTTCCAGCCTCGGAGACGGACCGAATTGATTGTCGATGCCAGCCCAGTGGGGTTGGGAGCTGTTCTGCTGCAGGAGTACGGGCCGGAAGAGTGGAAGCCTGTCGCCTATGCCAGCAAGGCCCTGTCCGACACGGAGACCAGGTATGCCCAAATTGAACGAGAAGCGCTGGCCATCAAATGGGCATGCCAGCATTTTCACCTCTACCTCTGTGGGCAGGACTTCACGGTGGTCACAGACCATAAACCCCTGTTGCCCCTCTTTGCGGGAACGTCCCGGCTTGCTCCCCCACGCATCGAGCGGTGGGCCGTCCAGCTGCAGGGTTACCGGTTCAAGGTGGTGTTCAGGCCAGGAGCACACAACCCCGCCGACTACTTGTCGCGTCATCCGGATGTTGCCCCCCCGCCGTCCCTCGCTGACGAAGGGGATGAAGTGGAAGAGATAGTGCACATGATCACCCAAGCGGCGTGCCCCGAAAACATGTCGCTGCAGGAAATTAGCGACGCCGCTGCGACGGACGAGACCCTGGTGAAAGTTAGAGAGGCGCTTGAGGGAAATCGTTGGGCCCATTTCCTTGATGGCGCTGCGTGCCTCCGGCCGGAGGTGCGTCATGCCAGGCAGCAGCTGTGGCAGATAAGGAGTGAGCTCAGCATCGGAGATGAGGGGGTGGTGCTGCGCGGGCACCTCATCGTCATGCCCGAAAGCCTCCAGCAACGAGCACTGAGCCTGGCCCACGTGGGACACCAAGGCATGGCCAAAACCAAGGCCCGCTTGAGGAGTAAGGTATGGTTTCCCGCGATGGACAGCCAGGTGGAAGCCATGATACGGTCCTGCCACGCATGCATGATCACGGGCGGAGACCCTGCCCCAGCACCCGTGCTCACGGAAGACGCACCCCAGGCCCCGTGGGCTCAACTCAGCATTGACTTTGGCAGCTTTCCGGACGGTCGGCACATGCTGGTGCTGGTAGACTCTTTTTCCAAATTTCCAGTTGTAGAAGTCATCGCATCCACTGCATTCCCACAAGTCAAGAAGGTCCTAAACCGAGTGTTTGCCACGATGGGGCTCCCCGAAGAAATCAAGTCCGACAACGGACCCCCCTTCCAGGGGAGGGAGTTCCAGGCCTACTTGGAGGCTCTCCGGATTAGACATCGGAAAATCACACCCCTGTGGCCCCAGGCTAATGGGGAGGTCGAAAGGCTGATGCGGACATTGAACAGAGCACTGAGGATAGCGGTTGATAATGGTGAAGACCCGGAGACCGCCCTGGACGACTTCCTCGGAGCCTATCGTCAGACGCCTCACTCAACGACAAAGTGTGCTCCCTCACATGTGCTGTTCAAGCGAGCTCCACGGGATGGCATCCCCACTGCAAACACATGGGTGCCGGGAGAAAGGGACGCTGCGGCCATACAGGCCCGGCGACAGGCCACCAACATCAAAGCGAGTGTACACCGGCATGCCAAAGATCCAGCCCTCCGGCAGGGAGATGCCGTTGTTGTCAAGGATCGCCATCCTGGGTGGAAGTTTCGAACTCCATTTGAGCCCGAAGTGTGGATAGTGGAGCGAGTGCAAGGGACTATGATTACAGCCAAAAGAAGTGGCCAGACTGTGACAAGGAATGTCTCATGCTTCAGGAAGCTAATAGACAACGTCGACGGACGTCAGAGAACTGAGAGAATGGAACTGGGAGACCAAGAGAACATGGACCAGGAAAACATGGACTCCGACAACTATCCTAGTCCAGCACCTACTCCGCCAAGAATGGTCACTCCGCCAAGGCCAGCGTCACCCGGCCCCGAGGTCGGGCGGAGTCAGCCAAGGGTTGAGGATGTGAGAGAGGGTCCGAGGACAACCCCGGCTGGGGTTGTCGAACTACCCCGGACCCAGGATCGTCACTACAACTTGCGGCCCAATCCAAGGCCGAGTCAACGGTTGATGGACTTTGCCTGTTCGTCTCCCTGAGCAAGAGTATCCAAAGGTGCCTGCCGAAAGGGACTAAAATAAAGGAGGGATGTAGAGAGCCATCCGGGCTCTCACCTACAATGTATCACTTTCGAGCACGCACGCACACGCAGCCTCGGGGCGGGCTCGTCCCGAGGTATAAATAAACAAGCGGAAGACCGCTCGTGGTCTTTCCGGCTGACTATACATTAGTGTCTGTGTCATTGCTAGCTGAGTGTACACACACGTGGTAGGCCTCACCTTACCACTTTACAGGACCGTGTAAAGTGAACCGGCCGTGTCTGAGTTCCTGAAGCCGGCAGATAAGCGCAGCAGCCTTCGGCGGCTCTCCACGGACCCCGCGCGGAGACACCGGCGGTGGTTTAGGCAGATTTCTGCATGATTAATCCCTGAATCAGCCAATCGACTTTGCTGATCCTGGCTATAGACGTGCTGAAATCTGCTTTCACGGCTGGCCAATTTTCGCAGAACAGGACACTAATTGCTGCTTTGCTGGCAGAGGCAATCGAATGGGCGCAGGCTCGTGAAGCATGCCGACGCGGAATGGGATTAGCAAAGTAGACATACCCACAATTTAATATCGAAGGGAAATTAAATCGCTGCCAGTGAAAATTAAGTGCCAACCAAAAATGCCTGCTAGAAAAACAAAATATTCCAATGCTGCGTTCCCAGATCCGCAGCGATAGCTAACTTGACTGAGCGGTAATACTATATACAGAGCTATACTGCCACCCAGTGTTGAAAAAATATATCTTCCGCTGTCGGAAACGCAAGAGCTATTTTGTATATCTACAGGTATTCTTAGTGTGGTCTGTCGTCCATGGAGGAAAACTACTGGGGAGGGTCCAAAGGTAAATATGTGGAAGTGATTTCTTTTGCACGAGTCCTGGGTGTAACATCAGTAACATCATTAATACTCACTATTAATTTGCCAATTAATTAATGGTAAACTTGACCTCTCCAGTCATCAGCAATAAAACTGCCGTCACGTACTCATCAGGTATTTATTTTATTTATTTAATGCGATTTTATATGGCACGAACTTTACCCAAAGGTGTCAGAGTGCTTTACAAAAGAACCAGTTACATTACATAAGGGCTTCGGAGTACATGTGTTACATAAAAGATACAAACCGAAAAACTAAATTTACAAAAGAATGGTAGTAAGTCCATACATGTACTACAGATACTAGTGGTTAGAGTTGCATATATGTACAAGTTGAAAATTCACTCAAGGAAAAGATGCAAACAGAAAAACTCTAAATTCACATAAAAATGCTAGTAAGTACATTTGTCTACTACAGATACTAGTGGTTAGCGTTACCTATATACAAGTTGCAAATGAATAAAGATTACATTTTAAAAACGATTAGGGTTGGACAATTATAGCATTATAGTTATTATAGCAGGGACAACAGCAGTGAAAGATTCCTTGTACTCACAAGGGATGTACAGCACACACCGGAGAACAAGCTTCCCTCAACACACAAAACAGGTATAGCATGTGCAATTGGCATGTATGCTTCCCCCAGCATACACAGCATAGGCATAAATCTGCCGGATGAAGTATAATCTGCTGTACATTATAAAGTTATTGCAAGTCACCACGGAGTTCTATGACCTGAAGAGGAATGGGGCCAAAGTCAGAGTTTCTTTATAAGGACAGATAAGAGACCAACCACAATAACAACTAAAATCAGAACTGGACATGAAGAGTACAGCAGAATGAAGATAGACTACTGATACCGATGATGAGAGAAAGAAGGCCAAGGACTGTGGCCAGTGGAAGAGGGTTAGGTCAGAGGACCCGCATCATAGGGTGAAGGGTTATTCAGACAGATAAGGACTTTGGTGGGTCCTCAGTGCATCTGTGCTTCTTTCCTCAAACATTGCTGATGCCATGCCAGATTATTAACATCATTTACAAACTGTAGTGCCAATTATCCTGAAGCAAATATTTTCAAGACCACAGGTCAATTTGTTTAGACGATCCAGGATTAATGTTGAAAATACATCTGACCTTTCCCAGCGTTAACAGCAAACAGTATAAAGAATCAGATACTAAGTAACTGGTCAGATAAAATGGGTGGTAGACCGTGTGATTATGTTTTCTGAAAGTAGACTTAAAATTACTGAAACAACTCCTCATAGGCGGGTATTTTACTGCCACAATCAATTATAGGCTTGACCATATGCCACCTGGAGAGTACAAATCCCTGATTCGCTGAATTCCTTGAGGCAATGGGCCTCATAGATATATGGCAGTACAAATTTTCCGCGGAACAGCAATACACATTTCACTCTGGGGCACACAATAGCCTATCTAGGATAGATTACATAGTACACTGGTAGATAGTCTAGGGAAGTTACAAGACTTGACTCACCTACCCAGAGGTATCTCCGACCAATCCCCAGTAACAGTGAAGTGTATGCATCCAGAAAAAATTCCACCCCCAACCTTCCCTATATATCCGGGGTTTCTCAAAAATCCTAAAATTGGGAAGACTCTAACCAAAACGAAGCCGAGAGAGCACATGCCATGAACCCCACCGCAGACACTGCCCACAACCTTAATTTAAAAAAGCAATGATATAGAGAATATCTGTCGGAGCAAACAAAATCTAAACTTTTAGCCACCCAACATAAAGTATATGAAGTAGGTGACAAAGTGGGGAAAATTCTGGCTTGGCTGGATAAAAGAGAGCTTCTACTCGATGGGTGATGCAGTTACAAATGGATGAAGAAGACCCCATAACAGACCCCCAGAGGATAGTTAACGCGCTAGCAGCACACTACAAGAAAGTATATACCCCAGAAACCACTACTACAGTCAGGGAGGCGCAGGCATTCCTCAGAGATATCACTATGCCCATACCTACACCAGAAGAAGCCCAAGACTACACCACAGACGAGTTAGCGTTAGCCATAAGATCTATACAATCAGGAAAAGCCCTAGGATCTAATGTCATACCCATTGAATTATATAAAAAAACAGCTACGACAATTACACCACATTTATTGAAGATGTATGTAGACAGCCTAAAAATCATAGAACTCCCTAGAGGCCAACTTATAGCGACAATAGTACCCATTCACAAACCCGGAAAGTCAGCCATGGAATGTGCGTCATACCGCCGATCTCGCTGTTCAACGCTAGCTAAAACCCTTGTGGCCAGACTCACGTATCATCTCACTAAATTGATACATCCAGATCAATCCTGCTTCATGCCGGGTAGGAACACAGCACATAATTTGTGACGTCTGCACAGCGTACTCGCTCATACTCCTACCAGCCAGGAACCAGCAGCCATTCTCTCTTTAGAAGCACGTATGGCTTTTGACATGGAGGAGTGCCCCTTCTTGTTTGCCGTCTTGAAACACATGGGCTTCGGCCCTAAATTCTGCACGTGGGTTCAGCTGCTGTATACGAAACCCTTAGCACATGTAGTAGTAAATGGACACATCTCAGCTAACTTTCCCCTTGGATGTGGCACACGGCAGGGCTGCCCCATCACCATTTTTTTTTGCTCTGGTGTTAGAACAATTTGCAACCTGGATAAGGTGGGACCCTATCATTCGAGGCTTCAGATGGGCAGAGGGGTGGGAGGACCGTATCTCCCTGTATGCTGACGATATACTACTTTATGTAGCCTCCCCGGGACGCTCCATTGCCAGCCTCTTAGACATCTGTGAAGCGTACAGCAAATTTTCCAGATATACTATTAATTGGGCCAAATCAATCCTCTACATCCTACGCGGCACCCCACCACAGCTGCCAAGAAGATGCACTATACAAATTACAGCCGGCTGCTTTAAGTATTTAGGAATTCATATCACCTCACTTCCAGAAGAATTTATGGCAAAAAAAACCTCATGGCACCCCTGCCAAGACTTCGCCAAGACACAAGACACTGGCGCTCCCTACCGCTGACGTTGCTCGGGAGGGCAGCACTTTTTAAGATGGTGGTACTCCCCAGATTCCTGTAAGCCCTTCAAAACACCCCGTTCCAGGTCTCCATGCTTTATTTTATGGCGATTGAGGCAGAAGTGAACACCCTGCTGTGGGATGGCAAACTAGCCTGAATTGGCATGAAGAAATTAGTAAAGGGTTGCTACAATGTAGAAATCGCCCTTCCAAATATACAAATGTACTATTGGGCCTCACAGCTGATTGTAGTAGGTCACTGGCTCCATGCCCCATGTCCCACAAGCAGACCCAGCATTCTGCGCAGATAGGAAAAGTTTAGGAGAGGGAGGAGTCATGAGGCATCTATATAATAAAATCAGAAGACATCACTAATGAGCCCCAAAGCACACACAAAATAATTTGGCACAAGGCACTCAAACAGCTGGGGTGGGACGAATGGATAACACAAATGACTCCGCTCTGGGAAACTCAATGATTGGGCAGACTAGGTACCAGTAAGGGATTTAAACACTGGGATTCAATCGGAATTTCAATGGTGGGAGACCTTTGGCAGAAGGGGGAAATAGTTACTTTTCCACAACTCCAAGAACGATACAAGATGGCATCAACAGAACTCTTTCGCTACATCCAAATTAGGATGCACTTAAGAAAGCCATCCCAACAGGAACTGTACTCCCCAAAGCCTCCCCACTAGAGGATAGGCTCCTAACAGAAAGGATAGATAAAAAGGCCATCTCCCTCACTTATCGCAAAATTATTAACAACCAGCCAGATCCCACACAAGGCCTCCGCGAAAAATGGCAAGGTAAGATGGGGGCTTAGATGAGACCGATTGGCAGGGAGCCTTAGCATCCCCTTGAGAAGTGGCAATATCCTCCAAACTGAGATTAGAACAACTGAAAATACTCCATCGTATTTATTATACTAGAGTAACCCTTCATAAGAAAGGGAAAATTGACAACCCACTCTGCCTGAGACAATGCGGAAGGGAAGGCACCTTCTATCACACACTGTGGGAATGCCCAGTATTAGTATCCTACTGAGAGACAATTATGAACGTAATTACGCAAGTGGGTGGAGTGACAATCAGACCGGAGCCCAAGAGATGTATTTTAAACATATGGGAAACTACAGCTCTCAACCATGTGGGTCAGGATTGGGCAACATTAGGGATGATGTTGGCAAAACGTAACATAGCCAGACATTGGGGGGCTCAACCCGCACCGACATATCAAGAATGGCGAGGAGACATGGGTAGGGCAATGGTGCTGAGAGGGCAGCATATATGCATCGGGGATACCCTAAAAAATGAGAAAAAATATGGGGCAAGTGAAACACCTACAAAGGGAACATTAGTGCTCTGCCCCCAAGTGGGTCATCAGTGGACTCGAGTTAAGGGTTACAAGTATGGAATTGTAGCAATCCAAAGACATAAAAACAGAATGTAATAGTCATATAATTATAATAGATTAACCAGATGTACTCAGAAGCATGCATACTGTCAAATATGTTCATGAACCGACAACATGTTAATGATATTTGTACTTAATAAAAAGAAGTTAAAAAAAAATACTGAAACAGAAGCTGAATTTTTGAAGGCCGACATATCTGATGACATTATCCATGACAGTTAGTGCTATTCACATTACACCATAAACCCTTATATCGTTTTAATAAAATGGTAGAAAAGGGCTTACAATCATAAACAACATAGAAGTACTGTGTGTGCATATTCCTGCATGTATAGAGTAGAAATAGCATAGCCCTGGAGACAAGCTTGGTTCATTTTGTTTAGTTATATGAGCACACTTCACTTACAATAAAATATTGAGTGCAAGCAGCGCTCCATGTTAAACAAGGTAGAGACAGGGCACAAGTATTGTGAGTTGCACAGACACATTTCAAAGTAATTATCACTTAAATCCATGGCCGGTAGGAAAAAAAGTATTTATTTCCAGAACTTCCCTGAATATTTTGAAACATTATACATTGTTGAATTTTGAAGACGTTCCCACCCTATTACTGTTATTAAGGAACGGCACTACAGAGTATTTGCACTCTCCGTTTTTTTGTAACTCCTTAATTTTATTTGTGATTGAACTAAAAATACGTAATGGCATCTGGAGAGGATCGAAGAAAAGATGAACATTCTTAGGAAGCACAGTAGGTTCCACAGACCTTAACAAAAAAGTCCATGGTTTGGGACTTTTTCTATTCCTGCAGGAGAAAAAAAAGCATTGGCCAAGATGATTACCTACAACCTCTGCCACTGTGAGTTTTCCAGTGGTACTAGAAAAAAGTTATCATTCGGAACATCTGGACTGATCAAGCATCCCATTGCTTGGCACACCATCCAAATGGAAGCAGCATATAGTAGATGTCATGAGGAATGCTGGAGTCTTAACATGGTCTGCTCCACACCAAACTCTCCAGCCCGGGGAGTCTCTTCTGGCTGACATAGTTGCCGCCCTCACCCAATATGTATGTGAAAATCGCAGTACATTGCATGAAATGAGCATAAACTATCATTTTTGGAGAACAGACTGCACCAGCCAGAGACCAGAAGTTGGGTGCTCACCAGTCAAACTGCAGTAAGTTTTCTATTTATTTTTTGAGTCAAAGTTTAGAGGCTCCTGTTTTTTATAATTTTTCGTTAAATCCCCCAAAAAATAAAACATTTCCAAAAAAGTAAAAATTATTAGAAAATAAATAACAGGTTCTTGTTAGAACCACATTTTCAGCTTTAAAAATAGAAAACAATTATGTTTGTCATGTTTGTGTCTTCATGGTAATCTGTTTTAGTATATTTTTTTAAACATGTTTATTGTTATTACATTATAAACAGATCCTGTTAACAGTACATTTCATTATACATCTTTACAGTTGCTTCGTGCTGTAGAATGACCTTGTAAACAACCATATGTGGTGAGTTATCTTATAGTATGGATACATTTTTTTTTTACCAGCAACTTTATTGAATTCTCAAATACCAGCATCCAACAACAGAGATTCGTAATAAAAGAAGTTGCATCTGGAAGCTCAGGGAGAAGGGGGTAAAAGATGAGGGAGCCATATCGGTAATAATCTACTGCTTCCGAAGAGTAACTTGGCTTCGATACACATGCATGAGAAATCGGTACTTTGGGAGTGTTCAACCCTGTAAAATAGTTAACTAGGCTGATAGGAAATGCTGGGCAGCTTTCGTGGGGCGGGCTGGTACTAGGTTAAGCTTCCAAAGGGACTTGTCACATATCCCCCCAGTAAGAGTAAAATGTTGCTAGATTAGGAACCAGAGGGATCTCTTAGACCCTAGTGGCCGGGTAAGGCGCAAGTCATGGGGGAGTACAGATTAACAGTCTATTTCTGAGCCAGGGATCAGGGGTCACTAAAAGCAGGCCTCAATATGGATTCCAGGGGTGGGTCAACCAGGCAAGAGAGCAGCGCCTCCCAGCCCTGGGCCATAGGTCGGTGGTGCAGCCATCTGGCATCCTCCCAATGTAATGCCGTCACCTGGGCCTTCATCCAGCGAAAGAACATGCCCAACCAAAGTTCAGGGCTCCCCGGAGATTGGAGTTTCCAGTGCATCATGATTGTTTTTTTTGGCTAAAATAAGGTGAGAGCTAAGAAGCGTGCTGCAGTCCTACGCTTGCATGGCTTTTTGTAGATACCCAGGACCCCATCTCCCAGGATAAAATGCCTGAAATCCCTTCACAAGCCTATATTGCGAAAGTACCATACTCCAGTATTCACATTATTGGGGACAATCCCACAACATGTGTTTCCAGTAAGCTCCAGGGCTTCTGCACCTATTGCACTTCTCGGGTAAACCCAGTGATATGCATGCAAGCTGCTTGGGTAGAGCAGTAAGCCCGATGTAGGATGTAGACTGTGTTAGTATATTTTAAACTAGCAGCCCGTCCCGACGTTGTTCGGGTATGAAATAGAATGTGTGTAATGTGTGTATTTGGCAAGGGCAATTTATTTTAAAATCTCGCAGTAGACAACATTTTTTGTTTCATTAGAATAGAGACGGAGAAGGCCCAGCTGAAGCCCTGGTTGATGTTAGCAGGCGCGTGTAATTGGTGTAGTGATCCGCCACCTGAGCCCGGCTACAGCCCTGGTTGATGTTTGCAGGCACGTGTAATGTCGTTGAATGAGAGATTTATCAGCCGCGGGTAAATCCGTTTAATGAGAGAGTTGAGTGACAGCGAGTAGGAGAGGCTGCAGTAATTGTCCCCGCAGACACGCTCATTTGCGTGTTCCCCCGCTTGAGGCCCTGATGCAGGCCTGTTTGATGTTAGCAGGCGCGTGTTCCCCCGCTTGAGGACTAGCTGCAGCCTTGGTTGATGTTATCAGGCACGTGTAATTAGTGTACTGATCCGCCGCCTGAGCCCGGCTAGAGCCCTGGTTGATGGTAGCAGACGCGTGTAATTTCGTTGAATGAGAGAGTTCAGTAACAGCGCGCAGGAGAGGCTGCAGTAACATTACTTACCAGGCCTCCAGGTGAACACGTTTGTCACGCCCCAGCACACGGCCACAGCAGACGATCTTATGATTAATGTACGACCCTCATGGCATGAAGGGCGGAACGTAGCACACACCCTCAGCGTCCCCCTTGATGCGGCGCAATTGCGTTCACATGGCATGAAGGCCGGACACACGCCCCCAGCGTTTGTCACGCCCCCAGCGTGCCCCTTGATGCTGCGCAGCAACGTAATTGGCGCTTGTATGTACGACTCACATGGCATGAAGGGCGGACACACGCCCCCAGCATTTGCCACGCCCCCAGCACACGCCCACAGCCCACGATGTGACGGCCGTACCACATGCCCCAAGCTTTAGTCACGTCCCCAGCCCACAGCACAACGCAGACACGCCCACAAGGGACTACTTTGCTGGCACGGTTCTTTGACCCATGGGTTTTGCCACAAATCCCCATTTTCTATTGCTGGTAGACAGGTATCTACATCCAACCTCATCCGAGCGAGCAACCAACATCACTGATGCTATGTACAGGGTGGTCATCAATGATGTAATTTCAGATGTTACCCTAATGTTATCAATTATGTCATTGACTATGAGAGATGTAATAGGTCTGGTAATTAGCAGTGCATCACGAGGGCGCGAGTTGTAGTAACTTTAAAACACGATTTGTAGTTACTTGAAAGAACTGGTGGATTTCAGCAGTTTTGTTTGTTTAAAATGATGTGTTTTGATTGGCATTTTCACCTAACTATAATGTTCCTTTAGCATTTGTTTTTTTCAGTGAATTTCTAAGGTTAAAAAAAAGCAATATATTATTACAATTCCTTACTATAAGTTCACTTTAAACTTTATGTTTTTCAGTGAATTTGTATGTTATTTAACATAAAGTAAGATGTCAATTGCCGCGCATGATGTGGAATTGGCCTGTGGCTAGGCCCTGCTCCCAGCCCCCTTAGGCTGACTATGTGGTGGTACAATATAAATGGTGTTATTTTAAGTTAAAGACTGAAGTTTGTCGTGCACACCTCTTTTAGTTTCATATACTTCTTTTTGCCAATTATTCACTTAATGCGTGCGCCATGGAAAACGTGATCCATCCCATGTTCACGTTGGCGTTTACAACAGTTGATGGTGGAGTGGAACTCCACTCCACTCCAGGCGCACAGCGCCAGACACATATAGATGACATTTCACCTTATTCAATGATCGTGACTCTTACTCGCAAATTCTTCTTCATTAAATTTTATTTTTCCAAAGTTCTTTTCACACGTGTTATGCTCATATGTAAATAACTTCTCTCAACACGGATATGCTCCAGGCTTTTTTCCGTGTACGTTATACCAACATAAAACATCCTTAGTTGTAAGATTTTGCCCAATGCATTTCGGATTATTCAAAATCCTTCGTCAGGGGTCCGCTACAAAATACAAAACATTGCTATTAACATTTGATTTCAAGTCTCTAACATTAACTCTGTTACAATTGGCATTTTAATTAATCCATGCATCGTTTTAAATGGAACTTCTTTACAGCGCTTTCCCTCTAAACATAAAACGCAGTGCCCCAGTTGTTAAACCCGTTACAGTGAGTGTCAACCTGTTTACCCAATCATTAACCAAACTGCATCGAAATACTATCGTACCTGGTCAAGTGTGACTCTCCTCATAGCTTCCGCTAACAAATCCTTCTCGCAATGCGCCTCGTAGTGCTGCTAATAAAACACCTGCGTAATTGCCCCGCCTCTAAGATTTAACCTTTTCCAAACTATCACTCGCCCTATATGTAACCACTCATGCCTACGCTTCCCAGAATACCCTTCGACTAAAGATTCAAATGTCCCTCGTACTTATTATACATCTTTAGTAAGCTGCGGTGTCATTTATAACATTCCTAAGGTTTTGCAATTCTATGCCCCGCCCTCCCTGATGAAGTTAACTAATGCGCTTATGCAATGTTAATGAAGTTCATCATGCCAGATCTCAGTTCAACCATTACATGAACGTATATGCCGTTTCACAAAAATGTTCCAAACAGTTCGGGGAAATCCATGAGTTGTTTAAAACCAAATGTCCATTCACAAAGTTTCATTAATCCTTGGATGTGCACTTTACGTGTGTATTGATGTCTATCATTCAGAATCATCCGTTTAATCCTTTCAATGGGTGCTACGCACAGGTGGGACAGGTGTGTATCAAATATCAAAGACTGAAGTTTGTCGTGCACACCTCTTTTAGTTTCATATACTTCTTTTTGCCAATTATTCACTTAATGCGTGCGCCATGGAAAACGTGATCCATCCCATGTTCACGTTCACTTTGATATTTGATACACACCTGTCCCACCTGTGCGTAGATTTCCCCGAACTGTTTGGAACATTTTTGTGAAACGGCATATACGTTCATGTAATGGTTGAACTGAGATCTGGCATGATGAACTTCATTAACATTGCATAAGCGCATTAGTTAACTTCATCAGGGAGGGCGGGGCATAGAATTGCAAAACCTTAGGAATGTTATAAATGACACCGCAGCTTACTAAAGATGTATAATAAGTACGAGGGACATTTGAATCTTTAGTCGAAGGGTATTCTGGGAAGCGTAGGCATGAGTGGTTACATATAGGGCGAGTGATAGTTTGGAAAAGGTTAAATCTTAGAGGCGGGGCAATTACGCAGGTGTTTTATTAGCAGCACTACGAGGCGCATTGCGAGAAGGATTTGTTAGCGGAAGCTATGAGGAGAGTCACACTTGACCAGGTACGATAGTATTTCGATGCAGTTTGGTTAATGATTGGGTAAACAGGTTGACACTCACTGTAACGGGTTTAACAACTGGGGCACTGCGTTTTATGTTTAGAGGGAAAGCGCTGTAAAGAAGTTCCATTTAAAACGATGCATGGATTAATTAAAATGCCAATTGTAACAGAGTTAATGTTAGAGACTTGAAATCAAATGTTAATAGCAATGTTTTGTATTTTGTAGCGGACCCCTGACGAAGGATTTTGAATAATCCGAAATGCATTGGGCAAAATCTTACAACTAAGGATGTTTTATGTTGGTATAACGTACACGGAAAAAAGCCTGGAGCATATCCGTGTTGAGAGAAGTTATTTACATATGAGCATAACACGTGTGAAAAGAACTTTGGAAAAATAAAATTTAATGAAGAAGAATTTGCGAGTAAGAGTCACGATCATTGAATAAGGTGAAATGTCATCTATATGTGTCTGGCGCTGTGCGCCTGGAGTGGAGTGGAGTTCCACTCCACCATCAACTGTTATTTTAAGTTAGGCATACTTACTGACTTTTAGAGTCAAAAAAACAAAAAAAAGTGAGCCTGTTGGCTCAATCAAGGCAGCATATCTACACATATAACGGAGACCATTTGTCTTTGTTTACAAATCACCAACAATGATAATCTAACGTATGTTTCAGTAATTCATACATTTCAATGTTTTATAAAAAATGACTGCCATAAGCAATTATTAATATAGTTTTATTAAAAAACATCAACACGTCTTTGAGTCTTTCTTATAACGAGTCAGCCCATAAAATGCAGCCATAAAAACAACCACTAGAGGGCCCTGAACTCCAGCTGAAGAGCATAGTGTTCCACCTCAGTGCTTAAAAAAATATGGCAAGCTCTCCTTGGGTCATGGATTTAATGACCATGGAGACTTTCTGTTTTTTTAAAAATGTTGCTGGGGTGCTGCTGAACTCCTTGCAGCCACACTCCCCCCCTCCCAACCCCACCGACATTAAAACAATGGATTTTGGGGTACCACCAAGATAAAGAAAATATTTAAAAAGGTCTTGCAGGGCATTATGGGGTGAAAAAATATTATTTTAATTTTGTTTTTTTGCGAGTGTTCTGGCCCACGTGGGATACCCATATCTGTAAATTTTGTTGGTGGCTGCAAGGGGAGCCCCAGGGTCCTCGCTACCATGCAAGCTGCTTTGATGAGGTGAAAGGTAGCCCCTGGGGTGAAGGAGGGAATTGCTACATGGGAACGCGAGAGCAAGGGGGGGAGGAGTTGTAAACAATGATCTTCAGTAGAAGTAGGAGACATGCAGGAGAAACCAGTTTAATTTACACCATTACTCTTTGAACCCAGACAGATAGCAGGCTTAAGGAATGAATGAATGTGCAGATACTAGGGGGAGGGAGAATGTGGAGATGAGCCATCCTGGAGGTTGGTTTAGCCAGCTCTTGCCTCCCTGCTGAGACTTCAGCCATGTTGAATTTTGGAGAAATAGTGCTTTGGAGGAAATGGTCATGCTCTGGGGTGTTGTCCTGCACCTTATGGGACAGGAGTGCACTCCTATGTGAATAAGTATCTGAGAGGGGCAGTGGCTCTCTGATAGACTGCTTGAAACACGACGAAGAAGAAGGCTCCATGCTGAAAAGTCTGATTTGCAGCAACCAGGCCCTGCACTCTGACTGTTCCTGCTTCACAATCTGGAACTACAGCCGTGTGGACCTAATTCGCTTCAAAATGAGTAAAGAGTGGAATCCCTGCAAGGTACAGGTTAACAGAGCTCACTTGGACCATCACCACCAATAATTCCCAGCCTGGAGCACTACCAGTGGATTTCTAAGGGTTAAGACCAAGTTGATTGTGGGAATTTGAAGTCCCAAACTTTCAAGTTCCATCTTGGAGCTTCCAGACCATTGGAGTAAGTGTTGGACACCGTGGGACCTTCAAAGGAACTTCAGGAAGAAGTTCCAGAAGTTTGAAGAACTTGAAAGCAACTTTGGAAAAAAGCTCCATATGTGGACCGACTCGAACTGGCTAGCCAATCCAGCGATCCTCAGCTGCGAGCTGGCCTGCCATCCAGGTTCGTCCCGCTGAAGAGCTCTGGAGGTCCGACTTCCAGAGTTTGACTGGGAGCTGATCGAAACCCAAGCCGGCGAACCCTCACCTAATCCGGCCTGGTGACGAGCATTGAGGTACCCCGGGAGAAAGCTCCATAAAAGTTTCCAAGTCCGAACTTAGGAAAGGTGACTGGGACCAACCGCAAGAGTCAAGCTGGCCAGGATCTTTGGTACGTCCCGCTGGAAAGCTCCGGAGGTCTGACTTCCATAAGTTTGACTGGGAGCTTGTCGCAAGGCAAGCCGGCGAAACCTCACTGAATCCGGACTGGCTGACATCTTCGGGAAGAAAAGCTCCAGAAAAGTTTCTTGGTCAGAAGGTAAAAACTGAGACCTACCGCAAAGGGTAGCTGCGCAGGGCTCCATCGGGGTCGGGCTGAAAGTTTGACTTTGTCCCAGTCTAGCGCAACCAGATGTTGCAATAGGCACCATAGGTTCCTATATGCTATATAGTGATAAATCTTTAAAAATTCATATCTCCGTTCCCCTACTTTTGATCTTTCATTTTGGTGTCATTTTAAAGATAAAAATAATTTTCAATTTTCAAAAATTGGTGTAGGATTTTTATTGTGTGTTGTGTCTTAATTATTTACTGAATTGGTGTTTTCAAATGCTTTACATACCTGTCTTGGAAGTTAAGCCTGCCTGCTCACAGCCAAGCTACCAAGGGTTGAGCATGGGAATAATTTTCTGAGACCTATTCTGCGCCCTAGACTGCGTTAGTGGCCTTATTGCTACAGGTAAATATATAGGGCCTGATTCACAGAACTAACTTAAGACAAAATCCTAAACTTACTACCATTTTGGTATTCACAGAAGGCACTTACTCATTTCGGTATTCACAGAAGTTAGGAGTCCTAACTTTAGGACTCCTAAACGCCTTCTGTGAATATCAAAAGTCTTAAAATTAGGATTTTTCTCAGTTTAGTAGTAGTAAAGTTAGGACTAACTTTACTACTCCTAAACTGAGAACAATCCTAACTTTATGACTTTAGGGGCCAGATGTAGGAACCCTAATACCGGTCGGTAACGGCCGAAATTACCGAATTTCGGCCGTTACCGACCGGTATTAGGCATTTGGGATGTAGGTGGCTACATTTCAGATACGGTAATTTACCGAATCAGTATTTAAGAATTCGGTAAACTAACGAATCCTTAAATACCGCTCGGTAAATTACCGAATCTGAAATGTAGGAAGCACTCAAGTGAGTGCTTTTCACCTGTAAGGATTCGTTATTTACCACCAACTATAAGTTGGTGGTAAATAACGAATGCCTTTGAAAATGCAAATCTGTGCATTTTCAACTGTGCCATGTGGCATTCATACATGCCCTTAGGGCATGTATGTGTGCCACATCTGCACACAAGCACAATTCAGGGGTGCAACAGGGTGTCAAAGTGACACCCTGGCACCCTTGAATGTTTCCCCATATTACCGAATCGGTATTTACCGATTCGGTAATTGCCATTCATTCCTATGGGCCTCCAGGCCCATAGGAATGAATGGCAATTACCGAATCGGTAAATACCGATTCGGTAAATACCAAATCTTACAGATTCGGTAATTTTTACCTAAAATTTATCTACATCCCATTTACCTATTCTTAAATACCAAATCGGTAAAATTCGGTACTTAAGAATAGGTAAATTGGGATTACCTACATCTGGCCCTAGGTGTTCATAGAAGGCATGTAGGAGTCCTAAAGTTAGGACTTCTAACTTTACTACTCCTAAACTGAGGAAAAATCCTAATTTTAAGACTTTCGGTATTCACAGAAGGCATTTAGGAGTCCTAACTTTACTACTACTAAACTGAGAGAAATCCTAATTTTAAGACTTTCGGTATTCACAGCAGGCATTTAGGAGTCCTAAAGTTAGGAGTCCTAACTTTACTACTACTAAACTGAGAAAAATCCTAATTTTAAGACGTTCAGTATTCACAGAAGGCATTTAGGAGTCCTAAAGTTAGGAGTCCTAACTTTACTACTCCTAAACTGAGAAAAATCCTAATTTTAAGACTTTAGGTATTCACAGAAGGCATTTAGGAGTCCTAAAGTTAGGACTCCTAACTTCTGTGAATACCGAAATGAGTAAGTGCCTTCTGTGAATACCAAAATGGTAGTAAGTTTAGGATTTTGTCTTAAGTTAGTTCTGTGAATCAGGCCCATATTTACAACAACTAATAAGCCACTTCCCAACAGCTCCCACCTGGCGGGAGCAGCTTTCTTCTGATCCCGCTGGAGGGAGCAATTCTGTGTTTCCCCGCCAGAGGAGGTGTGCAGGGAAAAATTTTGTGCTCCCACCCAGTGGGAGCAGCTTCTGCTCATGCCGCAAGTGAGCATATAACAGTTCCCTGTCCATGCTCTTGGGCAGGGAAAAGTTGGCATCCTGGGGATTGGGCACCCAGGGACACCGTCCCTGAGCTGGCTCACACCCCTTTGGAAAATGTGGTTCTCAGGCCTTTGAGAGGCATGGGAGGGAGGCCATGTATCCTCCTTCCCTTATGTGTTAATGTGCTGCCCTCCAACCCCCAAGCCTTGGGGGCTCCATGAAAACATAATGAATTAAAAAAGAATATATATATTTTGGGCCCACCTCCAGGCCTAGGTTTCAGGGTATCCCTTCCCTGCCACATTATGTCTTTTTGAACAATTTTGTTAGGAATCAGGATTGAGTCCAGAGTCCTAAGATAGTTGCCACCACATTGTTGTTGATGTGGTGGCATGTAAATCAGATCTCAGTACGGGATCTGTCAGCCTGTGGATCCTCTGTGGTGTAATATATACAAAGTGATGAGCATTAATTGCTCAAAAAGTTCTAAACAGGTTTACACCATATCACAAGAATTACTCTTTCTGAACCGTGATCTAGCTTTCTGCCAAATTTGGCATAAATCTATCCAGTGGGTTGGCCTGCAGCGTTGCCTCAATATCAAATGGAAAAATGAATGGACAAAACGCATTTTAGGTAACCCCTCTTTTTTTCCCGGCCTCCACTTGATAGATCACCCCAAAACTTTCCATCACAAACGACTCAAAAATTTGCACTTTTTGGGAATGTTTCAGGAAGATCCGTCAAACGGCGCCAGAGAAATTAGCAACACAAAAAAGGCATTTCCTATGGAAACGTGAGCCTGGATATAACTACCTAGTTGTGACCATCACTGGGTAATGTGTGTGTATATATATGTATATATATATATATACATATTACCTACTGGCGGTCGCCAGTAGGTATATATAGTTAGGATTTTTTCTCTATGGGATTTTTGAAAATTCTATGTCTAATAACTTTGGCGTTTGTGGACGGAATTGGCTGAAATTTTCAGGAAAATGGCACATTTTGTTTCTGAGTAGCCCTTGAAAATTTGGAGGGGGTTCGTCAAGGGGGGGCCGAGAAAAAAGGGGGGTCCCAAAACGTGTTTTTAACATTGAGTTTTCCATAGGGCGGGTGGCCTCACTTTTAGCCCGAACGGCTGAATGGATTTGCACGAAACTTGGCAAAATTGTAGGGACTGGTAGCCCGATGTGCCTTTGCTAGGTCTCAATATATGTGCTTCAGTGGATTTTGAGAAATTAACGTTCAAAAAAAGATATATATCTGTAACAGCGGACCGGGCAGCGCTCCGGTTCGCGGACTTTTCGCGGTACGGAGCTTTGTGAAGCGAAGCTGATTGGTTCTCCGGCATCTGTGAACATTCCAAACAGTCCGTAGCGGCCGCCATCTTGTCTCTCGGTAGGATCAAGAGACAAGAGGAGGCCAAAGCGAAGGGGCAAATGACCATAAGGGGGCATAGTAGATCCTCGCTGACCCCCTAGGTTTGATGTGGAGGTTTTAAAAGGGCCCCGCGGGGCAAAAAAAAAAAATAATAATAATAATCGAACGGCTGAATGGATTTGCACGAAACTTGGTAAAATATTAGGGACTGGTAGCCCTATGTGCCTTTGCTAGGTCTTAATATATGTGCTCCAGTGGATTTTGAGAAATTAACGTTCAAAAAAAGATATATATCTGTAACAGCGCTCCGCTTCGCGTAACGGAGGTTTGCGAAGCTGATTGGTTCTCCGGCGTCTGTAAACATTGCAAACAGTCCGTAGCGGCCGCCATCTTGTCTCTCGGTAGGATCGAGAGACAAGAGGAGGCCAAAGCGAAGGGGCAAATGACCATAAGGGGGCATAGTAGATCCTCCTTGACCTCTTAGGTTTGATGTGGAGGTTTTAAAAGGGCCCCGCGGGGCAAAAAAAATAATAATAATAATAATCGAACGGCTGAATGGATTTGCACGAAACTTGGCAAAATTGTAGGGACTGGTAGCTCGATGTGCCTTTGCTAGGTCTCAATATATGTGCTTCAGTGGATTTTGAGAAATTAACGTTCAAAAAGAAGATATATATCTGTAACAGCGCTCCGCTTCGCGGAGATAAAATTATATCTGTATTACCTAGCTGTTGGTAACACCAGTTAGCGACGGCTAGTAGGAGATAGCGACCATCTTGGGCCCCACTTTGCATGTGAGGGATATTTATCACTAATGACATGCAAAGTGGGCATGCCAAGATGTTAGCGACTGGAAACAGTCGCTAACATCGCTATCTCCTATTATCAACTTTTGGAAATATTCGCGATAAGCGCGAATATCTCCAAAAGCTAGCACCTGCCCTGAGCAGTTCTTAGCCATGTTATCCAATGGGAGGTGGATAACATGGCTAAGAGCATTAGCTCGGTAATGCATGAATATCGCTGAGTTTTCAGCGATATTAATGCATTGCGGTCGTTTTTTATCGTATTTGCGATAAACCTTGATAATAGCAAGGTTTATCTGCGATAATTTCTGACGATGCTTAGCGGTAAAAAAATCGTTGCTAAGCATCGTTAGGGATAAATATCGCTTAACTTTGGTAATATGCCCCAACGTCTGTTAACGTTCGATTCGAAGGAAATCAGGAAGTGTTGAAAAACATTGTCTGCGCCATCTTGCCTTTTTTCAAATGCCACACTTTTGTCGTGCACGGCAGTCATTTTAGATGCCTTGACCAGACCCACTCTGTGCACGCTGTCGATCCTTAGCATGGCTCCCCACCCTCGCAAGCATCTCCCCCAGGCAGTGGTCACCCCCGCTCTCTGTCTTATGCATGGGTAATAAACCACCCCCCATCTGCGCTGCTCTTCCCTGAGAATCACACCCTGTGCCCGCCCGACACCTCCCTTTCGCCCTATTCACTTCCGCACCCTCCGACACTCCTTTTCCTCTGTGTCCGATTGTCCAGGCCAGTCCTAGGGTATCAGCTAGCCCTGCAGATGTAGTTTATGGCCCCAGCTGTAAAGAATCACCCCTCTTCAAAGGAGTTATAGTAGATCAAGGCCCACACTCGATGAGATCCGTCACAGCAGACGCGTTCCTATTATCTGAAAACCATCCTGTATTGTGATTGGGGAGGGGACCGAGCCTGAAGCGGAAGATTCCAGGGATGACTCTTTGTACATCAAAGTTTTTACAATTATGTGTCACATTAAACATATATAGCACTCCAACAAAGTAGTAAGATTATAAAACTTTAATAACTTATAAATATATACAAGAAAACAAAAACAGTAATAACATATAAACATTTTTAGGGAAAAACAACGAAGTAGCGGTCGGCTGTGCGAATAGTCCCAACGCAGCACAACGTCCAGATTTCTGGCGTGGGGCGTCGCGGGGGGTGGGTCATCAGTAGCAAACTGTTGTGCGAATAGTTCCAAGGCAGCAGAACGATGGCACCAAGGTGATGTCCAGTAAGTTGCCGCACTTGTTTTGGTATCCTACAATGCTGCTCCGAATAACGGCGTGGGGCGCCCCGGGGGAGGCGGCGTGAACGGGCCTCTCCAGGTGGAGTCTCGTCTGTTGTAGTGGGGCGCCCCTTTACCGTTTCAGTTGCCATTCCGTCTGCTTTTGGTCCACTGTGTCAAAAGCCGCAATTCAGCTGAGTTGCGCCCACTCTTGCGGTGCAGCGATAGGCGGCTGTCACAGGACTCTCAAAATGGCGGCAGGCTGTTTCCTTTTTGGGCCTGGTCCACTGAAATGGCCCTGGGACACCTTGGAAATCGGACGCTTGTCTGCTAGGTCTTGGACCCCATTCTAGAAAGCGTCCCCTCCGCCTTGAAGATTCTACAAAAGTCTTGGGGGCCCCCGACTCCTGCAGGTTTCCGGTGGGGAGCGGCTGCCATGATTGCTCGCGGAATGACCACGACGGAGCTACGAGATGGTGGTGCTCTCATGCTGACGCCAGCTTCAGTCTGAAACATCCAGAAACAAGGTGGGGCTTTCATCGTTTGGGAAAAAAAAAAAGTTTTCATCCAATGAAAAGTGTTGTTTTTAGGTCATATGATCAAGCCTTCCATCATTAGGAAACCAAAAGTAAAATGAACCAATGAAAAGTTTTATAAACAAGTCACATGACCTGTTATGCGGCATAGGGTATAAAATGCGGAGAAAATACGTTGGCACGTGAGGCGGCGTCAGTAGCGGACCGATGTGCGAATAGGCCGAAGGCAACACAACGCGCCAAGATCCGGATGGCACCGAGGTGGTGTCCAGCAAGTTGCAGCACTGGTGTGGCCATCCTACAATGCTGAAAGTCGGCGTGGGGCGCCCCGTTGGCCTGTGAGTTTGCGTCAGTAGCGGACCGATGTGCGAATAGGCCGAAGGCAGCACAACGCGCCAAGATCCGGATGGCACCGAGGTGGTGTCTAGTAAGTTGCCGCACTGGTGTGGCCATCCTACAATGTTGAAAGTCGGTGTGGGGCGCCCCGTTGGCCTGTGAGATGGCGTCAGTAGCGGACCGATGTGCGAATGGGGCCAAAGGCAGCGCAACAATATTTTCTGACTAGAAGACACCACAAGGCGCTGAGATGCCAAGATCCGGATGGCACCGAGGTGGTGTCTAGCAAGTTGTGGCACTGGTGTGGCCATCCTACAATGGTAAAAGTCGGCGTGGGGCGCCCTGTTGGCCTGTGAGATGGTGTCAGTAGCGGACCGATGTGCGAATGGGGCCAAAGGCAGCGCAACAATATTTTCTGTATTGAAGATACCACAAGGCGCTGAGATGCCAAGATCCGGATGGCACCGAGGTGATGTCTAGCAAGTTGCTGTACTGGTGTGGCCATCCTACAATGCTGAAACTCGGCGTGGGGCGCCCCGTTGGCCTGTGAGGTGGCGTCAGTAGCGGACCGATGTGTGAATAGGCCGGAACCAGCACAAGGCGCCAAGATCCGGATGTCACCGTGGTGGTTTCATAGTTGAGAGGCACTTCATCTGCAGTGGGGCGCCGAGATCCGGATGGCACCGAGGTGATGTCTAGCAAGTTGCTGTACTGGTGTGGTCATCCTACAATGCTGAAACTTGGCGTGGGGCGCCCCATTAGCCTGTGAGATGGCGTCAGTAGCGGACCGATGTGCGAATGGGGCCAAAGGCAGCGCAACAATATTTTTGGAATAGAAGACACCACAAGGCGCTGAGATTCGGTTAGCACCGAGGTGGTGTCTAGCAAGCTATGCAGCTGAGTTGCGTGCGCACTTGCGGCGAATAGGTCGAAGGCAGCACAACAATGTTTTCTGAATAGAAGACACCACAAGGCGCTGAGATTCGGTTACCACCGAGGTGATGTCTAGCAAGTTGCCGCACTGGTGTGGCCATCCTACAATACTGCTCCGAATAACGGCGTGGGGTGCCCGAAGGGGGCGGGGGAGGCGGCGTGAACAGGCCTTCCTAGGTGGAGGCTCGTCTGCTGTAGTGGGGCGCCCCTTTACCGTTTCAGTTGCCATTCAGCTGAGTTTCGGCTGCTCTTGATGCTACAGCGACAGGCGGCTGCAACAGGACTCTCAAAATGGCGGCCTGTTCTTTGGATTTGGGCCTGGTCCACTAAAATGGCCCTGGGACACCTTAGAACTCGGACGCTCGATTTTTTTTTCCTTTCCTGTACATGCAAAAAAAGGTAAATGCCCGGTACGTTACACGCTTCATCTGCCACGATGAACTCTCCAGAGGAACCGAAAAAAAATATAGTTATGGTAACTATACCATGCATCGTCATATGGAGAGGTGGCACAAATTAATTATAGTGCTGCATAAAAGAGAGATTTGGAAGAGAACCCCTGACCTGCTAGTACATTCATCAAAGAAGTGGCACTGACAGCATCAGAGGCAAGGGAAACGGTCCCAAATATTTAGAAGAACTTTGGAAAGATTAAAATGACATGTTTAGATTGTGGCAAATTAATTTCATGTGGACAGATGAGTGTTACTATAATAAATACAGCATATGAACATCATCATAGTCGATGGTTGGTAGAGACATTTTGACTATATCCTGGACCTGCCCGTCCTCGCCCAAAATGGCGCCGGAATAAATGGGACTCGTAACTCCTTGTTGTGTACTGGTTGCAGAACCTTGAAATCACGAGATACGTATGCAGTTTTGAAGCACATGGCGGGCGGGGACGAGAATTTATTGAATATTTCGACATCCCTATTGATATTAAGTTCTGATGTGTTATTGATTACTGTACTATTGAAAGTTCGAATTAACGTCACCCATGGTACTTGCCCGCAAATGTATATCTAGATAATTTTATTGTAACTGGCCCTGTCGTATTTTAATTATAAAATGTACGTCCACCGATTCCGTGACTGTTAGACACCTTAGTTCTTGCAACCTAATGGCCCGCCCGTTACGTTCCTCTACAGTGTAAATGTCTACTCATCATATACGATTACAGTTTGCTCCGTGGCCGGCCCACGTGGTTATAGGCTCGTATTTGTATAATGAAATTTTCACAATAAAGGTTTTTAAAAGAAAACATGGTAGTAGTATATACATTGGTAAAGTTTTTAATAATAGTCACTGTTTTAGAATCATTAAAAGGCAAGTGAAATAAAGCAGACCAATTACATGAAGGGTAAAAGGTATAATACGAAGGAACGCAGTAAAGATAAATGGTCAAGGGCTGTTGTGTTTTCTACTCCTGCAACATAAAGTGATCGATAAGAATCTCATATTCAGGCGTATCGGCGACTAAGACAGCAGGTCGACCCTCTTTTGCTCAACGGCTCCGTCATGGGACGAAGAAACGCTCTTTTTCTCGAAAAAAGAATATATTTTACTTGCAGGACAGTTGTAAATTTTCCGGGAAAGTACATTAGCCTGGAACATTATAACATATATTTAAGAAAAAATAATGTTCGGAAGTAATAAAAAGCGTAATTTTTAGGTCATATGACCAAGCCTTTCATCATTAGAATAAGAAAAGTAAAATGAACCAATGAAAAGTTTTAACAAGTCACATGACTTGTTATGCTTACGTTACGCGCTGCGCGCCCCGGATGACTTCCGGATGCGCTAACGCAGCGCGTCATATGACGCATTACGCGACAACGCAGGTCCAGAATATAGTCAAAATGTCTCCACCAACCAGCGGTCGGAACACAACCCCTTTCAGCAGGCTAAATAGTTCTGTTAAATGACAACAGAAGGGACAGGCAACAAGAACCATCAGTCAAAGAGGGGAGGGCTAGTTCTTCTCTACCGGGTTACATTGGGGCGCTACCGGAACTGATCGAATTGGTAGTCTACAGTGTTTCTGGATGTTTCAGACTGAAGCTGGGTTTAGCATGAGAGCAGCACCATTTCGTAGCTCCGTCGTGGCCATTCCGCAACCAATCATGGCAGCCGCTCTTTATCGTTATTTTGGGCGGGGTGGGTGGCGGAGCCGAGCTGTTTTGCAGCCATCATTGTGTGGAGTTCAGTTCATCTCACTAGTTTTGTATTTGTCATGAGGGATTGTTCCTAATGTTTCTATTTTAGCGAGGTCAAAAAGAGATCCCATTAGTGGCCTACTGATTTTGCTCGATTCCTTTTCTTTTTTTTTTTTACACGATTTTTCGTTATCTGCAAAGACTAAACAGAGTATTGCGACTCTGTGTTTGTTTGTAAATAGAGAATGAACCAAAGAGAACCAATTCTAAAACAGTAAATACTTGGATAACAATCAATCAAATGGAGAGAGAAGCAGGCACGACGTATTACAACGGGGGTAAAGGCCTGCGTTAACTACCTTTCACTATCTGCAAAGAGAGAGTACTCCTAATAGAAATGAGGGGGGGGGCACCATTCAAAGCAGATCAGTGTGCATAAACACGAAAATGTTTTCACTTACCACGTACTTGACATTCGACAGCTTATGATATTTGCTATTAAAAAACCATTGAAATTCACTGAAAAAACCATAGGTTATAGACCATATATAGTTAGGAATTAGCATTTACAAAACCTTGAAAATTCACTGAAAAAACCATAGGTTATAGACCATATATAGTTAGGAATTAGCATTTAAAAAACCTTATTTTACTCACACAAAACCATTGAAATTCCATATATAGTTAGTTGCACTAACTATATATCGCGCACCCGCAATCCACTGCTGATGATGTCACATATTACATCATTCATGACATGGTCAGTGACATCACTGATGACATCACTGATGACATCTCAAATGACATCACTGATGACATCACTGATGACATCTCATTTGACATCAATGACCACATCACTGATGATATCATTCATGTGACAATACAATGCATCTCCTCACATTTTAATATAACCTCTGTTTCACCCAGTGTTAAATACAGAGTATAATTTTTGAAACCATTGACACACCAATACTAGTTACTACATACGCACTCACTGATTCCTACGTCTACACACACATTCACTCATTCACCCATACAATCATTCATACATACAATCACTCATGTTTACAACACTATCATATGCACTCATACACCTATACAGACACTCACACTCTGCCACTCATCCATGGAGTTACTCACACACCTAGTCAGTCCTGTAAAGAATCAATCACACTTCCATTTTCTTGTCTATACAGTTAAACATAGAGCACCTTACATTTTCAAACATATACTAACACATACTTACTTTCTTATACAATCATTGATACAAGTACACATTGATCTGCACAGAGTCACACACCTCCCAGCCAGCCACACACACACTCAGTCTCCCATACAAATACTTGGACAATCAATCAATAACCCATATAGTTAATCATATAGCTACTGATCAACACATGCAGCATTTTACAGAACAACAGACATAATGATGCACAAATTAAGACAGTTTAGTCACTAACCCATGCACTCAGTGAGACACATTTAATCACTCACTCATACATTCAGTCATGCACCTACTAAATCCTTCGTCCAGACACTTATACATCTACTCATTCTTCAATATGTAAAACATATTTAAACTTTACAGAAACACACAGTCACTGGATGATGTCATCAGTGATGTCATCAGTGATGTCATTTGAGATGTCATCAGTGATGTCATCAGTGATGTCACTGACCATGTAATAAATGATGTAATATGTGACATCATCAGCAGTGGATTGCGGGTGCGCGATATATAGTTAGTGCAACTAACTATATATGGAATTTCAATGGTTTTGTGTGAGTAAAATAAGGTTTTTTAAATGCTCATTCCTAACTATATATGGTCTATAACCTATGGTTTTTTCAGTGAATTTTCAAGGTTTTGTAAATGCTAGTTCCTAACTATATATGGTCTATAACCTATGGTTTTTTCAGTGAATATATATATATATTCACTGAAAAAACCATAGGTTATAGACCATATATAGTTAGGAATTAGCATTTAAAAAACCTTATTTTACTCACACAAAACCATTGAAATTCCATATATAGTTAGTTGCACTAACTATATATCGTGCACCCGCAATCCACTGCTGATCATGTCACATATTACATCATTCATGACATGGTCAGTGACATCACTGATGACATCACTGATGACATCTCAAATGACATCACTGATGACAACATCCAGTGACTGTATTTTTCTGTAAAGTTAAAATATGTCTTGAGTGGATGTATAAGTGTCTGGATGAAGGATTTAGTAGGTGCATGACTGACTGTATGAGTGAGTGATTAAATGTGTCTCACTGAATGCATGGGTTAGTGACTAAACTGTCTTAATTTGTGCATCATTATGTCTGTTGTTCTGTAAACTGCTGCATGTGTTGATCATTAGCTATACGAGAGGCTATATGTGTTATTAATTGGTTGCCCAAGTATTTCTATGGGAGATTGAGTTTGTGTGGGGGTGGCTGGAAGGTGTGAGACTCTATGCATAGATGTGTGAGCAGTTTATTCACTAGGTGTATGAGTTCAAGAGTGCATGTGGAAACAGCTACATGGGCAGTTGACTGTGTGCATGAGTGTATTGATGAGTGAATGGATATCTCAATGCTACATGTCATAGTAAGTACATATGTAAAACACAGTACATGTGAGAGTTGGCATATATAAATAACTGTGCATGAGAGCCACTGAATGAGTGAGTGGTTGTATCGATCATTGTGAACTTGTATCAGGGATTGTATAAGAGAGTAAATATGTGTTAGTATATGTTTCAATAAGTAAGGTGTGTTTAACTGTATAGTTGAAGAAATGGAGGTGAGATTGTTTCTTTGCATGACTGACTGGGTGTGTGAGTAACTCCATGGATGAGTGGCAGTGTGTGAGTGTCTGTATACACTGAGTGTATCTAAGGTTATATTAGAGTCTGAAGAGGTTTATCGTATTAGCACAAGAATGATGTCAAATGAGATGTCATCAGTGATGTCATCAGTGATGTCATTTGAGATGTCATCAGTGATGTCATCAGTGATGTCACTGACCATGTCATGAATGATGTAATATGTGACATGATCAGCAGTGGATTGCGGGTGCACGATATATAGTTAGTGCAACTAACTATATATGGAATTTCAATGGTTTTGTGTGAGTAAAATAAGGTTTTTTAAATGCTAATTCCTAACTATATATGGTCTATAACCTATGGTTTTTTCAGTGAATTTTCAAGGTTTTGTAAATGCTAATTCCTAACTATATATGGTCTATAACCTATGGTTTTTTCAGTGAATTTTCAAGGTTTTGTAAATGCTAATTCCTAACTATATATGGTCCATAACCTATGGTTTTTTCTGTGAATTTCATTGGTTTTTTAACAGCTAATATCTGTAGCTGTAAAATGTATTCTTCTTTAAATCCAAAAATATATTTTATATGTTTATGAATAATTTTTTTTTTAAATATTTTTTTTTCTTCGTTCCCGCTTCGCAAATCGGGAAGCTTCCCGTTAGCTGACCTTGATGCCGCGAAATAGACCGCGAGCCGGTAAACGTTTCTTTACCGCAAGTGCCGCGTTACAAAACAACATCGTGACGCCTCCCGTCCGCATGACGTTTCACGTTGTCGCGTGATACGTCATATGACGTACTACGTTAGCGAACTGGTACGCGAAGCGAGTCGCAAAGCGCAGGTTTCTGGAAGCAAACCGGGAGGCCCTGCAAAGCGCTTAACGTAAACACAGCAAGTCATGTGACTTGGTAATAACACTTTTCATTGGTTCATTTCACTTTTGGTTTCCTAATGATGTAAGACTAGGTCATATAATCTAAAATGAACACTTTTGATTGGTTGAGAACTCTTGTTTTTCCCAAATGATGAAAATCCCTCCTTCTTTCCTCACTCTGACTTTCATCATTGTGAGAGAAAGACCCTTTGTGATCACTGAGCAATGGCTTCTTTAGTAGCTTCAGCTGGTGCTTCCCCACCACCTCCACCACATCCAAGGAAGAGTGGACCACCTGCTCAAGTTATAATTCAACAAGAAGAAGAAGAAGAGGAACAGGAGGACGAGCACGAAGAGAGGCAGTTTTTGCCTGAGCAGCCCAGGACGTCTCACCGGAAAGAAAACTTCATTTGGCAATTTTTTAAAATTCCCAAAGGTCAGAAAAAAGTAAATGCAAGATACGTAACTTGCCTTATATGTCAAGATAGACTGTCCAGAGGGACCGACAAAAAATACAGTTTCGGAAACTACACAATGCATCGCCATATGACTAGGTGGCATCCTAACAACTACAGTGCTGCACAGTTTCGGAACGACCTAGATAATCTCCCTATTATGGCCAGAAGATCTGTTGTACCGGAAGTAACGGGACCAGAGGGCAGGGAGATGGTGCCAAATATACAAATGAGATTTGGTGAAGTAAAACACACCTGCGTATTTTGCGATGGATTCATTTCCTACGGAGAAAGAAGCATCACTCTGATCAACAGAGCTATTGACTATCATATGCAAGTTTGTCCGAAACGCCCAAAATAATAAATACTTCTTTTTTTTGTTTTGTTGCTCCTGTTGAGCCCTTTACAATGAATCGTTTTCATTGCCCCCTCCAAGAAAACCCCCCAAAAATATAAAACTGTTCCGAAAAATTCAAAAACAGTAAAAAAATGTTCAGAAAAATAAAAAAAAAAGTTCTTTTCAGAACTACCTCCCCGTTATTAAAAAATTGGTACAATATTTGGAACTGTGCCAACCTCTATTTCTCTTAGTTCGCTTCCTAGTTCGCTCGCCGGTACGCGAACTGGAAGCGAACCAAAAACAGTAAGTATAAGGGAGGGAAACACACACTTATGTTAAAATAAAGACAGCTATAGGGGAGTAAACTAGAGATACTATTACCCGTAATCCACTGCTGATGATGTCACATATTACATCATTCATGACATGCTCAGTGACATCATCAGCAGAGGATTGCGGGTTTTTTGACAACATGCCTTATCCACGGTTTAATAACGCTGCCTTTTGCTTTATATAAGTTTTCAAATTGTATGAAATATATACCAATAGGTCGTTATGAACCTTTAGGTAGTGCTTTTCTTCATGAGGTCTGGTCGCTTCCATACACATACAGATGTTTCAAAGATGATCAAGAAGTTTATCTGAATGGAGAGGAATGCACTGAGACGCCAGATCATTCACTAATGTGTAGGCACATACAGTTACACGGTTCATGCAACAAACACCGACCAAATATGGCTTGCGTGTTGCAAGGCACGCCAGTTCCTGCTATCATCCCCACGTTCAAGTTGTTGGAAAATGGTAGTTATTTGATGCTCAATAATGAAGATTGTTCTGAGTTAATTAAAAGTATTCCTTTTATCGTAACAGTAAGTGAACGGGTTATTTGCTGCAGAAATGTTCTATTTCCTCCCACACATGAACATAGGGAGTTTTCAATCTGGCCACAAATACCAACCTTGGGACACGTTTCAACGGCATGGCAAGAATAAGAGCTCAGAGAGAGGTGGCCTTGAGTTCGGCCCGTGAAACTTTCGTACTTCACATAGCGAACACCCGTACAGAGGTGCACACCCTTTTCAATTAAGATTTGCCTTTCAATTTCAGCAACATGTTTCCGACTATCTTTAACGCATCCTCCACAAAGTCCCTGACACACTTTTTTAAAGTTGTTACCAGTGGCCTCGTGACTTCATTTGAGAAAATCTTTGGAGTCATCCCTGCTTCCTTTCATTGTATTTTCTGCACTCTGGTTCGTGGATTGGCATTTTTACTTGCATTACCAGCGGACGCTCTTGTGCTTTTTTACATTTTTAAATATGGATGTCCCTCCTATGCAACCTCCGACCCTGCAGCTGCTGACACTGTTCCGCAATCGCATGCTAGAATATTATGGCACAATGCCGTTGGCGATATTAAGCACGGCATATGGATTATCTTTTCGGTTCTCCTACTTCACCTGTATCCAGCCTGTATTTCACTGCCTGACCTGTGATTTCGATTGGGCCATTGATTTGTGTCTCTGCGGACCGGTTTCTCCTGACGTCGACTTTAATCAGCTGATGACTCCTATCATTACTCACGAGTTGGTTTGTCCTGGCGAAAGGATTATGGCTGTGGCATTGATGCATGGACTACTTGGTCCCTGGAATTTACTGGCGGCAGCACAGTCTTTCTTGGAACAGAGCTTTCTTGAAAACCCACCGAGCTGTCCTCTGATGGTGATAGAGGATCCGGTGCTGGGAGAGCACGTATGTTCTTTTCCGCTTTTAAATTGGATGGCTGAACTGTTTTCGGATGAAGACGGTGACTTCCTATTGGAGGCTGTTGCAGCTTATTTTGCATACACAGTTATGTCATAGACCTTTTTCATGTTTGATATGCTGAGTACTAGCATTTCATTGACAATTCATTAACTTATTTGTCAAGTTTTTATTATTTACCTTGCCTATTGGCTTAAGACTCGATAAAGTACTTGGCTGTTTTATTTTTCTTTAGCATTACATTTTCCTAGTTTTTAATGCTTTACCTTGCGGACCGTCCACATATAAACTTGCAATCTGCTCTCATGAGATGGCACTTCTATTATCTTATTCAGTTCGTTTCCGGATCATGAGGAGGTGTCATCTAGGTCCTGGATATCTTTACACCGTGTTAAGTTAGCATGGGCTCATTACCGGTTTAAACGCCATTTTTCCTTTTTTGCAACTTCTGCACACGACACTTAGTTGTTGCTTTAGCTTTCCACCTAGTAGTTCATCGTGGTTTACATGAGAATAATATGTTATTGGTCTACTATCTGCTTTACTTGTTAAACTATATCTGTACAGCGAGTGCTAAAGTTTCAAGAACAACACGATACAGAATTGTTATGAGGTCTGATCTCCACGACTTCATACTCATAACATAAGTGCAACTTCTGCCAATTCTGGGCATGAGGCGGGTTTTATATTGCTTTGCCGAACACACATACACAACAGTTGATGCGGTTCACATGAAGAGAGAGCTGGTGTATGCTGATGTGATTCCTTCAAATCTAAGACACTAAAGTATGGGCACGCCCTAAACCAACACAAAGAGACCTTCTTAGCAAATAATATAATATGTGTATTAGGGAGGGTGAGATATAAGCAGCCGCGGGCCGTGGAGGGAGTTACGGTGAGGCAGGGAGGCGGGGAGGGGGAGAAGCAGGGCGGAGCCCTCTCTACCTTGCCCCTCCCCCTCCCCGCCTCCCTGCCCCACCGTAACTCCCTCCACGGCCCGCGGCTGCTTATAAGTGTTGCTAACTCTTATTCATTTACAGCATGTTAACATACTGTCACCATTCGCTTTTTATGTACTAGTAACTATGCTGGTAATTTTGCTACTGATAATATGTGTACTTGTATTCTCCACCCTGCTTCTCCCCCTCCCCGCCTCCCTGCCTCACCGTAACTCCCTCCACGGCCCGCGGCTGCTTATAAGTGTTGCTAACTCTTATTCATTTACAGCATGTTAACATACTATCACCATTCACTTTTTATGTACTAGTAACTATGCTGGTAATTTTGCTACTGATAATATGTGTACTTTTATTATCTAAGGTACTACGCCTGAGAAGACGGCATTAGTAAATAAACATTTCAAATACACATCTGTTCTTCTTAACTCCATTTTCTGGTTTCTAAGAAATCTATAACGACCGACTGTTCATGAGTTCCACGTATCCTGAGGTACTATAAGTTCATATTCTGGATTGTCTAAACATTGAGAGTTTGTTATATCCAATGTGACACTGTACCTAGCTTGCTAAGGAGTTTTTGATTACTAACGTGAGTTTTGGGACACCCTAATTCGCCGAGGTTCCAATCCTCTGTCCACAGTTCTGTGTGAGAACAGAAACCCTGCGACAGGGGCACCCCCGACCCTTGCTGGAGCTTCATCACACTTGCGATACAACTCCAGCAATGCATTCGCCGAGGTTCCAATCCTCTGTCCACAGTTCTGTGTGAGAACAGAAACCCTGCGACAGGGGCACCCCCGACCCTTGCTGGAGCTTCATCACACTTGCGATACAACTCCAGCAATGCGCCACCTTTACGGCACAGATACATCACGCATCTGTGCTGTTTTTGCCCCATGATGCGCCGCATTGTAAATGCAGCACACCATAGGTGACGGAACAGCGGCACAGAATGACTAACACATCCCTGGTGATGCGCCAGTCATCATAAATGTATCCCTATGCTTCTTATCTTGTTAGAGATGAACCGCCATATATATCATCAAAGTTTTTTGCATTTCCTAAATAGCGAACTTTAAGGAATAAATAGCGATTCTTTACCATTCCTAGTTTGCGATGAGCTATTTGCTAATTAGCCGAATGTAGCCCAATGAAGCCCAATGTAGCCCAATGTAGCCCAAAGATGGCCGCCAGACACACAAAAAAACAAATGTAGCCCAAATATCAGCCAGATGTAGCCCAACTATAGCCCAGTGACAGAATGACCAATCAGCTTCGCAAACCTCCGTTACGCGAAGCGGAGCGCTGTTACAGATATATATCTTTTTTTGAACGTTAATTTCTCAAAATCCACTGGAGCACATATATTGAGACCTAGCAAAGGCACATCGGGCTACCAGTCCCTACAATTTTGCCAAGTTTCGTGCAAATCCATTCAGCCGTTCGATTATTATTATTATTTTTTTTTTTTGCCCCGCGGGGCCCTTTTAAAACCTCCACATCAAACCTAGGGGGTCAGCGAGGATCTACTATTCCCCCTTATGGTCATTTGCCCCTTCGCTTTGGCCTCCTCTTGTCTCTCGATCCTACCGAGAGACAAGATGGCGGCCGCTACGGACTGTTTGGAATGTTGACAGACGCCAGAGAACCAATCAGCTTCGCTTCACAAAGCTCCGTTGCGCGAAAAGTACGCGTCCTGGGCCGCTGCCCGGTCCGCTGTTACAGATATATATCTTTTTTTAAACGTTAATTTCTCAAAATCCACTGGAGCACATATATTGAGACCTACAAAAGGCACATCGGGCTACCAGTCCCTACAATTTTGCCAAGTTTCGTGCAAATCCATTCAGCCGTTCGGGCTAAAAGTGAGGCCAACCGCCCTATGGAAAACTCAATGTTAAAAACACGTTTTGGGACCCCCCTTTTTTCTCGGCCCCCACTGGACGAACCCCCCCCAAATTTTCAAGGGCTGCTCAGAAACAAAATGTGCCATTTTCCTGAAAATTTCAGCCAGTTCCGTCCACAAACGCCAAAGTTATTAGACATAGAATTTTCAAAAAACCCATAGAGAAAAAATCCTAACTATATATACCTACTGGCGACCGCCAGTAGGTAATATATATGTATATATATATATATATATATACACACACACACACACTCTCTGTTGGACCTGGGATCTCCTAGTCACATAGGGTAGCTTGGCACTAAGTGGGTCGGCCTAACTCAGAGGTACATGTGTTAAGTTTCCACCACACCCTTCAGTAACATAACGTCCATCCACTCCAAAATAAGGACACTACACCAGTTTAGAAAAATACGGGTCGTTTTATAAAACAATACTTCTTTGTTCTTTTACTCCATCAGTCTGCTTGGTCACAATACACATCAAGTATTCCCCATCAGGTTCTTTTCATTATTTAAGGTCCCAACAGTACCCTACATGCAGCAATTCAATAATTCCCCAGAAGATAAAAAGGAAACTCAGCAACAACTGCACTGGGTAATTTTTTACAAAAGCAGCAACAATATCACTTTTTTTTAAGGAGAAAACCAATGGCACTTTACACTTTAAAATCTCCTTGTCTCTTTACCTAGAAAATCTTAAGTACTCAACCATCAGTTACACAGTGTTTACTCTTGGATATAAGGATTTGGCAGTTCCAGAGATTGAATTAGAAACAAGCAGGTTATTTTTCTACTGTGAGAACCGTTCTAATTTCCTTGACAACCCCCTTTGTCTTTACCGGATACTTAATAGGACCACCAGGCTCAGGTCAACTTACATGACCTCCCTGTACCACGCTATTTGAATGTGGCAGGTTCAGAATGTCAAAGGGGGGTGGTTTATGGGAAATTTCCCGGGTACTTCTACCACCTTGTCTCCTATTCCTTTTCCGCTCACTCACACGGAGACAGTCTAATAGATTTCCCCAGTTCCAATGACTGCTAGCCTCTGATGGTTCTTTGTTCCACCTTACGCTGAAATCCTGAATGGAAACAGTTTTCCCTCACCTCGCACTGCGTGTCAACAGCGAGGCCTTTCCCCCTCCCCTCAGGCGCTGCAGCCGTGCGCTTCACTGAACAGTCTTACCGGGTGCTTGGCAGACTCGCCCCGGTCAGGATACACAGCCTCTCTCTCTCCTCTCACCACGTTTCTGAGGCTGGGTGGTGTCTTCAGACGAGGCGCTGTTGGCTCCGTGCCGCTGAAAGGACCGAAGCACACCGCGACTCTTTCCGCGTTGCTGTCGGCACTGCGTCCCGCCCACACCTCAGGTGTCAGAGAAGGAGGGAGCGAACGCAGTCCGGCCTTCTTTGCTCCCCGCCCCTCCTTCCGGGTTAACGCTATCCTGCCTCACTGGCCTTCGCGTTGTCTCCACAAAGGCACGATCGCCCAGCTGATCCCAAGCAGTCCTTCCCGTGGAATCTCTCTAACGGCTTAAGGTAGGAGGGACAGTAGCCCCGTGACAGGGAAATCGGCTACGCTAACCTCAGTGGGGTAAGATAATTTTCTCAGACTGAGGGGCGCTTAGGCTTTACTCGACCCCACACTTCTTGAAGAAACAGTCCAAGCTGGGTCCCGAAAGGGGTAGGGAAACAGTACCAGTCTTGTTTAGTAAATGCGGATTCTCCTGGACGGATTCTCAGGCTGATCGTCCGCAGCACTCCCTAAACAGCCCAGCCTGGTTTTCTCTCTGGAGCACAGTTCGTTATTTAGAACTAGGTATGACCCAGTGTTGATAGGGCTTACTCAACAGGTAGGGGGACCCACTAACACGGTAGGGCAGCCGGCCCGTGGGACGATCTAACCCTTTACAGTGCGCCTTCCTCCCTACACTACTGCTTTACTCCTCACCAGGTTCAACCCAAGCTCCTCCGGTCACTCTAAAATGGCCGCCCACCCTCTGGCCCTTATATAGGCAGGCCACAGGCTGCTGGAACTGGCCAGAAGGTTCTAGATCATTCCTATATTATCCTATGGGCCTTTTGCCTGGAATTACAGTTATGGCAGTTAATGGCGACCATTTTGTGGGTCTTGTAAATCTAGTCAGGAAGGCGCCTAGGCCCTTAAGAAAAACTATGAGGGCAAAGAGCACCTAACCCCTAGATCAACACCTAAAAAAATCCAGTGGGCACAAAAATTAAAGGTTTTGAGGGGCAAAAAGGGGACAAAAATAAATAAATAATTAGGAGGGACTACCCAAAGGCAGACAGGTCTTACACGCGCCCCCCCCAGCTGAAAGTGGGGAGAGCTACCCAACCCCTTGGGAGTCCTCATCACTAAGGCGGAAATACCTAGAGAGGCCGTCTGCATTGGCGTGGTCCACTCCAGGCCGATGTTCCACCCGGAAGTCCATTCCCTGTAGGGAGATGGACCATCTCAACAACTTGGGATTTTCCCCCTTCATTTGCATCAGCCAACGAAGAGGTCGATGGTCAGTCTGAACCAGGAAGTGCGAGACAAACAGGTATGGCCGCAGCTTCTTCAGAGCCCATACCACCGCAAAAGCTTCCCGCTCAATTGCACTCCACTTCTGTTCCCGGGGAAGCAGTCTCCTGGACAGGAAGACTACAGGCTGATCCAGACCCTCTTCATTGAGTTGCGATAACACTGCCCCAATGCCATGCTCTGATGCATCTGTCTGGACAATAACTCCTTGGAGAAATCTGGAGCCCTCAGGACCGGTGCTGCACACATTGCCTGTTTCAATTTCACAAAAGCTTGCTGACAAGCCTCTGTCCAGACTACCCGTCGAGGTTGTTTCTTGGATGTGAGCTCTGTGAGGGCCGCTACAATAGTGCCATACCCCTTCACAAAGCGACGGTAGTAACCTGTGAGGCCCAGGAAAGCTCGGACCTCAGTCTGGGTCTTGGGGGGTTCCCAGGCCATGATTGCCTCAATCTATGCCTGGAGGGGCTGCACAGTTCCCCTACCCACCAAGTGGCCTAGGTACACAACCGACCCCTGCCCAATCAGACGTTTACTGGCCTTGATTGTCAAGCCAGCCTGTTTCAGGGCCTGGAGAACAGCTTGCAAGTGACGCAAATGGTCCTCCCAACTGCTGCTGAAGACGGCAATGTCATCCAGGTAAGCAGCGGAGAAAGCCTCCATTCCAGAGAGGACCTGGTTCACCAGCCGCTGAAAAGTGGCAGGGGCGTTCTTGAGCCCAAAGGGCATCACACAGAACTGGAAGTGTCCCTCAGGCGTGGAGAAAGCTGACCTTTCCTTTGCTCCATCTGTAAGGGAGATCTGCCAGTACCCTGAACTAAGGTCAAAGGTACTCAGATATTGGGCAGCTCCCAGCCGGTCAATCAATTCATCCGCCCTAGGGATCGGATGAGCTTTCCAGGTTCCATCACCCACACTTTCTGGCCAGGCTCCAATTCCACCGGGTGAGCGTTGTGGTCATACCACTCTTTCATTACAGCTTGACTGGCTTCCAAGGTGTCAGAAGCTTGCTTCCACAACTTTGCCATTTGGCTCCGGAAGGCCAGCATGTAGCTCACCACATCCTGAGGAGGCTTTCTGGGAGACTTTTCCCATCCATCCTTCACCAGGCTGAGAGGTCCACGTACAGGGTGCCCATACAGAAGCTCGAAGGGGCTGAAGCCCACTCCCTTCTGCGGCACTTCTCTGTAGGAGAATAGCAAACAGGGCAGCAGGACGTCCCATTTCCTCCGCAGGCTTTCAGGCAGACTTCTGATCATGCCTTTCAAGGTCTTGTTGAACCTTTCTACCAGTCCATTGGACTGGGGGTGGTACGGAGTGGTGAACCGGTAGGTCACTCCACACTCCTTCCAAATTGCCCGCATATATGCTGACATAAAGTTGGTCCCCCTGTCGGACACAACTTCCTTGGGGAAACCCACTCGGGTAAAGATCCCCATCAGGGCCCTAGCCACAACAGGTGCAGTGACAGTCCTCAGAGGAATTGCCTCTGGGTACCGCGTGGTGTGATCCACCAGAACCAGGATAAACCTGTGACCAGCTGTAGTTGGCGGATCCAATGGCCCCACAATGTCGATGCCCACCCTTTCAAAGGGGGTGCTAACGACAGGAAGTGGTTCCAGGGGAGCTTTCAGCTTCACCCCTGTTTTCCCACTTGCTTGGCAGGATACACACGTCCGACAATATGTGTCAGATGCCACTTTCATCTGAGGCCAGTAAAAGTGGGGGACAAGCCGGGCAAAGGTCTTGTCCTGACCTAAGTGTCCTGCCAAGGGAATCTCATGAGCCAATTCTAGTAGAAAGGCTCGGTATCGTTGAGGGACTACCAAGGCTCGTGATGAACCGGGCAAAGGTACCTTGGGTTCGCTGTAGAGGAGTCCGTCCTCCCAGTAAATGTGGTAGTGCCCTGCAACGTTCCCTGCTGCCTGGGCTTCGGCCTGTCGCCTCAGTCCCTCAAGGGTAGGGCACTCCTTCTGGCCCTTACAAAACTCCTCCCTGGTAGGCCCTCCTTCCACATGCCACTCAGCAGGGATAGGTAAGTCCTCCAGGGAGACTACTTCCCCCTCCACAGACTCCTGGCCCACCACCGCAGGTGGCCAATCTGTCTCATGGGGCGTGGAAGCCGAAGCAGGCTTCTCCTGTCTTCGGGTCTTTCCCTTTCTGGCAGCGGGCTGGGCCATTGTTCCAGGCTCCAGCCCTGGCGAACTCCCTCTCTGGGCAGTCGCAGACCTTGTGCTTGCACAGGCCCAGTCAGGTGTACCCAGCATCTCCGAATGAGTCCGGTATTCCACCTCCTTCCAAGCATTGTGCTCCATGTCATTTCCCAACAGACAATCGACTGGCACGGCAGGGCTTACGGCAACTCGAAGTGAACCTGCAACCCCTTCCCACTCAAAGGGAACCTCGGCCACAGGGTAGTGGCCCAATCTGCCGTCAGCCATCGCGGCGGGGTGGAGTACATGTGGAATCACTGCTCTGGAGACACCAGTTGACTCCTTACCATAGTCATACTGGCTCCTGTGTCTCTCAGAGCCTCCCCTCTTTGGCCATTGATGGTGACCCATTGCCCATACTTTACAGTATTTGAGGGCACCTGGATCTTAGGAACCATCTCCCGATCTCCCAGGGACACTAAGGTGACACCCGCCCACTCACCCCCCTTATCTAAGGGCAACTCCGCCCCGAGCACTACACTAGCGACTCCCGGGGCTTTTCCTCCGGTGGGAGGGGGTGGTCTTTTTGGGCACTTGACATCTCCCTTATAATGTCCAACACCACCACACTCAAAGCAGTGGACAACCCTTGGCTGCTGGCTTTGGCCAGGATGAGGGTTTCTGGGCGGGTTAGCCTTAGGGGTGAATCCTGTTCCCTTTCCCTGGAAACTGTTTTGGGGACCTTTTGAGAAATCCCGCTTTTTATCTCCCCCCTCCTTCTTCTGGGGAGCGCCCTGTCCGGCCTTCTGGGAATCCCCTCCAGTCCCCTTTGAGGACACCCGGGTACTTGCCCAGATGTCCGCCTCCTCTGCAAGCTTCCGGGGGTTGGTCAGCTTACTGTCCACCAGGTGTTGACGCAGCTCGGGAAAACATTTCTCGAGTAGGTGCTCTTTGAGAATAAGGTCGTACAACCCCTCATAGTCCCTCACCTCGCTGCCTTGTATCCAACCCTCTAGTGCTTTCCTTGCATAGTCCAGGAAATCCACCCAATTTTGTGTGCCTAATTTGTGACTTCCCCTGAACTTTTGCCTGTACTTCTCTGGGGTCAGCCCAAACTTCTTAAGTAGCACCAGTTTCATGGTGGGGTAGTGGGTCTGCTCATCCTGCTCTAGGGCCAGTAGTGTATCCCGTCCAGTAGGAGGCATGTACTTGTATAAACCACCCCCCCCCCCCCCAGTGTTTTTCCTGGATCCCATGGGCTCTTAATGAGACCTCATAGGCAGCCAGCCACTTGGCGATGTCATCCCCTGAGCTGTAGCTGGCAACTATATCTTTAGGTAGGTAGGGTCTGGATTCCCTGGTCAGTTCTTTTGTTTCGCTGCCACCATTTGGAGAATTGGAGGGTCCCATCTGTAGGGCCTTGAGTTCTAGCTCCCTAAGTTTCAACTCGTGAGCCATCCTCTGTTCCTCCCTCTCCTTTTCCATCTTAGCCAACTCCCACTTTAGCTGTCTCTTTTCCCTCCTGTCCACTAGTTCAGCTTCGGTTAAGCTTCTTCCGGAGACACTGCTGCCCTCCCTTGAAAAGGTCCTAGGTCCTGGTAGTAGATTCCCCATCTCAGGTGGAAACAATCCTTCTACCTCTATGACTGTGTCCCGGTCCGTCCCCTCTTCCTCCTCCTTTCCCTCTCCATGTGCTGCCACCCACACTCTCAAACTGGTTTGGAGTTCCCCCTTCTTGGCACCACGCTTAAAAAAAACTACCATCTTCTGGCAAAAGTCTCTAAGCTGGGCTGTAGTATAGGTCTCCAGTTCCTCCAGAGCAAATTCCATTTTGCTTATGAGATATATAGGGACAACCACTCGGGAAGAATTGGTTCAAAAGGGGCAATTCGAAGCTACCTCCACCCACCACCAGGAGTAAATTTGGGAAACAAAAAGAAATAATTAGGGAGTCCGCAAGGAGAAAACTCCAGGTGTAGGCCTGTGGAGTACACTTTGTTACTTCAGAGTAGACGCAAACCCAGTTGTCATCCCACCGCTGGACACCAATTATGTTGGACCTGGGATCTCCAAGTCACATAGGGTAGCTTGGCACTAAGTGGGGAGGCCTAACTCAGAGGTAAATGTGTTAAGTTTGCGCCACACCCTTCAGTAACATAACGTCCATCCACTCCAAAATAAGGACACTACACCAGTTTAGAAAAATACGGGTCGTTTTATAAAACAATACTTCTTTGTTCTTTTACTCCATCAGTCTGCTTGGTCACAATACACATCAAGTATTCCCCATCAGGTTCTTTTCATTATTTAAGTTCCCAACAGTACCCTACATGCAGCAATTCAATAATTCCCCAGAAGATAAAAAGGAAACTCAGCAACAACTGCACTGGGAAATTTTTTACAAAAGCAGCATCAATATCACTTTTTTTAAGGAGAAAACCAATGGCACTTTACACTTTAAAATCTACTTGTCTCTTTACCTAGAGAATCTTAAGTACTCAACCATCAGTTACACAGTGTTTACTCTTGGATATTAGGATTTGGCAGTTCCAGAGATTGAATTAGAAACAAGCAGGTTATTTGTCTACTGTGAGAACCGTTCTAATTTCCTTGACAACCCCCTTTGTCTTTACCGGATACTTAATAGCACCACCAGGCTCAGGTCAACTTACATGACCTCCCTGTACCACGCTATTTGAATGTAACAGGTTCAGAATGTCAGAGGGGGGTGGTTTATGGGAAATTTCCCGGGTACTTCATCCACCTTGTCTCCTATTCCTTTTCCCCTCACTCACACGGAGACAGTCTAATGGATTTCCCCAGTTCCGATGACTGCTAGCCACTGATGGTTCTTTGTTCCACCTTACGCTGAAATCCTGAATGGAAACAGTTTTCCCTCACCTCGCACTGCGTGTCAACAGCGAGGCCTTTCCCCCTCCCCTCAGGCGCTGCAGCCGTGCGCATCACTGAACAGTTCTACCGGGTGCTTGGCAGACTCGCCCCGGTCAGGATACACAGCCTCTCTCTCTCCTCTCACCACGTTTCTGAGGCTCGGTGGTGTCTTCAGACGAGGCGCTGTTGGCTCCGTGCCGCTGAAAGGACCGAAGCACACCGCGACTCTTTCCGCGTTCCTGTCGGCACTGCGTCCCGCCCACACCTCAGGCGTCAGAGAAGGAGGGAGCGAACGCAGTCCGGCCTTCTTTGCTCCCCGCCCCTCCTTCCGGGTTAACGCTATCCTGCCTCACTGGCCTTCGCGTTGTCTCCACAAAGGCACGATCGCCCAGCTGATCCCAAGCGGTCCTTCCCGTGGAATCTCTCTAACGGCTTAAGGTAGGAGGGACAGTAGCCCCGTGACAGGGAAATCGGCTACGCTAACCTCAGTGGGGTAGGATAATTTTCTCAGACTGAGGGGCGCTTAGGCTTTACTCGACCCCACACTTCTTGAGGAAACAGTCCAAGCTGGGTCCCGAAAGGGGTAGGGAAACAGTACCAGTCTTGTTTAGTAAATGCAGATTCTCCTGGACGGATTCTCAGGCTGATCGTCCGCAGCTCTCCCTAAACAGCCCAGCCTGGTTTTCTCTCTGGAGCACAGTTCGTTATTTAGAACTAGGTATGACCCAGTGTTGATAGGGCTTAGTCAACAGGTTGGGGGACCCACTAACACGGTAGGGCAGCCGGCCCGTGGGACAATCTAACCCTTTACAGTGCGCCTTCCTCCCTACACTACTGCTTTACTCCTCACCAGGTTCAACCCAAGCTCCTCCGGTCACTCTAATATGGCCGCCCACCCTCTGGCCCTTATATAGGCAGGCCACAGGCTGCTGGAACTGGCCAGAAGGTTCTAGATCATTACTATATTATCCTATGGGCCTTTTGCCTGGAATTACAGTTATGGCAGTTAATGGTGACCATTTTGTGGGTCTTGTAAATCTAGTCAGGAAGGCACCTAGGCCCTTAAGAAAAACTATGAGGGCAAAGAGCACCTAACCCCTAGATCATCACCTAAAAAAATCCAGTGGACACAAAAATTAAAGGTTTTGAGGGGCAAAAAGGGGACAAAAATAAATAAATAATTAGGAGGGACTACCCAAAGGCAGACAGGTCTAACATACACACAGATAGATAGATAGATAGATAGATAGATAGATAGATAGATAGATAGATAGATAGATAGATAGATAGATAGATAGATAGATAGATAGATAGATAGATCGACCAGGTCGGCAGTTGTACTGGTTGTTTCTTTATGCATATTCTTATTAATTTCAGGACATCATTCAACAGGATCTATGCCCTTAGGCCACTTCCTCGCCTGTTGGGGTACTCAGTATCTGTATTCATCCACTGCCGGGCTACCACTATTTATACATCTCTCTGTTTGACTCCTGGGATTTACCCCTTGGCTCACATAACTGCTGTGAGTACTATCAGGCTTTTGGTTCCTTGTGGTTTCAGAATCCTGAAAAGGCCTTAATGATATAAAAGCTCAAACGTGTCAACCTTTGCTTTTGAGGATCCCCACAAGAAATATTGTTGGAAAATTAATCGTGTCCCAGGAGATAAGGTAAAGGTACTCCTGAGACACTTCGGCTACCTCTAGGTGCAATCACGTTTGGATTCCTCATGTAACCACCTACCTTTGAGCAACAAGGAAACAATGAGAAATGAAAAGACAATTTACTCCTATGTGGAGTAAAAACATGGGAAATATGTGACATAAAAACTGAATAATGTGAGTGTATATAACGCAGTGTATATAAGTGTAATTACTAGTGTGTATTGTTGATTTTGTACCAGAGATTATGAAATAACCATGCAAAGTGTAGTTGTGTGCATAGGCAGGCTTAGGACGTTAAATAAACAAATTGATTTATGTAGAATTAAATTAATTATCCAGTGAACATTGATTGTGCCGTTGTTGATTTGAGGTATTGTACATGATTTGTTTTCCTACCGTATACCATCGTTTTGTAGTTGTTTCTTAGTGCCCAGGTTATGTGGGGTGAGGTAGGCAAACCCCCTCTTTTTCTTGCTTTCCTTTGCAGGTAGCCTTGCCTCAGGGCAGGCGACAGATTGGAAAAATATAAATAATATGAGCAGGCATGCCTGTGTGCCATTTAGGAAAATAACTTTTGTCAAGATTTTGAAGCTAATGTAGGCATTAACTACAACTAGGGAAGAAAGGAATTGATGTCATCACAGATCACATCCATGATCGACACCAATCATATTGCCTGTTATAATTTTATTTGCATTTATTGCCTTCATTTTACTCCCATGTTTATATCTGCAACTACGCGTTTTCATACATTCTGCACTAGATACCATGCTTTAACTTATTAATAACGTCTTCTAACAGATAGTGTAGATTTGTTTCATACTTTAGGGAAAGATGTGGTAGTAGCCCACTGTAATAAAATCTACGTGGGTGTATTCTGACCTTCTCTGGCAGGATTGTGGGACATGGATAGGTCATAGCCTTTCTTCTTCTTTACACAATGTTATATAAATTGCAACTTTGACACAGTTTTCAAATGTTTCTGAAGGGATTTGTTCTTACTCAACCTGTGCAATTTACCCCTTGTATTTAATGTTATATAAATTGCAACTTTGACACAGTTTTCAAATGTTTCTGAAGGGATTTGTTCTTACTCAACCTGTGCAATTTACCCCTTGTATTTAATGTTATATAAATTGCAACTTTGACACAGTTTTCAAATGTTTCTGAAGGGATTTGTTCTTACTCAACCTGTGCAATTTACCCCTTGTATTTAATGTTATATAAATTGCAACTTTGACACAGTTATCAAATGTTTCTGAAGGGATTTGTTCTTACTCAACCTGTGCAATTTACCCCTTGTATTTAATGTTATATAAATTGCAACTTTGACACAGTTTTCAAATGTTTCTGAAGGGATTTGTTCTTACTCAACCTGTGCAATTTACCTCTTGTATTTAAGTCCCGCCTGATTGAAAATTCATTAAAAGATTCTCTGGGACAGACTAACAAACATCACACGCAGAGGTCTTGGGTAGTTATTCGTGAGGCCTTTTTCTTTTTGTTGGATACAGGAACATATCAAAAGGAATTTAAACTTTTATGACAGGGTGAACCGTTACCTTACTCTGAAGGGTGTTGTGGCGGTCTGACACCCGAGGGGCAAGAAGGCAGTGCACCATTCATGCTCTAGTGCCCTGATTTATGTCTGTGCTGCGTGGCACCAGTACCATTTCCTGCAACATTATTTCCACCCACCAGCACCAGGCCAGCAGGAAAAAAAATTCAGGGGGAATGCCACAGAGATATAAAAGTAAAGTAAAGTAAAGTCCACATTTGTAAAGCGCACAATCACCCGTAAGGGTCTCTAGGCGCTGGGGGCCGTCGGGAAGATTAAGCGAGCTATTGCCCAGAGTCACATGGTGCTGGGCTAACCTGCCGCCGGAGCCGGGGATCGAACCGTGGTCCCCAGATTCCAGCATCGGTCGCCCTGGCCGCGGCGCCACACCTCTTCCCAGGTATAGAATCAGCAACACTCCATTAACACTTAAGGATATGCTAATGTCAGATAACACAATAGTTTATGGTAGTCCGATAAAAGACAAAACGTTGGGCAAATGTAAGAGGTGGTGATGAAACCATGAAAAAATGAGTAATGGACCAAGAAAAACAATGGAAATGGGAAATTAAATTGATGATGACGGAGTTGAAATTGATATGTAGAGCTAAAGTCATTCCTTGTAGCAGTATGGTTCTTGTAACAGTAACCAAGAGGAAACATGAATGTAGGATTAATGACCAATGGCTACCTTCTTTTACTTTAAAATGAAGATCTAAGCTAGCTTACCTGGCAGTCCTGAACACTTGCTCCCACTTTTTCCAGGATGTAGCCGACGAGCTGCAATCCCTCCTCATCGGTAGCAGTGTAGTCATGGAAGTCATCCTGCAACACAGATTGGTGTACTCGTTATTCAGCAACATCCACAATAGGAAATGACGTTCTTAACATCTGCCTACCTTCTTCCTAACGCCCTGTCTTCTAAACTGATCTAGGATATTATCTGGAACATTCAATGCCTCTTTTTGAAAGTAAATCAGAAGAAGGTGAAAATGCAATGACCACCGTGCAATTCTTTAACGCAGCATGCCATAATAAAGTTCTGTTTACTGAATCGAAGTTGAGTTAATGACACTGGATCCTGAACAAAAAGGAGAGGATGTGGCGTTATGGCCAGAGCTGCCGACTTTGGGACTCTAGGGAACCGGGTTCGAGAATTTCGTCAGGTCGACATCTTGTGATTCTGGGCAAATCATTTAATCTCCATGGCCTGAAAAAGGACGACTGTGACATTGTTTAGTATAACTGATGCTCACGTAAACTGCTTGAATCGAGTTTGCGCAACATAAAACTGAAAACAAAAAAGAAAAAAGCCACGAGTGCTTGGTTGACCAGTGGTGATTGATGGTCATGATGATGACGACGAAACTCATCTAAACACTAATGACTTCAGTGCTAGTTTTGGCAGGCTTGCTTTTCAATGCCCATTGCCCCCTCCCTTCTTAGACTTATGCCAGGCTTAGCACTTCTCCCCAGTTTCAAGCTGTAGGATAAAATATACAATGCAATGACCTGTGGGATCACGCCGCCTGATCGCACCTTCACTTGATTCCAGAACTAGATTGACACCAGGGAAGAATCCCAGCTATTCATTACTAGATCTGTTTAAATTACTAATGCCCTATGTCATCAGTGCCTTGGATAAGGGTGCAGAACATCCAGTTTAAAGCTCAATGTGTTACTACTCACACAAGACAAAACAACTGCAAAGGAATATGAGGGCAAAATGGAGACTAGATGTCAACTTCTGAATGAGAGGACTCTTAACAAATATCTCCCTGTCTCAGTGCCATTTGAAACGTGCATCAATGCAAGTAGCAGAGTAGTAGAGGAGAGTACGTAGCACATGCTACTGTTGGTGCCCATCAGGAGATGTGCACCACAAGAGTGCTTAGGGCCTCAACTGTGCATCACCCTACAGTGAACTGGAAACATGTACATTTGCATAATACAAATACATATCAGGATGCCATTTGGTGAGTAGTCACTTCCCTTACAGTAAGAGAACTGGAGGAAGACAAAGCTAGTTTCAGCTGTATTGCAGGAGAGTCCAGAATGAGACCTGGTCAGGGATGTGAGGGGAGGAACAATTGCTGCCCTTTACTGCTGCTTGCTTCCATGTGGCCCACTCTAAAGAACAAGTTACTTACCTTCGGTAACGCTTTTTCTGGTAGATACAGTATCTGCCTGTGGATTCCTCACCTTGTGAATATCCCCCTTGCATCAGCAACGTTCGGAAAATTCTTTGTAGCACGCCGGCGTGGACGACGTCATAGGAGCACGGCATCGTGCGTGACTCTGTCTGACGTCATCGACTCCTTATTAGACCCACGTCGGCGTGATGATGTCAGTTCCGCCCTTTTTTCCGTGCCTTCGAGGCACCAGGACGGACCAACAACAGTAATTATACATATATACAGTGTACACAGTACATACAAATCAAAACTGCACACAAAGTGCGTAGCAAAGGTATAAAAAAACAGAAATATAAATACATAAACCCAGGTATAGCAGAGCGGACAACGGGGAGGCGGGTGGGTCAGTGAGGAATCCACAGGCAGATACTGTATCTACCAGAAAAAGCGTTACCGAAGGTAAGTAACTTGTTCTTCTGATAGATACATCTGCCTTGTGGATTCCTCACCTTGTGAATAGAGTCCCACAGCAGTCCCCACTCCCGGGAGGAGGGTGTCCCCTCTGCTATACCAGGAACTCTTGGAGGACAGAATGCACGAAGTGGCCGTCCCTCCTCACCTCGGTATCCAAGCAGTAGTGCTTCGCGAAAGTGTGGAGGGAGGCCCAAGTCACTGCTCTGCAAATGTCCTCAACAGGAACACCTCTAGACAAAGCGGATGTTGCAGACTTTGCTCTAGTTGAATGTGCTCTAATACCCTCAGGAGGGTCCTTACCCGCCAGAGAGTAGCAAATCTTGATGCACAGGATTATCCATCTGGAAAGTGTGCGCTTGTGCACCGCTCCGCCCTTTTTGCAACCAGCAAAACCCACGAAGAGCTGATCATCAACACGATAGTCTCTAGTCCTATCGAGATAGAAACTGACTGCTCTCTTTGGGTCCAAGCGATGAAGCCTCTCTTCCTCCTTGGAAGGGTGAGGGGGAGGATAAAAGGTAGGAAGGGTAATGGATTGTCCTAGATGAAAGGGAGTTACCACCTTAGGAAGAAAAGCAGCCCTGGTCCTGAGAACCATTCTTTCAGCATGAATGGTCAAGAACGGGGGCTTGGAACAAAGAGCCTGAAGCTCACTTACCCTCCTTGCCGAGGTAATTGCAACCAAGAAGACAGTTTTAAAAGAAAGAAGCCTCATGGGACACTTGTGCAAGGGTTCGAAGGGAGAACCCATCAAATAGGTTAACACAAGATTCAAATCCCAATGAGGAACAACAAAAGGAGTAGGAGGGAACTTATTAGTGAGACCCTTCAAAAACCTTAAAACCACAGGAGACTTAAAAAGAGAAGGCTGATCCGGCAAACAGAGAAATGCCGATAAGGCCGAAAGATACCCCTTGACAGTGGCAACAGCAAATCCTTGCTGCGTCAGAGAAAGAGCAAACTGTAAAATGTCAGACAAATGAGCCTTCAAAGGGTCAACAGCCCTCTTCCCACACCAAGAGACAAATTTAGACCACTTATAAGAATAGATGGACTTAGTGGAGTCACGCCTGGCAGAAAGAATGACATCCACCACATCGTGAGGGAGAGAAGAGGAATTCAAGTTGCCCCGTTCAATCTCCAGGCATGAAGGTGTAATGTCTGGAGGTGGGGGTGTAGAACTTGCCCCTCCATCTGAGAGAGGAGGTCTGCCCTGAGAGGGAGACGGAGCGGCGGGTGAGAGGAGAGGTGGAGAAGGTCCGTGAACCACACCCTTCTTGGCCAATCCGGGGCGACCAATATGACTTGGGCCCGGTCCTGGCGAATCTTCCTCAGAACCCGAGGAATCAAGGGTATGGGAGGAAACGCGTAAAGGAGATGATTTGCCCAACTCAACTGAAACGCGTCCCCCAAAGCTCCTTGCATCGGATACTGGAGACTGCAGAATGACGGGCAGTGAGCATTCTCGCGAGTGGCGAACAGGTCCACCCGAGGAGTCCCCCACATCCGAAAGATGTCATGAACAACCTCCGGATGGAGCCTCCACACATGATCGGCAGAGAACTGCCGACTGAGAACGTCTGCACGAACGTTCAGAACTCCGGCCAGATGATTTGCCATTAGACAAACCTGATGGTCCTGAACCCAGGACCAGAGACGCAGAGCCTCTCTGCAGAGACACTACAATCCCACTCCTCCCTGCTTGTTGATATACCACATCGCGGTCGTGTTGTCCGTCAGGACTTGAACCGACTGACCGCGAAGGGAAGGGAGGAAGGCCTTGAGCGCCAGACGTATCGCCTGCAACTCTAGAAGGTTGATATGAAGCAACCTTTCCTCCAGAGACCAAAGACCTTTGATCTCCAGATCTCCCAGATGAGCACCCCACCCGAGAGTGGATGCATCCGTTATCACTGTGGCAACCGATGGAGGTAGTTGGAAAGGCTTTCCTTGAGACAGATTGCTTTCCACGCTCCACCATGACAGATCCTCTGCAGTTTCCCTGGAGATCCTCTCAGACTCCCTGAGATCTCCGTTGTGCTGAAACCACTGCCTGCGGAGGCACCACTTGAGTGCCCTCATGTGCCAGCGTACATGGTTGACCAACAGAATGCAAGAAGCCATCAGACCAAGCAGGCGAAGGACCTTCAGGACTGGAACAACCGCTCCATTGTAGAATAAAGGAATCATTTCCTGTATATCGCAAATCATTTGAGGAGGAGGGAATGCACGACATACAGAAGTGTCCAGTACCGCACCTATGAACAGGTTGCGCTGGGAGGGCACCAGGTGAGACTTGGGTACATTTATCGAAAAACCCAACCTGTGCAACAAATGAGTTGTCTCTTGCAGATGATGGAGCACCTTCTCCGGCGACTCTGCTTTGATCAGCCAGTCGTCCAGATAGGGGAACACAGGAACCCCCAACCTTCTGGGATGCGCAGCCACCACTGCCATCACCTTGGTGAAAACTCGAGGCGCAGTAGTAAGCCCAAACGGAAGGACCGCAAACTGGTAGTGCTGCGATCCCACCGTAAAACGGAGATACTTTCTGTGCGACTTCAGAATGAGGATGTGAAAATACGCATCCTGCAAGTCGATCGACACCATCCAGTCTTCTTCCATCAGCGCCTGAAGAACCTGTGTAAGTGTGAGCATTTTGAACTTCTCCTGCTTGAGATAGAGGTTCAAAATCCAGAGGTCCAGGATTGGACGTAACCTGCCATCCTTCTTGGGGATCAGGAAATACCGGGAATAGTACCCCTGACCCCTTTCCTGCTCTGGAACCACCTCTATCGCACCTTTTGGGAACAGTGTCAGGACTTCTTCCTGCAGGAGAAGCAGGTGGTCCTCCGAACAATAACCTTGGCAAGGAGGGTAATTGGGAGGAAACTCCTGAAAAGGAAGTCATTCCCATTTTCTATGAGATTGAGAACCCAAAGATCTGATGTAAACGATTCCCAATCCCGTAGAAAATGAGTAAGCCGACCCCCTACCGGACCCGCATGATCCCAAATGGTGGATCTAGGGCTGCTTTGCTGCTGCGGGTGGGGGTTGATTGTTAGAGGAGGAAGTAGAGGAGGAGGCTTGGCGTCCACGAGCACAACCCCTTTGTTTACCTCTGTATGATCTATACAAAGGGTTCTGCTGCTGCTGCTGGCTTTGTTTATAGGAACGAAAAGTGGATCTACCATATCCCCTAAACTTCCTAGTGGCAGAACCTCTAGCCTGCAGGCCCAAAGACCTTGCCGTAGCCCGGCTATCTTTGAACCTCTCCAAGGCTACATCCGCTTTCTTCCCAAAGAGGCCTGTTCCATCAAATGGCAAGTCCAATAAAGTAGATTGCACATCCGCTGAAAATTCAGAAGATTTCAGCCATGCGGCCTTTCTCGTGGCAACAGTAGAGCCCATTATCCTGGCCACAGAGTCCGCCGTGTCCATGCCACTCTGAATTACTAAGCGGGCTGCAGCTTGAGTATCAGAGACTACCTCATTGAAGTTCTTTCTATCTTCCTCTGGAAGCTTAGTCGCCAACTGTTTCACAGAGTCCATCAATGCATGAACATATCTCCCTAGCAGGCAAGTAGCATTGGTAGATTTTAGAGCCATGGTACCCGAGGAGAAAATCTTTTTTGCAGACTGGTCCAATTTTTTAGAGTCTTTATCTGCTGGCACCTGAGGAAAAGAACCTGCAGACCTGTTGGAACAAGCGGCCTGCACAACCAGACTTTCCGGAGAAGGATGTGAAGAGAGAAACTCAGGGTCACCAGGTGCCACCCTATAACGCCTTGCCACCTGTGGAAATAAAATTGACAATTGTGCCCCATCATTTCCCTGTTTCTGCCTGACAGCCATTTTTCTCAGACAAACACCCATTTTGTGTGTGACATGCTCTCAGCAACTTGTCTGAAAACTGTCCTTCACATCTCCATTGAATCTTGCACAACCCCCTGCTCCTTGTGGTCCAGCCAATTCCAAGAAGCCTGCCTGTGTGCCTTCCCCCAGTTGTGCCAGAGACTCAGCCACATCCTGTCCATTGTTGGTAACTCAGCCTGTCACACCAACTGCCCTGTGACCACCCCCAACTGAAAGAGGAAGCACGAGGTTAGGCCCTGAAACCACACCAACTAATAGAGGAAGCACAAGGTTGTACACTGTGAACACACACATTTCTGTGGTTCTGCCAATTCTGGGTACCAGCAGCAGATAGTTCCTGTTCTTAACTGTAAGACACCATGCACCTGGCATCTTAGTTCATTGACCACCCCTTCCTGTGTTTCAGCCAATTCCCAGAACCAGCAGATAGTTCCTGTTTTAAGAAATAGTTACTGCAAGCCAGAGAGCAGATGGTCTCTGTTTTACACAAGATAGTTCCTCTTTTTGACATGAAGCACGAGCACAAACCCCAAATGAGGAAGCCTCCCCCTTCCAACTGTCAGACTATTTCACATCGCAAGTCCCCTCACGAAGCCTAAGACACGCCCCCATTTCTTCACAATCTGGTCCTCTTGCTGATTTTTGTTCCTCTATCTGCCATGACCTGTTTGTTCCTCTATTTTGCCTCATGACCAAGACTGTATAAATGTCCTGCTGTTGAAAATAAAACACCCCCACTTCAAGAGAGGGACTTGAGAGATTGCTCCTGTGCCCGCTTGGTGCTGGAAGCGCTCCCCTTAACTCGAGTTATTGGTCTCCTCCTCCTTCATTTGAGCACCACGGACTTCTCGCTTTGCATTGACAAGAAATTATGATTTATTAAGCATAGAAATTCAGAAATGAGGTAATAAGTAAATTAAATTTACCACATTAATTGGCGCCCGGAACAGGGACATTCCCTTTCCCCCACGCGCCGGCGATATTGGACCCGGTACTGTCCCCTCCTGACCGTTGACGGACTTCAAAAGTGCACAACGCAGGGAATTCCCGCTAACTCCCTCGAGGCGAAGAGGGGGACCGACTGCGGCCCAGCATCCACACGAGGCGGTGAGGAAATAGCGGAACGTCCTGAACCAAAGCCCAACCTGCGAAGCAGACGAGTCCGAGGTTCTACAAATCCCACCTTGAAACTGCGCGCCGCGTTTTTCCAAAATCTTCAAGAGGCCTTCCAGTTATTTTTCGGTGAGTACTGCTGAAAAGTATAAAGACGAACCCACAGCTTTTGTGGGGGCGGTAAAGATACGCGTTTTGTTGGTTTCTCACCTATCTTTGGTGAGGACTACTAAAACTAGTATAAAAGACGGACTCACTACCTTGTGGGCACGGTAAAGATACATGTTTTTGTGTGTTTCTCACTTATTTTGTAAGGACTACTAAACTAGTATAAAAGATGGACTCACCTCTTTCGTGGGTACGGTAAAGATATTTGTTCTGTTTCTGTTTTTCTCACTTCTAAAATCTTTGAAAGTCTTGCCATCATGCCTATTTTCTCGAAAATACGTAAGATGGCAACCAAAAGGAGTATTCTTGAGAAGGAAATTCCCCTTCCTCCTCGGGATACTCCAGGACACTTCATGTATGCAAAACATGGTGTCGGTGCACTTATTTATTGTGATTTATGGGTGGATTATACTAAAGACCTAGAACACAGATATAGATGGCCTGAAAATGGTACTTTTGACATGGAATGTATTATAAAATTAGAGGAACAGTTATGGAAGAAAAAGAGAGTCCGCCAGTCACAGAGTGACTCAGTAGAGTTATGGAGAAAAGAAGCCCATAGGAGGCAACAGAAGGAATTGCATAACGTTGAAAAGGGTAAGAGAATGTCAGAGCAGGCCAAGAAAGAACAGTTACAAGAAATAGGGAAAGAAGTAGTTAGTGAAAGGAATAAAAGGGAACAATCAGCCATTTCTACTGGTTTTTATCCTGTATTGCCATCTGCACCTGAAAACATTAACATTGCATCAGCACAGCCTACAGCCCCACTACCAGAGGATACTTTCACCAATTTCCTCTTAGATACTCCACCTCCATATGAGGTTCCAGTAATTCAACACCCTCTGCCTCCGCCACCCCTTTCACAACATAATGCACCACCTCTCACTCCAGAAGGGGGTGCCGTAGGTCCAGACCCAGGTAAAACAATTCCCGACTGCCCCTATGACCCAACTCCGAGCAGCACAGGGGAGGCGGGCCGAATAAGTAAAATACTTCATGACTCCTGGGAAGAAATAAGACATCTACCAGCAATTGACACGTTTCTTCAAGCGGCCTCTGAGTTTCTTCGTACTGGAGAGAACTCACGAGCCATTAACGCTATGACTACAAGAAGATCACACCCTGTAAAAATGCACATGTATAGGTTCCTCCTTTGCTGCTTCATAAAACACAAACAAGCAGAGGAAAGAAATGTACCAGTTTCACTTTTTGAATTATTATATTCCGCATCCGACCACACTAGTCTAGAACCTATAAATGATGCACTAGACAGGTTCACCCGTAAGGTGACCCTTATTCTGCAAAACTTGCAAACAAATGAAGAGAATAAGAAACTTGAGGAGGAAATTACTGAACCTACTGAAAAAGTCCTACCCGTTCGTTCTTCCGCCCTTAGTTCACGTACACCCCCGCCTACATTCCTCCAAGGTCACTCTGAACGGTCATCTCCAGATGAGTTATTTGAAAATACATCCAATGCATTAGACTACTGGTTAGACCAGGAACTTCCGCTTACACCGGAGGAGGAGGAAATAGCCAGAACTGCGACCCTATGGGTCTCTCAATATAAGATATATGACAATGATCTCATAGCCCAGCTTTTTCTAGCATTACCATGCTCACATCAAAGATTAGCAAGTCTCTACATGGTACAACATCTCATCACACTCAATGACACTCATTTTAAACATGATCCAAGACTCGAAGATTTTCTGTCTGACTGCGCTGATAACATGTTCCTCCACAATAGTTCGGTTTTTCTCAACACATTTATAGATTTTAGACAGAAATACCAGAAAAAGACTGAATATAAATCTTTCAATAATACGTGTGGATCAACTAATAGACTCCCTCAAACACGCCAGTTCCCCATGAGAGAGGTCCACCCCAGAGCTGACACAAATGGAGCGCTACAACGCGTCTTCATTTATGTACCCTTGACAAAACTTGAGTTACTAAGGATGAAAGAGATGGTTCCCTCCCACTCAAAGGATCCTGCTGGATTCTTTAAGGAATTAGGAGATGTATTAATGATGGGAACATATACTCTTTCTGATATCACAGCAATTCTGAAATTATTGTTGCCATCAGGTATATATGACAAACTAAGAGAAAAAGATTGGGAAGTAGCAGGTGAACACATTAGATGGACTGAACTTCAGAATGACGAAAATACTAGAGTAGCAGGTCAAGGTATAGGAGACAGACTAAAAGCACTTCCTGGCACTATTTTAAAGGTGCTACCACAGTTACTAACAGTGAAAAAGGAAGACTGGGATGCCATTTCCTCCTGCAAACAGAAACATGGTGAAGACATAGGAGATTATTACACTAGACTTGAAAAGTGTTTTGCGGTAAATAGCGGCCTTATGCCGACAAGTAAGCTTACCCACATCTGTTTGTTTCCAAATTAGTAGATAACGCCTTGCCAGCCATTAAGGACAGAGTACTAAAAGTAGAAAGTACCTGGCAAGCACATACACCTCCACAGGTGTTACAAATGCTACAATAATCACCAGAATCGCATTAGGGATGAAGAAGAAAATGATAAGAAACGCATGAAAGATACAAAGATGAAAGCATTAGTAGCCCAAACTGCACCCCAGCGTCAACAGACACCAAGTAGCCAGACAAATATAAAAAGCACTTGTAATTATTGCAAGAAAATGGGACACTTCGTTAAAGACTGCCCTGTCTTAAAGCACAATTTGGCTACTGGTAAGACACAGCCACACCCATATCAGCCAAAACAGAATGGTTCCCTAGACAGTTCAACACCTTCAGTTCCACTGACAACACAAATGGCCCAAATGAATATTATAGACAGCGCCTACACTGAATATTACCCAGATTTCTCATGATGTTGCCCAGAGAGAGAAGATGACAAACTGCCCCTAATCCCCATTCCAGTAGATCAGACAGGTCCATTTATAGAGGTCCGACTTCTTGGGGAGGATAGGAAGTTTCTACTAGACACTGGGGCCAGTAAAACAACAATAAGCCATCAAGAGGTCCCAGAGGCTCCTCTCTCGGGTTCAAAAAGTATTTCTCTGGGTTTCTCGGGACAACCTGTGACAAACGTCACGTCAAAGCCACTGCCCTTGCAGGTTGGTCCCCTCATGACAACTACAGATCTTATATTGACAAAATCATGTCCAGAAAACTTGCTAGGTATAAAAACATTGAAAGAATTAGGAGCTGTCATTGTTTGCTCACCTACAGATGTCAGACTATTTCTGCGAGATTTCAAGGGCCACTACACAAGTAGAGAATTAGATGAGCGTTTGAAAGATTTGCCACACACCCTGTGGGCCACTGATTCCACCACAGTAGGATGTATGGAAATAACACCTCACAAGGTTACACTGAAAGAGGGAGCCCAACTACCACGTATAAGGCAATACAAAATTCCACCTCAGGCTGAAAAAGCATTAATGTTAATTATTCAGGACCTAATACAGTCAGGTGTGATTAAGGAAACAACTTCTAACATTTGCAATTCCCCTGTTTTACCAGTCCATAAAAAAGTGGAACCAGGAACACCACCTGTCTACAGACTAGTGGTGGATTTGAGAGAGCTCAATAAATGTGTCATTCCACAACACCCTGTGGTTCCAGACATCTCCACCCTACTCACAGCCATAGATGCGGAAGCAACGCATTTTTCAGTCATTGACTTGAAAAACGCATTCTTTAGCATACCTATTCACCCAGACAGTCAATACCTTTTTGGCTTCTCCTTACAAGGACGAAGTTTCCAATTCACAAGAGCTCCTCAAGGTTTCACAGATAGTCCAAGCATATATAGCCAAGCATTAAAAAGACAACTAGATACTGTTCAAATGCCCACGGATACAGCCATACTACAATATGTTGATGATATCCTCATTACGGCCAGATCTGACGCAGCATGTGCTGAAGCATCACTACTAGTACCAGAATTCCTAGCTGCAAATGGCCATAAAGTTTCCCCTGGTAAGCTCCAATTTTGTTTACAGCAAGTGGCATACTTAGGGCACTTGCTGTCAAAGGAGGGTAGGCAGCTTACACAGGAACACATCCAGCTCATACTACAAATACCACAACCAACAACACAGAAACAAGTTCGAGCCTTTGTTGGTCTCACCTCATATTGTAGACAGTGGATCCCACAATTTGCACTCATTTCCAAACCGTTAGTGCAGCTGACAACACTCGAAGCTGGCGCTACTCCACAATTACCCTGGACAGATGAACACACGCAAGCCTTTCAGTCTCTTAAAAAAGCTATGTGTCAAGCCCCAGTGCTGGCAACACCTAATTACACCAAAGATTTTACATTATTTGTAACAGAAAACTCAGGTACAGCACTATCAGTTCTGACCCAACTTCAAGCAGACAAACATAAACCATGTGGTTATTTTTCAAGCACATTAGATCCAGTAGCACAAGCATTGCCTGCATGTCTAAAATCAGTAGCAGCTACTGCACAAGCTATTAGACAAAGCGATTCTATTGTATTGGGACATCATCTGATAGTTCAGGTCCCACACGCTGTAGAACGTCTGTTAAACAGAACACAAACACAGCATCTGACAATAGCCAGACTCACCGGATATGAGATGACACTTTTTCATCCACACATTGAGATTAGACGCTGCAACATTTTAAACCCAGCAACACTGTTGCCACTGACCTCTCCTACTGAAGAAATTCACGATTGTATTGACATAATTGATTTAGTGACCAAACCAAGACCAGATTTACAAGATACTCCCCTTGCTAAGGCAGAAATGACACTCTTTGTTGATGGTTCATGTATGAGACTCCCCACAGGAGAATTAGCAGCAGCCTATGCCGTCACAAATGGTACAGACACTTTAGAAGCACACAAGATAGAGATACTGTCGGCACAGGCAGCAGAACTCATAGCCCTAACATGAGCATGTCACTTAGCAAAAGGAAAGTCAGTTAACATCTACACTGATTCACAATATGCCTTTGGAGTTGTACACAACTTCGGTACATTGTGGAGAGAGAGAGGATTTCTCACATCACATGGGTCCAGAATACAGCATGCTACACTCATCACTGCCCTCTTAGAGGCCAGTCAGTTACCAGAGAAAATCGCAGTGCTAAAATGTAAAGCGCACACAAAAGGAACAGATGAAATATCAAAAGGAAATGATTCTGCAGACAGAGCAGCCAAGTAAGCAGCAAACACAGAATTAAGTATACCACACCACCAATATACAATACGAGACCCCTTTTCTGACATCCAGGATGTCCAAACTCACGCCACACCACAGGAACTGCTAGAATGGAAGGAAAAAGGAGGGGTCCTTACAGATCAAGGCTGGATGACACCTGAAAGAGCAGTATGGTTTCTACCGGATGCCATGGTACAGGTTATGGTAAACACCATACATGGACCAGCGCATCTGGGAGAAAAAGCAATGTTAGACAGCATACAGAATATATGGCAGAACAAACATTTGAGAACTGCAGCCAAACAAAAAGTTAAAACGTGCATGATTTGTAATCAGTTCAACCCAGGAAAAGGCACAAAGGTGGAACAGGGAGGATTCCAACCCCCTGACCATCATTTGAAGTTCTCCAGATGGACTATATCCAGATGGAGAGATGTAGAGGTCACAAGTATGTGCTAGTTGTAGTGTGTGCTCTGACCAGATGGACAGAAGCCTATCCCGTCCCAGATTACACTGCAACGACAACTGCTAAACAATTAGTTAGAGAGTTTTTCCCGAGGTCTGGGTTGCCCCGTGTCATCTACTCAGATAACGGCCAACCTTTTTCCTCTGAACTCATGAAGCAAGTGTCTCTTCTGTTAGGGTACACTTGGAAGTTTCACTGTGTAAGACATCCTCAGGCAGCAGGTCTAGTAGAAAGACACAACCAAACTTTGAAGACAAAATTGGCCAAGATATGCACTGACAAAGGCGTGGACTGGATGGTAGCCTTACCGGTTGCCCTCTTTTACATGCGTATGGTAGCCCATTCCAGAACTGGCTTATCTCCATATGAAGTGGTCTTTGGCAGACCACCAAATATGTGGGGTACGCCAAGGCCTAAAAGAATAACTGATGTTGACAGTACTATGCTGACTGACTACCTGGCTTCCTTGATGTCTGCACTCCAATCTTGTCGTTCTCAGGTTGCTGCCACCTTCCCTGACAAAACCAACCCGGAAGAACACGCCATCCGACCCGGGGACTGGGTCCTCGTGAGGATCTTCGACCGGACCAGCCCCCTCCAGCCCAGGTGGAAGAAGCCAAGACTCGTACTACTAACAACACGGACAGCAGTGAAGGTCGAGGGCAGGAAGGGCTGGCTCCACGCAAGCCACTGCCGGAAACATTTTGGACAAAAAGACACTGTTGCTGATGGCCCTGCCAATCCCACTGACATTGTGACTGAACAATCTTTATTGCCTTTGGAACTAACCCCACAACAGGACTACAAATCAAAGTTAAGGTCTGCCATTCGGACTCTGGCTAATTAAGTCCATTGGGCGTTGGTCCAGTGGTGAAGCGGTTGGAGCATGGGAATGGATTTTAACACCTTGACTATGTGGGAGAAAGAAATAATGAACTCTAGAAAAAGACATAATGGTCCTATTATATGTTTTGTAAATCAAAAAGAGACTAGCTTAAATAAATAAAGAAAAAACAAATGATTTATTTTATCACGGACTCAAGTATGTTTTGTCACGGGTTGATGGCACCTGGTAGGTGTGCTCATGAAGCCCTCACCCACCAACCTAGTTGGTGGCATGCTTCATCATCGGGCCCACCCAGTGACACCTAGCGTGTCCCGGGTGTGCTTCGACGCCTGATTACAGCGGAGCAGGTATGTCGCTGTGTGTGCGGTGAAGACTGTTATGAGAGTGAGTTTAAAACGGCTTGGCGGGGATCCCAGTGCCCGAGGGCAAATTACACTTTAATGGCTGGGTCACCGTCAGCGGTTAAAAATAAGGCTGTTGGATGTTAGAGGCGAGTTACGACCTCCCACATCCTAGGAAGTGTCAACATGTTTCAGCCAGTGCCTTATGAATAAGCTGGCTTTCTTCAGGACAAAATAAAAGGGTGTGTGCAGTTAAAACTAGTGGGTGTATATTTCAGACTATGTGTATACACGCCCTAAAGTGTTTTTCTATGTGTGAGTGGGGGATTCCCATCTCAGAAAACACGCTAGTTTTTCAAATGTGCTACTTCAAGGTTAGAGAAGTGGCATGGGTTGACCAGAATTCTTGGTCAGAGCCTGCCGTAGACCTGTACTGCCTCCTTCGCTGCACCGGTGCAGCGAAGGAGGCAGTGACCCAGCCATTAAAGTGTAATTTGCCCTTGGGCACTGGGATCCCCGCCAAGCCGTTTTAAACTCACTCTCATAACAGTCTTCACCGCACACACAGCGACATACCTGCTCCGCTGTAATCAGGCGTCGAAGCACACCCGGGACACGCTAGGTGTCACTGGGTGGGCCCGATGATGAAGCATGCCACCAACTAGGTTGGTGGGTGAGGGCTTCATGAGCACACCTACCAGGTGCCATCAACCCGTGACAAAACATACTTGAGTCCGTGATAAAATAAATCATTTGTTTTTTCTTTATTTATTTAAGCTAGTCTCTTTTTGATTTACAATATATAACCGGGGGACATGGACTAGCTTTCTGGTCCTCTCTCTCCCTCTTGATACACGCACCTATTATATGTTTGACAGTATTATTTTTCCTCATGGCAGTTATGACGTGTCTTGGTTGGATTCTCCACACTGTTTTTCCTCCAACACAACACACCTCTCATACACCCAACAGCACTCAGGAACACACCTATCACGACCTACCCCCTCATGAACAAGCCCATAGACTAGCCTTGCGAAACAATACCTTCATACAGATGCTACACCACACTCAGCAGGCCAGTAATAGCACCAATTGTTGGATATGTGGCCGCATCCCACCTCATCAGAAAAAGGGAGGGATGCCTCTTTTTCCTTTCCCATTCTCTTATAATGGAACTTGTGAAGCCTGGTTCGCCCTAATAACAGATGACGATACTACCCCCACCTCCTGCCCTGACAGAAATAATTCATGCAAGAATGGGTGGCCTTGGGGGGATTTAAACAAGGTACTCAATACTGCCTGTTACCCTAATAAGGAGGGAGATCCTCAGGCGACAGGTACAGTCCTAGAAAGTGAAGAATACAAGCAAGGGAACATGACCATGTCCTACAAGATGTTAAATACCAAACCTAAAAAGAATGCTGGTCCCCCTTCCATCTCGGTCTCACCAGTAAAAGGACACCTGTGCATCCAGAAAAATGGCTCTGTTCCATTAGGACACAGTGACTGTCATACCACTATAAGTTTTGAAGACAGAGGAAAGTCCTCATTCCTAGCATCTCGCCATACTTATTTCATCTGTGGCCAAACGGCCTATGTGCAGCTGCCTTGAACTGGGGGGGAACTTGCTATATAGCATTCCTGTTACCCCCTGTCTTTGTGGCCCCATCCACTTACCACCGAGACCACCTAGTGCCCCATGTCAGACATAAAAGAACGATCGATACCTCCTTGGTTGACCAAACGGAAACCTCATGGGAACAGTATACAGATTTTAACAAAGGGTTCTTCTTCTTTGTTGGCCCTGTACAGAACAGCAAGCTTATACGCAGGTTGACAAGGACCTTAGAGGCTGTTGTAAACCAGACGGCGTCTGCCCTTGGGAGCTTAACCCAGGAGCAGCCTGCCATACGATTGGTTACTCTCCAAAATCGCCTTGTCCTTGACATCATCTTGGCTGACAGAGGCGGAGCCTGTAAAATTATAGGCTCTAGCTGCTGTATATTTATTCCTGATAATTCCCCATCTGTATACACGGCCATAACAAAATTACACAAGATAGCCGTAAATTTACATCAAGAACCTGGCACTCGGACGTGGTCTGACTGGTTCTGGAAGATAATATCGTCCTGGGGATGGCAACTGCTGTCAGCAGCAGGTATAATATTCCTGATAATAACTGGATGCTGCCTTTGCATCCAATGTGGTCCTGCCCTGTGCGGTCTATGCGCTGCAAAATGCATTCCTAAACCACTTGTCCAGCAGAGAGAAAGGGAAAGAATCATGTTACAAGAATGTATAAATGATCTCATGCAAATTGAGATATAATGTAGGTACACTCTGGGGCAAGGAGGGAATGTGGAAATAAAATTGACAATTGTGCCCCATCATTTCCCTGTTTCTGCCTGACAGCCATTTTTCTCAGACAAACACCCATTTTGTGTGTGACATGCTCTCAGCAACTTGTCTGAAAACTGTCCTTCACATCCCCATTGAATCTTGCACAACCCCCTGCTCCTTGTGGTCGAGCCAATTCCAAGAAGCCTGCCTGTGTGCCTTCCCCCAGTTGTGCCAGAGACTCAGCCACATCCTGTCCATTGTTGGTAACTCAGCCTGTCACACCAACTGCCCTGTGACCACCCCCAACTGAAAGAGGAAGCACGAGGTTAGGCCCTGAAACCACACCAACTAATAGAGGAAGCACAAGGTTGTACACTGTGAACACACACATTTCTGTGGTTCTGCCAATTCTGGGAACCAGCAGCAGATAGTTCCTGTTCTTAACTGTAAGACACCCTGCACCTGGCATCTTAGTTCATTGACCACCCCTTCCTGTGTTTCAGCCAATTCCCAGAACCAGCAGATAGTTCCTGTTTTAAGAAATAGTTACTGCAAGCCAGAGAGCAGATGGTCTCTGTTTTACACAAGATAGTTCCTCTTTTTGACATGAAGCACGAGCACAAACCCCCAATGAGGAAGCCTCCCCCTTCCAACTGTCAGACTATTTCACATCGCAAGTCCCCTCACGAAGCCTAAGACACGCCCCCATTTCTTCACAATCTGGTCCTCTTGCTGATTTTTGTTCCTCTATCTGCCATGACCTGTTTGTTCCTCTATTTTGCCTCATGACCAAGACTGTATAAATGTCCTGCTGTTGAAAATAAAACACCCCCACTTCAAGAGAGGGACTTGAGAGATTGCTCCTGTGCCCGCTTGGTGCTGGAAGCGCTCCCCTTAACTCGAGTTATTGGTCTCCTCCTCCTTCATTTGAGCACCACGGACTCCTCGCTTTGCATTGACAAGAAATTATGATTTATTAAGCATAGAAATTCAGACATGAGGTAATAAGTAAATTAAATTTACCACACACCGACCTGGAAACCACAGGAGCAGTCGAAGGTCTCTTCCAGACCTCCATTATTGGCTCAGTCAAAGCCTCAGTGAATGGGAGTGTAGGCTCTATTACAGAAGAAGGCGAATGCAAAACCTCCGTGAGGATGTTAGGCTTGTACTCAACAGTAGGTAAAGTCAGATTGAGCAGATCCGCAGCCTTCCTAATTACAACATGGTAGGGTGCCACGTCCTTAGATGGTGCATCAGAAACTGATGGCAAACCCCACTCAGGAGAGAGTTCCAGGCCACTAGCACTATGCAGGTCCTCAAAACAGTCCCCTTGATCCAGAAGTTCTCTTTCCTCTACTTCAGGATCTTCATACTCCTTTTCCTCCAAGAGGCGCTGAGCTCTGCGCCTCGACCACTCCAATCGAACCGAAGTCGACGGATCCGGTAAAGACTCTGACGGAGCCGGAACCGGCGTCGAACGTGGAGCGGGGCCAGCTGGTGGACGAGATTCTCGAACCGGCGTGCCACCTCGATCCAAATCACGAGGTCGTTCCGGAGCCGGCGAAGCCGTGTGCGGAGTCGACGACCTCGGAGGCGCCGTACCGAGCCAAGGTGTAAAAGGCGTCGGCATAAACGGCATAAAAGGTGCCGGAGCGTAAGCTTGAGGGACGCCCAAGTTATAAGACAATGGACCCATGGGACCAGCCGGTACACCAGTGGGGTACATTGCCCTCGCATAAACGCCAAACATAGCATTAAGGAAATGCGAGGGGCCCTGACCAGGACCAGGAAAGGGAGGGTACGAACCCATTGGCTGCTCCGAAGGAGGCTGCTCCGGCATCGGTTCATCTTGGCCCTCTTGATTCTCAGGGTCTTCCACCGGAGTCGGAGCCCGAGGAATCTCCCCATCTCCTTCATGCTCCGAAGAATGGCACGACTCCGGATCCGGTTCTTGCTCCAGAACCGGGGAACCTCCAAGAGATTGCATAGGAGAAGGAGACATGAAGTCTTTGTGATGTTTTCGAGACTTCCTCTTCGAATCTGAAGACTCTTTACCAGAGTGATGTCTTGGGCTATGCTTCCTCCTCTTGTGCTTCTTCTTCAAGGAGCCCGAAGCATGACCCGAAGCCGACTTCGATCCAGACCTCGACCTCTCTCTGGACCTCGACCTCACTCTGGATCTCGACCTCGAAGCCGATCTCGACCTCGACTTCGATCGCGACTTCTGCCTCGACCTCGAACGTCTAGACGTCGACCTGGAAGACCTTCCAGCGTCTCTTCCTTTCACCTTCACAAGCAGAAGCTTAGCCTCCCGCTCTCATAAAGCCTTAGGGTTCATCTTGAAGCAGGATCGACAGTTCTTAACATCATGGTCCGATCCAAGACACCACAAACAGTCACCATGCGGATCGGTAATAGACATCATACGGGCACACGATCCGCACTGCTTGAACCCCGTCTTCCTCGACGACATCCTCGACGAAGAAGAGACACTCGACAGAGAAACAGTAACACAAAATAGCAACAAGATACTATCTGAATCACAGAAGATCCCAGAAACCGTTAGCGTTGATGACGCGGAAAAAAGGGAACTGACGTCATCACGCCAACGTGGGTCTAATAAGGAGTCGGTGACGTCAGATGGAGTCGCGCACGATGCCGTGCTCCTATGACGTCGTCCACGCCGGCGTGCTCAAAGAATTTTCCGAAGGTTGCTGACGCAAGGGGGATATTCACAAGGTGAGGAATCCACAAGGCAGATGTATCTATCAGAAGCCCTGTGTTTGAACATTCTGCCTACTGATCTTTTAAAAGCCCGAGTAACTAACTCTTGATCGTTTTAGCAGCTGGCAGTCTGTCCGTGGGGTCATTTAATCAACAGTTTACTGGCTCAGGTTTTTACAAAGGAGCATTAAAAGAAGTTAAACAACATACAAAGAGAATCAACATTTCTGCAATGTCAATTCTTGTGATATTATAGGGAGTTAAAGGGTGTATAATGTGCCTTCCACTTCATCATGTACCTAGAATGAAGACACGCCTTTATATGCTCAGCAAGGTTTGCTTGGTTAGAAAATTTGATATTTCTTGATCTGGATGAGTGAAGTTTCACACAGAAATAAATTAAACTAAGTCAGGCCAAAAGACAATCTAGTTCTCAGCCTCCACCCTGATCCATGCTACAGACGATGCATCATGCTAATGAGCAGTATGTAGGGCTGAACGGAGTGTGTTTCCCGTGATTAGCCAATTCTCCAAAGGCCTCTTAACGGGTGCTTAAGAGCAACATTATGAAATGTACTCTTTGTTAGAATTTCTGGAGACGCGCTGCTCCTCAGTTAATAGAAGTAAAAAGAGGACTGCTTTATCAGACTACACTGTAGTAGGAACCCCACGTTAGATATCTATAAGTGGCACTGGGGTCACAGTGAATATTCATCTCTCCCATACAATTCTGCATGCAGCCACCAACCCACTCCCGCCCACATAGCCAGATCTTCAGCGTTACTGAAAGTACCTTCGCCAAGGACGAGAGTCCTTTTATAAGGGACTGTCGAAGCAGGAAGGTCTTCAGCCAGTCTTCGATGTGCTCCAGTACACTCTGCTGGGCCGCGCCCTGGTCCAGTGGAGGCGAGAAAGCCACTTCATTGTCGATGAGCTCCACTTGCACACATAACAGAGGTGCATGCTGCCAATGAGACAAGATGGTGGTCAATGAAACATACAGAATGGAGACAAGAGCCTTCACGTCAATTACTAGTGTCGTGCAAGCCGATTGGCTAAGTGGCTTTGAGTAACTGCAAAAGAGGCCATTTAATTGTAAAACAAGAACAACGTGAAGGAAATATTTCAGTTAAAAGTCATGATCAACACAATGTATCTTGAGTCTTTCGCATACAAACTACGGTCTTTAAAGTGGATGCATTAGAGTGTCAATTCAATTTAATTCAATAAGCTTTATTCGGTTCAGATAAAACAATCATAATAGCACAGTTAAAAACAATTATTAAAAGCCAATACACATCATAGAATAGATGGAATACAATCATAGTTATTGATACAGCTTAAAACAACATACTTTTCCTTGCATGAATTGATCTCAGAATAAAAGTTGCAGTATAAAAACAAATATCAGGCTCTCACATTTTAAACAATAAACTCATAGCAGGTCTCGTAGTCAAAGTGCAATATTTTTTGAACAAGGGTTTTAAAAAGCAATACGGAGGTTCAGATACAAATCACATATAAGAAGAAAGTGCAGAGTACTTTGTTTGGTACGTCCATCACATGGACAGGGGGAAACAGGATACTGTTTTACACAAGGGAAAGCTACCAAGTGATGGACAAGGCCCAGTCTCATTCTTGTGAGGACAAAACGGTGCGAGGATCTGGTTACCTGGCTCAAATAGGTTTGAAAACCCTCAATTTCCAGATATGAGTAATAGAACTGGCAAGTTGTTAACTGCACTACGTTAATCTGGCATGCATTCTTTCTGTGCCACAGAAACGTATTCTTCAATTCTACTTTGAGCAGCTCTATTACTTCATTAGGTTTATCCAGGATGCTTAATTTAAATAGATCCTTAAAAGTGTGTGCTATATAGTTAAGCCATGGGATCTTTAGACAATTATCTAATCGGAGACAATCTTTAATAATCATTCTATTGAATAGAGTCTCTTCCTTCAGCCATATTGTTCGTCAGAGCAATAATGGTCTGAACACGATTAGGTCCGTCAAATAATTAATCCCCACTTCACTATGAACTAATTCAGTGGAGGCCGAAGTAGGTAAACCGAGCAGCTTTTTAAGAAACATATTTTCCTCTGTTTTCAATTCATCATTAAAGTGTTGACCCATACCCCCGCACCGTATAGTGCGATTGAGGCACATCTCGATTTGTAAATATGCATCATATCTTTTATTCAACGGTCCCCTAGTTTCGCAGCAAACCTAAAAACCCCATAAACACTTTTTGCCATTTTAGCCCGGACATTTGTCATCTCTTGCGACCACTTACCGTCACCAGAGAAAGTTATCCCTAGGTAGCAGAACTTACCCACAGTTTGTATTTTTTGCCCTTCTATAAAAAAGGATTTAGTTCTCCCTGGCCTCAGGCCACAAACCATAGCATATGTTTTAGTCTTATTGATCTGCAACTTCCTACCCTTGATAAAATCAACAAACTTATCTATCAGCCGCTGTAGACCGATAGGTGTTCTGGATAAAAGTACGGCGTCATCTGCATAAAGCAGAACCGGCACATCCTGGCCCTCCACCTGAGGTGCATCCGACTTTACAAGTTTAAGTGCTGCGTCAACTTCGTTAATAAAGAGTGTAAAAAGTAAAGGGGCAAGGACGCAGCCTTGTCGGATACCACATTTAACATCAAATTTAGGGGTACACTCACAACTTTGACCATACCGTACTGATGTTAACAACTTTTCATAAAGCCTTGCCAAAAAATAAATAATGGAGTCTGGGGCTTCAAGACCAAGTAAAATCAGCCAAAGTAAAGCGTGATCCACTAAATCAAATGCGCTGCCGAGGTCTGTGAAACATAGGAAAAGGGACCCTTGCTTAGCACATGTATATTTTCCGATTAACATTCTAAATTAATGCACTGTTCAAGGGTTCCCCGCCCTTTCTTAAAACCATATTGGGTCTGTGTTAAAATCCTATTATCCACAGCCCACTCCTCTAATCTGACAAGTAGTTTAATAGACGATTCTAGAAGAGAAATTGGCTTCAGATTTATCCCCCTTCTTAAATATGGGAATAATGATTGATTCTCCCCAGGTAGAGGGAGCCCCCTCCGTTACAACTCTATTTAATATGGGGCGTGTATTAATTAAACAAATTAAACAAATGGAATGTACACAATTCATCTGGGAACTTAATCACGATTTATGTGACTGCAGCTGCTGTGTTTTTTATCTATGGATTTCCTGCATTTTTTGCGCCTCCTGCACAATCCAACGTCTATCACAAAATGTGAAAATTGTGCCAAAAATAATATGTTTATAGATACAGATAACAAGGTACCAAAAAACACTGCACTTTTTTATCACCAACATGTTGTAGTTGGAAGGCAGGCTCTTCACTCAAGAGTCTGGAGCCACTCAAGTAGGAAAAAGCCTGATGTACAAACATGTGTTGCGACAGCAAAATCGGGTTTTACTCTGTCCTAATCCCATATAAAACATGGTATATTTTTACCAGCTCCTAAAATGGCTTTGCGAATGGATACACATTTGCAATTTGGAAGGGGTGTGATGTAGGCATCCCATCCAAATTGCGAATCAGTATGAAAACGATTTTATGCGACCATAATCCGGTTGTAAATCATTGAAAAATTATCAACTCTTGAGTTGGGCTGGTAATGAATTTGCAAAAGGGAAGTTTTCTGCCTTGGGTTGAGACCCTTTCCCATTTGTAAATCTAAAAATGGTTTCGTTTCGGAATAAATAGTGATACCAGAAATAAACAAAACTTTTTAATCAAACGTAAGAAAATAAAGAGTTTTGTTTTAAAAAACTCAGCCCCGTTTCCTTTTACGCAAATGGGATCAATGTGAAAAAAAGAAGTTTGTTGATGGATAGTCACAGACTGCCCTGGCAGAGTACTATCCCTGTGATGTCCTTCAATCGGAGTGACTCACAATTTGCAGCCTACCTCATGAATACTTATGAGGTAGTTCAGATTGCAACCTACTATGAATCTTTTACTTTGTTTTCCAAACTGACCTATTTGTACATAGGTCGCTTCACAAAACAATTTTGTGACAAATATTTGTGAGCAGAGAGTGCATACATCATGCCCCAAGTTCATTCTTTAAGGTTAGGCCTTAGGGTGCAGCTACAGCCTGATAGATCCTTTCAGGGCTCCAGACTACTTCCAGCTGTTTTTATCTGCTCAGCTTCATCCAGCACACAGACTCCAACATTCCATACAGCATCACATTCACACAGCATCTAGACTTGATATTCTACAGAATGCCCGCTCAGCCTATGCAAGCACAGTCAAGCCGAGACACTACATGAACTATTATTAAGGCCTGAAAATATTTTCCGTCACACCTGACAGCTATCTACAAAAGGTTAATGAAATGGTGATCACGCCTGGATTGTGAGGTCTAATGCCAGTGGTGCTGGAACAGTTGTCAGCGAGGGGGGCTGCCGTCAATGTCACCTCACTGAAACTCAAAACTCTAAAATCTAAGTGTCACACAAAGAACAAGTGTAGCAAAATCAGCCACGTCCCTTCAGAAGGAGAGTGGTAAGGATGTGGTGTGTGGCCGGTGGTGCATTTTGGAGAACAGTCGCAAATATACTGAAGCATGGCATGGTAGCGCACTGTCATTTACAGACATCACGTTTTCCATCTAAAAGGCTAAAAGATTAGTACAGTGATAAAACTGCATAGGGCACAAATGATAAGATTGTACCTATCAGGTTTTAGCGAACATTTACCATTTGTTCATCACCAATTGAAGTGGCTGGATTTGATTTGATCCTATAAAAATCTTTGTATTCATCCCACTTCATAGTTACAAAAATGTGCTTCGTTTGTACTTTCCTAATTGCTGATACACTTTGAACTATTCGTAGAGTTGCTTTAGATGTACTTAAATGTTGTTGTGTGTTACAAAAGAATTGACATCCTACAGCCTTTCCTTTCACACTCCCTGTACCCCCAGCAAGATTGTTACATAGTTAATTTCATAAAATCCCCACTGTTTGCAGTCAGAGAAATAAAAGTAAACACCAATCTGCATGTTAAAAGAATAAGCAGCAATTTATGTGAAGACCTATTTATTTTATTTATGTATTTATACATTTATAGAGCGCATGGTTACACCACCAGTGTTGTTGTGTATCGATTTAGATTCCGTATGCATTTCACGATTTATGCCCTCTTATAGGTACAATTGACACGTTGGCCTTATATAGGCATAGAAATCCAGTCCTTATTTAGGCATAGCCCATGCTATCCAAATACAGGCATGGCCACTTCTATCCGTTCATCTAAGTCACAACGATTTCTTTGAAAACCAGACTCTTAAGCCGTTAGGGACTTCCCCTTTGTTGGATATGGATTTCTCAAAGAAATCATTTATTATGCATGAACATATATTCCTCAGGGGTTCTTTAATGACGTTCATATGCCCGACTTTACGTCAATACTAGAATTCCTAAACACCTTCAAGGTATAAATATACCTTCACTTGCTATGGCAAAGCACTGTGTGGTTTGGTGCAGTTCACCTACCTACTTGCACGACGCAGCTCGCCGCAGCAAGTCCCGAAGGAAGCCAACTCTCCAACTGACGCACTGACTAGACGCTGTCATTCTCCTGCCGAGAATCCAGCTCCAGTGTTTCTGACTTCCCTTGCGGGATGTTGGGAAATCGAGTCCCAGGAAAGAGATACCAACCGCCCTCATTTTAAGGTATGGAGCGGATTAAAACCCTAGAGGAACCTTTGGCAGATTCTTGGCAAAACTAAAATTAGCTAAAACAGAACCTACGTCTTCCCTCGTACTAGACTTAGGTTAGGTACCCTGGGGTAGGCATATTTTAGAAGCACCATTTCAGTATTTTAGCCTGTGTTATTTATGTATGTATTTTTATATATGTCATAGCAACAGACAATGCTATTACAGTATTACTTTATATTACTATTTACGCTGTATGCATTATACTTTGCATTCTGTCTAACGATTGTAGCAGTTCATATCTCTTGCATGAGAAGTAAGTCTGTTCAATTAACCCTTTTATTGAAACGCCTGTCTCACTATTTCTGTACAACTCTGTAGAAACGAAGCATGCACGATTAACTGAGTGAAATAGTTATCTATTGTTTCTTTGAAGATATTGTTTCGATTCTATGGGAAACAAAGTTGTCATGTTTATGCGGTTGTCAGAGACTAATCCCTTCTTGTTTATTCGAGAAAGTTTCTAGTGACCTCTGAGTTAGCTGGCACACACACAGTTAAGTTTAATGTACTCGATAGAGGCATACTGACATCAGTCCTATGTCAAATCTATAGTGTATGTTATTCCAATGCGCAGAGCCTATTAGGGATATAGGAACTAAACTACAGTGTGTCCCCGCGCTAATAGACATACTCTGGGGTGATACAGCTGTCATCCGCCTATGATGCTCTGTAGAGCTAACTTATAGGTCTATCCGGTTTGTCCGAACAGCCATGTCTTTAGATGTCTACAAAAACTGCTTTCACATGGTTCTGTTCTTAGATTTAGTGGTAGGGCATTCCACGTTTTGGCTGCACGGTACCTAAATGAGCGAGCTCCCATTCTAGCTCTGAATATTCTCGGTACAGTGACCTGTGCCATACCCATAGACGTTAGGTTTCGTCCAGGGATGTAATGGGTTATCAGCTCTTGCAAGTATCTAGGGCTTTTCTTTGCTACAATACGGTGGCAGTGGCATATTGCCTTAAGAGCAATTCTCCTTTCTACTGGGAGCCAGTGTAAGGCTTTCAGTGCTTTCCTTGTATTTGCTCTTCTTGGCAGTCACAGTACCATCCGCGCCGCCACATTCTGAACTCTTTGTAATTTGGTAAGTCCAGTTTTAGTAGCACCCAGGTAAAGTACATTCCCATAATCTAATTGGGAGGTTATTACTGCATGTACTATAGTTTTCCGGGATTTTGGAGGTAGGAGATCTAAGACCTTCCTCAGAATTTTCATATTCCCGTAACATTTACCTGCTACCTTCCAAAACTGAGTTTCAAAGGTCATCTCGGGATCAAGCCATATACCTAGGTTTTTGACTTCTGATTTAGGGGAGGTAGTTGGCCAAGAGTTTCAGGCCACCATGCGTGAGACGATATGGATGGCGCTCTGCCTACTACCATGACCTCAGTTTTGCTCCTGTTTAGCTTGAGGCAGTGGTTAGACATCCAATCTGCCACCTCTTCTAAACAGGAGAACCAGGAAGCTGCTTGGCCCCTATCTTGTGCTAGCATCACAATTAGTTGTGTGTCGTCAGCGTATGAAACAATCGACACCCCATACTTCTCCACACACTCCGCCAATGGCCCCACATAAATGTTAAACAAGGTGGGGTTCAAGATTGAGCCCTGTGGGACCCCTTGAGCCAAGGGAATCTTCTTCGATAGATGAGTTTGTTGAGCAACTTGGAAACTTTGTGTGGAGAGAAATGATGTCAACCAGCTTAATGCCCTATGCCTTATGCCACACTCCTCTAATCTTTGAATGAGAAGCTTATGGGAGATAGTGTCAAACACCGCACTGAGGTCTAGTAAAATCAGTGCAGCTGTTTGACCTTCGTCTGCATATTTCCTCAATGTTTCAGTGGCTATGAGAAGAGCCGACTCAGTTGAGAGTGCCACTCTAAAGCCTGATTGGGAAGGATGCAGTAGGTCGTTCTTATTTATGTGGTCTATGAGTTGTTTATTATTTGCTTTTTCTGCAACTTTCGCCACAAATGGCAGCAGCGAAATGGGCCGTAAATTTTCCAGCACTGTGTACTCCAGTGATGGATTCTTTTTGAGTGGTTTCACAATGGCCTGTTTCCATTTTGTGGGGACCACGCCCTTTTGAAAGGAGCAGGAAATAAGCTCAGAAATATATGACATGATCGCATTAGCTTCCTGTATTATAATTTTCGGTTGGGCTGGGTCCAAAGGGGATCCCGATTTTATCCCTTTTGCTATGTTGGTAATTTCTTCCAGTTCCTGTACCTTGAATTCATCCAGCGTTGCCCCAGCAAAGTTAGTCTGGCTATCCTCTGCCATAGTAGTTTCTTCCCACACTTCAATTGGGAAGGTATAGTAGATTTTTGTCACTTTATCTGCGAAAAATTCTGCCACCTTGTACGGCTCCCCTCCGAGGCATCGGTATCATTCCTGTTTTGCTGTGTTCTTAACGATTTTAGTAATGCAAACATTTATTTCTGGGAATTGCTGGCATCTTCTATCCTTTCAATGTAAAACTTACATCTGACTTTCTTAATTAAGGAATTATATTGTTTTAATTCTTTTTTATAATTTCCGTTCGCCTCACTACTATATTCCTTCCTCTAGACTCTCTCGCACCATTTACATTCTTTTTTGGCTATCCTTAGCCATTCACTAAACCAGGGGGCTGTTGTATTTTGTCTTTTCGGAGCCCTGGTGCTCCACGGTGCTGTCTTATCTAATGCCTCTGTGATCCATGTTTCCAATTGATTGTTGGCTAGATTAACATCTATGTCTAAGATGGCCTTTTTCTCCATTAACCTCTTCGAGGCTTATGACGAGCTCAGCTTCTCATGAGGCACAGTTGAGCTGTGCTCATGACGTGCTGAGCTCGTCATAATGGCCGGGAACGCCCACGCGGGACTAATTCCCCTCCTGTGCGGGGCGTTCCATTGTGTGGGCGGAATCATGACGAGCTCAGCTCGTCATGAGCACAGCTCCACTGTGCCTCGAGTACCGCGGCCCCGCACTGCCCCCTCCCCCTCGCACCGCGAGGGAATTAGCCCCGCGGCAAAAGGGTTAAGGCATGTGTGGAAGAATTGGAGTTGAAATTCTTCCAATTCCTCGTCGTAATGACCTTAGTACGTTGTAGTTCCCTCTTTCTGTGAGGTGGCACCGAAAATTGGACTAGATAGTAATCCGACCAGAGAATAGGCCATGGTGTCTCAACCTCTATATCTTCAAAGTTAGAGAAGATAGGATCTAGAATGTGGCCTCCTTGGTGCGTTTGAGATTCTACTCTTTGTACTAGGATAAGAGTCAGTAGGTCGCTGCGTAGGGTGCATACTTCTTGGTTCTCCTGCTTATCAAAATGTAGATTCAGATCACCTAGTACCAGAAAGTTTTTGTGTCGAAGTGCGAGTTGAACTACTTTCTCTTTCAGTGTAGATATAAATTGTGACCCTGGTCCTGGAGGACGGTAGATTAGAAAGCCGGCTAAGGTATTATCTAAAGTATTGTATGCTGTAGCCGATAAGGTGAAAATGAACGCCTCGCATTTGTCGAGGTCAGCCTGTTTAATTTCACACTTCATTGAGGATTTAAAAATAATGGCTATGCCCCCTCCTGTTTGTCTTACCCGATCTTGCCTTACTAACATGTAATCACTAGGGATTGAGTCCAGAACATCAGGGGTGGAGCTCTCATTCATCCAGGTCTCAGTCAGAAATAGAGCGTCCAATGATCTTTCCCTGAGAAGGTCCTGTATCTCATATTTGTGTTTCACTAATGATGTACAGTTTAGCAGTGCAAGCTGCATTCAATCTTTATTGTTTTTGTCCTTATTACCCCTTAGTTTCTTATTGCAGTGTTCACATTTCCACTCATAACTGTCTATCTGTATGCTGTGTTTTTGCAAGATATATCAATGGGCATTTCCAGTCTCCACAGCTCTTCAGCAGTGTACCGGAGTCTCCCAAGTGGCTCAGCAGGACCAGGGGTCCTGGCCCTTGGGCCCTGCCATACGCGGACGGGCGCAAATACAGGTAATGACAATACAAGAAGTGAAGTGTTTTAAAATAAATAAATGCAGGTGCCGGTTATCCAAGTATTACAAGTATTAAAGATTTAGAAAGGTTCAGGCTCACGCCCGCGCTCTCACCAAAGTGTCTGCATTGCAGCGCTCACACAGGGGACTAAATAGTGGATCGGGCGTGCAATTCCTGCTCCGCCTCCCCACCCGGAAATGATGACCTCTGCAAGGTCAGCCACGCCCTCCACACAACGGAACAACGGAATGGATGGGTCGGGCAGCTACAATTAAACAGATGTACGTTGCGGCGCAAATACAGGTAATGACAATACAAGTCATAGCTTGACAATTAACCTCTGACAGTGAATGCACAGCAAATGTGACAAGATAAAAACAAAAGTTAAAAAGCATCTGTGTTGCTAATTCACCTTCTGAACTCCAGCCTGGTTATTTGGGGAGCGCTGCAGCATCCGCCGCATCCCTACTTTCAGCGCCTATGTTCAATACAGAGGTTTTTTGAGACAAGTAGATGTGCTACTCCTGGTTCGGTTGCGTAGCAGCACTGCTCCAGGAACAACCTTCGCATTCAAATCCTTTAATTCCTTCCGTGCTCATGACGAGCATGAGGCACGGTGGCGCTGTGCTCTTGACGAGCTCAGCTCGTCATGACGCGCGGCGCCCACACGGGGAGTTCAATTCACCCGCTGTGCTGAGCGTTCTTTACAAACGGGCGTGGTCATGACAAGCTCAGCTCGTTATGAGCACAGCGCGACCGTGCAGCGTGAGCTGACCAGCTCGTCACAAGCACCGTGGCGCTGCGCGCACCCCCCCCCCCCAGCGCCGCGGGGGAATTAGCCCCGCGGCGAAGGTGCTAATAAAAACTAATGACATCATAGATGCCCATTTAGTTTACGAGGTCAATCTATATACATAATGAATGAATGAACCAAGGACAATGAAACCTGTTAAAACCCTACAAATACCTTTTAGGCGTAAATGGTTTTACTACAGTGTAATTTAGTTGATTCTGCCATCTAAATTGAGGCTTCAGTGTTGCATACTTCCAATGGCTCTGAATAATATTGCAGAAGCTAGTTATAGAGTTACATTTCAAATGGGCCTCTCTTTCTAACAGGTAAACAATGAAAGTATTATAAATCAGAGGAGAATGGTACAACTTTTAAAGCTTGCAAGATAACTCAGTGAATGAAGTTCTTCCTGATGGCATTTGTACGACCTGCAAGTCACAGGTTTCAACACATCAAAGCCAACTCTACCTTTCATCGTTACTAGGCTGATTACCACCTGTTATCTACAATCAATGCTTAAGTTGTAATAAAAATATTATAATAATTATTTTGTGTCACGACCCACTATATTTCCCAGATAGCCACTGCAGGTTACACCATACACTGCTTATGCCAAGTCTCTCAAATGCCAGTACGGACGCTGCTAACGATCACACTCCTACAAATGTGACAGTTGTAGATCACACAAACCTGAAAGAAGGACCTAGACGTGTTGGTAGTAATAACTTTTTAGTGTAATAAATTGTTTAATACTCTCCTGATGTGTCCTGTTTAAAAATAGTGAGACGTGTGGTGTTAAGAAATAACTGCAAGTACTGAGCACCAGCAAACACTGGCACAAATTAAGCACTGCCTAAGGTGCTAGTATAACTACGTAAAAATAATAATAAATATTATTATTATGAATAAACATTTCATTCTACCATTATTTGCACATCTTGCGGAGTATCTAAGCTGCCTTCTACATATAGTAGAGGGTGTTTTGAGGATCACATCGGTATGACTGGTGACCTTCGTGTGTTATTACATTTACATTGTGCAGGAGAGTAAGGAGTTGGGATCGCTCTCAATTTGAGATACCATAACATAATGTAAATAGACAAATGGGCATTTGACTTGCAGGTGCATCAACTAATGACTTTTAACCAGCACTGAGGAGGATCACCCTCCAGCTGGGACTGAGAACTGGGCACTACGAAACTGACACAAATATTGCCTTGCCCTTCGAAAAACATATAATATATCAGTGAAGAAGTGACAAGAGTGCCAGATGGATAGCTCAGCAAGTTAAGCACTCACTGCTGACATGTGGGGTCGTCTGCAGGTCATAGTTTTTGTTAGACGGCAACCTCAGGGCCGAGCAGGAGTGTTCCTGACCACCCTAGGGCCCACCTCACTACGTACAGAGACGAGCACTGGCGAGAGACTTCTCAGGGGGAGTGTCTCGAATCCAGGATCGTACACACTATACCCGCACCACACGACAAAGAGACACCACACCGTAGCTTCTTAAGAACGTTTCTTTATCTCGTAATTCAAAGGATCTTTATGATCGGCAAAGGCAGGTAGTTATAAATAGAGCAAGGGCTCAAAGAGTCTCGGTCAGGGTAGGGGTAGCGGGACAGTCTTATGGTTCAGTGTCAATATCGGTACTTATCCCGCGCACAGCTCTCAATCTTCGAGCCGGGGGATACGATGTGATCTTTGGGGACCAGCCGGACCAGGAGAGTCAAGGAGCCGCGAGTCACTCAGCAGGGCTCAAGCAAGATGTCGGAGGTCTTACGATCTTCAGGGGAGCCACGAGTCACTCAGCAGGCCTCAAGTGTTCCAAAGTTGCAGGGGAGCCGCGAGTCACTCAGCAGGGCTCAGGTGTTCTAAAGTTGCAAGGGAGCCACGAGTCACTCAGCAGGGCTCAGGTGGTCCAAAGTTGCAAGGGAGCCGCGAGTCACTCAGCAGGGCTCTCGTCGTTCCAGAGTCGAATCTGTCGATAGTCCCGGAGCATCCCCAGTTATAGGACTGCTCCTCTTTGATCTCCGGAGTCTGGTATGCGGGGTCTTAGCACCTGGGAGCCGCTTGTTGGGGTTTCCTGCCACGCGGCCCTTTGATCCATTCATGTCAGGTTCGTGAGGAGCCCCAGACACACAGCAGGCGTGGAGCCAGCCCTCAGGGTGGCCGGAGGGCGATCGAAACCCATCCCTCGAGGGGAGGTCGGAGGTGTGAGAGAAACTGCTCCTCCCTCTCTCACTCAAGGGGAGCGCGCTGTCCTCCAGCCAGGGGGGTGCCTCTCAGCCTAGGCCGTGCTGGATCGGGCGGCCATCTTAGATGCCGGGAAGTGGGCACACAGGGCCTACGGGCCGGGAAGATGGAGGCACGGACGGGGCAGTCCGGGAACGGGTGCGTGTAACATGGAGGGAAGGGTTGGCTAAGGGTCAAGGAGGACCACGCCACGAGGCCGGGTCTAACAGTTTTGAATTATAGGCAATATATATTCCTTTAATCCCTCCGAGTTCAATAAATAGAGTACCATTGACTGGCTAATAGTAACATTATTTCCTAAACACATAAACAAAAACACTGATGTAAAAGGCTCTATAAAAACAAATCAGTATTAACAGAAAGGGAATATTATCATTCGACTTTAAAGCTACTAGGAGCAAACAAAGGCTAAATAGACATGTATGGAGTAGTACAAACAAACGACATTCCATGTGAATGATCATGAAGCAGGTCTGCTTCAGTGGCGCTATAAAGCATTCATTGATCCACAGACTAGATGCAATACAAACTGGTCATGCAGGCTGATTTTAAAATATATTAGAGGGTTAACAAGCGGCTCAGCTGGGCTTTTATACTTACTTCACAATCCAAGAGCGTGTTTAACATGGATGCCAGGCTGGTGATTGTCACTTTCTTGAGGCCCTGCAACACTAGCACATCTATGTGCTGAATGTATTCCTGCCAGGCAGGGGAGGCCTCACTGATACCAACTGCCTCAAAGGACTTCTGTACAAGTGAGTGAATGATCTGCCCATCAGGAAGGAGCTGCCGTTCCAAGTCAAGCTCGAGGGTTCTTAAAAGGAAACAAGAGTTATTTTATTTCGGAAACACATAGCTCAAGCATAGGGGGCCAGATGAACAAACTATTTTTACACAAAAATGCATCCAGAAGTGTCATTAGGGACGACCAGCAGTGGAATTTTACATATACAAAATTGCAATTACAATAGTGCAAAATCTACCAAAATAGCAAATGTAAGGTGTAGCCGGTTTAGGATAAAGGTGAGTGCATCAGTGTTCTCACAAGAAGCTGGATAGGTACCACTGGAAATGTGGTGCACAACAACAAAAATGTAACTTTCTGGACTGAATATGGCCGTAGAGCCCGCTGTAGGGGGCTATAGTAGTTGTTAAAGGCTCAGAACCGGAGTTATAGGCCCAAGCCACAGGCAAGGGTCTATAACGAGGGAGAGGGCCTTTAACAACTGGTATAGACCGAGGCAAATTGGCTATAAGGCTGTTAGCACATTCCGTCCACTGCACTGAGGGTAGAATGTCCTATATTAAAAAAAGAAGCAGGAACACAAACATTGGAATGTTGGAGTAGAAAAGCTTCTGCTAGTCATTTTTAGTCCTGTGCAACTACATTGTTTTCATTGGCGTTACCAACATAACAGTCTTCTTATAAAAAATCCAATTTCTTATTCTACCCCATTTGTACACCTCAATAGTGCTTAATTTGAGCCGGTGGTTGCAGTGGAAGACAACTGGCACTCATGTTTAGGGACCAGCCCTTATTTTTCATCATTCGATATTTCCTGAGACCAAGAGAGAGAAAACACACAAAGCTGGAAGAAGGAAGAAAAAGACAGATGAAACGTCTCAAAAGGAGAAAGCAGGAACCTGCAAGAGTGAGATCAAGGGACAAGGAGTGGCTGGAAGTGGATTAGAGACTTACACAGCTAGCGGTGACACTGAGTGGTGACCCTGATTTCGAGGCTCCCAGATTCCGAGCTGGACTTGTAGCAGTAGCCAATTGGCTCCGTACCAATTGTCTACAATTGAATGCTACTAAGACTGAAGTGATGATCCTTGGAAAACAAGCTGAGCTATGGGGAGATCAGTGGTGGCCTCCAGAACTGGGTGTTACTCCTATACCGGCAACAGAGGTGAAAAACCTAGGGATTTGGCTGGATCCTGCGCTCACCTTCATTGGGCATACGAAGAAGGTTGCAGCCACATGCTACGGTATACTGCGAGGCATAAGGCCGGTCCTTAAATACTTCGACCCCCCTACTCGGCAGCTCGTAGTCCAAGCCTCTATACTATCTCGGCTGGACTATGGAAGTGCACTGATGCTAGGGGTCAACCAGGCTGAGGTAGCCAGACTCCAGAGGGTGCAAAATGCCGCGGCGCGGGCCATTGTTGGTCTTCCCAGACACTGCTCTGTCTCTGGCACTATCTCTTCTCTCCATTGGCTGCCGGTTAGACAGAGGATCAAGTTTAAAGCACTCTGTTTGGCTTTTAAAATTTTGAACTTTCCTCCCCACCGGCTCTTGTTAATTTACTGACCCCTTACATACCTCTGAGATCTCTTAGATCTGAGGCCCTGCATCTGGCGATCTGTCCTCGGTTTAAACTCAGCAGAATGGGTGGTCGCTCTTTTCGGGTGCGTGCTGCGGGACTATGGAACTCGCTTCCAGTGCACACCCGAGCCCTGAATGACTTGTCCATTTTTAGGCGTACTATTAAAACGTTCCTGTTTTCTGCTTCTGAATAGTTTTCTTTTATTCCGCATGTTATGTTACAGTACCTGTCTGAGCGCCTGGACGCCCCTTTGCTGGGGTATCAGTGCGCTATAAAAATATAAATAACATAACATAACATAACATAACTTCAGTTTTGGTAATCAGTGTGCTTTACATTTAATTGCACCAGCCGTAGGCTCTCGAAATGAGTTTTGAGCACCAACACTGCACCCAAATCTGGGTAACTTTTTCAACAAAACCCATCCTCCTTTTCCATCACTACCTTTCATATTTTAATGTAAGCCTTCACAGAGTCCCTCATTCAAGATAGCCTAGGAGCCCCCGTTTCACACACTCTTATTGAAATAAGGGAACCTCCCATCTTCCTTCGCTGGAATCAGTTCTCCCTCCTGCTGGGTGCACAGATGAATGATTCAATTGCCTCTGGAAATGGATCGTTTCTGTCACCAGGATCCTCGTTTATGTTTTCTGTTTCAAAGGAAGGGCTCCTGTGGCATGACCCACCCCTGCTAAGTGGTCACTGTTTACACCACTTCAGCTTTCCTGCTCCTAGAGGCAGCTGCATTGCCCTCCCGGTGGCCAGCCTTTCCACACTTATTCTGGGACCTGTATTTCAGTCACTGAAGCGGGACCATAAGATACAAATATTTTCATCTATCTTGCTCTAGGACAGGACAAGGTAGACTTTTTAAAAGTTGTTTTTCCACTACAGTTAACAAAAATCTACGTTTGTCATTTAATTAGATTTTTTTTTAATTACTTTTCCACCAATTTTTCCAGGAAGAGATGTAAAATCAATTTTTATTCAGAAGTTGTTAAAAAAATATGTAATTTGGTTTACACAGTAATAACCAGCTTTTGGTAACTTTTCTCTATAGGGACACACTTCTTTAATATTTATTATGTCTCACGTTTATATATAAAGCATCCAGCTCTGTGGGCTTACAATGCATAGTTGTGTGTGGGGGGGGGGGGGGGGGGGATGATGGGCTTATATTGCAAAGCACATTGCCTTGCCGACTAACTGCAGTTTGCCAGAGCACCTCCGTGTTTTCTGGAGTCATACTCTTTAATCATACCTGTGGGTGTTGTAATTAAATACTGTAGCCAACAAATGACATTTAACTGCCACGTCACTGGTGCATTTCCAGCTTCAGCTTACTAAGGCCTTAATGGAAACTAAGCCAGTTTGGTGTTACCAATTTAAAAGCCGATGTTTAGGGGGAAAGCAAATGCGTTGTGACAAAGATTAGCAGTATCATCTCATATAAAGTCCTATAGTCATGAAAACCAAACAAGAAGAAGTGGGCGACTACTACAAAAAAGGCCCATTCTTACAGTAGCTACACAACTTTATAAAGATCTGTATGAATCGTGCTACAGATTGTACTGCAGACATACTAAGGTTTGCACTTCCTGTGAATTTCCAAACTAGCAAGCCTAGCACCGGCTCTAGGATATGTACCGAGAAATGTTCATTGAGAGATACCCACTTTCTGTGGTCATTCTCTCTCTATAGGGTTTTTTATTCAGAAGGAGCAATACTCTGAGCATGAACTGTAAGAATACAAAAGATATGGCTCTACACTTCATACTATTTCCAGGATAGACTACAACTTAGGTACAGGTGTGGCATACCAAGTCAGGTATTCAGTAAACGCAAGTGTATTTCTACAACAATCGTTGCAATCTCAAGGACCTCAGAGTGCACATGAAGCAGAACTAGAGCATTACCAGAACCATAATTTTAAATACATTTTAAAATTCTGAAATGAGATGACATACTGCACATTCTACAAAACATTTCTGGAAAGTAAAAGCTTAAGTATTTCATGTCAATTTGTGATGTCAATAGATATCCGAGCAAAAAGAACAATTGATGGACAGAATACTAAACAATGTCAAACATTCACTCCAGTACAGAGATCTGGGCCTAAATCCATAGTTTTTTTGCTCCCCATGCCATTCCAGTTTAAACCCAGCCATATGCAAATCAGCCCCGAACCTGTTCCCCATGGGCACAGTCCAGCCCCAACTGCCAGGCAGGTTCTCCCTGGACCCGAAAGAAGCATCCTAAGTCCGGTTTCAGGGTATCACCCGTTGTGCTGTATACTAAATGATTATTAGCAGAGCAGTTGCCTGATCCAAATTAAATAGGTTAGACAAGAGGTTGTTTCTATTTGTATCACCCCTCATCAGCCAGGCTAGCTTGCAATGGGAAAGCACGCGACCCACCCTGAAACCCGTCTCAGGATGCATGTTTCCGGTCTAGGGAGGACCCGGCTTGGCAGTTCAGGCTGGACTGTTCCCATGAGCAGCAGGGTCAAGACTGATTTCCATATGGCTTGGTCCAAACTGGGGTAGTATAGTGAGCAAATGAACAAAGGATTTAACCCAGATCTCTTGCATGGGGGGTGAATGTTTAATGTATTTAGCATTCCATCCATTATTTGTTGCCACAGCACTTGTCACTCTAAGTGGGATGGATGTGCCCAGACGTGGGTCTGTTGCTGACTTTGCCAATGGATTCAAGCTAGCCTGGATGATGAGGGGTGTTACCCCAAAATCGGTTGCAGGATTCTTGTTTCCGGTCCAGTGAAGACCCGGTTTGGCAGTTCACCCTGGACTATTACCACGAGGAGCAGGGTCAAGACTGATTTGTCCAAACTGGGGTGGCGTAGTGAGCAAAAGAACAATGGATTTAACCCAGAACCCTTGACTGTGACTTGGAATGTTTGATTCATTCAGCATCCGTCCATCATTGTTGCCGCAGCAATAGATATCTGGGAGCATTAAGAACCAATTTGACCTCAGACATCAGTATGAATGATATTTGAGGTCAGTTTTAGAGTGGGTCACAACTGTACAGTAAGACAATATAATGTTAATCATTTTTGCTTGCCCGATAACATTTACAACAAACACTTGAATGTATAAATGTAGTGGTATCTCTGTGATGAAAATATCCCTTACTGTTCAAATGCTCAACAGATTAAACTTGCGCACCAGCAACTACGGCTAGCAAATATATTAGGACTAATTGTGCAAGATCATGTTGCACACGGAAGAAGCAGAAATGGCCATGATGTAGATTCTGGTCTTTTTAGTCATTACTCCCTTCCTTTACAACTTGTTTATAATTGCCTGCCAGCTGCAGGCAAGGCCAGAACAAATCTCTACAAGGGTGCAGTTGCCATAAACATTTCTATACAGCCATGTCCATGCACATCCTATTGTACATGGGCACTGCCAATACCCGTGCATCTATAACCCTCCGCACAAAGTTGCTGAACGTTTACTCGGAGGGAATTCTTGTTAGGGTTCGTGAAGCTAGAAACGCAATAACAGTGAGCACCAAAGTCAACAAGATAGTAACAGTTCTTATGGTGTTATCATGTCATCTACTGCCAGTCTGGTTTGAAATCTAAATCACAGCTTAAAGTGTAAGGAGGGGTAGAACAAGCATGCACCCAACCAGGACATCCTGGCCAAATACTTCTGTATAAGGCAACTAGTAAGTAATAGTTTAAGAAACTATGCAGAGTAGACCACCTCCTTGCCCTAGAAATGTCTAAGATTGAAACACGTCATTGGAAGACCACCACTACTGCTTTTGTTGGTGGAAAAAGCATGATGTTTCTTTGAAAAATAAAGATGGTCTATGAAAGAGGGACCAGGAAGAGTATCCAATTGTGGCCTTGGCTGCTTTACAGCCCGAGGAAAAGCCACCATACGTAATGGATAGATGTTCAGAAACTCTACAGGATCTGATCCCTGCAGGTCAAATTCCAGAGATCTAACAATTTGAGCAAGGTACAATATTAGCTCTACATAAGAGCATGGGGTGGGGTTGGAAAATGAGTAGAATTATTAAATTATCAAGGACTATTCGAAAAAATAAAGAAAGAACAGAGGGACAGCTTTATCTTTGTGGAAGACTATGTGGGGCTCCATTAGGGAGAGGATCCGAAACTGTCAGATTCTTCTCGAAAAGGAAATTGCTTCAAAAGAGCCTATTTCTAAAGTGTGACTGAAGATGTAACAGTCTGTCAGGGGCGACACATACAGCATCAGTCTTTCAGAGAAAATGTGCGTCTGGAAGTGTTTAAGTGAGTCCAATGGATGACAAGTAATATGTTTCGGAATCAATTAGGATATTTGCGCCAGACAAATAAGTAATGAATAATAAGTCAGCACTCTATTCAAGGGACATTGAGAGCTTTTACGTTTCTTTTCCAGGCCTATTACTCAAGGGGAAACAGACTTTACAAAGAGGTTTTTACCACGTTGTGCCTTTACCACACATTTTTTAGCATGCATACTTTTACCACATGCATGTTGAAGTTGAAGTAAAGAAACTTATATAGCGCTCGGTCACCGTGCGGTTTCATGGCACTGACTTTACAACGCATGCCTTTACCACGCATTTAAGGTAAGTTGGGGGTTTTGGGGGGTCTTCCCTCCACAAACACATTGTTTTTATATATCAAAACAATGTGTGGTAATGGCATGCGTTGTAAAAGCATATGCGTGGTAAAAATATGTGTGGTAAAAAATACGTGTTAAAGGCATGCAATGCATTTCCCTCCGTTGTACTGTCGTACAACCGTACTCCAACCCACGCCATTTGCTTTTGATTCTTACATTTTCAGCTCTCCATTCGCTTTTCTTGCCAAAAGCAAACAGCATTGGCTTTGAAAACCAAATTAACATTGGACCTTAGAAGATAGAGTAAAAACAATATCCAAACTAGGAATATTATTTTTAGTTGGGGCAATATGGACATGGAAAATAATGTAAGCAACTTGTTGTGATCATAAGAATAAAAGGAAAACATGTAGTTCATAAAATACGGTGTTGTTCCTTGTACCATGTTGTCCCACAGGAATCCTATCAATGGTTCAGTTAGAAATTCTGAGTATCTACAGCCCATTAAAGATTCTGGTTGGGGCAACTTTGAGAGCAGAGCAATTTGTAGAGCTGAAAGCGAGTATGGATTCAGACAGCAGCTGTTACTCCACTACAAAAAGGATATCATGGCCTGAGAACTAATTTACAAGGCCATCCGTACATTATTCCTTGATCATTCCATTCAAAAGTGCCACAATTTAAACATATACAAAGATTGGCATTACCATTCAGTGTCATTATGAAGTTAACCAAAATTGAGAGTCAGTTTAGATATCGACTTACTTTTGCTCTATCACCAGTTCCGCAATAGAGTAGCTCTTATTTAAATCTCGCAAGGAGAAGATGTCAAGATTTCTTTTGTACCAGGCGCTGGTGAGTCCGAGGATTACCTCATAATTGTGTTTCACGATGTTATAGTTGGTATGAAGATCCACCCAGATACATGATGTCAGATGTTCAATGTAATCTGCACTCTCTTCCATGTTCCAGGTAAAAATCTCAAGACCATCTTTCAAAAGCTGGGAACAGAAAGAAATAAAAAAATAGAGCTTGAACAGTTAACAACATCCATTGAGATTTTGACATAATTTTACAGATTTAAAGCACACCAGGGGGCTCTTAACATTTGAATGAAGTGATTTGAAAAGTGAACAACTTTTAGAAAAAGGTTTGTGCATAATCAAGGTGTAGCAATGGTGTAGAATGGAGCTATATCCCTATTGAGCAGGCTTTAAATGCCATAAAACATTGCTATGTTTCCAGTGCTTTCCCCAGACGCGGCCGCTGCAGGCTAAGAGTGGTAGGGCGGTGGGGCCGGCTGGGGTGGAGGGGCATTTAAAGGGGAAATTAAATAAAGAATTAATTTTCCCTCGTGGTCGTCTCCCGTAATCCCCCTCAGTCGGCCCCACTGCTCCTACCAGCAGCAGCCACGACTGGCTGTCACACTCTCTCTGCCCATGGGTCCAGCAAGAACTGACGCACTAGGTAGAGATGTTACACACTGGTATGTGCAGCTCCTCTCAATATTATAGGTTAATTACTGTGAATGCCACTGGTAGAGGCACGGCGAAGCCACAGCACTTACCTCTCTTCCGGTGCTGCCAAACTTATCATCCTCAACCTGCCTGGCAGATGGAAAGGGAAGGCGCAACAGTTTGGTGTGGAAGAGTGAGAAGTAGGGACCTGAGACATGGGAGCAGATGTTTTGCTACATGCGGCTCCTGCAGATGCTGAGTAGCAGTGACAGTGGGAGCTGTGAAAGGAGGAAGGGGAATCTGACTATCTATGACCACAGCACCAACTTTTCTTACACTCTCCTTCACAACTCCACCTATTCTGAGGAGAGGCCATGGAAATGGAAAGGCAGATTCTATGGCTTAGGTAAAGAGAGTGTTCACAACAGCATACTTATGTCAACACTGACAGCCCACTGTCAGGCCAATGTTTGCAATGGAGGTATGAACTTTACAGTATTTTCTATATAGCCTAGTAGTTCACTGTAGCTGGCTATAAAGACAATTACAGGCCCTCTACAGAGTCACTGGGCCCAAGCCAAAGGTGAGGGACAGTAATAAGAGAGTGAGACTTTAATAGCCATTTATAGCCCGGGGTTGGATATTAGATTATTAGAACATTCCACCCACTATGGGCTGAATGAACTAATTATAAATAGCCTCCTAGGAGGCACAGGGGATTAAAAAGCCACAGGGCTCTGAAACATCTGAGCTTTGCACAGCCTCTGCTGTGTATGTTTGACAGTTATCGCGACACACATTGGTACAACAGTACCTGTCAAATATGGGCAGCAGGAGCAGAGAAAGGAGGCAGAAGTCAACCCGTGATTCTCTCTCAGCTCAGACACAAGGAGACACAGGGGCTGGGGACAATTCACCCTTCCATCCTTCTGTTGCTGCAGTGACATGTTAATCACAGGACGAAGGAGTGGACAAGAAGAACTGTTTGCCCTCACCCCGTCCTCTGCCGTCTTCAGTCCCCTGCACAATCCACATATCCTTGGCTAGGCAGGGGAGAGGGAGTGTCAGCGGTGGTAGATTCCTGCACTGACATTGAAAGTAGTGTTTATAGCCTGCTGCTGCTCCATGCTCTTCAGTGGAGCTCTCAGCATTCTACTGTTCTAAAATAGCCTTCCAGCAAGCTGTAATAAAGACCGGCAAGAGCACGCCCACTGTCCAGAGGTTCGAGGAAAATACATCATTCTACGGGGCTCCAAGACTAGCTCCACCCACCAGACATGTAAAACAGTCAGACCACTGTTTGCAAAAGTTTTAGAATGAGTTTGTCTAAAAAATCTGACAGTCGGATGTTTTTTACTTAATACATTTTGCCAAACTTTTGTGGGAGGAATTGTTTTGGCAACTAGCGGGACAAGGGGACTTTAGTGCAGAAAGCACACAATCTGCACGTTATTCCCCATCCACAAGGTATAATTATTTATCAAGTATGATAAATAACAATGCAATTACAAAGGACTCGTATTCGAGGCCTCATAAGGAGATAATAATTCTCTGGCATGGCACTTAATCACTGAAGGTCTTTGTTTCAATACATTTCTGGGCCCTTTCGTTTCTGCAAATGTTGCAATACACAACTTTTCTCTCACTTTGCATAAGTTATCAATACTGTCACCTATAAAGCAGTGCTGGCTTCCGTGGCTACTAATGCTATTACATCAAACACACAAAAGGTTATGGGAGGAATGCTTGCATTAAACCAAACCACGGGCAGTTGCTCAGTTTAGCATTCCAACCCACCATTCTTTTGCCTGCCATTCTACCTCATATTAGACCCAGGCATATGCAAATCATCTGACTGAAGAGGCCCAATAAGGCCAAAACAGGTCCTGAATTACTTGTGTATTGGTTCACAGAGTTTGAGCTGGACTGTTTCTATTGGAGCAGAACCAAAACTGATTTGCATATCGCTAGGTGTAATCAGAGGTGGCATGGTGGACAAAAGAAGGATGGGCTGCAAGGGATTGGAAATGGTTAGATTTATTGCATGAATTCCCCGTCACCTTTTGTGTATTTTCCATAATATTAGGGGCAAATATCCAAGATAAGCAGATGTGGAGTAAAGAAGAGTAAATCTATACTTATCTACATGCAATTACCTTCTCTATATTTCGGTCCTAGATAATTTTTCCAACATATTATGGTAGCACAATATTTTTGAAATTAGGTAGAATTGTCTATATGTGCTGAAAATCTATATATAGCATCGATGTGAGTGGTTATTTCAGTTACATATTCTACTACAACACATAATTGCAATCCCTTTGATGAACTCCTTGCTCTTGTCTTTCCTAGAGGGATACTATTATCCTTTTCTGCCCTATATTCTTCCTAAACAGGCAAGGACCAGAAACTCCATATTCCATCTATAGGTCTCAATGCATCTCATGTCATCGATTGTTTCAATATACAACCATACGATTCTCCATGTTTGGAAGACTCAATATTTGAATGTACATGACTACAGTCCAAATAAATAATTATTCTTTTTTCTTTGTAAGATTTCCTCCTTTGTGGCCACATAAATGTTTTCTTTCGTGATAGGTAAAAGTAATCCTTTTGAGTCACATTCTTTTCCATCATTTTTCTTTACATTGCTATTACAAACAGGGAAACGCCATACCGTGAGTTGGCTCTGCCCCAAAGAGTCATTCTTGCCCAAACTGATAGTCTGTGTGAATGGAAACACAAGCAGTCCCATACATGTTTCTGCAGTTTGGGCTGGTCATCTTCTCTTCTCAAAGGATCCTCACTTCCATGAAGGTTGTCTCTTCTTTTTACGTCCTTTCAGGTAAAAACCTATTCTCTGTTGAAGTCAAAACTTATAACCATATTTTTAATTTAGTGTGCTGCCTAATATCCATTCCTAAGCCTTATCATACACAGACATCTGCAGCGCAGTCAATGACTTTGCCACTTGGATCAATGTTTGTATCATACCCGAACTAAATAACATATGCTCAAACATAAGTCTGATCTACTTAGAAAACATAAATTATGTAACTTTACATATGCGCCACTGTCAGATTGTACTTGCTATTAGGCTTTAAAAAGATCCTCACCTCATTGATGTGAGTCAATTTCTTGTCAAACAATGGCATCTCGTAGTCAGCAATCATCCTCATAACCTCGTTGTACTTGGACACAACAGTTTCCAGATGACTCGATTGCACCTTGAGCTTGTGCATGTCCACTGTCCGGACGACACACTGCACGGGTTCCTTCAACTACAATATACAACATAAGGCACCTAAAGAAAGGCTTTCAGGATGCACTTGTCACCTTTTATAATTCAAAAACAAATCAGTCACAACTAACCACATACATTCATCAAACACTCCCAAATCTAGGGCCATTATCTGTTGAATTTAACAGCTGAATAGTAGTGGACATTCATTTAAAAGACAGAGAAATGGCCAGAAGGAACATGCCCATAGCAGAGGCGTTTACTTTTATAGCAGTATGAGTAGCAGAGGCTACCAACAGAGATATGTTCAAGATAAGGGAGACATTGGGAACAGATCTACACCGAAGTGTAGGTCAAGAGGTAGGGAGGTGTAGGAGAGCGGAGAGAGGAGGGTGCAGGCTAGGAGCAGCACCAGTATGTTAGCTGGAGGTTTAGTGATGGGTGGCCATATGTCCTTGCCTTGAAGATCCTACGCATCAACCACTCTACGTACAAAATACAGGTAGAAGGCTCAGGTTAGACAATGTTAATATATGAAGACAAATGGCAAATGTGCACAAATATAATGAAAATGGTCTCTAATCTTGCCCATTTACTGCAGATAGTGTCTGGTTACACTGGGAATTCTTCATGAGACGTCTTCTACACTACTTATTATCGACAGCCTTCAGTGCTGATTACCATGTGGTTTCTGTTTTACAGTATTTGTTACACAATCTCAGAGCCCTATTTAACTGTAGCCTTAAGAGGGATAAGAACCCCTATAGCAATAGTGAATTACAATATTAGTGTTTCCTAGAATTTAAATCACTGGCTCCTATGTCTGTAGTAATGTGACAGAAATACTGGCATAATTTGTTTACAAAGCTCCATGGTGCTGAAGACTTGTGCTCTAGATTTTCGGTCCATGGCTGCTCATGCATACTGTCACAATCCTCCATCTTCACCTTGATCTGCACTGGTGAAATGTGGACATATTTCAGCTCAGTGTCTGTAGTGACCTTCTGTGCACCATCAAGAACCCTTGGTAGATATAGAGTTACCATCAGACCAGAAGACAACCAAATATATATGTTGTAATATCCCTTAGTTATTTCACTCTAGTTGTGGTATGCTCCAACCACCCCTTCCCTTTGGTGTACTGTAAACTGGCCCATGGAATGTTGGTGGGGCGTTCGTGTTAGAACGCGGTGTGAGGCTGGCAGCGGAGAGACCAAGACATGAATAAAGCTGCTCTTCTTCACTCTCGTGTGTGGCAGTAATTATTCCAACAAATTGGCAACGGGGCTGCGCGGGGGGCAGATCCTGGTCTTCCCCCGTTTCTACAGCGCTGCCGGATAGCCGAGACACCGTTTATGAAGTTAACCGTGAGTCGCAGTGAAACTGACAGCGCATCAGTGATCTTGCAAGCGATAACAGTTAGAGACGGAGCATTGAACGCAGTGCGTATATGTAAACGCGTCAGCGTTGTGCTTGTCGTCTCGCTTCATTTATGAAGATAACAGAGAGTCGCACTGAAATGGACAGCGCTTGAATGAACTCGCCAGCGTATACTGTCTGAGACAAGCTTAAGAACGCTGTGTGTATATGTAAACGCGTCCGCGCTGCGATTTTTGTCTCGCTTCGCGAAGTGTCAGCCTATAGACAGTACTTTGAAGCGGCGGTGTGGGCGAATCACCTAGCTGGGAAAGTCGGTGAAACGTAGCGCAACATTTATCACGGCTGATGATGATGATGATGTAAAGTGGAATCCAAGCATTGAGGAGGCGTTCTGTTTCCCCGGAAGTGATCCAGTTGTGTGCGGCGAGGCTTTATGAGGGAAAGTGCCTTGTTTGAACGCGTGTGAACTCTGTCAGCGGTTGGCAGCCAGGCGTACCTCAGAGTTCCGTCCTCTGCACACAGTTAAGCGTATGAGTGAGTGCGAGTGCAATTCAGCCAAGAGAGGGCACACCAAGAATATCTCTACGCACAAAGTCAGTCAGAGTTTGACAGCCAGGCGTTCCTCGGTTTCCAGTCAGCTGCGCATAGTGAGGCTAGGAGAGTGTGCGAGCGCATTCCAGCCAGGAGAGGGCACACTGAGATTATCTCGACGCACGGATGGTGCGGCGCGTGTAATCTAAGAAGCATCCGACCGAGGAGAGAGAGTTTGGGCACATTTGAGGTGGAGTCTTCGTGTGATCACGCTGATAGGCACAGCTGAAAGGGAACCTATCGGTGTTGAAAAATAATAAATTAAAAGAAAAAAAAAGAAAAAACGCTGACAGGCACAGCTAAATGCAGGAAGCCTGTCAGGATCTTCATCCCTGATATATCACGCAGATAGGCACAGCTTGTTGGAGGACTTTAGGCGAAGTGTTCGGACATTGACATTGGAAACTGTGTGCGCCGATAAGCTTAGTATTTAATTCAGAGTAAACATTTTCAGCCTGTATTCTTGCAATCCTGTTTAGGGTGTGGAAGAGTAAAAAGGAGTGTATTTTCTTGTTTCCCCACAAGTTTTGCGAATTTAAGTGTTATTGTATAAGTAATTGAGTCTGTAAAAGCTGAAGAAGCCGTACTTTTATTGCCGCTTTTCTTCACTACCCCTCTTAAAAACATATTGTCAGCGTTACTCGAATTTTAAATAAATTTATGGCAACTGCAATGTCAATGTCCCAACCACCTCCCTTCCTAAATGAGGACTAGAACCCCTCACTCCCTGGAAGAATTGGGTAAGGATATTTGAATCCTATTTAATAGCTATTGGTGGGAATAGATTCTCATCTGTAAGAAAGCTACACATATTGCTAAATAATTTAGGAAAGCATGCTAGAGAGATATATGACAATTTACCTGACATTGCTAGCGATAGCAGCAGTGGAAGCGCAATGGTGATGCTCCACCTGATGTATATCAAGTTGCTTTAATGAAACTAGATGCTCAGTTTGGGAAGAAAATTAATGTGGTTTTGGAGAGACACAAATTCTTCTCAAGGTCTCAAGGAAAGTATGAGAGAGTGGTAAATTATATAGCTGTGCTTAGAGGCCTATCTTCCACTTGTGATTTTGGAAACCTTCCTGATTCTCTGATCAGAGACCAATTGGTTAGATGTACATCAGATAAAAAGATACAAGAAAAGCTGTTAGCAGATGCCCCAGATTTGAAACAGGCTGTAGATATAGCCAAAAGTATTGAGCACACAGCCTTCTGCATGAGTGAGATGAAGGATGCTGTTGAAGTAAAACAAGTGCGTGATGATGAAGTAATGAAGGTTTCTGCAAAGCATGAAAAAAGTAAAAGTGTATCAATGGGAAGTTCGGTACATAAGGCTGAAACCCAAAAGTTAAAAGTTTCCGTTGTGGCAATCCTAACCATCTAGCAAATAATGTGAGGTGTCCAGCAAGGGGTGTTATATGTAGGAAGTGTAACAAACGGGGACATTTTACCAAGGTGTGTCATGAAATGAAAAAAAATGTGGCCCATGTTATTTTTGATGAAGAAGAACCCAGAGGTGACATTGTAATCCAGGTGAATGAGCTACTTGAGAGCTCAGAGTGTAGTTACCCTGAATGTGAAATTTGGCTAGACAATGTACCTTATAGTGTATATGCAGATTCTTGCTCACCTTATACACTCATAAATGAAACCACATTTAAGGCAAGGTCTGTTGACAAAGAATATGAGCTATTACCCCCAGACATTAACCCAGGTGGATACAACCATGACACCATACCCTTGGTAGGAATGGTCATTATGCACATAAAATTCAAGGATAGAGTCACTGTGGGCAAAGTATATTTAACAAAGAAGGGATCGTGTTTACTGGGGTGGAAACATCAAGTCAGATCCCAATGCCTCTGAGCCAGTGTACTTGGTGGAACAACCAAGTGTAGGTACAGAAGTGTGTGAGGACTTCCCCGAGGTATTTTCAAATGAGTTGGGACTGCTGAAGGGTTTCCTCCATAAGATAAAGTTGAAGAAGCATTGCAAGCCCACTGTACATAAAGCAAGGTCTGTACCGTTAGTGGTGAGGGATTCTCTGAAAAGTGAACTGGAGAAGTTGGAGTCCATTGGGGTGATTGAAAAAATTGAGAGCTCAGAATGGCTCACCCCCATTGTAGTAGCTTCAAAAGGAGGTGGCAAAGGGATTCGTTTGTGTGTGGATCTCAGGGACCTCAATGCAAACATCTGGGTGGAGAGGCATCCTCTCCCCAGAATAAATTAGATGCTTAGCGTGTTACAAGGTGCAAAATTCTTCAGTGTTTTAGACCTCTCGGCAGCTTACCACCAGGTCGCCCTTCATCCGGAGTCTAAAAGCCTGACTTCTTTTATTACGCCCTTTGGAGCATACCAATACAATCGTATGCCGTTTGGATTGGCCTCTGCGGCTGCCGTGTTCCAACGAATTATGCAGCACATATTAGAAGGTCTAGGAAAAGTCCTTTGCTTCCAGGACGATATACTAATTTATGGAGACTCAGAAAGTGAGCATAACAAGAACTTGAGAGAGGTTTTGAGCAAGTTGAGTAAAGCAGGCTTGGGGTGAGGACTGTGACTTACTTAGGGCACACCATCTCAGGAGAGGGAATCAAGCCGAAAACTAGCCTGGTGGATGCAGTGATGTTAGCTCCTGCACCCTCTAACAAAGATGAGCTGAGATCCTTCCTGGGTTTGGTGGAGTACATGACAAAATTCATTGACAACTTTTCAAGTCACACATGCTCAATGAGGGAACTATTGAAGAAGGGTAGCACCTTTGTGTGGAGTTCTGGATGCCAAGAAGAATTCAAATATGTAAAGTCAGCCATTGCCAAGGCACCCACCTTAGGGATGTTTGATCCCAATGAAAACACCACACTGACTACTGACGCTAGCAGTAAAGTCTTGGGAGCATCCCTCACTCAGATGGTTGGGGGATGCGAGAGAATAATTGTTTTTGCTTCCAGGGCGTTGAAGGTCTCAGAGTCTAATTACTCAACCATTGAAAGAGAAGCCTTAGCGTGCTATTGGGCTATAAATCATTTTAAATTCTTTCAGTGGGGAATCCCCTTCACCCTGAGGACCGACCACAAGCCACTAATTCCTTTATTCTCCACAAAGAACATTGAAAGGGCCACTCCACGCATTTCTAAATGGGTCTTGGCATTGCAAGGTTACAATTTCACCATGTGTTATGTGGCCAGTGAGAAGAACACTATAGCAGACTGCATGTCAAGATTGCCGGTACAGGGTGAGGACAACTTGTGCAGCCCACCTGAAGAGGTAATTCTCGCAGTAGAACACCCGGCCATTAGTAAAGAGGAGTGGGAGAGAGAATCTCAAAATGACCAGGTGTTAAGGGAATACCATGTGGAAAGTGTGACAAATCCAAAGTAATACACAAAGCACCACTCATTCCAGTGGGGGTACCGACAAAACCATGGGACAAGTTGGGAATTTATATAATTGGTCCCTTGAACCTACTTAACACCAACCAGAGGTTTATGTTCGTAATCATTGATTATCACTCTCATTGGATCAGTACCAAATTTGTGCCTTCAATAACTACACAAGATTTAATTGAGTTTTTGCAGGAGGTGTTCGCAACAGAAGGTATACCGAGCACTCTGGTAACAGATAATGGGGTCCAGTTTACGTCAGAGGTAATGAAAAAATTCTTAGCAGAGTTGGCCATCTCACATATAAGAACTCCTTTTTATTGTCCTAAAGCAAATGGAATGGTAGAAAGGGGAAATAGAATGTTGAAGAGCTCTATTCAAATGGCTGTTACTATGCATGAACCTGTTGAGGAAGTAGTAAGGAAAACACTTTGGTCTTATCATGCTTCCCCCAACGCAGTGACAGGAGTATCTCCTTTTGTATCCCTTAAAGGGAGGAATCCAGGATCTAAGCTCAACCCAAACTGGTTAAATGGTGGTGTTCCGGTGTGGGTGGATAGAGACTCTGTGAGAGAAAAGGTGGATCTACATCAAGCGGAGTATAAAACCAGGTACGACCAGAAGTGGGGCACCACTAGCAGGAAGTTCCATGTTGGACAAAGGGTAGTAGTCAAAAGACCTGTTATAGGACGTGCGAAAGTGTCCTCCTTCTCCAAACCAGCGAGAATACGGAGGGTGAACAATAACTCGGTGGTGCTGGAAGATGGAAGCACATGGAGCATAGACAATGTAAGTGGCTGCCCCGATGTGTGTGTTCCTATGGCCGATGGTGAAGAAAACCAAGATGAGGCCCTACCGGATGTTCAAGCAGCCAGAGAAACCAGGGTGCGTCAGCCACCAGGTTGGCAAAAGGACTATGTAAAATAGAGCTATGTCAGTATACTTTTCCTCCCCCGGAGGATTGTTCTTCAACTGTTGTTGATTCCTTACAGAGGGAGATGTGTTGTAATATCCCTTAGTTATTTCACTCTAGTTGTGGTATGCCCCAACCACCCCTTCCCTTTGGTGTACTGTAAACTGGCCCATGGAATGTTGGTGGGGCGTTCGTGTTAGAACGCGGTGTGAGGCTGGCAGCGGAGAGACCAAGACATGAATAAAGCTGCTCTTCTTCACTCTCGTGTGTGGCAGTAATTATTCCAACAATATACACTGAAGATATGCTTTCTAGTGAACAATGGTGTCAGAACTGCGAACATCTACAGCAAAAAGACAATATTTTTGTAGACAATATTTAAGATTCGTGGACCTGCTTATGAATGGTGGGAGGGAAGGAGCAATATTTAGTGTCCAATAAAATCAGACTCCCCGGGGTTCGAAATTTATCAGGTGTGATAAATTGCACTGTTCTGAATTTTTGGGAGACAACATGCGTATTTTGGTGCTGATCACAGCAAAATCTGCAAGTCATGGTAAATATTGCACACTTTTACCCTTTAAAATTCCAACAGGTTTGAGCTATTTATATTTAACGGAGAGTGTGGACTTTATCAAACGAGCCAAGTAGTCAAATGCCACACATTTCGACTGCTGCACTAATAAGGATTTAATCAAGGGTCGGAAAACTCCGATCCAATTAAAATCAGGGTCAATGTGTATGTCATACAATGTTTATGCTAACAGTATTCTCAAATACAGCCCCAGTGAGTCTCACTGGTTTACACAAACGTCTAAGTTTTTAATGTGGTTTCTGCAAGACACGCTTCTCATATTGGCTTTTTGCTGACTAGATCTTTTTTAATGCTTACTGTTCTTTTATTGCACTGAATTCCTCTAATGTCTATGTTCATGCTGATCCCATAAAAGGCGACCACAGTTACATCACGAATTAGTTATACTGCTTTGTATACAACAGAAGAAATAGCTCGTATGAGGAGTACTATACGAATTTAATGTTCAAGCTACAGAAGGATATATCATCAGTAAATGATTTTTTTTTTTATTCTGCCTCTATGAGACATTCACTAAATGATTGCCTAGTCCACAGGTAAGATGCGGAGTGCGACTTCTGACCTGGACGTGAAAAGGAGGCTTTATAAGGTACTTTGCTTCCCGCAGGAGGAGGAGCAGGTCCGCGTTGAGGTTGAGATGTATTTTATGGTAATAGTCAAGCACTTCCTTGGTTTCATCGGCAGCCTGTGAGAAGTCAAAAGATAAAACAGGAAATGATGCAACAGGTCAGAGCACGGCATGCGATGACATAGTACATAACAAATAATCAGTCAAAAAAGTATTTTTTTAGTGACATATATGTGAATCCACAAGCCTCTGCTTTTCCGATGTGGTTTTTTGGAAACATACAACCAGAATGTAGCATTACTTCACGCAATTGGTAAAAAGTGCACAAAGGGGGAAACCATCTTTATACGTATTGCGTTCCATTTCTTCCACTAAGATATACTGTATCGGTAATAAACAAAAATACCATTAAAAAAACCAGTAGTAAAGAATGGAGAGCAAAACAGATAACTTCATCAGTGCATTTTAAGATCTGGAACACAATTTCAAGAAACGTAATCCCCTTCATTGGAGGCCACCTCATCACCTGGCCTTTTCTGTCTCAATCCCTCAACAAATGACATCTTTCCTCCACAAGGGCACCCAACGGCCTCTCACTCCATGCCTCTGGCCTTCAATTCTTGAGTTATGAGAATCCTCAGTTCAAGGAAGAAAGCTGAAGAGACGAACATGGTCCCTCTGGAGGCTCCCTTTCACGCGCAGCTACGCCACAGCTAAAATACAAGGCGAGTTGTGCAGACAAGACAGTTCTCAGAATTCTGGTTCCTCTTATTCTTGAGCCTCAAAAGGAATTAGAACAAACAGGACAAACTACAAAGACTTCAAGATGTAGACTTGCGGAGTCTGTCAGGAACAATGCCACAACTCAGAGCATTGATGGGTCTGAAATCCGCCTCTAGGTGAGCTTGGTGAAGGCAGCCATATTGTAAGTGACTACCAATAGATTTGGGTACCACAACTGTGCTTCTTCACTCCCTACAGTCAGATCAGTTCGGATGCGCCTTCCGGCTGACCGAACCTCTTGATTGGTTACAAGAAAACGGATTTTCAGGAGTAAGAGGCTATGCAGAGAGGCAAGGGCCATAGCCTATCAGCCAGCAGCAATGGCATTTGCAAACTGTGCTCAAATTGTGCTACGCCAGGCTAAGCTGTGCTCAATTGACTCCTTTTTTGGGCATTGAGTCCAGAAAAATCCAAAATACTGACAAAAATATATACAACTAGCAGCCCGTCCCGACGTTGTCCGGGTATGAAATAGAATGTGTGTATTCAGATACGGTCATTCGCGTGTTCCCCCGCTTGAGGCCCAGCTGCAGCCCTGGTTGATGTTAGCAGGCGCGTGTCCCCCCGTTTGAGGCCCAGCTGCAGCCCTGGTTCATGTTAGCAGGCGCATGTAAGTAGTGTAGTGATCTGCCGCCTGAGCCCGGCTAAAGCCCTGGCTGATGTTAGCAGGCGCGTGTAATTTGGTTTAATGTGATAGTTCAGTAACAGCGTGCATGAGAGGCTGCAGTAATTGTCCCCGCAGACATGCTCAGTTGCGTGTGCCCCCGCTTGAGGGCCAGCGGCGACCGTCTAAAAATTAGAATTGTGTGAGTCTTGAATGATTGTTTCCCGCTGTTCTTATTTTTTTATGACCCACACTGACGCTCTTCGGCCCGAGTGCTTTTTCGATGCACCCAGGCCAAGCCACACACTGCGTTCGGCCCTTTCAGAGGCACCCAGGCCAAGACACACACTGCATTCGGCACCCCCAGTATGTGTGAGACAACGGGCAGTCCCCCAAGGGAGTCTTGCGAATGGTTACTTACCACGCTTCGAGGTGAACGCCTTTGGGACACCCTCAGCACACGGCCACAGCAGAAGATCTGATTAATGAACGACCCAGATGCCATGAAGTGCGGAACGTAGCACACGCCCCCAGTGTTTGTCACGCCCCCAGCGTGTCCCTTGATGCGGCGCAAGTGCGTAATTGGCGCTTCACATGGCATGAAGGGCGGACACACGCCCAGAGCACGGACTCACGCCCACAGCGTTTGTCACGGCCCCAGCGTGTCACACCCTCAGCGTGCCCCTTGATGCGGCGCAATTACGACTCACATGACATGAAGGGCGGAACGTACCACACGCCCCCAGCGTTTGTCATGCCCCCAGCACACGCCCACAGCAGAACGCAGACACGCCCACAAGGGACTACTTTGCTGGCACGGTTCTTTAACCTGCTGCAACTGCACTTTCAAACGCTGTATTGGGTGTTGTGATTGGTTCTGTTGTCACTGAGATTACCCCCCGCCTCAAAGGTTTGGGCTCTCTCTTTATAATATTAGTATGGATTATGCCAGTATTTGTCTGTAAATGTGGAGCATCCTAGTTTGTCTTTTAACATAGGTGTCCAATAATTGTGCCGTCAGTGTTTTAATAATTCTCTCTGCCTGACCTCTAGACCCAGAGTAGAACTACTACAAATCCAATTGGCTGACCTGGTTTCAGTTTTGTTCGAAAATAAAAAATAAAAAAAATCAGAAGACTTCCCTCTGGCCATTTACCGAAGTATTGACATCTGTTTCTTGTTCATGGCGGTCACGTACACTCAAACAGTTAGGCTTTGAAGTATTTATGGCCTAATTTTCAGCAGAGTAACAGGCAGTGGAGCAAAAGGTACAGGATAATCTACTGATGGCATTTACTCAACCATCTACACCTATTGTACACTCCTCCAATTTTAGTTTTTGTACATCATCAGACTTTATTCACATTTTTCAATGCATATAAGTTTAACAAATAAGATAAATAAGTAAACATACATTGTACTACCACATCGTAACAATATCATGTAAAAACTGTACAAAAACAAAGTTCGTCTGGATCTACCTACTACAACCCTTAACAATCACAAAGTCCATCATCAATCACAATAGAACCACTCAAATAGAATTTGATTCATACATTTCTCAAATCCAAAAATAACTTTTTGTACATAAATTCGATGGGCACGTTTGAAAATTTGACACTTAAACGTTTTATTCTGAAGAGGTGGCTGGTACTAATCAATAGGCAAGAGTCACTGCAGAGGCTAAAAACCAGGAGGCCAGACAAAGAAGCAACAGCTTCAAGGCACCAAAAGCTAATAATAGGTCTTACACAGTAGTAGGGCACATATGGTTGGCATTAATGAATAGAGGTATTAGAGATATCAGTAGAAGCATAAAAACAGGTGTCCAGGTAAAAAAACAATAGTCAAACACACTTCATAAAAATGGGTTCTTCACAGTAACGTAGTGCTGCTAATCCGACTGAATACTTATGTCATTGAACTGCACTTAATGTTAATATTTAATAACTTGATGTTGAGCGTCACTGTAGTTGGTCCTAGTGAATACTAATGTTACTGCAATATTAATTAACAGGCTACTTTGCAAACCTCCTTACACCAGAGGGCCCTTCATAGCCATGAAAACAGCTGAAGAATTCAGATTTTGCCAATGAAAAGTTAGTGTAGATCAGTGATGGATGCAGATCATAACTAGATGCTGGCTGTTTATAACTTCATTCGTTGCTGAAGGGAGGGGCAAAACAAATACAATAGGGTAGAATAGGAGATGTATTTAAAAAAGAGGGTAAGAAATGTAAACACGGTTTTCTCAATCAATCAATCAATCAATCCATCAATCAATAATTCTTTATTCGTCCAGACAGGCCATCAAAGACAGACAAAAAACATTACACAACATAGTAATACAGCATTGCTAAAAGAAAATTCCATAATTAAAACATCAAATTAATAAACTGTTTTCTCACCGCTTCCAGCTGCAAGATCTACCCGCTGTGAGATGTCCAGAACTACGCTACCCAATCCATTCTAAAGTTGATCAAATTCAAATACATCGGAGTGGTTGCTATAGGACACACATCCAGGAATCGATGCACAAACCTGCGCTGTAATTGGAACTCACCTCTGAAACTCATACATCACATTAGCAATGTCCTAAATGTGCACAACTTCTCCAGTGGTTGGAACTTCTTCCCCCAGTGAAGAGATGGCACTATATAGATCCTCCAAATATCTAAATACATATACAAATGGGGTTTTACTGCTCACTTACCAGCAGAGGTAGCTTTAGGGAGTCACTCAATTCTTCCTTTGCAGCTTGAAGCCATGACGTAACCAGGTCATCCTCATAGCTAAAAGAAAGAGTTGGGTTTACTTATGTCATATTGGGCAAGTAAAGTGTTTCATTATCATTTGTGATACTGACCCAATGTGGTATACATTAGTGCCATTTATGGTGGGTGGGTGATGTGTTAGAAAGTTTATCAATAGGAACTAACAAGTATTAACCTGCTAACAATCTCCAATGGCTTAAAATTGTGGAATAACTTGTAGAGCGGCTATTCTGCTTGAACAGAGCATTTCATTCTTTACATATTCCTTCTTGGTGGTGATATTTGGAGGGAACAGAAGGACTAACTTTTAAGAAAGTGTAGAGAACCTTCAGAGGGAATATCTAAATAGAGATGTCAGACAGAGAACATTGGATAGATAGCAAGAGTGTTAGAAGTATGAGGGCGGTAAGGATATGATGAAGCTCAAGAAGGATTAGCAGCCTTTAAAACTGGAATAGAGTCAATTAGGAGATATCATGACAAAGTGATTGCAGTCTTCTAAACCCACTGCTTTAAAGTTCTGTTGTGATGCAAAACCCTAAATCTGGGTAGGCATTGTCATGCAGCCTAAGGTGGCATCCGCCCTTTATGCAAGCTCTGCGCCGGTCCCAAGAATCCTGCTGAATCCGAACCTGAGGCGACTGTAATACTACAGGCAATTATATATATATTGTAAGATCATGTTTTGACTTTGCCCACTGACTGAGTTTTATTTTACCTGCATTTTGTGATCACGGTTTCATCTTGTTTCTGTCTGACCCTGCCTTTCAGCAGCAAAGGCAGACAGGCTTTGGTTACACACACAGAAATATTTATGTTTTTTCACCTCACCGAACGGGAGAGATAAGCTGCTAGAGCAGACAGTGTGGGCTGCATAGCTCAAGGATAAGAAAGTGAAGAAATCTGCCTCAGCTCTCATCAGAGCCTGGCCAGCTCTGTTGAATGACCTTGATGCAGAGAGTGCAGCCACCACCTACAGTGCAGATGAAGGGAGGGGGAGCTTCTAGAAGCCTCTCTCTGTGTTAGTAAGAATATAAAGACTGAGACCTCTTGGCATTTTGTCAGGGACTCTCTATAGGGGGGATGCACCGCCTAGAGACATGTCCCGGTTGAAGAGCTTCTGCAGAGACTGTCAACAGGTTCCTCAGTCATACTGGCAGCAGGATACAAGACAGATAACCGCTGATGTATTCCACATTTTAATTCCCTTATTCTTGTATCCATGCAGTCATCTTTCTATGCATTTATTCTGGTGTATCAACATTTACTATATGCATCTATTTTACATGTGCATTATTGCTATTTGGTATATGGGAACTTGTAATAAATAGTTCTCTTTACTAGACAAATGAGTGTTGAACTCTGTTTATGTTGTACCTTGGTATTCTAAAGGGGTGCAGAGTCCTATTTTGAAGAGTATTCATGTTGTATCCTGGTGTTTTGTATCTTGCTCAGGTGTTCTGAAGAGAAAGCAAGACAGGTGACCTTGTTTGGCCACGTGCACCCGTGTGGGGGCCCACTCACTTTCCCCCTTAGGTCAACCCGAGTCCATCCAGGGAGCTGGGGACGAGAGACACTACTTCAGCTCAGTGGTCGAAGTGGGGAAAAATTTAGGGGAACTGAGAGCGAAGAATCAGAGGGCGGGAATAATCTGAGGGTTGGGTCAGTGGGCGGAGTCAAAGTTGTGGCCAGAAAGAGCAAATAATCCCAATTTTTAGTATTTATTTGGAATTTCACTGACCAGTTACAAGGTATCACGTTATTTAATTCAACCAATGGATACACATGCTTATTTAAGGTTTAATATGAGTTACTGACATTAAAATACATTAACAAAATGGGATACATTTCCAATCATAGAATGTCCAAGATACTCTTAAAAGAGGAATCACATGCCATTGGACTCCAAGCCATGCAGTTTCTGTCATAAGTACTTCTCCTCCCTTTTTCCACATGAGCAGTTCAAACATGAATGACAAAATATCCTAGTGTGCAAATGTTTTCCACATAATTATGGCTCTGTCATATTTGCCACATAATATATCATCTGCTGCATAATCTGACAATAAACAAAAACATTATTTGTTGCTCAAACAGATCAAAAGTTACTAAAAAACAGGAGTGTTGCTGAAAAGTGGAGGGCCATGTGCAAAGGTTGACTGGTCACCTTCCTCACTGCTGTATTTTTGTTACACTGGTACAAATGAGGCAAAATCTTTGTATAGAAGGTTAGTATGTTATGTTATGTTGTGTTATGTTATGTTATATGCCTTTTATATAGCGCAAAATCACCTTCAGGTCTCAAAGCGCTTATAGAGAAAGTGAGTGAGTCACCAGAGCAGATGGAAACATAGGCAGCGATACCAGAAATTACACTGTAATTCGCGCCTCTCTAAATAGGAACGTTTTTAGTTGTTTCCTAAACGTAAGGAGGACCAGTTCCCTCCAGAGGTACTCAGGTAGGTGTGATATGGCCCCCTTACTTGCCTCACAACATCGCCATTCCCTGAGGGCGGACTCGGACTCGGAATCGTCCGTAGTAACAGGAACCCCGCCCCCCTGTCCTCTGTCATTCCAGGAACCAATAACCCACAGAGGAAATCCGGAAGAGACCCCAGGATACCCCGGAAGTCCAGCCCTCCGGGACTTGAAACGAGGAAGCAGCGAACCCGAGGAGGAGAGAACTGCAGGCGGAGAGTCGGAGTGGCAGGAGTTCTCGAGAGCTGGAGACGGAGATCGCGGAGCAGAGACCGAAGGCGGAGCGAGGAGTGGTGGTGTCCCACGGAGGTGGCTGGGAGCGGCCGTAGCTCAGGAGAGCTACGGCGGAGTCGGTGAGTACACGCACCCAGGGGAAATACTGTATAGCACTAGAAAGGCGGGAGGAGAGCACTAGTACTGTATAGAGATCGTTCACTTAGTGGAGAACCTCACTGTCCATTGTATATAGTATATAGCACGTCCTGACCCTCACTACCCTTCCTGATACCCATCTTGCACCCGCGCTAAGAAGACTCGAGCACGGTTAGCCCACGGAGATGCCTCTATCCTCTTCCCTCTCTATCGTCCCGCTTACCCGTTCCTTAACCCTCAGGACTCGTTTTCTTATATCCGTCACATTCCCAGGTTTTGGTGTACGGTACTCAGCTTGGACCGTCCGACAGGACTAACGACTCCTTTCTTTTTCTCCCATATGCCCTCCACGGACTACCCGGAGTCTTGGTCCCAGAGAGAAGAGAAGGCGTCAAACCACCAGAACGGGAACTCCCCAAAGAAGAACAGAAGCTCGGACTGTTGTGTTTCCCCTTTCATCCTTATCTGTATATCCTCAATAAACATTTCTCACTTAATACGGCCTCCACGCCTGTTTATCCGGCCTGCCCTCCCCCCACGATCACAGTAGGTTATTCCAAATTTGCGGAAGCAGGACAGAAAATGCTCTGCCCCCTTTAGATTTAGTAGTGTAACGGGGGGCTAGACGGAAGTCCTCAGATGATCGCAATGTCCGGCTAGGAACATATTTCTCTAGGCGTTCTTTTATATACCCTTGTGCTTGGCCATAGATTGCCTTGTGGGCAATGCGTAGGCCCTTGAATTGAGGTCTCTGTTTATTGGGGAGCCAGTGCAATTTGTGTAGCAGGGGGTAGCACGGGTTTTTCTGGGAAGTCTGAAAATAAGCCTAGCCGCATGATTCTGCACTACCTACAGTCTCTTGGTCAGTTTCTGGGGGGGGGGGGGGTATGCGATGCAAAGGGCATTCCCATAGTCCAACCTAGAGATGACTGTAGCGGAAACAATTGACTGTAAAGCAGACATTGATAAAAGAGGAGCGAGTTTCCGTAACTGCCTCAGCAGTCCTATACAGGTTCCTACCACCGTGGTGACCTGGCTGGACATAGATAACTCAGAGTCAATTATCAGACCCAGGCTTTTTACAGCCGGTACTAGTACCGGGGCCGCACCCAATTCCGGTGGCCAAAAAGATCACACCAGGGGCTATTATTAGTTGGAATTACGAGCACTCCAGTCTTATCAAGGTTTATTTTCAGTCTATTGACCGTCACCCAATTCACTGTGAATCTGAGCAAGTTTTTGGCCGACTCCTGGGCCTGACAGGAGTTGCTAATCCGGATAAGGAGTTGGGTGTCATCAGCGTAATTGAAACATGACAATCCATGGGAGCCAGGGTCTCCATTTGGGGTTACAAGTAAATATTAAAAAGAAGTGGGGACTAGGCGGAACCCTGGGGTACACCGCAGGCAAGAGTGCCCAAAACTGATGTATGCTCATCCAACTGGACCCGCTGAGTCTGGTCAGACAGAAATGACTTTAGCCTTTGGTGTACTAGCCCACTAATGCCCAGGTCGGTTAGACGAGTCAGCAGTTTGTTATGGCTGACCGTATTGAATGCCGCTGATAGGTCTAATAAGATCAGGGCACTCGGCTGTTTGTTATCAGCCATAACTCTGAGCTTGTCAAGGATGGAATCATCACTAGCACAGTACTATGGTGGGCTCTAAAGCCCGCCTGTCTGGCTTGGAGTAGCTGGTGGTCCTCCAAGTAACTCAAAAGTGTATATAGTACATGTTCTTCTAATACTTTAGCCAGAAAAGGGAGCTGTGAAATGGGTCTATAATTTGTTTAAGTAGAGACATCTGCACCTGGTTTCGTCAGCAGGGGGGTAACCCGGGCTTCTTTTAGGTTGATTGGTAAGTAGCCAGTTTCCAGAGAGTTATTTAATAACGCAAGGATCTGTTTTTCCAACCCTGGAAGTGCCATTTCAAAAATCCTCGGAGGGCAGTGGTCTGTCCGAGAGCCTGATTTAGTACGGTTCATTAATGAGATAAGGTGGCTGAGTCAAATTTAGGGGAGTTTGTGAGACGACAACCAGGGAAAGGCAGGGGCTGAATCTGGATGGGGAACCGAGGTTAGTCGGGGTGTTAGCAATTTCTAAGATGGTATCTTGGACTTACTGAAGAAAAAATGTCTGAAAGACATTGCAGTCGAAAGATACAGATGTAGATTTCCTCTCCACTTTTGGCTCAATTCTTTCAGAATTACAAAGGTCTCTTTCTGTATGTTGGCTGCCTCAGCAATTCTTCCTTCATAATACTCCACTTTCCTAATTAAAATAGCTGATTTATAGAAAGTGAGAAGGGCTTTGTAGGTGTTAGATCTGGGGGTCTCTAGTTGGCAGAGGGAGGTACCAATGTCCAAATAGGGACCCTTGCTTCTAGTCAGGGTAAGGGGGATACACTCTTTGGATAACTCCTACTCACCCCCTTGGTAGCTTGGAACGAGCAGACAGGATTATCAAAGGCAATGTGTAAAGTATTTGTACCAACACTCACAGTAACACAGTGAAAACACCACAAATGGACTCCACACCAGTTTAGAAAAATAAAGTATTTTTATCTAAACTACACAAGACCAAAATGATAAAAATCCAACATACACAGTTCAAGAATATGATTTTAACAGAGTTCTAGGGTTTGCATCAAAATAATCCACAGTTGCGTCAGTTTTAGCCCAAGTACCTGTAGATGCAACAAAAGTTCTTAGTGGCAACTGCAGCATCGAAAAACAAGTGATGCGTCACTCCTGTGACCCTGGGGAGGCGATGGGATAACCCCGCTGCACGCAGCGGGCGTGTTACGACGAATCTGATCTGTATGGGGAGTGATGCGATACCTTGTATGGATTCCGGGTTGCAGGTTCTCCGGTAGGAAGCATCTCGCACAGGCACGATGCGCCGATCTTCGGGGCGGCGACAATCTTTGTTACAGAGGTGATGCGCGGCGCAGCGTTGATCCTCTTCTGCCACCGCCCCTATATATGGTGGAGCTGGGCTCTACGGCGATGTTTGCAGCGACTCGATGCGGTCCGCAAGCAAGCGGTGTGACGGTTCGGTTCTCACAGCGACGACAGGCTCTGCGACGATACTCGCAACAACAGGAATCTTCCCGCACAGGGGCGATGCGCTCCGCATGCGAACAATGCATTGGTTCTTGCAGCAGCAACAGGTGCTGCGAAGATTTTCATGGTGGCGGGAATTCTCTCGCACTTTTGACGATGCGCTCCGCAAGCGAGCGATGCATGCAAAATTGTAGATCTTCTTCTTTCCAGCTCCCCAAACAGCAGGAAACAACCTCCAGAGGCCCCACAAATGGATTAAGCACTCCAGGCAGGTCAGAACTCACACAGCAGAGTTCAGGGGGGAAGCTGGGGGTGAAGTCCTTTTGTTCCTTGGACTTCTTAACAGGAGGCCAGCTCTCCTCAGGCCCTTGGAGATCTCTTCAAGCAAGGGGACACAGCAACAGCAAAGTCCTTCCCCTTCCCTTGGCAGCACAGCATGTCAGCCTTACAGCAGGTTGGTCCTTCTTCTTCAGTCTTCCAGCTTTCTCCTTGGCAGAGGTTCCTTCTTGATTCCAGGATGATCTAAAGCTCTGGGGTCTGGGTATCCCTTTTTATACCAATATTTCCTTTGTTCTCTGAAGGCAGAGAGGCCCTTGCCTTGTCCAAACCCGCTCTGGTCAGTCCTGGTGCACTTTGTTTACCTAACTCCTCCTTTCCTTTGAGAGGGAGGGGCAAGGTCATCAGCCGCCCAGCAGAAGGTGGAGCCAGCATTGTGGAAGGCAGGCACAGCCCTATTCAGGCCCAGGGGCTATCCCCTCCCACCACTGAAGATGCAGATGGAGCTATTCAGCCCCGGACTAACCCAGCCAGCCTCCTGGAGCCACCCTAGCCTTTGTCGCGAACAAACTAGACAGACAATTCACAAACAGGCAAAGGCACACAGAAAGGTTAGACAAGAGAACAGCCACTTTCTAAAAGTGTCGTTCTCAACCACAGGATTTAAAAACCATCCTTCCTAAAAGATGGGTTATTAAATTCTGAGTTCAGGGATACCAAACTTCAATTTCCTATCTTGCTCCTATGGGAAGATATGCAGGTAAACATTATACACAGCATTCCCCATTATAGCCTATGAGCAAGATAGCCTTTCAATAGTGAAAACCGAAAATGGCTGCAATTCACTACCAGAGCATGTCACCTACACTAGTACATGCTCTACCTTTCACATACACTTCACCCTGCCCAGGACGGTACCTAGGGCCTTCCATAGGGGTGTCCAATGTGAACAGAAAGGGAAGGGTTAGGCCTGGCCAGTGTGGACACTGGTCAGATCATCATGGCAGTTAGCAACTGCACACAGGCACTGCGGTGGCAGGCTGTCACGAAGCGGGGCTTCCTGACTTAGATGAACTCCCTGACTCGGACGGACGGGGTGTCCTTGCTAATGCTTCTTCCTTTCCACCCCGTCCGCAGGATCCTTTGGACGTTTCCTGGATCTCCCCGGCTCTGCCTCAGGGAAGTGTACCTCTGTATCCGGACCCTGTGACGCTAGGGGCATGTCCACCTGCACTCGCCCAATCAGGTCAAACGACGTCACCCGATACTGACCAACCGGAGGAGGCGGGGGCGTTTAAGGAAGCTCCGTTCTGGATTGCCGGCGCGAAACCTTCGGAACGCCAGTCGGAACCCGAGGAGGACGCCACGGAGGAAGACGGAGCCGCTGTCGTGGAACCGCTGCTGGGACCCCTGAAACTGAGTGACGACAAGCCAGGAGGCCAACGATACTACGAGCCGCCCCGCCACACTTCCAGGGGAGAAGTGTGGCTCCACAAGGTACGGGGGCGTTTTCAAGGGTTGTTCAAATCACGGGGTGGGACGGGGTAGTCTGAGGGTGGTCACTACCGTCGTATCTTGTCGGCCGCCTACACTCCCTGACTGATAGGTTTGGTGTTGGTAACCTGGTGAACCCTCACTACCCTACCCTCCTCCCACATTTGTATATGTCGAGCCCAGCCCCTAACGTGGCTGTTTTTCTTTCCTTTTTCTCCGAGTGCACTCCAGCCCTGTGGTCAACTCCCGCTTCCTCAAGACCGGAACCGAAGACCCGGACCCTTCCCCAAAGGAGAGGACCCTCGTGCATTGTTTGTTTCCCAAGAGACTGTCCTTATTATCCTTGAACTTATCTCGGTGTTGTTAAACCGAATAAAAAGAGTTACAGACCTGCTTCAACTCGTGACGATTCTCTTTCTACCGTCCCCGTTCCCCACACAGGCCTGAGACACCATTTTAGGGCTACTCCTGTGGGTGGCATAATCAGTGCTGCAGGCCCACTAGTAGCATTTGAATCACCAGCACTGGCACACTAAGTGCCCTTTACTAGAGACCAACTGGTAACACAAATATGCTAATCAGGGATAACCAATCACAATAACAATTTATCTAGGGAGTATTTGCACTTTGAGACTGATCAGCAGTGGCAAGTGCCCAAAGCATCTAAACCAGCAAAAACGAAATCCAGCCCAGCCTCAAAAATACAAGAGGTAAAGGCAAAAAGTCAGGGGAAACCACGCCAAAGATGCCAGGTCTAACAGTAGGCCTTCAGTTCTGCTGGATCATAGCTTTTTCGCCACCTCCTCTCTGCTTGGTGGAGATATTGTTTTTTCCCCTCAATGGTTCATTAAACTATGGGGCCCCTTTCCCTTTGTCTCTGACTTTTTCCTTCCGTTCTGGCGCTACTATATCTATGGCTTTACATAAATTAGTCATCAAAACTTTACTCTCATGATCAATATTCGCTATCTTAGTCTTTGGGGGCGGGGTGGAGTGCAGAGTGGCTGTTAAACAATCTGCCTCAATATTTCTCCAGTTTTTCACCTTTCTCCACACAGGTGGAGACTGCATTGGCTGACAGTCACTCGGGACCCAACATCTAAGTATCGAGTGATCGAAGCAGGCACAGGGGCTAATGTCTGTTATGTCTGCCCAAGGCTGTGATGTCCAGATGAGGTCCAGAGTATGACCCTTTTCATGGGTGGGGCTATTCCCCAGTTGGTGAAGGTCCATTGAGAGCATAGTAGTCTCAAATTGGGCAGCTGCTGACTCTCTCACTTTATCCCAATGATAATTAAAATCGCCAACTACTAAAAAGCGTTTGCATCTAGAGCATAAATCAGTAATAAGCTCCAGAAAAAGATCATTAAAACTAGGGGTAGTGTGCGGGGGCGGTAAACTACCATAAGTAAAATGCAGGATGATTTAAATGAGATTTTATCCCCTAAAATGTCTGCATTATCACAGTTTTCTGCCGTTATCTTACTAACCATTAAACTTTTTTTTAAAGAAGATAGCCACTCCCCCTCCTCTAGTGTCCACAGGTCTATTTTGCCAGAATGCATCGAAGTCCACTGGGTGTGCTGGAATGATGTCTGGGGCTGACAGATCCCCTAACCAGGTTTCCGTAAGGGCCAGAATGTCTATATCACTATCTTGAAGTAGGGAAAAACCTCAAGATGGTGCTTCTGTAGAGAGCTTGTGTTGAGGACTGCTACCTACAGGCCTAATGCTGGGCGAGAAGGAGCAATTTCCTGGACAGGTATGAGTGGAGACCTCCATATTACCTCAGCCTTATTGCTCCTCAATAGATCATCTACCTGTATGTTATCCATAACATTGGCATTTAAGGTATATTCACTTATGGCGAAGGTCCTTAAATCTGTTGCCGATTAAATCAATAAAGGACCAGGGGTTCTGGCCCCAAGTCCCGGCTGCGCGCGTTCGCTGCGCGTTACCGCCATCAGCTGGTTTTCAAGCTGTGGTCGCTGAGCCAGTGCACAACTAGAGCGTGTCTCCAAAATGGCGGCGTAAAGTATTCTAGCGGAAATAGATATTCCTGGGAAGCTGTAGCCGTCTACCAGCACTCCCTCCACTCAATTAGCACTCTGCAGCTGCGGTGGACCGGGGAGAAGAGATCGGCATTACAGCAGGTAGGTAGGTTCAGCCCGTAATGCCCCCAAACAGTAAAAAACACAGATTAAAAGTTGAACAGCACAAACGCAAACTAAAATGTCCGTTTAGGAGTTAGGTTTAAAATGCAAATTTCAATGCGCAATACACCAAGCACAAAGACCGTAAGCGTGTCTGGTTGCAAGCACAACCTGTCTCTATGCCGCGTGTCGGCGCCATCAGCTGGTTTTCAAGCTGCGGTCGCTGAGCCAGTGCACAACTAGAGCGTGTCTCCAAAAAGGCGGCGTAAAGTGTCCCAGCGGAAATAGATATTCCGGGGAAGCTGTAGCCGTCTACCAGCACTCCCTCCACTCAATCAGCACTCTGCAACTGCGGTGGACCGGGGAGAGGAGATCAGCATATAGCAGGTAGGTAGGTTCAGCCCGTAATGCCCCAAACAGTGAAAAACACCAATTAAAAGTTGAACAGCACAAACACAATTTAAAATACCCGTTTAGGAGTTAGGTTTAAAAAGCAAATTTCAAGGCGCAATTCACCGAGCACAAGGAACGTTAACGTGTCTGGTTCCAAGCACTACCTGTGCTTCTCTATCTCTATTCTCTATCTTCTTAATGTGTAAAAATGTCAAAATTATAAAGTGTCAGAAAACGTACTGCATTACGTTGCAGCCTTTTTTTGCTTCATAATTTAATCAGCACTGCAACAATATTTTGTCCTCCATTGCTGCATAATTCCAGTGGCCCCAAAGCAGGCAGCACATGTTAAAAGTGCTTGTGCATGAAGCAGAGAGACCATGAAGTTTGCAAGTTTAGTTTGGTGTGTGTGCACATCCTGCATTGCCGATCCCTGGTGAGTTGCGCTACTACTGCTGAAACAAGGCCAATGGTGGTACCAATCGGTGAGGTGGACTGGCCTCAAGGGTCCTGTAACCCAGTGACAGAGTCACTGTCACTCTAGGGTGTACTGCTTCGTAGGCCCGCCTGCAAGACTGAAGGTGAACTTCAGTATGGATTGTGGTGGAAAGGCCTTCAAAGTTATCCCACAATTGCCACAACTAGGGTCCACCTGCTGGTGGGAAGACACCAGGGAGTCAAAGGTCTAACAGGGCCTTTTAAGGTCTAGCACAGGACTGTGCTCCCTCAGAGGAGTGGTCTCGTGGGCTGGTAACAGGAAGGCTGAACCTGGTTCCCCAGTTCCAAATTTGGTATCTCTGGCCATGATGCCACATCCTTTCCCCCACTGAACATTATACTGCCCCAGTGAGAGAAACTTGCACTGCCTTCAGCTACCACCTAATTATAGCCCGCTATAAACACCTGGATGCTACTCAATTCAATTATGCACAATACAAGAGTATATTTGTAAATGAGTAGATTTATACAGCGCACTTATCACCTGTGAGGGTAATCAGGTGCTGTCCTTGGGCACAGGGAGATTAAGTGATTTGCACAGAATCACAGGATGTTGAGCCCACACCGAGACTACAACCTGGATTCCCCTAGCTTGAGTGTCGGCAGCTCTGGCCGATGCACCACACCCTATAACTAGAGCAATATGCTGCCTGAAAAAACATAAAGTAACATAATTCTGTAAAAAGTTAACACTCATAGGGAATACACGATTACATAAAGCATGTGAAATGTAAGCAGTAACAACATGGTTACCATAACGCTTTTACACTCATTATTCAGAAATCAATTCATATTTTTACCTAAAAAGTTAAGGACATGACTTGACTACAGGGCCCAGAAGGGACCCGTTTCAATGTCCATTGCTTATATCCTAATAAAAAAAACGTAAGCAGTAGTACACAGAGCCGCGGTACACATTTAATAAACTACAATGAGGAAAACAGCTTATAAGGATCACATTAAGTGTTTTCCACTCCATGTATCAACCAGGTATTGCAGTACCTCCAGGAATGGTGCACGTCCCCACCCTGGGAAAACAATGCTGTTCAAAGAAAGACGAGAAAATGAAAGCGACCAGTCTATCTTGCCTCATTTAGTTATTGTTCATATTTTGAACCGTCCCGCGGCTGCACTTTAGAATAGAAAAATGTCAGAAATAGACGGCATTTCCAGTAAAAGTGTTTCTTTCTTTTTTGGATCCATTTCACAGGGGAACAAATGAACGAAAGAAGAGGAAAGAGAGGGTAAGAGTCGTTTCTTGGAGTTATGGTTTTCCGCAAGTGAGGAGGAGTGAGACATAGACAGAAAGAGAGGGAATAAGAGGAAGAAAGGGAGAGAGAGAGAGGGGGGGCATCGGCCAGTGGCAGAGCAGGAGAAGTGGACACTGCCTTAGTCTTCTCTGGGCAAGAAGGAAAAGACAGAGTCCTTTTCCTTCTCTGCCCATTCCGCCCCGCTCCCGAATAGCCAAGAACAGCCAGGCCTATCTATAGGCCTTAGCTATTACTGATGTCCTGGGACACATTTTTAAAATAAAAGTAAGGGAATGGATTCTATGAAATTTAAAAAGTTGGGGCACGCTGTGCCCTGCCGATCCCACCCACTTCGACCACTGCTTCGGCCTGCAATGACCTAGGTGCTTTGCAAGATCTACCCGGAGATGGGACTACCGGCTGCAAACATCACCCTGAGCTGCAAATCCACGGCAGTGAACCCCACCCCCCCTGGTTCCGCACCGACTCCTGGGCATTGTAGTGTCCTGCGGGACACATTCTAGTGTTCCGCAGGAAGCGGCAATCCCAGCCACACCCTCGAGGGCTGGACACACTGCACCCCCACACCCATCCATCACGGGTGCCACGAGTGACGTGGCCCCATCAATAAAAGGGCCAGGGTGCACGTGCTCGTGGCCAGTTACTGCACCGAATCTCCTAGTGTTCTTCTCAGTTACTCACGTCATGTGGGCCTGAGGCCCGACACCACAGGCATGTGTAAGTAGATAGCCATGCGGCCGAGGTGTGGCCGGGAACCCCTTCCGATTCCAGGTAACCACATCGGCCTGTAACAGTCAAGTGGGCATCTCAGAGCGGTGCAGACGGGCTGGGCACCACGCCTGGCCAAGACTATAACAGCAGCCCCAGCGAGTAGATTCTGGTGTTACCACTCTCGGCCATAAAAATCCGTGTGGCGATTGCCACCTTTAGCCTTTTGTGTCCAACCAGGGAGCCAGGGAAGAGAGGAAAGATTAAGGCATAAAGACGGCCTGCCAGGTGACAGGCCTGTTTGCGGCAGACATGGGAGATGCAAGCCTACAATAGTGACCCATTTCTACAACCACATTGACATTTGGGGCACAGTAAGGGAGAGAAAAAAGCACAGTGGCAGAGATTCTCTTTCACTTCGAGGTGGCTGACTGGGCCAGAGACGGCTGAACGGTCGGCCCAAGGCCAGTGGAGACAGGCTGGGCTCCAGGAGCAGCCAGGATTTGGATTGTGGCCTGGGTGCGCTGAAACCCTCACAAGATGTCTCGTGCCATAGGTAGGAGAAGGGCACACAGCTTCCCTCTTAGGAGATGGTCACACATACCCAGCCATACTCCTCACTTGATCACTGCGCTGCCTGAGAGGGACACCTAAGACCTCCCTTAAGGGCCAGACTCCTGTTTCCTGCGACTCCCCTGGTACCAGACATGCGGGTCCCTAAGATTATACCCCAGGAGAAAGCCTCTGCCCAGCTGAGATGGTGAAGGAGAAAGCGGAGCCTCTGGGGTAAGGAACGCAGGTCCCATCACCACACACCCCACCTCACTCTCAGAATCAAGAGGACACAGTTTTGCCAGCCATATTACTCCAGGCCATTAAGCACTCGCACAAAGACCTAATTGAGAAGATCGGAGGGGTAGGAGGGGAAGTATCTCTCCTCTGCCAAGACCTAGGTAATCTATCTGATCACACCACCGAGGCAGAGGGACGAATTTTGTCCTTTAAAGATGTGGGGGTCACCACGAGTAAGGAGGGAGTTGAGAGACCTGTTATCAATGCTGAAACACAGAGTGGATGACACGAAAGGCCAGTCACACAGAATCAACTTGCGGCTGGTGGGCCTGCTGGAGCCCAGAGAAATTACTCATGGATTGGTTCAGAAACTGGATACTGGATGGTGAGGTATTCCCTGCTTTGTTACAGAAAGGGCACACAGGGCGCTAGCCCCGAGGCCTCCAACAGGGGTACCGCTTAGATTTATCATCATCAGGGTGTTGAACGTTTTGGACAGGGACTCTATCCTGTGACTGGCACACAGACAGCCAGACATCTGTAGCACCTACTCCAGTGTTTTGCTCTTCCCTGATTACACAGCTACAGTGCAGCTCCTTTATAAATCTTTCCTAGAGGCAAGGAGGAAACTATGCCTATGGACATACAATATATTTTGATGTACCTGTCAAACTGAAAGTAATATATCGGGGAGAACCATTTTCTTTGAGAGCCCAGAGGAGGCCTGGGGCTGGGGAGAAGAGAGAAAACAATTGCCCAAACCAACAATGAAGGCAATTACATTTCCTGTCCAGCTCGAGGAGGATCACAAGCAGGTGTAAACGCAGCAGACTGAGAAGAGGCCAACTCAGCCTACAAAAGAAGGACATGCTTGGGGCATCATTCTTGGGGAGCTTGGATGACCTTCTAGGGGCTGATGTGACATCATTCATCAGCATGGAGGAGAAGGTTTAATTCCCTTCCTTCCTTTCCACCATGTAATGTTGCAAGTTTACTTTCATTCGTAGCCGCCGACGGGGTACATTGATTCTGGAATGTGGGGCTGGTGCGTGGTGTAGCGGTATCCACCACATAAGACTATGGTGACTATTTCATTTCAATAGTTTTACATTGCATTGTTTGTTGCTTCTATTGGTTTTGCTTGTTTTGGAGGTGACAGGCGCTTCCACTTAAGAAGTGTTGTGTGGAGGCTGTTGTGGTGGCAGTTGGGTACCTTTGGGTTATTTTGATCGACAAACTGCACCTAATATTGAAAACAATTCCCACACACTCAATGAACCATGACCTCTGACACCACCATCACCCAAAATAAGATAATGTCCTAGAATGTCAATGGGTTGCTGGTTAAAATAAAATACATAACAATTATCTGAGGAGCCCACAAGCTGCCCCGGCAGTTCTATTTTTGCAGGAGACACTTTTGCTTGGGAATAGTTGCGCCTTTTTGACTATCTATGACTTTAATAGGGTATACCATGCAAGATTCACTAGGGGATCCAGAGGGGTTGTAATTTTGTTACACAAAACCCTCCCTCTGGTGGTCACAGATGCCATAGATAGATATGTGGTGGCTATGGGCTTCCTGTTTAGCATTCCATGGGCAGTGGTATCTGTGTATTTCCCACCGAATCTGCTGGTGACCACAATGACAGACCTGACCACAGTAATCACCTTAGCCCCAGAGGGCAACCTTATCATATGGGGACAATTTAAAAAATTATATGTACCTACAACTTGATGTGAAAGGAGGGGCCAGTGAGCAGTGACGCTCAACTCTTGCACCATGGGCAGAGCCCCTGGAACTCTGCGATCTGTGGAGAGCGAAGACCACAACAGCGCATGAGTTTACATACTACCCCACTCCCACAGTTCACATCCAAGACTAGACTACTTTTTCCTTCCAGCTGCTGGACTCCAGAAGACATCGGGAGCTACAATTCAAACACTGATTGAATTGTCAATGGGGTTGGGGAGACATAGGTCTAACAGGCACTGGAGCCTCCAGCAGGATGGTTGAAGGATGTTATGTTTTAGGAACACATCAAGAATAAGACAGATCTCTTATTTAAAGAAGAATCCACCCAAGAGGTCTACCCAATTACATTGTGGTACCCAATTACATTGTGGAAGGCAATAAAAGCAGTTCTTCGGGGGACATAATAGCATACACTGCTAGGAGGAGAAAGGAAAGGGAAGAAGAAATCATGGCCCTAGAAAGGCAGATTGGGGAACTGGAATATCACCTAACCCAAATTGGGGACGATGAAACACTTAGTTGTCTGGAAGCAATTAGCAGTGCCCTTAAGCAGAAACTAATGTCTTGAGCCGGGGTAGTAATGTCAGATTCTCAAAACAGAGTGTACAAATTCAGGGACAAGATGGGAAAACTGCTACACTGGCTTGTGACCCATTCTCTGGCAGACAGCATTGTCCCACGGATGCGTGGGCCTGACTGGGAAGTCACCCACGATACTGAGGCAATCACTGATAACATTAGCATTCTATTATGAGAAACTTTACTATTCGAACCCGCTGGGCAGGGCAGAATAACAAAATCCCATAGCAGTGGAGCTGGTCGTCTAGCAATTTTCCAATGGTGTGATGGCAGACTTGGATTCCCCTGGCAGAGGGGGAGTTACTCGCAGCCCTCAGAAGATGCAGTCGAGGAAGGCGCCCATCCCAAATGGATTTCCTACAGAATTCCTGAAAAGGTTTGCACCACACTACTTCTCCACCTCATCATAATGACTGAAGCCACAGGGTCAGCTGAGATACTTCCATATGATATCCAAGGTGCCTCAGGGGTCATACTACCTTAACCAGGCAGGCTGTCCATAGAAGTTGCATCTTACAGATCAATCTCCCTAATCAATATTGAAGCCATAATAGGTGTGAAGGCCTTAGCAACCAGGTTACTCAAATAGGTGCAATCCCTAGTGCATTGCGATCAAAATGGCTTTATGTCAACCAGGGGCATCTGGGATTGTCTCAGGAGGCTAAACATGGCCTTGGCCCATATACGTTCTGTATCTGACCAAACAGTGCAATTGGACTTTGTGAAGGCCCTACTTCAACGCTATACTGGTATGGATGAAGTTTGGCCATAAACTTCTTCAATATGTGAAGCTGCTATACATGGAGCTGTGGGCTAGGGTGAGAGTGAACAAAATGAATTCACAGCAGTTCTGGATAGGCAGAGGCACCCATCAGGGTCGTCCACTAACCCCTCTCCTATTTGTTGTTGCAATAGAATCACTGGCCGAATGGCACAGGAGGGAGGATCAGGTGTGGGGCCTAAGGTGGGGCGGTGATTTTAAGGACTGCATCTTTTTGTATGCGGATGAAGTCCCTCTTTATATCCAGTGCCTGAACCAATTGATCCCACGACCAGAGGGTGAACTGGAAGAGATCGGCCATATTTCCGGTGGTGGGCAATCCTCTGGAGCTGTCTCCAGGCTCTACGGTGATCCGGCTCACAAACCGAGCATTTAAATACTTGGGCATGTATATATCGAGAGACTCTAAAGACTGCTGGGATAGCAATATCACCTACTTGACACGCAAAAAATCCAGGGACATATGGTGATATGGAACACGCTCCTCCTGAACATGATGGGGTGCATAGCCCTCTTCAAAATGATGGCCCTGTCACAGCTGTTGTGTTTTGTGCAACACTACCCACACAAAATACCTATTCATTGATTTACTACCCAACAAGCCACCATCAATAGCTATGTGTGGGGAGGATTCACTTGCAGTATCTCCCATAAAAAGTACACTGCCCTTATGACTACAGACTAGGGGCAGTAGACATCAGACTGTATTACTGGACAGCCCAACTACTTACGGTTAATTATTGGATCTTTGGGGACCAGGAAACCCAGCTACGAGGCTTCAGCTGACTCTCTTAATAGGGCAGGCACCATAATATGCGCTGTATGGGAAACTCCTCCCTCCCGCTCTTCTTGACATTATCGCCCTTCCCGTGATTAGCTGGAAAGAGGCTCTACAGTGGATAAGATGGTGGAGTGTGCCAACCAAGAAGATGCCATTGTGAATGGGTATATGGCTATCTGAAACGGCAGGACCTTGGGGCTTCAGGAACTGGGCTAAATTGGGGATCTTTAAATTACGAGACATCATGCAGACACATCACATGATGTCCTACGACCAACTCACAGCTGAGTACGATTTACACAGACCCAGTCCTTCCTTCACTTACAGCTTCAACATGCATTGGATCGGCACAGTGCTCGCATAACGGCGCACCACAAGTATAGCCTATTAGAAATCTGACCACAATGTCTGCTATTGGTAGAAAGGGCATATACAGATCATATAGAACACTGGTGGTAAATGTCAGGGACCCGCTTAACTAATGGCGGGAAAGGAGGGAATCTGAACTGGGGCCCTTGGACGACGATGAATGAGCTGAGGCAAAAATGGCAGCCCAAGAACTGGTAATACAGGCCCGCCTGGAATTAGTCCAGGTTAGATACTTTCACAGGAGTTATTACGCCCCTTAACGGTTGTGGAGGATGGGGAGGGGTAGCAGACCCCATTGTCTCCATTGTGGCCAGGTCAGGGATACCTTTAAGCATGTGGTATGGGAGTGCCGGTTGATTCAGGGGTACTGGGATTTGGTTTTCAGCAATCTAAAGAGGGCATGCAGATTTTTGAAACAATGGGACCCCAAATTGGCAATCATGAGAGTATTCCTGGGATGGGAAGCAAACAGAAGACATAAATTATTTGTTGGGATCGGCTGCGTTTTAGCTAAGAGAGACATAGTGGTCATTGGAGATCTAGAGACTCCCCCATTCTTAAAGTGGCTATGGGGGATGGACTATTGTTCTCTAGCTGAAGTAGCAGTGTATTAGCCGAGAGGGTGCCCACAGAGGTATGACTGAATTTGGGGACAGTAGAAAGTGCAACACCAACTACCCTGATCTGGCCAACCTTTAGAATTTCGGGGGGGGGAGAATGTGCAGTGGTGCAGGACATAATCGAATCTAAGGGCCAAAAGAATTGGTTAAGGCAGAATTAAAGAGGGTCTACATCACAGAGTTCTGGAACGAAATAGGAGGTTGAGCAAAGGGGTGTGGGGAGTGAGGTGGAGATACAGTATTACAGTGGTGCGATGTTAAAATCGTTAAAAACTCAATTAAAAGATTTTTTTTAAACTAAACATGGTGCCAGCATCCAATGTGCTTGTCAAGAGAGTGTGTTTGAATACAGTGCATGTGTTTCCCATGTATAGCAGTATGCCTCCATGTGTTGTCTGAGTAATGGTGCCAAGGGAATCCATTTTAAATGCCCCTGTTTTAGCAGGAGACAAGATAGAAGAAAAGATTACCTTCCGCCAGACAGTGTGCATTCCTGTATCTGGAGGGTGGACGGGATTTATATGGCTTCACTGACGCCATGAGTAGAGTCAATGTCATCACGGAGCCGTACAATGCTGTCCCCCTGTGCACAGAGGTACTGCTGAAAAATGTCCGGATCCAGGCTGGCGCCTGGGGAGAATTCAAAGTTAAGTAATCTGCACCTCGATATCTCTGCCAGCCAGCCTGCAGAGATCATACACTTAATTTTGTTCCTCGTTTTGGATACTCCTGCTTGGAGCCAGCTCCATTGCAAGGAACTCTGAGACCCAACACTTTGCACATAGGTTGTGTATGAAGAGCAACCTAAAAATGACATCTGAAGGAGAACTAACCCAAACTCTTTCGGGGGCCTTAGACATTGGATGCACATCAACGATCTGGAAAATATCTGTAAAAATGTGATTCAAACCACCACACTTTTTTTCCAGATTCAAGTGTTTCAAGCTCAAGTTAGGGAGTGCAGATATAAAGTATCTACCTACATACCACTTTTTTCATTTTTAGTAAACACAAGTTCAATATCCCTACATTAAGTTTTAATTTCCATCAAGTATCAATGTACTACTGTACAAAGGTACAGTACATATGCAACATTGCTTTCTCACTTTGTCAATGTGTTCCTATGTTTCTCTTCCTCCTTCTTTCTCCATTTCTTCCTCTTGCTCTAGGTCAAGGTCTGATGATGAAAGACCCCAAGAATGTATGATGGTTGCATATGATTCTGAATCACAAGGCATCCTTGCCTTTTCTACTTATCCATGAAGACAATGAAAGAAGCCAAGTGACCAGGAATCACAATACAGAGTATCCGCAGACTAAGAAAAAAGCATTACAAAAACCATCTCCGCCATCAACTGTGCTTAAAGCACAAGTCAAGATCTTCTTGTGCGCTTTCAAATACAGCACAGGACTTAAAGCACTGCCCCTGCCCAGACATGAATATCAATAAACTCTCTTAGGTAAATCTAACGCAAAAGAGCAGTATAACCTGACTAGTAACAGGTGACAAGAAATCAGATCTCATTTTCTGGAACCTAAATTGTCTTCCCTTATGTGCCAAGAATTCACTTGTTCACAAAATGACCATAAGGTGCAAGCGTAATATCATCATATTCACTGTATCCCTGTTGGCCAACAGTGAGCTCGTCCTCCCACTCTTCAGCACTGACAGCATTGTCAGCAGTTACTGCCATCTCTTTGTAATGCCCCCCCCCACAAGGTTAACTTGGTAACCCAAATTGGTTTTATTGTGACAACCAACTGACATATTTAGTAAATGTTCGGACAATTTGTATGTATCCCAATAATCTATGCAGTGCTCGGGGACCCAGGTTGGGCGTGTCCAACTCTGCAACAAAGCAATAATGAAGAAGTAAGGAGTGCAATAGTAGATTTACAAATAAATGCATCAAACCACCCTGCTTGGTGTTGGACTTGGCCCTTATGGTCCTAAAATTTTTCACTTTTTCCCCTAGCCTTTTTACTGAGATGGTGTGTCTGAACTGAAAATAATAAATTTTGTGCACTGGTGCATGCACCTTTATTTCCACCATTGTAGAAGTTCACCTTTGTAAAATGTCACTTTTAAAATGGACGCCATTTCTATCTGCTTGTGCCGCCTGCCTGAGGTGGGTTGGCGGTCTAGTGTTTGAAGTGACAAGGTGCTCTACACTTCCCCCACAGTGACATTTGAGGCTGGAACTGCCAGGGACCTTCTAGAAGCTTCCAGTCCTTTCTGGTAGGTGGGAGGAGGGGTGTATATGTAGAGCAGTAGAGATGCCATGTGCTCAGACTGAGGGTGGACTTGACTGAGAGGGGACACTCTGCCAGGAGGTACCGCCGCAAGGGCCTGTGTGCTGGCCCCTGTCCCCATCTGTACCCCTCTGCTGTCCAAAGGGCCACTGAGAGACTCTGCTGGAGTGGAGACTGCTGTGCTAGCAGGATTGCCATTGTAACGGAGGGTGACTGTTCCTAGGAACTGCTGCTTCATTTTTTGGGTGAGCTACCCTGCTGCTTGCTGATCTTGAACTGCATTAACTGTCTCCTGACCCCTAGCGCCTTGTGAGCGCTACATTTCAAATGACTGGGCTCCTCCTGCTGTCTAGTGCCTTGTGAGGGCTGCAGCGCTATCCCAGCCCCCAAGGACTTTCCTGCTTCTTAGCGCCTCGTGGGCACTATTGTCTACATTGCCAGAGAAGAGGAGCACTGTCTGTTGTCCCTGGAGCTGTTGGGCCTCTCTAGCGCCTGGTGAGCGCTGCCTTCAGCACCTGCCCAGAAGAAGAAGGTGCATGGGACCTGCTGCGCGTGCTGCCAGGGAGAGCTGGGTTTTGTCAATACAGTGCTGTGCTGTCAAAGCGCTATCTTTGATGGCCTGTACTTCAAGGAGGTGAGGAGCTGACACCTGCAGCGCTGTGCTGCCAGAGCGCTCCTTTATTCTGGGGGACCCTGGACTTGGGAGGACTCTAGCACCTCATGAGCACTACAGCTGAGCCCCAGAAGGAGGTGAGGAACGTGGGCGCTACTTTCCTGTGTGCTGTATTTCAACCCCCCCTCCCCCAAGGAGAAGGCCTGTGGGACTCCCCACGTTATTGCCAGAGAGAGCCCCGCAGTCACCAAAGAAGCGGGAGCAGTGTGTGCTCCATTCCGGCTGCCCCAATCGCCTGCCAGCAGGTAGGGGCCTATGGGGGCACAGTGCCGGTGCCCAGAGATTGCGTAAGGACTCCAGAGTGCCTGGTGAGTAGGGCTCAGTCCCAGCTTGGTGGGGGTGGTGTCGGGGCACATTGTCGGTGCTCGCCTCCCCCCGGTGCTGCTCTGAGGGCACCATGGTACCCGTGCTGACCTTATAGCAGCCCCGTCTGACAGTGGGCAGCTGCAACCTTGGGGAGCACTGTGAATTTCAGGGGTCCCAGAGTTGGGCTCCCAACTGCGCAGTGGTGCCAGTGCTTGTTTTTTGGCCAGACTCCCAGCTGCCCTGCAAGTGCGCAGGCAGCTGCAACGTATTTGGGGGCACTATACTCCTCAGGAGAAGAGAGAGAGGAGTGAGAGACACTCCTGCCCTGCCCCAGCGCTTTGCGCACTTTGCTCTTGCTGTTTTTGCAGCCAGCCCTGACTTTGCGGGACATAGGGCATTTGAGCCCCGGAGAGGGGCCAGTTTCAGAGTGTTGTGCCCCCGATTGGGGAGAACTGTGTTTATGCTGGCGAGGCCTATTGCCCCATATGATTTATTGCATAATATTGTTGCATAATGCATTTGTACCTAGGATGATACCTAATGTTTTTCCCTCCAGTTTGCAGTGCTGATTTTAGGCCTATTGTGTTCCTGCAAAAGAGGTGCCACATGATAATTTGTTTAAACCCTATGATTGGTGCAGAGTATAATTGGCAGGCCTACTGCGGCCTGTATGCTACTGATGATGCCTCCTACAAATGTAATTCATGTCTAATGCTTTTATGCCTAACGAGGTTTTCATGCCTACTGTTTTCATGCCTAGTGTCATGCGTAAGGGGTTTCTAGGCCTAATGTCATATTATGATGTTTTCATTATTTGCCCACTGCCAATGAGGTTGATGCCAATACAAGGCTGTAGGTCTGCACGTTGTGTTTTCGCGCCCTAGGAGGTGCTGTGATCCTGCCTAATATCTTTTTCCCAAAGGTTGGCGCTGCTGATCCTGGGCCTAAGTGGCGTTTGTGTAATGTACACCCATGCTAATGTTTTCCTGCTTACTGATGCCCTGCATGAGGTTCTATGCCCAAGGCCTACTTAGTATATGCCTAAAGTGATTTATGCAAATATGTTTATCCCTCCATGCTCATATGTTTTGTGCCTATGATTATGCATAGTGTGCCCCATGTTCATGATGTATACCTATGCTAATGCGGTTTTATGCCCACTTCATGCTGTGGTGGTTTCCATGCCTACTGATACCTAATGCATATGAAGTTGCATAATGTCAGGTTTTGATGTTCCAAGTTGTGCCTCATGCTAAAGTGATTTATACAAATGTGTTCATACCTATGGTTGTGCTGATGGGCCTAATGCTTTTACCTAGGGTGCACATTGTTGATGTTTATGCCAATGATTTCTACTAAGGGCATGGTCTGGCCAGTAACTACTGGCTGTTATACATTTACTGCTTATGGACTTTCATTTTATCTGTGTACTTGGTGATGATGTTGGCAGCGGCCCGATTGGCCCTGGCCTGTGAATAATCCTTTGTATATGGCTACCTGGTGCCAGTTGGTGCCGTGTTCACACCTGTGTTTTGCAGTCTAATGTGTTTTTATAAATACACAAGTTATTTTTCATGCAACCTGGTGTGGAGTCTCTTTTTGTAGTGTGCCTGGTGTGTTGCCTGTGTGTGCTGCGCGGATGCTTCACACATTTCCTCCGGAGTTTGGCCTGCCCGCTCTGCACCATGCTACCAGTTCCTAACACTTGGGATCAGCTAAACAATTCCACAAATGTCCAATTAGAAAAGAAAGAAACTGTGAAATACCTCTGAAGTTCCCCCAGTGTCTCTGTATAGATGTTCCTTAGCTTCCACCCTATGTCTCCTTCCAGTGAAACCGGTGAAACCATTTTCAGCTTGGTCATGGGCTCCTTGGTTAATGCAAGAACAAATGAACATTTACATTAGGGTTAAATAAAGTTCCTTTTAAAGTAATGAATTGCAATTGTTTTATCCCCTTCAGCCTGAATAGTGGAAACAGTCTGTTTTGTATGTGCATTACCATGAAAGCATTTATGAGTACGGGAAACAGTACTACAGGAGGACGCTTTTACGTACTCTTATATGCCTTTGTGAATTGGCTCCTGAAATGTCAGGCTCCTTACTAGTGTAAGCAAAGAAAGTACAGTCCCACTGTATAGGGATATTCCCTGATAAGCCCATTTTTTATGTTTGTGGGGCAAGAGTACTAACTTATATACTCCAAAACGCCTTTTTTTATGCTTTATTAAAATTATATGGAGAAACAAATATAAAATAAACACCATATTCAAAACAATACAATCCAAGCACAGTGAATAAAAGAAATATATGCAAGCTTAACAGTTCAATATACCCAAATTCGAATTGAAAAATATAAACTATTTACAAAACAATATGCATTTTAGGAGACAAACCGCCTTTTTGAGTAGGGATCTTTGTCTTTATGTGATCAAGAATGTAAATTTCCACTTAGGAACATGTACACCAACTTACAGAGATTCTGGCTTTCAGTCCCTTTATCCAGATGAGTTTGCTGACAGTAGGGGTCGTGCTGATGTGCTGCGGAGGGTCCTCGCACATCTGCAGGTACATGTCCTTCACTTGTGTTAGTTCTTCGATGAACATGGTAACCAACTGCTGGTCCTTGTCCCGTAGATGCTCCTGTGAATATCAGCACAGGTTTAAGTCATCGTGTTCTTAACTTAATGTACTCACATTTGAACGAAAATTTGCAAACTGTCGCCAGTCTTTTGGAATTATCCACCCTCTCCTCCACTGAAGCTACGGTAACACATAAAATAAAATTGTGTGAGCTGTTCCAGGCAGGGCTTTCTTTGTGCCGGTGGTAGGAGATGGTGAGCACTGGCATTAACTTTTGGCGATCAACACTTATTATTTATCATCAGACTGTGAGCCAGTGCTACAGAGAGAAATGCAGATAAGGGATTAGAAAGGAGCAAAAAGAAAAGAAAACAGTGACTAACAAAGAAAGAAGGGATGGAAAAGAACTTAAAAGAGTGAGATAAAGATCCATGAGGTGTAGTGTGGTGGAAGAAAGAAGCAAGGAGGTAAAATGAACATTAGGCAGCTTTGGTAATCAGTAACTCCACACGCGACGGCACCAGCGGCTGGCTTCTACAAAAAAACTTTCCCTGCTGTTATATTTGTACAAAATAAGCATTAAAAGCAAGCCTGCTTTGAAGCCTAGAGAATGGGGGGGGAAATAAAATATGCAAATGGAGGAAAAAACACCATGAATTTAAAAGGACAAATATTTCTTGACACCAAAATAAAATAACACAAAAATCAACTAATAATGCAACTGGGCGCAAATAAATAGCTATAACTCTGTGTGTACTCCTTTTCAAATTCATGAAGTAAACATATTTTCAATTTAATAATTTTCACTGAATTTAGAAGTGAAAGGCTACTTGTGTGTAACTGCTTTAAACAGATTTTGAAGAAAGAATAGGATGGCCACAACCAAAGCAGTTGAATATCATGCCCTAACAGATAACCAAAAAGGACCTCATCATTCTTTGTGTGATCACAAGTGATCTGCATCCTACACCCAGTTTTGCCTGCTGCAGAAAAACTACGAAAATCAGCCAATAAAATCACTTGAGGCTTTTACTGCAACCGCAGCCAAGCATCTGTCCTGCTATTAAGGTCTGGGCAGCGCATGCGCTGCTTTTGCGAGGCATGCTGTATTCGAGTATGGAGTTGAAGTTCCACCCAGTCTCCGCCCATATTTTTCATTGGCTTGCGTCATTGTCCTTTGTAAATGCCAGAGAAACTTTTTTTGCTCTTCCTCCCACTCAGCACCTTACCCCGACTCACATTTACCACCTTGTCAGAGCAGGACTGTGCAACTTGTAATGAGAATATGACTGCAGATTCGAAGCACTTGAACAGCACCTGATCTTGAAGGGCACACTAGGTCCCAAACTACACATGCAGACTGGTGCTTTTGGGCACCGGGCAATCCCCCGGTCGGCTGGAGGGGTTGGAGGCCGGTTTTGAGCCAGGAGGGGGCCGGTTTTGTGAGTGAGGGCCGATTTTCGTTTTCGGTCCGTCCGTCACAGGCCAAGCGTCAGCATCAGTGTGCAGGTCAGTGTCAGTCGTGTTGTGACTGCCTGCAGCGCCGCCCATGCTACAGCGCCACGCAGCAGCAAGAAGCCTGATCCGAGTGCAAGCAGCAACCTAAATAAAAAGCGGAAGAAGCGTTTCAGGAGGGAGGAGGGACCGAGGGAGGTGCCTGACTGCCTGTGCGCAGCGCGCAGTCATGCCCTGCCTCCTCCGGGGCGTCTGCGCGCCTAGGGTGCCCCCCCCCGCATGCGCATTGCATTGTGGGCAAAATAACTGCGCAGTCATCACCATCACGACGAGAGAGTCAGCCAGCCCTGAAAGGAGATCACCGGAGCGGGCGCGGCCATAATTTAATTATTACTGTGGTGGCTAGCCCGCTCCTGCCCCTGGAAGTATTAGCCTGCCCTCCTGTCCTCCTGTGTCTGCCAGTGCCACCCACCAACAGCAGGAGCCGGGCCGACCTGACCGTGACTGAGTAAGTGTATTTTAATTTTTTCCGCCCTGGGCTGGCTCCCGTACCGACAATTACAGTTACTAACTTCATCATTAATGACTCATGATGACTTTGTCGTTAATGCCTGGTCTTCACTGAAGTTGGCGGGAGGGGCCGCGTCGCGCAGTGGTGGTGGTCAGTGGCATGGGTCCTGACTACAGGGTACTGGTACGAAGGGCTCGGAGTTGCTTCAGTAATGCAAGAGTACACACAGTCCGGTGGTGTTCGCCCATTTGGTGTATCATTGTTAATTGCTGGTTAGAATGAGGAAAGGCCATATTTATTCCAGTCTGATCCTTCTGGTGCCTATTTTGCATGGAAAGCAACTGCTATGGGGAAAATTACGTGAATGGAAAAACTTTCCTTGATAAACGGTATAATGAAGAACTGGAACTTGAAGATGCCATTCACACAGCCATTTTAACATTAAAGGAAAGCTTTGAAGGACAGATGACAGAAGACAACATTGAAGTCGGTGTCTGCAGTGAAGCAGGATTTAAAAGGCTCACTCCAGCTGAAGTAAAGGATTATCTGTCTGCTATAGCATAGTACTTGTACATTAGAATAACTGGGAATTTGTAGAAAAACATATATTTCTACCACAGGAGAATTACAATGTATAAAATGTTTAATTTGCAGCTTTTTTGAATACTTATTTCTACATGGTTTGTCTGACGGATCTTTTTAAAATGGTATGCGTGCAAATCACAATAAACGAAAACCTTGAACTGTACATTCAGGGAGATGACTTCCGCAGCTACAGCCAATCAAAAAGCAAACTCTGCCCGCCGTCACCCTTAATACCTCATTAATACACAGGAAATAAAGAGGGAAGAAACTCAACTCAACAATGCCTGCATGCTGTAAGCTATAAGGAAATCCATGGTGTGAAATGGAAACCTAGAGGGTCGGTTGTAATATTTGGTATGAGAAACTGTTTTTCAGAGTTTACCAATAGGTATAAAATTATTACCTCCTCAAACAATTTTCCAGAGCAACATTCACAACCTGAAGAATGACAAAAACTCCAAATTGTTGCATATTCGAATTTTAATGCAAAACTAGGAGTGGCTGCTGATACTCTGGAACCAAAACTCCATGGACTCAAGGTTCCCCATATCCAATCTATAAGATGAGACAAAAGTGGACGGGGTAGCGCAGGTGGCTGCTTTAATCTATCTAACATTGAAGCCCCACAAGTGTCAGCCCAGGAAGCAGCCATTCCTCGAATGGACATGCCGTCACCTTGCCTGGTAAAACTATGTCATGTGAAACATAGGCCATGCTCATAGGAGTTCTAATCCAGTTACTCAAAGTCGGGGAGGAAGCTTTCTGCCCATATTAAAATATATCAAAATGAAAATATTTTCACACTATCTACAGTCTTGTGACCTCGCCAGATAAGACACATAGATCTACAGTGTCCTCAGCATATGCACTGTGTTTAAAGTATCCTTCTCAGGAATTGTAGATGCTGCAAAAGAAGACGGAAAAATATTTCTTGTCTTCATGGAAAGAAGACATAACTTTAGGATGGAAACCTGGTCCTAATCTAAGAATCAGTCTATCTGATTAAAAATCCTCAAATAGCAGGGTTTAATAGACAACAGACCCAACTCACTTTGTCTACAGACTGATGTTATGGATGCCAAAGAGAACACCTTAAAGGACACATGTTTCCAGTGTCTACCTCCACCAAAGGCTCACAAGGATGAGACTATGAAGCTTTAAAGACTAGAGGTAGATCCCAAGTAGGACATGTTGATTTCATAAATGGTCTCATCAAAGAACGATCCTTTGAAACCTTACTAATCAAGGAATCCATGTCCAGAATACTCCATGGAGCTCTTGCTGTCCTTATTGCTGTCCATTGAACCATTAAAGTATTGAGTAGTGGCCAGACCTTTATCCAGAGCCAGCTCTAGGGTGGTGCGACTGGTGCAACAGGGGGTATCATGTTTGCAAGTATATCATGGTTTGAAAAGCACCTGTTGCCGCGTTTCTGGCCTCCAGCAATTTTCAGGCAACAAAAAAATGGCAAGATAACACTGGTGATTAATGTTATTTCGAGAGAAAGATTGGAGGTTTGTCGAGTTTTGACTCAAATCAAATCAAAATCAAAACAAGCTTTATTCGATTTAAACGCTTAAATCATAAAAGCATAATACTTAAAAGAATAGGATCATATGTGACGAATCCATTAGATTACAAGTTATGACTCATGGTAAGGTAGCACAGTGAGTTAATATGCCTGCTGCAAAGAACATGCACCATGCAGATCACAGAGTGCCTATAATGTAAATAATTCCGTGGGTTACTGCTTTTGAGAGATCCTATTGTTACTTGTTGAGTAAACACTCACCTACGTCGTCTGATATGATCTTTATAATATGAGTTCAATTTCCAGCTAACCCAGCCTCGGACTACGTCCCTCTGATGCAGGCCAAATGGACGTTAAATTGGGTACATTTGTTAGTAAGAACTCCTCTTATTTAAAACACTAAGAAGCTGCATAGGATTGGTATGAAGCGCTATATAAAAAAAACAGATTATTAATGACTGCCAATGATTATTTAATCTATATAGCAAGATTGAAAATACATTAGCAGCTGCAGAGCAATGTGATTCCAATCCGACAAAGTTACCACAGTGTGTAACATACAGAGCTGTGCTGTGCATATACGGTCAGTGGTAAGTTGCCTACCACTGACCGTATATGCACAGCACAGCTCTGTATGTTACATGAGGCCTCTAGTCTTGGAGTCCCTCGGAGAAGTCAGCTAGAGCCTGCCCATAGCTGCCAAGGTTTCAGATTGCTATGTGTGACATTTTCATAAGTTATGCATGTTCTCAAATCGTAAAAATCTCTCTAGAGTGCAGACCCTTGCATCTTTATTTCCAGCGCATTACTTCTGAATGTGTTTTCTACCAAGTGGAGGCTCTAGTGAGCTGCTTAAATCTTAGACGATGGCAAAGGAATTTATTTCGGCACGCCTAGTTCTTATTTCACTGCTTAAACCATGCTGAAACTAGTCCAGGCTGGCTGGCTGCTTTGTTCATGCTCCTACTTTAATCACGGCCTTGGCATGGGTTGGATTAATATTAGTGATCAGCAATTGCTGTAACTTTGAGGGATTGTGCACGGAATCTGTAGGCTGCACCAAGCTATTTTTGCTCTTAGTTTGAGAAACTATTCAGTGAGATGCAGACACACTTTATTGTTGTAAATCGCTGGCAGAGCCAGAAAGGCCATCTTTGTAGTACAACTGTACACGGTGGTGCATCCTGCAAACCTGACCCCATTGTGTCCATTGAAATTGCCATATCATGTGCCTTTGTGATAACTCCTAACAGTGAAATCTACTTATTTTTGACTAAAAACCCAGTTGTGTTTAAACATTGGAGTTAATCGCATAATCACGCATTTGTTTGCACTTTGGGGACCAAAGGAAAGTGAGGCTGACAAACGTGATGTAAAAAAAAGTTGTCTCTTCTTTTGGATCTGCTGCAGTTTACAACAAGTTTTGAAATGCTGACTCAGAGGCGTCCAAGTTTGGTCCAGGAAGGCTGGATCCTTGGCTGGTGTTGGGATAAGCACAGACTGCGTAATGTGTTCCATTTCAGACTCGGTGGATGTGCATTTATCTCATGCCCATAACCTTAAAACGTCTCTATGACTATGGACCTTTTGGTTTAAGTGTTGCCCGCTGTCAATATTGGGACGTACAGGTAGCACAGTCGTGCTCTGTCTGGCATGCATGTTGCCCCATAGGTGGCTGAAGCGGAGCCAGTCGGGGGTGTAGAGATGAAAGGAAGAAGAAAAGACAAATGCGGACAGAAAAGGGAACAGTGTGATCTCGATCTCTCTCTCTCGCTCTCTCTCTCTCTCTCTCTCTCTCTCTCTCTCTCTCTCCCTCTCCCTCTCTCTCCCTCTCAGCTCTTTCTCTCTCTCTTAGCTCTTTCTCTCTCTCCATCTCTCTTTCGCCCTCCTTCTCCCTCCCTCCCACTCTTTCTTTCTCTTGCCCTCTCTCTCGCTCTCTCCCTCTCTCTATTTCTCTCTCCCTCTCTCTCCCTCACGCGCTCTCTATTTATCCCTCTCAATCTGTCGCTATACCTATCCCTCTCTCCCCCTCTCACTCTCCCCTCCCTCTATTCCCCCTCTATCCCCCTCTCTCCCTCTCTATCCACATATCTCTCTTACTCTCTATCCCTTTCTCTATATCCTTTTCTCTCTCTCCCTCTCTCTATCCCTCCCTCTCTCTTTTATATCCCTGTATTTCTGTCTCCCCTCTCTCTCTCTCTCTCTCCACCTCCCTCTGTCTTACCTCTCTCTCTCCCCTCTCCCTCTCTCTGCCCTCCCTCTCTCTATCTCTCCTCTATCTCCCCCTCCCTCTCTCTATCTCTTTCCATCCCTCACCCCATCTTTCTCTCATTCCACTCCTTCCTCTCTCATTCTCTTCCTCTGTTTCTCCCTCTACTTCTCCCTTTCTCTTCTTCTGTCTCCCTCTCTCTCTTTCCTCCTCCCCACCCTCTCCCTCTCCCCCTCCTCCACTCTCTCTCCTCCCCTCCTCCACTCTCTCTCCTCCCCTCCTCCACTCTCTCTCCTCCCCACGTACGAAACATAACCAGATCTATTGCTGTTTTGGCCTTTCTGTCTCCCAAATTTTCTTGGGGGGGTAGAAGTTCAACCCCCCAAACTCCCCCTAGTGGTTGCTCACGGCGCTTGCTCGCTACACACCATGTGGGGGTTGGTCTCACTTTTACTTTGTTCTTTCTGATTGACTACTTGTGTCTATTTTTGGTGCTCTCTGAAAGAATGCCTATGGATACATATGACTGGGTGGGTAACCTGATGTTCTTTAAGGTCATCATCTACTGTTTACTGTGCTTTGAAAGTTGATACAATTTGAATATGTAATGAAAAATGTGCTGTAAAATTCACCATTTTGGTATGTCGTTTTTGAAACATTTCTTGGGGGGAGAACCCCCCCAAACCCCCCTAGTGGCCGTCGGGCTCGCTCGCTACGCTCGCACGCTACGGGTCGGACGGGGGCTGGCTCGCTGCGCATCGGACGGGGGCTGGTCTGGCAAAATTTGCCAGGGCTACTTTCACTTCCCAGTCCGGCCCTGTACACATGGCTTTCACCAGTCATCTGACAGTGCACCAACTGCCCCACCTGGTCACTTGGAAGTACACCTGATACGAAAGACCCGATTACCTAGAGTTAAAGGGTGTATAACGTCTTCTTTTGTATACGCTATACTCCTGAGTGTAGCATTGTTGTGTCTGAATGCTACTGTACTTGGCACTTGTAGGACAGGTAAAACCTACCAAAACATATCATTATGGAGCCAGGTGTACCAAAAGACTGGTAACAAATGTGGTCACGAAAATTGTCATAATTTGAGCACCAACGTTTTTTGGCCAGTCTCAAATTTTGTGATACGGCATAGATAATAATAGGTCACATCACAAAATCTACAGGTGCAGGAGGTCACAGAAAGACACGCCTAATAAGTAATAATTAGACAGTTCATTATTTGCAACTCCCTGTGATTGGCTACAAACACATGGGTGGTGGCCTGCAAGGAGCAGCAGACCACCACCTCTGTTTGCATTCCTAAATGGGACAAATTCTTTTAAAAGCATCCCTGATCCTTGAAGGAGCCTGGGCTGCTTTACAAAAGGTTTCCTATTAGTGAAAACATCAGGGGGAGCATGGCCACCCTGATTAACAAAGGAGAAGGTTTCTCAAAGGATACCTTCCCCTTTGCGAATCAGTTGCCACCCCAACACGGGGGTGAGGAATACATCAATGGTTTGCAACCACAATTGTGGTCACAAACTATTGATACATTCCCCTCTGATTCAGAAAGTGTAGGGGGATGTCCCTTTCATCCTTTGTCCTTATTGCAATTCAGAAATGATTGCAAAAGCCTTTTTACAAAATATAAAAGAGTTCTGTACATTCTAAAGGCCCTTTTGCAGTCTCATTCCTGTTAGCTTGCGTCTCACAGGGGTTGCAACCAAAACAGGGATTTCCGCTATTGGGCATCTTGTTTTTTAGATCTGTGTGAGAGATCATACGGACCATGGGTATCCACAACAGAGATTGAAAGATCAGACATACATACCCAACATAATTACACAGACATGGTGACAGATCCTATCTAGGTAACCAAGAGCGACTGACAATACACACTATCTTCCAGATAACTCTTCAGTCTGTGTGCTCCATATAACAGCTTTAGGGCCATGGGGAAATTAAGGGTTTCCATCATGTACATTCTTAAAAAGCATATGATTCCTATCCAACATGACAATGATCCTCGAGGAAGTTCATATTGGACCAACTAAATCACGAATATTTACACCTCCTACAGACTCAACTACTGGAGGCAGATGGAGACAGAACCTCTCCTAAACCTTTGGAAGGCAAGGCACCGGCGAGACCCATAATTATGCAACCAAGCACACTATGAGCTCTACTTGGAAAACCATAAAGTAAAGCATCAGGTAAAACATGGGGATCTTTGCGAAGGGCGATCTGTGGAACTGAGCAGTAATCAACACCCCACAATCACCTTCCTCCAGTTGCTGGCCCTAATCCCCTCATAGGAGCCCCATCATTATCCTGGAAAAGGAGCCATACTTACAGGTTCTTCATCACTTTCCTCCTCTTCAGCATCCAGTGGCCAGCACTACAAAGCCCCTCATAGCCAAATCCATTCAGGTTGTAGACAACCAATGAAGCTTCAATGCACCAAGCTCAAAACAGCTAGCCCCCTGTTTCAACCTCTCTATATAGCCCGCTGAAGGGATTTTCATTCTGTTCATCAAGGTCCCAGGTTAGCATCTAAGATGAAAGGTCTCTTCAGAACATGACCTTGTCCTGGAGCTGTTCCCTATGGACTAGCAGAGTCTTTCTTTAATCTGATCTTTCCTCTCAAGACTCTAGAATGTGGCTCTCACTTTGTGACACATGCAAGCGCAGTCACAAAGGATTAGTCACGCTCATGCCATTAATCAAAAACTCAAAAAGCCACTATCAGCGGGGCATGATGATGTGTGCAAAGTGCGAGGCCCTCTCTAGCCCCTGTACTCCTACCAGGACCCTACTGGGTTGGCAGACATTATCTCCATGCTTGAGCATTCTGCTGACTGGCAGCCATCTAACTTCTGAATAACATCAGAATACAAGGGCATTGGGAAATACAGGATGTAGACTGTTGAGCAATTTACAAATCCTCCATGCCAGAAAAGAATTGGAAAATACATGTGAGATTACATGTTATGGAAGGCAAACGGGTAAAAAGCTCAATGACTATTTCATGAGTAGCTTGCGGATACTAAAATGGATTAATGCACACTGTGCTAAGAACACATACTAAATTGTAATCTGTATGCTCATTTGTTTTACGATTCATTAAGGTTATATGTCATGATTTCATATAAATCTTATTTTAAAAAAATCAGAACAATACAGATTGTTTAGTTGATCAACATTCTCCAGAAGTGAACAGACACGAAGTGAAAATCAATTGTCTTGTTCAGTTTCCACAATTTCATGTTAATTCAGTGAATATTAACTACTATAAATTGATCTACAATGTACTTTGAAATTACAAAGCCAACTGTTTTCTACTTCAAAAACATCTAAACTCAGTGTATAGTTGGTGAAATAATTGTGTTTCAAAGATAATTTGTAATATAAGCAAACACCAAAGTTCTTTATTTTAACCTTTCTTTGGCCTGTACCCCCCAACACTAAACACATTTCCATCCCTCTACATAACCTACAAGTACACCATGGCCACTTTCAAGCGTTAGCAAAGCCGGCCGGCCTGGATTTAATGTGCCAACCCATGTAATCAAAGGCGTTTACAAATGAGGTGTTCATCGCTTGCATGCAAAAATGCTTTTTATCAAATTAAAGCCAGCCCTAATAGCTTTGCCAATGCTATATACACAGTAGCAAAAACGTATTTCTTTGAATAAAAAGCCCATAGGAGATAAAGAATTGAATGTGACAAACAGCAAGAGGATTAATAGTATCTACAACAGGCACATGCTTCCACATGCTACGTTTGCTCAAGAAGGCATTACCATTTCTTCCCTTATCTGCCCGGAAGACCTTGTTACAGACTCTTGTTGTGAGCCGATTGGATTACGGCAATGCGCTATTGGCCTCTGGCAATGAGTCATTATTGTCGAAATTGCAGGTCATGCAAAACACAGCAGCACGACTAATATCCAATGACCGCCTATAAAGGCCTCCGCTCCCCTTTCAAAATCTCTTCACTGGTTGCCAGTAAAGAATAGGATAATATTCAGAATGTGCTGCTTAACCTTCAAAGCCCGACTGGGCAAAGTCCTGAGTATCTTTGTCAGAGACTTAAACTATATCATCCTGCTAGGAATTTGCGTTCCAGTGAGAAGGAGTTACTGTAAGTCCCTTGTATTCGACGAGCTAGATGTGGTGGAAGATCTTTCTCCTATTTGGCCACTATCCTCTGGAATAAAGTGCCATTCCCCGTTAGAATCTGTCATTTAGAAAAGCACTAAAACGGTACTGTTTTAGATTTGGTTTTGGGCATTTTGTACTGACTGTGTGCCGAGATACCCCGGTTAGGGTGATTCATGCGCGTATCAAACTAATTTATTCATTCATGCTTTCCAATGGAAGTATCACTGAAAGGCAGAAGGATATACTAAACAGCCAAAAGCATGAGGTGAGACAGTAATGACCTCTGGGTGGAACCAAAGCCTGCTCAGTAACAATAGTTCATGCAGACAGCTGCGTTGAGAAGCCTGACCCAAATAGAAGCCCACGTGGAATATCTAGTTTTTAGAAAAAGTTCCGAATATAGAGGACCCAGGCCAAATGATAATGTTTTGAATTGGTCACTCTTTTAAAAGTGTTGATACAAGGGATGAAGACGGGTCTTAGCAATAGGATGTAGGACAGTAGGAGGAAAAAAGAGGAAATAAAAGAGGTAAGTAGCAAATGGAAATGTCAACAAGGAAGTTGAGAAGATAAGGGAGGAAAAGGATTTTTGGAAGCATGGTTAACATAAAAGGTACTGGAGACGAGGGACGGGTGAAGGGAAAAATTAAACAGAAGAGAGAAAAGTGTCAATGTAATATAATGGTGGATGGGGCAGAAAGAGACGACTGTGTGGGGTGATGACTGTGTGGGGGATAGAGAAATTGGGAATCTCCCACGCCAAACAGAACAAAGAAAAATCCAGTTGTTGCAATGCATTTTCAAAGATCCTAATAACTTTACCTCCCGCTTCAAAAAACATTTCTGGTCACGTTAGCTACATCAGGTCAAAGTTCATCAGCAGAAAATAGTAGAGTTGAGAACACAGGTCCTGTGGCTCTGTTTCACCAGACAACAGTGACCAGCTCGTGGACAGCCCCCTAGAGGCGATGTTTCCTTACCTTTATTAGCTCTCTTCTGCTGATGCCTTCAAACACCTCCAGCAGCCGCAGCTGAGCACCAATGGTATGACACTGCTGGAAGCTGACCCTCAGGATCCCAGCCAGCTGATGCTCCAACTCCTGCAGTGAGGAAAGGCCAACATAGTGCTTGTTCAGCTTTTTGCAAAATCATGTTTGTAAACCTCAAAGAACTAAACTGTTGTCATCAAAGGATGTTCTACGTAGCGGATTAAGAGTAAACATGCTGGGCATTCATTTAATAAGGGGCGATTAAATGGATTCTGTCCTCAATCAATTTCTTTATTCGATCCGTTAAAACTACAAATCATAGAAGTACAGAACTATACGGTATATATGGAAAAAAAGAAAACCACATTAAAAAATCTGTGGAAATATAAAATATATGTAAAACCATATTTAAAAAGACGCAGATTACAATCAAATACATCTTGGAAGTTAATAAAGCAAGTAAGAAGCATTTCTTCATCTCAGGTCCCTGAAACCCTTGGGACTAATAAATAAGTGAATATACCATAAAAAGCATATAGAGGTATAAAAGTAATAACAACGAATTAAAAGCAGCATCAACATTAGTTGATTCTGTTCTCAATTGTTTTTTTATTTTTTATCCTTAATATAGAAATCTTTTTGTGCTTTACTATAAACAATACATAGGCCTCCGTTATGAGACACCTGGTATTTCTGGTGCAGTATGACTGGGGAATTACAAGTTTATCCCCCACTGGGCCTTATATAATTTGATATAACACGTGGAATTCACTACTAAACACACCGATTTCCACATGTAAACCTGCAGTTCTGGGACATTTTAAAAGAATAAATCCCTCCAGATTTGACATGGAGGATTTGGACCCAGAAACTAATGTAGTATTACTGCAAGCTATAATACCGCATGTTTTATAAATACCGCATGTTTTATAATACCATTTTAAAGGAAACTCAGGCTCCTGCCAAACCGGCATTAAGGGCAAACGTATAATAATGGCATTAGTTGGATAAATTAGTAACCAACAATGTAATTGAGCTGTTTTGTCCTTGTTACTTTATTATGTGCACTATTCTAAGACCCCAGATCTCTGCATGATCCTTTTTGCACGATTCAGGTGTCAACTTGGATGTATGTGAGACTAGGAGTTAGATGCAGCCCAGGAAAAGGTTTTTAATTCTATCCCCAATATTGCACTGAGCAAGTTGGTGTAAGCGAGTGAACTCAAACTCTGCAGGGTGTTAGAGAATTTCTTCCACCAAGAAGTTTAATTAAAATGTGACACCATACAACTTATTTAACGAAACAATTTGTTAAATATATTGACATAAAGCCTGTAGCTCTGTATTCTAAGGCTTCTTGGCATCTCCCCATCTCTGGTTCCACTTGCCAAGTCACTGGGATGCATCATCAACCAGAGCCTTAACTTAACGAAACTCATCACTAACCAGATACAAGTGCATGCTTCCAGCCCCCCACACACAGTTAAACCAGTATGTGGTTTAACAGCTTTGTCCAGCTGTAGATGTTTGACGTTAAAAAAAGAGGATAACTCCGAACGTAGAAATCTTCACTGCAATTCACATTCCAGGGGAAGATTAAATTGATAGCGTGAATGTGAATTTCAGATCAGGTTGATGAATTTGTAACTCCCGGAAGACTACGCTTCCTTCTCGGATACCACCTGCAGTCTTGCCCCGCTGAACTCTACCTTCTCAGAACATTTTACTGAAACTTTCTTCTAGTTATAGAGATGAGCCCAATACACTTCTTGTATCCGCGGTCGGCCATATTTTCCTACTTTGACCCAGTCTCGCCTGACAAGATGTTAGTGGTTCGCACTTTGATATTTTAGGTGCTAGTTTTTGCCATAAGCTTCAAAATTCATAACTCCGGTTCTACTAATTGAATTTTTGTTTTGGTGTCAAATAATGTATTAAAATTTACTCTATGATTTTAAATTGGTGTGGGATTTTTCTTGTGTTATGTTTTCATTTTGTTACTCTTTTTGTGCTGCATAAATACTTTACACATTTCCTCCAAGTTAAGCCAGACTGTTTTTGTTTCAAGGTACCAGAGGGTTAAGCACATGTTAATTTAGTGACTTTTGTGGCTCACCCTGACATGGATTGTGGTTGTTGCATTAACTTGGGTCACCCATACTCAACCCTCAACCCAATATCTCAGAGATGGAAACAAGAAGGGTTAGGAAGTAAACACCTCTCCATCTCAATTTTAGCCCTTTACCAATGCTCTCTAAGACCTAATCCCCTTTCCATTGGGAGATGCTGTGCCTATTGGCATTGAAAATGAGATCTCATTCAGGTTATGGTCACTGATACAATTTTCAATAGGCTCCTCAGAAAGGGTTAGCTCATTCATGAGCTTTAATACAAAGACATAATCTATAATTGTGCCCTGTCTCCAGCCTACAGAGGTGGCCCTCTGGTCTGACTAGTCCTCCAGTGTTTTCACCGTATTCAGGAGGCCGAATTCTGACAGAAATCTATATACGCTGACTTCCCCTGCTGTCAGATTTCTAGGTGTTAGCCACCCTGTACCAAATTAAAAAAGTGTTATGATACGTAACGTTTGTTCCAATTTTGTCATTAAAACCACTCCCCCAGACTAACATTAAAATTATTATAGACTTCAAGAGATCTATTCTTTAAAACAGTTAAAACATGAAAAGAGGTATCAAAGTCTCCCTCCTTGTTCTGCACATTGATTGAGTTATAAAAATGAATGAGTTAAAACTTAAAAGTATTAGAAAATGCAACCCAAAGAACTTGAATTCCAATGTGAGTACATTTGATTGGTTAAACCTTGAACACCCCGGAGTTTTGAACCAGGGTAAGCATCCCACCCCACCCCCAAGCTCAGCCACTAGTAGAGAGCACAGCAGGAATGCTGATACTTTGGTATCTGTCCCAAACAATGTCTTCAATAGACATTTCCTGAAGCATAACAATGTCAACTTTTTCGACAAATGTTAACCACTCATTGTTTAGCTACGTGGACCTAATGCCAGAAGTATTCCAGCACATCAAGTTAATCAATAATTTCCCTATACGTGCCATTAAGCTGGTACGTGCCAGTTTAGCTTTGGAGATCAGCATGGGCCTCTTATCTCTAATAGAATTATAGTTCAGTCAATCAAATCCATCCAGGTTAGGGAGGGGAGAGAAACAGTTTGAAGCTGTAACATGCAAATTCTGTTTGGTCAGGCCTTTCAGTCCTAGAAAGAGATGAAGGATTATTGATGGGTATAAGGTGCCTCTAAAAGAAACCTAGCGGGAGCAAGAGGATGCTGGTGTGGACGTTGCTGTTAGATTGATTGTTCTAGAATAGTTAGTGTGCAAGATATGGATATTTGAAAGTGATAACCATACAGTCAACCTCGATTTGTTTGGCATTAGGGCTGATTGAATTCACTCTTCGGGTCGAAAGTATATTCCTGTAATCATTGAGAGAGAAGTTGGTGCTCTTAGATAACCAATGGGCCACTTATTATTTAGCTGAAAGTGGATTCCTCCTGTGTTAGAGGTATAGCCGGAACATTATACAGAATACCCTCATAAGGGAAACATTCCAGGGGAAGATTAAATTGATGGCGTGAATGTGAATTTCAGAACAGGTTGATTAATTTGTTTGTCGATCTTGCCCCTTGTGGCCACAGCCTGTATTAGCGGTGCTCCTTGATGGCAATGGATGTTAGGACTGTTGACTGCCCACTGCTCTTCACTATAGCGTAAAGCCAAACTACCCCGACTATACCCTTGACCCCCACACCCACCTCAACCTTGGTCTCCCCCAACTTCTGATCCCCCATTTACACCCAATAACTTGCCATTGATACTCCATCATTTCTTGAACTCTCTCCCACTAAAGTTCATCCTACCCCTACCCTCAATCCTCTCTCCCTTATGCTTTCTCACTAAGTACTCCAACATCCCAACCCACAGTCTTCTCCCCCTTGCCCCCCTGCCCACTGTTTCAGGACCTGACATCCCGCTCATATATCATATTTGAATCCAGACTGGACGAGATTTCAGAAACCTTGCAAGAACTCAAAGCAGACTTACATAGACTCATTCACTTCACTACAGAGATGAACAACCTTCAGTTCTGTAATAGGAACCATAGGTTTAATACTATTGCTAAGGACCAACCTTACAACCACCCTGCCTCATCTCCAAAACAACTCCCTTCCACCCTGACCTTTCCGGCCCTATCATACGATAGGGAGATGGAGAACTAGACCCTACCCCAATGTGCCCACATGACCGATTAGATGGAAAGTCCCTCTAACCAAAAACGATATCCAAACCCTCCTCTTGCCATATAACTTTCCTCACCTTGATACCAGTTATAATCAGGAAAAAATCCATGCCATCCCGGCAAACCCTCATAATGCTCCTAGGCACCACTTTACAGCGGTCAATAACCACAACCTCAGGAGAGTTATCCTCACACAATCTACCCCAACACACCTCAAACCTCATCAATTGCAGATCAGCTTTAAGACATGGGGACATATTGCTGACCTGATCCTCACACGGAATTTTGACCTTCTTATTCTGACTGAAACCTGCCTAAATGGCTTCTCGTCTACTATTCTTGACATACTAGTCCCTCTTAAGCATGGCATTTCTAGATTAGATAGACCCAGTGGACCAGGCGGTGGCATCGCTTACATTCACAGCCTCAACCTGTTAGTCAAAAATGCAAAAACCCCCGCTCTATGCTCCTGTGAATACCTATGCCACGATGTCTCTAGCAAAAACAGATCTATCTGTAAACTACACATGATCTACCACCCTCCAGGAGACAATCGGGCTTTCATGGAAACCATTGTAACTAACACTGGTCAACAGTGTACTCAAATGTTCCTTGAGACTCCAACCGCCAATGGAACGATCCTGCAGTCCACAGCTTCCTTGCTGACCTCAACCTGACTCAATTTTGCGACAGGCCCACACATAACAAAGGGTTGACTTTAGACCTATCATTGTGAAGCCCAACTTTATTCAATTCGACTCTATCCTGCCTGTAATTGGACCGACCACCACCGCATCACATTCCTCATCATGCAAGTTTTGATAACCTACAGAGTCTCTCTGCCACACCTTCCTGCCTCCTCCTCGTGAGATGTCAGATGTCCATGATATTACAAATCAGTACACTTGTTCCATGAACTATCCTTGACTCGATCGCTCCGCTACAGTTAAAAAGAGTGTCCGCAAAAGACTCCAAACCCCGGAATAGTGGTAGCCTTAACACAGCAATGCGCAACCAGAGGCTTGCTGAACGTCAGTGGAGATCAGCTTCGCACCTTGAACACCTCAAGCACCTGAGATAATTGATGAATAAATAATACAAAAGCATCAGAAGTTCTAAAGAAATTTTCTTCAGAAATCAGCTGGATCAAGCCAATAACTGTCCCAAAAATGTTTTTGAGCTTTTAAAAGTATCATTTAACTGCGCACTGAATCTAGTCTGCTATCAAACTGTGAGAAATTCACCTCCTTCCTCCTTCAAAAGATAGAAAGCATGAGAAAGGACCTGCAGACGGCCTTGGAACAGGGTACTCTCCCACTTCACACCATCCTCTCTGCTTCCAGGTCTACGGTTCCCTCATGTCCCACTGGGCACCTCCCCAAAAACAACACATCATGTAACTCTTTTAAAAACTTTGAGGAAAGACCATCCTTAAGATTCTAACATCGCTGAAACCTTCAAACCACTTCAATGACCCGCTAACGTCCAATTTCTTCAAGGAGATCTTACGCTCGATACTCCCACTTTGGACCAAGATTGCTAATGCCTCACTCGCTGGCATGTTTTTCCCATCCTAAAAAAAATAACAACTGATAAGACTGACTTAAACAACTTCAGACCTATCTCCAATATTCCTACCCTGGCGAAACACCTTGAAAACTGTGTTCACATCCAACTCTGTAACCACATCGAACAATTCTGACTATTAGACCATTTTCAATCTTGCTTTCATCCAGGGCACAGCAATGAATCGGCTATGACACACATAGTGGACGATGTACAAAAAATGCTGGATCAGAACCAATCATGTCTGTTAATCCTCCTAGCCTATCATCACCATTCGATACGGTTAAGAATGACAACCTACTAGACCTCTTGGAACACCGCATGGGGCTATCAGGAACAGTCCTTAACTGAGTCACCTCCTACCTCGAAAACAGGACTCAAAGAGTCTAGGTTAATTGCTCACTATCAGAGACCACTGTGGTCACATTATGCAACCCTCCAGGGCTCCTCACTCTTGCGCACACTCATCAACCTGTTTATGGAGCCCCTAAAGGAACTTCTGAGCTTAGCCAACATCCACTACCACATGTATGCTGACGATACCCAACTTTACCTAAATGTTGCCTCCCTAGAAGACAAAAATTGCCTCAACACAACTTTACAGAAAACTCAAAATTGGCTATCATCCAATCACCTCGAACTAAATATTAAAAAAAAACGAATTCCTACTAATTGCCCTGCCCAACCAATCACCTGTCATCAGAGAATGGTTGAAAAATCTTACAGACTTCAACTGCATTCTACAGGTCATTGATTCAGAGAGATCACTGGGAGAAATTCTCAACAAGAACCTCAACATGCCGAAGCACATCAGTGCCGCCACAAAAGCGGAAATCACCAAATGATCATTTTAAGAAAACTAAAACCCTTCTCCCCCCCATGATTACAAGCATGCAGTGCAAGCCCTAGTGATTCCCAGGTTGGGCTATGGAAGTGCAACCCTCTCTGGATCGCCCAGATCGAAATTGGCTCCTTTAAGGGCTTTGCTCAACGCTGCTGCAAGACTCATCACCGGCTCAAAAAGAAACAACCACATCACCCATGATCTGAAATTCCTCAACTGGCTCCCATTAGAAGGGAGAAACCAGCAAAAAATTAGCTGTATGACACATAAAGCCCTCTACTTCAAAGCCCTTAGGTATCTTGCCCAGACATTCAAACTTTCTGGTGGCTCCAGAACATCAAGAAGCTCTAACACCCTTTTTCTGAAACCACAGAGATTCTACAAGAAGAAAACTTACAACCACTCTTTCTCTTGGATGGCCCCAAGAATTTGGAACACCTTGCCCACTGAAGTCAAAGCACTCCTTATGAACACATTTCCTCCCTAGATACTGTATGCCCTTCTTCCCTAAATCACATTCATGACTACTCTCGCCGGCAACTGCAGTGTTTTAAACCTAGCACTCCTGACTCTACCCTCCAGTTTCTTGTCACTCCTCATTTGACAGTTTTATTGTCTATGTTATGTTGGCTTTTATTGAGTTATCTCCTATACCATTGAGCATTGTAAAGCGTACCCTCCCTTCTCTGGGTGCTACCTATATCCTGCATTGTTTTTCTTTGCAAATGATTTTATTGTTGTCACTATGCTGCTCTCTGTCAATTTGTAAAGCGCTCTGATACCCACCAGGGTCAAGTTCACACTAAAAAACGAGCAAATAAATTCAATATACAGTTTGCCTTTGCATTTTCATGTAAGACACTGTGTCCCATCCATAGCTCTGAAATCAAAAGTATATTCAATATTTTGTTTATTTAAAGAGTGGTGTTAGGTAATGTTGCATTATCTTGTATTGTTATTGGGTGGTACTAGATAGATGTAGCTCATTTTAGTTGATCATATGTTTTTTTACTGTGTATTTATTATAAAAACTTCTGTTATTGGAGGTGAGCCACGTTATTACTTGCTCATCCTCGAAGGCTAAACTCTTGCTGGTTTGTCTTGCATTTTAGACTTAGAATTATTTTGAGATTTTAATCTTATAATTTATTTTGTGACAGACCTTCCCACTGCATTTGATAGCTAACTTCCTATGAACCTTTATCTACGTTGAGACTGGCTCATTTATTTGCCTTCTGTAATGCCTTATTCATTTTTAATAAACCTTCATGGTTTTCTAATTTAGCTGCAGAATCTCTGAGATACTCATTTCTGGAGTACTGATTACTTTATGTTCTGATTTGTTTGAGGTGTTTGGTGTGAGCCCCTTGCCTCATGTTCTTTTGAGGTTTAACACTGACCCATAGTGAACGCTTTATTTAATATATTTAGATATCAAATATAGCTTTTTTCAGTGTTAAGAGAAGAGACAAAGCACAATTTAGTATGGAATCTATCTGTTCCTGTGTAGGGACCAGGTAACCTAAATGAGCACACTCATAAGTGAGTCTAGGGATGTAGGGTAAAAAAGGAAATGTTGGTTGGAAGAGCGTTGCTGCACGGGAGGGAACTTATCTGATCAGCCTTTGTGATAAGTAGTCGGGAGACAGATCATGCTTAAGTACCAAAATTATTAGTTCTGGGCTATTCCTGTTCTTTGCTGATAACTAGTTAATCTGGTAAAACAGAAATGTGCCTTCTTCTGCATGATCTGCCTGGATGTTTTACCTTTTATGGCCCAATCTTTTTGCTCGTGTTGTTTACTGTGATTCAGTGGCACAGTGGCTGTGCTGTATCCCTAAACATGTACTATAGAACTGGTTTCAACCAGTTGAATAATTTTAACTTTCAACTAAGATCACAGAAAATTTGCAAAGAAAATGAGTTAAATGTCATACATGCAGTTTAAATACTAGAAATACCCTTAAAAGTTAATTTCTACTCCTCACTCTTGCGCACTCTCATCAACCTGTTTATGGAGCCCCTAAAGGAACTTCTGAGCTTAGCCAACATCCACTACCACATGTATGCTGACGATACCCAACTTTACCTAAATGTTTCCTCCCTAGAAGACAAAAGTTGCCTCAACAAAACTTTACAGAAAACTCAAAATTGGCTATCATCCAATCACCTCGAACTAAATATTAAAAAAAAACAAATTCCTACTAATTGCCCTGCCCAACCAATCACCTGTCATCAGAGAATGGTTAAAAAATCTTACAGACCTCAACTGCATTCTATAGGTCATTGATTCAGAGAGATCACTGGGAGTAATTCTCAACAAGAACCTCAACATGCCGAAGCACATCAGTGCCGCCACAAAAGCGTAAATCACCAAATGATCATTTTAAGAAAACTAAAACCCTTCTCCCTTGGCAGTTCGGGCTGGACTGTTCCCATGAGGCACAAGATCAGACTGATTTGCATATGGCCATGTCTGAACTGGGGTGGCGGAGTGAGCTAAAGAACGGTGATGGATTAAACCCAGTTCAGTTGACTGGGGGTGAGTGTTTGTACTGTCAACGCTCCGTCCATCACCACCTTTGGTTTTTCTTTGTTCGCCCTAAGTTGGCAAGGCATGCTCAGACGTGAGTCCCTTGCTCACTTTGCCACTTGAGTCATGCAAGCCCGGCTGAAGACGGCTGTAATGCCAGAACCTGTCCTGGGAAGGTTGATTCCGGTCCAGGGAAGACATGGCTTGGCAGTTCGGGCTGGACTGTTCCCATGAGGCACAGGGTCAGACTGATTTGCATATGGCCATGTCTGAACTGGGGTGGCGGAGTGAGCTAAAGAACGGTGATGGATTAAACCCAGATCAGTTGACTGGGGGCGAGTGTTTGTATTGTCAACGCTCCGTCCATCACCACCTTTGGTTTTTCTTTGTTTGCCCTAAGTTGGCAGGGTATGCTCAGACGTGTGTCCCTTGCTCACTTTGCCACTGGAGTCAAGCAAGCCCGGCTGAAGACGGCTGTAATGCCAGAAACCGGTCCTGGGAAGCTTGATTCCAGTCCAGGGAAGACATGCTTGGCAGTTCGGGCTGGACTGTTCCCATGAGGCACAGGGTCAGACTGATTTGCATATGGCCATGTCTGAACTGGGGTGGCGGAGTGAGCTAAAGAACGGTGATGGATTAAACCCAGATCAGTTGACTGGGGGTGAGTGTTTGTATTGTCAACGCTCCGTCCATCACCACCTTTGGTTTTTCTTTGTTCGCCCTAAGTTGGCAGGGTATGCTCAGACGTGAGTCCCTTGCTCACTTTGCCACTGGAGTCAAGCAAGCCCGGCTGAAGACGGCTGTAATGCCAGAAACCGGTCCTGGGAAGCTTGATTCCGGTCCAGGGAAGACATGGCTTGGCAGTTCGGGCTGGACTGTTCCCATGAGGCACAGGGTCAGACTGATTTGCATATGGCCATGTCTGAACTGGGGTGGCGGAGTGAGCTAAAGAACGGTGCTGGATTAAACCCAGATCAGTTGACTGGGGGTGAGTATTTGTATTGTCAACGCTCCGTCCATCACCACCTTTGGTTTTTCTTTGTTCGCCCTAAGTTGGCAGGTTATGCTCAGACGTGAGTCCCTTGCTCACTTTGCCACTGGAGTCAAGCAAGCCCGGCTGAAGACGGCTGTAATGCCAGAAACCGGTCCTGGGAAGCTTGATTCCGGTCCAGGGAAGACATGGCTTGGCAGTTTGGGCTGGACTGTTCCCATGAGGCACAGGGTCAGACTGATTTGAATATGGCCATGTCTGAACTGGGGTGGTGGAGTGAGCTAAAGAACGGTGATGGATTAAACCCAGATCTGTTGACTGGGGGTGAGTGTTTGTATTGTCAACGCTCCGTCCATCACCACCTTTGGTTTTTCTTTGTTCGCCCTAAGTTGGCAGGGTATGCTCAGACGTGAGTCCCTTGCTCACTTTGCCACTGGAGTCAAGCAAGCCCGGCTAATGCCAGAAACCGGTCCTGGGAAGCTTGATTCCGGTCCAGGGAAGACATGGCTTGGCAGTTCGGACTGGACTGTTCCCATGAGGCACAGGGTCAGACTGATTTGCATATGGCCATGTCTGAACTGGGGTGGCGGAGTGAGCTAAAGAATGGTGATGGATTAAACCCAGATCAGTTGCCTGGGGGTGAGTGTTTGTATTGTAGTGTGTTTATCTAGGGACCTGTATCGATACTCCAATTTCTGACCCTTGTCCGGTTATAAATCACTAATATCCATACAACGGCACAGAAACCAGTTTCATAAATTAGTCATAGCGCATGCTGTCACATTAGGCAAGCACTATTCCTCCAGCCCCCTAGAAAGCACACCGAGTTCCCTAAACAAACCAAGCCTCCAGCAAACCTGGGAAATCCCCGCTGCTATTGTTTTGATTTCGTTCGAGAACTCCTGTAAAGAATGTAAGAACGACCAGTTCTTAATTGACGTCTTATGTCCATCCTTACGTCAAACCAGGCACCTCTCAGGTATAAATATACCGACACTGCCCTAAGTAAAGACACAGTGGTGATGAGCTTGGAGCAGCGACTACTTGCCGGAGAGCCCAGCTGATGCGAGAGCCCACGGACGCTGCCCCTCCCTTTTTGACGCGCTGAGGAAAACGCTGCCTTTCCTCTTGCCGAGGAATCCAGCCTCCAGCGTTTCCAGCTTGCCCTCGCGGGTAACTGGGATACCGAGTCCTGAGAAAGAGATACCAGCCCTCCTGCCTTCTAAATCCCAGGTACTGAACTGACTAACCCCTTACAGAGAATTCTTGAGTCAGACTCTTGGCAAAACAAACTTAACTTAAACTGCTACTTACTTACTCCCTCCCATGTATTAGGCTTAGGTGAGGTACACCGGGGTAGGCGTAGTTAGAAGCACCAGTTGAGTACGATTAGTCAATGTATATATGTATGTATATCTTTTATCCATTTTAAAGTAACATATGGCTAAGAAACCATATCAATGCTTTTACAGTATTATTTTATAATCCTGCTTTTACTGTATGCATTTTACTTAACCATCAGTATTACAATTGTAGCGATTCATTTCTCTTGTATGAGAAAAGAGACTGATCAATAAATAACACCTTTTATTGAAAACGCCCGTCTCTTCTCTTCTCTACAATCTGGTGAAACTAAGTATGCACGTATTGACTGAGTAAAATAGCTGTCTTTTGTTTTCACATGACTCTAGAGATATACTCTTGATCAGGGAGAGCAAAGTTGTCATGTTCTATGGTTGTCAGAAACTAAATCCCTTCTTGTCAATCCAGGGAGGTTAAAATCCTCCTCGCCTATTCGAGAAAGTTTCTAGTGGACTCTGAGCTAGCTAGCACACAAAACCTAAGTCTAATATCGTCAGTAAAAGACCTAGTTAACCTCAGTCCTACGTCTACACTACTGAAGATATTATTCCAATGCGCAGAGCCTATTGGGAATATAGGAACTACACTACATGGCGCCCAACGTTTGATAAGGCGATAAATCTAACGCAAGGCAGAGTAACTCAGTCGTGCTTTTTCACACAGACCCTTTCTCCCATAAATACTCCAAAGACGTCTGGAGTGGGTAAAAGGTTAAAAATCCGCCAAATTTAGTAGGAGGAGACTCCTATGTATGGTTTTTGGTTTATTCAACGTTGAAGGATACAGTGTTCCAAAATATTGTGCACCTATTCTTTGTTTACTTGGAAAACTGATCTGCAACAAAAACCTTTCTGTCAGTAAAAATGTCAGAAACTGAAGAAGAGAGGGAGACAGCTAGAATAGCAGCTCAACTCCTAGTGGATGACACAAGTCTCCTACAACAAGACCCGGATGCAATACTCATCCCGGTCAGCATAAGAAATACTATAACACTTAAACTTATAGAAAATGGACTAACACCAAGAGGTGGTACAGTCATATTTGTAATTGAGGCACACGGGGAGAGGCAAGATGGCGGCTGTGTAGACGGCCGAGACAGCTCGATCGAGGAGGAGCGCCATGAACAGCTGATAGACCCCGCAAGCATTTTTTCCGATCGGTAAAAAGCCTGAGGTCGAGTAAATACGGATGTGAAAATGAGAATTTGTCCCACTAAGAGCGCCGAGGGAAGGAATTGAGCTAAGGCTGTAAATGAACGCCGAAAACGAAGGAAGAATTACTGCATGAAACTGACCTGCATGAAATTGACCGGCTGTCAGCCGCTGAAGCGGCTTCTGCTTGATGCTCTGCTGGTAACGCGGAGACTGAGAGGCGGGTCGGCAGCGGGTCTGTTGACGGATACGGAGGTGGAGGCAGTGGAGCTCGTGGTATCCGCCTTCAGCAGACGGGCAGTGTGGAGCAGCTGGCTCAAACGGAGTCGGCAGCAGTGCAGGAAGCTCCGCGGAGCCGACACGCAAGTGGGCTGTCAGGCGACCCTGGTACAAAGGGAAGAGGAGGTGCAGCGATACACTCTGGAGGAACCCCGGGGCGTGGGAGCGGAGGAAGATACTAACAACGGTATCCCAGGCGGTAAGGAGCAGTTTGGGCTGAAACAAAGGAGGAGGGAAATCATGGCCCCAAAAATGAGCGCCAGCGCCAAAGCGGCAGCCAGAAGGAAGGCTGCAGTTGAAGCGGCAGAATTACTAACAGACCTTGAGGGCAACAAAAAGAAGAAACAAGGCTCCCCCTCTGTAAAAAATCCAATTCAGCAGCAAGGGGCATGTAAACCAAACTCAGATTCCCAGGGTACAACCCCAATCTCTGATATATTTCAGAGAGTGATTAAAAGTAAAGATTCCAAGGATGTAAAGGGCGATTCGATGCAGACCCAGACTCAGACTCAGATTGTACAAAGGCTTGATATAGGGCCCCCTGGGGATACAGAAGGGGTTCTATCTGAACAACCTAACACAGCTGGAATTATAGAGGGGGAAGAGCAGCAGGGGGAGACTCCTGGAAACGACTGTTTGGATAATGTTTCAGTAATGCCCCAAGGTTTAGAAAAGACCCTGGATGAGGATACCGAGGGGAGTCACGGAAGTAAAAAAGAAGTCCAGAGTGAAGCATTCTTCTCTGTATCAGAGGGCGGAGAATGGTCAGAGGACGAAGATGATAGCCTGGAACAAGAAGGTAGTAAATCAGACTCTGGCAGTGATTTGGAACAAGATGAAGGTAGTCCTCCGAATACGGCGGTAAAAACTCTACTGAGATCAAGAAAGCATAGCCAGAAGAAGGAGCAACCGCTGTTTAATACGGCCACTGATGGGTTAGGCGGGGAATCCGCTCAAATGTCCCTTCTGGAGGTTATACATCAGGAGATTTTAGCCCATCGAGAGGAAGCAAGACAGGAGAGCCGCAAGTCTCAGGCAGCAGTTAGAAAAATACAAGGGGCAGTAAGGAAACTGACAAAGGCCTGTGTGAACCTGGGAGATCGGGTAACCAATTTAGAAGACCGAATTGTTTCTACCGAAGCAGATTCAGCTGCCGCTTCCGATAAAGCTAAAACCCATGCAAAACAACTAACTGATATGCAATGGAAGCTTGAGTCGTTGGAAAATAGATCGCGACAAAACAACCTACGTATTTTGGGAATCCCTGAAGGGTCTGAGGGGTCGGATATGAAAACGTTTGTCGTAAAACTTTTTGAACATGCCTTTTTGGATCTAAAAGACTGGGATTTTGATAGGGAGGTTCAGAGAGCTCATCGTACCCCTGCTAACATTCATAAAAATGCGAAACAAAATGACAAACCTAGAGCGATCCTAATCTTCCTAGGTAATTTCAATTTGAGGCAAGCCATTTCTGAGCGGGCAAGACCGGATAAACAAAAGGCAGTCGACGGTTACACATTCTTTGTCCGCCCTGACTTTTGTCATATTACGGTTGAGAGACGGTGGAGATTGCGGCTGATGATCAAACCGTTTCAGGACAAGGGGATGCAGGCGTATCTGATCAACCCCGCTCAGTTGAAAATAATTAAAGAGGGAAAAACATTTTATTTTTCTTCTGAGATTAAAGCAAAGGAATTTCTCATGTCATAAGTAGTATAGGAACATTGCAAATTGGTTAAAATGGGCAAATGGCCAAAAAATATGCTTTTGCTTAAATTTTTGGTTCTATACATCTGTGAGTTTTTGTTAGTGGTCACTGGCTATTAAGGCATTTGGTGTTTGAAGTGAAATTTACAATGGAAGGGGTCAAAAAAAAAAAAAAAAAAAAGAGTGAGTAAAATCTAGGAAAAAAAATAACTGTAATTAATTTTCTTCCTCGATCTGAGCTGTAAACCATCACGTGCACAGACCATCGGTCTGAGCGCCTCTGGGCAAGGGGGGGTGAGGTCTAGCTCCAGGTTGGAGCTGGGGAAGGGGAGGGTGAGAGTGCAGAGGGAGGGAGGGCTGGGGGGAGGGGGAAGGGAAGAAAATTTTGAAAAAGCATGAGATGGAAAGGATGTGGTTTATGATGGATATCAGATACGGGGTGAAATGTCAATTTAGGAATTGTAAATACTGTATTAATGTCAGACATTAGGATATGTACTATCAATGCAGGGGGGCTAAATGATTGGAGGAAACGGCAGAGATTGAGTTTTTTGGTAAGATCTAATAACATAGATATAGTATGCATCCAAGAAACCCACATTCCCTGGAATAAAAGAAAGCTGTTGGATATATCTGGGTATACTCTGGTAGGGTGTTCATCGCAATCATCAATGATTAGAGGGGTGGCTATTTTGGTTAAAAATAATCTGTGTGGGGTGAAGCGTAGTAAAACGGATGGCTCTGGCCGATGGGTATTAGTTGAAATGAATCTGGGCTTTACGCTCTGTACAATATATGGCCCGAATGAGGATGACCCAACGGTATTCGATAAGCTAGAGGAAGAGTTGGCGAACTGGGCTAACCCGATGATAGTATGCGGCGATATGAATATCTCCGCAGACTGGCAACGGGGGAGTAATTATACAGGTCGGAAACGAAAAGTTAATAGGACTGTAAACGCTTTGATCCAATCTCATGGTCTGGTGGAGGTATGGGGGAAAAAGTTCCTGGTGACCGTGGCTATACATATTTTTCCCATCCGGCACAGAAATATTCTAAGCTAGATTACTTTTTTGTTACTGCAGGGGAAATCGGTAAGGTTAACATCGTTAAATTACCAAGAATAATATCTGACCATAACCCTCTAATTTTGACGTACAAAATCCCTAAGGTACAGAGGAAAACATCTAGATGGACCTTTGAAAGAAAACTATTAAACGATGAAAGGTTTGTAGTACACATTAAAAATTGGGCAAAAGAGTTTTTCGACTGTAACAGATATAGCGCTTCCAGAAATGGAGTTTGGGAATCTTTTAAAGCGGCATTAAGGGGGGAGACGATCAGTTACGCAGCAAAATTAAGAAAAGAGGATAAAAGCAGGACAGAGAAACTCATTTTAGATCTAGCCGAAACAGAGAGGTGTCATATTGAGGAAATAGCACTAGGTAAGGATAGTGGAGAGACGGTTAACAATATGGCTCGGATTAAGGGCGAAGTCTTACAAATAATTACACAGAAGGAGATAGCTGAATATCAAACTCAGAGAGCAAGGAGATACGAGACTGGAGAACAAGCGGGTAGAGCTTTAGCGCTCCGCATCAGGCAAGAATCAAACAGAAATAGAATTAGAAAGATTAAATACAATGGGAGTGAATATACAGATCCAAAATCTATAATGGATGTTTTCCAGGACTTCTATCAAAAACTGTATGATCAAGAGCCAGGGGTAGTACCATATATTCAAGATCAGTCTCCGTCAACCCCAATTTTGAAAGATGACGATAGGGCTAATCTAGAATTGGATATAACCGCAGAGGAGATAAAAGCCGCCCTGAATGAACTGGCAGTGGGTAAGGCGGCGGGACCAGACGGTTTACCACTAGAGGTATACAGGGTTCTGGAAGATGAAATCCTCCTTTTGTTTCAGGATCTTTTTAATGGAATACTATGGTCAGGCATTATTCCAGATACATGGAAACAGACCAACATCGTTATATTTCATAAAAAGGGCAAACCAGAAGAGAACCCAGGTTACTACCGTCCGATATCTTTAATAAATACTGATGCCAAACTGTACTCTAAAGTCTGGGCAAACAGATTAGGACGGATCATTACCCAACTTGTCTCACCATGGCAGCATGGGTTTGTCCCTGGAAGGGGTACCACGGATCACACAGCTAGGGCAATCTCACTATTTGATGCAGTTAATGTTACGGGTGGAGATATGGCTATGATACTCTTAGATGCCGAGAAGGCTTTTGACCGTGTGGTCTGGGACTATATGTGGGAGGTACTGGCTAGAAGAGGTTTTGGTGAAAAATGTAGGAAAGCCATCAAAGCAATGTATATGGATCCAGTTGCTAGAATAACTACAATGGGTTTCCAATCAGATGAGGTAGTGATTAGAAGGGGCACCCGTCAGGGGTGTCCATGCTCACCTATACTCTTCTCATTGTACATCGATCCGCTTATTAGGAAGATTCTTGCCTCAGAAAAAATACCCCCGGTTGTATCTCATGGTCACATCACTAAGCTATTGGCCTATGCGGATGACTTGGCAATTGTTACCACTAACCCGCAAGTGGCAATGCAGGAACTAAGCAGTTTGGCTCTAGAGTTCGGGAAATGTTCAGGGTACAAACTTAATACTGAAAAGACCATAATAATCTGCTCTACTAATATTCAGAAAAGAGATCAAAGGTATGTGGACTCCGCGGTTTATTTAGGAATTAAAATAAATGCAAACGTAGGAAAAATCGATCAAGAAAATTATGGGCCTCTATTAGCCACAATTGATAAAGAATTAAGAAGGATTGATGTACTACATCTGTCATTGATTGGGAGGGTCAATGTGCTGAAAATGTCAATGTTTCCTAAGCTATTGTATCTATTCCGTGCCATACCGCTTTTAATTGAGGAAGGTTTGATGAAAAAGATGGAAGCAGTGTTTTCACAATTTTTATGGCAATATGGTAAAGTCAGAAGATCTTTAGCCCGACTTTCTGTACCGTTAGAGGGAGGTGGGTTATCTGCTCCTAATCTACGGCTATATCATTGGGTCTGTTTATTATTTCGTATGAACCATTTAGTGGATTATGATGTCCCTGAAGTATTACATGATATCTATAGAATCCCCACAATTTATGAGCTGGTAATGGGTCAAAAGGCCAGGGGGGTGCTAACACGTGAAATTAATGTCTCGCATTTTAAGAGGAGTAAAAGCAAAGTGTTGCTATCTGCATGGGGGACTTGGAAGGCGGTGCTGAAATTTCTCAAGATCCCTAAAATCAATGGCACAATCGATCTTTGGAATGCAGGTCCATTTCTGCATCTTGGACAAAATAGGAATAGTAGTTGTTGGAAGAGGTTGGGCATTAGATGTCTAGGGGATGTCATGGAGAAAGATGACCTCCTAGGTTTTGAGGCCTTACAACAGAAATTTGGTATCCCCTCGAATCACTGGCTGTTATACAAACAGATAGAACAATCAGTGAAGGCATTAAGACCAAGGGTGTCTGTTCAGGAGCCAAACCCATTGGTGCAATACATAATGAGTGGGGGCAAAAAGATTAAAATAGGCTATAATTATCTGTTACAGGGATTGGAAGTGGATATTGGACAAGTAGAAACTGCCTGGGCTCTAAGATTAGGAGATCCCGACATTGATGTGGATTATGCTTTGGCATTAAACAGGAAAATATTAAGAACGACTAATCTGAAGGCAGAACACTATAAGATGATCTTCAATCTCTATTACACCCCGGCTAAGTTGTTTCAATGGGGTAAAAGGGATACAGATAGTTGTCCAAGGTGTAATCAAGGTCCTGCAGATCTAACTCATATGTTCTACTCATGCCAAAATCTCAACCCTGTTTTGAAAGAAATGGAGAAGTTTTTATCAGGGTTGCTAGAGCGTCAAATTTCTCTATCCCCAACATCTGTTCTGATCGGAAGGGATGAAAATCTTAAGGTTGAGCAGGAAGCCGAAGCCTTTATTTTTCTTTGTGTTGCTGTTTTTAGAATTCTAATTGCGGCGGCCTGGAAAGATCCGATCGCTCCCACATTTCAGATGTGGCTTACAAGGTTGCTAGGGATCCATAATATTGAAGAATGTTTATATAAATTTAAGGGCAAGAAGAGAAAAGAATTCGGTAAAAAGATATGGGCTCCGCTAAGCAACTGGAGGAAGAGAAGATGATTGATGAGTGTTACTATATTACTTAGAATGATTTTTTAAGGTAAGATTATGCAATGATGGCAATATACGTTTAAGGCTTCTGGAATGTGCTCTGTAAAGTGGCTATGAAATAATCACCCCGTATATATCTGTGAATATTGTTTTAATCTTTTTTTCTCTTTTTTGTTTTTTTCTGTTTAAAAAATTCTGATATGTCAGCAGGTCCAGCTGATATCTGTATCATGTAAAGTTGTATTTGTTTTTTCATTTTCTGATCCATCTCAATAAAAAAAAAAAAAAAAAAAAAAATGTAATTGAGGCACACGAATATCGGCAGACAGAGGTATTCTATTCATGGATAAACTTTCCAGCAGCAAACGCTGTCACAAAAGAGTTCCACTATTATAAAATAGAGGAACCTCCGGATGACTACACTCCTTTCGAGGAGGTGGAAATCCCATTAAAATACCAAGAGCACCTGCTCTGGTTTAAAGGCGCCCTAATACATAATAATCACATCACCAGGCTCGGTCCACTAGGTAGACCAGGAGCAACATTGCCGGTTCTAGCCAGCTACACACCACATCCAGACATTGAAAAAATGTCAATACCAGAACTTTTAGCACAGCTAAAACAACTGATTAAAATACATAGACAATTAGTCCAATATGTAATGCGGACTTCAACAGTCCAACCAGCTATTAACATTCCACAGCTGAACCCTCATCAGGGGAACACAAATAAAATCACACCACAGAACATACAGTCATGTCTAGGTAAAGTACCCGCAAAACGGGAACAAATTCCATTCTGGTTAGCACAAAAAATCACTCAAATAGAGGCGGTATTTCCGGATACTACCCCTACTGAGAAACACAGAATTCTGACTATCTGCCTTCCAATGGGGATCGCACCACATGTGGAGGACTGTGACACTTGGGGCACAGTCTTTGCTTCCATTTACACAAAAACACATGGTGTTCCGTCCATGGCGGTAATACCTGATGTGCTACGACAGATTCAAAATGAATACGGTCCAGAACCTGCTTTAACTCTGGGTATGAAATTACTGAAAGACTTCAAGCAGGTCTCAGCTTTATTATTATCTAACATAAAAGGGGAAGCAGCATCTGTGGCGATCCGCCAGAAGTTGAAAGAAACGGATATAGCAGAACAACCATTTGAACTTGCCAGAATCATAGAACAATCCTATGAAGAACTAGGAAGAGATAGTTTGGGTGGGAAACCAGTGAAACCCCAACTAACTGAAAATCCTGAAAAGGTATTTATTAAAAATAATCTAACAGCTCCAAAAAAGAACTGGGATGGAAATAAACAATCCACTCCCAAAGAAAAAAGATTCCAGTCCAGAGGAAGGTCTCCTCGGCGGAGAGGGATATCTCTGGACCAAGGACACAAGTCTCCCCAGAGGGAGCCCTCTGAGAAAAAATACAACCTTAGAAATAGGGATAATTTGAAGAAACCTGATAGATATCAAGATATTGATACACGTCCCTCTCGATCTTTTCAGACTTCCTCGCAGAAATCGGAAAGAAGAGGACGGTCAGAACAAAGGGAAGAGCACTTCAAGTCCAAAGACAAGGAACCTGCTCATCAAAGTAAAAAGTTACAATTTCCAAAGAAGAAGGTAGCCAGTATTAAAGTAATCAAACATGCCGAGGATCCTGAGGACACAGCTGAAAAACGGAGAGTGGGCTCAGACAATGCTAGACAGCGCAGCAGAAGTGAGCATAGCTCGCAAGATCCTGATGAATCATCTGGAGACAGTGGACACGAATGAATACATTCAGGTGGAAACTGCAGACACCAGAGTTAGCAAACCTCATAAAATATACGAAATAACATTACGTATAGAGGGAGATAAGACTAGGAAAATAAGGGGTCTATTTTGGGATAACCTCTCCAAAGGCTATGACATCCTTTTAGCTGAAAAAGACTGACCACCAGAGTTTGTCAGGGAGTGCCCTCATGGCGAAGAAATGATTATGCCTGCCTTCTCAAATCACATTCCAATTCATAAAAAATATACACTTGCAAGAAAGTGGGCAGTAGCCCAAGCTCCTGCATTATATAAAAACCATGTGGGATGGGATGAGGATTCTTTTCCTCACAAAATCCAGTTAAAATCACAACCAACTGCACAGAGGCAGTACCCAATTAAGCAAGAAGCTAAAAAACAGGTCAGGGAGATCTTAGATCAACTTGAATACCAGGGGGTGATTGAAACTTGCACCTCACAAATGAACAATCCTTTGTTTCCTGTCTCCAAACCAGATGATTCATATCGTCTAGTTTTGGACTACAGACACCTTAACTCATGTTGCAAAACTTTTGCAGTACAAAACTCACACAGTGCAGCACTAATGAATAGCATAGTGCGCAAAAAATACCAAACAACATTAGACATCTCTAATGGATTCTTTTGTCAAAATATAGCACCTGAAAGCAGATATTTGACCGCTTTCTCAATAAATGGCTTGCAGAAAACATTTCTGTCGTTTGCCACAGGGGTTCAAGAACAGCCCAGGATTATTCTCAGCGAGAGTAACAGAGTTACTACAAATGTATGATGATGAGGCATTATCTTATGTCGATGACATCTATCTAACAGATGATGACTTGGATACAAACTTGAAAAGAGTGAACACCATAATACTTGGGTTCGCAGCAGAGGGTTACAAATTCTTGACTTCAAGAAGTCAAGAATTGCCCATCTGACTGTCCTGTTTTTAGGATATGAATTATCAAGTGAAGGCAAAAGCCTGGCAGATAATTTCCTAGAGAAATGTGCCGTAATCCAAGCACCAAGAACGCTGAAAAACTTACAATCAATTCTAGGTTTCCTGAATTTCGGTAGAACGTACATTATAAATTATGTAGAGAGGGTTAAACCTCTCTATGACCTAATAAGACCAGATTTTAAAACAATCAATTGGACTCAAAAACACACAGAAATTTTGAGATCATTGCAAACAGATATGTTAGCTAAAACAAAATTGCAAACACGTGATAACACACGCAACCTTGTAATTCGGGTCATCCCAGGAAGATGCGGATTCACATACCTGACCTCTAATGAGGGAGAAACGGTACCAATAGCTTACATATCACATTTGTACACAGAAGCTGAAAAAACATTCAGCATTAAGGAAAACATTGTTCATGCGGTTCAAACAGCTGTAGCAAGAGAAAGAGACCAAGCTGACGGCAGACGGATTACAGTCAGGACAGCAGAATCAGCCTTTGAGGCATTAACAAGCCCATGTAATTTACCTACTATGGCATTAAATCCAAAATGGATACAATGTGAAAATTCTCTTGCTACAGACAAAGTGAAATACTATTTTGACCCGTGTAACCGCGGGACCAGAAAAGGGCAGGAGACGTGTTTTTGTTACTCGTGCTTTTAATTGGTCATATAGTGTATCTGTACAGGTTTTTCGTACTACTGTCCTCCGTGGAGATCGGCTTCTCTCCTTGCGGGTTTTTCTGCGAGCACCCTCTTCTTTCCTCAGAATCGGGCTCCTCCGTCTAGGGGGCTCTGGAGGCTCCGTGCTGGCCACCCACGCCGACGCCGCAGGGAAAGAAAAGAAAAGAGAGGCACGTATCAGAATGGTATGACAGGGCGGCAGTTAGCAACCCCAGGAAAGGGTAGTGAGGGGAAACACCCAGTGCAAAGCGCCTAACCCGTTATGTTACCTCAAGGAGGAGGGCGTGTGCTCGTGCTAGTCTCCCGTGAGTCTTCCCTCAGATTCCTCCCCCCCCTTTCAGTTAATCTCCTGGCCTTATTGCTGAACCACCCCAGGAAGCGATCACGCACCTCAGTGAGCCGTACCCCTCCTGGCGTACGGCTGGGCGGCGCGTGTTGTTGGCCTCCAGGCGTTCCCCTTTCCTTCTCCGCTCTCTCGGCGTCTTCTCCCTCTGTCAGTGCGCGGTCCCCGCAGCCCTCGGAGATCTGCTCCCAGCTCCGCTCCCAATCCGGCTGTTCTCCTTCCGTGAGACGTGTCTCGCCGCTCCTCTTGACACCGCCGCTCAGCTTGTCCTCGCTTTCTCGGTTTCCTCCTCTCCTCCGCTCCTCTTCTCTGCTCTCCCGTCCTTCTTCTCTCCGCTCCTCCTCGCTGCTTCCCGCCTCTCCGCACCTCTCCGCTCTGACCTCTCCTCCGGTGTATAGACACACCTGGTGCTGGGCGTTCTCCGTATTTAACCACCTGCTGGGCTCCGCCTCTTCTCCACCTCCGGACTGGTTAAAGGGCCAGGCGTCTTCCTCATCACAGCTGTAGGTGTCTAGGCTGTTCCACTCGGAATACTGCGTGGGCTGTGGAAAGAAAAGGGGGGGGGCACATTTGATCAGTTCGCGCCCTATGGCGGGGTGCGCCAGGGGGACCCCGTTACAACCCGGAAATGAAAAAATTAAAAAATCTAGAATATGAAAGAGAATACCCTCTGCCAATCGACATTCTGCCCATACGACAGTACGCCTGTGTAATATATACAGACGGACATGCACAACCCTCGGTTTGGGGAAAACAAGCCTATAACCCCACATGCGAAATTGTTAAATACGTGTGGCGCGGAGATAAATTGAGACCTCTGGTAACTAAAACACATTCAGTGGAAAATAATTCAGAACAACAAACTGAAATAATAGCGTTAAAAATGGCGCTAGATAATGCCGATCGCGAATTCCCGACACTAATAGTGTGCGAATCATATTACTGCGTCAAATCATACAATAAAGATTTGCAGAACTGGGTTCAAAACGGTTACAAAGATGACACAGGTGCCACAATAAAGCAAAAATCGCTTTGGGAACAAGTAGTTCTTTTCAGAAAGAACTACCAAAGACTCACGTGATACATTCATTGAGTCATGAACGTGATGGCGTTCACGTTCCAGGGAATTTATTGGCTGAGACAGCCAAAGCGGAAGCAACTACATCGGCTCCCGTAGCTACAAAAAAGCGTTCGAAAAAATACATTGACGGGGAGACAATGCTGGCGGTGAAAACGTCATCAAAAGGCGACTGCTCAGCGCTACCCATCACCTATCCACTCAATTATACATACATAATCGATGCAAACTCTGTTCCTTTTGCTCAAATCCCTGGAGTGGGGGATAGAGTAATTCCAAACACGAACAGGAGAATATTGTTAATAGCAGACGCACATATGGGTGAGGGTCTTAGACACCTTAAGCTATAGGATTCTCAGGAAGAACTGCAATCCACATACTGGTGGCCAGGAATGAGCCTGCAACATCACATATTTGCAAAAAACTGTCCAAACTGCAACAGAGATCGCAGTGGCGACCGAGACGGTGTTTGCCATGGCGTTTCGCTCAAGATGGGATTAAACAATAAATATATAAAACCCAGTATGATTAATGCGTCAAATTAACATATAGAGACTATCATCACTTAAAATGTAGACCCCAGCTCTCGGCTGACGTCTGAACTGTTATAAAAAGATTTGCGAGTCTATAATGGCATGTACACAATTGGCATGCTACATTCTGACCATTGCTCTGCTTTTAGCTCTCGAGCTTATGGGGGGGGGCATGGCCAGCATGGGCATTGCATTGCGGGACTCTTATCACTTCCTTCCTGAGGGAAACGGGATGGTGTAAAGAAAAACCAAGGCATAGAGCAATCTATAACGGCAAAGGTATTAGGTTCGGGAGCTGGGTGGGTCAAACATTTAATAAGTGTCCAACGTAGTCTTAATAATATGCCAAGAAATTCTCTGAGAGGTCTCAGTCCGTACGAATTATTGTTTGGGACTAGAATGTTAATCCAGGACCTCGATAGTCAAACTTCAGTGGTTAAAGAGAAATGCTTTGATATCAAACATCGTTTGGCTATTTTACAGGACTTAAATGAAACAAGAAAAGACCTGAGCAACATAAAATTTAAACAACAGCCAACAACCACTGAAGAGAAACCACCTGTCCCAGCAAGGCCTGTCTGGATTCCAAAAATCGGGGATCTGGTCAGAGAGAAAATAACGGTGAAGAAGGAATTTGGGCCTTCTTACAGAAAGGCAGTACCTGTCTTAGCTATCAACGGAACAAGATCAGTTGTACTACCGCCCCTTGCTGGTAAAAAGGAGAACCGAGTTGTATCCATCGACCTGGTTAAACCACAATCATGTGGCCGATAATAAGTAGTAGGCCAAGTGGACTCCCAAGAAATAGCAGAACACCAAAATTTGCTACAAACATAGAGGTTCAAACTGAGAGACTAATCACATTTGATAAACCTACAGTGAATCAACAAGGACTATGCAACAAAGCCATGGAACTTAAACCTCTTGAAACCCAAATCCAAATCTTACATCAAGAAACACCGGTCTACAATGATGTAACCACTGACTATGCTAATGCAACAAAGAAAATTCCAAAAACAAAAGGGAATCCAGAAGCAATTGAAACAATTGACAGAACTGCATCAGGCTATTTCATCAACTTCGATGACTTTTCTGAGGATCCGAGCGAACCTGAGGAACTGCCAACAACATCAAAGACTTTTAAAGACAAAGCAAAAGAACTATTTCATCAACTACAAGAAACCTATCTGATTTCTCCATGGATTGAATTTTGGGTGGCACAAGGTGTATTTGTCCTCATACTTTGGCTCATCCTGGTACTATACTTGGGTCATTTCATTGAGGGAAAATATGTTACAATGGACACAGCAAGTCAGAAAATCAACTTGGTCCTGAAACCACACAAGTCTTCACACATCGAGAAAAGAGTACTTTCTTCAGTAAACTTCACAGCCAATCCTATACCCGGTGGGGTAGCATGGGACAAAACTGATTACGAAATCTATGGCCCGGTCGAGCTCTTGAAGTATCCTCATCAATTTAAGGTTTCATTAAGTGACTTTGTAAATCCGAGCACATTCGCTGATGATTGGGACTTTGAAAGTATTAATGATATGATGTCAGACCTAGTGATGTCAGCTAAATTTACAGAACATGATTATTTACAGGGTTCATCTAATTATGACCAGATGTACTGTTACAACCACTATGGTAACCATTATCTGCATAAATCTGCTCAACCTAGAAATGTTTTTAATTATAACCAATGGGAACATTGTGCAACTCCACCAAAAGGCAGTTCGAAAACATTTTATGAAAAATTTCCATATTTCTCAGGGTTTAACACAAGTAATGGAGAAACGTTTTATTTCAAACTGTTAAATAAGACAGGAATGAAAACCATGCTTAAAAAAACAAAATTAATCTATTCAGAGACATTTTTTGACAAAATGAATACATTCGGTTTTGATTTCTGGAACAATAACATTGAAACGAAAACAATCTGGGGTACAAGAGATTGGCAGGTCAAAGGTATAGAATCATTGTTTAGAGCCTGCATGATCCCAGAACAAATTATATTCTTGAATGACACAATTCAACAGACAACCTGTTTTGGCCTAGCCAAAATTAAAGACTTAAACAAACCGTCTATTCCAAAACCAACACCTGACAGTAATAACACTACAGATGATGAGATAGACGTATCCCATATTTTAAACCAAAACAAAACACATCCTGATTGGAAGAAATGGTTGATCTGGCCCACAGACACAAATAACTGTCAAGATAGATTCCTGAACAAACTACAGGGGTTCACAATAACCAGGCCAGACCCTAGATACTCCCAGCGACAACATCCAGGGATTGTAACTACATACAGTGTAGGAAAACTCTGCCTCGAATGGCTACGAACATCCATACTGGCAGAAATTAAGCAACACTTGACTTTACTTAAAGAAGGTGCTGACTTGCGTGATTTCATTATGGGACCACGCAAACAGCGTCAAAAACGTTTCATAGAGGCCTCTATATATGCAGCTTACAACGAAGCTTGGAAAGTAACTCAAATTGAAACAGCAGAGAAAATACGGGAAATTGACCGTGTTAATTTGGAAAAATCACTTTCTGTTGTGGACAATGGGTTAATGACTCTGCCTTCCAGAATATATTCACTGGACAGTATTGTATCATCTGCAATCGATATAATAGAGCAAGACTTACTGATGTTACAACACGGTCAGTCCCAATTGCGTTCTATTGTACAGCTTGGCTGGACGTTACAAAATCTGCGTTCAGGCTACGTGCCTTGGCATTTAATCAACACAACGTCATTATTCGGTATCTTTAACCTTACTGATACACAAATCAGCTTGGCACAAAAGGGTGCAGAGTATACAATTCTGAGCATTGAAAAACTTGAGAGATTACCATTGACAATGTCAGAACGACCTTTCATTGAATGGATAATACATGGAATCATCAATTTCGATACTGCCAGAAATATATACAGGCAGGCCAGTATGAAAGGTTGGGTAAAGGATACATTAAGTCAACATGGAACTTACCTTATACACACACATGTTATAGTAATACAGGACAGAGTGTATTTCTTATTGGTAACAATTGTGAAAAATCACTAAGTGGTATACTTCTGTGTCAGGGTATAAGTTTACATGGGGCCTGTGAGGGGACTTCAAATAACCTTTCATGTCACCAGCTCGGCACACCTGCAACAAAAATAGAACCATTCTTTAGAAGACTTTCTAACGGGAGTTACATTCTAATTGTAGATCACAGATGTTGTGGCTTACTGCCAGGAAAACCTTATCTAGTAAGCGTGAGCTCCATGGTCACTTGCTGTGAGCGAGTATTGTTTCCGAATGACACTCCAGACAGGGAGGGAAAAATTTGGCCCAGTTTGAAAATCTCTTCTATTTGAATTGATACTTTAAGCAGAATGAAGACTGTGCTCCTACAGACGCCAGTTCACTTGACGTCATCAAAAGAAACGTATGATCTCCAAGTTGCAAGGACAACGCGAGAGATACATGCATTGTTATCAACAAATTGCCCCCTACACTTCGCAGAAATACTAAGCGAAATCTTAAATATTTCTGATACAAATGGTATCGCGAGTGTATTTAAGTCCGTTTTTTCGGGACTGTTAACCCCATTCAAAGCAGTCCTGGGTATATTTCCCGATTTCGTCCATTCTGTCTTTGGCGGACTTCCACTCCTGTTGGGACTCGTAGCAGGCATCTTATTTTTGCTACTCCTGCTTCGTTATGGCAAGCCATGTCACAGACAAGACTCCAGCAACAATGGAAGAAACGATCCTAGCTATACGCTATCGGGACCGCATAACTAAAGTCCTTGGATTAGCCCGGCTAAGAGATCTGAATATGACCTGGTTTCTTTCGTCAGACCCATATGGCAGAATTGTGTCTTACCTGTATTGAGATGCATGCTATGCGGCGAGGAATGCGTGTTGGACACATGTCTTACACTACAATCAGAAGTACCATTGGATGCAGATACTTTGTTGGGTCCAGTAAAGGCTCATGCATTGTGCTGTCCCCAGCGGCTACCTATCCTGATGACGGCATTCGTGGAGACTTCACCACTACGATTGAAGGGTAGTGAAGTACAGGATGAAAGCAGCATCAACCAGGTACAGCCTTCTGTAAGCAATGCTGATCAAAACATCACTGAAAGCGAACATGCGCACGACTGCATGGTAGCGACATTTTCCAACTTGGTCGAACTTTCACCTGAGGCAGTAAACTGTTTTTTGGAAAATCTGTCTGAAATGATGTTTTCACCAGAACAGAGAGAGTGACTATAAGCAAACGTGCACACAGCGTTCCCTGAACTCTGAATTTGGCCTTCGGTTTTTAAAAACAAAACTACTGACAATTTTTTCCTTCTTCCCCTGAAAACAAAAACTTTTTTCCCAAATCCAAAATATTTACTTTTTGGCATTTATCTTCTGCTTAAAGTAGAACTATTCTTAGAGAACAGAGCTTCTATTTTTAGGAACTCTAGAGACAATACATTACCTCAGCCTCTAGCGTATTTACAAGTAATTGTGTTTATATGTGATGGAGTGGTCTCGCACTTTTTTCTTCTGTATTAAGAGCCATTTCATGTGTTATTTTCGCAAATCATTCATGCTGAGATAAATTGTGCATCCTTTTTTGAATGATTACACTGCTTGAATGCATACAGTACCTATACTCATTTTCGTGTATTTCGAATATGCCTATTTTCAAATGCAAAAAATTTATTTTGGGGTGGTTCGGTATACACATGCACTATTAGTTATGTTTACTATTGATTAGGTTAGTAAATATGGACATGAATTCGTGGAGTGGGTGTAGTGTGTTTATCTAGGGACCTGTATCGATACTCCAATTTCTGACCCTTGTCCGGTTATAAATCACTAATATCCATACAACGGCACAGAAACCAGTTTCATAAATTAGTCATAGCGCATGCTGTCACATTAAGCAAGCACTATTCCTCCAGCCCCCTAGAAAGCACACTGAGTTCTCTAAACAAACCAAGCCTCCAGCAAACCTGGGAAATCCCTGCTGCTATTGTTTTGATTTCGTTCGAGAACTCCTGTAAAGAATGTAAGAACGACCAGTTCTTAATTGACGTCTTATGTTCATCCTTACGTCAAACCCGGCACCTCTCAGGTATAAATATACCGACACTGCCCTAAGTAAAGACACGGTGGTGATGAGCTTGGAGCAGCGACTACTTGCCGGAGAGCCCAGGTGATGCGAGAGCCCACGGACGCTGCCCCTCCCTTTTTGACACGCTGAGGAAAACGCTGCCTTTCCTCTTGCCGAGGAATCCAGCCTCCAGCGTTTCCAGCTTGCCCTCGCGGGTAACTGGGATACCGAGTCCTGAGAAAGAGATACCAGCCCTCCTGCCTTCTAAATCCCAGGTACTGAACTGACTAACCCCTTACAGAGAATTCTTGAGTCAGACTCTTGGCAAAACAAACTTAACTTAAACTGCTACTTACTTACTCGCTCCCATGTATTAGGCTTAGGTCAGGTACACCGGGGTAGGCGTAGTTAGAAGCACCAGTTGAGTACGATTAGTCAATGTATATATGTATGTATATCTTTTATCCATTTTAAAGTAACATATGGCTAAGAAACCATATCAATGCTTTTACAGTATTATTTTATAATCCTGCTTTTACTGTATGCATTTTACTTAACCATCAGTATTACAATTGTAGCGATTCATTTCTCTTGTATGAGAAAAGAGACTGATCAATAAATAACACCTTTTATTGAAAACGCCCGTCTCTTCTTTTCTCTACAATCTGGTGAAACTAAGTATGCACGTATTGACTGAGTAAAATAGCTGTCTTTTGTTTTCACACGACTCTAGAGATATACTCTTGATCAGGGAGAGCAAAGTTGTCATGTTCTATGGTTGTCAGAAACTAAATCCCTTCTTGTCTATCCAGGGAGGTTAAAATCCTCCTCGCCTATTCGAGAAAGTTTCTAGTGAACTCTGAGCTAGCTGGCACACAAAACTTAAGTCTAATATCGTCAGTAAAAGACCTAGTTAACCTCAGTCCTACGTCTACACTACTGAAGATATTATTCCAATGCGCAGAGCCTATTGGGAATATAGGAACTACACTACAGTATTGTCAACGCTCCGTCCATCACCACCTTTTGTTTTTCTTTGTTCGCCCTAAGTTGGCAGGGTATGCTCAGACGCGAGTCCCTTGCTCACTTTGCCACTGGAGTCAAGCAAGCCCGGCTGAAGACGGCTGTAATGCCAGAAACCGGTCCTGGGATGCTTGATTCCGGTCCAGGGAAGACATGGCTTGGCAGTTTGGGCTGGACTGTTCCCATGAGGCACAGGGTCAGACTGATTTGCATATGGCCATGTCTGAACTGGGGTGGCGGAGTGAGCTAAAGAACGGTGATGGATTAAACCCAGATCAGTTGACTGGGGGTGAGTGTTTGTATTGTCAACGCTCCGTCCATCACCACCTTTGGTTTTTCTTTGTTCGCCCTAAGTTGGCAGGGTATGCTCAGACGTGAGTCCCTTGCTCACTTTGCCACTGGAGTCAAGCAAGCCCGGCTGAAGACGGCTGTAATGCCAGAAACCTGTCCTGGGATGCTTGATTCCGGTCCAGGGAAGACATGGCTTGGCAGTTTGGGCTGGACTGTTCCCATGAGGTACAGGGTCAGACTGATTTGCATATGGCCATGTCTGAACTGGGGTGGCGGAGTGAGCTAAAGAACGGTGATGGATTAAACCCAGATCAGTTGACTGGGGGTGAGTGTTTGTATTGTCAACGCTCCGTCCATCACCACCCTTGGTTTTTCTTTGTTCGCCCTAAGTTGGCAGGGTATGCTCAGACGTGAGTCCCTTGCTCACTTTGCCACTGGAGTCAAGCAAGCCCGGCTGAAGACGGCTGTAATGCCAGAAACCAGTCCTGGGAAGCTTGATTCCGGTCCAGGGAAGACATGGCTTGGCAGTTCGGGCTGGACTGTTCCCATGAGGCACAGGGTCAGACTGATTTGCATATGGCCATGTCTGAACTGGGGTGGCGGAGTGAGCTAAAGAACGGTGATGGATTAAACCCAGATCAGTTGACTGGGGGTGAGTGTTTGTATTGTCAACGCTCCGCCAGGGTGAACAACTGATTTCTGTACGTATCTGTATAAACATGTTTTTGAGCATGATTGAGGAGTGGTTATTTACTTTTGTTCGCATCACTTTTAGTCATGTTATATTTGCATGCATTGCTTATAGGAGAATTCTTATCATGATGTTTCCTCTTTATTTGTTTTTATCTATGGACACTATACAGAATGTGAAATTGAACACCCAAGGATAATACATGAGGTGCGCTCATAAAGGTTATGCATTGGAACACTCCGACTCAGCGGATATAAATTACACGGTTGCCAGCACTACTTAAAATGATAAAATAATGAAAACATGGCTGAAACACAAAACATTTATAACTGTGGAAAGTAACATTGCAGGAGCACTCTTTCACGTACTCTTGGAGTCCTTTGTGAACCAGCCACAAATGCCCATCTCCCTATTAGCAAAAGAGCAAAGATTGCACTAATTATAAATGAATTTTCCCATTTTATTCCCATTTTAGATGTTTTGTGGAAAATTCTCACAGGCATGTAAAAGTACCTAGACGATTACTACACAAGTACTACTTTAAATACTCCAAGTGCCTATGTGAATAGGCCCACGTGAGTTTAACATGTCATGTGAAACAGTTTCAAGAGTGAAGACGAACACTTACTTTTATTATTATTCTGAAGTCAAAAAAGGCTTTCTCAAAAGGATTGTTCCTGTCGATGGTGAAGATGTCTGACGCCTGGCTGATGAAAGTTTCTTTCGTTCTGCTGTATGTGTCCCAGATTTCCTCCACTCTTGCATCCAAGCTAGGGCTTCCTGCACCCCCAATCTGCACTACTGTCTCCAAAACCTGAAAGTGTTTCATGGTCTCCAAAAGGTCAAGAACGTCGTTGCACCTAGTGAGCAGTGGTGACATAAAGATACAATTTGTAAGATGCATTATTTGGTTAATAGTAGCAGGGTAAGTGCTAAATGGGTGCAAAAAACATTTTACTGGCTACAATTAGTTTTACTTGTCTGTTTCCAGTGCTAATGCAATTCACACTTACAGAGCCACAGCAAATCACAGATGCAAACAATATTATGGTATGGGTAAAGCAGCCAGTTATTTTCTGCTTACCAATGTTGTATGCATGGAACAATGGCACCACCCTGTGTCTTTTGTCCGTATTACAGGCAAGTCAGACAACTCATACTCGTTAGCAATTGTTCCTATTAGCAACTTAAGGGCAAATTGCACTTGCTCAGTTTTCCAGAGGAGATGACCCCAGCACGTACCTAGTGGCAAATGTCCATGCAAAAAATAACACCGGGGGTAATAGAATTGGCCTAATGGTGCAAAAACAGTTTAGTTAGTTTGCCATAACCAACCACTGAGGTAATAAAGAAGTAGAACAAGCATTTGGAATGCAATAGGTCTCGCATTAGGAAAGTTTGAGCTATTGGTATTGTAAATGAAACATATTTTATTTATGTGTTGGTTTTGAAAATAGAGAAATTAGTAGCTTTGTCATTTACAATGCCAATAGTTTTAACTTTCGCAAATGTGACACCTATAGCATTTGTAATGCAATATGTGATGTATTTACGTGACTTAGATGTATTGATATTACAAATAACAATGGCTTTTAATTTCTTTTTAATAATTAATACTTAAATAAAAGTTATTGTAATTTACAATGGCAATAGCTTTAACTTTTGTAAATAACTTTTGTGAAAATTATGTTCAGTGTATTTTATTATGACGAAAATCCAAGAACAGAAGTGAAATATTAACATCTTTTTGTGACATTTGTAATAAAGCTTGAAACATTGAGAGAACATATTTGAACCATTTGTTGTTGAATGGTTGCACAGATTGATGCCTTGTGTCTAATTTTGTCAGCGGCGACATGACACTACTTTTGCTTTTAGGATGCCTCAGAAGTTATGTACGTGGAATAAAACAATACATTTTTTTCTTTTATGATATTCTACAAAGTTCAACCGCATTTTCCTCTCTTTCTTCTACTGGGATACGTCTCTATCTCCCGTTGCTTTGATTAGGGGAATCGGAAGAATTCTCCTGCAACGTAGTCCTTGCAAACTGAATATTTTTAATAGTTTGAGAGATGCATATTTGTTACACCGAGTTTCTATTGGTTCTTTTAGTTTCTTGTCACTGTGGACTCCCACCGGATCTACTTTCTGCTTGCATTGCTACATTTTGTTGCTTTGGCAATCACTGCTTATAAAACCGCGTTTAAAATGGCAAACCTGGCCACAAGTAAGAAAGAAAGTGGTGGATAATACGGGTATGACGTCTCGTGCAGCGCTGTGAATGCAGGTTTAGATGCGTAGCATGGGCAAAGCGTGACCGAGAGCATGCAACAGCTGAGCCACAATATTTGGCGAACAGCTGCAAATGTGAATGTGGTTGAGCGTGTGTAAATGGTCATGTGCAGAGCAGGGGTAAAGGTCTGCAGGATGCGTAGATGTCTGCTCACAGTTGACACGTAGAAATGGGCTGAGCTCATGGAGTGGCTGCAGGTACATAGCGCGCAACAAAGACTGAAATTAAATAATAAAAGTGCAGATAATTACTACCCCAGAGTACCTGGTTGCTACCGAGAAGTGTCGGTACGCTCCCACTATTGGACACATGCTGGAAGTGCAGGTACTCAGCACTTACTCATTTGAACTTTAAAGCACTGGTGTATAAAATTTATCAAACCTGGGCAGGGCTTAATGTTCTATTCCGACACACTATGGAACCAATAATATCAATATAGCTACGTGGAAAAGCAGGCGACCTAAATGGCCCTACACGTACTATCTTTGATTGCAAACAAAATATGAAGATGGAGAAGTAACCAGAGGAAAATATGTATTCATTACCCAGGCGGCGCTGTCAATAAGGGATCTCAGGACCGCGACCTCAGCAACGTCCGCGCCAGTAAACTACGCACCCTGAACAAAACAACCTACACATACTGTCCGTTGCTACTCTTTCAAGCGTGCCCTGTGCATGTACTTCCGGGTCGAATGAAAACATCCCGCGGTTTAGTATATAGTGGGAGGGACTAGTAGTGAAATGACTAGGATTGGAGCTTTGGCTGTATCTCAGCCAATCCGAAAGCGCTGCCAAAACTCTGGCTAACTCATTGGCTGTGGAGCCAGTGTGTTTCAGCCGGTATAATCACAGCCCAAGCTGTCCTCTGAATGACCTAGTTTTGTTCCCGTGCTTGATCGTCAAGTCACTGTAGTTCAGGTTTTCCAGAGTGGAGACCGGTGGTCGATGTGCACCAGACGTCGCCATAGCCATCCCAGAGGGGTACAAGATCTCCCGCAGAGACCGCACCAACGGAGTGGGCGGGGGGGGATCGCCATCATCCACAAGGACACCCTCAGAATCTCGACCAACACCGACGACACCCTCACCTCCGCTGAGCACATGCACTTCCAGATCCACACCGACCCCTACATCACCCTCAGAGGAACACTCGTCTACAGACCACCCGGACCACGACCACAGTTCAGCGACTCCATCGCCGACCTCATCAGCATCAGCGCCCTCGCCTCTACGGACTACATTCTCCTCGGGGACCTGAACTTCCACCTCGAGAACAACAACAACGCCAACTCCTCCGCCCTGATCGACAACCTCGCCAACCTCGGTCAAACAGCTCGTGATAACACCCATCCACGCCGCCGGACACACACTGGACCCCATCTTCTCCGCAAGCCCCCACGTCTCCTTTAACCACACCACCAAACCCTACTGGACCGACCACAGATGCGTCCACTTCACCTTCAGGAAACCCACCACACACCACCGCACCCAACAATTGCCACGTCGCTGCTGAGGCAAAGTCACCAAGGACCAACTGACCACCACCCTCGCCCTGAGACCACCCACTGACCCCAACACCGCCGTCATCAACCTCAAACAGTGGATCAACCACTGTGCCGACACCCTCGCCCCACTCAAGACCTCCGCTACCAATCACACCAACAAGAAAGTCGCATGGTTCACCGAAGACCTCCGGACCTCCAAGCACACCTGTCGGAAGCTGGAGAATAAATGGCTCCGCGACCGTACACCAGACAGCCACACAGCCCACAGGAACGCCACCCGCAGACCACACCAACTCATCAGGACCGCCAAGAGGACCGCTTTTAAGGACCGCCTAGACAACAACGCACACAACTCCAAAGAACTCTTCAGCATCGTGAAAGAACTCTCCAACCCCAGCTTCAACACCAACGACATCCTACCTTCACAAGACCTGTGCGACTCACTGGCCGCCTTCTTTCACCGCAAGATCACCGACATCCACAACAGCTTCAACTCCAACACTCCCACATCCACCAACGAGACCACCACCCCTGCGACCTCCACCCGCACCAGTCGCCTAACCTCCTGGTCCAAGGTCAGCGACGAAGACACCATCAAGACCATGAACTCCATCCACTCCGGATCCCCATCCGACCCATGCCCTCACCACGTTTTCAACAAAGCCAGCACAGCCATCGCACCCCATCTCCGGAAAACAATCAACATCTCCTTCAAGGCAGCAACCTTCCCGGAGAGCTGGAAGCACGCCGAGATCAAAGCCCTACTGAAGAAACCCAAGGCGGACCCCAAGGACCTCAAGAACTTCCGGCCCATCTCCCTGCTCACCTTCCCGGCGAAAGTCATGGAGAAGATTGTCAACAGACAGCTGACCCGCTACCTCGAAGACAACAACATCCTGGACCCATCCCAGTCTGGCTTCCGCAGCAACCACAGCACCGAGACCGCCCTTATCGCCGCCACCGACGACATCAGGATCCTGATGGACAAAGGAGAAACAGCCACCCTCATCCTTCTGGACCTATCAGCAGCCTTCGACACGGTCTGCCACCACACCCTAATAGCACGCCTCCATGACGCCGGAATCCAAGAGAAGGCCCTAGCATGGACCACATCCTTCCCCTCCGGCAGAACCCAGAGTGTCCGCCTCACACCCTTCCGCACCAAGACCCCCGAGATCATCTGCGGCATCCCACAGGGATCCTCCCTCAGCCCGACGCTGTTCAACATCTACATGGCACCACTCGCCCCTTTGCATGACAACATAACCTCAACATCATCTCCTACGCCAATGACACCCTGCTGATGATATCCCTCACTGAAGATCCCCACACCGCCAAAGCCAACCTCCACAGATGAATGAAGGCCGTCGCCGAATGGATGTAGCACAGCAGACTGAAGCTGAATTCTGACAAGACGGAGGTCCTCATCCTCGGCTCCACCCCCTCAGCCGGGGACGACTCCTGGTGGCCAACATCGCTAGGAACAGCCCCAGAACCCACCGACCACGCACGCAACCTGGGGATCATCCTAGACTCCGCCCTCTCCATGACCAAACAAGTCAACGCAGTCTCCACGTCCTGCTTCAACACCCTCCGTATGCGCCGCAGGATCTTCAAATGGATCCCCTCCGACACGAGAAAGACCGTCAACCATGCCCTCGTCACCAGCAGACTGGACTACGGGAACGCCCTCTACGCAGGAACAACAACCAAGCTCCTGAGGCGGCTGCAACGCATCCAGAATGCCGCGGCACGACTGATCCTCGACATCCCACGACGCAGCCACATCACACCCCACCTGAGAGACCTGCACTGGCTCCCCGTCGACAAGAGGATCACCTTCAAACTCCTCACCCACGCACACAAGGCCCTCCACAATGCCGGACCAGGATACCTCAACGACCGACTCAGCTTCTACACCCCCACCTGCAGCCTCCGCTCTGCCAACCTCGCCCTCGCCACAGTCCCTCACATCCGGAAAACCACCGCAGGTGACAGATCCTTCTCCTACCTACCTGCCAAGCCCTGGAACACTCTCCCCACCAACCTACGACAGACCCAGGACCTGCTGGCCTTCAGAAGACTTCTCAAGACCTGGCTCTTTGATAAGTAGCAGCCCCTCGCCCCCAGCGCCTTGAGACCCTCACGGGTATGTAGCGCGCTTTACAAATGTATTTGTATTGTATTGTATTGTATTGTATTGTAAACTTGCTGCAGGGAGGGCCACATTTCCATGCACTCTGTTATCACAAACGTTTCTCAGTTACTTTCTTCCGACAAGTAACACTGTATTAGACTGGAATGGTAGAATAATGGGGCAATTCAGTTATTGCACATCCCTACTATTATTGTGGGACTCTAAACAATCCAGTCTGGGGGATGAAAGCCCCCTCTGTGTATTCCATACTGCACTGCAAAAGCTCACTAATAGCCAGCACAAACAGATGTGAGAGTTTGTTGCTCTTGAAGAGATGTAGGGGTTGCCAACTTGACTGTCAAAACCCTTTTCAGCACCTCTATCTCTCCATCTCTTACTGGAGCAGGATGGCTCCGTATTTGGATGAAACTACCGCACCAGACATCAGTTAAAATGTTAGTGCTTAGAAGATGCCCCAAGCTTACACGAACTCTGCATAACCTATATTGCTTTTACTGATACCATAAATTTCAAACACAAGTTCTTCATGAAAAAAATATATGTCGTCAATCTATGTTGGCATCATCTACATGTTTCTTGCTCTTTGCTTTTGTTCATATCATTATGGACTACATCAAGTAATATAGACAATAACACATTTGAGCTATTTCTATTTTTTGGCAGATAGGTATCTAATAAATTAAATAGGTTCATTATCTTTTTCTAGTGGTTTGAGAGTCGTCCATCGTCTTAGGTATTAGTATATAAGACTGATGGTTTTAATGGGGTTGGGTTGTTATATAAATGTTGCATGGTTGACAGCTAAAGTATATTCATATTGAGGGGAATCTTATGATTACTACCCAATATAAATTCAATGCCGGATGGGTGGTGGTTGTTTGCAGCTGAAGACGATGAAAAATGAAGTGATATTGTGAATTAATATGTTGGCAATCATTAAATTCAGAAATAACCCATGTCATGTCTTACACTTAACAACTCATTGTGAAGCTTAATATGATCCCAATAGATTTTATGTGTTGTCATAGAGGACAATATGACCTTAATTCTGCACATAAATACATCAGTAAAAGCATGTTTACACATTTGCATACAAGAAAGAATCCTACAATGCATTTCATAGACTAAGAACAAGTGCTGGTTACCCCTTTCTGCTAGCCTGGACAAATGACCTTCTAGATAGGTTGATTTAGAAATGTTGGTTGGTCTGCTCCAGAAGGTTGAACAAGAGAGGCATTAGTAAGGTCTGTACTACCTTGTGTGAATTCGGAGCCAGGACATGTTGTGTTCCTAATCCAACCATAGTGGTCTTGAAGATGCCTAATTTTACAGAGGTCTTTTATAATTTAACTCAGACTTATGCCTGAAAGTGCCAGTTTTAGCTCAAACCTATTCAAAGTCTTCCTGGAGGACATTTGTTGCTCTACTCCAAAGGGAACGCACACAAAAATGGAACCCCTGCTTAGACATTTGGGACTGAGAAGTGTATGACCTTCCCAGCCAATGTTACACCAAATTACCCCTGATATAAGGAACCTGCTTACTATTTCTGAATTTCACGCCTTCATCAAGGATTGCCTCATGGACCTGCTGTCAAAAGTCAAGTCAGGATCCCCAAATGACGTTGGTCCCCCCAAAATTCTAAAAGCAGATTTGTCACACTTTCCTGATTTAGCCATTTCTCTCCACTACCAGGCCCTAGTAAAGGCACGGTCCCAGGCGCCTTCACAAAGATGATAGTGGTCCCACTCCAAAAGAAAGCTGGTTAGGACCCACTTATCTTGAAAAATTATTGACCAATCTCCTTGCTGCCATAACTAGCAAAGGTGCTTGAAACACGTTTCCAGAGACCTCTGCTCGTTCTTATAAGAATCTAGATTTCTTGACCCTCATCAGGTAGATTTTCGGTCAGCCTATTCAACTAAAGCTGTCATTCTTTCAGTTGTAGATCACATGAGGGGGAGCTGACAGAGGCACCACCCAGGCACTGGTTCTTTTAGACCTTTCTGCTGCTTCGACACAGTGGACTGTGAGCTTCTGGTTAAACATGTCGGGTGGCAGGCCTCCAGGACTCAGCACTTGCATCGATCATATCTTTTTTAAAGGATCACAGGCAATCCGTCCTGCTATTCCCTTTCAAGTCCTCCAAGGTCCAGTTATCTTGCAGCGTTCCTCAGTGGTCTGCCCTGTCCCCTTAGCTCTTCAATTTGTATATTCAGCCACTAGTGCATTTTCTTAAGAAGATGAATGTCAGAATATACATCCAGGGTCGGATTGGGATCACAATTTGGCCGGGCACTGACGAAAAAATTGGCCCACATTTACGGGTGCGTGGCCCACATTTGCGGCGCGTGACCCACATTTGCGGGGCGTGGCCCACATTTGCGGGCGTGGCCCACATTCGCGGGGCATGGCCCACATTTACGGGCGTGGCCCACATTTGCGGCCATGCCCTTTCATGAAATACACAAGGAATGTAATTGGGAGGATATTGTTCATGGGAAGGACACAGGGCCAAGGTGACAATGTCCTACAAGCTAAGCACCTGAAAATCAGACAGGCCCCTTTCTATTACCAAGTTATTCCCAGCCCTCCAGTGCAGGAGCATCTGAAAACAGTGAGGCCCCTTTCTATTACCAAGTTATTCCCAGCCCTCCAGTGCAGGAGCATCTGAAAACAGTGAGGCCCCTTTCTCTTAAAAAATGATTCACCAGCCCTCCAGCGCATGAGCATCTGAAAACAGCAAGGCCCCTTTCTATTAAAATGTTATTCCCCAGCCCTCCAGCACAGGACCATCTGAAAACAGCTAGGCCCCTTTCTCTTAAAAAATTATTCGCCAGCCATCCAGCGCAGGAGCACCTGAAAACAGCGAGGCCCCTTTCTCTCAAAAAATTATTCCCCAGCCCTCCAGTGCAGGAGCATCTGAAAACAGAGAGGCATCTTTCTCTTAAAAAATTATCCCCCAGCTCTCCAGCGCAGGAGCACGTGAAAACAGCGAGGCCCCTTTCTCTCAAAAAATTATTCCCCAGCCCTCCAGTGCAGGAGCATCTGAAAACAGCGAGGCCCCTTTCTCTTAAAAAATTATCCCCCAGCTCTCCAGCGCAGGAGCACGTGAAAACAGCGAGGCCCCTTTCTCTTAAAAAATTATCCCCCAGCTCTCCAGTGCAGAAGCACCTGAAAACAGCAAGGCCCCAGCTATTTGTAAATTACTCAACCCTCCCCAGCCCTTCACTGCCTCAGGGCAATGGTCTGACAGGAGAGGGGCTAAAGCAAAAACATAGCTTCTGGGCCATCCATGGGGCTGGGGGGGCTAAGGTGAAGATGGTGCAGTTTCCCACATCACCTGGCCCCCACAGCAAGACCCATTCTTCCTCCCCACTATGCCCTGAATGGAGGGCTGTGGGCAGGAGTTAAAGCAAACACTGTTTCTGGGCTGCGTGGGCCCCAGGAGGGCCGAGGTGAAAATAGCTCATAGGCCTGAGCAACACCTGGCCCCCTGGGAGGCTGAATCTGGCACACAATCACCCCTTCCCAGCCCACCATCAGCGTGATTGCTTGGCAGGGCAGGGGGTCAAGGAGAGGCCACAGCTGACCATCACTGAACTGGCCTGCATTCTAACTAGATGATATCCCCCTCTCCCCCTACTCACAGGGGAGCCTACAAATACAGCTACAGGCTAACTAGATGATCTCCCCCATCGGTTTGGCCTCCCCCTAAGGGGCTTATGGGAAGGGGGAGACCATCCTGATGGAGAGATTAAAACGACAGAACACCGGGGGAAGCTGTTTTCGTCTCCCTGTCAGTGCTCTCTGTGGACTGGTAAAGGGGGAAAAACCGGACCACAGAGTGCACTGAGAATCCGGCCCTTCGGCCCATGCCCGAGTGCCCACAGTGCCAATCCACCGATGTATACATCTATCCCAGAGGTCTTCAAACTGAAGAGAGGGTGCAGCGGGGCCCTTAAGTGATCTCAGGGGGGTGCGAGGTTCTGGCCAAGAGAAGCATAATGCTTTAAGTGATAAAAAATGAGCGGCAGCGAGCAACTTGTAATGAGCCATTCCAAACATCTTTTGCCATGTATATCCTATATGTGAGTGTGTGTGTAAAAGGGGTAACAGGACTTAACTGCAATGTTTACAAATGTTTAGACATATTTAAAATTGCCAATATTTAACAGAATGATTGTGCAAAATTAAGGGGGGGACGATGATCTTTCTTTTTAACACGGGGGCATGTCATTAGAAGATTGAAGACCACTGATCTATGCGGACGATGTTGTACAGCATGTGGATCTTTTATTATATACCAATAGTCACCTGCCTCAATAAACTAGCGTGTTGCATTCCAGTACATATTTCTAATCTATCTCCCATGACCTATCCTTATCATCCATGTATCTCATGTTTGGCCTGCAGAGCCCAGCAAAAAGTATACAATGACTGTTTTCAAATGTATTTATTAGAGATACAACTGCTATTATGTAGACAGCACATTAGCACTCACGTAGATCACTTGCAAGAAAAGTTAGAAGTCAGCCTAATAATGATAACAAATACACACATATCTGTCCTTTGAACATGCCCAGTGGTGGATCTTCCACTAAGGAGAAGGAGCGCCGCCCCACTGCTCTGTGAGCAGTTGAAAAAGGAAAAATAAAACGATAATAAGGCAACAGTATTATTATTTTCCTTTTCTGTACTGAGGGAGGTTTACGAGGTGGGGCTGGCTGTGCTGTCGTCACAGTCAGCACAGGAGTAGTGGTTGGAGCGCTTAAGTGCGCATGACTGTTTGACCGTCCGTCTTGGGCCAGTCAAACAGTCATGCCCAATTTGCATTTTTTCCACCGGCTGTATTGTACAGCCTGGGTGGGAAACATGCATAGGCACATGGTCCTCATCTGAACACCAAACCATGGCGCCCAAACCAATCATGATGCTGCTGTCATGGTGACAGCAGCGTCGTGATTGGCTTAGGGGAGCCTGTGTTTGCTTCCTGCTTCCGGCTGGAACAGAAAAGGGCGGGGGCGAGGCAGTGGCCGGTAATTTTATTGATTTTCTAACTCCCAGCCACACCGTTACTTTTCACTGGCAGCCACTACTGAAGGTACCTATGCGTGTGGTACAGAGACCACTAACTCCCAGCTTCTTACGTATTGAATGCTCTTCCTTTTTCATCTGTTTGAAATACATTTCTTTCGCTACCCCACCAATAAATTCCTAGGTTTTTCTTAGGGGAATCTTTTGTGGTACCAACCTCAAACCTTTGGGGAAGTTCTTAGCTATCCCGGTAGGATTGCAGTTACTTACTCATGGGTATGCAACCTCATGTCCCCAACACATATTTTCTCATTTTATGAGGAGAATATACACTAATAGAAATTGGTTATTGTTTCTGTTGTGAGGCTTTTGTTACATACCTCAATGAAAATGTACAACATAAAAACATTACATCAAATAAACAAAAACACAAATGAAAATGTTATTTTAATCAAAGATTATATGTATGTATGTATCTATGTATGTAGGTATGTGATGATTTCACAGTGTCAACCTAGTCAAAAGGCAGAGGAGTCAACAATGTATTTCTTGGACAGTTAATTGCAGACAGCAATGTCCTAAATGTTGCTCAATGTACATATATAATGGGGTTTTTGGTTGATTCTCTTCATCCATTGGTCTGTTCAACTGCTGAACTGTTATTCATATTTTGCTTCCTCCCACCACATCATAGTGCAATGGATCAGCTCACTTATGCCGTAGGTTCGCCTACACTCTGAGTGACAACATTTTGTCTGATCACGTGTTCATCCGCCTAAAAAAGGGCTTGTGTACCCTATCAATGGTATTTATTTCGATTTTTTATCTGGTTTTATTTTGTAAGAATTGAAAATATACATCACTGGCACTCTCCAGGGAAAAACTTGTTAGCAGCGCATCAATATCAGCTATTGGTGCCTAGAACTAAAAGGAAGAAATGGGGTGACATAGCATCCTCAATTGTGATAAGCAGACTTTGGAACTCGCTCTCCCTCAGCTGTTGCCCTTCATGAAAGCACTCAAGACCTGGCTCTATACAGTATAGACAACTCTTTCCTGCATATTTATAGTCTGAGCATGGTTCTCTGAATGGTCAGCTACAGCTCCTTGACGCTTTCGGGTAATTATCGCACTTTATAACATTTGAAATCAATCAATCAAATTCATTAAGTTATCCCAGAGTATTTTAACTTGTTCATCTTGTTACAGTAGTTCAAAACCAATACTACTTTGTTATGCCAATAACAATCATATTTTCCTGTGGTGTGCATTAAAAAAGATGGGTTTCCGTACCAGTTCTAAAAAGAAATAAACAATTGCACCAACTTGCCAACGTCAGACCTATTAGCTTCACCAATGATTGGTTTCAATTCTAGATGTATTCCTTAACCACTTGGATGCTAAGGCATGCTCATGATTTACACTAAATTTCCATTGAAATCAATGGAAACTCCATGACGAGTTACCCTTGTCATTAGCACTGAAGGGGTTAATGCCTGTGGTCTACTTGGAGAAAACCACATCTATGTGTTTTGGCCAATGGCCATATGAAGGACTTCTTCAGGAATGTATGGACCTTGAGAATATATGCTACTATTCAGGATTGTATACCTGACTTGAGATCAGTCCATAAAGCCATGTGAGCCCTCACCAAAAACCAGTAAATTATGCTTTGCACTGTGATACTTTTGAGTAGAAGCAATACTTTCATTTTCAAAAATTAAGAGAAGCATTCAATGGGTACCAAATAGGAACTATACATAACCATTTAAATCTTCATTCCAACTTAAAAATATGTTATGATTACGATCCATAATATAGCATGGAATTCATGCTTGCTGCCTATGTTCCAATGTGTGAGGCCATAGACAAAGTATGCTGTTCCACCCACCTTTCCATGAACATGTTCATATTCTGAAAGCACTTTGCACTGTGCGGTGGCCAAGGAGAATCCAGCCATTCATTTTCATTGTCCTTCTCTTTTCCTGCTTTCTTTTTGTTGGGGGGCCATTCTCGCCAGGTAAACTTTGCAGCTAATGGTCCGTACATCTTCACATTCCATAAGGAATCAGTAGGTTTCTTTGAGCTGTTAGAAATAGAGAACATGATCAAAATGAGACCCTCACAAAGTACCTGTCATGCAAAGATCTATTTTGTTCCTGAATAAGTTTGTGCACATGGTAGGCCTAGCAGGGATCTGATTGAAGAAGATCAAGCGACATGCCTGGTGAAGCTCAGGACAGCAGGTACGAAGATAAGGGGTAGAATGAAAGCACTATGCCAGCTGATGGTACTATGTTATCAAAATGAATGGATTTATTTGGTGCGATGGGCCCCTGGTAAACATAGTTTTACAATCAGGCAGTGTATTTATTATCAGTTATCATACAAATGCAAACCACGCCTGTACATTTCCAGAGTGCTGTGAAACAAAATCAATACAAATATTGTTAATGAACAAGTGAGAGAGCGCAAATCGGAAAACAAAAAATAGAAGTGCACCATATTTACAAGCACGTTGTATCAGTTTAGTAAAGATTACATAAGAGTGTCGAATTTATAGAGTGAAAATACATAAGAGTGTTTAATTAAAATAGAATGCATATATCTGTTTGAAAAGCTAATGTAGAAGTGTGTAGAGATGTTAGAATGATGTTGAAATCCCATGTTATGTGGCTGTTGTAGAGGAGAATGTAATACTGATAAACGTAGAAATGAGTAGGCCACATGGCAGTTCACAGAGAATGAAAGGTGCTGTTACACTCTCACATGATATGGATTTTAATGTTGTTGTAATTCAAAGTATTATTGATCATAGAACTGAATTATATGTTTTATAGAAGTGTTTCATATAACCATTGTGTGTAATAAGTTAGAATACTGTTTAGACTAAGAAATTAAAGGTTTACAGAGTGCACAGGCCCGTTTCATGTAATTCTAAATAGGCCTGAATAGATAAGGTCATTTCTTTTGATCTGCATGTGTTAGTTAGAGGAATGTCATGTTAAGCATAAATTGCAGAGCCTGCTCGAAGGTTTACGACTTAGAAGATACGGTGGAGGCCGGAATTTGGGGCCCACTGTACAAGTGTCTGTTTGCAGGTGCGAGGAGGTTCCAATCAAGAGAGTGATGAATAAAGTTTTGTTCAGGGAGCCAGGCACAGGCCTGGAGGAGGCTTCAGGAATTTCCTGGGGGGGGTACCGTCCTGCCGGAGAAGAGCCTGAGAAGCAAGGTCAACGCTAACGATGGGCCCAGAGGAGTATCAGCATGGAAAATGCCAGAACTGACACCACGTGAGGGGCGTCTCTAAAGGGCGTTTCTATTGTAAATGTGATTTTTGTATTAGGGACAGCACCCCTGGGTGGAGTTAGGGCAGATGGTCTGAGGAACCTAAGAGAGCGGATGGGTAGGCAGATAGGATAACTGCGAGACACCGATTCACAACGAAGACTAAGGGAAGTGAGTGATCTTCTTTGGAAGTCACCACGGCTGACACCTTTTTAGGTTAAGATTTTACTAAGTAGGGATGTCACTTAGTCTAGTGTAGGGACAGTCTAATCTGGATTTTCTTCCTTTCTGTAAATGACTCACAAGTTACAGCTTGTGTCTATTCTTGCAACTCTGATGATTTTTGAATTGGTTTTGGTGATATTCTTCTGCCGACTAAGATCATTTAGAAAATGTATGTTTGTATTGATACCAGTATATCTTTTGAACCTTATTTTGAGATGTTTGTATCTCCAGTTAACTTTGGCTTTATAATAAACTTTTAAAACTTATTCGTAGTAAGTGGTTCTTTAGAGTGGTGTAAGTCCTTAACTGATTGACCTAGTAGTGGATTGCCTTTTACTCTATGACAGGTATCAACGGTTCAGTCGACCTGAGTTGGGATCTAGACCTATAGCCATAGATCAGAAATCACGCCGTAACAGTTGGTAGCAGAGGATGGTTACCTTCTAGAGGAAGGTGATCTAGACTAGGTTAAGATTACCCCAAGGTCCCTAGAGATCGAGAGATGAGCAGCGGAAGAATCGCCTGCCGAAGAAGGTGCTGACGGTGCGAGAGAAAAGCAGCAGGGTCGGACGAGAGTGAGTATAACAAGGGTCATGCGTTGACAGATTGCGGTGTTTTGTGTTGTATCTGTATTGTAATGTCATGCGGAGTTGAATGTCTGTAGTGTGATTGAGAGAGGGTTGTGAGCGCGCGCAACCTGGCTGGGGGGAAAATCTTAAGTTCGGAGAAGAGCTTAAGTGGTTCGGGTGTATCGAACATCCAGAGTAGTTGTCGACCAGAGTAAAGGGGGTCATGAGGTACCATTGATCGCCCGCAGGACCGAGATAGGGGGAACGCAAGAGTGAGTGTGTGGGTAACGGACGCAGGTCGAAAGTTACCGTGTGTAAGTAACCTATCAGTTAAGGCGATTGTCTGGACGTACACGGAAAGACATCTCGTCAGTTAAGGTGACAATTACAGTTAGACTGTGGGCGTACAGTCAAGGAAAGTGATTGCTTGGTCGGAAGTAATCATTTTTCAGAGTATGAATGGGACGCATGCATGACCGGGAGACGAGCTGAGAAAGGTGGGGAACTGCTGCGAAGGGGAGACGAGTGACGTCAGCGAGAGCCGCGCTGTGATATGCCAGTTGGTGTGAAGCCGCGCTGAGATAGGCCGGTTGGTGTGACGTCAGCGAAAGCCGCGCTGTGATAGGCCAGTTGGTGTGAAGCCGCGATGTGATAGGCCGGTTAGCGAGAACCGCGCTGGGATTGGTGGATTGTCATCAGGAAGTAAACGAACGCGGAGAAAATAGAAATTTTGTAGATTTTGAACATGAAGTGTTTTAAATGTTTGAGAGCGATCTTTAAGAGAAAAAGAAGAGAATCTTATTACGGGGAAGAGGCACCGCCAGAGGGTACACCAGCTCACTATATGGCAACGAATGTTGGGTTGCATACTATACTGTGGCTTGATACTTGGAGTAAGATTACAGAAGGGAATGAGGAACTGACTTTTCCGAAATACGGAACGTTTCGACTAGAAGTGTTGCATCAGCTGAAAGCAGTTATGTCCTCATTGAGACCTTTGCCTAGACCAACACAGTTTGAGGCACTTAATGCGTGGATTAGGGCGGCGCACGATAGGAATCAGAACAGATGCCAAGAAAGGGTAAGGCGATCAGTAAGGGCAGTGCAAGATGCCAAATGGGATGCGGAAGCCAAGAAATGGAGGGTACAGACGATTGAAGTGGATAAGTTGTACCCAGTGAGAGAGGTTACAGGAGAAAAGAGACCCATAGAAGAGGATGACGAGAGCGAGTCGGAGGATGGCCTAATAAATAGGTTGTTGATAGATAGACCGCCTCCGGACAATAGGGAGATAGAAGGTACTGAGCTCCCAAGGGAAGATAGGGTTGACGTAGAAGGGAACAGGCCACTCCCTATAACGAATTGGGTACCTACCAAAGGTGAGGAGACACCTCAACATAGTCCTGTACAGAGAGTAGTCGGAAGGGTTGTGGTGCAGAAGATGCCAGCAACAGAGAGGGTTGAGTCTTATGGATTGCCAGATGCTCTTCAAGTACCCGTTACCATAGGTCCTATAGTGTCGGTTTATCACCCAGAGAAAGGGAGAGAGGAAGAACAGGTATGGATAGACAGAGAAAGAGTTGAGATGGAAAGAAGGAATAACACGACAAATGCCTGGAGGCAATTGCCAGGACCGATAACGTGGAGCACCCCATTGGATTCAGCAGTGGATCCCGTAACAGAACAGGGGGGTCAGAGAGGACCGATGGACCTGAGGGGACCACGGCCGAAATCCTATAAAGAGTTGAGGGCTGACTTGAAGGAATGGGATAGGTCCACAGAAGCACCGAGCAACAGGTCAAGAGCAGAAGCTGAATGGGGAAGTCGAGGCAACGAGACATTATCTCACTGCGGGGCTAGCGAAAGCAGTCAGGAGTGGGACGGTAAAAGTCAGGAGAGTAGAGGAGTTACACGTCATATTGACGGTGGAAATGGGCAGGAGCAAAAAGGTAGGAGTGTGGAGAGACGTCTCGTCTCATTCAAAGTGAGGGAGACCAAAGGACACAAGAGTACAGGGATAGGTTTAAGTGCAATCTCCACGCACCTGATGATAACGTACAGCACTGGAATCATGGGAACATGGGGAACCGCGAAGGATCTTGCCATGTGTCGAGTGATCAGAGATCACAGGCAAATTGCGAAGGCATGGGGAATAATGGAATGTCTTACCATGCACCTAGAGAAACCAGGCAGAATGGGAAATGTGGGACTATGGGAAATAGAGAAGTGTTTCACTATACACCCAGAGAGGATGGAACTGCATGGGACCTGGAGAGATGGGAGCATGGGAGGACTCCCCATAACACGCCTGAGCCCAGACGTAGGACTCAGAGCTGTGATGGGAGAGATGTAAATGGACTCTCTAGAGATAGCATACTGAAAGCTGTGATAAAAGCCAAAAGACTCGATGTGACCAGCTTAAAATCTGACCTGGACGAGATAATAGATGCTGCGTTGCCTTTATAAAGGATTGACATGTACGAACAAGATGAGCTGCTGTTTATAGCAAAGGATATTACTCGAAAGGCAAGAGCAACTCATGAGAAACTGTCTGAACTGGCAGACAAGTATATGGTAGATTTGTCCAGAACAAAGACATTGCAGGGTAACCATAGGTTGCATTATTCAGATCAGGACTTAGAAGAGAGAAGGACAACTGGATTAAAAACACACATAAGGGAACTGATCACAGGAATAAGAGCATGGAGAGATCTGGACAAATGGGAAGAGAGGTGGTCCAAGAAGGGAACTGTTAGGCGGAGCGCAAATGTGATGTCTCCGGAGGGAAGGCTACTGCAGATGGAGACATTCCCTTTGCGAGAAATAGCGAATGGGAGTTATGTGCACGTGCCCTGGAGTAGGGGAGATTTGGCTGCATTTACCAACTCATTTCCGAAGTTAAGGGAAAATCCCGTAGAGTGGTACAAGCAGGTAGAGAGGTTTGTCAAGATTTCAAAAGTATTGTGGATTGATTTGAACACCTTATTTGACATTGTGGTCCCAGGAGACTTGTGGATAGCATGCAAGGTTAGTGTCGAATGGCCAACTGCAGAACCAGAAAGGGATGCTCGTATTAATGGACCGTCAGAAACAGTAATGTTAAAATATGAAAGGGTGATGACATGGCTGAAGGAGAAGGTGCCACCACAAGATATAGATTGGGTAAAAATAGACCGAACAAGACAGGAACCCAAGGAGACAGTTCATGAGTTTTATGAGCGATTGCTGAAAACGTTCAAACAATATAGTGGATTAGATGTAATGGATCCCAAAGATATAGGACAGTTTGTATCGAAGTTCGTTTTGGGGTTGAGACCTGATATTTGTTTGATGATTCAGCAACATTTAATTTGTTGGCAAAACAAACCATTGGATGAAATCTCGAGATATGCAAGGTATTGCAGTGATGAAATAGATTCCAAAGCAAAGAAACTAAAGGAGAAACTGATGATGGTGCAGATGCAGTCGGCTGGAAAGGGTGGACAGCAGCAACAGGGAACAGGGACAATGGGAAGGAAATCAAATAGTCAGAATAAGGACAACGAGGAAAACCCGAGACCTAGAATAGACATTGCTACATTGAAAAAAACGACAAAGTGTCACCAGTGTCACCAGGTGGGACATTGGAAACGCGAGTGTCCCTATAACCCTGAAAACGGAGACCTAGAAGTAGAGGAGGAGGAAGTTCAAGAAGTTCCAGTTCAAAGGGTGACAGTGCCAAAGAGTAAGGTGGCCAAAGGGGGGACTTCGGCTCCACGAGCTCAGTTCCCGCAGCCACCAAAGATTACGACAGGGGGAAAGATCTATAGACAAATGCCTCTTTTTATAGACGAAGAAGAGTGTCACTACGTTGATCCATTGACGGGGCGACGTGTAAGTAGAGAGGAGGACTGTACCCTCGGGGCAGTTCTAGAGGTGGATCAAAGAGGACCGTTTGTTGAGGCTGAAGTGGCAGGGTGTCCTACAACATTCTTAGTAGATACCGGAGCTACTCGATCAACTTTGAGATCGGCAGTGGTTCCAGATCTACCAATGTCGGGGGAAACAATTCAAGTGGTCGGAGTCGCAAATAGGAGAATGACTAACCCTTTGACGGAACCAGTGCTAGTGAGAATAGGAAACTACACCGATGAACATCCGTTTGTAGTATGTGATTCTAGTCCTGTGTGTCTGTTAGGAAGAGACTTATTGTGCAAACTGAACTGCACAATATACTGCACACCTCAGGGAGTGGAGGTACAGACTACAGACGATGATGCTACCTTTAAAGTTGCAAATTCGAGAGTATGCGTAGAACTGTATCCTACCCTGACTGTGGAGGAGCTTCCTTGGGACTTACGAGATACGGTGTCATCAGAGGTATGGGATTTTACTGGAGAAGAGATAGGATTGATCAAAGGAGTAGAACCAGTGAAGATCATGGTAAAACCAAATGTTGAATATCCAAGAACGCCTCAATACAAATTGACCCCGGAGACGATTGCAGGAATAAAACCCGTAATCGACTCTATGATTCAACAGGGAATACTGAAGGAAATCGTGGGTAGTCCATGCAACTCCTCGATTATGGGTTTGCAGAAACCTAGTGGGAAATTTAGAATAGTACAAGATCTTCGAAAGATTAATAACATAGTTGTTTCATGTTGTCCAGTGGTACCGAATCCATCAGTGATATTGTTTCCGATACCATTCCAAGCTGAGTGGTTCACAGTGATAGATCTCTGTCAGGCTTTCTTTTCAATTCCATTGGATGAGGAGAGCCAGTATCTTTTCGCTTTTAAGCTGGAAAATCGTCCCACAAGGGTATACAGAAAGCCCATCAATTTTCAACCAGCTATTGAAGAAAAATCTTGAAAGTCTAGTACTGCCACAGAACTCGGTTCTGGTCCAGTACATAGACGACTTACTTGTTGCGTCAGGAACGGAAGAAGCTTGTAAGATTGATACCATCGCCTTGCTGAACCATTTAGCTGAAAATGGGCATAAGGTATCTCCGAGCAAATTGCAGTACTGTCTGACAGAAGTACAGTACTTGGGTCACCGGATAGAAAAAGGAAAGCGCAAGGTGTCACCAGATAGGATAGAGGCGATAATGAAGATGAACGCGCCTACGACACAGAGAGAAGTCAGGATGTTCCTAGGAATGGTTGGTTATTGCCGACAGTGGATAGCTAACTTTTCCCTGAAAGCAAAACCCTTACAAAAACTGACGCACAAGGAGGTGAGTGATCCGGTACCATGGGACAAGGATTGTTTGACGTCGTTCCTACAGCTGAGAGAGGACTTGTGCCGTGCTCCAGCTTTGGGGATGCCTAATTACGAAAAACCATTTTCACTTTACTGCTGCGAAAGAGAGGGGTGTGCTTTGTCAGTTCTAGTACAAACTCATGGAAATGCCCGTAGACCAGTTGCATACTTTTCGGCTACTTTAGATCCGGTAGCCGCAGCGTTGCCCGGATGTCTCAAATCCGTTGCTGCAACAGGTGTCAGCATTGAAAGGTGTGAAAATATAGTTATGGGACACCAATTAGTGGTGTATGTACCTCATTCTGTAGAATTGTTAATGACCAGGACCAAGACACAGCACTTAACCAGTAATAGGCTCACGCGCTACGAGCAAGTTATTCTTGCTGCGGAGAACGTGACACTTAAGAGGTGCTCTGTTTTGAATCCTGCTACATTGATGCCACTTCCTAATGATATAGAAGGCGAAGAATGTGAAGATCACGATTGCCTTGATGTGACTGAACTATGCACCAAGCCAAGACCAGATATTGTGGATGAGCCGTTGACTGACCCTGATGAAATTTTCTTTGTTGATGGCTCATGTTTAGGAGACGATACTGGTCGGTTGAGAGCAGCTTATGCTGTTTGCACCATTACTGGAGTTGTGGAAGCCGCTTGCCTGGAAGGAGTACACTCCGCTCAGGTAGCCGAAATCATTGCATTGACACGTGCCTGTTTAGCAGGTAGCAAAATTAGAGTCACCATTTATACCGATAGCCAATATGGTTTCGGTGTGGTTCATGATTTTGGGCAATTGTGGTCTCAGAGAAGTTACATGACCTCCTCTGGTTCGCCTATTCGAAATGGGGAATTTGTGCGACTGTTGTTAGAAGCATTACAAGGTCCAGCAGCAATTGTGATCGTTAAATGAGTAGCCCACACCAAAAATACAGATTTTGTGTTGCAAGGTAATCGATATGCAGACGAAGTTGCTCGCTATTGCGCGGAGCAAGGATATTCTTTCACGGAAGTGGAAGTAGGTGGGACTCAGGAAAAGACAGAGTTAAACATGATGCTAGAAACAGTTGATACTTGGGAGGATTTAAAAGACATGCAAGAGAACGCACCTGATACTGAGAAAAAGGCATGGGAAACAGCAGGTTGTGTGAAAAGTGAAATGGGTTTGTGGGTTTCAGCAGATGGAAGGGCAGTATTACCTGATGAATTAGTGAGTCCAATGGCAAGACAGATACATGGTCCAGTACACTTAGGAAGAGATGCCATGCTGAGGTTATTTAGGCAGACTTGGTTTAATACAAAGTTTAGGATTGCAGCAGAAGCAGTGTGTCAAAGATGTGTCACATGTCAGCAATTGAACGTAGGGAAAAGAACACCAGTTACAATGAGTCACATTAGGAGGTCTGGGGGGCCTTTCAACAGAATGCAATTAGACTTTATTGAGATGCCAAAAATCAACCGCCTCAGGTATGTTCTGGTGGTTGTATGCATATTTTCCAGATGGGTCGAAGCATACCCTACACGCAGGTGCGATACACTCACAGTAGCAAAGTTATTGCTTAGAGAGTTGATCCCGCGCTTTGGGGTGCCGACCTCCTTGGAATCAGACAGAGGAACTCATTTCAACAGTGAAGTTGTGAAGATGCTTTGCTCTGCATTAAACATTGATCAGAAGTTGCACTGTAGCTATCGACCAGAGGCTTCAGGTATCGTGGAGCAGATAAACGGAACTCTAAAGTCCCGAATAGCCAAAGTATGTTCATCAACATCCTTAAGCTGGCCTGATGCTCTGCCCTTGGTACTCATGAGTATGCGTAGCACACCAGACAGGAGGACAGGTCTCTCTCCACACGAGGTTTTAATGGGGAGGGCAATGAGACTTCCGTCTGTTCCAACTACAGCCTTGTTGAATATTACAGATGACCTGATCCTGGATTATTGCAAGGGACTTTCTGATGTCATTCATTCTGTGTCTCTTCAGGTGCAGGCTGCTGAAGTTCCATCTTCAAGAGACCTATGTCACGACTTGTGCCCTGGTGATTGGGTGCTTGTGAAGAAACACGTCCGGAAGAACTGCCTAGACGTGCGTTGGAAGGGGCCCTACCAAATAATCCTGACAACGAATACTGCTGTAAAGTGTGGAGGGCTGCCAAACTGGATTCATGCTTCCCATAACCGAAGAGTTCCTGCACCCCTAGAAGAAACAGCTCCTCTCACAGATGAAAATCCAGCTGTGGACGGCGAACCACTAGAGGGGATCAGTCAAGCTGTGGGGTGTCGAAAGAAGTTGGGAGTGCTACAGATTCAGCAGAAGAAAGACAGGACGACAGTGAAACTGAAGTTGCCACCGAAGGAGAAAGTTGCTGTGAATACGGCTCAGACACGGATCAAGACAAGAGTGATCAAGAACCGAGTGTGAGGACAAGAAATAGGAGAACAAGGCATGGAGAAGCTAGTTGGCCTGAAAGAAAGAAGAGGCCGAGCTTGAAGCCAACTCCAGAGAGAACTCTTGCTCCTATATCTGAAGACTCGGATTTGGTCGAAGGTGCACAAAGACAGGAACAGGAAGGTCCGAGAAGATCGAGGAGGGTGCGAGTGCCCTACAGAAGATACGCTACTCCTGAGTGGACCTACTTAGCTGCAGATGTCCAGAGCACGGAGATCCGGGAGGGTGAGGGAAGTGACAGTGACCAGTACTGACCCAATCATAACATTGGAAGTAGTGTTGTTGGTACCAGGAGTGGAGGTCGAAGGGTTGCTGACACTCACTATCCCCAATCCTCCTTATCTGAGCAGGATAAGAGAACTGGTTTTAAACAGAATAGAATTTCCGACTTTTTGTTCAACGATGCCAACACTCGAGGAGATCATTCTTCGTTTGGAAATATTAGAATACGTGATTAGAGCCGCTGGAACACGTATGATTCCGGATTGCTAAAGACTTTGTAAATAAACAGATTGAAAGATAACCTAGCGCCAAGTGGAAGAAGAAGAAATTTAGGGACTTCCATTTAGTGGACGGAGAAGGGCTAGGATTGTCTGTTACTATAAGAACCCAAAGACTGATCTTGCAGAAGGGATTATCAGCTTCCAGGTGTGGTTCGGAAAGGCTGAATAAGCAAAGAAAAGAGACTTTGTGTTGTGAAAGAAAATCAGAACTACACTGTCTTGAGATCATGGAGGCCGGCAACCCAAACCGCAAGACAAAATGCATAGTAGGCACACTTTTAGTGGGAGTAATTTTTCTTATAGTTTTAGTAGTTACTATATCATATGTAGTGGGACATGAAAATGAAGAAAAGGCTACAAAGGAAGCAAAAATTGTATCGATAGAGAAACCTACTACTGCTGGTCAAAGGGGGGACAATACAGAGAAAGATAAAGCTTTACTAGCAGCAGAGACTCGTAGGTTGCATGTGGATGAATCACAGGGACATTTCAAATCAAATGCATATGCTAAATTGCTTTATGAATATATTGATGCTATGGAGGCAAAAGATTGCTATGTGTGCATGCAATTGCCAGCCTCTGTAGACGAAGGTATTAGATATCATCATCTTCCATTGACTTATGGAATCACATGTAGTTTGTTGCTCAGTATATTTTATGAACGTGATGGTTTTGAGTATTATTTTTCAAATTTTGATGCTGTTTTACCAGAAGTTCCAAACTACAAGCACATGAACAAGTGGGATTATTATAAGAGTGAAGATAGATTAAAGAAATTTTTCATTCCTTGGAAAACGTTGGATACTTCACATGCCCAAAGAAATAATTTGACTTGTAAAGTGTCAGAAATTGAGAAAAGATGATTGGTATAGGAGACAGAAGATCTTAAAAGCTTCAGGCCAATGGAAAACAGATTGGACCGAGGAAGAAAGGTCACACAAAAGAAAGGGTAGTAATGGTCCAATAGCTTTAGATCGAGAGCAAAAAGGGAAACTGTGTATATATAGGGGTAAAACCTATGATGAGAATGTGTTTGTGGGAGAAGTAAATTGTGAACATGCTTTCCAATTAGAATATTATACCAAGGATTTCTTGAAGGGAATGCAGGTGATCCCGAATGTATATTTTGTTTGTGGAAGAAATGCATACGTGAAACTACCGGATAATTGGTATGGATCATGTTACTTAGCAATTGTCTTCCCAAAAATATACCATGCTAAGGATTTAGAAATTATAGAGGGAGGAACTCAAGCTAGAGGAAGAAGGGATGTAAGCGATGAGGAGGTAGTTGGAGACGTATTTGGTGCTATGTTTCCTCTTTTAGGGATAGTACTGAATGATGTCAAGATTAGAAGATTGGCAACAGTTGTAGATAGGTTGTCCGCCAGTACTGCTAGATCATTAATGCTGGTGGAGGGAGAGATGCAATCGATAAGGGCAATGGTTCTTCAGAACCGACTTGCTCTAGACGTTCTGTTAACCAAAGAGGGAGGAGTCTGTAAGGCTTTGAAGGTTCAGGAATGTTGTACTTACATTCCAGATAATTCAAAACCTCTAGAAAAGTATATACGGAACATCACTGAAATTCATCATGAGATTGAGGATTTGACACAGGTAAATGTGTGAGAAAAAGTAGGTCATGGAATGGGTAAAGTTGGAGGTTGGTTTGCCAACCTAGGAAAGGGTTTCATTTGGTACATACTGAAACCTATCATCATAATAGTGATTTGTATAATCACCCTGTGGGGATTGGTGCGGCTGTACCAATGGTATAGATCAAATAGGTTGCAGAGATCCATGAGAGAGCAGGAGAGGAGATTAGCTGCGATGCAGGATAATCAGTACAGGAGTCTGAGGGCTCTAGAGATGATGAAACGAGAGAGGACTGCAACAAGTTCTGTTTGATTTAGTTCATACCTCAGGGATGGTGTTGTGATGGTGATGACTACTAAAAGTCATCAAAGGGGGGAACTGAGAGAGCGCAAATCGGAAAAAAAAAATAGAAGTGCACCATATTTACAAGCACGTTGTATCAGTTTAGTAAAGATTACATAAGAGTGTCGAATTTATAGAGTGAAAATACATAAGAGTGTGTTATATTCTGTAACCTGTTAAATTGTACACTGTTACTTTAAGTGGATGGTCTTTCTCAGCTATCCTGCTTAGCTGACTCTATACTTGTGATGTCATCTGCTTCATGCTCATGATGGAATGTTTAGTTTCAAGACTGGGGAAACTGTACACTCTGGAAATACTGGCAGATGAGAAGCTGTGTAGATTTCTACTCAATAAAACCCTTCAACCCATCAATCTGTCTCCTGGATCACTACATATTTTTGGCGACGCGGCTCTACACAGCTGAACCCACGCATCCACCTTCAAGCCTCTAAGGATTTTTTATCTTCAATTCCATTCAAATCATCTGCCAACCACCATCATCAACAGCTCTAAGAAACTGTATTCAACATTGTTCAACTCAACCTCAATCTCAAATTTCAACTCTCAAGAAACCATTCATCTCCAGATAAGTGACTCATTTTCTTTTATCTCCATTCAATGCTTTAGCGCTTGTACGTCTACTCAGCGTGACCCTTAATTGCCCAGCATCTGTTAACCAGCGCTGCATCAGTAGCTTCGCCAGCATCTACATTTACAAAGTTAAATGCTCCATAAATCAGCGCTCAGCTGAACCTGCTCTCAGCCCTTAACTTTGCCAGCAGCTTTCAAATTGTTTATGTTTGAATCACTCTGTTCTGCATGAGCGCATGCAGAGAATTATAACATCGAGACTATTCACATGAGAAGAGTCACGCGAGTCACTTCGAGATGAAAGAATTCTACGTTGTCACTTAGCAACAGTCCTTCTTAGCAACTCTTTGCCTTAAACCATTTTTTCTGATTTTGACAATCCTTTGTTGCACAACAATCCAACATTCTAACATTCTTTTTGTAGGTTCCATTCCCACGACATCTATCCCAGGATATACTGTGACATCATTTTTTCTTTATCAACAAGAAGATAAACCTTTATCAAAGAGACAATTCAAGACATATCTCCACAATGGATTATTATTATTATTTTCCTTTTCTACAAGAGGCATTTTAATAATTCAAGAATACATGTGGATAGCTTAACAGTTCAAGAATACATTTCTACAATGGATTATCATTTTCTTACTTCTCAAGGAGTACTCAATTGAGTCAAGACTCAGTTTGAAAAGCAAAAGTTTATCTTCCTGTGTCATTTTCTCAAAAACATTTTATACTTCTCGTCTTTATTTAACTGTTTTTAATTCATGATGTCTACACTACAATCCATTAATGCTCCTCCTTCTTTCCTTGATACTCCAGGAGAACCGCCTGTGAAATGGGACATCTGGTTTGATGCATTTGAGACATACTTAGGTGCCATAGGTGCTTCGAGGTATCGACCCGAAAGGAAGAAATGTCTTTTATTGCATTCTCTTGGCTTTGAAGGTAGATCTATTTTCAAGCACTTACCTGATCCTCCCTTAGATTATGAGGTAATAGATGAGTATCAAACTACTATCACTAAACTCAAGCTGAGGTTTGATAAGAAGCCTAATTTAATAGTACTCAGACATAAGTTTTTTATGAGGAAACAGTCTGAATGTGAAGATGTGGACTCGTACTTTTCCACTCTTAGGAAACTAGCTTCTGTCTGTCTGTTTGAAAACTTTACAGAGCAGTTGATTCGTGATCAATTTGTTAGCCATTGTAAAGACAAACAAACTAGGCAAAAGTTACTCACTATGGATAATCCTACTCTTGATGAAACTATCAAGATTGCAAAAAGTATTGAAACTTCTCACATTTCCCTTAAGGAATTGGAGGAGAAACCAGTGGAGAGTGTTAATTTTGTTGGAAATTTGAAGAAGGGAAAAGGTAAACTAGTTAAAGCTACTAACAATTTATCTTCAAAACATAAAGAAAATTCCTTTTCCAGACTTAAAGATACTGTATCTGTACCAAGCAATGTATGTTTGCGTTGTGGTAGTGCTGTGCACAACAAAGGTTCGAAGTGTCCTGCTATAAATTCAACGTGTAACTATTGCAAAAAAATAGGACATTATGCTACTGTTTGCTTAAAAAAAAAATTCAAAGGAAAACTATAGCTTGTGTTTTAGAATCAGATGATGAATCGGACTCTGAAACCATTTCTGTGGTCACAGAGTCTGATAACACATCCATACCCCTCACTGGTGATCCTTCTACCTGTGTAGATCCCATTGTAGAAATACTTGTTGGTGATAAGAAACTCAATCTTTTAGCAGATTCGGGTGCAAGAATTACTATAATTACCAGTGAATTGTTTAGTGAAACATGGGGTGATAGAGCACTTTTTCCTCCGGATAGAAAACCAATTTCCTATCAAAAACGCAAAATTCCTCTTTTAGGATTTTTCGAGGATTACCTAGAGTTTAAAGGTAGGAGGATAAGGGGGAAGGTTTATGTAGCTGTAGATGGGCTCAATATTCTGGGTTGGTTCCATCAGGGTCTTTTTGGGATGCAACTTAGACCAGGGATGAAAGAACAAGTCTTACTTGTTTCATGTGAAGAAGAAAACACAAGGTGGGTTAATGAATTTCCTTCTGTATTTAGTGATCAACTTGGGAAGATTGTAGGCTTCAAACACAAGATTATAGTCAAGGATGGTGCTACCCCGGTCAAGCACAAACTTAGGAGTGTTCCGTTTAGCATTAGGGAAGATCTCAATAAGGAAATCACCATGCTATGTGAAAAAGGAATCATAGAACCCACGGAGTCTTCACTATGGTTATCCCCTTTGGTCGTTGCACGAAAGAGAGATGGAAAACTCAGAGTCTGTGTGGACCTTAGGTCTTTAAACAAAGAGATCTGGGTTGACTCTCATCCTCACCCAAGATTACAGATCTTTTTGCTAACATCAAGGGCTCTAAGATCTTTTCAAAGTTAGATCTGGCTAGTGCCTACCATCAAATAGAACTTCACCCTGAGTCACGTTCACTAACAGCTTTTGTGTCACCAATGGGTACTTTCCGCTACAAAAGGATGCCTTTCGGATTAGCCTCAGCAGCCTCTGTTTTTCAGAGGGTGATGCAAAATCTTTTGAGAGATGTTGAAGGTGTTCTTGTTTTTCAAGACGATGTGTTGGTTTATGCTGTAAATGATGAAACACATGATAACACTGTCAGAAAAGTCTTAGCAATTTTTAAAGAACATGGTGTTGTCTTAAAGACAGAGAAATGCAAATTTAATTCCAGTGAAATTGAATATCTTGGTCATTTACTTTCTTCTGAAGGTATCAAACCTAGGCAAGGGTTAATTGAGGCTATTATGAGAGCACCAGTACCTAAGGATAGGTCTGGTGTTAAGTCTCTTCTTGGATTGTTAGAATATTATTCGAGATTCGTGCCTGGGTATGCGTCAATAGTCAGACCCATTAGCAATTTACTCAAGTTTTCCACAAAGTTTGCATGGACACATGAGTGTGATTGTGCTTTCATGGAAGTTAAGAACATTTTGAAGAAGGGTGATGCTCTTTCTCCTTTTCACCCAGATTTGCCATGTTATATTACTGTAGATGCGAGCAAGATGGGTTTAGGAGCGATTCTTACTCAACGTTCTGGGGAAAAGGAATTTACTGTTGCTTTTGCTTCCAGAGTGCTTAGGAGTGCTGAGATTCAATACTCGGTCATAGAGAAAGAGTTACTAGCGTGTGTATGGGCTATTGACAAATATCGACCCTATGTATGGGGCAGGCATTTCAATTTAATTACTGATCACAAGCCATTAGTGTCTATTTTGTCTGCTGGTCCCAGCAAATGTTGTACACCCAGGATCACAAGAATGGTTACCAAATTACTTCAATATCAGTTTGATGTCACGCACATCACAGGTGGGAAAAACACACGTGCTGATTTTTTGTCACGTTTTCCTCAAAGTGATGGTGTGAATGAAGGTACAGGTTTTGTCGAGTTGAATGATGAAGATGAAGAAGATTGTTTTGTGGCTTCAATAGATGTTCCTGTCCTAACTGTAGGGTCTGAGGGAGATTGGAAAGAGTCCTTGTCGAAGGACAAGGTGTTACAAGAAGTGTTCGATTTTGTCAAGAATGGCTGGCCCAAGGAGAAGTCTTTACCTTCTATGTTGCAACCCTATTGGAAGATTGAATCTGAAATTTCAATTGAGGATGGTCTATTAGTCAGATGTGACAAACTCATTCCACCTCATAATCTCAGACTTGTCATCATGAAGGAAGCTCATGAGGGCCACTTAGGTATCTCTTTAACCATACGACGAGTGCGACAAGATTTTTGGTGGCCAAGCATGGACAATGAGATTCGCACTTTTGTTGAAAACTGTCCAGTGTGTTCGGTGTCAGAAAAGTCACTTAAAGTTGTTGTTCCCCCTTTGTCCCCTATTGAATGTCCCATCAATCCCTGGACTAAAGTAGGCATTGACATCATGGGTCCTTACGGAGTTTTACCTCGAGGTATGAGGTTCATTATTGTTTTGATGGATTACACATCAAAATGGCCTGAGGTAAAAGTGGTTAAGGAGGTCAGTACTGCTACTGTAGTTGGATTTCTCAAGGAAATCTTTTTGAGAGAAGGGTTTCCTGAATTCATAGTTTCAGACAATGGAACTCAGTTTGTCAGTTTTGAGTTCAAGTCTTTTCTTGAGTCTTGTGGAATCAAGCACCTTAAAAGTTCACTTTATTACCCACAAACGAATGGTCTAGTTGAGAGGATGAATCGTGTTGTGGGTGAGTGTGTCAAGTGGGCGGTGGAAGGGAAGCGAGATGTGATTACATCCCTTGAAAGTATGCTTTGGTCTTACAAGACGACGCCGCACTCTTCCACGAAAGTTTCTCCCTTTGAGGTATTAAGAGGGAGAAAAGCCAATACCAGTTTTAGACCCAGTTGGATGTCTAAATGGTCTTGTTCCTTAGTTGATATTGAGTCTGTTTTAGAAACAGTCAAATCCAATTCCGTCATTACACAAAATAAGGAGAAAATTTGGTTTGATCAGAAGAAGAACACCAAAGTTGTCACGTTGTATGTGGGGGATTTGGTGAGAGTTAAGAATTCTACTCACACAAAGAAAGGAAGGAGTAAATATAGTGAACCCATCAAGATAGTAAGAATTGGTGAAAATGCTGTTCAAGTTGAAGGAGGGTACTGGTGGAACATCTCGAAAATTGTAAAGGTTAAAGACAAACTTAGTGTTTCTAAAAAAATGTGATATGCAAGCTAACAATATGGACTCTTCTCGTAGGAAGAGTGTTAGATCCATTACATTGCCTCACAGATTTCGCGATTAGTATTGTTTCCAATGTAGTTTTGTTTTTTCCTCTTTTACTTCTGTTATTTAACTATTTTCATGTTTTTCTTTATGAGGATTTTTTAACTTAATATGTGTTCGTATTATATAATACTGTACTTGATTCACTTCTCTGGAAGAAAGGGAGGTATGTTATATTCTGTAACCTGTTAAATTGTACACTGTTACTTTAAGTGGATGGTCTTTCTCAGCTATCCTGCTTAGCTGACTCTATACTTGTGATGTCATCTGCTTCATGCTCATGATGGAATGTTTAGTTTCAAGACTGGGGAAACTGTACACTCTGGAAATACTGGCAGATGAGAAGCTGTGTAGATTTCTACTCAATAAAACCCTTCAACCCATCAATCTGTCTCCTGGATCACTACATAGTGTTTAATTAAAATAGAATGCATATATCTGTGTGAAAAGCTAATGTAGAAGTGTGTAGAGATGTTAGAATGATGTTGAAATCCCATGTTATGTGGCTGTTGTAGAGGAGAATGTAATACTGATAAACGTAGAAATGAGTAGGCCACATGGCAGTTCACAGAGAATGAAAGGTGCTGTTACACTCTCACATGATATGGATTTTAATGTTGTTGTAATTCAAAGTATTATTGATCATAGAACTGAATTATATGTTTTATAGAAGTGTTTCATATAACCATTGTGTGTAATAAGTTAGAATACTGTTTAGACTAAGAAATTAAAGGTTTACAGAGTGCACAGGCCCGTTTCATGTAATTCTAAATAGGCCTGAATAGATAAGGTCATTTCTTTTGATCTGCATGTGTTAGTTAGAGGAATGTCATGTTAAGCATAAATTGCGGAGCCTGCTCGAAGGTTTACGACTTAGAAGATACGGTGGAGGTCGGAATTTGGGGCCCACTGTACAAGTGTCTGTTTGCAGGTGCGAGGAGGTTCCAATCAAGAGAGTGATGAATAGAGTTTTGTTCAGAGAGCCAGGCACAGGCCTGGAGGAGGCTTCAGGAATTTCCTGGGGGGTACCGTCCTGCCGGAGAAGAGGCTGAGAAGCAAGGTCAACGCTAACGATGGGCCCAGAGGAGTATCAGCATGGAAAATGCTAGAACTGACACCACGTGAGGGGCGTCTCTAAAGGGCGTTTCTATTGTAAATGTGATTTTTGTATTAGGGACAGCACCCCTGGGTGGAGTTAGGGCAGATGGTCTAAGGAACCTAAGAGAGCGGATGGGTAGGCAGATAGGATAACTGCGAGACACCGATTCACAACGAAGACTAAGGGAAGTGAGTGATCTTCTTTGGAAGTCACCACGGCTGACACCTTTTTAGGTTAAGATTTTACTAAGTAGGGATGTCACTTAGTCTAGTGTAGGGACAGTCTAATCTGGATTTTCTTCCTTTCTGTAAATGACTCACAAGTTACAGCTTGTGTCTATTCTTGCAACTCTGATGATTTTTGAATTGTTTTTGGTGATATTCTTCTGCCGACTAAGAGCATTTAGAAAATTTATGTTTGTATTGATACCAGTATATCTTTTGAACCTTATTTTGAGATGTTTGTATCTCCAGTTAACTTTGGCTTTATAATAAACTTTTAAAACTTATTTGTAGTAAGTGGTTCTTTAGAGTGGTGTAAGTCCTTAACTGATTGACCTAGTAGTGGATTGCCTTTTACTCTATGACAGGTATCAACGGTTCAGTCGACCTGAGTTGGGATCTAGACCTATAGCCATAGATCAGAAATCCCGCCGTAACACAAGTGTAATGGTATTCCATTTCCATTCCTCTTTCCCAGATATGTGTCTAACCTTCGTGTTCGTGTAAGGTTGGTTGTGGCTTTGTAGAAGTGTGAAATCTCTCAATGCTCTTGTTGGAGGTGCATTACATGGCTGGTGCATCTTAACAGTTTCCTAGTTATCGGCAGAGGAAAGGTGGCCCTTTCACACTGAGATATCAACAAACAAGAATGCCAGGGCTCAAGTTTAGTTCACACCCGCTTTTTATTTAGCTGGTGTGTACCTTCATATCAAGGATTCCGAAGGTTTATTGTTTTCATTTCAACATTTTCAAAATTAATGATGTTCACATATAAATCGCGCTACAGAGGATTAAACTTTCCTTCAATAGTCAAAACAATATAAACATAAAACATGAATAACAATGCTTTCAAAAATTGAATAAATCATCACATTCGATAATAGTTATGTTTTCACTATTTCAACAACAGAACAAAAACTGAATTGCATACACCTTGAACTATTAAGGTACAGGTCCTTGTATCAAGCAAATTTAATTATTAGGACCAAACACATTGGGCCATATGATTTCGGTTAGGTCGCCCTATGTTCGTGTGCAAACCCATAGAATTTAGGTTGCCTTTGAAACAGCCGAACAGCCACACTGAGGGCACTTATTCCAAGCCATGGAGGCCAGCGACAAAAGGTCTAAAGTCAGGTTGTGCAGAACAGAAGGGCAGAAAGGTACATAACCTGGGGTGTCCTTTAGACAGGACATAGGGTTTAAAGAAAGACCAGTGCCACACTGACACCAAAGAAGCTGTCGCAAAACCGGGGTCATTGCTCAGGGAACTACCAACTGTAATACTGTTTGTAGTTTTTAGTTAACAATTGAATTTCTTGTGCATTCAATGGTTAAAGTAACCATTGATAACAGTAATACACCTAGGCACTTGGTAAATTTTGAACAGCTAGACTTGGGCAAAATCTTTTCAAAGGCAATGGTTAAATATTTATTATTAAAGAAATACAACGTGGAATTTCAGTCCAAAGCCAGTCTGACTCTATCTCCGTCTAACATAGATGTCAGGCTGTCTTCTAAGTATTTCAGTCTGCTGGGTATTCAAGCACCTGAGGTGTACTTACTATATTGGTGAGATACATTTTAAATGGATTTGTAGTTCAAGTTCAATTAGATTCAATTTCTTTGTTACATTCTGACAACAAGGCTGTCCCCAAAGTGCTTTGGCTATCGGTTTCTGCATGCACCACAGATGCTGTTGACTTTTTTTTACTCTTATGGATTAATTCAAGTAGCTACTATAACTAACCGATTTTTAGAAAGAGATGAGCTTATTCTACTCAGTGTTAACAAATATTAATAAAGAGCGTGGTGGCGGCATTGCAGTAATATATAACGACTGCTCCAGGCCTTCATTCAGGATTGTGAATGTGGCACGTTTGAAGTAGCCTTAACAAACAATTTTACGCTCTATGGGCTGTTGATATACTGCCCCCCGGGGTCGTCCAAAATCTTTAAAGAAAGTCTTATGAACACAATTAGTAGCCTTGTATTATAATCGGCTAATTTTTACTATTTTAGGTGATTTGAATTTACATTTGGAATCTGACAGTGACCCGGAAATAGCCAACTTTCTTAATGACCTGGCAGCCTGTCAATTAAATTTACTGGTCTCTGGGCCAACGCATGAGGCAGGTCACCTGCTTGATCCAGTACTGTCTAACATCCTGCTTGTGGAGGCCCCAGTATCGTCACAACCACTACCTAAAATGTTTCCCATTGTACCTAACAGGCCCCAAATCTCAGGGACATCGCAACGCTATTCATGAGCGCCCCTGGCAGGAATTAGATCACCCCACCTTCCGAGACATTCTTGTCACCACTCAACTTACTCCTGCCTCAGACATTGAGGGCGCTAGCAATAGCTTCGGCAAATGGATCAATCAGGCACTTGATAAGTACATCCCAGCCAAATGGATCCATCCCAAGAAAGTCACGTCCCATGAGTGGTTTGATGAGCCACTTGTAATTGCTAGGAAAAATTTAAAACCTCTCAAGCATTGCTGGAGACGCTCCTAATGCCCTACGGCTAAATCAGAATATAAAGCCGCTAGAAAAATCTACCATACACAGATCCGGAAAACCTGAGCCTCCTTTTTTGCCAATAAGATTAACACTAGCAATAATCCCTCTAAAACCATCTTTTCCCTACTACAGGATATGATGAAATCACCAACGCCCAATGAAAGCTCTATCACTTCTAATGATCAATGTGAGGGGCTGGCTTTCACGTGGCATGTGAAGCCGCAGATATGCCGAGAGGAGACCTCACAGGGAATGGGGTCCACTCCCTGTCCTCTCTTTCTCCGATCACTATAGATGGCTTTAAGGTGCTGATTACCAAGATAAGATCAGGGACCCCTGATGACCCTCTTAAACCTGAAATATTTATTGAACACCAGGATTGCCTTCTCCCCAACTGTCTGTATCTGATGAACCTTTGCCTCTCCAATGTTGAGATCCGTCAAGCTTGGAAACACACCAAGGTTATTCCCCTTTTGAAAAAGCCGTCTCTTGACACTTCCAGAGCAGAGAACTATCGCCCGAATTCCCTGCTGCCATTCCTGGTGAAAATTACAGAATCCTTTGTGAACGGCCTACTGACGCAGTATCGGGAGTCCTACTCCTTAGTGGATCCGTCTCAAAATGGCTTCTGCCCCAGGCATAGCACAGAGTCAGCCCTTTTAGCTGTAATGGAACAACTAAGAGTGTCCATGGATGAAGGCAATATGACGGTACTCATCCTGCTGGATCTCAGCGCCGCCTCTGAAACGGACTAACACAAAATCCTGATTCATAGGTTGCAGGAGATAGGTATCAAGGGTAGGTTATCTCCCCTCTTTTCCACTCTCAGAGTCACTCTCTGTGCTGCGGGGTCCCTCAGGGGTCAGTATTGAGCCTGACCCTGTTCAATATCTATGTTCGGCAAAAGCCCATAACATATCTTTGGTATCATATGTGGATGATACGCAGATAGTCTTTTCTTGAACTAAGGACCCCAGCCAGGATGCAGGCAAATTCCAGGAGGACCTGTCCACTATAGCAGGCTGGATGGAGGCGAGTTGTCTCCAGCTTAACGCGTCTAAAACGGAGATCCTCCTATTATGCAGAGACTCCCATTTATGGGAAAAAAGGTGGTGGCCTCAGGAGCTGGGTCCCCCACCTGTGCCATAAAAACACTGTAAAGAACTTCAGTTTCAGGATGGAGAGTGCTCTATCCTTTGAGGAGCACGCCAAGACTGTGGCAGGAACCTGTTTCTGCATTCTGCGTGGCCTCAACCCTATTTTGGGCTTGTTTGACCCCCACACTCGGCAGCTGGTAGTTCAAGCCACAATTTTGGCCAGGCTGGACTATTGTAACTGTCTTTTGCTTGGCGCTAATAAATCTGTGACCAATAGGCTCCAGCGCACCATGAATGTGGCAGCCCGTATTCTACTCACCATACCGAAGCACAGTTCCTCTAGTGCGTTGCGCCATCCCCATTGGCTCCCTATTGAGCAGAGAATCTGGCTCAAAACACTCTGTGTCACACACAAACTACTGGCGGACGTCGGGTCAAAGATTCTCAGTAATCTATGTCTTACATACATTCCCACCCGTGCTCTGCGGTCTGCGGGCCACTACCTGCTGCAGGTGCCGCGTTTCCGTAGAGCGAGAACCTGTGGTCGTTCATTTAAGGTACGATCACCAACTCTTTGGATCTTGCTGCGTCTCTCCATCAGGAACATACCCAATCATCTTTCCTTTAGAAAGGCAGTAAAGACCTGGCTGTTCCAGTTTCAGGAGCCTCGTATGCCCCCTCCCTCTGTATCTGCAGGGATGTCCCTTTGCTGAGCCAGCCATGCACTCTACAAATCGCCTAAAATAACATAACATCCCTTAATACAGCAGAAGTAATTACTCACTGTTATCACCTTTTCACTACCAAGTGTATATTCACAAGATTTGCAAACAAGGCTCCCACTTCTCCAGTGAAAGCACAGCAACTGAAGCAGAAATTGATATGCAAGATCCTATGTTGAGAAGTAAAACTGCCAGCTCTGCTGCATGCTGGATTGTGGTGGTCCTTGGTCAACCTTACAGTGACAGTGCTAGGCTAGGCTGAAGGTCCAGGGAACATTTTCATTCAATGTATCTCTTTTATTAAAGAAAAAAATAAAAATTATGATTACAGAGGAAGGCTGCTATAAGTTCTTTACTCTCATCCTTTTTTATAATAGCCTTTTTAAAGTATTTTTCTTACACTAAGTGTTTTTAAACGAGCTGAAAAATATAAGTCACATATTGCCTTTTATAGGTTTTTATTTGGTGTTGCAAATGCAGCACATGGGTAGTAATGATCAATACTTTTGAATATGAACACTGATCTCAGGATACAGAAACCGTGGTTCCATGAAGGCACAATAAGCACCCTTATAGGCTATGGGTGACATCCTTTCTGCTCAGGCACTGGCCTGACATGTGACTAACTGCACCTCTGGTCAACCTCTCTTTCAGAGACAGCAGCTTGGCATGCCACCGACCACACCTGAGCTGATCCTGATTTCAAATGTGAAACTAGCCTATGGGTGGCAGTGCCCACGAGCTTGCAGCTTTCAAGAGGTAAGAGAGGTAAATCGATTACTTGTTCCACAATCATTCTGCCAGACCTTTCACAGGTGAGCCAATCATGTGACTGAATGTCGCAGGCTATCATAATCTATAAATAAATACATGTGGGAAGGAAAAGCTGAAATGTTCGAAAGAATCAATTCAAGCTCAATATATTTCAATTGATACATATTTAGGTTAAAATAAAATATTTGTCCATACATATTGTTGATGTTCTCCTCGTTCTTTTTGGAGCTGATTTCATCAGCCTTAACCTTCACGTCAAGGTAGGTACCGCGGAATGTAGCGCAGATCTTTAAGGCTTCCTTTAATGACGCTTGTGCCTGCAGAGAAAAAATATGTGAATACTAAAATGCCCCACTAGTATCAACACCAGTAAGTACAGGTCAGTGAATAAAATTGAGCCAAGAGATAGATATCACGATTTTGAAAACATTAGGAAATACATAGTTTGTTTCTCACATAAACAGGAATGTCTTACAGATCATTTAAATACTAACAGTGATAAATGTGCTAGAACTAACTTTTATTTTTGCACTGGTAGTGAGTGGCAAAAAGTGGTGCCACGTGTGAATAATATCCTACACACGCGCTAAGGTGTGTGGAAAAAGGTTAAAAATGCAGTTTGTTAGACTTACATGTACTGCAGTGAAGCGAGAAAAATCTTCGCTAGGGGTTATAGTCCAGAAGATCGGGGCGGGGGGAGAGGTACTCCCGTATATTATTTGGTAATTAGGAGTCCTCTGCATTGAACCTATTCTGGTGCCCACGGCGTCCCGGCTTTTCCACACACCTTAGCGCGTGTGTAGGATATTATTCACACGTGGCACCACTTTTTGCCACTCACTACCTGGCCCTGACGAAAGTCCCGTAAACTCTTCCTTAGGGACTGAAACATGTAGACCGCCAACACCTAGACAACTAAGTAGTCCTAATTTTTCTACTTGTAGTTGCACCACATACTTTTATCTCACACCCTGGGCCGCCATTAATAAAATATTGGGCAAGGATCCCCAGAGGTGTATTTTACTACTCACCTTCACCACATCACACAATTGCACCACGCCTGCTCCGCTGTAGTCAGGCGTCGAAGCACAACCAGGCGGCACTCGGCTGCCTGGTTGGACCCCGATGATGAAGCATGACACCAACCAGGTTGGTGTGTGAGGGGTTTATAAACAAAGCCTCTTGTGCCCAGCTGAGTAAGCTCAATTTACAAGTGACTTGGAATACCAACTAACATTCCATTATCTCCACACAGTGGGCCAGTCCAATTCTGTTTACACAATTGATCACGTACATCAAATATGTGTTTGCGGTAGTTCATGGGTGCAGCTGTGGCTTCACCTGAAGTGGGAAAGGGCTGTATACCTTGGGATACGCATTGATAACAGGACAATAACTTATTTAAGGGTAAACTTTCTAGATCGCTACAAATGCACTTAGGCTGTACATTACTCCACTTAATGCGTCCTACTGTTGTTATTGTCGTAACCAGGTACAAAAGGTACGCATCGGAACTGTGTGTCTGCTACTACTTCTATATCTGTTGTATTCTAAACAATTTACGACATGTAACTGTACAGCGTTCTGATACCCATGGGTCATGTTTGACCGATATAAAACTCAGAATAAATAAATAAGATAAGGATGAGTTGTTCTAAATTCACTCTGAATTATTCATCACGGAGGAGCTGTGTGGTATCTACAATCTTAGTTTGCAGCTCATGGCCATAAGCCCAAATGACAATGTTTCTCCATGATGGGTCATATCCATAAATTGTCTTTGGTGCCTGTTTTAAAAGTATTTGGAGGACAGAACTATGAAATGTGCTCTCATCAAATAGAAAGGTTATCCAGTTATGCAGCCAGGGATTATGTAGTACTTACTGTATGTAGGCTGGAAATACTAGAGAGAGACACATTCAGATGACCACCATCTTGCAGTCTTGTTTACTATACCCCAGGCCTTGTACAATTGCGACTATGGTTTCTGTATTATTTATAGTGATAGGAAGAATTATGATTATTCAACGTATGATAATATTTCGTTTATGTGGAGCCTGCTATCTTGTCTCTGTGTTATCCTGCTGGATGTGGTCATGACTGGAGGTGACTGATGATAGAGACAGCTGGCTGAGCCCTCTCCCCATTGTAATGTTATGAGGCACAGACATTGGCAGAACAATCTGAAGAGTCTTTTTGGCTTTGACCTGCCCATGTGGTGGAAAGATGGTCGCAAACAGAAGATTTTGGAGGCAGTGTTGCAATTGTTTTCACATAGCCCCATTAGGAGCCTGACTACAACAACGACAACACAACCTGCTTAGCTATTATCCATTCAATCTGTCTTTGATTCAGCAGAATGAAAAAGTGTACCTTTCACGGAGGAGTGTCATCTTGTTTGAATGCCAAGCTTCAGTTTTGGCTGGGGGTCACTATACCTCTTGCCTACTCACAAATATTAAAGAACCGAACTTCGAACAAAGGATCCCTGGACCTACACATTCAGCAGATCACACAACATAATATTTGTCCCAAAAAAGTCTAATCTCAGTGGCTGAAAACTACACAACTAAATGACGTGATCATAATACATCATTAACTGCATGAATAGCTCTACATCCAGCCTAGAAGCTACCTGCCGGATTGAACAGGGGGTGTGCACAACACAGACCAAACACTCTAGTTATCTTGATTGAATGGCAGTGTCATGACGTCCATACACAACTAATAACTGACAGAAAACATAGTGTAATGTCTTGCCAACAAACATCTAAACAGTACAATTGCTCTCTTCTTCCAATACATAGCAATCCTCCTGTCTCATTAACACTCCATATATATCTAGCTAATAAATCAACTTACATGAAAAACTGCTAATCCATTGTAAGATAAATAGACAACACATGGCAATAATGCAACTCCACATATATGGAACTGCATGATATATTTGTTTGAGAAGGCTATCACAACTGCATGATAAACAAGACCTTCAAACGATAACCTCTATGCATAACTTAACTACAAATACGTAGCTGCCACAGAGTGGGTGCTACCTGTCGAAAAAGAGCTACCTGTCGGCAAAGAGCTTCAGCACAATGTTAGGAGTCATAACCAATGTATATATACCAATACTCAGGGTTTTAAGTGGGATTAATGAATTGGGAGGTCTCTCAAAGGGGCATGGCCAATGTGATTATAGGTGCGGCTTAAAAACATGTAAACTGAAAATCTGTGCTTACCATAGCGTGCCGCTCAACTGGTATTTTGTTGATTTTGTCATTGCATCCAGATATATAATGCAAGTAACATTACACCTACAACAAGCCAGAACTATTGGCTTTGTCAATGGTTGTTAGTTGCATAAGATACATAAGCAACAACTATGTTGTTGTTGTATAGCCTATTGAAAATGTTTCAGTTCTGACATGACGAGGCTATGAAAGAACTATAACGTGTTTCTTTAAAGTTACATCAAAGGCAGTGAAGGGCGGTACTGCTTCAGAGTTAAGATTTATTTTTTTCGCAGAGGTTGAGGACAAAAATGGAGAGCCCAATAGGGACCCGTTTTAGCATCTGCTTTTTAGAACTACCTGTGCTGACCACCAGCAGGACCCGGACCACTTTGAGCCCTGCCAATACTAATAGGATCAATTTCTCACTCAACCTACCAGAAACATCCAAACAGCTGCTGACATCAACACAACTGTAATTTATAAGGTCCATGCAAAATAATGTACACAGAGGGCTGTTTTAACAATTATCTGGATTCCTTGTTTATCTAGTTGTGTTTTTCTTGACTTCCTCTCACTGAAGCCTTGGCCATCCAGATAGTATAATCTTATCAGGGTGGGGTGAGTCCGCCTACAATGAAGAATGCCACTAAAACTAAGGGGCATATTAGCAAGGGCGCTATCACCGTTTCAGCGGCACTTTTTGCCAATAAAGTGGCCATTTTTTTATCGCCCAATTCCCAAACTGTCGCTAACAGCAGTTAGCGACAGCTTCCAGGCGAAAGCGACCAGTATGGGGCCTGCTTTGCATGTCAGCGATATTTATCGCTAATAACATGCAAAGTGGGCGTACCCAAACTGGTTATCGCCTATTAGGAAAACCTGTGACGCAATAAAAAAAGCGCGCTAACCGCGATTAGCGCCAGGATTTTCCACTGGTAAAAACCTGACTTAGCCATATTAGTCAATGGGAGGTGCATTCTACGACTAAGTCCCCACCTACCTATTAGCGAGATTTTCCTTAGCGATAGGATTTTTATCGCTGAAAATATCATGTTATAGATGGGATTCGACACTATCACTTTATTTATTATCGATGTGGAGATAAACATTGGTAATACTGCGTTATCTCCACGATAAAATCCAGCGATAGGAGACGATAAAAATCGCACTAAGCGCGGTTTGCGATAATTATCGCAAGTTGTTTCTAATATGCCCCTAAGTGTGCTTTCTCATCCATTATAAACAATAGTGCTCTCTTCGGTTCTTGTCTTGTCAACAAGACCAGAGTATCCAGCACATTATCACATTCTTTGTGTGGTTTATCATGGAAGACATATCAACCTGAATGTGTTTGAGGACCATTTCTCTGTTTCCATTAACTGGAAACCAGAAATGTCCATAAAACACATTACCAATATTTAACAGGGGCATTTGCCACATCGACCCTTCGCAAAACAACATGAACATAACTTTAAGAAATAAAAGCAGACTGTTAGAGCTCATATGTAAAACTATAAAGAGAACAAAAAAGGGATCGCTCAAAAAGCTCTGGAGAAGGATGTTTAACCTTAATGATAAACCTCAAAAGACAGTACTGAATTTACAGAAACACAATCAAAAACGCCAATACATCTCTGAAACCATATGCCCAAACAAAGAGGTCTTCAATATTCACAAGAAATCCTATGACCTCACCATCGCCTCAACAAGTGCAAAACACTGTCAGGAATTCAGTGACCACAAGCCATGCCATCGATAATGCTGCTAGCCTTGAATCACTGGAAAGGTAGCAATGGCAACCTTGCACCACGATTACTACCAAACCATTCTACCTGGACTAAACCACCCAAGCTGTGCTCATTCAACTCTTTAACAGAAAAAGAAAACTATGATCTAATCAAAGGCATAAACATAACAGACCCACGTGTGGGTCCTTCCCCCCCAAATATTTCAAAAGAATTCTACTATAAACATCTTACAGTCAAGCCCAGAGTAAAGAAATAGGGATTGGACCATTTTTAGGTAAACTTATTGAAAAAGCTGCATTTTCCCAACCATCTTATCTTTCATGGAGCAAAACAGTCTTCGGTCGGATAGACAGAATGGATTCAGACTTGAAGCACTCATTCAGCGTGAATCTCTCATGGACAACCTCAGGAATTCTGTCATTAATAGCGTGGTTACTGTCCATCCGCCACTTGACCTCTCCTCTGTATTCGACATGGTGGACCACCAAATTCCTGTCAATGGCTAGATGATTGTTGAATACAGTGAGCACAGTTATGAGCCGGATTAAATTCTACCGTATAGCTATACCTAAAATTGTCTCACTGCTTCCATGCTGCTCCTCTCTCCACAATAATTCAAAAGGTTTCTCAAAGAGTTCAATAATCACTCACCTACTTTTTAAACTTTTACCTTGCTCTACTTTCCAACCATGTTATTCCATTCAAGCTAACATGCTTTAATTACGCTAACAAAATACAGATCAACTTGAAACAGAAAAAAACTCTCTATAATCAAGAATTCTATGTTTACCATATGTCTCCGGGCCTTTAAACAATGGATGCTCAAAATCACTTCAAATGCAACTCCTCTAAAACTGTAAAACTAACCTATGGATCCTGGTAACATCACATCCCTGCATCCTCTTGGCCGCAGGAAATGGGACAGCTGTAAAATACATCAACTGGACTGAAACACCTTTGTGTGATCAAAGACTTCGACCTCTCTGTTCGATACCAAGTCAACAAACTGAAGAGATGCTCATTTTACAAAAATAGAATCCTATGGCATAGTTTCCCCTACCTATAGCTCTCATAGAACTGTCACAGAATACAGAAATCACATCATGGTTAAATTATGCAAACAAAGTCTACAGTGGAATCACCAGCTACAAAGCTGGTGCCAAGCCACAAAGAATCCAGACCACGCCATACAGACTAATGCTAAACCTCCAGAGACAGGGCATATTGTCCCTGTCCCCAAGAGTACTTCACTGGTTACCCATGGCAAAAGGAATATCCTTCAAAGCTGTCGGCATCGCACACTGGCAATCCACCGACTGGGGCTTGCCACCTACAATGCAACCTCAGACTATACAACCAGATGAGAAACCTCAGATTAAAAATGGTCCTGCGTCTAATATTCCCTCATTTAAAAAATAATCCATAAGGGGCGAAGCAGCTTTTCATTTAAACATACTACCAAAGAAAAGAAGTTCCATCCACAGCCATCGAGAAATCAGAAGAGCCTTGTCTGTTCTCAAACCAGGACCAAGATAACGGATGTGTGTATACAGACTTTGAAGATATCCTCGCACTTTTTTCACTTTTTACTGTAAGCACAAGATGCGCTTCCTCGCTGCTGCCCCAAGTATTTAGCACACTCCCTGGGCTTCACAACACCAGTACTCAAAACTAGTAAACAATTTAGCCACCTCCCATCTCAGAAGCACGGCAAAAAAGCATTGTGAGGCCTCAACAATAAATAGCACTATGGAAATGTCTCCTAATAATACAAACATGTCTGTCTCTTCTATGTGCCTAGGTTAGGCACAACCGCAATCCTCTAGTGCCAAAATCAGATCATCACGATACCTATAATGCACCAGTATTAAAAAATCAAGCCATTGTCCACGGTTATGAAGCCTACCTGTACCAATTACTAGGACCATTATAATATGTCTGATTGCTATTTACAAGTGAAAGATACATATACTAGTGTACAGCTTCTAATACACATTGTTTACATTAAAGAGCAGTGATTACCACATTGCACACTCCACCCGCTGAGTTTTTAACCCTTCTGGCCCAGAGCTTTACATAATTTGATCTTCTGAGCTTGCATAATCTGTTCCAGGGCACAATAAACACCATAGCTGGTGAGAAATAATCAAAATGTAATAATAATTAGAAGTACAAACATGGCCTGTGCTACAGGAATGCTGACAAGCCTTGTAAGACAGGGCTAGTGCTACAGGGGCCTTGCAACAGTTGACCTACCTCGTTACACATCAGTCTTGGCAGATAATATGTGGGTATTTTAGGTGCCATTGAACACAGGAAACATTTAGATTATTATGAGGACTAACACTAAGCTAGGGGAAATCTATAACAAACCTTATTTTCCAGTCTGAAGGGAGGATAAGATCCCAGCATATTACTGGCGAACTTAAATGGGAACCGGTCACCATGAGATATGCGGGAGTCTGCATTTACAGGACGGAATAAGTCAAGTCCCCGTCACTCATATAAACACGAACAAAACACACATTTGTTTCCCATGAAAATCGCAAGCATTGCTAAAATGCCCTTTTCCTGACAGGCAACGACAAGTGACGTCACATCAGGTAAGGCTACGCCACACCAGACTTGCCTGAAGAGACCTCTCCTATCTTTAATACAACAAAATGCACAGTGTGAGGAAGTGACATCGCTAGCCCTTTGGCCTCCATGACATCAGATCCCGCTCCTAGCCTCTCTCTAATGACGATCCTGCCTCCATGAATTCTGTCAGGGGTAAACAAGCGTTGGCAAAGCTAACACACGGGCATTGGCGGGTGAATGATAGATAAAGTAGAATTAGGGCTATAAGAATACATTGTTAGACAGATATATTCGAAAATTATTCATAAGCCCCTTGGCCACATACATCTGAGAACTTCACCAGAGAAGACAATAAGAAATCAGGACTAATAGCAAAGCACATCATTTGTTATACCTAGTTACGCATCTTCGGATGAAAACAATTGTTTACATTCCTCATATCTCAGATGTAGTGTTTGTTTATGTGTTGGTTTAGTGGAGTATGCGAGTGAGTATGTATGAGTACATGTGATGTTGAGACAGGTTGGAATGATTGCTGTTTTTGGGTGAAATTTTGTATTATTCATTCTTGTCTGGGGTTTATGAATAATTTTCGAATATATCTGTCTAACAATGTATTCTTATATGTCACAATAATGAGTTTGAGAAATTTTATGTATATTTATAAAAAATCTCTTTTTGATAAATAATTTTGTAATGAAAATGAACACGTTGAAAAAGAAAAAATAAATATAATGAAAAATAACATGTTTGTTTGGAATTCCACATATATGCAGCACACTTCTAAAAGTATAGATTGATTTACTCAAAGTATATAGGTCAGTTTAGAGGTCCTTTATTGTTGGTTCTTCCTTGTCTCTTCCTCCTCTAGACCTAAAAATCAAAATTTGGGAGTCCCTTTTTCTTAACTTCATGGCTGCTGGAAACCGACATCATAATCCCGACGGCAAAGCCACAACCATTAAGAGATTATGAGGTGTTTCCTTAGCACCTCATAATCTCAATCATAATTAGCACCTTTCCAATGGGCTCCTTGAGCCCATTGGAAAGCGCCGGAGAGTCCTTCCACCTGCTGCCTCTGACTGCACACATTGTAATGCGTTGGTCACACCACAGCAGCAGATGGTAGTCGGATCGCAACGACGAGCTGTCAGTTGCTGTCTGAAAGCCATCGTAATTGGGCCCTCTGTTGGTTACCTTTGGTTTCTGGTATTGAATGAGTTCTTCTTTCTGTAATTAATGTGACTTTTTTCTTTTGCGATTTGTTCCTCCTCTGTTGACCTGCAGTTCCGACCCACCTCCTAGCCCCCTGTCCCTTGTTGCCCTTTGACTAAGCACTCCTTCTCCCCTTGTTGGGGAAAGATCCAATATACATACTCTGGAGTCTCGGTGACCCCTCTGAGAGAGTCCACAGCGTCTAAGGGAGCCACGCACAGTTGAGGTATGGTATGGCGCCCCTTGCCAGAGCACTCCCTCTCCCCTTGTTGGGGAAGGATCCAGTAGGTAGGCCTTGGAGTCTCAGAGACCCCTCTGAGAGAGTCAACTGCGTAAAGGGAGCCTCACACAGCGTAGATGTGGGAATGATACCACTTCCCCTGGGATCCCAGCTTACCGGACCTTGGACGCGGCTTTTACTCGTCTACTGGTTCATGCCCCCTTAACCCCCCCACTCCTCCTTCATGCTCTGTCTCTCTCCCTCCCCCACTGCTTTCCCTCTTTCTTTCTTCGTCTACTTCCTCTGCTCCTATCCTCTCTCCCCTGATTCTCTCCCCTTGCCTGCTACGCCGCCTAGCCCCCTGTCCCTTGTGCCCTTTGACTAAGCACTCCTTCTGCCCTTGTTGGGGAAAGATCCAATATGTATACTCTGGAGTCTCAGTGATCCCTCTGAGAGAGTCCACAGCGCCAAGGGAGCCACTCACAGTTGAGGTTATGGTATGGCCCCCCCTTGCCAAAGTACTCCCTCTCCCCTTTTTGGGGAAGGATCGAGTAGATAGGCCTTGGAGTCTCAGAGACCCCTCTGAGAGAGTCAACACGTAAAGGGAGCCTCTCACAACGAAGATCACAGCTTACTGGACTTTGGACGCAGCTATTACTTGTCTACCGGTTTGTGCCCCCGTCACCCTCCCCCTCCTCTTTTATGCTATGTCTCTCACCCTCCCCCTCCTCTTTCCCTCCTTCGTTCTCTGTCTACTTCCCCTACTCCTACCCACTATCCCTTGAATCATTCCCTTTGCCTGCTTTTTCCATTACGTATATGTCCTTATTGTTTGTCTCGACCCAACATGTAACTATGTAGCTATGCTCTAAAACTGTGTAAACTTTGTAACAATGTAACCTTCAACTATGGTCTGATACTCATGTAAAGCGCTCTGATACCCCTAGGTTTAGCCAGCGCTATATGAAACCTTTCAAAAAAATAAAATAAATAAATATGCTATCCATTCTGAGATTTTTAGTTTAAAGTTTATGCTTTGGACAATTTGACATCGTGGGCTGGTAGGCAAGATGAAAAGTAAACAGTCATTAGTTTCAAGGTTGGTCAGAACAACATAAATTACAAAAGGAAGAGCAGAGGTCATCACTTTTACCATTGGCTCGGTTAGGACATTTCCTCCAATAATGCTTCCTGCTACATGAACCACTTCATTGGACATCAGTCTCAGAAGGTTCACAAACACTTTAGGCTCATGATAGTACCTGTATGAGAAATGTCAAAAGTACATACTTTAGAGTTATGCACTTAGCTTGCACTTTCACAAACATTTTAATTAAATAATTTTCCACACTCCCCTCAAAGGCAAAATATGCGTACCTTGCACTGCTGACTGTAAATTAGAACCATCTCTATATTAAAAGCTTCCATAATCAAAATTTAATCAACCAATTTCAAATAATTGAAAATTTAAGTAGTGTTATGTTTCTCGATTGTAAATTATCAGCATCAAATATTGTTAAATTGTGTGTACACGTTATATGTTTTCAAAAATATTTCATGCATTTTTTATTTACGGCATTTGTCTGGAATTCTACAGAATTGTTAGTCTCCTGTCACTGGCTAGTACACCTCACTACCAGCTCCTCAGAACATGCTAGCAGCTGAAAGAAAACATGTGTAGGACTGACCTGCTAGGCAAAAAGCCTGAAGGACTCCTCCTCTCCACTTAAGCCCAGAAACTGGAACTACTCTCCATAGTTCTGCTAGCTGGCCTCTTGGTACGTGCTTCAGGGACATACACAAATGAAGAATGGCTCACTAGTGTGAGTAAGCTCCATCTGCCAGCTGGGAGTAAACTGCATTGAACCCTGAGGATCAGGGAGTAGTGGAAGAAAGCAGGACTGAGTTTCCAACATCAGCCAGTATTGTAATTATGTCATTGTATTGAGCTCCATGAGGACAGGAGCAAAGCACTAAAGGTTCCCAAGAAAGGTGCATCCTAGCCCACTAAGGGTTGCTGGTTTAGGTGGCTCAGAGCTTTTTCCATCAGATTTTGAGAATACTTTGCGACCACCACAAAAACATACCTAACCCCATGGAGCCTTAGTCAAACAAATCGTCCTGCTTGGCACTACATACAAAACCTCTGAACCAGAAAAAAACTATGGACGCAGGCCCGTCTGCCACCCCAGAGGTGGAGGGACCGTCCGCAGGGGCAGCGGCGGTCCCTCCGTGCAAATTAGGATGTGACCGCCACCCTGGCGGTCACATCCTGTATTTTTAACATTGCGGCGGGTGCTGCTTGAAGCAGCACCCGCCTCAATGTTAAAAAGGAAAGCAGTGCATTTGCATGCACAAAGCGGCAGGTACCCCCCATGGGCACCCCCCACCCCCCCTTCACCCCTGGGGGCCCTCAACGGGCCCCCAAAGAAACGACTGTATGCCTTTCCACGGCGGAAATGCCGCCATGGAAAGGCATAGGACCACCGACATCCTAATATGCCTGGCGGTGTCTGACAGTCACCGCCAGCCATGTTAGAGCTTTTCCGCCGCGGTCGGAAGGCGACCGCGGCGGAAAAGCTGCAGACGGAAAAGATATCCCCCAGCCATCCTAATCTGGCGGGGGGTCTTTTTCCAGTCCGCAGCGGATAATCCGCATCCTCCGGGCCGGCGGTGGCTTCCGCCGGCCCAGAGGATGCGGATTATCAGCTATCATTATCGGCCCTTAAGTCTGTGTCTGTCAGTGGGAATCCAGCTACAAAATTCAGCTGTGTACCGCTCAGCCAAAACTAAAGGCTAACAAATGAACTCTGCACAGCATATCTGATTTTGAACAGTCCCCTGTGGCTTCAGCATCCTGCCTTGCACTAATGGAAGAAACAGATAACCAAAAAAGGGACAAATTCACAAGGTAACAATTTCTTGTTTCCCGCAAGTCTTACCCAAACCCCATTTCATCACAGTCAGCCTATCGCAGCTAGGTCAAAGTCAATCGTGAACATTGACTTTGATTGGCGCTTTGCCATTTCTTGGAGAGATTGCCTTAAAACTTTACAAATGTCTCTGGTTCCCTTAATCTGTTTTAACCTTTTTTCCTTTACTCAGCTTCTTATACGTTCCTTGATGTTTCTAAATTGGTATGGGAATTTAATTGTGTTGTGTCCTTAACCTGTTAAGCATGTCTCTGGGGAAATGGCTGCTTCTTGTGCCATAACTACTAGCAGCAGCAACACCTCCACTAAGGCGGAGGAGCATCGCCCTACAGGAAAAATAAAATGATAATAACAGCATGTTATTATCATTTTATTTTTCGCTAGTGGCTCTGTGTGCAGGTGGGGTGGGGCTGGGCTGCCCACAGAGCACGTGGAAGAGTTGTGGGCACTTTCTAAGTGCGCATGATGGCTTGCCCGTCCGTCTTGGGCCGGCCAAACCGTCATGTGCACTTAGCATGTTCTCCACCGGCTGTATTGCACAGCCTGGGTGGAGAACATGACAGCCTCCCAGCACTAGTCTGAGTGAGCACTGAACCACGGTGCTCAGACCAATCACGACGCTGCTGTCATGCTGGTGACAGCAGCATCGTGATTGGCAAGAGGAGTCTGGGAGCCTGGGTGCTTCCTGTTTCCTGCGTTGTGGACAGAAGGACGGAGGGGAGGCAGCCGCCATTAAGGTAAGTTAAATTGTCTTTTTTTCCCTCTATTTCTTTTTTAAAGCCCCCCCTCCCGCCACACCATTAGTGACCCATGGCAGCCGATACTGGCTACTAGTTGTTGGGCAGAGTTTCTCGTTGAAAAGTTATGTGACCGAACAAGACTGTGCATTATTAGGTTACTAGGGTCACCTGCTGTCAATTTAATAATCCACATTCTCGCAGCAGACAAACTAAAACATCGAGTTAGGCACGTTAATATCCAGCCAAAAATATATTACAATGTATGCAACCCACAGGTGGCAAGAACTAATGTAGAATTCCTACCTAGAATGTGTCCAGACCAGCAGTAAAGTGTGCAACATTGGCAAAAAATATGTTTGTTTCTTTGCATTTGATTTTGCCGACTTCAGTAGATCATAATAGACGACCAATGTCCCCAGGTATCTGTTATTTTCTTCTGCAGCAGCAAGTGCCTAATCAAAAAGAAACAGATTTAGCAAGGCATTGTCCAAATGTCCTGCTCTTGCTATATTTTAATTTTGAAATACAAACTGGGAAAAATTGACAATTGCTGCAATTTTACCCCAAAATAAAAAAATATGTCCAACATACCGAATAAAACAGTCTGTGATGGATGGATAGAGAGTACAGAGGAAGAACAAGTAAGACAGAGATGGAGTGAGAGAGAGGATGTTATGTTAGTAGTTTTTTTTTATAGAGGAGTGACCCTGCGCTAGGCTTCAGAGGCCACAAGAGTTCTGCACTTGTTCCCAAGCAGTTTCAGTTGGCTAAAAAAACAAGTTTTCAGAACATGGTTTCCGAATATTCTGTTCTCATCTCAGAAGGGAGGGAGGGAGTTCCACATCTAGCTGACAAGTAGCTGAAGGAGCGACCACCCAGGCATGCTTGTTTTATCTCGTCGGTGCTGCCCCTGAGAACCTGAGGCATCGAAGGATGGAGAAGAGACAGGGACAGCCTCTGGTGGTCTGATAGGGAGAAGAAGTGACAGACAGGGAGATCCTGTGATGGATTGAGAGAGAAAGAATGAGGGACAGGGAGAGCCTTTGGTGGATTGAGAGGAAGAAGGAATGACAGACAGGGAGATTCTGTGATGGATTGAGAGGGATGAAGGAGGGACAGGGAGAGCCTGTGATAACTTGAGAATATTTATTTTTATTTATTTTATGCGTTTTATATAGCGCAGACTTTACCCGAAGGTGTCAGAGTGCTTCACAATAGGAACAGTAATGATACATGAGGAGAACAATTACAAGTGACCAAATTACAAAAGCAAACGTTAAGTTACATGAGGCAAAAGTAACAATTGTGAGCAAACAAAATACAAGAGGTAGCAAACGGTGCATTACAGGAGAAAAAAGTGGCATATGTGCTAGTTACAAAAGCGTACAAAGTACAAGCAGAGGTATAATACTGCAATAAATGGGAGACACTCAAACACAAAAACAAACGTTACGTAGGCAATGGTGGCACTTGTGCAAGTATCTAAAGCAAACAAAATGTGAGAGGTAGCAAACGGTGTGTTACAAGAGAAAAGTGACATGTGCATGTTACAAAAGAGTACCAAACACATGTAGAAGGATAATACTGCAATAAATGGCAGACAGTCAAACCACAGGAACACACTGGGAGGGCACTTCCATAGTCATGGAGAATAGAATTTTCTCTAATGGAAGGTCTTCCTTCAGATAATAGAGAGGGCGTGAGTTAAATTTGGAAGTGTCTTTGAAGGAGGAGAGCTTTGAGGTCAGTTTTGAAGGCCTCTGGGGAGGTGGTGGTTCGGAGCTGAGGCGGAAGTGAGTTCCAGATTCTCACTGCGTTGCCTGAAAAGGATTGGGCCATCGATCTTTCCTTCTTGAAAGTGGGAGGTTCAAGCAGTACATTTTCGGCATTACGAGATGGTCTAGAGCCTCCAGAGAGTTTCATTTATTCGCCAGGTAGCGAGGAGAGGATGAGTGCAAGGCTTTGTGGGTCTTGTAGATAGATCTTGCCTCAATGGGAAGCCAGCGGAGGGTGGATAACATGGGTGTGATGTGGTCGCTTCTTTTAACCCCATAGTTGAAACGAGCTACTGAATGGAGAACAAAATTAAGGGGTGACAGGTGGGATTTGACGAGGCCAGTAAGAAGAGAATTGCAGTAGTCCAGTCTGGAGAGGACCAGCGATTGGACCAGGGTTTTAAGGTCTTGCTCCGGGAAGAAGCAACGAATTCCCCAAAGAAGGCGCAGTTGTTATCGATCAGACTTTGCAATGGAATTGATGTGGGAGATTAGATTGGGTTTTTTGTCGAGTATGACACCAAGGGATTTTGCGCTGTCGACAATGATGGGTTTATTGTTAAGTAGATTCATCTGATCCATCCAAGATTGAACCGGGGGAAGAGAAAGTGAGGAGGAGAGGAGGAGGAATTCAGTTTTGGAGGTATTCAGAATCAGTTGATGAGTTGACATCCAGTTTTGAATGGAGTCGAGAGAAGAGTTTAGGATGGAGAGATTGTGAGTTGAGGCAACTTTGAGGTAGATTTGAGTGTCGTCTGCATAGAGATGATAGTGGATCCCGGACTTACTTAGGAGATTTCCCAGTGGTTCTAAATAGAGATTGAACAATGTGGGTGCAAGTATAGAGCCTTGAGGAACACCTTGACCTACCGCCAAAGGAGATGAAAGACTGTTTGCTATTTTGATCATTTGGGATCTATCAGAGAGGAAGGAAGCAAACCATTTAAGCACAGTGCCCTCCATGCCCATTCTCTGTTGAAGAGTGTTGAGGAGAGTGTTGTGATTGGCAGTGTCAAAGGCTGAAGAAAGGTCAAGGAGAATTAGAAGACAATACCCCCCGAATCGAGTATCCGCAGCGCGTCATCAATCACTTGCTGCAGGGCTGTTACAGTGCTGCAGTTTTGGATGAAGCCAGACTGGAAATTGTCTAGAAGATCATTGTCCTTGATATGACGAGAGAGTTGTTTCGCTACACATCTCTCTGTGATCTTCGCAAGAAAGGGTAGGTTAGTGATGGGGCGGAAGTTGTTGAGGTCATTTGCATCAGCAGTGGGTTTTTTAAGCAGGGGGGTGACCTGCCCAGTACTAAAAGAGACAGGAAGGGAGCCTTGACAGAGGGAGACGTTGACCAGAGTGGTCCAATAGGAAAGAGAAAGGGTATATAAGTCAATGGCAATGGCACTAGGGATGGGGTCAAGAGAATGGTTGGAAGGCTTTGTTTCAAGGATGCAATAGAGGAGGGCATCTTCAGAGATGGGGGTCAAAGTTCTGCCAAAAGGCTAAGGATTTGCGCTCCTCTGGAGGGGTAGGATGAACGACCTGATCCACAAGTGAATTCACTTTTTCGTCAAAGATTATAGCGAAATCCGCTGCTTTCTTTGTAGAATCCTCCAACTTGGAGGTTGGGGAAGAGCAGTTAGGATTCTTGATGAGATCAAATTGTTTTTTGGGTCTGTTTTTGGCTAGGTCAACGAGATGCGACATATTCCCAAGGAAGGTGTGCTTGTGGTACCTGGATCTTGCTGAACGAAGCGTGGCCAAATTATCGGTGAAGGACGCTTGCCTCCATTGTTTCTCCTGGAATCTTAGGTGCTTCCTTTCTTCATAGAGGGATTTGTTGAACCAAGGTGCTGAGGGAGTGGGCCTTTTCTTTTTGCTTTGGAAAGGAGCGATGTTATTGATTTCGACTGCAAGGACTGTGAGGCATTGGGAGGTGAGTTCGTCAACATCTAGGTTTGGGTCTAGCCTTGGAAGTGATAGAAAAGCTGATTCACAGAGGGAAACAATGTCAATATTTTTAGTGTCACGGAACCAGGAGGTAGCCCTCTTAGGTTGGCCAAGAGTTATAGAGTGTGATAGGTGAAGAGAGAATGGGATGAGGAGGTGGCCAGACCAGTCTACATGAATAGGGGTAGCGATAGAAAGCATGCCTGCTTTAGAAATAACAAGGTTCATGATTGAGCCCTTCAAGTGTGTAGATTCTGTGCAGTGTTGGATGAGATCGTTTGCAGAGAGGAAGGTGGCCAGCAAATTCACAGAGGAGTCTTGCGGTGAGCCCCACTGGAGATTGAAGTCACCAATGAAGTTCTGATTGTCACTTTGCGAGTATTGGTCGCTGATGAAGTCAGTGAGTTCCTCCATAAACGAAGGGCCGCTACAGGGCGGGCGGTATATGGCATGGAATCTGAGGGGTGAACGGTGGTGTTATTGAAGCTTAAGAGATAGGCATTCAAAAGTGCGGAAGGAGCTGATAGGAAAAGCCTTAATTTGAAGGGAGTTTCTATAGATGACTGCAACACCTCCCCCAGCTTTGTCGATTCTATCATTCCTAAATATAGAATAGCCTGTGGGTAATAGGAGATCAAACATAGAATGAGACATATCATTGAACCAGGTCTCTGTGAGGAAGAGCATGTCAATGTTGTGAAGGGTGATGGTATCGGAGATTTCAAGTTTGTGTTTTACTGCAGATCTGCTATTGTGGAGCAGACAGTGCAGCTCTGTCAAGACTGTTTTGGTGACGGGGGCACTTGGGCTATGAAGGGTGATAGGGATATTGTACTTATATGGGGTGCTCGGAAGGGTTTAGGTGGATGCTTGGTTCTGACAGAGGAGATGGTCAGAATAGTGTAGATAGTAGGGTTACTAGGAGATGAAAGTTGAAGAAGGGTGGTGTTCGGGGGCTTGTGTGAGTTAACGATGTTTGCAGATGACAGGTTATGCTTGGCTATAATGGGGTGAGGGGGCGAGGTGCAACTCGTGGGAAGGTGAGAGTATTCCAAAGGAGTTGCGGTGTATGGGAAAGTGGAAATCTTGGAGCTTAAAAGTGAAATGCTAGCTACAAGCTGGGAGATGGAGGTGATAAGAGAGCCTAGCTTATTTTCCAGAGAGAGTAGGGCAGAGCACGGAAGGTTGGGTGGCTCGATGGAAACAGGTTGAGGTGAAAAATGGTGGTGGAAGGCAGGGAGAGGTGGGGGGACAGGAGGAGAGTTGGGATATAGGGTTCATAGGTGGGGGGAGGTGGAGGTTGAGAGCGGGAGTTGGTGTATCAGAGGTGAAGGGAGAGTTGTCTATGTTAGCGTTGCAAGAAGGAAAGGAATTAAGGACATAAGTAGGGGGAGAAGGGTGCAGATCAAGGCGGTGGTGCAGAGGGAGAGGGGAGGACTGTGTGGAGTCATAGGGATGAAGGAGGTTTGGGGGGGAAAGAGGGGAGGTGGTTGGGGAGGTCCTGTCAATTAGGAGAGGTGGCTGTGAGGGAATGGGCCTCTGGCAGAGTGAGGGGGGTTGGGAGATAGGGAAGTTGAAGAAATGAACTGGTTCTGCTGGGCCCGAGGGAGGGGAATGGCGAGGGTTACCAAGGGGGGAAAAGGGGTAGCACAGCTTTGCTGGAGGAGTGGGGGGAAGGAGAGAGATGCAATGGGTTTGCAGAGAAATCGGGGTAAATAGCGAGGGGAGGAGGGGGTAGAGAAGAGGGGGAGAGGGAGGAATAAAGGGAGCGTACGGACAGTTAGCTAGGGGAGAAGGTTGGAGGAGAGGTGGACTAAAAAGGGGGGTGTCAGGTAGGAATAGGGGGGAGGAGATGAGATTGGTGTACCGGGATGGTGCAGATTGGACGAGGAGCGTATTAGCTAGAGGTAATGCTGAAGTGATGAAGGGTGGGCATACTGTGAGGGGGAGGAATGGGAGAGGAGGGCACAGGGGAGGGGGAGGGAAGAGGGCCGACCTGTGCTTCTTGAGGGTACAGCCTATTGGAGTGTAGGGGGGTCAGGGGAGGTGAAAGGGAGTAATGGGTGGAGCTGGATGAAGAGTCAGGGGATAACCCGGACGCAGAGGAGCGGAGTAGGAAGGGGAAGAGGTGGTCAAAGAGAGAGAGAGACAGGTGTCTTTGCCTTGGATCATGACAGTACCGTTGTTATAGAGTGAGATAGTGAGGGAGCCGTTGAAACACGCAGAGGGGGACATTTTTTGTTGTTTCCCATGTGGGATAGAGGAGGAGGAGGTAACGTTAAGGGAATTATATAAGCTGGGGGACCAAGAGGGGGTGTCATGAGTTAAAAAAATTAAATTGTTTTTGAGCCTCCCAAAACGACCATTGTAAAATTGATCGACAAAAAGGGAATCAGGGAAACAAACATAGTGTTATGCTTCAATCGTTTTACTGAAGCTCTAGTCTGGTCGGGAGGATAAATGATTTTGTAGCAATTAATTCCAGCCTTAACTCGAGTGGTGGCCATGTTGGGAAAGTGAGGAGGAGGAGGGTGGGTTGGATATGAGAAGTGTGTTGCTAAGAAAGCGGTGGTGAGGAGAAGTATAAGGACATAAAGGGGGCACATATTCCAGACGTCAGGGGTGAAGATATCTGAACTAATGTGCCGTCTGGGAAGTGAGGTGATTAGGAACAGGTTGTTACTTCAGAGCAGAAGAAGATGGGGGGCTTGCGAGTCTCTGTGATTCCGCTGGTATTTGATGGGCTCTTCATTTAGGTATACATGAAGCCACCTGGCACTAGATAATATTTACAAGGGAATTTTTTTTACATATGACAGGGCCTACTGGACCACTGTCAGAACCATCACAAAGCAAATTTAGTAAAAGTAAAACAGTTCATAAACGAACACCCAGTAACCACTGGTGATCACTGTAATTAGCATCAGCCTGTAACAGAAATCACATTCGGCACCGACCGCTATGTACACCCAAAATGTCAACAAACTAATAATGGGCCCTAACCTCCTGAGAATCACTAACATAAGGGGCATAAAGCACAGGGTGAAACAGAATCTCACTAGCATAACTAAAAAATATGCAAGATAACCTCATCATCATAAAACCACCTTTTGAGGTACTCAGAACAGGGTGCGTAAATCATACTACATGAAAAACATTTCCTAGCACCACATAATCATAATAGGGCCTGGCGCCCAACAGACCTCCCAGTCTCCCTGGCCCACTGGCCATCTCAGAGGGGGGCTCAAATACCCTGTATCCAGATTGTCAGGGCTGCTGCCAATGCAGCGAAAGTCAAAAGGGATGCGCACTTGAGCAAACCTAAGCGTTGCAGCTGGCACTAAGGGCTGCGCAGCTGTGAGGGAATGGGGCAAAGAAGTGCATCTCACTCCTAGCTCAAACAGAACTGTCCCCACGGATAAAGTGGCCTAAATGTTGCAGCTGGAACTACTTGCTGCACAGCTGTTAAAGGCCTAAACGGTGCAGCTTGCACTACGTGCTGCGCTGGTTCTGCAGTGTCTGGAACATTTTGTCACTGGTAGAATAGCCCCAAATCAAAAGCACATGGTTTTGAAAAAATCATGTATGATCTACGACAAGCCCTAACAGTACAAGCTGTGGACACAGAATAGAAGCCTCAGCATTTACTTATTGCTTGCCAGCTGCTCACCTTAGTGACGTCCTTCCGGACGGCTCTGAAGGAATGCCCATAGGTGCTGTTAGCTTCTTCCAAGCTGCTGAAGATCTCACTGGCCTTGGCAGAGCTCAGCTGCTCTGTGATTGACTGCAAGTCATGGATGTGGGCTTCCCACATCTCTTTTTCTCTGTAAATCCCAGGTTTCAGTCCCCAAGTCTTCAGCTCAAGAAAAGGGTCATGCTTTAAAATGACCTGAAAAATTAAAAACACAGTTCTGAAACTGACTTGTACCATTAGAAGGCATTATGTTTCATTTAAAACACATACTTTTTATATGAAGTCAAGCAGTCATGTTTTATGGGATTTAGGGTTTGAACATTTGATTGAAAACAAGGTTATAGGAAAGGATAGCGTGGCGGGTATCAGGCAGAGAGTCTTTGTTGGTCCCTGGTTCAAATCTGTCTCACGGTGATAACGATCTTAACTAGTTAACCTAAATCTAACAGTGAACATAAATGGAGCCACTACCTCATTACTTCTGGATTTTTCAGCTTCATTTAACACGGTCCGCACCACACACTACTGCAAATACTCCATGATCTCGGATTCTTTAATGGTTCAAAATAGACTGCTTCTTATCTCATAGACAGAAAGAGTGTAGTCTGCCTACTCCCTGTCACATCACCTCCTAACACATAACACTATGACATTCCTTGTGGTTCAATCATATCCCCTGTTTTATTCAACATCTACCTATCACCCCTACCAAATGTGATTAAATCATGCATCCTTACCTGATATAACTATGCAGATGACACCAAAATAATTTGTAAAATGGGTAGCCCCAAAGACCTCTACAATTCAAAACTCGATGACTGTCTTCGTGCAATAAACACATGGAAGAAGAATAACCATCTAAAGCTCAATACCACAAAGACAGACATTATGACATGAGGACAATTATAAAACTACCAGCCTACACCTTTAGGCATACGGAACCTGAAACCCCTCTGATAACAAGAGAAGTTACGCATTACTGGAAAATTTGGAGAACTCAATGTAGTCCATTCATTGTAGGTCCTAAATATATATATAATCTGACCACTTCTTTTCATCTCACTAAGACACTCAGATATGGGATAATAATAAAAACATCCATCCCACCAGATCTCTTCTCTTCTCTCTCCCTCCGACCAAGCCAGCTCAGGACCACAACTATATGCAAATTCTCAGACTAAGCAAACAATATTATATGAAATACCATAAAGGGACCTGAAGAGGTGCTCAAAGCCACGGGCATGCAGAAGCCCATAAGCTGCGCATCTGTCTCTTACTACTATGTGCTGCATTTCATAACATGACACACGACATGGAAACACTTCCTACATAGGATCAAAACAAAAGCAACATCCTTCCAAACACACGTCATATGCGATGTTATTCATGTAGGCAAGCACTTCAGCGCCCCACATAAGGGTAGTAAGCAGTATATAAATGCTGCAATATAATACAACTTGGGACTGAAGCAGAAACATCACATATGGATTGAAATGTATGGAAAGTGTTATGAAACCCTTAAGGGGCTGGTCCATAATATGAACAGCTGTCAAATAATAAATACATTTTGAAAACTGAGGCCTCCTAGATGGATTCAGTTGAGAACTCAATTGTGAATTTACAAGCAAGATGGCTGTTAACATCTGGTGTGACCCGTAAAGTCACAGATTCAAACCCCGCCAATGCAGCCTTTCATCCTTCACTACTGTTAATGTTATGTTATGTTACAAAATGCTTATTAAGCGCTCGAATGCCGAGGCGTCTTGGCGCTGGAGAGTGTATGCGGGGCAAAGTGATGAACTGATAGCTAATCTGAATTGAACAGCCAGGATTTCAAAGTTTTCCTGAAAGATAAGAGATTCGACTGAAGTCTCAGGGTCACCGGCAGTTTGTTCCATAGTTGGGACGCACCGCTAGAAAGTGAGCGTCCCCCCCCATCTGGCCCGTCTATATCTTGGGATACAGATCATGCCAAGATTGGCCAACCGTAGGTCTCACGAAGGGGTACAGAGCCTGAACCTATCCTGACAATCCTCAGTACCACCTCCATATCGTGCCTTGTGCACTAGGCAGAGTGCCTTAGGCTCAATTCTCTGTTGAACAGGGAGCCAGTGTAGTGCCCTTCGGAAGCTTTAAAATCACTCGTACTGCAGCATTCTGTAGTGATTGAAGTTTGCTGATTTGATGCTTATCGTTGCCCAGGAACATCGCATTGCAACATTCCAGTCTGGACATAAAAAGGGCTGCCATTACCGTCTTCTGAAGCGCCCGGGGAATGAAAGGGAAGATTTTGCGCAGGGTCTTAAATAGGAAAAAACTCGCCGAAGTTAGGCTATTCACCTGAGCTGACATATTCAGTTTGTAATCCAGAATGACCCCAAGATTTCTCACCTTCTTTACAGGTATCGGACATTCCCCCGCCTCCTGCGGCCACCACAAGTTGCTCCAGATTGGTGAACCGTTCCCAAATTCAATCACTTCTGTTTTCTCTTATTGATTTTCAGGAAACTCAGACTCATCCACTCCATGACATCGTTCAGACATGCATGGAATCTTGCCGCCATCAGCTCAGGCATGTCTGAGACAGATATCACCAATTGCAAGTCATCCGCATAAGACACAATGGTAAAGCCGTGTTTCCTCACCAGCCTGGCCAATGGCTTAACATAGACATTAAACAGTGTTGGGATAAAGCTGAACCTTGCGGCACACCGCAAGGCAGATTAAAACTATCTGATTGTAGACCCTCCCAATTTGGACTTTGTTTCCTGTTGTCTAGAAACGAGGAAAGGAGGGCCAAAGCCAACTCACTGATTCCAATCTCCTGTAGTCGCCGCACCAACACCGTGTGATTAACAGTGTCGAATGCGACCGACAGATCTAAGAGAACAAGGATAGCCTTCCCCCCACCCCCCATCCACTACTGTTCGAATCCCCTCGGCTGCGGCGATCAGGGCAGATTCCGTGGAGTGTCTAGGACGAAAGCCGTGCTGGGATGGATCCATTAGCCTGTTGCTATCCAGGTACTGAGTTAATGTTTTATTGATCGATTTTCAAGCACCTTGGCTACTAATGGAAGACCCGAAATTGGCCGATAATTTTTGTATTCAGTAGGGTCCAATGTGGCTTTCTTCAAGATCGGCCTAATACTGGCTATCTCCAGGCTGCCGGGTAGATCCCAGATACCAGGACTTGATTAATCAAGGAAGTAAGAGTTTCACTAATTCTCTCGGCCGCCAGATGCATGACGGCCGGGGGACAGGGGTCACAGGATGAATCCAATTTAATAGATTTTAAAATGTCTATTACCACCTCTTCCAATAAAGGGTCAAAACATGTCAATTTACCTGCACTGTCTCCTCACCCTGGGGGAGTTGATATGTACCTGACAGGGTGTTTGATGAACTAGTCAGGTCATTATATATTGTTTGCACTTTATTCTGGAAGAAAAACGCCAGCTGATTACAGAAAACCTGGTCAGGTTTAAACAGGCTGCCCTGCTGGGGTTTTGCTAAAAAAGTCACAGATTTGAACAACTCTTTTGCAGAGTTTCCAGCCTCCTTGATTTTCGAGTTAAAATACGCTCTCTGGTAACCAGAATGGCCTCTTAATATTTTTTCAAGGCCCCATTGTAGGCATCTTTGCTGGTAATCCACTCTCCAAAGACGCTTAAACCTTCTGCACTCACCTTTCAATCCTTTAAATTCAGGGCCATACCATGGTGTCCCCGAAGGACGCCTGTTTGCTGTGGCGGTGTGCTCAGGAACAACACAATTGATCGCTCCTTGGATCCATTGGTTGAACTGGGTGACAGCCACCTCGTTATCTTTATCTAAAATTGGAGGGGACTGGTCAAGAGCAGCCTCTAAGCCTTTGCTTGTAATCGTATTCCATCGCCGGAACGTGACCTTAGTGGCTTTGTGAGGAGAACACCTCCCAGTCGCCTTGGCCCTAACCTCAAAAAGTACCGCCTTATGGTCTGTCCAGGGAAGTGCCTCTACCCGGCCCAACGAGATATATGGGTGGTTGGAAAATAATCCATCTAGAGTATGGCCCCCTTGGTGTGTGGGTTCAGACACTAACTGACGTAAACCGTAGGCTTCCATAATGTCTAAAAGTCTACCCATCTCCGGGTTGTTACCCAACTCCAGATGGTAATTAAAATCACCAAATATTGTAAAAAATTCAGGATCAATACAGGATTCCATGTAGGACATGAGGGCCGGTAGGAAAGCAGCTCTAGGGCCAGGCGGTCGATAAACCAATAGGTCATGAAATACAGTTGCGTTCTTAAGCCTAACACAAATTTGCATCGCTTCGGCCCGGAGATCAGCCACTGCTTCCACCTTAATAATAATAATAATCTTTATTGATTGGTTTAAAAAAACATTTACAATTTAAAACATGACAAAATTGAATAATAGAAATGACTGTGATAAGAGTTTTAAAACGATGGATTTAAAAATGACTTAAAATTCGGGGGGCCATTAAGATCTAATAATGTTCTGATACAGTGCATCACTCTGGATTTCTTATAGTCTCTGATTTGGATGCTGTGTCTATTAACTCGGCCGCCCTGCTATGGTGAGGAGGGTTTGGATGGGACTGTGGCTTCAAGAAGTTTTGACGCGTTATGGACAAATTTCGAAAGCCCAATGTTTAGCTTGGTGTTGTCAGGGTTGAGAGCGGCCATTATTGCTTGGCGGCAAGATCGAACTCCCAACATAATACATTGGCCTCGCAACAGTGACCATCTGGCTGTGAGCAGTGCAGGGCATGGACGATATGTTCCATTGTTTCAGAATGGTAGCCACACAACCTGCATTCCGTGCTACTACCCGGCCTGCACCATTCCGGGAGGTTCTTCAGAAAGGGCCATTCTCCCATCCTCAAGGCTAAAACCTTGCGTTTCCAATAAAGTGCCTATGTGCTTGACAGGAAGGGCGGCTGAACACCCACTTTAAAATTGCTGAATACAGCCCAGGCATGTCTCCTCTTTGAGAGTATTGCCCTGTCCGAGTGAAAGGACCACAATCTAACAGTTTTTCTGATGGCGGACTTTAACACCGGGTGAGAGGGATTTATATCCCAGAGGTCTTTTGCACTTAGTAACTGTAGGCTGTAATCCAGGAGTTGCTGATACTTGTTGCTGGTCTGATTTGTCTGTATTTCCTGCAAGAGTCGGGCCTCCAAGGAACCCTCCTGGGTGTGGCACAGTCTATGACACAGTTTAACTAATGCACCTGCCTCCACTCCATGGTGATATTGGAGTCCCAATTCCAGTCTCACTTGGGCTGACGAGGCAGATTTTGGCAACCGAAAGGCTCTTTTAAAGATTTTTGTTGTTAACTTGAACCTTCAGTGCCTCCTTGTAAATAATGGCTATCACGCCCCCTCTACTGCCAAGTCTATCTTGATTCAATAACGCGTAACCTGAATACAAGGCCGCGTTCCAGTCAGGGATTGAGGTTGCATCCTTCCAGGTTTCTGTTACAAAAACCATGTCGGGATTGTGAGCTTTCAGTAGTATTTCCAACTCACATTTATGTTTCACTACAGAGCGTGTGTTCAGGAGAATACACAAAAGACTATTTGCTGAGATAGTCCCCGGCCATATCGCCGGCCCAAGGTTATGAAGGATGGGAGAGGTATTATCATAATGCCGGAGACGCTCCGTGTTTCCCCCTGCCATACGGCAGGTTTCCCCACCCTTCCTCCTACTGCTCTTACAAGTAATCCCATCGACTTGATAGTGTGTACAAAGAAACGTTTCCCTCACACCGTCCAAATTAAAAGCGGCACAGTCCCTGCAGGGCTCCCCCCGGAGCTTTAGCAGCGTCTCACTAGAGTAGCAAAGGGGCCCAAAACGACCAGGGGTCCTGGCCCTGGGCACGTTCTGGGCACTGACGGGCGCAGACGGGTTTGCCTTTGGCGCGCCTTCGGTGCGTCCGCTGCGTGCTCGCGCCAGCATGGTATTTAAAGAGTTTGAAAGGTGAGCAGCTACAACTCCAACCCAGTGGAGGCGGGCCCACTCTTACAGACGGACACCGCAGGGTTCTAGCGTTACGTGATCTTTACCCAGGAGAGTGTGACAAAGAAATATAAACCGGCAATCTAAAAGCACCCACAGTTTCTTTGAAAACAAATTACAGAGTTAAAACTAGTAAAGCAGGCACACTCGCAGCCCGCAGTGACAGCCTTTCAGCAGCAGTACTCAAGCCCCAGCTTTCCACTACTCGATAAACCCACAGCCATTATCATAAATTAAAGCAACAGGCGGGTTAGAAATGGGAAAAACACTTCTAGTAGAAATTATATTTGAAAAAGAACTCACACCATTGAGCCGAGACTTTAGCTCACCTTTCACTTGACACATATCATTTAAAGGCAACACAGTGTAGGCAGACACTAAGGGAAGAAAGTTATGCATCTTAGGGCAAGAAGAAGCTTGTAGTATCCCTTCATCAGTGAGTCAGCAAGTGATACCTGCAAAGGGTGACCTGTAGCAGACCTCCTACATACACCAAAACTTAAAAAGGGAAACAAGGATAAAAGAAATAGAGACGGTTCCAGGGAGACAAGGGTACATGGGACTATTGGTGAAGTAGATTACTAGGATAGGTTTGCCCTGGATAAATCACTACTAGAAAAAGACTTGCCTACTTTGACCTATCTAGACAACAAATGGAACCCCCATATACATATTGTCTAGGTGTTCACATCAGGCACACATAGGAAAACATTGCCATTCTTGGGGCTGCGCTCTTTACAATTGTGGGGTAATAGCATCCATCTCAGACTAAACAACCTCCTTTTTTAGCTAATACTTTCCATTACAAATCACATATACAATTTACATTTCATCCATGTTACAATAATTAAAATATTGATAGTGTTAGAGAAGTGTGAAATCAACATGGTCAGGGTGTTTATTATAGTTTACATAGATCCAACAATGCCATATGTGTTGGTGATAGAATAATGTTAATATCCACACTCAATAAAAATAAACTTGTTTCGAAGACAACTCTTTAAAATTAACCCACTGAAATTAAGCATGGCGACGATTAGGATTGGCATGATTGCTATGATAACATTTACGGTTAGTATAATCGAAAATGTATCTGGGATTTTTCAGAAAAATAAACCAGTGATAATTATCTGAAATTAAGGGGGTATAAGGAGATTTTTCCATAAAAGTAGTATCTAAAAAGCTAACACACTTTAGCACCTAAAGGCAGTTGGAAAGGTGATGTATATTGGTACTGCAATTCAATTCAATTCAAAATTCTTTATTCGACTGCAAGAAATACAGTCATAAAAGTTCATAAAAATACATATGTATACATAACATAGTTAAAAAAGAGAAAAAAATCAATACGTCAGGTAATCATAAAGAGAATATATGATATCACGGTCAAATGTACATATAGGTTTTTAAAAAATACTTAATTGGGGGGTGATAAAGTTCAGTTAGGGGTCAGCCTTCCATACTTTTTCTGAATTTCAGGGCTGTTTTTAAAAAGTTGTATATAAACGGAGTGCAGTCACTGTGCAGCATTTGAAGGTGTAAAAGTGCTGGCATTATTTGCACAAAGTTCAATTTTTTAAGCAAAGGTTTTAAAAACATTTTCCGCGGAGTCTCGTAGTAATTTATGAAAACGATCATGGCTTTAAAGAATTTTGTTGGAAAATGAGGCAGAAAGCCGATAAAAGAAATGTTAACCATTTATAAAGCAACATGATTATCTGTGGCTATGTATGGCTCAGGCTTGTGGGGGTATGCAAATGTTGATCCAATTCAGGTGGTGGAAAATAAATTTATGAGGGAAGTCCTTGCAGTACCACAGTGTGTTGCCACATTTAATTGTCACGCTGAACTTGCTCAACCCTACATAACAGACATTATTAAAATCCAACCTATCCTGTTGTGGCACAGGGTATGGACTACAAATGAATGTGTCACGAATCGGGCCATATTACATGATACCCTCAGCTTGGACCACGTGGAGAGATCACAGTGGCTGGGATATGTTAAGTGCTTCCTGACTGACATTGGGTGCTATTCTTATTATTCGGATCCATCTACAATGGACAGCATCCCAAGGAGCACTTTGAAAGCCCTCTGCCTGGACCATCTTGAGGATAAGAGGAGGAGAGTTGAAACTTTGAAACATTCAGTACACGCACACCTCCTTACTCTATGTGAGACTAAGTCTGTACAGCCATACCTATCTCTGCCCATGACAAACTATGACCGCTTTCTTTTAACTCGTTTTAGATTTTGTATATTTTTTAGATTGGTGTCCTTTCCCAGTATGAATTCATGGAATCGTATATTGCCCACCTGCCCATGTGATGGCAACTCACAACAATCAGATATCCACATCCTTTTCTTCTGCAGATTTTATAGTGCCTCTCGTAGTGAAATTATTGTCCCTTTTTTAAAAAATATGAATTTAACCAGATGCCACCCAGCTTTTTTAGAGGTCCAGAGAATGGATACGGTTTTAACTGTAACTGTGGTTTTAAAATTTTTAAAAAGTGTTTCTAAAGGCAGTTGGAAAGGTGATGTATATTGGTACTCATTTATCTGTATCAATGGGATGGCTTCAAATCTAAATGTAGGCTAAGCTAAAAATGTAAAGAAATGTTTTTGATATGTTAACACCAGTCTGAAATGTTCATAGGATGTTATGCAGTGAATTGACATAGATGCACAATATAACAATAATTCTTAAATATATGTAAGATGCGGGAAATCCTGACAAAGTTGTTTCTTGTAAGTCACAGAGGCCCACACTCAGCAGTGAAATTCATGTATTATTCATATCATATTTAATAAAAGACTAGAGGAGGAGAATATTAATAACATTATTTGAGAATAGGCAGTGACATCTGAACTCAAAGAACATAGCTGAGAAAAGTGATGTAAATCGAGTCCAAAGGAAGTTTGTTGGACCTGATAGTCTTGAGGTAGTGTTTCCTAAACATTTTGCTATTTCTTCATGGGTTTCGAGGATTCTCTTTTTGTGGCCTTAGGACTCGGAGCACTTTTCCACTGTAATACAGTGTGAAAGTGTGCGTGCTCTTCCAACACACGTTAGGAAGTGGTGATTACCTGATGTTTTAAAACATGTTTCAAGCCTGCCATTTCAGGCCTGTGTGTACGGATTTGCACTTATGCTCAGGTTGGCATTTCTAAATAATTGGCCAATGCAGAGGGTGCCTTTCACTAACAATAAAGCACCCCTAGGGTGAGCCCTAAAGGGTGGAGAAACTTATAGGTGAAAGGCGGGGAAGGTGGTTTTCTGCTCAGATCGTGAAGACCCCCCATGTATGTTTGCACTTCCTAGGAGGTCTGCTCTCCCCATTGGTTAACATGGGGGAATGGCTGAGATTACTCTAAACTGCCGTGGGGGCTTACAGTGGAATAGCCTCATGTTGTTTACTATTATTGGATTCACAATGACAAATCCTCCCTTCTGGTAAAGGTGGATTTGTCATTGATAGCTTAGAAATGCTACTTCTAGAATGGTTATTTCTCTGTGCTAAACTTTTTTGCATGCCTTTTAGTTTGACTTCAGTCCACACTGGGGGATGGGGAAGCACAACTGCGCATTCCCCAGCGACAGCAATAAACATTGGGCATGCAACTGGAACGACACATCTCTGCCATTTGAGGACCTGACTGGATAGACTGGTGGAAGAGGCTCTGACACTGGCTTCTGGGAATTTATAGCCCCACTAAAGATTAAGATCTGCATTCCCAGGCCTCATGGCAGACAGGATTGAAATGTAGGCAAGACATGTAGCTCAAAAGGAACCCTCTGAACTACTCCCTACTTAAAAGGCATTGTACATTATAACTACTGGTGCCATACTTCAACATGGTAGAGATAAACTTGTGGGGTGTGCACATTGCTTGAGGAATCTGTTGTGCACAAGGAGGAGACAGCCATGGGAAGGGACCGTGCACCCTGCCTGAATAGGGGCTGGCTTGGGCAGACTACTTGCTGCTATGTGGTGCACTGAAAGGGGCTCTCCAAGGGCTTGTTGGCTTGTCCCCTGTTCCTTGTAGAGGTCTCAGGGACATCAAAGACTTTCTGTAAGGGACCTACACGTCTACGTGTTTCACCTGGTGAGCAGTGTCTTCACAAGCGCCTACTTCATCTGCTGGATCCTGACTGCAGTGCAGTGTGAACATGGAACTTAGTATTGTCCCTGGAGACCGAATAACATGGTGCAGAGCCCCTAAACCGTGCCCACATCTAAGGAGTGTGGCTCCTACATTGTGGGGCCTCAGCACGCACAATCCTCTCATTGGTGGCGAGCTGATTCACCGGTTGCGGGACTCAGTATGCCTGCTTCGTCGTCCATGCTGCAGCTCTCTCGTGCAATACACCGACTGCATGCTCATTGCGTGCAGTGTCAGATTCACAGGTTGAAGCCATTGGAGGGAGAGCGCATCCATAGTAGCACCTTATTCTACCTTGTGAGGTACGACTGTGTGTGGGACCAGATTGCTTGGTGCGACTTATTTCAGGGAGATACGCAAACCCAACTGTGGGCTGATTGTAACTGGATTGTCTGGTACAACTAGTATCATCGCACACCAAACGTTGTGCCTCATTCCAGGGAGGTACAGCGAACTCGACCCTGGGTTGATTGACAGGATAGTGTGACATGTATCATCACGCAACAGACATTGTGCCTTATTTCCAGGAAGATACAGTGTCAGAAATGGGGTCTCTAGTTGGCAGTGGTTTGCACCTTTTCTAAGTAGGGACCTTCACACTAGTCAGGGTAAGGAAGTCATACAGCTAAGATAACCCCTGCTCAACCCCTTAGAAGCTAGAGCAGTCAGGCGCGAGCAGTTAGGCTTATCTCAGAGGCAATGTGAAAAGCATTTCTACCCACACACACAGACACACAGTGAAAACTGTACAAAAAGAGTGTACACCAGTTTTGAAAAATATATTATCTGACTGAAACAAGACCAAAACAACAAAAATCCAACATACACAATCCCAAATATCACTTTTAACCACTTGGATGCTAATGACAAGGGTAACTCGTCATGGAGTTTCCATTGATTTCAATGGAAATTACATTAACATCCTCCAAGTCCCTTAGCATCCAAGTGGTTAAAAGATTAAACAAGTTTCGTCTGTAGAAATCAATGTCTGCATTAGTACCATAGAAGAGTCAAAAATCAAAGACGGTGCAAAGCACAGGGGAGGTCAGGTGCCGGAAACGCAAAGCGATGCGTCGGTTCCTCACTACACAGGGTAGGCGATGCGTCGGTTCCTCACTATACAAGGGAGGTGATAAGTCGGGTACTTAATCACAGGGAAGATGATGCGTCGGTTCCTTACTGGTAGGCAGGGGAGGTGATGCCTCAGTTCCATTACAGACAGGGGAGGAGGTGCGTTGGTTTCTTATTGGCTGGGTAGGTGATGTGTCAGTTTCTGTGCACGCAGCCTCGGTTCCTTACTGCGCAGCGGTGTTGATGAAGAGTCGGCGTTGGGGAACAATCCATCAAAAATCCACATGTGCTGCATTGATGCGGTAGTCGTGATGCAGGCGCTTCTTGATTTCGCAGCTGCAAGCCAGGTGCTGAGTCGATTATCTAGCCGCAAACAGGTACTGCGTCGGAGCAGCGGACATCAGTGGCACAGTGATTGGCACTCACGGAGCTGCGAAAGCAATTTGTGTCCTGCAGTGAAAGCCGTGGTTGATACGTCAAGTGGGAACTACGCTTCTGTGCAAGCGGCAGCTATGTGACGATATCCTGCAGAGATGTGTTTAGAAAACAGATGCTGGGAGTCGATGTATGGATTTTCCCAGGTTACACTTCCAAGGGACCAGGAGATGGGCTTGGCACCACTTAGCAAGTCAGGACTCTCAGCCAAAGAGCCCAGGCACTGGTAGGTGAAGTATTTGATGGCCCTGAGACTTCTTAACAGGAGGCAAGCCCACCCAAGCCCTCAGAGAACCTTGGACGCAGAATACAGAAAGCAAAGTCCACTCTTTTCACTCCCAGGACAGAAGCAGCAAGCAGCAAGCAGCAGGCCAGCACAACAAATCAACAGAGTGGCAGTCCCTCCTAAAGCATCATCTCTTCTTCCTGGCAGAATGTCTTCAGTCCAGAAGTGTTCTGAATTAGGGGTGTCAGAGGCTCAATAAGTATACCCATTTCTGCCTTTGAAGTAGGCAAATTAAAAAGAAAAGTCTTTGCAGTGCATAAGATCCTGCCTTTCCCTGACCTGGCTCCAGATACACTACAAGGGGGTGGAGACAGCTTTGTGTGGGGTGAAAACATCTTTGTGTGAGGGCAGGAACAGCCCTTTTCAGGTGTCTGTGACAACTCCTCCTACCACTCTAACACAGGAAGGCCCATCAGCCTGGTGATGGCACATCACCATCAGGATATGCAAGGTGCACCTCAGCTCCCTTCGTGTGACTGTCTAGCGTGAATGCACAAAAGGCCAACTGTCAGCCAACCCAAACATGTATTCTACTGACAGGCAGAGCCATCGAACTGTTTAGCAATAAAATGCTCACTTTCTAAAAGTAATTAATAACAAGGGGTGGTGATGGACAGAGTCTCTGAATTAAGCAGAAAACTCTCACCCAGTCATGAGATCAGGGCTAGATCCAACACCGTTTTTTAGCTCACTGCATCATCCCAGTTTCAGAACCTGGCTGTATGCAAATTAGTCTGTTCCTGTCCCAGTGCATGATGGGAACAGGGCAAACCAAACTACAAAGCCAATTCTTACACTGGAAAGGAAACAAGCTACCGGGGACCGGTTTCTGGCATTTCAGCCTCTTCGGCCCGGCTTGCTTGAATCCTGATGGTGCAGTGAACAAGGGACTCATGTCTGAGCATACCCTTCCACGCTTAGGGTGGACAAAATAATTAACAACAAGGGGTGGTGATGGACAGAGTCTCTGAATTAAGCAGAAACTGGGATGGTGCAATGAGCTAAAAAACGGTGTTGGATCTAGCCCTGATCTCTTGACTGGGTGAGAGTACTCTGCTTAATTCAGAGACTCTGTCCATCACCACCCCTTGTTGTAAACACTTTCTAAAAGTGGCATTTTCAAACACAAAATTTTAAAACCAACTTCATCAAAAGATGTATTTTTAAATTGTGAGTCCAGAGACCCAAAACCTCTTTCTGCTCCTACTGGGACATTACAATTAAAAGATATTTCAAGGCAATTCCCATGTTACTGTAAGGAAGAGCTAGGCCTTGCCATATTTAGCAGTATTTCACCATTAGGACATGTAAACCCCACCAGTACATGTCCTATCTTTTAAATGCACTGCACCCTGTCCATTGGGCTGCCTTGGACCTACCTTAGGGGTGCCTTACATGTAGTAAAAGGTAAGGTTTAGGCCTGACAATGGGTGCTCTTGCCAGGTCGAAATTGCAGATTAAAACTGCCCACACAGACACTGTCGTGGCAGGTCTGAGACAGGTTTGCAGGCTACTCATTTGGGTGGCACAATCAGTGCTACAGGCCCACAAGTAGCATTTGATTTACAGGTCCTTGGCACACCTGGTGCACTTTACTAGGGTCCTACTAGTAAATTAAATATGCCAATCATGGATAAAGCAATCACAATACAATTTAGACAGAGAGCATATGCACTTTAGTACTGGTCAGCAGTCATAAAGTGCCCAGAGTCTTAGAGCCAACAAAACAGGTCATAAAAAATAGGAGAAAGAAGGCAAAAGGTTTGGGGATAACCCTACAAAAAGGGGCAGTTCCAAATTACGGCGTACCCGACTATGGGTTGATGGGGATTGGATTGGCTTGTGCGACTATGATCATCACACACCAGACATTGTACCTCATTTTCAAGGAGGTATGGCGAACCCAACTTTTAGTTCATTGTGACTGGATTGTCTGGTGCAACTAGTATTATAGCATACCAATTTAACCTCATTTCCAGGGAAGTACAGAGAACCCAATGCCTGGTTGGTGAGAATAAGTGACTGTGCTGGGGAACTCTTCCAAGAGTAATTGGAAGTGAGTCAAGAGACTGTGCGACCCCCCTGTGCTTCGCAGAACTGGGCTGGTGACAGAAGGCGAATCGAGAGACCTCTTGATTGAACTGATATAGCCTCTAGTCCATTTATGCTCTGCATAAAATGGATGAACCTTCCCAAGTGGTGGTCAATCCCCCATTTGTCGACTGTTGCCTGGTTACTCTGATGGTTACTACAGCATTCTCCCCTGTGGCCCTGACTAAGTGTGACTCCAGTCTTAAACCAGTATAGTAAGGGGTGGATGCTTCTGATTCTAACGTGTGGGCAGAGTAGTAAGGGGGTAACTGGAAGAGGGGGAGGGATTGTGCCTATGGGTCTGCATTCATATTATCAACTGACCTGACGAACATTATGTGCACTGCATTACGATGCCAAGTGCGTGTGTGTGCGAGTGTTCTTGGACTTGCCGATATCCTTTGCACCGTGTAACGGTGCTGTGTGAGTACGGGAGAGAGTGCTGCATGAGAGCTGCCTGCTAATAGCTGCACAAAGCAGTGGTGTCGTTTGACTATCTTCCTTCATTACCTAACGAATGCTCAGTTTTGACATTGGTTTTACCCATGCGGCATTGGCCCACGGTGCTGCTGAAAAGTGTTATAAATTCCGGTGTTTAAACATACCTGATATCATTGTGACCTGGGGTGTACCCTAGAAATGTGTGGATTTGAATTGTGCTATTTGCCAGGGTTGGCCCAGTTCTGACAATGTATCACACCACATAAGGATGTTGGGGTAAAATAGGACTTTTCCCAAGTGGGCATATTACTGATGTCATTTTAACACTGTTGGGCCTCGTACTGTTAGTATTATTTCCAAGTGTGATTTATGCCCAGAAATACATGATGTTCATGTAGTGTTAATAATGTGTGAATTGAATGCAATCTTTATTTACATGCATGACATGTGAAGTCTTTTTTGTGATGCTCTGTGTATTTATTGTGTGAGAGTGCTGTGTCAATGCTGAACACATTGCCCCTGTGATAAGCCTGACTGCTCAGTGCCAAACTACTCAAGGGTGAGCCCAGGTTATGCAGTGAGTTTAATCACCTAGCCCTGGCAGGACTGGTAGGTTCTGCCTGGCTGGGGCACCGCCTCAGCCAACCATAAAGTGCCAGTTCCAACAACGTTGTATGTGTTAATGAACTGATAACATACCGCAACAGAAAAGTCAGTGTCAAAACATGTATAGCTTAAAAGTGAAGGACATTCAGAATTTTAGATCATACCTTAATCTGTTTGATCCATCCAATAACTGCAGTTTCCATTAAATGAATGATAGATCCCCGCCTGTCAGATGCCGCGGAATTGCCCAATATGTCCAAAGAAGGTATGGGAAGGACGATATAACCCTTTCAAAACATAAAAGGAAATTCTGATTAATTTGTATTGAATGCCATAGCCAATAGCACAGATAGAAAGGATTCCTGGAGCAGATCTCTGATGCCATACTCATTAGCAAAAAAGTACTTAGTGGGAAACTGCAAACATTCCATGTAAAAAGCACAGCACTAGGGGCCATATGTATGAAGCTCAAATGGGTTCGCAAACGCCGAAATTCGCAGAATTTTAGGGATTGCGAACTCATTTTCGCTAAATGGTATGTATGTAGCAAATTTGAATGTAAAATAAGGAATCGCAAATTTGCGATTCCTTATTTTGCAATTGCATTTACGGAATCACAAATTTTGCGATTCCTTAAATGCAATGTATGAAGCACCCAAATTGTGAGATTTCTCATTAAGAAATCGCAAATTACCACCAACTTGAAGTTGGTGGTAATTTGCAATTTCTTTCACTAAAGCACTTTTTTGCATTTGTGAAGGTGCCATGTGGCGCACATACATGCCCTTAGGGCATGTATGTGGGCCATATGCCCACACATGTGAATTTCAGGGGTGCATCAGGGTGTCCTTATGACACCCTTGCACCCTTGAAATTATTCTAAATTTGCGATTCTCAAATTGTGAATCGCTAATTGAGAATAACTTCACATTCATTCCTATGGGCCTCCTGGCCCATAGAAATGAATGGGAAATTATTCCTTAATTGCGATTCGCAATTTGCTAATCACAATTAAGGAATTTTAAGAAATTGCAAAAAAATGTGATTTTCTACATACATACCAATTTGCAAATCTTAAATAGTGATTTCTAAGAAATCGCGCTATTTGAGATTCGCAAATCTCGATGTTGATACATCTGCCCCTAAGAACGGTCGGCCCTGTGCAATGTGACAACATCTCTTTCCTTCAGATAACAACTAAGTGCACATTTCTGGATTATTGGATGGTATGCACTTAAATTATTGTGGTGTATTGTATTACATTGTTAACTTTAGTGCTATTGGTGCATCTCTGTAGCGCTGGGCTGGCCTTCTTGGATTTGCTTTTGTGTCTATTTGAATTGTTTGATGAAGTTGAAGCCAGAGCTTGTGCCCTTGGCTGCAGGTGCAAGCCTGAGTTTTGTTGTCTGCTTGTCTTGTTTGATTACGTGCATGCTGAAGCTGGTATGTGTGCTTGACTTGACCGCTTTGATGCAAGCATTGGGTATTAGGCCCTCTTGTTGTGTACGAGTTTCTGAGAGGTAGTCCGAACACATCATGGTGACTCAATTGTGTTACCCAATGCTCCTCCTATGCAAGCTCATGTCATGAATAGGAGTGAGGTGGGTGGACCATAGAACTATTGGCTAGATAAGATCAATATGTTTTCCATTAACATCCTTTCTCACACAATTAACATGGAGTAAACTATTATCGAATCCATGTGGTACATTCTTTTCACTTCCTTGGACTGACCTTAATCTAAGGCCGTCTTCAGATAATTTGCTGTTTAAACTTTTTCCACGCAATTGTCATGGACAAATCACCAGTGAAAACCCAACAAATCTTTTCATTGATATTACCTCAGAGTGGCCAGCTATGACCTCCAAATTTCCAGTAAAGCGGTGTAAGATATCCATTATTCTTTCTGCACTGTACGCTAAACTGTTCGAAGTTCCGCTGTCAGCACAGAGAAGGGGCAGATAGACCTGGTGAAGAACTTGGCCGATATATCGCAATGGGAATTTGGTGCAGTCAACTGCGATCACATTATTGGCTGTGAAAATAATTATGGATTACAAATGTCAAATCAAATTTAGGAGCAAAACACCATTTTTAGATTACAAACATCACACATGTCTACGAAAGTAGTGATAAACTGAACAGTAGCAAGTAGTTTGGCAATATAATATTGCTATGTCAATAAAGGGCCAATGAATGCCCCCCAAAAAATGGCGGCAATTCTATGAATACAATCAATCAATCAATCATGACATTTGTATAGCGCGCTACTCACCCGGAAGGGTCTCAAGGCGCTGGGGGAGGGGATACGTTACTGCACAAACAGCCAGGTCTTGAGTTGCTTCCTGAAGGAAAGATGGTCCTGGGTCAGCCGAAGGTGGATGGGGAGGGAGTTCCAAGTCTTGGTCGCCAGGTAGGAGAAGGATCTTCCTCCGGCGGTGGCTCTGCGGATGCGTGGTACGGCGGCGAGGCTGGTCGATCGTAGCTGGCGGGTGGGCGTATAAAAGGTCAGGCGGTCGTTGAGGTACTTGGGGCCCAGGTCGTGGAGAGCCTTGTGTGCGTGGGTGAGGAGCTTGAACGTGATCCTCTTGCTGACGGGGAGCCAGTGCAGGTCTCTCAGGTGGCCGGAGATGTGGCTGTGACGGGGGATGTCCAGGACAAGTCGTGCGGAGGCGTTCTGGATGCGTTGGAGTCTTTTCTGCAGTTTGGCTGTGGTTCCGGCGTAGAGGGTGTTCCCGTATTTGCATTGCAAACAATGAGTATTTCCCAACAATTTTGTTGCATTTTCTGTTCACATTTTCCCAATTACTTATATTCTCCTTACTAGAATTGTTGAACTTTAGCTAAAACCATTACGCTGTATCCAAAGGGGGGTTAAATTTGATCAGGTTGGGTTGAAGAGGTAAGGTAATACTTAGTTAATGCCACACAAAGAAAAATATCAAAGTAAATGAGAAAAATTCCTGTGCTGATGTGTAAGGTCACAGATTCTCACATCTTTACAGAAAAATAAATATTTCTGATGTGAATCCATAGACATATTTGATGCAAGTCCTACATTTACCTCTGTTGTGGTAATTTTGAAACTAACTTTTACTGAGGAAAGCAAACTTTGCCTCAGTTTGAATTCACAACATAAACCTACTCTCATCATTATGTCTACGCTCACACACCAATAGCCATTGTTGAGGTGCCTTCTAATCAACAGTGATCTGTTGAAGAACTTTTTCACAGTAAATTTAATGACATAGAAAGAGGCTATGAAAGGTACTCTTCAAGTGCAAATAACCGCAATAAAGCTACACGCATTGCAAAGTTTTTAAAATAGGCATTATATTACATTTATTTGTTCAAAAGTGCAGGAGGTGTATCACAATGAAAACAGATCAGTGCAACGGTGCAGTGCTCATGAAAGGAGCAAGAAAAGTGATCAAAAATATAAATATGTCCTGCCTAGTGGGAACTTAAAAGTATACAACTCAAAACTCAATCCATTTCACATAGTTTTGCCGTAACACAAGCACATCTAGGCGTAAAAGCAATGTTGCGTCGACGTTATGACCCTGAGATTATCCTTTAATTGGAAATAGGGACTTCATCTGGAGTAAGACACATAACAAAGACACCCCCGAGGATGTAGGCGGAGACAAAAAGGAGAAAGAAATCTCCATGTAGTTGGAGTCAATAAGATGCACAAACAAAAATGGAGAAAGTGTGGTCAGTAAAATAGGCTCCCACAACCCAATCGTCCTCCCTATGGGGTTTGAATAACACCTCAATATTGCCCCTGCTCTGTCAGGAATTAAATATGCAGATGGATTGAGTTTTGAAGAGAGATTTGAAGAGTACCTTTCATTGACTCTTCCTATTTTCACTAAATTGACTTTGAAACAGTTCTCCAACAAAATCATTTTGTGTTTTATCATTTGATTGAGTCCCAGATTCTGAGGAATACAGGGACACCTCTTTGTTATAACAAGTTCAAGTAAACAGGGGCAGGAACAGGCCCTTCCTACTTTCCCCATGGAACTTTAACCACAGCAACCAACAGCAACTGCAGCACTATAATTCAACGTAAAGTGTGTAGAGCAAGTAGATGGGCTAATGGTCATTAAAGGTTATTTTATTCTTCGATGTTACCTGGCTCTTAAGTGTAGGGTTTCAGAGCTCTTAGTTCTTCCTCAATGTCTGCCTTAATTTTCTTTCTAAATATGGTCATCGCCTCACCTCCCAGACATCTATAGTGAGAGGTGACTACAGCACAGAGGCTCTTGTCCAGGTCCTACCCACTACCCTTAAAGGTTTGATGCTCCTTGTTATAGTGGAGTGTAGGCTGATTCCCTCAGATATGGCGTCCTGGCTGGAGTAGTGTTTATCCTTAGAGTCATACTCCCAGGTACAATTACACTGGTGTCATTGGCTGAGAGATTCTCGGACATTAAAATAAAGGAGCCATTCAACATTACAAGCACTGGCTAAGCTAATAGGTATGTGATCAATATGCAAACAAAGGCAAACACGGGCATGGAAAATTGCTTTTTGCACACCTATGTTTGCATATAATATTTCATGAGAGTCATACCTATTAACTATGCCATTTTTAAGATATCAGTAAAGGCACAATGGCATTGGCCATATTCTTTGAAAAGTATAAAACGTTACAAAACCTAGGGATACAAGTCCAGGCACTGGCTTTATAGGAATGGCTGGACAATACTTTTGAAAATGCAGTGCCACCGAGCAGTATTAAATTTCAATGTGCAAAAAAAAACTGTTCAGCATGTCATTTCAGCGCAATAACGAGGGGGGCAAAGATACGGATTGTATTTATAACAGATTTTTTAATTTTTTTAAGAGAAACGCAGCACTCAAATCGTCCATTGGTCTTGAGAAACTTCCTGGGAGGTGAGGGTGAGCTGTAGTGTTTCATTTTCAAAAAGCGTCTATGCACATAGATCTGTAGTATTTTTAATAAGTTTTTATACCGTCCCAGGGATTCGAACAAATTGGCATCCTGGCACTAAAATGACTGAACGGTGTACAGTATTTGCCAGACAGATTAACAGTACCACTGGTTTATTGGCAGGGTTCGTTGCAAAACCTGTTAGATGCAAGTGGCCCAGACAAATCCATTGACCCAGCTGCCTGAGGTGCGCTGTGTGGCACGCGGCGATTTGCCAATTATTTCTACCAAAGTGTATCCGCCGTCCCTGTTGGTGGAAGGAACATCTGGCAGAAGTGCAGGGGGTTGCTTTGCATGGATTGAAAGAACATTTGTAACAACGTTTGAACTAGAAAACAATTAAATAAAAAGTGTGGCTGCAATAGTGTGGCTATCTAATGCACTCTTCTTTACCTCTGACTTCCTACAGCGTTTAGCTCACTGTTTCAATACAAGAGTCAGCCTTTATGGAGTGTTCAGCTTCAGCCCTTGGGACCAACAGGGGGGCCAGAGAAGGGCCAAAGGTGAAAGGAAGTAAAGATGGGCAGAGAGGAGAAGAGGGAGAGGAGGAAGGAGAGAAGAAGAGAAGAGAGAGGGAAGAAAGGGTGGAGAAAAGGTGAAATGCAGTGAGGGTGACTGGGCCCTAAAATGAGATTATGACTGTTGTTGTTGATCTTGTCAGACTTTGGGTGTTCATACTGGGGCCCGGCCATCCTGATTTGGAAAGACGGAAAAGCCCATCAGAGAGCCAGGGTACTGTAGGACTGCCCTTTAGTCCTGAGAAATACAAATGCTGCAGTGACAAAATAGGGAAACTTTTCTCTTCATAATGCATGTGTGAGGTAAAGGATTGATGAATGTGACAAAACGTCATGACTAACTGTACTATACAGTTGGAAAATAGTCCAACTTGCCTCACAATGGAAGCACTTTATGGAAGGCAGAATGACTAACTAAACAGCCAATAGCATGAGGCGAGAGATGTGTACTTCTCCGAAGCCCACGGAAGGCATATATTTTATTCGAGTACTGAAACTTCAAAAAAAGAATAGGCGACCTTCAGGGAGTGATATTGGGAGCATGCACCGGTTCCCTCGCCCAATGTTTGCTTCCCTCAAGCTAGAAGCCCAAAATCACAAAGTGAAAGCTGTACAACAAGAACTTCTTTATATCTACTGGGTGGTTTCCACATGCGGTCATAAAGCACTGATACATTCAACAGCGAATCACAAAGGAGAAGGGGACACGTTTTACACACAACCCTCTGTTGCAGTTCAGATTGGGTTACAAAGTGCACGTTGTGAGATAGAAAGCCTTTCCCAGCTCGCTTTGTTAATTCTATACGTTGTCGTATAGTACTGACAGTCATCCAATCGCAGGCCATCCAACCACCATTACTCATGCCCATCGGACACCACATTAGCACACCATCCACAAACAACGACAAGCAGCACGAGGGCTGGTACCAATGTTTTCTGCAGTCAGCTTGGCGACTGTCCCGAGTTTGGCGAAGCACAGGCACTTGCTCTGGAGGGCTGGCGGAGGGGTGAGAGAGGCTGCCAGGGCCCCCTTTGAGCGCTTGTAGAAGATGAACACGGAGTGGACATCTTCATTCTTCAAGAACTCCGAGATGCAAATCCTGGAAGAAAAGATGACAATGTGTATTATATATGCTAAGCCATGCAGTGCTTCAGCAGCGTCATCAGAAGTGTTTAATCTGCAAATACAGCAACATACTTGTTAAGATTGTATGTCAATAACCAGGGAGTGAGGTGATGAGGCTGCCTTTGGGCGCTGTAAATAGGTGATAACTGCCTCTGGAGCGGAAGTGACCTAGCAGACTGAATTCAGAAATAGAAATGGGTTTCCCTTTAGAACATGAGGTTGCTTTGCTAACCACGAGTTTACGGAACAGCAACAGTAAGACAAACTTTCAGGTCTGGAGTCACTTCATCCTCTGTACTGAGTTGGTTCTTACATGGGCAAGTGAAAGCGGAGTACCAGCACCTACCGTTGACGTAGCTGACCTCAGTCCACCAGGTGAAGTGACAGCAGGTCCCAGGGGCATGCGAGGTCCTGCGGCGCCCAAACGGTGGAAAAAGAGCTCATTTTCCTTGTTCCCATTAGGGCCTGCCACACTCGTTCCCCACCATGAAAACCTGACTACAGATCAGAAAGCAGACCCTGGGAGACACTGCAGATGTGTGGAATTAAGGAGCATCACAACAACATGGAGAACTGGCAATTAGCCCTTCTGGCCAGAGGATTGAGTATGTATCTTCAGAAGTGCCAAACCACTGATGTTCTTCATGCAGCAGGAACTGCACATTGATGCAACAAGAATGTTGTGATGCCAAAATGCATTACGAACTGCGGTTGAAAAGTGAAGTACAATGTGAAAATGGAATTACAGCACCAATCTGGTGCATTAAAAGTATTGCTGTGTGGGAGGAAGGTAGAATATTTGGCACTTTAAACAATTTATGGGAGACCCAAAACCATGTTACCCCCAAAGAGTGAGTAGATTGTGGCGTTCAATTAAGTAAAGGATGCTAGTTTTGTTGCGATTAGTGCACAACACTAGTGATTACAAACAGTGGAATTATTATAGTGTTAAGATACTATAATTGATAACAGAAGACAGGTTGCTGACCGGGCAGTGATTATGGTAAGTATAGTCAGTGCACTGGCTGCAGTTAGTGGCCTTACTGGCTGGTTGCATGTAGTAAGTCAATAATGTTAGCCTTGTACACTTAATTCACACACCAAGATACAGGTGGCATTGATGAGAAAATTACACAAAAATACTAGCCACATTGTGGAGCTGATGCCTCTGCCACACCAGCCCAGAGGTCCTAGCAGTGCTGTCTTAGCGCATAGGCACGCTGGGCAGTTGTCTGGGGGGCCCCACAAGCACAGTGGCCCCATGCAGACCAGAATTTAACACTCATTTTCCGTTAAACATTTTTATTCCTGTGAGTGGTTGTGTAGGCAAGGCCCATAGCAAAGCTTTGCCCGAGGGCCTATAATGCTGTTACGATGGCCTGGGTCCTAGCTGTATTATGTTTGTCTAATACTGGAAATGTCTAGAAGAGGTTAGCGCCCTACATTAGTGTAAGCCTACTACATTAAACTGGGTTGTAGTCTCATCCTCAGACATTACACTTTCAGGCTAGGGGTTAGAACACAGAAATACTAGTTCATTCCTTCCAGAGTTCAACAATAGCATTTTATTTAAAAGGAAATACCATTTATCCGCCACATTTGATTTGACACTGTAGGCAATAAAATTAGGGAGTGGAGATCAGCAAGGTCTATGCCACCCGCAACCAAATGGTGTCACATTACCAGCTGCTTGCGCCACGCTAACGCATCCTCTGAACATCCTCTGAAACGAACCTCAGAAGGATTTTCAATTTTCTTTCAATATCTTAACTCCTGAAGCCCAGCACAAGCACCAAGTGAACACTCATCAATAGCATGAGAACAGCCGACCATCATCTGAAGAAGAGACATGGGTGCTCATGCAAGCTCCAGTGATGTTATGTTATGTTATGTTATGTTATAAAAACTTTTATAACGCGCTCTGTTACTAGCAAGTATCCTGGCGCGGAGAGTGAGGTAACACAGATAGCGGGGAGGAGCTGACAGTTATAGGATCGTATTAAACAGATGAGTTTTCAGCCCTTTCTTAAAGGCGGTGATATAACATCCAGTGGAGGACTCACATTACCGCACTCACACAGCTCCTAACCTCAGAACCCCACAACTAGAGCACCTGCAGCCCTAATTAAAGAGTGCTCAAGTATTCAAGAAGTGATGGATGGAATGCTTGAAGTAATCTCTGCTGCACACCAACCCATTGTTATTGTGCACATCATGCCATCTCAGTTTGGACCTAGCCAGGTGCAAATCAGTCTTGACCCGGCTCCAGTGGGAACAGTCCAGTCCAAACTGCCAGGTCAGGTGCACCCTGAACCGAAACACAAGCAACCTATGATCAGTTTTGCTCGTATTAAAGGCTATCAGCCAGGTATAACTTGGTTCCAGTGGCATAGTGTGCATGGGACCCACGTCTGGGTAGGCCCATCACACTTAGGACAACACACTCAAGTATAGAAAATGTGATGGGTGGAATGCTTGAATTAATCTAAACCACTGGTATAACTGAGGTGGCCTGGTGTGCAAAATAATGATGGATTGGGATGCGGCCTAGACTAATTAGCAGTGGCTGAGATTGATTCAAACTTTTCTCTATTGCTTTTTGCATACTTCACTAATTAGAGAGTGAGCCTTCCAGGCAGCAATATGAACTCTTCATAATATATATAGATGCCATCAATAATATATGTATTAGCAGGCCTATTAAATTAGTAAAAATGGAATAAAAAAAACGTTTCCCCATGGCATCAATGAACTGCCATCTCACCTAGTGCAACAATGTTTATGCAACAACATTATGAAGACTGTACAATGATATACAGGCGTTTGACTTGGTCTTCTCTGCAGGGTCACCCCCTAAACATTTTGCCTTCACCCCTCTTGTTTTCTGAGCCAGTTTTGTTGGCTTTTGGGACTTTGTGTCTGTGCATATTACCACTGCTAACCAGTGCTAAAGTGCTTGTTCTCTCTCCCTAGAACATGGTACACTTGTCTTACACCCTATTGACACATTTAATGTACTATTAAGTGGTACTACATGTACCCAGGCCTGTATATGGAATGCTATTAGTGTCTTCTCTTACCTCGTAGGAAGCGGTCGCTCCCATTGCCCCCTGCCCGACTGCCATAGCGCTTTGCATAGCTTGAATTTGGTATCGTAGCGCTATACGCCTGCCTGCTATTGCCACATTGTTTTGCCTGCCACTGCTGCCGATTTGAAAACGTGCACTTTGTGTCTTTTTAAATTGCATTCTGTAAACGTGCACTTCGTGTAATTTCAGTCATTTTATTTTGCATTCGCAGCTAGCGCTCAGGTTGTATTGGTGTTTGGCTTTGTAATTCGATATTTATATTCTGTTTGTGCCGGTGCCACTGCCCTCAGCGTCTCTCCTCCCTGTGCCCCAATCTCGCCCAGGCTCAGTTTCGATTTCCCCACCATTTTGTTTGTTGTGCCTTAACCAGCACCTCCAGCCCGCCTCCCGCCTCCCAGCTGCCCCTCCCTCGCCCCTCCCCTTCCACTATCCACATATGACAAATGCTCTTGCGCGCAGCGTTCACGCGCAGCGATCGCGCCCCAGTCGCGCCGAAGGTGCGCCAAAGGTAAGCCCGTCTACGCCCGTCCGCGCCTGGACCGCGCCCAGCGCCAGACACCCTGGCCCCCACAAACCGCACTCCTCCAGCATAACGTATGGCGCCGCCACCCTCCTAGCCCTTAACCCCGGACGCACACCTCTTTGCTGCGTAGCTGCCCCAGGACACACCCATGGACCCTTCGCCTGCCTCTCCTGCAAATTCACCAGCATCAAGACCCATACCACTTCCACTAACCCCAAACACAGCCCCGACTCTAACCACCTGAAGTGCATCCTGCTGAACACCCGCTCGATCCACAGACACGCCACTGAACTCTGGGATCTACTCGATACTACATCACCGGACGTCGCCTTCCTTACTGAAACATGGATGAACGCATCATCAACACCCGACATCGCCATTGCCATCCCGGACAATTACAAGATCATCCGAAAAGACCGCACCGTCCAAACATGAGGAGGCATCGCCATCGTCCACAAGAACACCATCAAAATCACGACCAGCTCCGACGATAACCTTACAACCGCCGAACACCTCCACTTCCAGATCCACACCGACCCTAGGACCACACTCAGAGGCACCCTCATCTACAGGCCTCCAGGAACCCATAAACAATTCAGCGAATACATCACTGACTTCATCACTCCACATGCCCTCGCCTCCGAGAACTACATTCTACTGGGAGACCTCAACTTCCACCTGGAAAAGAAGAACGACAGCAACACCACCACCCTTCTTGACAACCTGACCAATCTCGACCTCAAACAACTTGTTGACACCCCCACCCATGTAGCCGGACATACGCTCGACCCAATCTTCACCTCCAGCAAACACATCTCCTTCGATCGCACCACAGCTCTCCATTGGACGGACCACAGTTGTGTTCACTTCAGCTACAAAACCACCTCGACCCACAACCCCCCTCAACCTATTCCCCGAAGAAAATGTAACAAAATCACCACCGACCAACTCCTCACATCGCTCAACCAAAACCCACCCGCCCTCTCATCGGACCCAAACCAAGCTGCCATCAAATTCAAACAATGGATCACTCACAGCGCTGACGAATTAGCACCCTTGAAAAATCATCAAACCAAACAAGACAGCAAAAAGGCCCCCTGGTTCAACGATGACCTTAAGAAATCCAAGAAGTTATGCCGTACTCTCGAGAAAACATGGAGAAAAAACCCAACCACCGACAACATGACCACCTTCAAGGCAGCCACCCGCAAACACCACCAGCTGATTCGATCCACCAAGAAATCAGCATTCAAGAATCGACTCAACAACAACGCCCATAACAGCAAGGAACTATTCAACATCGTCAAAGAATTCACCAACCCCACCGCAGCCTCAAACGACATTACTCCCTCCCAAGACCTCTGCGACTCATTATCCTCTTTCTTCTACAACAAAATCGCCGACATACATAACAGCTTTAAGAACATTGCGAAAGAACAGCCCACCCCACCCACTTCCAAAACCGAACAGCTCTCTAACAACCTAATCGCCTGGAACCCAATCACCACCGAAGACACCATCCGCCTAATGAACTCCATCCATTCAGGTTCGCCAACCGATCCCTGTCCCCACCACATCTTCAACAAAGCAGACTCAATCATCGCACCCCATCTCCGTGATGTCATCAACTGCTCCTTCAACTCCGCTACCTTCCCAGAAAGCTGGAAACACGCCGAACTCACTGCCCTCCTGAAGAAACCCACAGCTGACCCCTCTGAACTTAAGAACTACCGCCCCATTTCCCTCCTCCCTTTCCCAGCCAAAGTCATTGAGAAAGCCGTCAATAGCCAGCTCGCCGCCTTCCTTGAATCCAACAACTCCCTCGACCGCTCACAGTCCGGCTTTCGAGCCAAACACAGCACCGAAACCGCCCTCATTGCAGCGACAGATGATATCCGAATGCTACTGGTCAACAGAGAAACAGCTGCCCTCATTCTACTCGAGCTATCCGCCGCCTTCGACACAGTCTGTCATAGCACCCTCATACATCGCCTCAGCAACATCGGCATACAAGGAAAAGCATTAGATTGGATCATCTCGTTCCTCGCCGGGAGAACCCAGAGAGTCTGACTCCCCCCTTTCAAATCAGAAGCCACCGAAGTCATCTGCGGAGTCCCACAAGGATCATCACTCAGCCCCACCCTCTTCAACGTATACATGAGCCCCCTCGCATCCATCGCGCGACAACACAACCTCAACATCATCTCCTACGCTGACGACACCCAGCTGATCCTCTCCCTCACCAAAGACCCTAACACCGCCTAAACCAATCTACATGAAGGCATGAAAGAAGTAGCCGAATGGATGAAAAACAGCCGACTAAAACTTAACTCAGACAAAACGGAAGTTCTCATCCTAGGATCTTCACCCTCTGCCTGGGACGACTCTTGGTGGCCATCGGCCCTGGGCACAGCACCCATACCCACAGACCACGCGCGCAACCTGGGATTCATCCTAGACTCCTCCCTATCAATGACCAGACAAGCTAACGCCGTCTCATCCTCTTGCTTCAACGTACTCCGTATGCTCAAAAAAATCTTCTGCTGGATCCCCACCGAAACAAGAAAGACGGGGGGGCGTGGCCAGCAGCCAACGATGGCGGCAGCTTAGAAGGCGAGCTCCGTGGTTGAAGCGGCCTCCTTGGAAATCCGACCAGTAATCCGTCCAACAATCATCGCCCGTGAAAGGGTACTGAAGCCCAGGACCGGGCGGCACAAGCAGAGACCAGCAGATTCCGAATCCGATGGTGAGAAGTGCTGATTACAACGCGAACAAGCCGGGCCCTGGATGCAGATTGGAGCCGGGGCGTCGATTAAAACGGAGATCGGACGGGAAGTGCAGTGAAGGGGGAGAGGCACCGCCGGAAGTGCCCGCTCGGAGACGGGAACCGGGTGATGACAGAGCCGGCAAGGCGGAACCAACACCAGACCAGAGGTACCCGGGGATAGAGGAACGGGGACCGCAGGCAAAGACTCGGCATGACCCCGAAGCTCGCCTAACTCACACGGCCTGGCGAAAGAGGCGGAGACACCGAGACGGACGCAGGAGCCGAAAACACCATTTTGTGCGCCGAGCACGGTGAAGCCCGGGGCCCCAGAAAGACTAGTGACAGCACAGGACCCTGTGAATCACCGCCGCCGCCCAAGAGTAAAAAGGACCATCCTGTCGCCGACGGGCTCACCGGTGGGGACAGTGGCTAACACAAGAACGTCTAACGGACGACGAAGGCACTAACGCAGGAACGGCTAAACCGGCGCTCGGCGCACTCCAGTCACCGGGAGGAGCACATTATCTCCTGGATACGGGCCTGGCAGCACGGAGCTCCGTGGTCCGTTGGGTACGGGGGGTTGCCGCTGTGTCACGGAATTGAGCACCGGGACAAAAGGTTGCACAAGGCTACAACTCACCTCATCGTAGGCAAGGAGCGACACACAACGCCAACTGGGTGGCCTCCAGGTGGCATCGCCGTTGTGCCTAACGCGCAATCGACGCCGCAACAGATCGTGCATCACACACCACCAGCCATAGAGAGGCGAGGAAGAAAGTGCCGGCCCCGATTGCACACACCGGGGGACCGCGACTGAAGGGGTATACTAGACCGTAGAACACTGTTCACTCGACATCCACATTGTATCCCCCATACTGGCAGCAAGCGGCGAGTAGTGAGAATCGCGCCCTCCACTGACGCAACGAGGCAGCATCAACGCGAGATCGGACCGCACGACTCCGAAGGGATAGTCACGAGGGTGGCTTTCCATTAACCCCCGCACCATTAGGAAATTTACGCGGGGACAACACTCCCCTGAACATCACGTCGAGGGTGACCACCGGGATGGCTGGTAAAGGGACAAAAGGAGGAACCACACAGACCCGGCTGGAAAAATATGCCTATGACAAAGCTACCCCCTCTTCACCAGATATGAAAGCACCACCGGGCAAGACAGTGGAGGCGGTGGGAGGCAAAAAGGCGACCATAGATGACGTCATGAAGGCTCTCACACAGGTACAGGTGACGGTGGGCTCGATTTCGACAGAAATCCCACTTCTAAGAGCGGACTTCCATAAAATGTCAGAGAAGGTGCACTCGATGGAAGTAGTAACCAAATCGTTGGTGGAGGATGTCTCGGAACTACAACTAAGCATGGAACGGATCACGAAAGAAAATAAGGCCCTACGCGACAAGCTGGATGATCAAGAGGGGCGCTCAAGACGGAATAACATACGTATAATTGGGGTTCCGGAATCAGAGGGCACGAGAGCTATGGACCTATACGTAGAGGAACTCATCAAGCAACACCTGCAACCGAAAGGCCTCTCTGCCTTTTTCACAGTAGAAAGGGCACACCGGGTTCCCGGAGGCCGCCCGAAACAGGGAGCTAACCCGAGGCCGATCATCGCTCGCCTCTTCAACTTCAGAGACAGGGATGCGATCCTACAAGCGGCTAGGAACTCCCCACCTGTCCGAATCCAAAACTCTACGTTGGCATTTTTTCCGGACTATACAGCGGAAGTTGCACGGAGGAGGAGAACCTTTTTTGAAGTAAAGAAAGAACTAAGAGCCAGAGAAATTCCCTACTCAATGCTATTCCCAGCTAAGCTCAGATTAGTAGCGGACAATAAAACATGGTTCTTTGACTCTCCAGAGACAGCACAGGAATGGCTGGAGGGGTGGAGATCAGCGACCCGCCCGCGCCGTTCTAACAGGACGACCATGCACAGCAACGATGACTCCCGTCCGAGTTCCCAAGCATCCGGGGGAGAAAAGGAACACCACTCACCTCTACACGACATTCCGGAAACGGAAGATACGGAAGAATAATGACTTCTCACGACCACATTTTCAGATCACATGCTACGCTGGCCGGGCGTGCCGCCATGGACACTGGACGGAGGACCTCCGGGACTGAGAAAGGGGGGTCGCTGACTACGGAGGGTCCTTCACCCCAGCGTGCAAGTACTATGTTTGGCGAAGGGTTCAAGCACTCTGCTGAGTTGGGGGGGCGGGCAGTTCTGAGTCCGTTGAGCAGGGGGGCAGGGTGGGGGGGAGTTGGGGGGGGGGAGGTTTTACGTTCTCAGGATGGTTACACTGGTAAAGATTGGAACTACATGGCATATACATATCGCTTAGCAGGTATTAGGCAACACAGTCGAGCTCCGTTAGCGCACCGCAATGATGCATTCACATACCGAATCTATGACAGGACTACCTCAAGGTGAGACCGAGAGGGTGGACATGGGATTGAGGCGACTGTCCCAGTTAGGCATTATGTCATGGAACGTACGAGGATTGGGGGACAAAGTCAAGCGGGGGCTAGTACTGCAGAGTATAAGACGCTTTAGTCCAGCCTTGGTCCTATTGCAGGAAACACACCTAACGGGCACAGCTACACGGGCCCTAGACAGGAAAGGTTACCGTATGATCACCCATGCAGAGTTCACTAAGGGATCCCGGGGTACAGGAATCCTCATGCACCGCTCCTCGGGGTTCATTGTTCAATCCACGAAAACAGACACGCAGGGCCGTTTTGCGGCCGCACATGGTCAATGGGAAGGTAGGCCACTGAATGTAGTCTCGGTCTATATCCCACCGGCACTGCACGCAGTTGCTCTCCCTGATTTAGGAAAATTTCTGTTGGAACTGCCGGAGGGAGATCTAGTCCTGGGAGGGGACTTTAACGCAGTGGCACACAATACACGTGATAGATTCCCGGTGCGGACACACGACCTTGGGCCTTCCCGCCTACATGGCTTTATGGAGGCACAAGGATTGGTGGACCTTTGGAGACACTTTCATCCGGAGGCTCAACAGTATACATATCATTTGGCAGTCCATGACAGCCTGTCACAGATTGACTACTTCCTAACACTAGGCCACGGCCTCCTCACTATTACTGACGTACAAATTAGACCTAGGGGAGTTTCAGACCATTCACCATTAACACTGACTGTCTCTAACCCTGAACGGACCGGAACACGCGTGTTCCCGATCTACCCAGGATACCTTAAAATACCTCTGGTAGCCAAAAAACTGAGGGAGGGTACAAGATCATACTTTACCGAAAACGAGGGGTCAGTGGAGTCTCCCACCACCTTATGGGAGGCCTATAAGACGGTCCTTCGGGGGCAGGCCATCTCTGTGATAGCGAGTCATAAACGTACACAGAAACAAGAACTTGTAGACCTAGAAAATGAATTGGACAAGGCCAATGAGGACCATGGGGCCAACCCGACCGCGGACACACTACACACATTACAATTATGCCAACAGCGTCACACTGACCATCTACGCAGCAGGGTGATAGATAGTTTAACGACCACAAAACAAAGGATATACGATGTGGGCGACAAGGCCGGCAGACTCCTGGCCTGGTTAGACAGGAAACAAGACGGACAAAGGGCCATATTACATCTGAAGGATCACGCGGGTATATTGCAAACCCACCCTTCTCTAATAGTCGAACTTCTGGCTGATCATTTCCAGGCAGTTTACACCCCCGACACCGAGATTACTCAGGAGATGGCAGAGACATCTCTCGTGGGGATACCCACCCGCACTCTATCGCAGGCCAACATAGATGAACTAGAAGTAGATTTGACCACTGAGGAGATTCATGTAGCTATTACAGCTCTGAACTCAGGAAAAGCTTTAGGTCCCAACGGGATACCGATAGAATGGTACAAGACAATGTCGGAAACGCTCTCCACTCCCCTACTCAATATGTTTCAGGACAGTCTGGAGGACAACTACCGCCCGACCAACGAGCAGCGACTATAGTGACGATACCAAAACCCGGCAAGCCACCTGAGGATTGCGGTTCATACCGCCCGATTTCCCTGTTAAACGCCGAGAATAAAATCTTGGCAAAATTATTGGCCAATCGGCTGATGCCACATCTGGGGCATCTAATACACCCTGACCAGTCAGGATTTATGCCGCATAGAAGCACGGCGATGAACCTCAGGCGGCTGCATGGGGTGATGGCACGGGCACCGCTGTTAACGGAACCGGCGGCGATCCTCTCGCTGGACGCCAAGATGGCGTTTGATCTGGTGGGGTGGCGCTATCTGTTTGCGGTACTGGAACACATGGGCTTTGGCCCAAAATTTATAGCATGGATCAAACTGTTATACCAGGACCCGGTGGCGCGCGTGACGGCAAATGGCCGTCTCTCCAGAGAAATATCATTGAAGAGAGGTACGAGACAGGGTTGCCCGCTTTCGCCGTTACTATTTGCCCTGGTCCTGGAACCTCTAGCTACTATCATTAGGACCACCCGGTTGCTAAGAGGAGTGCAATGGGGAGACGGTTGGGAAGACAGGGTGTCATTGTATGCAGATGACATGTTAATCTACTTGATGGACTTACCGGTGAGTATACCGGCATTACTGGCACTGTGCGAGAGGCATGGGACGGCGTCGGGTTATAAAATAAACTGGACGAAATCAGTACTCTACATGTTAAGCGGCACACCGCCGGATCTGAGCACAAGCTGTCCATTGCTACTGGAGGACGTCTCCTTCAGATATCTAGGGATCCATGTCGCACGAGAACAGGATACATTCCAGGACCTGAATCTTCGACCACTGCTCGAAAGATTGAAATCAGATGTGCGACATTGGAGCACCCTCCCCTTGACATTATTAGGCAGGGCAGCGCTATTCAAGATGATGGCGCTGCCCCGTTTCCTCTATGTCCTGGAAAATACACCGGCGATAGTCCCAGCACAGTTCTTCAGACAAGTCTCTAATCAACTATCGGGCCTGTTGTGGGGGAACAAACCAGCGAGAGTGGCGCATTTGAAATTGATCAGGGACTGGTATAGTGTAGGGATAGCCCTCCCAAACCTGGAACTGTACTATTGGGCAGCACAACTAAAGCTAATTAACCGATGGTTACATGGCCCACAAGATGACCCGGCGTTGATGGCGGATAGGAAGCAACTAGGCACTGCCACCCTTCTGGCCCCACTCTATAACAAAGGACTGATTAGGAAACTGATAGGGCTCACTAGGCACACTGTGACACTGTGGCATAAAGCCCAGACACGACTGAAATGGGAGGGTGTGATCACACGCATGACACCGTTATGGGACTCCAAAGTCTTGGGTAATCTAAGACACAGCAAGGGTTTTGATCAATGGGACACCATAGGGATCTCAACGGTTGGGGATCTGTGGACGGGGGGAGGAGTGGTGCCATTTGAAACACTCAAGGAACAATACGACATGAGGGTAACTGAAACATACCGCTATATACAGATCCGACACGCATTGATGACAGCACTAGAACCTGATACCACGGTACCAGAATCGGCTCCCCTAGAGGACCGCCTATTGACAGACTACATGGAGAGCAAGGCTACTTCTCTCACTTACCGTAAAATAATAAACAACCTGCCAGACCCATTACAGAAATTAAAAGACGCCTGGGAGGAAGAGCTTGGGGAGTTAGATGAAGATTGTTGGAATGCCGCACTGGCGTCTGCCAGGGAGGCCGGAATATCAGCGAGACTTAGACTGGTACAGTTTAAGATACTACACCGAGTCTACTATACACGTACTATGCTTCATAAAATACATAGAGCTGAACATCCGCACTGCCTGTGCCAATGCGGAGCACAAGGCACCCTGTTCCATACCCTGTGGGAGTGCCCTCAAATCGTGATATACTGGCGGAGAATAACACGCACCATGGCTCAAACTCTACAACTAACCATTACACCTGACCCCAGGCTTTGCCTACTCAATATATGGGGACCAAATGATTTGACGACATATGGGAGGCGATGGGTAGGGATCGGCATGATGTTGGCGAAGCGCGACATAGCGCAAAAATGGGGGGCAGCGGAAACACCTACCCTGGCCCAATAGGGTAGGAACATGGACATAACTATGGTAACGGAGAGGGCGGTGTATAAACAAAGGTCTAACCCACGCAAATGGAATAAATTATGGCTACCCTAGAATACCTATAGGGGGGATGTATGCGCGCCTCTGCCGGAGGAAAAAGACATAGATAGCTCGGGAGAGGATGAAGATGAGGAATAGGGGGTGAAGGGGGGAAGGTAGGATGCAGATGAGGGATAAGCTATAACAATATATGTTCCCCGGACGGGGCTAAAGTTCACAAAAGTCATAGAACGTTCAGCCTATACTACTGCTTAGCTCAAGAACAATGTAATGGTGATTGTAAGAACTAATGCCAAATATCCAATCAGTGGCGTTTTTAGTTACTAGTTATAAAATCAGAAAATGTAAGTTGCAATAATAGTTGATTATGGCTGAATGTTGAAGCCACACTAATAATTGTCAATACATATCGCGATGAATATTACAATGCAACAATAAAAAATATTATAAAAAAGAAAAATAAGACTCTAAAAAATTTTTTTTTTAAAAAAGACGGTTACCCACGCACTGGTCACTAGCCGATTGGACTATGGAAACACCCTCTACGCCGGAACCACAGCCAAATTACAGAAAAAACTCCAACGCATCCAAAATGCATCAGCCAGACTCATATTGGACATCCCTCGCCAAGCTCACATTACGGGCCATCTGAAAGACCTCCACTGGCTTCCCGTCAACAAGAGAATAACATTCCATCTCCTCACCCACGCTCACAAGGCCCTCTACAAACTAGGTCCTGATTGCCTCAACACACGACTGTCCTTCTACACACCCACCCGCCAACTAAGATCCTCCAACCAAGCGCTTGCCGCAGTTCCGCGCATCCACAGATCCACCATGGGAGGAAGATCCTTCTCTTACCTGGCGGCCAAGACCTGGAACTCTCTCCCCACTCACCTCTGCCTCACACAGAACCACATTTCCTTCAGAAAGGAACTTAAAACCTGGCTATTCGATAAATAATGCTCCCCCTCCCACAAGCGCCTTGAGACCCTATGGGTGAGTAGTGCGCTATACAAATCTCTGAACTTGAACTTGAACTTGAACTCTTTCTAAGTTTTACATGCACTGGAAGTGAAACACGCAGGGATTGTTTTTTCACTATTGCAAGGCCTACCTCTCCCATGGGATAACATTGGGATAGCCTAATACATTTAATGAGAGCTCAATTTGATTGGGAACAGGTAGAAATTGTATGTTTGGTCTCAAATGAATAATTTAAAATTATGTTTAACAATAAATTCAGATTTTGAGTCACAACTCTGAACATGCCACTTGCAGAAAGTTGGCAGTTCCTTGTCCTCACACCCTTTGGTGTCTGCTGCCAGTGTCATGGGTCACATGACCCTGCTGTTAGGCTTTGTGTATTCCTTCCAGAAAGGGACACAATAGGGATTAAGTGTGGGCAGGATGGGCCATCCTGACAAAATAGGTGGGGACAGAGCTGTTTTGTGCCCTGCCTCTTGCACACACAAAGAAACCTAACTCTAGCCTTTTGTTTCCCTGACTTCTTGGAGCCTTGGCAAGGGAAGGGAGTAACTTTTCAGACCTAGTTGTGGGGGAGCACGGAAAATTCACCCACCTTAAAGGATGGCACCAGATATAAATATTGGACATCATAAGCCACTTTTCAGTACACTCCCGGACTTGTGGGCATTACTGAAGAAGGACTGCCTTGTTCCCCAGAGAACGGCCCTGCTGCATGAGGCCCAGTGGCGTACCGAAAGTTGAGGGGGCCCCCTGCAAAACACAGTGAGGGCCCCCCTCTGGGCTCACTCAGGAGTTCACAGGCCTAGAGACTGTGCTGGGCGGCCCCCTGGAGTCTGGGGGCAACTCAGCACCGCAAGGGTGCGGGGCCTTTGTTACTCCCATGGTGAGGCCTGTCTTGATTCCCAGAGGACTGCTCTTCTGCATGAGGCGTGCCTTGTTCCACAGAGGACTGCCCTGCTGCTCCAGGCCTGCCAATCTCTCTGCGAAGGAAAACTGGGCCTGCTGGCTTAATCGCACTCTACCCGAGTGTCTCCAAGGGTCAGTTGGCTGACCTCCTGTTCTGAACTACAAGGATTCAACAAGCTCCAGAGGCCTCCCTGCAACTGTCCAACTGACCTGCTCCAACAGGACCTGCCTAGATTTGCAACTGGACCTGCCTTAGCCATACTAGCCTCTGACACAGTGAATCTCTGATCCCCAAGAAGTACATCTCTAAGGGCCATATGTATCAACAAACGATTTTGCATTTCCTAAATAGCGAATTTTAAGGAATCGCTATTTAGGAATTGCAAAATGGTATGTATGAAAAAAATCGCTATTTTTCAGCGATTCCTTAATATTCCTTATTTGCGAATTCGCATTTTGCAAATTCGCAATTAAGGAATAATTTCCAACGCATTCCTATGGGCCAGTTCATGCTAACTTCACTTTTATGCTTCCAAACACATATGGGACACATAACTGAATGATTTCAAGTGGATATCTAGTAATGCCCTATTAAAAGTAGGTCAATTCTATTACCCCAATAGGACTTATCTCACACCATCAAAACTAAGTAAAATCTATCCAAGTAGACTCACTGCCTAAGATAACAGAGGATAGACGCAGATTTCATGCAGATGACGTTGGATTGAGTGAAGAGCAAAGTATTTTCATCCGAGATGGCAAAAAACTCGTCAGATCATGAGTTCCAGGTGTGCAGGGGTGACTCTGTAGCAATGCTAGTTGGGGCATCCGCATGGGAGTAAGAAAGGCAAACCAAGGTGTAGGTTTGCTGTGTTGAGTGCAATTCTAGCTAGAATGGCCTTAGCAATACAATGGTTAAAACCACAGGCACTTCAAATAGATAGTGGGATGAAGGACACAAATAAATAGGTAGTCACTGAGGAGACATAGATGAAGGTGACCAGGCGAGATGAGAAGATGGCGGCAGACGTAGCAGCCCGTACAGCAAAGTTAATAAAACTGACAGATCCTCTAGATGTATGACCGCCTTAAATAAATAGGAGACTGTTATAGAGGGAGGCAGAAGAGTCCAGAGATGTGAAAAGGTGTGAATAAGGCCATTCTAGGGCTGTAGAGAATAGATTCACAATGGGTAGAGTGGAATGGACTATGTTTGTATCCTTAATTCTGTGTCTCAATTTCAACAACCAATAAACCGACTCACACCTGGGCATTGTTGGAAGATGGATTATTGGAAAGGGTAACTGTGCACCTATCAGCAATAGCAATAAGGCCATAAATGCAATAAAAGGTCAAGTCAAGGACTCAATACATTAGCCCCTGGCTCAACCCTATGTAGCTGGCTCAGAGCAGGCAGGCTAAACTTAGGAGACAGGTGTGTGAGCATTTAAAAACACCAAACCATTAAATAAGTAAGACACAACACATAATAAAAATACACAACCAATTTACAAAAGTATGAAATATTTTTATGATTAAAATGGCACCAAAACGACAAAATCCAATATAGAGAACCGTAGATATGAATTTGTTAAAGAGTAAACATCTGGTCGCGCTTGACCGGGAAAAAAGTCAATGTTTGAGGCCAACCGCCTCAAACTTTGCTATTTTAACAGGGCACAGGGCTCATTCATTGCACTTTGGGAAACTTACCGTGCCGCACGTCTCCAGCTCCGACCCCGGTCCACCGCAGCTGTAGGCTGTTTGAGTGAAGGGCGGACTGGCACAGTGTGACACTTCCCCCCCCTGACGCCAGCTTCAAAACAATAGGGCTGAAACCTCGGACACACGCGAACTAGGACTTCGGGGAGTCACGTTACTGCAGGCTACGCTCTTTGTTTTAAATACGAAGCTTAATATTTCCTCTTAGCAAAGCTATCTTAACAAACCACAGGGCTCATTCATTGCACTTTGGGAAACTTACCGCGCCGCACGTCTCCCGCTCCGACCCTGGTCCACCACAGCTGTAGGCTATTTGAGTGGAGGGCGGACCGGAACAGCGTGACATGCCCCCCCCACCCCCCGACGCTAGCTTACGGGCAACATAAAATTAACCAATGTCAGGTACACGCAGCGGACGAGCGCAGTGGGCGCGCCAAAGGCAAGCCCGTCTATGCCTGGACCAGGCCAAGTGCCAGACCCCTGGTCCAGTTGTTGAACAGTTAGGATTCTCTCACAACCTGAATCCGGAAACCATGGCACATAACCGTAATCTTAAATATGCCTCGGAACAATTGAAAGCTCTCCAGATACCGGTGACGCCTAACTGTACTAGAGCCCACTCTATTGAAGAGTTCAAAGCATGCGCAAATTGCGGCTTTCGTTTTACTCCCAATCTAGAAGCTAAGATTGACAATTTATCTCCCATTTCAAATCCACAAACTTCACAAAATTAGTCTTTCACTTTTGTCAGTATTAACTGTAGTTCGCTGCCTAAACATAAATCTGATATTTTTGATTCATTATTTAATGACCAACCCGATGCAGTCTTCCTTACAGAGACCTGGCTCCATGAGAGCTCAGGCCCAGACATCGCTGCAGCGCTACCTTTAAATTGTGCCATAGTAAGGAAGGATCGCAACCTGAAAATAGGTGGAGGGATTGGGATTATTTTCAAGAATACATTCAAATGCGACTTTGAACATCTTTCCTTTTTTTTTTTTTTTATCCTCATCTTGCGGATTTATAGATAAGGAGGCTTCGGGAGTCTGATGGTTCTTCGTTCTAAGCCTTCACTGCCCCGTTGTTATCGGCTTGTCTTTGGGGAGTATACCCTTGTTTGTTATGACCAATCAGTTTACTCCTCTCACCCTTTATCATAATCAATAATTCCGGAGTTTGGAGGAAGAGCTAGCCTAGTAGGCTACTCAGCAGGAATCTTTCCTGCCTGGAAATTATTGTCTCCGCTTTAATCATTGGACTTTATTTCCCGGTGACCAAAAAGAAGAAAAAAGAAATTAATGATTTGTCTGAAAGTGTTGTTCCCAAATTTCCCAAAAACTTGTTCTCTTGGAGATTTTCCCTTTCCTATCAAGTTTGTTAATTTTTATTATAGAGTTTAGCCAATTATCATGTGTAGGCGGTGCTGGTTTAACCCAATTAATGCAGATCTCTCTTCGTGCTAGCAAGATCATCATGAACATTAGGCTTTCATGTTTTTTGATTAACTTACACATAGCAGTTTCAATATATCCCGAAGATGATAAGTTCAAGTTCAAGTTCAGAGATTTGTATAGCGCACTACTCACCCAGAGGGTCTCAAGGCACTTGGGGGGGGGGGGGGGGGGGGGTGCTTTACTTATCGAATAACCAGGTTTTTAGCTGCTTTCTGAAGTAGAGGTGGTTCTGTGTAAGGCGGAGGTGGGTGGGGAGAGAATTCCAGGTTTTGGCTGCTAAGTAGGAGAAGGATCTACCGCCCATGGTGGATCTGTGGATGCGTGGAATTGCGGCGAGGGTTTGATTGGACGATCGTAATTGGCGGGTGGGGGTGTAGAAGGATAGTCGTGTGTTGAGGCATTCGGGTCCTAGGTCGTAGAGGGCTTTATGAGCGTGGGTGAGGAGACGGAACGTTATTCTCTTGCTGACGGGGAGCCAGTGGATGTCTTTCAGGTGACCGGAAATGTGAGCTTGACGGGGGATGTCCAGTATGAGTCTGGCTGAGGCGTTTTGGATGCGTTGGAGTTTTTTCTGTAGTTTGGCTGTGGTTCCGGCGTAAAGGGTATTTCCGTAATCCAGTCGGCTTGTGACCAGTGCGTGGGTGACCGTTTTTCTTATTTCGGTGGGGATCCAACGGAAGATTTTTTTAAGCATGTTTTTAAGCATGCGTAGGATGTTGAAGCATGACGATGAGACGGCGTTGACTTGTCTGGTCATCGAGAGGGAGGAGTCCAGGATGAAGCCCAGGTTACGTGCGTGATCTGTAGGTATGGGTGCTGTACCCAGGGCCGGTGGCCACCATGAGTCGTCCCAGGCAGAGGGGGATGATCCAAGGATGAGGACGTCCGTTTTGTCCGAGTTCAGTTTTAAACGACTGTTCTTCATCCATTCGGCTACTTCTTTCATTCCTTCGTGTAGATTGGTTTTGGCGGTGTTTGGGTCTTTGGTGAGGGAGAGGATCAACTGGGTGTCGTCTGCGTAGGAGATGATGTTGAGGTCGTGTTGTCGCGCGATGGATGCGAGGGGACTCATGTAAACCTTGAAGAGGGTGGGACTGAGTGATGATCCTTGTGGTACGCCACAGATGACTTTGGTGGCCTTTGATTTGAATTGGGGGAGGCGGACTCTCTGGGTTCTTCCGGCGAGGAATGAGATGATCCAGTCCAAGGCTTTTCCTTGTATTCCGACGTTGCTGAGGCGTTGTATAAGGGTGTTGTGACAGACAGCGTCGAAGGCGGCGGAGAGGTCAGGTAGGATGAGGGCAGCTGTTTCTCCGTTGTCCAGAAGTGTTCGGATGTCGTCTGTAGCTGCGATGAGGGCGGTTTCGGTGCTGTGTTTGGCTCGGAAGCCGGACTGTGAGGGGTCGAGGGATTTGTTGCATTCGAGGAAGGCGGCGAGCTGATTATTGACGGCTTTCTCGATGACTTTGGCAAGGAATGGGAGGAGCGAGATGGGGCGGTAGTTCTTAAGTTCAGAGGGGTCCATTGTGGGTTTCTTCAGAAGGGCACTGAGTTCGGCATGTTTCCAGATTTCCGGGAAGGTAGCGGAGTTAAGGGAACAGTTGATGACATCGCGGAGATGGGGTGCGATGATGGAGTTTGCTTTGTTGAAGATGTGGTGGGGGCATGGGTCGGTTGGCGATCCTGAGTGGATGGAGTTCATCAGGCGGATGGTATCTTCAGTAGTGATTGGGTTCCAGGCGCAAAGGTTGTTAGAATGCTGTTTTGGTTCGGGGGTGGGTGGAGTTGACTGGTCTTCTGATTGATTTTCAAAGCTGTTATGTATATCGGCGGTTTTGTTGTGGAAGAATGAGGATAATGAGTCGCAGAGGTCTTGGGAGGGAGTGATGTCGTTGGTGCCGGCGATGGGGATGGTAAAGTCTTTTACGATGTTGAATAGTTCCTTGCTGTTTTGGGCGTTGGTGTCCAGTCGATCTTTGAGTGCTGATTTCTTGGTGGATCGGATCAGTTGGTGGTGTTTGCGGGTGGCGTTCTTGAAGATGGCCAGGTTGTCAGTGGTTGGGTTTTTTCTCCAGGCTTTCTTGAGGGTGCGGCAGAGCTTCTTGGATTTCTTAAGGTCATCATTGAACCAGGGGGCTTTTTTGCTACCTTGCTTGATTTGATGGTTTTTCAAGGGTGCTAGTTCGTCGGCGCTGAGGGTGATCCATTGTGTGAGGTTGGTGGCTGCTTAGTTTGGGTCCGATGATTTGGTGGGAGGGTTTAGGTGAAGCGAAGAGGAGAGCTGGGCGGTGGTGATTTTGTTCCAATTTCTTCGGGGGATAGGTCGTGGGGGGTTGTGGGTCGTGGTCTTTTTGTAGTTGAAGTGTACGCAGCTGTGGTCCGTCCAGTGGAGAGCTGTGGTGTGGTCGAAAGAGATGTGTTTGCTGGAGGTGAAGATTGGGTCGAGCGTGTGTCCGGCGAGGTGGGTGGGGGTGTCAACAAGTTGTTTGAGTCCGAGATTGGCCAGGTTGTCCAGAAGGGTGGTGGTGTTGTTGTCGTTATTCTTTTCCAGGTGGAAGTTGAGGTCTCCCAGTAGGATGAAGTTCTCGGAGGGGAGGGCGTGTGGGCTGATGAAGTCAGTGATGTCTTCGCTGAATTGTGTGCGGGGTCCTGGGGGTCTGTAGATAAGGGTGCCTCTGAGTGTGGTCTTGGGGTCGGTGTGGATCTGGAAGTGAAGGTGTTCGGCAGTAGCGAGGTTATCGTCGGAGCTGGTCGTGATGCGGATGGTGTTCTTATGGACGATGGCTATTCCTCCTCCCGTTTGGTTGATGCGGTCCTTTCAAATGATCTTGTAGCCGTCCGGGATGGCTATGGCGATGTCGGGCGCTGATGAGGCGTTCATCCATGTCTCTGTAAGGAAGGCGACGTCCGGAGATGTGGTGTCGAGTAGGTTCCAAAGTTCGATGGAGTGTCTGTGGACTGAGCGGGTGTTGAGCAGGATGCACTTTAGGTGGTTGTTGTCGGAGTTCTGTTTTGAGTTAGTGGATTTGGTGGGGTCCTGATGCAATCGTACTTGCAGGAGAGGCAGGTGAAGGGTCCATGGGTGTGTCCTGGGGCAGCTTGGAAGCAATGTGGTGTGCGGGCGGGGTTACGGGCTGAGAGGGTTGCGGCGTCGCAAGTAATGCGGGTGGGATGGGTATTGCGGGGTCCAGGGGGTCCAGAGGGGTACTTACAGTTATGTGGGTTCCCATCACCATGGTCAGTGTCTTACCAATTTCGAACCAATAGGGGGAGAGTACAGGACATTTCTGGAACATGTGGATGTCGTCTGCTTTTGCCTCTCCGCATTTTGGGCATGACTTTATGTTTGTATCTTTAAGTTTAGACAGTCTTTTTGGGGTCCAATATGCCCTGTGTAATGAGAACAGGTGATTCCTTTTTAAAGCGGCTGGTTTTACACAGGACCAGCATTTTTCCATGGACTTCTTCCAAGTAGATTGTAAGTCTAGATCTTGATCAGGCATGTCTCTTCTCCATATTGTTTCCGGGACTAAGAAATTTTCTTCTCCTGATTCAATGAAGGTCCAATACCATTTTGATATTTCTTACTTTATTGGTGTTTTTTTTGTCATTTCGACTTCAAGATTCTCATTGTCTCTTTTTCCTTTTGGTAAGGAGTTAACCCAGCTACTCAGTTTGTAGAATTTAAATTTTGATAGTTTGCCTTCGGTAATTATGTATAAATTGTCCCACGTAATTAGAGTGTTTTCTACCAGCAGTTGTCCCAATCTTTCAATTCCTGCTTTTTTGAGTGGTATCGCTAGCGAGTCTCTCAGGCAGTCTGGGGTCCCAGGAGAGTCCCATATTGGGGCCATGTTACTGTAGTACGGCATGTTTACTATGTTTCTGATTTGACTCCAGGGTTTTGCAGCGTTGTGTAGGATCTTTAGTTTTATTTATTTTTTAAATTTTGGATGGCCAAACTTGAACAGGAAGTGGTCTGTTCCATTCGTCATATTCTGTAGGAAGTTTGGGTATGATTGATGTTTCCTTAGGAGGGATCTAAAGTTCTTGAATTGAAATGATCTGTAATACTCATAAATATCAGGGCTTGCTATTCCACCTTGCTCTTTCCTTCTCCTGAGTTTATTCCAAGCTATCCTTGTACGTTTTGATGCCCAAATGAAACTGGATATTTCTTCTTGGATCTTTTTCAAGGATTCTTTTTTAAATTCCAGAGGGATAGTATTAAAGAGGTATGTAAATTTAGGAATGATGGTCATTTTTACTGCATTGGATCTTCCCAAAAAACTTAGTGATAATCCTAACCAGATTTTAAGAAGTCTTCTCATTTCTTTAGCTACTATATTAAGATTTAATTGTGGAATGAGTTCTTTTACCAGCGTGATTCCCAGATATTTTATTTTATCCCTAGTGAATGGCGTATTTGGGCTCGTGTTCCAGCTCATCGCCTCTGTTTTGTCTTTATTTGTTAGATATCCTGAGACTTTACCAAACTTGTTCATCGTATCTTCTATTGCCTGATTGGCATCTTCATAGTTGTCTGTGAATACCATCAGGTCATCTGCGTAGAGTGCCACTTTTTTTGACCAGTTTTGATGTTTGAAAGGTGTTATTAAAGGATGGTTTCTGATCGAGCAGGCCAGTGGCTCAATATATAGGTTGAAGAGTAACGGCGACAGTGGGAAGCCTTGTCTTGAGCCTCTTTGTATCTCGATGTTGCCAGTCAAATTCCCGTTTACTATTATTTTTGCTCTTGGTTTCTTGTACACTTCCCTTACCATGTGGCCAAAGCTTTCTCCTAGATTGTTTTTCTCAATGATTTCATTTAGAAATGCCCAGTTGACTCGATCAAACGCCTGGGCCGCGTCGTAGGTAATTATGGTTAAAGGTAGTTTTTCATTAGTGGCTACATCAGCTGCTGCAAATAGTTCATGAATGATCTCATGGATCTGTCGTCCTTTTATAAAACCCTTCTGGTCAGAGTCGATCAACTTTGGCATTACCTTGGCTAGTCTTTTGGCTATGACTTGCATGAATAGCTTATAGTCACAGTTGAGTAATGATATAGGTCTATAAGACTCACATAGTTTTGGGGTTTTTCCAGGTTTCAGGATAATGCTAATCGTCGCGTCATTCCAAGAGTCGGGTATTTTTTCGTGATCTAGATATACACTGTTCATAATTCCTACTAACTGGTTAACTAAGGATTCTTTTAATGCTATGTAGTATTCATTTGGTAGAGCATCAGGGCCCGCAGCTTTTCCTTTTTTCAGGCCTCTTATAGCCGCTCTGACTTCCTCGGGTTTAATTTCGCTGTTTACTTCTGACACTTCTTCTTCTGTTAAGATTGGAAGTGGTACGGCGTCGAGATATTTCCTGATCTCTTCGTTTGTTGGATTTATGTCTTCTTTGTATATACTAGAGAAAAAATATGTGAACTCCTGTCTTATTGTGGCGTCGTTTGAACTTTGTGATATTTGGTCTTGAGCCTGAGTCTGGATACATGGTATGTTGTTCCTTAACTGGTCAGTTTTAATTCTCCATGCCAGCATTTTCCCGCACCCTTCCCCATATTCGTAGTTTGATAATTTACTATTTTCCCATTTTTCTTGTACTATGTTGTCCAAATATCCGGCCAGTGTTTCACTAAGTTTACAGCTCTTCTCAATTAAGTCTCCCTTTGCTTCTAAAAGATTTCCGCTTTCTAGTTGTATCTCTACCGCTTTAATCTCTGCTTCCATCTTCCTGATCTCTTGTTTTATGAGCGCCTAAGCTAAGTAATTTCCCTCTGACCACGGCTTTATAAGCGTCCCAGGTGATCCGTTTCGAAGTGCCGATTGCATTATCCTTAAAATAGTGTGTAGAGACAGTTTCGAGCTGATTCACGCATTGTGAGTCTTTGAATGTAGACCGTTCTACAGTCCATCTGGGGAGAGTTTTGTTCTTCGGTAGTGAGAGAGTTAATTGGACTGCAGAGTGGTCTGATAGATGAGCTGGAAAGTGTTCAATACTCTTAACACTATCTTGGAGAGTCCTGTTTACTAAAAAGAAGTCTATTCTTGACCTATGACCTAATTTTTTATTGTGGAATGTAAAAGGATGCGTTTTCTCTCCTTTTTGTTTCCACATATCCTCCAAGTCAAGATCTTTTTTATAGATTCCTAACCACTCTCTCATTTTGGGTAAGTTCATCTGTTTGTTTGGAGGTGATCTGTCTAATCTGGGATCTGGTATAATGTTATAGTCTCCCCCTATTATTATGGGGGCATTGGTTGTTAGAAGTTCCGTGTAAAGTTTTTGAAGGGGGGCAGAATCATCCAGGTTCGGACCATAGTATCCAGCTATAATTAAGGTATTGTCTTCTCTTCTGATTTTAGCCACTACCCATCTTCCTTTGATATCTACTACTTTGGTTTCTAACTTAGCTTTTAAAGATTTTTTTATGATAATTGCAACCCCCTTTATATTGCAGTCTTGCGTAGTGTGTATACAGACATCTACCCAATTTAGCTTTTTAACTATCTGGTCCCACTCAGTGCTTACAAGATGAGTCTCTTGGAGGATAATAATCTCGCTTTCAACTTCCTTTAAATATTCCAGGATTCTTATTCTTCTATTAGGGGTTCTGAGCCCATTAACATTCCATGAGAGGACTTTAACTATTTTTTCCTTTATCTTTTTAAGTCTGGTACTGTATCTTCATGAACTGGGCAATGCGGATATTGTATAGTCTAGTTGACTCCCATTTTGCTCCTTTTTTTTGTTTTATGAGGACATTTTTTATAATTTTTTTCCCTAGTTTGCTCCCCACCCGTGTCTTATCATAGCTTGCGTTGTTAAGTGAATGTGAGGTTGATATTCCCACCCTGAGGAAGCCTCCCTTCTTTCTCTTTTGGGTAGTATCTCCACCCAATTCGTGCTCCGATTTCACCACTTTTTAGTTTTATGTGATTATGTGGTCACTTTCCTTCCTAGGATTCTGTATTACAAGTTCCTTTAAGGGCCTCTTTGCGCTCTATTGTGTCATATAGAACTACTTTATTTTGAATGTCTTACAAAATCATGAGATGGCGTTTGTACAATTTTTTACAAATAGTTTCAATGCCATTTTTATTTTAGCGTCCTTCTTTAGTCCTTCTTTAGTCGGATTTCTCAGCTTCGATCTGGTCTTTTATCAGATGTATAAGGTTCTCTATCTCCTGTGGTTCCCTAATGTTGTGCATTTTATTACGCCACATGATTCTCAATGCTGCCGGGAACTTCATTTGCACAGTCGCACCTAAATGTGGGATAAATGTGGGATACTTGTAAAGCGCACTGTTACTCTACCCGAGTGTCCTGGCGCTGTAGACCGCTGGGGAACCCGTCCTGGTTTTCCCTGTGAGATGCTCCCTTTCTGGGTATCTCCAGGGTGAAACCAGGCATCCCCGGCGTCTGTGGGGGGCCGTTGTAGAGATGAGGCAAGCTTAATGCCCAGAGTTACCGAGTGTGTTCCCTGGTTAGAGTAGGCACTGAGGCGAGAATTATCGAGTCCGTTGACCCTGGTCCAAGACCCTGCCGCGTCGGGAATTGAACCCTGGTCCCGGGCCGTTCTCTGCTTACAGGTCTGCCGCCTCAAACCAGTGAGCCACACCTCTCCTAAGCTTTCCAGTTCTTGCATATGCTGTCCCAACTCCCATTGCCTGTCTTTCGTGGCTTTACATATATCTGACCTATTTCTAAATGACCAACTGTCCTTGTTTTGAGTTCCATTTTTTAGACCCTCACTTAAAATTTTCTCTTTCAGGGTGTACGTCTTGAAGTTTATTAGAATGTTTCCTGGGGCTTTCCTATCTTTACTTTTCCTGAAAGGGTCCCTGTGGGCTCGTTGGATGTCCTCTGCTAGGTTGCAGTCTTTCGTCCATGGAAAGAACTCTTCAAAGAGGGAGACAATAAAGGTTTTTATGTCTGCTCCTTCCAAGTTTTCGGGCACATTTAGCACCCTGAGGTTATTTTTTCTTCCCTGCTTCTCCAATGACTCGAGTTTCTCCTTGGTAGATCTCTCACTGTCTTTCAAATGCCTTATTTCTTTTTGATTTATGTCAACCTTTTTGCTAAGAGTCTCCACTGCCATTTCCACTGCGGTGACTCTCTCGCCCAAGTCATTTAATTTTTGGTCTAGATTTTCGCAAACCTCACGTATCTTGCATTGGTTCCCCTCAGAAATAGAGAATTTTTCCCTCATTTCTCCCATTATTTTATCCATGAACATCTCCATCATTTTTTCCATTTGTTTCTCTACCAAAGGATCATTGCTTGCTTGTTCCAAAGCATGATCGGGGATTTCTGCTTGAGGTAAAGTGGGTGTATCTTTATTTATGTCTGTTGGTGGTATTGTTATTAGTGTGGCGGTTGGAGGTGCAGTCGACATTTCACCTTCGTTTTTCTTTGCTAGCCCCTTTGATGTTGTGGTGCCCAGTTCCTCTTCCTCTGACGTGGTGACTATGTTTTGTTTGTCAGGGTTTATTGGTGTATAAGGAGTTGTGATCTGCGGAGAGGATGGACCTCCTCTCACTTGCACTAATTGCTGGACTTCAAATTAAGACTTTAAAGAAGGAGTTACCTTGATTTTTTGCTTTGATCCGCTAGACCCCTGTGTTTTTAATTTTGTAGGTCTTGTTTTTATATTTTCTGACAACTCCACTAGGTTGGGTAGCACCCTCTGTTTTCTCTTTGTGCTTTTCGGGGTCACACCTTTTTTCTGTGGGGGGATGAAGTTCTGTTTTACTAGTTGGCGATTTCTAAGACAATATGAGGATCTAACTCAACTTTCCAGCGTTTTTTCTGTCTCTAGTAAATTAGCTTCTCCCCCCTCAATTTTTCTGGACCTAGTGGTGCAGAGATGTTTTTCTGGCTCTGACAGGTTGCCCCCCCCCCTTTACTCCTAGCGCTGCCTGTTTGTGCTACCGTAGGGTGTTGGTTGCAGCCTTTGATTAAGTCTGGGGGAGGTTTCACAATGTTAGTATCAAGATCTGTATCAATTTCACTCCCCCCACGTCGTACCTGTGTTTCCTTTGCGCTGTACCGCTCTCGCTCACGCTCTTTTGTCCCCTTGGTCTGCTCCCCAGGGTGTGTTAATGCTTCTCCTGTCTTCAACCCAGCCTCCGGGTCAGCATCAGAATCAGGGGTGTAATGGGTTCTGCCCCCGTTATTCATCCGGTATGGAGCTCCCAAAAGGTCCACAGCCGGTATACCACCTTCTTCTCTAGCGTTCTGTGCTAGCGTCCTCCCAGGCTTAGCATGTGCAGCGTGTATCAGCCGCCACTGTGTCGGGTTTTTCCCTGTCAGCGAGATCGACCTCTCTGCTTCAGCTGGCACGCTTCCCTGTTTGGAGGTTGAGCCTCCGACTCTGCTGCTCGTACCCCGGAACAGGAAGGGGATCCTTCGGTACGCCCTGCGGCAAGTCCGTGTGGCACCCAGCGCTTTTGCCCAGACTCCGGTGTGTAACTGCAGCGGACCTTCAAGTGAGTTTATGCCTTTTTCCCACAGGACTCCGTTGGTCATGCTATTAAGCAAATGCAGGTTCTTTACTTTTAAGTAGCCTTGTCAGGTCTGTAGACCGTTCTCTCGTTATCATAATCCGAGGTCAGCGTACAGGTCGGCAGAGGGTTGGGGAAAGCATCCGAGGTAGCTCTTCAGACAGCGCTTTTTTTTTTCAGGCTACTTTCGGAATTGAGTTGCTTTTTACATTGCTTAGACTTGGTTAGAACGCATCATTCCGGCTAGAAAGTGATCGCGTGTTCCGTTGTGCGGTGGTGTGTCGGAGCTCGCGACCGAGCGTCTCAGTCGGCCGCCATCTTCCTCCATAAAGTCAACTATTTGAACATCTTTCCTGTCCAAATTGTGAATCTGCCCTTTTTAAGCTGACTCTTTCCCCTAACTTCACCTTTTCAGGTATACTTGTTTACCGTCCCCCAGATTTCTCCTCAACCTGGACCTCGACTTTTGCCGAATTCATTGCTCCATATGCTACAAAAACAGCCAATTTCACCCTTCTAGGAGACATAAATCTACATCTAGAAAACACAACCTGTAAAAATAGTTCCAATTTTATTTCTGATCTGGCCTCCTTGAATCTGCACTTATTAAATTCGGGTCCGACACATGTTGCTGGGCATTTTCTGGATCCCATTTTCTCCAATCTAACAGTGATTTCTTGCTCATCGGCCCTCCCAACTAGTTGGTCTGATTACTATCTGATCAAATTTGGCCTTACACTTCCAATACACAAATCTCCCACTACTAGCTCACAGGGGTCACTGAAAAGAAATTGGAAAAAACTAGATATGAATAGTTTTAATGATCTCTTAGATTCCCAAAAACCATAGTTTGTGCATAACGTTGATCAGTTCTCATCCTCAGTGCAAAATTGGTCTCTGACGCCATAGATACTTCTACCTCTTACTAATAAAAAAACTAATAACCATCGTTCGCCTGCCCCAAGGTATGATGAGTCACTAAAAATTGAAAACACTAACTATAAGATCTTAGAAAGAAAGTGGAGAAGATATTACACTTCTGCGTCCAAACTTGTCTACAAAAACGCCTTGAATAAATATCACAAACACTGCAAACAGGCACAAGCAAACTTTATTACCTCGACTATCTCCAAAGCGGCTAATTGCTCTAAAACTCTTTTTAATACTGTAAAAGAACTCGCAGGATCCAAAACTTTAATGCAGCCTCCTGCAATGACACAGCTTATGTGTGAGGAGTTAGCCTCCTTTTTTATTCAAAAAGTTGACAAAATATATCAAGACATTGTGTTGGAACAGGCAGAACATCACACCACCGCTCATTTATCACAACCCTCTCTTGGTACAGCATATTCTCCTCCAAATCAGGCAGAAAAACTCATTGACTCAGACCCCTCTCTTATGACTTGGCCTCTACTTACAACAGAAAGTGTAACTAAACTTTTAAACAACATCAAATCTGGATCTCCAAAAGATCGCTTACCCGTATCTGTTAAACGGGTAAACACGTCTGCACTATCTGTGATAACCCATCTCCTAAATGCCTCATTAAAAGAATTCACTATCCCTTCAAAATGGAAACATGCGATGATCCATCCTCTTCTCAAGAAAGTGAATGCGGACCCATATCTTTACTCCTGTGCTGTCTAAAATTCTGGAAAGACACACCCATTCACACCTAACTCAATATGTCACAACACATGGCCTTCTTCACCCCTCTCAATCAGGCTTCAGAGCAGGCTTTTCCACCAAAACCACCCTTCTAGGGGATACGTCACCATCTAGACAACGAGGACAATGTGGCGCTCATTTTATTGGATCTGAGCGCCGCGTTTGACACGGTGTCCCACACGGTGCTTATAAATACACTCAAGTCACAGGGTATTGGAGGGTCCGCCTTAAACTGCCTCATTGCCTTTCTCTCCAATCGTACCTTCCAAGTTTTCTCCCAAACTGCCTGCTCTGAAGTCCACTCTTTTGCCCATGGGGTGCCACAGACATCAATCCTCAGCCCCTTACTATTCAATCTGTATGTAAGACCACTGGCTGAGGTGGCTGAGAAATCGGGCTTATCCCTGTTTTGCTATGCCGATGATTCTCAAATCATTTTCTCCCTATCTCCACACAATACAACCACTTCCTCCATTCTGAAAACTGGTTTAAACAACATAGCATCATGGATGCAAAACATTTTTTTTAAACTAAATGGAGAAAAAATGGAGATATTGGTGTTGGGAAAACAAAAAGATCTCTGGAACCATCAACATTGGCCATGCAATATGGGTGATCTCCCATCCCCCTCACCACAAGTCCGTAACATAGGCATCATAATCGATGATGCACTCAGCATGTATCCCCAATCAGTCAAAGTTACAGCAACCTGCTTTACCATCATGAAATGGCTACGAAAAAATTGCTGGATGCTACCAGAAGCGACCAGAAAAACCGTCGTCAATGCCTTAGTTACATCGAGGCTTGACTACGGTAACGTGCTCTATTCGGGCTCAAATAAATTTGTAGTCCACAGACTACAGATGGCACAAAATGCCGCTGTAAGACTTCTGGGTCGAGTCCCTAAGACCACCTCCATCTCGACCCATCGACGCAAACTACACTGGCTGAAAATCGAGTACCGAATAAAATTCAAGGCACTTAGCTATATGCTCCAAATCAAATTCTGTAGTGCTCCCAGTTACCTGCTAGCCCTGGCCAATCCATACCTTCCTTCTTGAAATCTACGTACAGCCACCCAAGGAAGGTTTGTTATCCCGAAATTCAAATTAGCCCGGATGGGCGGCAAGTCCTTCTCGGACTTAGGCCCTTCACTTTGGAATTCTTTTCCCACTGCACTCAGTAACGAGACAAGCTATATCCAGTTCCCCAAGCCTTTAAAAACTTGGCTGTTCGACAGATAAAATGCTTTTTCTGTCTTTCACGCCTTGACCTGCCTTTTGCGCCGGGAAACCCTTTTTGGGTAGCTGTTGCGCATTATAAATTTAAAAACTAACCTTAACTAAACTAAACTACGGTGGTGCCCTGGTCGGATACACTAAGTGGAAGGTACCGGTAAAATTTTTACCCTTTTACTAAGAAACTTTTCAGGGGGATTTTCTCTCATCGCCGGCCGAGGCTCCTCTTCAGGACGGAATTCGACTCAACAATGCCAGCTTGACTTAGCGCGAGGCCTCAGTGAAATCCTGGAAGTCTTTAGCTCTGGAACTTTCAGCAGGACAAACCTGTAATCCAGGCCGGACTGCGGTTCGATGTTGACTCCCTGACTCTCGACGACAGGTTGGTCTCCTTGTGGAGATTTTTCCAAAAATTCATCCAAACTTCTCCAAACATCTGGAACTTCTTCCTGATATTACCCTTGAAGGTTCAAAGTGTCCAGAACACAAATCCAAGGGGCTAAAAGCAATGAGATGGTCCTTTGAAGTTTGGGACCACAATTCCCACAATGCACCTGGCCAAATTCTTAAAATTCCACTGGACATTTGTGGCCACTGTGGCCTTTTTTAGGGAGATGGTGCAGGTGTGCTCTGTTAACCTGTTGCTTTCATGGAGTCCACTCCTTAATCCTTTTTGAAGCAAGACAAAGTACTCAGGGCAGTAGTTCCCAGTGTGCGGCATGGAAAGTCCTTCAGAGTGCAATCCTATGGGGTACACACCAGGGTTCCAGCAAGGTAGTCCTGCTCCTTCTAGTTTCAGGCAGCAGATCTGAGTTGCTATGCAGCTCTCACATATGTATCCAAAATTCTGGGGTGACAAGTAGGGGGGCACCCCTGACCAATAGGGTACAAGGTGCCAACCAAAAGCATGACAGATTCCTCCAAAGTGTGGTATTTTCTTGTCCCACAAAGCACTACACTTTAAAAATCAAGACAGAGAATTTCACCCCTTGGGAGTAAGAGCTGGCTAAGCCAACCCACTGGTGTGGCTCATTTCCCTTAACACTCCTTTCCAGACCTTCTTTAAATGCCACTCTTGGGGTTGCCATCTGGCTTGGGGTACTGAAAGAGGGGATAGGCCTGGCTGGCATTCCTTACTGTCCTGCTCTCTTTGAAGCCCTGTTTGATTTACCCAGCCCCATTCCTGGCTTGTTCTCTGCAGCTTCAGAGGCCATTTATCACATCATCAAAGCAGTTTGGCTAAGCCTGTTATTGGCTGGCCAGTCAGGAGAGGCTGCTAGAATGCTGCCTTTTTGGCTCACAGAAAATTAAAGTTCTATAGCTGTTGTCAGTATTAGTTATGACAAATTCAACAGTAGCAAGTTGTTCAATTTATCATTACCAATCTTTTAAGTCCTTGAAATATTATTTTAGCTCACTTCAGACAGTATACACTGTATTACAGTGTTCCCATATTATCCTTTAGTGCTATAAGTGCTACAATGGGGAAAACAAGATTGGTCGTTTTTTGCTCACCAGGGCATATAAAACATCGTTTAAAATGTACCTGCTTATTTGTACATGGCACCCTACCTTGGGGGTACCTAGGATAGACCTTAGGTGTGACTTATATGTCAACACAAGGAAGTTTAATACATTGGAAGTACCTTTAAATCCAAATTCGAAATGACAGCAGGCAATACAGCAGTGCACACTTAAGTGTCTCATAGGTGCTGAGCTTCCCTCTAAACCTACATGCTCTACCATATACTAAGGACTTACAGGTAGGTTGTCAGTGCCAATTGTAATTTCACCTAATTAACCAGTAGCAGCACCACTACTCAAATGGAAAAATAAAATGATAATATCGCTATTATCATTTTAGTTTTACTATTGAAGTCAGTGGATCTCGGGGCAAGGTGAGGCGGGTTGGACAGAGTAGGGAGAGGAGTGGTTTGCACTCCTTAAGTGTGCAAGACTGCTTGGCCGGCCCTTTTGGGCCAGCCAAACAGCCATGGGCACTTTGCATCTTCCCCATCAGGTTTTATGACACAGCCTGGTGAGAATCATGCAAAGGCTCCAGTGTCCGCATCTGAGCGCCGAACCACGGTACTCAGGGCAATCTCAATGTTGCATGGGAGCCTGAGAGTCCGGGTACTTCCTCATGCTTCCTGCTGCTGGACCGGAGACAGAAAGAAGAGGACGGAGGAGAGGCGGCGGCCGGCCATCACAGGTAAGCGTTTTTTTTTACTTTATTCGGCCACCACCCAGGTCCGGTAGCAGCCGCTACTGTGATTATCATATCCATTCCGAATCAGAGAACTGACCATAGGCGGGGCTAGTAGAGTCCAGGGCGCAGTCAGTCGGTTAACACCAGTACCAGTCAAAAAATGGGAGTGATCAGGGTAGAAACGATGACTTTCTCACAGGTATAAGTCAGGTTATCAGTCCTGGTGAAACACCTGAATTGTACCTTGTTAGACTTGGCACCATTGGCGTGAGTCTCCCTTCCACTTTTTGCGGTGACCTCATCTGTTTTTGTTGGTCTAGATGCTTTGGGCACTTTGCCACTGCTGATCAGTGCCAAAGTGCAAGTGCTCCCTATTGCAAAATGATGTAATGGATTAGTGATTTCATGATTAGTTATTTGATTTACTTGTCAGACCCTAGTACAGTGTACCAAGTGTGCCCAGGGCCTGTAAATCAAATGCTGCTGGTGGGATTGCAGCACTGCTTGTGCCACCCACAGAAGCAACTTGTAAAATGTGGCTCATGCCTGCCATTGCAGAGCCTGTGTGCAGTCTGGGACTGCCATGTCGACATGGCAAGTGCACCCACTTGCCAGTCCCTAAACCTTCCCTTTTCTAAATATTAGTCACCCCTAATGTAGGTCCAAGGGCAGGGATGCATTCATTGTATGTAAAAGGTAGGACATGCCTTGCTATGTGTGGTATGTCCTGATAGTGAATTACAGCTAATTTCGCTTTTCACTATTGCAAGGCTACCTGTTCTCAAAGGCCAGAATGGGCAGCTTGATTATAACATCTTATAATCCTAACTGACCCAGGGAACAAGGTAGGAATTCGGGTTTAGTATGCCTGAATTCAGAATGTTAAAATACATCTTTTAGTGAAGGTGATTTTTAGGTCTCGCCTGAGCCAATGCGCTTGCGCATTGCTCCAGCGAGATTATAGTAAGCGGTCCGAAAAGTCTACCAAGGCGGCGGATTAGACATAGTTCATGTGATCTATGCGCGTGCACAATGCCAGCCACGTCACACACCACCATTTGTCTGTGCCTCGCATCAGACTTCACCCCGTACTTGATTGCTGTCCAAGCCCCAGCCCTCGCTGCCTCTATCATTATACATTCTCCCTGTGTTTTCCTGTTTCCCCTTGCTTTTTGCCGGCTCCATCATTCTGTGCTTTGATAAACTGAACGCGCTTTGTAGCACTAAACCCTGCGTGTTCTTAGCTTCAGTCTCTGTGCTGCTGCACCACATCACTCAGGGACCCCCCCACATCCCTCAGGGACACCACCACATCACTCAGGGACACCACCACATCACTCGGGGACACCACCACATCACTCGGGGACACCACCACATCACTCTGGGACACCACCGCATCACTCTGGGACACCACCGCATCACTCAGGAACACCACCACATCACTCGGGAACACCACCACATCACTCGGGAACACCACCACATCACCCAGGGACACCACCACATCACTCAGGGACACCACCATATCACTCAGGGACACCACCACATCACTCAGGAACACCACCACATCACTCAGGGACACCACCACATCACTCAGGGACACCACACATCACTCAGGGACACCACCACATCACTCGGGAACACCACCACATCACTCGGGGACACCACCACATCACTCAGGGGCACCACCGCATCACTCAGGGGCACCACCGCATCACTCAGGGGCACCACCGCATCACTCAGGGACACCACCACATCACTCAGGGACACCACCACATCACTCAGGGACACCACCACATCACCCGGGAACACCATCACATCACTCAGGGACACCACCACATCACTCAGGGACACCACCACATCACTCAGGGACACCACCATATCACTCTGGAACGCCACCACATCACTCAGGAACACCACCACATCACTCAAGGACACCACCACATCACTCAAGAACACCACCACATCACTCAGGGACACCACCACATCACTCAGGGACACCACCACATCACTCAGGGACACCACCACATTACTCAGGGACATCACCACATCACTAGGGGACATCACCACATCACTAGGGGACACCACTACATCACTCGGGGACACCACCACATCACTCTGGGACACCACCACATCACTCTAATACACCACCACATCCTCTAATACACCACCACATCACTCAGCCCAACCACATCATCACTCAGCACCACAACAGCACTGTCCTTGCTTGCTACCAATAAGCATTGCTATAGCCAATAGGACTCGCATTAGGAAAGTGTAAGCTATTGGCTTTGTGAATAACAATGCTATTAATTTATATATTTTAAAAGCCAACACATATTTAAAAATGTGCCATTTACAATACCAATAGCTCACACTTTCCTAATGCGAGACCTATTGCATTGCAAATGCTTGTTACATTCTGTGTTTGAAAATACCACTTTTACAAAGGAAGTATTTTCTTGCCTAACCATCCAGCATGCCTCTGCTAGGTTTGTGTATTCCGTGCCTGGGTTGTGAGTGACAGGAGGCTGAGGAGGGCCTTGGCTCCAGCAGTCTGATGGGTTAGGGCTGGGTTGAATAGGACCTGAATTGAATAGAGAGTGGGAGGGTGGAGATTTCCTTCCACTGACCTGAGCCCTCATAGAATAGAGAGTAGGGGGAGGATATTTCCTTTCAGCTACCTGGGCCAGGTCTGCTCTGAAACAATGCTGTCTCCACCTCCTGCCAGGAAGCTGCACGCAGGAGGACAGAACTGGTTTGGACTAGGTACAGACACTCTCTGCCTTCAGAGGCAAATGATTTATATGTATAAAAAGGGAGACCCAGACCCCAGAACTTTAGATCACTTCTGGGAAATCAAGAGGACCCTTTGCCAAGGAGAAGAACCCGGAGAAGCTGAAGGAGGATTACTGCCCCTGTGCTGTTTGCTGTGTGGGGTTGGCCTGCAGTGGTTACTTGTTGTCAAGGAAAGGAGAAAAGGACTTTGCTGTTTGCTTTGTCATCTTGAGGAAGATCTCCAAGGGCATGAACTGAGCTTGCCTCCTGTCTGAAGTCTCAGGGACACAAAGACTTCCCCACCGGCTCCCCCTGAATTTCCTTGCTGCGAATTCTAATCTACATAGAGGTGCCTGCAGCTGTTTAGGACCTCTAGAGACTGTTTGTCGCTGGGAGGTGGAAGCGCAATGCAACGAGGAAAAGCGTGACGCCGCCACAGCAGTTGCCGTCGCGTCACCAAAGAAGCGTCCCACCGCCACAGCTGTTCGCCATCGCACCACAGACGAAGCATGTCGCATCGACGGAGAATCGTGCCACCGCCGCAGAGGTCACCGTCGCATCACTGGCTGAGAAAGGTCCTGGACTTACTCCCGCTGGAAGCACGTCAAACCCTGGTTCATGCCCTGGTAACAGCTAGGGCGGACTACGGGAACCTGTTGTACCTGGGGGCGCCAGAAAAAAGCATGGCCCGGCTGCAAGTGCTCCAGAATGCGGCAGCACATCTGATACTCAGACTGCCTAAAAGGGCGCCTTCTAAGGCGGCCCTCCAGCAGCTACACTGGCTCCCCGTAAGGAGAAGAGTGGAGTATAAAGCCCTCTGTACCTGTCATCGTATTTTGAATGGCAGGGCACCCGCCCCCCTGACGAATTTGATCAAAGCGTACATACCAACACGGGCGCTTAGATCAACAGGGGGTGGCCTATTGAGGACCCCAAGAATTAAGAAGGCCCGCATGGGAGGCAGGTCTTTCAGACACTTGGCGGCAACTAACTGGAACAAACTGCCAACGGACCTGCGTCTGGAACTAGATGAGGCCAGATTCCGGAAAAAATTAAAAACTTATCTTTATAGCAAATAATGGCCCGTGCTGTTTTTGTGTTCCCTGTCATCTGCCTACTCCCACTTTCAGCGCGCGGACACGCCGGTGTGCGTAAGCGCAGCGCTCAATAAATGTCCCAATAATAATAATAATAATAATCACCGGAGAAGCGTGTCGCAGGGCCTGTCACGGCTACAGAGTTCATCGACTTCGCCGCACGACCTGCGGGGTGTGCGTGCATCGCATCCGCGTTGTCGCATCACATCAAAGACGCTGTTTTATCACACCGGATCGTCGCATTGCATCAAGGCGCCATCCTGTCGCATCGCACCGGACCAGAGTAAGAGACCGACGCATCACCTCCTCTCCGGTAAGGAACCGACACATCACCTCCACTGCGCTGCAGTAAGGAACCGATGCATCACCTCCCCCGAAGCAAGGAACCGACACATCACCTTCCCTGTGACCCTTTTGTTTGTTTTGCGTGACGCATCCAAGATACTTCGAGATTAAAGTGTCACTTTTACCATCTACATTGAAGTAAGCTATTTTTACTATTTTAAAGTCATATTTTTATTACAGTATTGTGAATTTTTGTTGTTTGGTCTTGTGTTAAGTCTAGTAAAGATTACTTATTTTACTAAACTTGTGTGGTGTCCATTTGTAGTGTTTTCACTGTATTACTGTATGTGGTCACAAATGGTTTACACACTGCCTCTGAGATAAGCCTGTCTGCTCGTGCCAAGCTACCAAGAGGGTGAGCAGGGTTTATTCAGGAGTGTATCCCCTTTCCCTGACTAGAAGCAAGGGTTCCTATTTGGACAAAGGTATATACCATTGCCAACTAGAGACCCCCATTTCTAACATACCTGACAAAACAAGTGTGATCTAAACCACAAAGGGTAAATGTAGTAGGCTTAGGATACATACAAAGAGAATTGCACTGCCAGTCAACGTCACTGTTTAATCCGCCCTGTGTGAGTTCTAGATGTGCTCAGTAATATGTGGTCATGAGGGAATAATGATCTATATAATATGACAGTGTGCTGGAAATTGTGGAGTGCTTGTATTTCTTATAGCTGATGTTACATGTTTGAGTTACTTTACTGTTTGATTGAAAAAATAATAAACACCTATTACAAAAAAGCTTTAAATTTATGGATGTCAATTTTAGTATCACCTGTAAATCCGAAATTTCAGTTCCTAGATTTTCATTTAGCCCTTCAGTGCCAATTGTTATCACTTAGTTATGGACACTTTTTAAAGGATTTCTTTAAGAATACAACTTGGAAATAAGTATTCCCGTGTGGGTCTACGATTAAATGCCAACAACATATCAGATATGTGCACGGTCAAGCGCACACAACCTAAGTCTATTCAACAGTTGGTGATGTGTCTTTTGATGGAAGGATAAGACCAAACTTCTCTTTAGTTGTTCCTTTCCTTATTTATTATATCAAATGACAGTATTTGTATACATGAAAACCAGCCGACACGTGTTTCGTCAAAAACGGGGTAGACCCGTGACTCTTCAGGGCTGTTGGGTTTTGTGCTGAGGGCAGTATCGTCGGACCGGTGATAATTCCAACCCGGTCCTAGTCGGTGTGTAAGAAAATATGAGTGGACGTGATGGAGGTAATCCTTTTGTTAAGATGTACGGGTTGTGCCGCCGTTAGGTATGCGGTCGGTCATAAACGGGCAAGCAAATCCGCTTGGCCCATCCTTAAGGCTTGTTCGCAAGCCAGTTACGAAAAAAGAGTTCTGTTGGTTCTCCGAAGAACCAACAGTGGGACGAAAAAAGAGTTCTGTTGGTTCTCCGAAGAACCAACAGTTCTGGGACTGTTGGTTCTTCGGAGAACCAACAGAACTCTTTTTTCGTAACTGGCTTGCGAACAAGCCTTAAGGATGGGCCAAGCGGATTTGCTTGCCCGTTTATAACCGACCGCATACCTAACGGCGGCACAACCCGTACATCTTAACAAAAGGATTACCTCCATCACGTCCACTCATATTTTCTTACACCCGACTAGGACCGGGTTGGAATTATCACCGGTCCGACGATACTGCCCTCAGCACAAAACCCAACAGCCCTGAAGAGTCACGGGTCTACCCCGTTTTTGACGAAACACGTGTCGGCTGGTTTTCATGTATACAAATACTGTCATTTGATATAATAAATAAGGAAAGGAACAACTAAAGAGAAGTTTGGTCTTATCCTTCCATCAAAAGACACATCACCAACTGTTGAATAGACTTAGGTTGTGTGCGCTTGACCTTGCACATAGACTTATAGAAGGCTGAGCTCCTCTCCCCCTTCTCTCGCAGAGAATAGGGTTATCTCTGATCAAGCAGCACCAACAATTACCAACCACAATAATCGCCCCATACCTACTTTCTGTAGAGCGCCGTGCTATTTCTGAACATTGCAATAACCCTACGCCAAACTTTGAACATATCAGATATGACACATAACAGTCTTCTTGGTTTTACAGCCTTTTCTGTTATTATATTTTAGCATTTTTGATTCTTGAACCCACAAAGTAATTAATTTCCAGAAGCATTCTTAGCATTTTGCCCACAAAAACTGACTGATCACATTAATGTACAAATGTAAGAACAATTGTTAGAACCCTAGGACATTAGTTACATTTTTCGATCACACTGGGATTGGTGCAACTTGTGTATTCATTAAGCAGACGATATGATTTGCAAGCAGGTTGATTACCTGTAAGTAGGATCACTGAACAAGGCTTTAAGGTCATCCGCCCTTGGTCTGAGAGATGAGGTAATTCGCAATTGAAGCCATTCTATTAGTTCTTCCATGCTAAATGTTGAGAAGATAAAGCGTCAAAAAATATTTTCTGCAACGTATGTTCATTTCAATTAAACCAGCTTGTTTGTAGAATTATTCTATTTAAATAAACAGCAGCTAAAACTGAAATTCCCCTTTGTACACAGAACGGTAAAGTCAAAGTAATCTGCAGAACACTTTTTCCCTCACAGCAGAGTCGAGGCACCCAAACACTGATTTAGAGAGATGAAGATTGTTTGTTAAACTTTAATCAATGGCAGGATATTTACCAACCAGAAAATGAGCTTGGTGAAACATCAACTTTCAGGTAACCTTTTTTTTGTATCTTCTTATATTGCCTGGACACTCAGAATATAGGTCAATGTATATGTTTTAAATGAAAATATTGCTGCTATAGTTTGGGATGGATGGATCTGTTCAGTCAGGTGGTCTTTTATTGCTATGTTATTTCTGTAAATAAGGTGTCTATTTAGATGCTGTTTTGGCAAAATGCCATGGATATCAGGCAAGCCTGTGCTATTACTTAGTAGTATGAATTCGACATAAGCCCTTATCGATTCCGTTTGACACATTAAATCATTGTGAATGGGATATATCATATAGGACAAGACAGCAAAGACCAGTCATAGACCATATGCTGGATGTATTTGTTCTGAAACGCTTTTGTTGTCCACGGAAGGTAACTAAATTGTGTGTATGTTATCATCCCTCCTATCTACCATAGTATAAGTGGGAAAGCGAAGGTCATCTTGGAAGCATATACTTTGGACGGAAACTAAGAATCCATTTAGATTCCACATCATTCCCTTTGGTGTATGCATAACAACTGAGGGACATTGTATGTCTAAGTCATCTCATACATAGCATAAACAGCAATCAGCTATACATCAGGTAGTTTACTGGATGCGTCGCTAAAAAATACATTTTCAAACATGCAGACGAGCTAAGAGTGGTCGGTGCTCCAAAGACAAGTGAGTCACACAGGATACACTAAAAGAATGTCCTCAACATGTGTAATTGAGAACACATGGCAATGGGAAGAACAGGAGGAGATGGTCATTGTGAGAAATGATACATAGCGCTACATGCAGGTAAGTACACACAATGTATTCCCTTGCCCAAATGCAAGTATAGTTGACCGTGTTTCGACCCAAGCCAAGTTTAATGGTATTCCCCAATGAGTAGAGAAATGTAAAAGAGCATAGGAAAGGGAACTGAAGAGTCCTGGCAGAATTACAACTTCAATAGTGAATACCAAGAGCGGGGAGCACTGGCCCATTTAGTGGAATGGCCTGGGTCCAAATGGATCAAGGTGGGATGAAAAGAGGTCTTGAAGAGAATGAGCAGGCTGTGGAAGAATCAGCGGACCAACACCTGCAGTTCGACTGTCACTGTTCACTGGTTCACACACACCAAATGCAATGCTTATGACTTCACAATATAAATAGCAATAAACAACAGTATGTAAAAGCATAACATAATTAGTTAACAATACACGTTCAAACCAATAAACGAAACTACATTCATAGCCATCTCTTTCTTGGTGTTGAGGCTAATAATGCTTTGAAATCTCATCTTTCTTGGTTACTATGTGGCCAAAAGGAAGCCCCCTGAGTTTGTAAAATGCTTTATAAAGGGTGGGCTACATTCGCCACTTTCGGAAATGCCGTGCACTGTTTCAACCATAAGTGCCCAGCGTTTGGCTTTTTCGTACCCTATAGCTGTTTCCTAGGCTGTCAGGAGGATATGTCCTAAACATGTAGATGCACAGAGGACAACCCTTGTTCTGCGTTTCGCATGTGAGTCCAGGAAAATTGCCAAATACAGATCTAAGACGCTCTGTCTCCTTCTGGTTAGTGGCTTAGCTCTGCTTACCTGCCAGTCTCTCAGCGTGCTCTTAATGTCGGCTCAGAAGAGACAGGAGAAGTCCCGGTCTCACTTGTCTGCTACAGAAAATGCCTGGGGATGGAGGGCGCCATGTTGTTTGTATTGGTTGCCAAGGTGACCATGGCAACCAAAACAAACAATATGGCGCCTCCCATTCTGACATCCAAACAGAAGTTGTCATAGAAAAGGGACTATCGAGCGGTTCTAGGAAAGGAATATGTCAAGATTTCGTCAACACTTCATTGGACTCTAGTGATTACAGTGAGAGGTCATTTGTTTGTTTTTGTCGAAAACTATAAGATTGATATAATGCTGCTAAGGTATTGTTCAATTTCCCCCAGGATAATTTCGGTTATTTAAAGAACATCGATGTTCTGAAATGGCGTCTGTTAATTCTGCGCATTTCAAGGATACCGTACCTGCGGACTTCGGGAGAAGATGAGGACAGATTTATATTCTACCAACATTGTCGGGCGAGAAGAAGTGAGGACCGGATCAGACTTAGTTAGCTACATGCTATAGACAATGATGGACATGTCATTTTTGTTTATGGCTAAACTATTAATATAGTTTAAAATACACTATAAACATTACATCCGATCTAACTATGAATTAATCAATTAAGAAACATTATTCTATGTTCTAAATAGAAAATGCTATTGATTGATGCTGCACCGCTTTTCTCTCTCAGTGTGTGTCAGAGGACCAGGTCTCAGATACACTATTCTCGATGTAGCAGCCTGTTTCTAGCCTTCAATACGTGTGGCAGCCATGTTGGAATAGCACCGTTTGGTTAGCATTGCACCTAAAACTTAATGGATTCTTGCTGTGAACAAACATTAATACATTTATGTGAAGCTATATGTATAACAATATATACATGTAACTAACAATTACATATTTTGTGTTAAAAATAAGCTCAAGGAAGTCAGAAAAAAATAGGAATGGTCCTTAAGAATCAGCATTAAAAAACAAGCATTTACAATGCAATGGTCTCGGCATTATTAAAGGTAGAGCTATTGGCATTGCTCATGACTTTTTTTTAAAATCATAAATAAATGGCATTGTCATTTACATTGTCAATAGCTTAATCGTTTGCATATACGAGACCTATTACATTAGCACCCACACACAGAGTAAGTAGTAGAGTGAGTAGTTGATAGTGAGTAGGAGAGAGTTATTAGTAAAGAGTATTAGAGAGCGAGTAGTAAAAAGTGAAAGAGTGAGTATTATATAGTGAGAGAGTGAGGCAGGATATAAGTCCTTTGTAGGTTTATATTAAACAATCGTTTTCTCAAGCACAGTGCTCGTGCTATACAGGTGAAACCTAAAATGAGTACCAGGCACTAGCAAACGATCACCTGAATGGAAATGTACAGATTTGCACTTTGGCCCTGACAAATTTGGTGGAAACCGGATACTGTAAAATATTCAAAATATATATGTTCACAAACCGACGCACTTACTGCCCTCAACACTCTGCCCTCTGCCCTCAACACTCTGCCCTCTGCCCTCAACCCTCTGCCCTTAACACTCTGCCCTCTGCCCTCAACACTCTACCCTCAACCCTCTGCCCTCAACACTCTGCCCTCTGCCCTCAACACTCTGCCCTCAACACTCTGCCCTCTGCCCTCAACACTCTGCCCTCAATCAATCAATCATAATACTTGTATAGCGCGCTACTCACCCGGAGGGTCTCAAGGCGCTTGGGGGAGGGGGCCCGCTACTGCTCGAACAGCCAGGTCTTGAGTTGTCTCCTGAAGGTGAGGTGGTCCTGGGTCAGCCGAAGGTGGATGGGTAGGGAGTTCCATGTCTTGGCCGCCAGGTAGGAGAAGGACCGGCCTCCGACGGTGGCTCTTCGGATGCGATGTACGGTGGCGAGGGCAAGGCTAGTAGATCGTAGCTGGCGGGTGGGCGTGTAGAAGGTCAGGCGGTCATTGAGGTACTTGGGGCCCAGGTCGTGGAGAGACTTGTGTGCGTAGGTGAGGAGCCTGAACGTGATCCTCTTGTTGACGGGGAGCCAGTGCAGGTCCCTCAGGTGGCTGGAGATGTGGCTGCATCGGGGGATGTCCAGGATGAGTCGGGCGGAGGCGTTCTGGATTAGTTGGAGTCTTTTCTGTAGCTTGGCTGTGGTCCCGGCGTAGAGGGTGTTTCCGTAGTCCAGACGGCAGGTGACGAGGGCCTGGGTGACCGTCTTTCTGGTTTCGGTCGGGATCCATCGGAAGATCTTGCGAAGCATGCGAAGGGTGTGAAAGCATGATGAGGAGACGGCGTTGACTTGTCTGGTCATCGAGAGGGAGGAGTCCAGGATGAAGCCCAGGTTGCGTGCGTGGTCTGTTGGCTTGGGAGCGGTGCCCAGGGCTGGGGGCCACCAGGAGTCGTCCCATGCGGAGGGTGATGGTCCCAGGATGAGGACTTCCCTCTTGTCTGAGTTCAGTTTCAGGCGGCTGTTCTTCATCCATTCGGCGACGTCTTTCATCCCTTCGTGTAGGCTTGTTCTGGCGGTGTTGGGGTCTCTGGTGAGGGAGAGGATCAGCTGGGTGTCGTCGGCGTAGGAGATGATGTTGAGGTTGTGTTGGCGTGCGATGGCAGCAAGGGGTCTCATGTAGACGTTGAAGAGGGTGGGGCTGAGTGACGATCTTTGCGGGACGCCGCAGATGACTTTGGCGTCCTCGGAACGAAACGGGGGGAGGCGGACTCTCTGTGTTCTTCCGGCGAGGAACGAGATGATCCACTCCAGTGCCTTCCCTTGGATGCCGGTGTTGCTGAGGCGCTGGATTAGGGTGTGGTGGCAGACAGTGTCGAATGCTGCAGAGAGGTCCAGGAGGATGAGTGCCGCTGTTTCTCCGTTGTCGAGCAGGGCTCGGATGTCGTCGGTGGCTGCGATGAGGGCGGTCTCCGTGCTGTGGTTGGCTCTGAAACAGGACTGCGAGGGGTCGAGGGAGCTGTTCTGCCCTCAATACTCTGCCCTCAACACTCTGCACTCTGCCCTCAACACTCTGCCCTCAACACTCTGCACTCTGTCCTCAACACTCTGCCCTCAACACTCTGCACTCTGCCCTCAACACTCTGCCATCAACACTCTGCCCTCAACACTCTGCCCTCTGCCCTCAACACTCTGCCCTCAACACTCTGCCCTCAACACTCTGCCCTCTGCACTCTGCCCTAAACACTCTGCCCTCAACACTCTGCACTCTGCCCTCAACACTATGCACTCTGCCCTCAACACTATGCACTCTGCCCTCAACACTCTGCCCTCTGCCCTCAACACTCTGCCCTCAACACTCTGCCTTCAACACTCTGCCCTCAACACTCTGCCTTCAACACTCTGCCCTCAACACTCAGCCCTCTGCCCTCAACACTCTGCCCTCAACACTCTGCCCTCAACACTCTGCCCTCTGCCCTCAATCCTCTGCCCTCAACACTCTGCCCTCTGCCCTCAACACACTTCCCTCAACACTCTGCCCTCTGCCCTCAACACTCTGCACTCTGCCCTCAACACTCTGCCCTCAACACTCTGCCCTCAACACTCTACCCTCTGCCCTCAACACTCTGCCCTCTGCTCTCAACACTCTGCCCTCTGCTCTCAACACTCTGCCCCAACACTCTGCCCTCTGCCCTCAACACTCTGCCCTCAACACTCTGCACTCTGCCCTAAACATTCTGCCCTCAACACTCTGCACTCTGCCCTCAACACTCTGCCCTCAACACTATGCACTCTGCCCTCAACACTCTGCACTCTGCCCTCAACACTCTGCCTTCAACACTCTGCACTCAACACTCTACACTCAACACTCAGCCCTCTGCCCTCAACACTCTGCTCTCAACACTCTGCCCTCAACACTCTGCTCTCTGCCCTCAACACTCTGCCCTCAACACTCTGCCCTCAACACTCTGCCCTCTGCCCTCAACACTCTGCCCTCTGCTCTCAACACTCTGCCAAGTTCAAGTTTAAAATGTATATAGCGCACTACTCACCCAGAGGGTCTCAAGGCGCTTGAGGGAGGGGGGTGCTTTACTTATCGAATATCCAAGTTTTTAATTGATTTCTGATGGAAAGGTGGTTCTGTGTAAGGCGGAGGTGGGTGGGGAGGGAATTCCAGGTTTTGGCCGCTAAGTAGGAGAAGGATCTTCCCCCATGGTGGATCTATGGATGCGAGGAATTGCGGCGAGGGCTTGATTGGACGATCGTAGTTGGCGGGTGGGGGTGTAGAAGGACATTCACGTGTTGAGGCATTCTGGTCCTAGGTCGTAGAGGGCTTTGTGTGGTGGGTGAGGAGACGGAACGTTATTCTCTTGTTGACGGGAAGCCAATGGAGGTCTTTCAGGTGGCCGGAAATGTGAGCTTGCCGAGGGATGTCCAATATGAGTCTGGCTGAGTAGTTTTGGATGCGTTGGAGTTTTTTCTGTAGTTTGGCTGTGGTTCCGGCTTAAAGGGTGTTTCCGTAATCCAGTCGGCTGGTGACCAGTGCGTGAGTGACCGTCTTTCTTGTTTCGGTGGGGATCCAGCGAAAGATTTTTTGAGCATGCGTAGGATGTTGAAGCAAGATGATGAGACGACGTTGGCTTGTCTGGTCATCGAGAGGGAGGAGTCCAGGATGAAGCCTAGGTTACGTGCGTGGTCCGTGGGTGTGGGTGCGGTTCCTAGGGCCGGAGGCCACCATGAGTCGTCCCAGGCAGAGGGGGATGATCCTAAGATAAGGATTTCCGTTTTGTCCGAGTTTAGTTTTAAACGGCTGTTCTTCATCCACTGGGCTACTTCTTTCATTCCTTCGTGTAGGTTGGTTTTGGCGGTGTTTGGGTCTTTGGTGAGGGAGAGGATCAGCTGTGTGTCGTCTGCGTAGGAGATGATGTTGAGATTGTGTTGGCGCGCAATGGATGCGAGGGGGCTCATGTATACGTTGAAGAGGGTTGGGCTGAGTGATGATCCTTGTGGTACGCCGCAGATGACTTCGGTGGCTACTGATCTAAAAGGGGGGAGGCGGACTCTTTGGGTTCTTCCGGCGAGGAACGAGATGATCCAGTCCAATGCTTTACCTTGTATTCCGACCTTGCTGAGGCGTTGTATTAGGGTGCTATGACAGACTGTGTCGAAGGCTGCGGAAAGGTCAAGTAGGATGAGGGCAACAGTTTCTCCGTTGTCCAGTAGTGTTCGAAAGTCGTCTGTTGCTGCGATGAGGGTGGTTTCGGTGCTGTGTTTGGCTCGGAAAACGGACTGTGAAGGGTCGAGTGATTTGTTGGATTCGAGGAAGGCGGCGAGCTGACTGTTGACGGCTTTCTCAATGACTTTGGCAGGGAATGGGAGGAGCGAGATGGGGCGCTAGTTCTTAAGTTCGGTGGGGTCTGCTGTGGGCTTTTTCAGAAGGGCGTTGAGTTCGGCATGTTTCCAGCTTTCCGGGAAGGTAGCGGAGTTGAAGGAACAGTTGATGACATCGCGGAGATGAGGTGCGATGATGCAGTCTGCTTTGTTGAAAATGTGGTGGGGACATGGGTCGGTTGGAGATCCTGAGTGGATGGAGTTCATCAGGCGGATGGTGTCTTCGGTGGTGATTGGGTTCCAGGCGCAAAGGTTGTTAGAGTGCGGTTTTGGTTCGGAGGTGGGTGGAGTGGACTGGTCTTCGGACTGGTTTTCAAAGCTGTTGTGTATTTCGGCGATTTTGTTGTGGAGGAATGAGGATAGAGAGTCGCAGAGGTCTTGGGAGGGAGTGATGTCGTTGGTGCCGGCGGTGGGGTTGGTACATTCTTTGACGATGTTGAATAGTTCCTTGCTGTTGTGGGCGTTGTTGTCGAGTCGATTCTTGAATGCTGATTTCTTGGAGGATCGGATCAGTTGGTGGTGTTTGCGGGTGGCGTTCTTGAAGGTGGCCAGGTTGTCAGTGGTTGGGTTTTTTCTCCAGGCTTTCTCGAGAGTATGACAGAGCTTCTTGGATTTCTTAAGGTCATCGTTGAACCAGGGGGCTTTTTTGCTACCTTGCTTGATATGATGTTTTTTCAGGGGTGCTAGTTCGTCGGCGCTGTGGGTGATCCATTGTGCGAGGTTGGAGGCTGCTTGGTTTGGGTCCGATGATTTGGCCGGGGGTTTTGGTGAAGCGAAGTGAAGAGCTGGTCGGTGGTGATTTTGTTCCAATTTCTTCGAGGAACAGGTTGTGGGGGGTTGTGGGTCGTGGTCTTTTTGTAGTTGAAGTGAACGCAGCTGTGGTCCGTCCAGTGGAGAGCTGTGGTGTGAACGAAGGAGATGTGCTTGCTGGAGGTGAAGATAGGGTCGAGCGTGTGTCCGGCTAGGTGAGTGGGGGTGTCAACAAGTTGTTTGAGTCCAAGATTGGCCAGGTTGTCCAGAAGGGTGGTGGTGTTGCTGTTGTTTTTCTTTTCCAGGTGGAAGTTGAGGTCTCCCAGTAGAATGTAGTTCTCGGAGGGGAGGGCATGTGGGCTGATGAAGTCAGTGATGTCTTCGCTGAATTGTGTGCGGGGTCCTGGAGGTCTGTAAATGAGGGTGCCTCTGAGTGTGGTTTTGGGGTCGGTGTGGATCTGGAAGTGAAGGTGTTCGGCGGTAGCTGGGTAATCGTCGGAGCTGGTTGTGATGCCCCAACACTCTGCCCTCTGCCCTCAACACTCTGCCCTCAACACTCTGCACGCTGCCCTCAACACTCGTGCCCTCTGCCCTCAACACTCTGCCCTCTGCCCTCAACACTCTGCTTCTGCCCTCTGACCTCTGCCCTCAACACTCTGCCCTCAACACTCTGCCCTCAACACTCTGCACGCTGCCCTCAACACTCGTGCCCTCTGCCCTCAACACTCTGCCCTCAACACTCTGCCCTCAACACTCTGCCCTCTGCCCTCTGCCCTCAACACTCTGCCCTCAACTCTCTGCCCTCTGCCCTGAACACTCTGCCCACACCACATCATCAGAGCTGTGTCAATAATAACAGCTGTGAGCGTCAGCCCCGTGCCTGAGGTGCATCATCAGAGCTGTGTGAATAATAACAGCTGTCAGCCCGTGCCTGAGGTGCATCATCAGAGCTGTGTGAATAATAACTGCGTCAGCCCCGTGCCTGAGGTGCATCATCAGAGCTGTGTGAATAATACCAGCTGTGAGCCCCGTGCCTGAGGTGCATCATCAGAGCTGTGTGAATAATAACAGCGTCAGCCCCGTGCCTGAGGTGCATCATCAGAGCTGTGTGAATAATAACTGCAGGCAGCCCCGTGCCTGAGGTGTATCATCAGAGCTGTGTGAATAATAACAGCTGTGAGCCCGTGCCTGAGGTGCATCATCAGAGCTGTGTGAATTATAACTGCGTCAGCCCCGTGCCTGAGGTGCATCACCAGAGCTGTGTGAATAATAAATGTGTCAGCCCCGTGCCTGAGGTGCATCATCAGAGCTGTGTGAATAATAACTGCAGGCAGCCCCGTGCCTGAGGTGCATCATCAGTGCTGTGTGAATAATAACTGCGTCAGCCCCGTGCCTAAGGTGCATCATCAGAGCTGTGTGAATAATAACAGCTGTGAGTCCGTGCCTGAGGTGCATCATCAGAGCTGTGTGAATAATAACAGCTGTGAGCCCCGTGCCTGAGGTGCATCATCAGAGCTGTGTGAATAAAAACAGCTGTCAGCCCGTGCTTGAGGTGCATCATCAGAGCTGTGTGAATAATAACTGCGTCAGAGCCCGTGCCTGAGGTGCATCATCAGAGCTGTGTGAATAATAATAACTGCGACAGCCCTGTGCCTGAGGTGCATCATCAGAGCTGTGTGAATAATAACTGTGCATAAGTTAAAGGGGTACAGGGGGATGGGGATGTGCGAGGCAGCCCCCCACTCAAAAAGTCTTCAAACAATTAGTGCCTCGCCCATGTAAACATCCTTATTCTGCGTAGACCGGGTAGGGATATAAATTATCACTCCTACCTTGGATATGTCCAATAACATAAACAGAAAGGTCTGGATGTATTCTTTACACTTATAAAAATAAATCACACAGGACCAGATCATTCACCAACAGAAAAGTTGTGAGAAATAGAGAGAGTACCTCACGGTAGAACAACCCGAGGGGGTTCCCGGTCAATAATTCCCGGTATACCCACTTCTCATCATCGGCGACTATGTTCCGACACCCAGCCATGACCCTTTTCTATGTAGAACAGAGGTTTCTGAAATGATGAGGAAAATAAAACTTCATAAGTTTTTTTAGCATAAGGAGAGCACGCCTCTTTCCCTCTTTAACACCAATCTACATAGGCCTTCTAACTTTTGCCCCCCTACATCACTATTGGGACCTGAGGTGGCTGTATTCGAACAACGAGTCATCCAGGAAATTTAATCCCTGGAACAAACTACTGGACATAAATTGAGTCACAATATGACGAGGATAGAATGGCAGGCGGTCGGGACTTTACAAAAAAACTTGGCTATCACCATCAAGCCGGCCGATAAAGGCGGGGCCGTAGTAGTACTCAACACCACTGACTACGAGACGGAAATACTGAAATTGTTGGGTGTTCGAACAAATTACCACCCCCTTACGCGGGACCCCACACCTGAACTTGCTAATACCATCAAGCAGTTGGTTGCAGACGCTGTCGCAAAAAAATGGATCTCACCCAAAGAGGCGGACTTTATCATCAATAGTAACCCGAGGGTGCCGGCATTTTATATCTTGCCAAAGATCCATAAGCCCCAACGCCCGCCCCCTGGACGCCCTATTGTTTCAGGGATTCAATCCATCTTGGAACCCCTCTCCCAGTTTGCCGATTTCTTTCTGAGGGAGGCGGTGGTCACCCAAGAGTCATATGTACAAGATACGACTGACATCCTGAATATCTTGAAAGATATATCTTTTGACTCTGACAACCAATTACTGGTTACAATTGACATAGAGTCATTGTATACCAGCATCCCCCAGGACGCCACGCTGGTGGCAGCAGCACGGGCCCTGGGGTCGATGGAGTGGTTTTATGACACACCCCAAACCTTCGTCATGCAATGTATCGAGTTGGCACTCACGAGAAATTTCTTTGAGTACCGGGGACAATTATACTTGCAGACCTCTGGAACTTCTATGGGGGCCACATTTGCTCCTAGCCTGGCCTGCATTTATGTGGGTCAGGTGGAGAAGAATGTGGTCCTCCATGAGTCCAATCCCTACAGAGTTAATATCTCCCTGTGGAGACGCTATATTGACAACGTCCTCTGTATCTGGACAGGTACAGGGGACCGGCTCAATAACTTCCTACAATGGCTGAACCAGGTGGACCCCAGCTTGCGGTTCACTTGGTCCATTAGCAATGTCTCTGCGGTGTATCTGGACGTAGACATCACTGTGACAGATTCCAAGTTGGTAACTAGTGTACATCACAAGGCCACGGACAGGAACTCCCTCCTCCATTACCATTCATTCCATCCGAGGTCGTTACGTGACAACCTCCCGGTGGGACAATTTCTGCGTTACCGCCGGAATTGCTCTTCTACAGAAACTTTTCTTGAGCAGTCCTCTGAACTTGTGAACAGGTTACAACAACGGGACTACCCAGCCAAAGTCATCAGACATGCACGGAAGAGGGCTTTGAACACCCCGAGAGAAGCCCTACTTGAGCGTAACTCAAAAGAGAAGCAAGTGTGTTTACCAGTAGTGACCACCTTTGATCCCCTATCAAGCAAAATTAGACAGATCATACGGAAGAACTGGTCCATCCTTGACACAGTGGAGAACAAGATGCCCATGCCACGATTTGCCTTCAGGAGAGCCCCTAATTTACGAGATAAATTGGTCCACACACGCAATAGGAACACTGTCAATACCAGCACTGTACCTGCTGGACACTATCCTTGTGGAAACTGTTCTGTCTGTGGGCTCACAGAGGCCACCAAGATGGTAAATTTACGTGGTGGTAGAACATGGTTCCTCAATAGATTCAGCAACTGCAATACGACACACGTCATTTACAGACTGATGTGCAGCTGCGGCCTCTATTATATTGGCCTGACTACCCGGAAAATAAAAATAAGTGTGCAGGAACATCTGAGCACCATCCGCGCTAAAAAGTTGACCACGCGGCTGGTACAACATTTCAACACATCAGGACATGACCCTAGGGACCTGAAGTGGACTGTCCTTGAAAAGGTGGTGGGCGATTCGCACAATTTGGAGAACATCTTGGCGAAAAAGGAGGCAAAATGGATATATTTGGAAAGGGCAGACCGGGAGGGACTCAACGAAAATATTGAGTGGAACAAGATTAGCAGGCGCTGACAGGGCTCTGTCACACGCTTTCCACCTCACCCTTGAGCCCCTAGGTACCATTTCCTTGTGCCTCAGTAGGATGGGTATACCAGACTTCATGAACAGGAGCTCCATTCCATCGACTCTACCCCCTGGCAGGTGCAGTTGCCCTAGACACTCTTATGCCTTTGCCTTTCCTCCCCCGTGAATCATCCCCAGCGTAATGCCTCCTCGCATGTTTAGCGATACACCTATAGGCACACACATACATTTGCATTCCGGGTGTCCTTCCCTTGCACGTATGCTTTGTATTCAGCAAGCCTATTTCCCTTGCACGTATGCTTTGTATTCAGCTAGCTTATTTCCAGCACCACCTTGCATGGTATCCTCATGTGAACGGTTCTGCCTATATTGGGACCGGGTGCCACTTTTTTCACCGCGTTCAGATAGCAAGGAATATGCCATCACAGCGGCTGAAACGAACCCATTCCAAGATGGCCGCCGCACGTAAACGTGAGGGGCGTGGCTCCGCCCGCGCAGGTTACTTCCTGACCGACAATCAGTCCGTGCTTGTGGACCGTCGGAAGCGCCGGAGGGACGCGGCTTGAGTAAGAGTGTGGTTGTGACCGAGCGAATGAGTGCGGGGACTTTTGCCGCGTTGCATATCCCTTTTAAATATCTTCCCAGTGTTTGTACAATTGCGAAGTCTGTTGAAAGTACGAAAGGGAATGGGGGTTATGTTTTCACCACGCCACGCAGACCTAAACACGAGGAAATTCGAGATAACAGAGGCTGTCCATGGAGTATGAAAGTGCGGGGGTGCTGGCCAATGGGAACTACAACAAGGGGCGATATGCTTGGCGGTTTTTATATCTTATCGCCAGACAGCATTGACAGAGCAATCTAGATGGAATACGCGGTTGTTTGCATGAAAGGGCATACATTTCTGGTCTGTGATAGACATGGTCTGCACGCGCATACCTGTGGGGATTCTGAAAACACTGTTGTTGTTTTTTAACTCAAATAGGTGACTGTGAATTGTCCAGGTCACGGACACGTGAACATTTGGCACGGAGTCCTGAGGAGTGACGCTGGTATGTGCTGACATAGCGCACTCCAGGTAAAGTAGTCTTAAACTGTGTGTTTATATATGCTGCATCAGTAGTGCCCCTTGGATGAGGTACTTGAATCACGCCCTGAGCGTGTCTTTGTTTCACACAGGTCCATTTTTTATGTGAAAAGCTTGAGAATAACAAACCCCTCAATTGCCCTGATGAAATCGCCACAAGAAGGAGCGATGAAACATGTCGGCTTGAGGATATAATCTGTGTTGGTATATAAGTAACCAATTTTAATTGGTAGTGCTTTGCTGCATCAGAATAAAACGGTATCAGTAAGCAAAGCACCACTACCCATTTTTTTCGTTTTTGGTGTGGTTTGTTTGGGGTTTCGTTACGTGTATCTGTACACTTTTTTATGTTGATCACTAGTTGTGCTTTTTCTTCATTTTCTCACTATTCTCACGTCCGCACTACTTTCCTGTTAAGTGCACGTTTGTCTTTTCACAAATAGAGAGAGTCGCCGATGATGAGAAGTGGGTATACCGGGAATTATTGACCGGGAACCCCCTCGGGTTGTTCTACCGTGAGGTACTCTCTCTATTTCTCACAACTTTTCTGTTGGTGAATGATCTGGTCCTGTGTGATTTATTTTTATAAGTGTAAAGAATACATCCAGACCTTTCTGTTTATGTTATTGGACATATCCAAGGTAGGAGTGATAATTTATATCCCTACCCGGTCTACGCAGAATAAGGATGTTTACATGGGCGAGGCACTAATTGTTTGAAGAGTGAATAATAACTGTGTCAGCCCTGTGCCTGAGGTGCATCATCAGAGCTGTGTGAATAATAACTGCAGTCAGCCCTGCGCCTGAGGTGCATCATCAGAGCTGTGTGAATAATAACTGCGTCAGCCCGTGCCTGAGGTGCATCATCAGAGCTGTGTGAATAATAACTGCGTCAGCCCCGTGCCTGAGGTGCATCATCAGAGCTGTGTGAATAATAACACCTGTGAGCCCCGTGCAGCGGGGGCAGGGAGCTGGCTGCTGAAAACCATTGTGCAGAGCCTTAAGTGAAGAGAGGAGAGGTGCGTCCAGCTGCTGTGAGAGCGGCCATGTTAGATGCAAACACGAGAGGAGTCTTGGCCGTGCCTGTAATCCTGACAGCGGTACGGCGCTGTGTGCTCAGCTAGATACTGCCCAACTCGCTGTGTGGAGAGATCAGGGGCAGCTGCAGTTACCCCTTATGTGCAAGTAATCACCGGGAAGCCCACCAAAGCGCGCGAGGCCACAAGCATCCCTCAGACACGGGGACATGAGCGCCTGCAGAGCCAGAAGACACACGACCACGTTTCTCCGAGGCGAGGCAGGAATGCCTCAGAGAAACCAGTGTCTTTTTGCGATTCGGGGGCGTGGTTTTCGTTCTCTCCTTGACAAACAACGAGGAGGGGGCGGAAAGCAGAGGGAACAGACGCCCACCACTAGAAAAGGGGCGGGGCTTAAAAAATGAGAAACGCCCCCGAATCGCAAAAAGACGGGCCCTGAACCGAGTGACGCCCCTCTCCTCCAATGGCTAGCCAGCATTTACAAGGCCAGCCAATGGAGAAGAGGGGCGGGTTCAAGCCCCCATACTGGAAAACATAAAATCTTCGGCTCCGCCCACTGCTTACAGCAGTGCGACGAGGCCTCAACCTAATCAGCACCGAACGTTGAACGTACCATCAAATGTTTACTGCATCAACGCCTCTAAGGATTCCTATAACAAGATTCAGGACCTTGTTCTACAATTTGAAACCGTAAACCAACCCATGTCCTGCAGAAACCTCAAGAGACCAAAAAGCATCCATACCCAGAAGAGCAAGGGAACCGAACATAAAGAGACCAAAATTACCTCCCAAAAGGGCCGACCTTCTACAGTGGAGATCCCTTGTGTAAATCCTTTTCACCTCCTGTCCACTGAACATTAAAAGTGGGACTTTATACAATGCTAAACGTTCCCCTCATGGATCTTCCTTTAAAATATTGGACTGGTTGCTCTTAATTCTATTGTATTGTATATAAAAAACCTTTGTATTTGAAGCATCTGGATAGACAAATATATATGCACGCTCGCTTTGGTATATTTGCACTCACAATGTTGTATCACTATGCTGGGGCACATTTTAGCAAATAATGTTTGGCAATGTTGTCAACAAATTGCAGCGTGCTTTGGCCTATTGTTTAAAAATGTTGATAAAACGGAACACCTGAAAAATACAGATATGTTTCTTGTGCAATCTGTTTGCAAGATACAACTAATACAGATGTACTGTATCATAGGAGTGAAATAAAGGCAACAGCAAAGTCCCTTTTCTTTACGACTAAAATATTTTTGTCACTATTATACATATATTGTTTATGACGTGTATTTTGTGTATCAGTCATTAATCATATATCCCAAATAAAGTGAAAAGCAGTTTATGGCATGATTAGAACAATGAATTATACATCAATTGCTGAGTGGTAGACCGGTCAGCCTTAGGGTAGTCCACCCCCAAATCTTTTGCGTTCGTTCTCCATTTTTGAAGATCTCATTTTTGCTAGGCATAGGACTCTGTGCATTGTACTACTACTAACTAGTGCTAAAGTGTATGTGCTCACTCCATAAAACATAGTAACGTTAGTCAATCCCCAATTGGCACATTTAATTTACTAGTTAGTCCCTAGTAAAGTGGTATTACATGTGCCCAACGCCTATAAATTAAATGCTACTAGAGGGCCTGCGCACTGATTGTGCCACCCACTTAAGTAACCCTTTAAACATGTCTCAGGCCTGCCATTGCAGTCAGTGTGTGCAGTTTTAAACCACCATTTCGATCTGGCAAAATAAACTGTTTTCCAGGCACAAACCTTCCTTTTTAATACATATAAGTCACCCCTAGGGTAGGCCCTAGACAACCTAGAGGGTAGGGTAGGGTGCAGTGTATTAAAAGAAAAGTAGGCTGTGTAATTTAAAGTTTTACGTGTCCTGGTACTAAAAAACTCTTAGATTCCTTTTTCACCACTGCAAGGCTTACCTCTCGCATAGGATAACATTGGAAGTTACCATATTACATTCAATGAGCTGTAATTTCCAAACTGTAGTAGGTAAACAGTTCATGTTTGGAGTCTTTGGAAGTGTAATGAAAAATCCTCTCTTATAGTAAAGTCAGGCTTTAAATTACAATGTTAAAAATGTCACTTTTAGAAAGTTGACATTTTCCTGCCTAGGCCGTTTGGTGCCTGTAGCCTGTCTCTGGGTCACATGACTGGTTATAGCTGACAGTTGGGCTTTGTGTATCCCTCGGAGACTGCCACACACAATAGAGAGATTGTGTGCTTGGATGAGCCATCACTGGCTGGATGGGAAGGAGGGGCTGGGTACAGCCCCACTTACACTTAAATAGACTGCGTCCTGTCTCCACATAAAGGGCTGCATACGCCCAGTAGTTAGTCTGTAGCCAGGACAGGGAGGGTGGGATACCTGGGGACTTCAAATGGAAACCTCTATAAACTTCTCCCAATTCAAAGGCAGAAATGGGTATAAGTGGTGAACCTCAGACACCAAGTCTTGAATTCACTTCTTGAACTGTGGATACTCTGCCAGGAAGAAGGACTGCTGTGTTGTTGAAAGGACTGCCACTCTGCAGGACTGGTGTTTAAAGGAACTGCTGCCCTGCTGTCCTGACCTACTGCTCTCTTGCGTGGGTGAGAAGGCCTGGACCTTCATCTGTTGAACCCAGGACTCCAAAGTGACTCCAAGGGCTAGCTGGCGGGCCTCCTGACTAGTGCCTCTGGGACAGAAGGCTCCAACAACCTTGAACCCAGCACCTAGACTTAGCCATCTATGAGTCCTACCCTGCCAAGTGGTGCAACCCCAGCTCATCTGTAAACCCAGCAGAAACGTTGCAGCTCCTCTGCTGCGCAGCGCAACCTCAGGCAGAGCTGATGCTTGGACTCTGCTGTAAGGGTTCTCCCAACTCAAAAACTCAACATAGACCTCAGATCCCAAATCAGAACCACCTCTTCTGGGAAGCTTTCCTGACATAGGTCCTCGCATCGCAAATCTCTCAACGACGGCAGTCTCAATGATGATGCAGGTTCTCGCATCACAGCCTCACAGCTGATTGGGACTGACGTATCACCTCGACTGCGCAACACATCCCGGACACCGAACTTCGTATCGCAGGCCCTCTTGGAATGAATCCTCGACGACGATACAGGCCCTCTCAGCGCAGCTCCTTGGAACTGACGTTTCGCCTCAGCTGCGTGATGCAACCTAGGCACAGGACCTTGCAACACTCCGCAACCAGGAGCTAAGGAACTCTGTTCAGCAGACCTAACTGGGTCCCTGTAGCTGTCCCATGCTCCATCGCGGACGGCCTGAACTTGGGACTTTGTCACGGTCCGGGGAGACCAGATATCCAGTTAGCACTTGGTGCTTCTTGGCACTATTTTTACTGAAACCTTAAAACCTGCATATCTCCAACTCTACTGATTGGATATTTGTTGTTTTGGTTTTATTTTAGTTATTAAAAATAATTTTTCGTATCTGGTGTGGCATCCCTTTTGTGGTGTGTTTTCAGTGTGTTGCTGTTTGAAGTGTTGCACAAATACTTTACACATTGCCGCTGAGTTAAGCCTGACTGATCTGTGCCAAATTGCCCAAGGTTTGAACACAGGTTAATGTAGGGTTTGCTAGTGACTTCACCTTGACAAGGATTGTGGTTCCTACTTGAGAAGGGTTTCACCCCCTCAACCAGTAACCCAATTTCTTACTCAAAGGCATAGAGTACCTCTGAATTGCATATATATGAGATGTTATTGGATTGTGTCAACATCTCCTTGCGGGGTGGATTGTGAAGGCTTAATGTTTAAGAGCACTTGGACGTGGTTACAGGCAACATAGGTTAGTTAATTCATGCAGGATCCATCTCAATCTAATCGGATGGTAGACCAACAAAGAGTAAATAGGATTCGTAAGCAGTGGTGTGAATAATCCTAGAGTATAGCAGAGTAGAAACAGGGGTGTAGCTTCGGGGGGGTGGGGAGGGTCTTACACCCCATATATATGAATTCTGTAGTAAATAGATGGGTACAGATGCTTTAAGTCAGGTAGAGTGAGGTGTTTGTCAGATTTCACTTGGGATTTTTACGTACACATGCAGACAAAAACACACACACGCTCTCACCTCTGTTTTAAAGGCCTAAAAAATGGTTATTTTACAAAATATTGCGTTTTAAGTATCTTTGACAATCACCACTCCTCTCCCTTCCTGCTGCTTCCTAAGACCCCCCTCCTGCCCTGTTTCTCATCTAATGTATTTTAACCAGTGTGACTGTTGAGAAATCTGAAGCTCACGCCCTCCCAATCTTACTGTCAAGCTATGCCCCTGAGGAGAAATCATAGGTAGCTATGCTTGTCACTGCAACCTCCCAGTGAACTTAGATAAGACATTCCGAGTGAGGAGACAGAATAAGACAAGGCTAGACTTCATGATCAAGGAAGGCTAAATTCCAGAGGCGTGGGGACTGATAATACATCATTTTGGCACCCCTCAGCCCAATAAAAAGAGGATCGTTGTGACAAACATCCTAAGGTAAAAACACCCCCTGTACAGCTCTGAGCCCTCTGACATCCACATCCCAATAGAGCTCACTGAAACAGAAGACACTCTTGAATCAGATTACCATTTAGCCCATCTTCTTGCTGCCCATTCCTCCCCTTTTCTCCATCCTGCTCCCCTGATGCCAGGTTGAATTTGTAGATCTCACTCCTGTTGCCGCATGGATTTGGCAGATAATCTCCTTGTCTGGCCCGTGTTTAGGCACTGCCCTGTTTGGGCCAGCAAGACTTGGTGCAGCTTTCCCACAGCTCCTTCTTATTCACCTTTAGCTTAACTCTTGGAGGTCAGCCACAACATGCACTGATCTGTCAACATGCACCTCAGAGTTTCCCATCTGTCATATGTACGACTCTCTCTAGACAGGCCAAAACAAATTTCAACAGTAAAGTAAGGACAAGTAATTTCCCTGTGGTTACATACATATAAATATTGTCCAAGTTATTAAACACATTTATAACCTACACGTAAATGTTGTTTGCTGGTTGCATTAAGGCCTGTAATTTTAGAAATTATGTATACTTGTTTGTTGTTCATCTCAAAGTAAAATAGTGATGACGCACGAGACGCGCCTGGATTTTTCCAAATTCTAAGAGATCATATCAGATTGATTCTGATCGTACGCATACGGCAACCATTACACTTGGTAGATTCTTTCATAGAATATCACGCAGATGCTTTAGAGGTTTTCCATTTGCTACTGACCTCCTATCTCCCACATCTATGGAGCTCTGAACTATTTGTGAATACTGTAGTTTTTCTGGTAAAAGAGCCTACTGGCTCAATTTATTTTCCCACTACTTCTCTTGAAGTGGAAGTAAGGTGGCTCCTTCTGTACTGATCAAGACCGTGTTACAAGAAATCATTGTTCCTCTCATTTCCATTGGGGTCGAAATGACGACTGTCCCTCACATCAACCTGTACTTCAAGTAAATCCACCTGTAGATGACAGCAATTAATTTACTGTATCTCTCCATTGACTTCAGTTACATACATGTATAATTGACAGTCAACAGGTTTTTTCCTAGACGAAATGTAAATACTGTGATATCTCTTACCTTTATCCTTCAAATCTTCACACGAGCACCTCCTTCAGCACTTGCTATTCTCACCCTATCTTGGAGCACCTGTTTTGAATCGTACAGATTGATTTTGATTTGCTGAACATGATATACATTTGTCAATTTCATAATACCAATCAGGTGAATGTGTTTTTTTGGGGGATATAGTTTTTACAAATCCTTTCCTTCCGCTTAGACCAATTTTACTGTACCTTACATCACACAGGTCTGGCGAACTAGTGGGTTACCCCATTGTTATGTAATGTGTTGGTTGGATTAAGGTCGGCAACATTGGAAAATATGCATACTGGCTTGTTCTTCATTTCAAAGTAAAATGAATGATGAATTTTAATGCAGTAGCAGAAAACCCAACTCCACACTCCCATATATTCCCCCTCGTTGCCCAAGATTTCTAAGATAAAGCACATCACAAAAGCCTCCAAGTACCTTGTGGAGATAAACTGGACAGCACAGGCGGGAGGTGTAGACATTTTAGAAATGCTCGGGTTTATAGTCAAATTTTTTGTTGCCTTTGCAAGGAGTGGAATTCTATGATGTCACTGAGCAGCTGTAGCACCATGTTCATAAGTGGGCTCCTCTAACTACAAATCCTCTGCCGAAAATGGAGGAAGATCGAAGTGAAGTGGATCACCGAAGTTCATGTTAGTTAGGCGTAAATGTCTGTGTCCGGTAGGGATAAAAAGATCTGAAATGTATTACGAGTCATGTCACGCAAGTCTATGAGATCAGCGTCATCATTTTGAGCTGGCACCTTTGCCTGACCGGTTGCTTTTGGAGTGGTTTCAGAATGGATTCGGTATGGCCCTAGGGCCTGGCTATAATGATATGGCAGCATCAGAACTTTTAAAAACCTGGTATTTTTTGGGACTTCTAGAATTAAGTTAAAGTAGTCCAGGGTAGGGGAAATTAAAGTTCAACAATGAGATGTTTCTTGTGTTGAATGTATTTTAGCATAAAATTGCTTGAGGGGACTCAGGATCCCATGTGAGACTAAAGAGAGCAGGATCCAGAGTGACACTAAGGCTTTTTTACTTTTATCATGAACATGTTGTTCATATAAATCTTCGAACTGGAGCAGGAACCATAAAGGTTGGCAACAGTATGTGCAGATGCAATCAATACCACTGTGGACCCCACTTCTAATGTTTGACACGGTTGTGGCAGCGGCACAAATTTAAAGTAGGCTGTCATTGTCATGGACATATTTATTCATATACTAAATGCAGACTAAATCAGACCTTAGAATGAGCATGTCTGTCACAAATGCCATGCATGGATCGTAAACCTTAGGGATCACATTGTCTTTACTTGAAAGCATATAACAAAACAAAAGCAAGTTAATTCAAAAGGAAATCCCACTGTTGACTTTATTGTGAGACCTGGATGAAATTCTGACATTAGGTTTCACTTGCACTTGGTCAAATCAGGTCTCTAGGACATTTTCTGAGGAACTCATGAATAAAAACCCTCTATTCCCCATTGAATTTAATAGGCATTCACCATGCTATGCATTCACTCTCACATAAAATGCTATTTACACACATTGTATGGAAATCAGAGGAGTTTAAGACCAAGAGTTAGTATGAGCTGTTGGCAGCTGCAGAGGACCAGTGGATAAACAATATATAAAGACTATAACAATATTTACACGCCCTGGCATGCAGAGGTGTTTCTAATGGCAAATCATTCATTTCACTTGTATTGTTTAAGCTTAATTTATTTTCGCAATGTAGTACTCTGACCATTCTCTTAGCAACATGTTCCATAATTCTCTGACCAAGAGAGCTAGTTCCCTGCACATGCTTTCCAGATTAGCTGCTGGGGCGATATGAACTAATGTTTCTCTTCTTATCCCACATCTTGAAAATCAGTTACAGCTGTTGTCTCTCTCACTCGTCATTCTGAGGATATGTGCAGTACATTCTTATTCTTCCATGCTCCAGCATCAGCCAGACACAGAACCATACTTATAAGTGCAGTAACGGTCCTAATGACATCAGAGTGCTCTTTTCCTCCCGGCTTATCTCTGAAAGGCTCCTTCCTCCTATCTCATCATGGTTCTACTATAGCCTAGACCCGCCGTAGTGGGCTCTACCGGTCATTAAAGGCCCGCTGCAGCATTAAAGGCCCGAGCCAAAGATGAGGGCCTTTAACAAGGGAGCAGACCTTTAATGTCCGGTAGAGCCCACTATGGCGGGCTCCAAGGCTATTAGAACATTCAGCCGCTGGAGGGCAGAATGTTCCAATTTATAAAACAAAGGCCTCACGGGGCCTGAGGGGGCTGAAATCCCCACAGGCTCAGTGAGGTCTTTTGTTCACAGCATCAGCTGTGAGCAAACCATGGAATGTTGGCCCTCCGTGCTTTAAAAGCCAGGAGCACTCCATTGTTTTCAATGAACCTCACAACATTCCAATGTTCTAATGTGTAATGTAGATTTTCCACAGCCTCAGTGGGCTGAAAATCTGTATTTTATTAAAGACACGGCGGTTAATATTATGCAATAAATCCTTTATTGCCGCCACTTAGCAGCATGTTAAAAGCTTCTAGAATAAAGAATATAGAACTTTGAACAAACATTTGAAACACAATAAAAACCCTCAGCAACCAGTCCTCGTCCTTCTTTTATGGACTGCGAAAGGACACAACATTTAGAATGGACTGAGAAAATTATGTAAAACAAATAATCTTATAAAGAAGTCTCTTGTTCAACTAAACTTTGTTCATGAAAAAGACTTCTTTCTTCTTCTGTTAGCCTTTGCTGCAGAAAATTGGGAATCCAATACACTCCAGTTGATTCTTAGACTTATCCTGTATTGGCAAAAGACATCAGAGTTGGGAGAAAAAAGTGTCTTTATTAAAATCCAGATTTTAAGCCCACCGAGGATGTGGAAAATCTACATTTTATGTCAAGACCCATTCCAATATTATGCAAATTCAAAGCATATTCACCAAACATCTTGCTGCACTATCAATAGGTATGAAATAAAAACGTCTAAACAGAGAGTCTGACGACCAATCAGAACAACATAGGATTTCTTGTAGACTTCCACCCTTGACACACGCTTTAGGTGCAGACGCACCTCGAAATGAATGCGCTCTAAACATACTTATATCAATACCAGATTTCTTCTTCAATTCTTTCATCCACCTCACCAGAGTGGGAGAGGTAACAGCCTCAAAGGGGTGTTTAAAAGAAATAAGTAATTGTTCCACCCCAGGAGGTCTTAACAACCGTTCTACGTTCATGTTTCTTCACACACCGCACGACACATAAGTTCTCCTTTTCATCCAAATATGGGTGAAAAATTGTTGAGGAATTAGTTTTGGTTCCTTGTTTAACATGGAAACGAATGCCCTCATATGTAAAACACTTACTAGTGATCTATAAAGCATGAATATCTGAGACCCTACAAAAAGAAAGCAGACACAACAACATCGTCATTTTAAAAGATAAGTCCTTTAGACTTAAATCCATATTATTATTCCACAATTCTAAAAAAAGAACGTGCAAAACATCCCAGAGGGCAGTATATCTAGCACCTGGGGGTTTAGCAAATCTGATGCTCCTCAGTAAAATCTCAACCATCACATCTTGACCAACTGTTAGGCCATTCACCAAAATGTGACCTGCTGAAATAGCCGATCTATGTAAATTCGCTCATCTGTTTAGTAAACCCTTTAATAACAAGTCAGTTAAGAAGTTCAACACCTGAACTACATCCACTGATCCAGGATTCAGATCTCTTTCCACACACCACCCATTCAATTTATTCCAGGCCGGTGTATAGGCCTTCCTAGTTCCAGGTGCCCAGGACTCCTCAGTGAGTCTCGAAGCCTCTGATGAAAGTCCTGGCTTTTTCCAGACTCTCCTGAAAGTTTCCAAGCCACAATCTGGAGTTGACCACTTTCTATCAGACCGTGAATCTCTCCTTGAGGACCATGTAAGATCTCCTGAAACATTGGAAGAAGTACTGGGAAATCCACATTCATCTCCAGCAACCATGCTTCAGAACTCCAAAACGGAGTGATCACCACTACCACCATCTCTCTCCATTTGCGAATCATCCCTGTCACTCTGCTGATCATTGCAAAGGGAGGGAAAGCATAGGGGTGGAGACCTCTCCAATTCTGGAGAAACGCATCTATCCCAGCCACCTTTGGATCCGAGTGCAAGCTAAAAAATCTGCTCAGCTGAGCATTGATTTTGTTTGCAAAAAGGTCTCCCTGAAAAGGGCCCCACAAAAGATTAAATTCAAAAGTACACCCTTGTCTAAGGTCCAGTCACTGGAGTCGAAAAATATGAATTTGACATCCCTACGATGTGTTCTGCCTGACCAAAACATTTTCTTTCCATGCAATACTTCCAAAAAACCCTCGCTAAGTCCGCCAGACCCTTTGAGCGAGGGCCTTCTAACCTGTTCACATACCTTACTGCATTGTCCATCCTCAAAATTACAGAAAATCTGGCAGTTTGATCACTAAAGCATTTTATCTCAAAAGAGCCAGCTAACAGCTCCAAACAATTTATATGTCATTTATCTTCCTGTTCTGCCCAACGCCCGCCAGTTCTCTGCAATCTGCAGCTTGCACAACAACCTTCCAAACTTTCTTAAAGAGACACAGTTTAACCTGAGAGAATTATTTTTTCCTTTCAATCCTTTTCAACTTTTCCTTGGGTAATTTCAACACGCCTCCACCGTGTCTATTCAAAACCTTAGAATTGGGTTTGTGACTTGGTACAAAGTGAGACTTTGTTCTGTTTAACCACAAAACCCGGGGACTTCAGTAACCCTATGGCTAGTTTCGTATGCGATAGTAATTCTCTCTTGTCCTGATCCATTATCAAAATATCGTCTAAATAATTTATCAGACGCACACCTCTCTCTTTTTCAGATACGCTGCCACAGGTGTTAGGATCTTCGTAAAGCACGAGCGTGCCAATGACAGGCTAAAAGGCAAACAAACAAAAGTCCACATCTTTCTTCTCCACACAAACCTCAGAAACCTTTGGTGATTTATCCATATTGGGATTGTAAGGTAGGCATCCTGTTGGTCCAAACAAGTCATCCAATTCCCCTTCAGCAACACATCTTTCAATAAGTGGATCCCCTACATTTTGAAATGATGGTAAACCACCCTATCCTTCAGTTCTCGCAGATTTATTACTGGACGCATACCTTTGTATTTCTGTTCTACCAGAAAGATGTTGTTCACAAACCAACCACTTGTTCTCTCTCTCTTACTATCGCTCCTTTCTTTATTAATTCCTAAACATCTATATCTTTCAGACTCATCTGATCCTGTGGAAAAACTAAATGTCTTGGCAAAACCTCTTAAAGTGGGTGAGCTATAAACTCTATCCGAAACAACCGAACAGTTTACACCCAACCGTCCCTTATGATCAATAACCGTCCTTGATAAAATTTGGCAAGACTGCTGCCCAATTCTAAGGGGATAACAGAAAGATCTGCCTCTTCTGTACCCATGGTTATATCTTCCCCTTGCTCTCTGTCTCTGGGGATAAAGTCCACCTCCGCTGAATGAATGTTGCCCCTGGTACCACGTAAGAAGGAGCCTCTGGTGATGACTTGGCCTCGGCCGAGGGAACCGACTCCTTGTTCTCCCGGTCAAGCCAAAAACACAATCGTTAACATCGATCTTTATCACTTTTTGAGACTTGTTTAAAGATCTGAAAGCCTCCACATTTCTTGAAAGGTCTTTAATGAATGCCTCCCTGAAAAGGAGGCCATTGGTTGATGGGCCTTCCTCTTTATTTGCAAGATTCACTAATTTTTGATCTTTTTAAAGTAAAATACTCTTTCTCCTTTCATTAGAGATCGCTCTATTGGCACTACATATCAGGCAAATAGCTCTCAGGACCAACTGACACAACTCTTCCACATCAATACTATTGAACATGTAGGCCTCCTTGGCAATGTCAAAAATCTTGGTCAGCGGGCCAACCACATCCAACAGCCTGTCCTGACAGGATTTAAGGCTTCTATCAATACCCTTCCTGTGGTAACGTTCCCCTTTTGCAATAAATGCGATAATTTTGGCATCAAGTTCTGGAGTCACCAACACTTTATCAATGGAGGGCCGTGGACATTCAGATCTCAACCGTACGCGCACCTCCTTAGGTATCTCGCTTCGAATCCAATACTGAATATATTCAGCTACATGAAGGAGTCCATTCAGGTGAAAGAGGGTGTTTAATCAGTAAAGAGTCAAACATGTTTTGGCCCAAAGAGTCTAAAAGAGATCCACTCTCTTTACTTAGAGTGCCTTCCGCTGACAACCTCTTGCTAAATGACACATCATCCTCTTAATCAAAGTCGGATGAACAACTAAGTTCTACCTCCACACTACCGGAGGATTTCACCGCTTTGTGTCTACACACTCTCTTTGACACATCATCATGCAGGCCTTTTGTCTGCCCATCTTTGATGCCGGAGCCATCTTCCTCTTTCCTGTCAGCACAGCAGAAATGCTCTACCAAGGTAGACCTCTTCTTTTTAACCAGTGGAATACTGGTAGGCGGATGCTTTCTCCTCCAAGAAGCTTTCTTAGCTGAACCATGCGCGGCCTCTGTCTCTGGTGCATCCAAAACTGCTCCTCATCAGTCCTGGATGATTTTGAAGCCAACAATTCTAACTTTTTTCCATCCTAATAGACACTTCAGTTGTGATTTTTTCAATTGCCTTATTTAACTTATCCTCCAAGGATCCTTCACCCTGCTCCATTGTACACTAAATATAAATATATACACTAATAAACTTTGAAGAGGCACAACATAAAGATATATATATATATATATATATTTATACTAATACACATTCAAAAGGCACTACCAAGGTATATTGGGTTTGGACCCACAAAATAAATAATATAATATCCTGCAGAAATTTTATATGTATATAAAGGAAAAATCTTGAAAAAAAGCTAAAAACATAGAATCTATACCAAAATAGGTCAAACTACTAAAAATGACAAGTTTCCACTAGCTTGTGATTGTGAGTGAAATATAATGCACTGGAACGTGGCCCTGAGCGATCACCACAGGCTGAGATGATTTCGCACATTCCTTCCATCACTTTCTTGTTTGCTGTCATGTATGGAATTATATCACCACCTAGCACCATTCATAAAGGAGAACCTGCCCCAAGGGGATCTTTGCAAATCATATTGTCCACAAAGCTACTTTTCGGTACTTGTTAAATGGTATTCCTTATCGCAATTGCGGTTACAAACTACTGTGATATGGTATCTCCAATCGCAAAGAAAAGGGGGACGTCCCTTTCTCATCCCCTCCTATTTGTTATTCTGAATGGTAGCAAAAGGCATTTTCAAAGCTCCACCCTTTAAAAAAAAATATATAATCTTCATTCTTACTGCACTGAAGTAAACTTTTAAAATAGAAACGATATATAATAACTGTGTGTAATATGGGCCTATATTGCCACGCCATACTTCAGGTGACACTTAAAAACTAACGTGGTCTTTTGTGTCACCAGCACCCCTCTATGGCCAAATAGAACGATATGACAAGGTTATGTATCCTCTCGGTGAGTGAATGTGTGTGTGTGTGTATATGTGTGTGTGTATACGCAGCACTCTTATTGGCAATTTCAACTTCTTTAATAGAATAAATCTCTCCTCCTCCTACGCGTCAAAACACCAGTCCAAGTGCATATCACGCATAAAACAGGTACGGACTCCAATAATTTGCTGTGCCTCAAATCGTCAAATTAGAAGTGTATTTTTCTCCTGCTGCCCATGACGCGTTTCAGCCACGTCCTGTGGCCTTGATCATATATATATATATATATATATATATATATATATATATATATATATATATATATATATATTACCTACTGGCGGTCGCCAGTAGGTAGTTATAGTTAGGATTGATTTCCATAGGGAAATCGCAACATTCTATTGGGAATAACTTTGGCGCCGGTTGAGGAATCTGCCTGACTTTTTCCTCAACTTTGCCTCGCGGCTCTCCGCTCCTTCCCTGAAAGTTTGGGGGGGATTCGTCAATCGGAGGCCGAGATAAAAGGGGGGTCCCAAAACGTGTTTTCCCCATATTAATTTCCATAGGGCGGTCGAACTCACTTTTAGCTCGAACGGCTGAATGGACTTCCACCAAACTTGGCAAAATTGTAGGGACTGGTAGCCCAATGTGCCTTTGCTATGTCTCAAGATATGTGCTCCAGTGGATTTTGAGTAATTTAGGTTCAAAAAAATATATATATCTATAGGCGCGCCCCGGTACGCGTACCGGGCGCGTACCAGCGCGCCACGCGAGTTCGCGAGCGGAAAGCTGATTGGCTCTCGGGTGTCTGTAAACATTCCAAACAGTCCGGAGCAGCCGCCATCTTGTGTCTCGGTAGGATCGAGACACAAGAGGTGGCAAAAAACAAAGGGGCAAATGTCCAAAAGGGGGCAGGGTAGACCCTCCCTGACCCCCTAGGTTTGATGTGGGGGCCATAAAAGGCTCCGCGGGGCAAAACATTTTTTTAAAAAATTCAATTTTCGCGGGGGGAGCGCCCGGTACGCGCACCGGGGAGCGTACCGGGGAGCGTAGCATGGGGAAAACCCAGCTCATTCACTGCGTCACCTCTACGACCCTTTCTTGCGTCAATACACTCCTTTTGCATACATTACACCTGACGTAGGTATAATGTGGCGCAGGGGTTTACAAAGTGACGCATCTACCTAGATGTGTCACTTTGTAAATATAACTCAATAAGGTGCATTTTTAACAGCACTGGTGCGTCACAAAAAGTGACGCACCGGTGGCGTAAAAGTGACGCATGGCCTCATAAATGAGGCCTTCAGTCTTCTACTCATGCGTCATATTAAATATATGACTTATTATGTCGCAAGTACTTTTAGATACGTCAGTATTTCAGACATATCTGTAAGCGCAAAAGTGATGCATTGCTGGAGAGTGTCACAAAAATTATGCAACTCCAGCAATGCATCCTTTCACATGAGGCCAGGCCCCATGTGAAAGGGCCTGCATCAGTCTTACGCCTGCTGTGAAACAGGCGCAAGATTTGGACGCAACAGCGTCATAAAAGTGACGTAGTGATATCTCATAGATTTTACTGCGTCACCTGTACGACCCTTTCTTGCGTCAATACGTCCCTTTTGCATACATTACACCTGACGTAGATATAATGTGGCGCAGGGGTTTACAAAATTTCGCATCTACCGAGATGCGTCAATACACTCCTTTTGCATACATTACACCTGACGTAGGTATAATGTGGCACAGGGGTTTACAAAGTGACGCATCTACCTAGATGCGTCACTTTGTAAATATGACTCAATAAGGTGCATTTTTAACAGCACTGGTGCGTCACAAAAAGTGACGCACCGGTGGCGTAAAAGTGACGCATGGCCTCATAAATGAGGCCTTCAGTCTTCTACTCATGCGTCATATTAAATATATGACGTATTATGTCGCAAGTACTTTTAGCTACGTCAGTATTTCAGACGTACCTGTAAGCGGAAAAGTGATGCATTGCTGGAGAGTGTCACAAAAATGATGCAACTCCAGCAATGCATCTTTTCTTACCCTTCCACACCCCCGTTCCTTTTCTCCATTTTGTTTGAATAACCACATTCCCCATGTTCACTCTCCTTCTCCTTACTTTCGTTCCCAACAATTTATCAATGCACTCCACTTCACTTACTCTTTTTCATTTTTTTAAGAATATAGCTCTTTGATGAGAATTGGAGGTAGTTCTGAAAAGAACTTTTTTTTTTCTTCTTTTTTCTTTTTTTAGAACTACAACAAAAATAGGGAATGGAAACTGCTCAACAGGAGCAAAAAAAAATTAGGGCTGGTAACGGCAGTGATGGTTCTCCAATGCTCGAACCATGAGCAGAACACTTTGCTCCCCACAGGAAAGTAGCTGATCACAGTATCTGCATTTAAGGGCGCCTTTGTTAAATGCAGGCTGAATGTTCGGAACCTGCTCTTGTGATCTACCCCTCACCGATGGTGTTCGTCCTCCGGTTGATGTAGAGGCCCCATCACTGGGAACCTCTTGTGCCAGAGCCCTGACACTTTCCCGGGCAAAATTCTGGGGGTGCCTTCTCTCCACATGGCGAATCATTGTGGAGTTCCCAAAAGAATATTTTTTAGTGGGGTCACCCCGTGACAGGACTGTGTGACAGATCCTGCACTCCACTTTTGGAGCATTTACCTTTTTCTGGTGATCAGGTATGGGAAAAAAATTCCAGATGAAATGTTTTTTGTATTTTGGCTGAGGAGGCTCTTCATCGAAGAATTCATTGGAGTCATCTTCACTTCTGGATGGTCTGGCAGCCATGATAATCCAAGATATCCAACAAAGAACCAACAGCAAAACAGGCAGGTCTTTCAGTCACAAAAGTGAAAGAAGAAGTGAAGGAAATGGGTGGGGATTTCATTCTTTATGAAAAAAATGTTAGCAACCAATGAAAAGTGTTATTTTCAGGTCACATGACCCGACGCGCTTACGCTGCGCGCCCCGGGGCCCGTAGCGCGTTCGTATGCGCGTGGGTGTTTCCGGGTGCGCTTACGCCGTGCGTATCACGCAGACGCGGCTACGCGATACGTTACGATGTTGTTTTCGTTCGCGGCAATAGTGCTAACGGGACGCTCACCAGTACGCGCCCCGGAGGCGCTCCGAGCAAAAAAAAAAAAACTATTACATAATTATACAATATAAAATTCAATTCAATATCACATTTCATACCTATAGAGATTTGCTATTAAAAAACCTATGAAATTCACTGAAAAAAACAGGTTTCACACCAGTTATAGTAAGGAATTAGCATTTAAAAAACCTATTAAATTCACTGAAAAAACCATAGGTTTCACACCAGTTATAGTTAGCTGGAAGTTTTACTCGCATAAAACCATTGAAATTCCCACGGTATAGTTAGTTGGACTCACTATAACTTGCGCGTGCAATTCACTGCTGATGACGTCACATATTACATCACTCATGACATGGTCAGTGACATCACTCATGACATCACTGATGACACCATCCTTGTGACAGAGTGACAGACCTCCTTTCACTATAATGTAACCCTTGAAACACATATTCAAAAATAGAAACTAAATTCAATTCAGTAATTCCACCATCTATATACACATCCACTCATTGACAAACAGTTCTATATAGTCACTCATACATATACTCACTCATCATATGTAGTGATACACCTATACATCCTGTTACACACTGACAGTTATCCATAAGTTACTCACACACATACTCACACATGCAAATAAACTATTGAACATCCATTTATTTGCATATACAGCTATACACACACTACCACTTTACTTCTAAGGAAACTTACACATACTTACTCTTTTAAACAATCACTTATAGAAACACATACTAATTTAAACAAGAACTCTTACCATCCCTCACTCTCACATATACTCACTTATATACATCAATATTCACATATACTAGATTAAAACATTTGTAGTTACTGATAAAAACACTAGTGAGACAGTCATTCACTCACTAACACACACATATACACACTCGTCCACCCATACAGTCCTGCACATATGCTGTCTTCAAAACACATACAAAGAGAGAGTCAGTCATTCATGCATCTATGTGCTAAGTAATACCCCCACCAAACCATAGAAACACTCATACTGATACTAAGAAAAACATCTAATAACCCATATACATACACATGTAGCTACTCACCAACCCATGCAGCCACTTATACACAAAGTGAAACACTAATACATATATTTAAATATTTAAACATTACTCACTAATATTTATTTTTCAGAAAGACACACATTCACTGGATGGTGTCATCAGTGATGTCATGAGTGATGTCACTGACCATGTCATGAGTGATGTAATATGTGATGTCATCAGCAGTGCATTGCACGCGCAAGTTATAGTGAGTCCAACTAACTATAACGTGGGAATTTCAATGGTTTTATGCGAGTAAAACTTCCAGCTAACTATAACTGGTGTGAAACCTATGGTTTTGTCAGTGAATATATATATATATATTCACTGAAAAAACCATAGGTTATAGACCATATATAGTTAGGAATTAGCATTTACAAAACCTTGAAAATTCACTGAAAAAACCATAGGTTATAGACCATGTATAGTTAGGAATTAGCATTTACAAAACCTTATTTTACTCACACAAAACCATTGAAATTCGCATATATAGTTAGTTGCACTAACTATATATCGCGCACCCGCAATCCACTGCTGATCATGTCACATATTACATCATTCATGACATGGTCAGTGACATCACTGATGACATCACTGATGACATCTCAAATGACATCACTGATGACATCACTGATGACATCTCAAATGACATCACTGATGACATCACTGATGACATCTCAAATGACATCACGGATGACATCACTGATGACATCACTGATGACATCTCAAATGACATCACTGATGACATCTCATTTGACATTACTGATCACATCACTGATGACATCATTCATGTGATAATACGATGAACCTCTTCAGACTCTAATATAACCTTAGATACACTCAGTGTAAACAGACACTCACAGACTGTCACTCATCCATGGAGTTACTCACACACCTAGTCAGTCATGCAAAGAATTAATCACACCTCCATTTCCTCAACTATACAGTTATACACACCTTACCTATTCAAACATATACTAACACATATTTACTCTCTTATACAATCCCTGATACAAGTTCACAATGATCCATACAGCCACTCACACATTCACTGGCTCTTATGCACAGTTATTTATATATGTCAACTCTCACATGTACTGTGTTTTACATATGTACTTACTTTGACATGTAGCACTGAGATATCCATTCACTCACCAATACACTCATGCACACAGTCAACCGTACATACAGCTGTTTCCACATGCAATTTTGAACCCATACATCTAGTGAATCAACTGCTCACACATCTATGCACAGAGTCATACACCTCCCAGCCACCCACACACACACTCAGTCTCCCATACAAATACTTGGGCAACCAATCAATAACCCATATAGTTACTCATATAGCTACTGATCAACACATGCAGCAGTTTACAGAACAACAGACATAATGATGCATAAATTAAGACAGTTTAGTCACTAACCCATGCACTCAGTGAGACACATTTAATCACTCACTCATACAGTCAGTCATGCACCTACTAAATCCTTCATCCAGACACTTATACATCCACTCATTCTTCAATATTCTTCTTTTAAAGAAAAAATATATTTTATATGTATTTAATATAATTTTTTTATGTATATAAATTTTTTGAGGGAACGAATTTATCAACTATCATGCTGAAGAAGAGTGTGGGGAAAAAAACCAAAGAGGAGGACTAAGAGGAAAGAACAATCAGTTCAAAAATACAATTGCTTTAAAGCATGAAGTGCTTTTCCACACATTTACATTTAAATAACCCATATTAGAACATACAAAATATCTACAGAGGAGATGGTGTACATTGAATTTTAGACTCTTCATTGGTACCTACATGTTGGTACTTACATCACCCACACAACACAACAACCGGGACGCTGTCACAGATATATATATTTTTTTGAACGTTAATTTCTCAAAATCCACTGGAGTACATATCTTGAGACCTAGCAAAGGCACATCGGGCAAACAGTCTCTACAATTTTGCCAAGTTTCATAGAAATCCATTCAGCCGTTCGAGCTAAAAGTGAGTCCAACCGCCCTATGGAAAACTCAATGTTAAAAACACGTTTTGGGACCCCCCTTTTTTCTCGGCCCCCGCTTGACGAAACCCCCCCAAACTTTCAGGGCACGCTCAGAAACAAAATGTGCCATTTTCCTGAAAATTTCAGCCAATTCCGTCCATCAACGCCAAAGTTATTCAACATAGAATTTTCAGAAATCCCTATTCAAAAAAATCCTAACTATATATACCTACTGGCGACTGCCAGTAGGTAATATATATATATATAACATTTCTATGGCAAAATGAAACCCCTCATTTTGTTCCTTTTCAAATTAAATGTATTAAGTGTTACCACTTTATTCCAATCAAGATGACCTCAGGTGTGCCATACTTTTGTCATAAGTAAGACTGATTGCGTTCTAGTTGTTCTTTAGAACACTCTGGGACATTCTGTCATTGGGCTATAGTTGGGCTACATCTGGCTGATATTTGGGCTACATTTGTTTTTTTTTGTCTCTGGTGGCCATCTTTGGGCTACATTGGGCTACATTTGGGCTCTAACATATATATAGCCCAATGTAGCCCAATATATATTTTTCAAAGTAAATTTTCGTAAAAACCACTGGAGCATATATCTTGAGACATAGCAAAGGCACATCGGGCTACCAGTCCCTACAATTTTGCCAAGTTTTGTGGAAATCCATTCAGCCGTTCGAGCTAAAAGTGAGTCCAACCGCCCTATGGAAAACTCAATGTTAAAAACACGTTTTGGGACCCCCCTTTTTTCTCGGCCCCCGCTTGACGAAACCCCCCCCAAACTTTCAGGGGACGCTCAGAAACAAAATGTGCCATTTTCCTGAAAATTTCAGCCAATTCCGTCCATCAACGCCAAAGTTATTCAACATAGAATTTTCAGAAAGCCCTATTCAAAAAAATCCTAACTATATATACCTACTGGCGACTGCCAGTAGGTAATATATGTGTGTGTGTGTGTGTATATATATATATATACTACAACATTTAAGGGCAATTAAAAACCAGGATCTATCTTACCCAATAACCAAACACTTTTTGGAAAAACATTCAAGCAACAACAATGAACTTAAATTCTTTGGAGCAAAATTGATAAAACCAAATGAGAGGGGTGGTGACAGAACCTTGGATTTGAGAAGAGCTGAATCGAGGTTCATCATGGCGTTGGGTACTGAGAGTCCTTTTGGACATAACTTGGATGCTGAGTTACATGTACATTTATAGAATATAAACTTATTTGGATATCATGTGAAGAAAATGTTTTACCATCATACATATTTCTCTGGGAAGAGAAAATAATGATAGATAATCTGTTAATACTCTTATGACTGACATCTATTTTAAGAAAAAAGTAAGGGGAATTCAAGTAAAAAAATTGTGTTGGATGAAGGAAGTCCATTACTTGAGTTCTTGTCCTAGTGTTATCAAGTTTGCCACTCACTGAGTTCACTTTTTTAAAAACTACTTCAGTATTATTGATAAACAGTGAAAATGCATACTTTTATATAAATATAGGAAGGATATGTTGTTCTAAGAAAAGAAATTGCAGAATGGTCTAAAAAATAATCCTTGCGTTTTTTGCACAAAAAAGTACCTATTTGCGTCTTTGCACATAAATGCTATTGGCACGAAAATGTTTACATAAGACAATTTGCACAATTCACAAGGAAATGAAATGAAATGAAATGAAAAATTATATTTGTATAGCGCCAGCCACCCGGAGGCCTCGCAGCGCAGGCACTTTATTATTGCAATTATGCCATTTAGGAATCACTTGATAGATCAAAACGAACTCCTTTGGCCTCTTTTCTTGTTCACTCTAAACCTCTCCTTTCTTTAGAAATTTTTCCTTAGATGCCCAGTTTTACATTTTTATAACAATAGACAAGATATAGGATATCGTAATCTTCTTTTCCAGCTTTCCTATGCATATGCTTCCCCTTCCCTCTCCCCTTATCTTTGCCCTCTCTTCCCATCTTATCAACATCCTGAATTTTAAGAGATGAAATTTTATCTATAATGTAATTTCTAGAATGAATTTCCGTATACACCATTTACATTGATTGTGAGAAATGTTTGAAAGTAAATTGTGTTACTGCCTCTCTAGATATAAGGTACTTTACCATTATGTTTCTCTGCGCAGACAAAAACAAAAAAAAATTTTTAAATACTTGAACATAAAACTGTACGTCATAAATGGCCTATGTATCTGTACTTATCAGTAGGGTTTACAGTGTAGTCTATTTTACAAAAAAGAAATGAAGAAGGGACTAATGCACTTACCACTTTAAATGGACTGTTTGGACTACGGGACTCTATGGTCCAGTCGAAGGCAACCGCCGAAACGCGTCGACCGTCCTTTTGTTTGCACAGATGGTGTTGAAAATAAATAATTCTTAAACTTAAAGGTGTTTTTGGTTCCTGTTCGTGCTGTGGTGTATCGGGACCGCCAGGCTGTAAAAACTGGGAAAGCCTGGCTGGTCCGTTCTTGGTTTTAAGATATATATATATATATATATACAGACGAATAAATGTCAGCTTGAAAGTCAGACGGAGTTGGGCTTTGTATGTCTTTTTCTGGTTAAGTCGAAACAACAGGATTCTCCGTTCCTGCTGCACAGAGCCCGCCCGCAGGGTCGGGGGTACCCGGTAAAATGGAGCCTTTCAAAAACATTAAATGAAAGGGGGCATGACCCGCTTTAACGACCGTACCAGCCTAAGGATTTCCATGGCCAACCTAAACGAGTCGCTTCGGATCCCTGCCGCTTCCAGTGGCGGGCCTCGGACGGGGTAGCGAATCCCAAATGTTCCAGCCAAAAACTCTCTTTGGTACGAAAGAAAGAAGTTCGGGCCACTTCAAGTTTGCAAAGCGTATTTATTTTACAAACGGCTTATCTCGACGCGTTCCGCAGGTGAAACCTGCTTTCTCACGAGAACGAGCAAACTGAATGACGTGCATTATATAGTCACATGGTATTGGCGTCATACCAAAGGTAATAGACAACAGACTAGTTGGTTTACACACGGGCTGTGATCGGACATTGTACAATGTTTACACCAATGTTTGCTTATGCGGCATGACTGGTTAATACAGTTCATACAAATGGCATGTAATTCATCATGTCGGACAAATACTATGCTTTCATACGCAGGCTTCTGGACAATTATCAAAGCCCGAATGCTCGGGTATTCGAAAGTGGGACAGCCCCGTGGCTTATGATATTGGCAACAAAATTCAGGCATGCGTCATGCATTCTGTGGTAACGCCCATGTGGGCAAAAGCGCCATGATCAGCTGGTGGCCATCCATACGTTTCATATCACCACAGTGGGCACAAAATAAATGTTTCATGGCCAACACCGGTGGTTACCGCCAGAGTCAAAAGGTCTAAACAAGTGTTCCAGTCTTGCAATTTCATTCAAACGTGCAGTGACTCATAAGTGCCGAGCAGATTCCCATATTGTGTCACCAACAAGTTCTGTAAACATGAAAAAATAAATATAATCAGCTTGTGACTTAGGTGCAAAAACATAACATTTCAGTTTGTTAAAAACAGAGTTAAAAGACGACATGAGGACAGTATTAATCATCTAATGTCTACTTAAAGTGCTAACCTAGATGCACGGTAAGTTCCTCGTGTAAGTTGTGGCCACCTGGTTGTGTGGTCCTGTACTTTATTATCAGTCTGGATTCAAGTCTCCTCATTTCCTTAATTCTGTCTCCTCCTCTTTCCCTACTAGGAGCAGTTTCCAAGACACAAAATGAAAGTAAATTGGCGTTGCCTTTATGGTGTGTAGCAAAATGCCTAGCAATAGGGTATTGCTTGTCCCCATGGTTTATGGCCCGCATGTGCTCAAGGACTCTCTTTTTAGCAGGATGTTTGGTGCTGCCAATATAATATAATTGGCACGGACACCTGAGTGCATATATCACATGGTCAGTCAGACAAGTGACATGTTTCGTAATTTTGAATTTGTCTGTTTCTTTGGACAATTGGACTTCCTTAAGGTTTTTACTGTTGCGACAGGCCTTACATCTGCCACAAATGTAAAATCCTTGCACTGGGTTCCTCTGACTACTCTTGTCTGGTAACAGTGTTGGGCAGAGGAGATTTTTGAGGGAGTTAGGTCTTCTAAAGGTCACTTGCGGAAATTCTGAAATTTCAGGGGCTAAGTCCTTGTCGAGTTTAAGCACATTCCAGAACTTGCTCAATGATTTTCTCACTTCCCTAGATTGGGAATGAAAGTCTGTAATGAATCTACTTGTCATGTTAGACTCAGGTTCACACTCTTTCTCTTTGGGCTGCAAAAGACTTGACCTTTCTCTGTTATTCACTTTCTCTAGGGCTTTCGATATGCACTTAGAGTTGTGGCCTCTTTGTTTAAACTGTTCTGTCATAATGAGTGTTTCTTTGGTATAGTCTCCCTCATTAGAACAGTTACGTTTAGCTCTCAGAAATTCCCCCATTGGGATGGAGTTAATGAGATTGGCAGGGTGGCAGCTATGGGCATGTAGCAGGCTGTTGCCTGCCGTGTCCTTTCTAAATAAGATGGTTGTCAAAATATTGTTCTTAATTTCGACTTTTAAATCTAAAAAGTGGATGGTTATTGGGCTGATGTGATTGGTGAAAGAGAGGTTAAAGTCATTCTTGTTCAAGGTTTCAACAAAATCAATGGCTTCTTCTTGGCTTCCACTCCATATGACAAAAATATCGTCAATATAGCGGAGCCATCTAACCACATTGTTACGGTATGTTGGGGATAGGTAGACTGCCAGTTCCTCCCACCTGCCTAAGTAAAGGCCAGCGAAGCTCGGGGCAAAACAAGTGCCCATCGCGGTCCCCAACAGTTGGTGGTAGATATCGCCGTCGAAGAGAAAATAATTGTTGGTGAGGCATAGAAATGCCATCTCCAACAACATTTCAGTGTGTAGTAAGTAGGAAATAGAGCGGGATTTAAGAAAATGTCTGCATGCATCCAGTCCCAGTTGGTGCGGGATGCATGTGTACAGGCTACTGACATCAAGGGTCATGAGCTGCCAGGTTGGATTCCAAGTGATAATGCTAATCTTTTGCAGAAAGTCACTAGAATCTCTGAGGTACGAAGGCAACTGTTGTACCAGAGGCTGCAGGAAGAAATCTACATATCTTGAGGTATTCTCCCAGCAGCTTCCTCTGGAAGAGACAATCGGTCTCCCAGGGGGTTCGGTCATGCTTTTGTGCACTTTAGGCAATAAGTAGAGGGCGGGTATTTTAGGATATCTGTTGAGTAGAAAGTTAAATTCTTCCAGACTGATAAGGCCTCTCTCCCTCCAATCATTGAGTTGTTCTGAGTATACTGAGATGCTCATATTATAACTGGCTCTGTTGCTTTTCTCATACCTAGTGTCATCTCTAAGCTGGGACAGTCCTTCGTTAATGTACATACTACGCGGTAGCACCACCATGTTCCCCCCCTTGTCAGCCTTCTTTATTACAATACTCTTATCATTGCTGAGGGTCTTAATGGCTTTAAACTGTACATTTGTCAAATTACATTTCATAAAATTCCTGTGTTTAGACAGTTTGTCAAATTCTTTAACCATGGCTCTCTCAAATATATCAATTGGTTCATTCACAATCTGAGGAAGGAATACAGATTTAGGCCTAAAGCCACTGTGGTAATTAAGATCAATGCGTATATCATCATTGATTAAATTAAGTATGGGATTGTCAAGTGTGTTCAAGTCACCTCTCAGTTCATGGAGTAGATGTAGGGTCTCGACATCTCCTCCTGTGATACTGGAGGCTTCCTGAGCCGTTTCACAAGTCTCAATGTTTAGTTTGGTAGCATACCATTTTTTTTAATCGTAGTTTTCTAGTAAAATAGAAAAGGTCAATACGACTTTGGGTGAAGTCAAAAGATGAAGTGGGGCAAAAAGATAGCCCAAGAGACAGTACCTCTTTTCCTGCTGCGTTTAGTTCCCTTGTGGATAAATTGATGATGGTCTGGGCATCCATTATTTCCCTCGTTTCTGGCCCCTTGTTCTGGATCCCACTGGGCTTGCAATGTTGCTGAAGTTTGGAGAACTGGATTTTCCGGCGCCTTTCACGCCTTGACCTCGTTTCTTTGGACCTCCTGCGTTGGATTTGTTTTGCCCTGTTAGTCTCCCTTGGGCTACCATCGCAAATTCTAATAAAATTTTGTCTTTTGGGCTCATGAGCTCTGGATTAGGATTAGTCTGAGCACTGGTCCCCATCGTTGAAGCAGCTTTGTCTCTTGAGTCACCTACAGATGATGGGGTAATTTGCGCCTCACCCGTGGTTTGGGGTGTCGCTGGTCCAGGTAGTGTGGTTACGTTGCGCAGATGATCGTATCTCTTGGCAAACGTTAACACCTGGCCGCGCTCATAGTCGTTACGGTCTCTTGTAAATGTGCTTTCTTTTTTGGCGCGGATTTCTTTTTCTAATTTTTCAAGTTTGTCATCATATTTCGCCATTTCGCCATATCATTATCAAAGTCTTTTTCATTGTCATAAAGTGCTTTCAATTGACTTGTTACGGCTTTGATTTCCTCGGCCAGTTTTCTGCAGTGTTTGGTTGCATCTTTCACAAGAATTTTCAGCATTCTTATTGAGCAGCCATGGCTATTTTCGGCCCATTGCTCGACCATATCTGGGTCAGGGTCCGCGAATGTTGGTGTTGTCTTAATTCGCAGACCTCTAGGTACCCTATTTACTTCTATGTATTTTTGGAGGGTGGTAGATTCCCACCATTTGTTCTGTTCGGTAACAAGAAGTTTCCAGAGGGCATTCCATAGTGCTGGTTTACTAGGTGTGCTACTCGTCTGATTCACAGTCTCAGAGGAAGTTGCAGTTGTGGGAGATCCACGTTCGGCAATATATATATATATACACACACACATATATACATATGCTAAAATATCTGCACAACTTCAGAAATTACAAAACAATACAAATCACTCATTCAAGGTGTACTGTTGGTGAAAGATTTGCAGAAATTGTCATAGGAGCCATTCTTGTACATGTTCAAACACACGTATGTCTGTGCAGCACATAGCATGCTATTCCCGCTGGCATTTTGTCTGCCCCAGGTGAAGCACAGGTGGAGCACAGGTGGGACATTTCCCAACTCTTGGCAAGCGCCCCTTCACTGCCCTCCTCTCATTGAGACTAACTTTTGAAGAATAAAATCATCATAACAATTCAAAAAGTTGCTTACGTAAGTACCACAGTTCTCATATTTGTTGGACTGTATTACTACATTACTAGATCATATGTACGGTTATGAGTGGGTCGATCACTGCAACGAGAGCTTTCCATTCTAATTGTTCATGTCATGGAATCCCAGATCAATTCACTATAACAGCGGCGCTAAACCTGTTTCTGTACAAACTCAGAATACAAGGAATTAAAAAACTTTCAGTAACACATGACAGGGTGGATTATTTTTTTTATTAAACAAAGAGATAGCACTTTCTTTAATCTTAATCATCAGAATGTCTCCCCAAGTTCACATTTTGTACACTATTCCTCTATAAAATTAGAATGTCTATGATTAGCAGCTATGGTAGAGCACTTTGAGTAACATATCACCTTAATTTACTGCAATCGTTAGGTTTTATAACATAATTGGAATATACCTGCAGGTAGGCGCGAGTTGAATAAAATACATATCCAATTAATACTTTAACGCATTCTTTGCTTCAAAAACAAGTCAATCCAGCATGATAAAAATGTTTGGGAAGTCAAGGTGTCACACGCTTCAATAAACTGCTTTGTTTTTTAATTAAGACCACTATCTTGTATTTTAAGACAACCTTTAGACCTATCCTATATCTACTTAGGAACCTTGTCATGCCTTAGTAATCAGTGAAAAATCCTTGCATTGGTCCCAAAAGCTATTTGTCAGGCAATACTTATGGTAACAGAAAATGAAGAAGGCTGAGCACAGAACGTTTCAAGCCCTTCTAATCGACAGAGCTTGTCTTCTTCTCGGTCAACTGGAACCCACGGCATGTGCCTCTGAACACAAGGTAGGTAACTGTGTTCAAATCATGCAAGTTCCAGCATTCAAGAGCATGTGCTGTCCTCTGGATGTTCAAAAGGGATCACTTTCTCTAGGGTCTACTCTGGCAGTCGACTTTGGCTCAGGAGCCGAAGTTGTTGGCCACTACGAAGGGCGAGGGGCAATCATCATTCATACTTCGATCTGCGTCTTCTACTCTGGCACAGACAGTTTAGACAGGAGCTCAGAGCTCTAACTGGGACTGTCCATATGTCCCAGAGGAAGCAACCAGGACAATCTTGGGTGCACCAGCCTTTTAGAGGTCTTTCTAGACCTCCCAAAGATGTATTCCTTCCTCTCTCTCCCAGCTTTGGCTGGAGAGGCAGGTACAGGCCGGCAGGTGTGGCCCGACAGGTGAGTGTGCAGCTCCAGCATAAAACATCAGTGTGTAACTTTGGGACAGCGGAGAGGGCCTGGGTAGTCAACCCGTTAACATCTGGAACCATGGGGATGAATAACACCGCTGCACCCTGAATGCCTTTTCCAGGCTGCTGGCACAGAACTACTGCGGCATCAGGAGATGATTCTGCCATTGGGCGACAGCAGCTGCAAAAAGCATGCACACTTTCCGGTAGCGGAAGTGCGGAATCAGGAGGAGCCAGGAGCTTCCAAACAAATGTTTGACCTTCTTTTCTTCATCTCTTCAGAAACACACTACAGTGGTGCTTGGGAACAGAGGTTTCAACTGAGAGGGGAACTTCTTTTTCACTAAAAAATCTAAAGCCCTCTGCTCACTATTTTGGGATGATGGTTAGATCTCAGGATCCCAGCAGAAGCTCGCCTCTAGGCTGTCCGGACATTTTGGCCCTAAGTAATTTGTGAAGAAGCCAGCACGGTCCCTCCAAAACTGAGGTGATTTATATATGAAGAGAAATAAATGACCCAAACAAACTGCACAACTGAAGGGAACTCACCCATGGTTTCCAAGATGAAAGAATTGTAATAACATATCCCGGGTCAAATTAGGATTTATACGAGGGCCTGAACACATCTATATTCAGCGACATTTCAAGATTCATAAGGCATTTTATTAGACCGATGATCTGTTTTATTTGTTTCATTCATGTGATTAATTATTGGTACAAAGAGTAAGAAATCTGCTTTAGAGGGAGTATATGCATGATGGACAGTAATTTACTTTTTTTTCCGTTATAGTTTCAGTGATTTTAGGGATTATTAGACATGCCAAATTACATTTTATTTCATGAGGTTTTTTGTGTCTTTAAATAGTCTCAAAGGACCAAGGGAGTATACCCTGCATTCAAAGGGTTTTGGGTGTTTATTACAAGATCATAATCCAGGCTTGTGGCATTTTTTAGCCATCATTGAAATGAGGAATATCTCAATGTATAGACTGCTATTTTGTAGCATCAGGTACGCCCGTAGGTAACTTTGCCATTCTAAAGTGATACAGCATATATTTTGCCTTTACCTTTTAAAGGGTTGTAGACTTATGGCGTGTGCAACCTTACAAAACCTACTGTTACTGTCCCATTAGTTACTAGTCTTTGGCCTGTCGATACGGAAGAGAATCTCAGCAGGATGGAAGTATCCCAGGTACTGTACGGTCTCTGGAGTGGTGTCGTCATGGTAGTGGCCTCCATCGCCATGGTGGCTATAGCAATGGGTGTGCTCCACCCGCAGGTCCAGCCCCTAGACAGAAAGCAAACTTTACTTTGAGAAAATGGACATTGAATGCAGGATGCACAGGATGACAACATAATATCTACAGTCTCAGAAACAGGCAAACAACGCATGTCTGGGACCATTGCCCTTCATTTACAACGCTCAGACGTCCCACATATATATTGGAAAATGGCTCCAGGCTCAGTCTCCTAACAATATTTTGCTGTTTCTCTAGATATGTTTTAGAATGGGTATATGTGTGCAACATTTGATAAAGCACTGTTGTCAAGCCAGGAGTGGACCAGGTACATGGTGTGATCCTAGACAAATCATTTTATTCACAATATGCTTCAGTTACTTACCTGTACGTTGGACAGCCACAAAAAATAACTAACGTTGTCACCTTAATTATACAATCTTAGACTTCAGAGCTACACCCCTGCATTGGAGCGACCTAGTTGCATGAGTGTACTAAACATTTTACAGTTTTCTTAGGATTGCTTAGTACTAAATCTTGCCCATGATATCCCATAACTCGATATAATTTCACATTTCAAGCCATTTCTGCGCATGAGAAATTTTAAAGAAGCAGAGCGCAATCACTTTTTATGCAAATCCATCTTTACTGTTTTGTTAAATTCTGTGGGAACAAAAAAAAGCATTTGCAATGCAATAGGTCTCGCATTTGCAAAAGTTTAAGCTATTGGCATTGTAAATTACAGTGCCTTATGTATCTGTTTTCATAATTAACACATAGATAAAAGGCATTGTCATTTACAATGGCAAGAGCTCTAATTCTTGTAAATGCGAGACCCGTTTCATTTAAATGAAGGGGCCACCATTGTCTCGGGCTGCTTGTAAAGTGAAAGCATGCATGGCGCGCTGAAGGCTGCAGGAAAGCATGTCGTGCCTGCAGTACAAGAAACTCATTTAAGAAAATAGTGCTTAAAGACTAAATAAGTTTAACTGCAACAAATGATGGACAGAATGCTGAATGATTCAAACATTCTCCCCCAGTCAAGAGATCTGGGTTAAATCCATTGTTCTTTTGCCCACTAATAAGACATACCGTGTAACAACGGAAGTAAAAGGGCCAGTCCTCATGGGAGGTTACAAATAAAGACAAGTTGGTACTAAGGAGGGACTAGGAAGCCTATAAACGAATCAGAAGCCAGCATTTACAAAAGATAATGACACAAGCCAATACAAAATATGGGCTCAAAAACAGCATGCCTCGCAGAGTACAGCATGCACTGCCCAGACTCGTCCTAAAAACAACAATACCACTGGCATTAATAAAAGAGATAATAACACACATTATTGATATTTGTTTGCACAGTTTTCTATGCTGAGGAGCAGGCTCGGGGTGGTCTTAGAGCCTCTTTACTATGAGGAGCTACAGCGTGGGCATCAGGGGAGTCTCCGAGGGGAAGAGAGGCTATGGAAGACCACAGAATGCAAACTACAGGTCCCACAATGCACTGGGAGATAGAATGCCTCTCTAGATAACCCGACAAAAAGAAGTCTTTGCTCTGGCATGTGGTTTAATATTTGTATGAGCCAGTCACTGCCTCCAAGAAGTCTGCGCAGAGGGTGGGTGTGAGGGAGGGCGATGCACCCCTCTGCCCCCCTCCGGCCTTTGCACCCCCAGCATGACCAGGACTCAGGGGTGCACAGAGCCAGGGCAGGTTATCACAGGGCGGGAAAAAGGATGACTGTGGAAGAGTGAGACTGGAGCAGTGTGTGGGAGGGAGGGCGCTCAGGGCCTGGGAACATTCTAGCTCCCAATCTGATAGCGCGCACTATTTCGACCCTAGAAGGAGAAAGGCTTAGTTGGCTCTGCTGGGATTGAAACGTGTGACCTGGAGGGTCAGAGGTTTACCTTACACTAAACTGGCACCTACCTCCCCCACCCATCACCAGGGGTGGAGTTAACTCTTACGGTGACTCTGTAGTCGGTAAACTTTTCCCCGTTCTGAACTGTGAGTGAGCCCTCCCAACTAGTGGCCGACTGTGAAGGAGCCGCTAGACCTGTACGTGATGCACCCAGGGATGTCTCCCCGCTGCACCAAGGTGAGTTCAGAATAGGAGACCTTTGGGGATCTGTTTGGATGCAGGAAGGCACGCGCTTGTGTCGAGAAACAGATGGGAGTGTTCAAGAGGTGAGCCCCCCCAAAGAAGCGAGGCACCTACTACCTTACACTAGGATGAGAAGGTTTTGAAAGCCCAAAACCGGTACATTTCACAAATATATAAAGATAGGCGGAGATGGGGGAAGAGAGGAGAGCTGAAAGTTAAACACAGTCTCCGGCCCCTCTAACATATAAAACACTCACCCTGGAGCTGAGACCGAACTTGGGGTGCGGGGGTCTTCGTGATCCACCCAGGGCTGTCTCCCTGCTGCACCAAGGTGGGTTCAGAATAGGAGACTCTTGGGGTTCTGTTTGGATGCAGGAAGGCACGTGCTTGTGTCGAGAAACAGATGGGCGTGTTCAAAAGGGGAGCCCCCCCAAAGAAGCGAGGAACCTACAACCTTACACTAAGATGAGCAGATTTTGAAAGCCCAAAACTGGTACTTGGAATGGGTTCGTTTCAGCCGCTGTGATGGCATATTCCTTGCTATCTGAACGCGGTGAAAAAAGTGGCACCCGGTCCCAATATAGGCAGAACCGTTCACATGATGATACCATGCAAGGTGGTGCTGAAAATAAGCTAGCTGAATACAAAGCATACGTGCAAGGGAAATAGGCTTGCTAAATACAAAGCATACGTGCAAGGGAAGGACACCCGGAATGCAAATGTATGTGTGTGCCTATAGGTGTATCGCTAAACATGCGAGGAGGCATTACGCTGGGGATGATTCACGGGGGAGGAAAGGCAAAGGCATAAGAGTGTCTAGGGCAACTGCACCTGCCAGGGGGTAGAGTCGATGGAATGGAGCTCCTGTTCATGAAGTCTGGTATACCCATCCTACTGAGGCACAAGGAAATGGTACTGAGAGAGCGCAAACTGACTTAAATGTATGAGTACATCACACTTATCTGTAGTAAGCACAAATCATGAGGAGAAATGCCATGAGTGCTAATAGTATCTGCAATTATATTCTAAATGTATAGCTAATATAGAGATTTAAGTAGAAGTGGAACTAATACAGAAATGTGTGACACTATATGATTTTATTAGATGTGATTATTCCTGAATCCATGTCGTGTAGCTGTTAAAATGTAAGATGGTAGGTGGTTAAACGCAGAATGTGGTAGGCCTCAGGGCCAGAGCTGGAGGGAAAGGGAAGGTGTTTCTTTTCACGACACAGATTGTATTAATGTTTTGGTCATTGCATTAATGGGCCAAGATTTATAAAAATGTTTACTGAATAATAGAATAAGAGTATTAACATGCTTTAATTAAAGAAGAAGTTGAATGCTATAATCATTATGAGAAATATTGTAGGCCTGAAATGTTTTAACATTGATTTACACGTACATGTCTGGGCTGAGAAATGTTGCAAGCCTTTTTAGAAGTCTATGAGAGTTGGGTTCTTGGCTGCAGATATCTGTCTGCACAGGAAAAGGGGGGATCCAATTATAAATGAATGAATAGAGGTCTGTTCAGTAGACGGCCCAGACATGGAGGAGGGTTCTGGAATGTTTAAGGGGTATCAGCGGGCCGGAGAAGAGTCTGAGAAGCAAGGTCAACTCTAACGTATGAGGCCCAATACAAAGCATCATGGAAAAAGCCAGAAGCTACACCACGTGAGGGGCGTCTCGCAAGGGGCGTCTCAAATGTTGTTGACTGTTTTGTATTAGGGACAGCACCCCTGGGTGGAGTTAGAGCAGAGACCTGAGGACCCTTTAGAGAGCGGATGGGTAGGCAGAGAGGGGTCATGACTGGAGAATTATAGGTTTTCACCAAGAGACTTAGAGTGGGTGACTTCCCTTGGGGGTCATTCACTGCTGACACCTTTATTTAGGTTGGGACTTGGTTAAGTAGGGATACCATCTAGAGCAGGGTAGGGACAGCCTAACCTGTGCGTTTTTCCTCCAACTTAAATGAAGGAGAGATATGCGTCAATGCTGATAGCTTTATTATTCTTAGAACTTGTGTTAGTGATTTCCGTTGCTCGTCTGAGGGCTTTCCGAGAGCACATGTATGTAATTGGACCTGTGTATCTCGTGAATCTCATTCTGAGATGTCTGTATTTGCAGCTTATCATATCTTTACAATAAACTTTTGAAAGCTAGAAGTTGTTTGTGATCTTTGGGAGCAGAGTCCTTTATTGGGTGAACTAACTTGCAGAGAGGTGCACTTTCTTTCCTCACAGACAGGCAACAAAGGTTCAGTCGACCAGATCGAGGTTTAGATCAATAGTGGTAAAGTATCGATCAAAATCTCGCCCTTTCAGTTGGTAGCTATAGAGGATGGTTGCCTTCTTGAGGACGGTGACCTAGGCCAGGTTAGCTTACCCCAAGGCCCCTAGAGATCGATGATCGGAAGAACAGCCCGCTGAAGAAGATCCGGATGACGTGAGACAGAAAAGGCAGCAGTATCGGTCGAGAGTGAGTATAAAGGGTTATGCGTGTTAGATTGCGGTGTTTTGTATTGTATCTATGTTGTAATGTCTGGCGGAGTTGAATGTCTGTAGAGTGACTGTGGAACAGGTTGTGAGCGCGCGCAACCGGTGGAAATCTTAAGTTCAAGGAGAGCTTAAGTGGTTCGGGTGTATCGGACACCCAGAGTAATTGTCAACTAGTGTGAAGGGGGTCATGAGGTACCATTGATCATCCGAAAGACCGAGATAGGGGGACCGTAAGAGTGAGTGCGTGAGTAACGGACGCTGGTCGGAAGTTACTGTGTGTGTAAGCAACCTATCAGAGAGACGATAGACATTTCGTCAGTTGTGTTGACAATTACAGATAGACTGTGGACGTACAGTCGAGAGAAGTGACCGCTTGGTCGGAAGTAGTCATTTTTCGGTGTATGAATGGGACGCATGCATAACCGGGAGACGAGTTGAGAAAGGAGGGGTGCTGCTGCGAAGCGGAGAAAAGTGACGTCAGAAAGTGTCGCGACGTGATTGGCCGACCGGAGAAAGACCGCGCTGTGATAGGCCAGCTAGCAAAGACGTCAGACAGGGTCGCGACGTGATTGGCCGACCGGAGAAAGACCGCGCTGCGATAGGCCAAGCTAGCAAAGCCGCGACAGGATTGGTGGATTGTCATCAGGAAGTAAACAGAGTAGCGAGGCTGGATATTGTGCGCATAATTATGAAGTGTTTTAAATGGCTGAAAGCGGTGTTTAAAAAAGAGAAGCGGGGATCGTATGAAGGGGAAGAAGCCCCGCCGGAGGGTACGCCGGCTCGTTACATGGCAGTGAATGTTGGGTTGCATACGATCCTCTGGATATCAGAGTGGAGTAAGATTACGGAAGGAAATGAGGAACTGACGTTCCCGAAGTACGGGACGTTCAGATTAGAGGTGTTACATCGATTAAAATCAGTCATGACCTCAATGAGACCCTTGCCTAGACCGACCCAGTTTGAAGCCCTTGAAGCATGGATTAGGGCAGCGCATGAAAAGAATATGAACAGACGACAAGAAAGGGTGAAACGATCGGTAAGGGCAGTGCAGGATGCCAGGTGGGATGCGGATGCTAAAAGATGGAGAGTGCATAACTTGGAAGTAAATAAACTGTACCCAGTGTTAGAGGTGCCCGTAAATAAAAGCCCCCTAGAAGAAGATGATGAGAGCGAAACAGAGGACAGCCTGATAAACAGATTATTGACAGACAGGCCACCCCCGTATAATAGAGCAGGGGGAGAGGTCGAGCATACAGAAGGAGAAAAGGGGGGCAATGCAGGAGAGCATAGACCGCTTCCCAGTTCAGAGTGGGATCCTGAGGCAAAGAAAGAGCTGTCCCAGCCTAGTCAGGTGCAACAGGTAGTAGGGAGGTTTGTGGTACAAAGAGCGCCGGAAACGGAAAGCGCCACATCCTACCCATTACCAGATGCACTACAGGTACCTGTTACCATAGGTCCTATAATATCGATATATGACCAAGAGAGAGCAAGAGGGGAAGAACGGGTACGGAAAGACAGAGAAAGAGCAGAGAAGGCAAGGAGGAATGATACGATTAATTCCCCAAGTCAGATGCCGATACCCAGAGAGTGGAGCACCCCGATGCACACAGCAGGGGACCCAGGAGGAGATCCTGGGGGCCCTAGATGGCCAGTGGATCTGAGGGGATCTGGACGAAAATCCTTTCAAGAGCTAAATGAGTACATGAAGCAGTGGGATGAGGCAGTGAAGGCTCAAAAGTGCATCATAGCTGCGGAAGCTGAAAGGGAAAGTCAGGACAGCCGAGCTCGGACTCACTGCGGGGCTGGGGAGAGCAGCCCGGAGTGGGACTGTAGAGAGAGAGAGAGTAGGGGAGTCACCCATTGGGCCCGGAGAGGAGATAGAATAGACCTGGAAAACGGGGGCCCCGGGAGTGGAGGGGTGGCGCGCCCAATACTCAGTGAAGGGGAGAGGAGAGCGCAAGAGTACAGAAACAGCTTTAAGTGTCCACACTGTGTGCCCGGCACCAGAGAACTGAATGGGAGTTGTGAGAGGTCGCACCATAGACCCTGTGATGACGGAAATGAGCGCAGCTCAGGGAATATGGGGAACCAGGAAGGAGCGTATCGGATACTGAGCGATACTAGGCAAAGGGAGAGTAGCGACCAGAGGGAAAATAACAGAGAGGCGCACGGTGAAAGGAGAGAAGAAGAAGAGAGTGGGCAGAGAAAGAGTGGGGGTAACAGGCCCGTGTTCCATCACCTTCCAAGATCGGATGGCCGAGCATGGGACCTGGAGAGATGGGAGCAAGGGAGGGCACCCATTAATTCTCCCGAGCCCAAACGCAGAGCTCGAAGTTGGGATGGTAGGGAGACCAGTGAGCCCCCTTCGAAAGACATATTGCGAGCTGAGATAAAAGCCAAGAGACTCGATGTCGCCAGTTTAAGGTCAGACCTGGATGACATGGTAGATGGTACCCTGCCTTTAGAAAGAATGGAAATGTATGAACAGGATGAAATACTGTATATGGCAAAGGACATTACTCGAAAAGCGAGAGCAGTCCATGAGAAGTTAGTCGAACTAGCAGGCAAATATATGGTGGACTTGTCAAGAACCAAAGCATTACAGGGTAACCACAGGCTACATTATACAGATCGAGACCTAGATGAGAGGAGAACGATTGGGCTGAAAACGCACATAAGGGAACTGATCGCTGGAATAAGGACATGGAGGGCACTAGATAAGTGGGAAGAGAGGTGGTCCAAGAAAGGGACCGGCAGGAGAAGCACGCTTGGTATGACACCAGGAGGACAGCAGGGAATAGAAGCTTACCCTTTGCGTGAAGTCGCAAATGGGAACTATGTACATGTCCCTTGGAGTAGGGGAGATTTAGCTGCTTTTACCACCTCCTTCCCCAAACTACGGGAAAACCCAGTGGAGTGGTACAAGCAAGTCGAGAGGTTTGTAAAAATCTCAAAGGTCCTATGGATAGATCTGAACACGCTGTTTGACATTGTAGTACCAGGCGATCTGTGGACAGCATGCAAGGTTAGCGCTGAGTGGCCCACAACGGAGCCAGAGAGAGATGCTAAGACTAATGGGCCGTCCGAGATTGTGATGGCAAAATTCGAGAGAGTGATGACTTGGCTGAAAGAGAAAGTGCCAATGCAAGACATAGATTGGGTCAGAATAGACCGAACAAGACAGGAACCCAAAGAGACAGTCCACGAATATTACGAGAGATTGCTGAAGGCGTTTAAACAGTATAGCGGCTTGGATGTAATGGATCCAAAAGACATAGGGCAATTCGTGTCCAAGTTCGTCCTGGGACTGAGACCGGATATTAGTTTAATGATTCAGCAACACTCGATTTGTTGGCAAAGTAAACCCCTAGATGAAATACTGAGATATGCCAGGTACTGCTGTGATGAGATAGACTCCAAGGCTAAGAAACTAAAAGAAAAGTTGATGGTGGTACAGATGCAGGCAGCAGGAAAGGGGGGACAACAGCAACAGCAGCAAGGAACAGGTACAGGAGGAAAGAAGCAGTATAGTCAGAACAAGGGCAATGAGGAGAGTTCTACCTTTAGACCCAGAATAGACATAGCTGCCTTGAAGAAAACGACTAGGTGCCACCAGTGTAACGAGGTGGGGCATTGGAAACGCGAGTGCCCCTACAATGTAGAGATAGGAGAGCAAGAGATAGAGGAGGAAGAGGTCCAGAGCGCGCCTACAAGAGGGGTGACGCCATACCAAGGAAAGGTGCTCAAAGGGGGGGGGGCTCCTCCCCGAGCCCAGTTCCCGCAGCCTCCTCGAGTAGGGACTGTGGGTAAGACCTATAGACAAATGCCCCTGTTTGTGGAAGGTGAAGAGTGCTATTATGTGGACCCATTAACCGGACAGAGAGTGGAAAGAGAAGACTGCACCCTTGGGGCAGCCTTAGAGGTGGATCAGAGGGGACCCTATGTCGAAGCAGAAGTAGCAGGGTGCCCTACGACATTTCTAGTGGACACAGGAGCCACTAGGTCCACGATCAGATCAGCTGCAGTTCCAGACCTGCCCATGTCTGGAGAGACCATACAAGTGGTAGGGGTCGCAAACAGGAGAATAACCAGCCAATTGACAGAACCGGTACAGGTGAAAATAGGGAAGTACAGCGATGAGCACCAGTTTGTGGTTTGCGATTCAAGTCCTGTGTGTCTGCTAGGGAGAGACCTGTTGTGTAAATTGAATTGTACTATATACTGTACACCTCAGGGAGTGGAGGTATTGACCAATGATGATGACGCAGATTTCAAAGTTGCAAACTCAAGAATATGCGTGGAGCTGTACCCTACTTTGACAGTAGATGAGCTCCCCTGGGACTTGAGAGAGACAGTGGCACCAGAAGTATGGGATTTCACTGGGGAAGAGATTGGATTGGTCAAAGGGGTGGACCCAGTGAAAATTGTAGTGAAACCGCATGCTGAGTTCCCAAGAACACCCCAATATAAATTGACTCCAGAAACGATTGCAGGCATAAAACCCGTGATCGAGTCCATGATTAAACAGGGAATACTGAAAGAAATCGTGGGTAGTCCATGCAACTCCCCGATTATGGGTCTGCAGAAACCAAATGGGAAATTTCGGATAGTGCAGGACCTTCGAAAGATTAATAACATAGTCGTTTCGTGTTGTCCAGTGGTACCGAATCCATCAGTGATACTGTTTCAGATTCCATTCCAAGCTGAGTGGTTCACTGTGATCGATCTTTGTCAGGCTTTCTTTTCGATCCCTCTGGACGAAGAAAGCCATTTTCTTTTCGCATTTAAGCTGGAAAATCGCGTCCTAACATGGTGTCGTATCCCTCAGGGGTATACAGAGAGCCCATCGATCTTTAACCAGCTTTTGAAGAAAAATCTTGAAAGTCTAGTGCTGCCCCAGAAGTCAGTTCTGGTCCAGTACATAGACGACCTCCTTGTGGCGTCAGAAACAGAAGAAGCTTGTAGGGAGGACTCCATTGCTTTGTTAAATCACCTAGCTGCCAATGGGCACAAGGTGTCCCCGGGAAAATTGCAGTACTGCCTGACAGAAGTGCAGTACTTGGGACACAGAATAGAGAAAGGCAAACGAAAGGTGTCACCAGACAGGATAGAGGCGATCATGAAAATGAATGCGCCTAAGACACAGAGAGAGGTCAGGATGTTCCTAGGGATGGTGGGTTATTGCCGACAGTGGATCGTGAACTTTTCACTGAAAGCAAAGCCCTTGCAAAAACTGACGCACAAAGAGGTGAGCGATCCGGTACCATGGGACAAAGACTGTTTGATGGCATTCTTACAGCTGCGAGAGGACCTGTGTCGTGCTCCGGCATTGGGAATGCCTGATTACAATAAACAATTTTTTCTTTACTGTTGTGAGAGAGAAGGTTGCGCGTTGTCTGTGTTAGTCCAAATCCATGGGAATGCCCGTAGACCAGTTGCTTATTTCTCGGCTACTTTAGACCCAGTAGCCGCAGCGTTGCCCGGATGTCTCAAATCCGTTGCTGCAACGGGTGTCAGCATTGAGAGATGTGAAAATATCGTCATGGGGCACCCGTTAGAGGTGTGCGTGCCCCATTCTGTTGAACTGTTGATGACCAGGACCAAAACACAGCATCTGACCAACAGCAGGCTCACGCGCTATGAGCAAGTTATTCTTGCTGCAGAGAATGTGACCCTCAAGAGATGCTCTGTTTTGAACCCTGCCACCTTGATGCCACTTCCAAATGATATCGAGGATGATGATGAATGTACAGACCATGACTGCCTTGATGTGACTGAACTATGCACCAAACCCAGACCCGACATCGTAGATGAGCCACTGACCGACCCAGACGAAATTTTCTTTGTCGATGGCTCATGTGTAAGAGACGAAGTTGGGCAGTTGAGAGCAGCTTATGCTGTTTGTACAATTACTGGAGTTGTGGAAGCTGGGTGCCTGGAAGGAGTACACTCCGCTCAGGTAGCCGAGATTATTGCCCTGACACGTGCTTGCTTGGCAAGCAATCAAATTCGAGTCACCATATACACCGACAGCCAATATGGTTATGGGGTAGTTCATGATTACGGGCAGTTATGGTCTCAAAGAGGGTTCATGACCTCTTCAGGCTCTCCCATTCGCAATGGAGAGTTTGTGCGCCTGTTGTTAGAGGCGTTGCAATGCCCAGCAGGTATCGCAGTTGTAAAGTGCACCGCACATACCAGAAATGAGGACTTTGTTTCAAAAGGCAATAGATATGCAGATGAAGTTGCGCGGTATTGCGCGGAGCAAGGGTACTCTTTCACAGAGGTGGAAGTGGGCGGAATAAATGTAAGAACTGAATTAGCCATGATATTGGAAACTGTTGATACTTGGGATGAACTGTCAAACATGCAAGAAAATGCTCCTGATTCTGAAAAAGAAACATGGGAAAAGGCAGGATGTGTAATGGGTGAGTCCCATTTTTGGGTCTCAGCAGACGGCAGAGCAGTGTTGCCCAATGAGATGGTGAGTCCAATGGCTAGACTCATACATGGTCCCGTACACTTAGGGAGAGATGCTATGCTGAGAGTGTTTAGACAGACTTGGTACAATCCTAAGTTTAGAATAGCAGCAGAAGCAGTGTGCCAGCGTTGTGTGACCTGCCAGCAGCTGAACGTAGGAAAAAGAACACCAGTTGCACTAAGTCACATAGGAAGGTCTGGAGGTCCATTCAATCGAATGCAGATAGATTTCATTGAAATGCCAAGGTGCAACCGCCTCCGCTATGTCCTGGTGGTTGTTTGTGTGTTCTCCAGATGGGTTGAGGCATACCCTACACGTAGGTGCGACACCCTCACAGTGGCCAAGTTACTGCTCAGGGAACTCATTCCGCGCTTCGGGGTGCCGGCCTTTTTGGAATCAGATAGGGGAACACATTTTAACAGCGAGCTTGTGAAGATGATTTGTGTAGCGTTAAATATCGATCAGAAGCTGCATTGCAGTTACCGACCAGAAGCCTCAGGAATTGTGGAGCAGATCAATGGCACGATCAAGGCCAGAATAGCCAAAGTTTGTTCCTCAACGACCCTGAGTTGGCCTGATGCCCTGCCATTGGTTCTCATGAGCCTTCGTAGTACCCCAGACAGAAGAACGGGGTTATCACCACATGAGGTGTTAATGGGGAGAGCAATGAGGCTGCCATCTGTCCCAGCTACTGCACTGTTAAATATCACAGATGATATGATCCTGGACTATTGTAAGGGGCTGTCTGACGCCATTCGTTCTGTGTCCCTTCAGGTGCAGGCTGCTGAGGTTCCAGCGTGCCAGGGCCCGTGCCATGACCTGTATCCTGGGGACTGGGTCCTGGTGAAAAAACATGTGAGAAGAAGCTGCTTGGATGTTCGTTGGCGTGGGCCCTTCCAGATCATCCTGATCACGAACACAGCTGTGAAGGTGGGAGGCCTGCCCAATTGGATCCACGCGTCACATACGCGAAGGGTTCCAGCACCCCTGGAAGAAACAGCTCCTCTCTCGGATAGACGTCCAGCAGAGGACAGAGAAGCCATAGAGGGGGCTAGCCAAGCTGTAGAGGTGCCAGCGGAAGCAGGGGACGAGTCTGACCAAGCTGAGGACGGTCAGTACAACAGCGAAACGGAAGACGCTACAGAAGGAGAAAGTAGCTGGGAGTACGAGTCAGACACTGACAGGTCTGAGAGAGAGAGAGAACAGACAAGAAGGAGAAGGAGTAGAAGGGCACGTGGAGAAGCAAATTGGCCGCAAAGAAGGAGCTCTAGCCTGAGGTCAACTCCAGAAGTAACCCTTCCTCCGATATCAGAAGACTCAGACCCAGAAGAAGGTGCTCAGGGCGCTGAAGCACCCGACCGAAGAAGGTCAAGAAGAGTGCGTGTGCCTAACAGAAGATACTCCACACCTGAGTGGACATATCTGGCGACAAATGTCTGTGAAACCGGAGACAGGGAGGATCCGAGCGGTGGTGGTGTCCAGTTCTGAGCCCATTATCACCGTGGAAATACGACTGATGGTACCCGGTGTCGAACAAGAAGGGTCACTAACATTCATGCTCCCCAGACCTCCCCGCCTCAGCAAGTTAAAACACATGTTTCTTTCAGAATTGCAATTCCCCGACTTTGGTACAACGATAACAGCACATGAAGAGCACAATCTTCGCTTGGAAATATTGAACTATGCTATTGAAGCTGCAAGCACAAACCTGATAGTAGACTGTTAAGGACTTTGTAAATAAAGCAAGCAGAAAAAGAAGATTACCTAGCGCCCAGGAAGCAGAGAATTTTAGGGAACTTCCCTTGAGTTGATGGAGAAGGGCTAGGGTTGTCTTTTTTGAACTGTTAAAGGACTTTTGCGAAGAAGGTTGTCAGCTTCCAGTTGTGTGGATTCTAAAGACAAAAGGATTACAAAGAGACTGTAAAGGAACGAGAGGAAAAGAACTTTTTGCTAAGATAAGAGAGAGCCATATTGTCTGACGAAATGGAGGCCGGCACCCAGAACCGCAGAGCTAAATGTATAATAGGTACACTAATAGTAGGAGTGATAATATTAATAGCTTTAGTGGTAACAATTTCTTATGTAAAGGGACATGAGGAAGAGGCAAAGGTAACTGATGTGAATTCTGTAGAAACGCTTACACCTACTGTTGCTGGTGAGAAAAGAGAAAACACTCAAGAGAAAGCGTTATTAGCTGCAGAAGCCCGCAGGTTACACGTAGATGAGTCCCAAGGAGACTTTAGGTCAAATGCTTATGCTAAACTCTTATATGAATACGTGGATGCCATGGAGGTTAAGGATTGCTACGTCTGCATGCAGTTGCCGGCGTCTGTAGATGAAGGTATTAGATACCATCACCTCCCTCTGACATATGGCATTACATGTAGCTTATTGCTTAGTATATTTTATGAGAGAGATAGTTTCGAATACTATTTCTCCAATTATGATTCAGTGTTGCCAGAAGTCCCAAATTATAAGCAGATGAACAAATGGGACTACTGGAAGAGTGAAGACAGATTGGCCAAGTTCTTCATTCCTTGGATTACCTTAGATACTTCACATGCCCGTAGAAATAACCTGACATGCAAGGTGTCAGAAGTCGAGAAGAAGTTCATAGGGCAGGTGGATGATCGTTACAGAAGACAAAAGATTTTGAAAAAATCAGGACAATGGAAAACAGATTGGACCGAGGAAGAAAAGGCACACAAGAGAAAGGGTAGTAGTGGTCCAATAGCTTTAGATAAGACGCAGAGAGGAAAGCTATGTCTTCACCGAGCCAAAACGTATTATGAAAATGTATACGTGGGAGAAGTAGACTGTGAACATGCTTTCAATATAGAGTACTATACTAAGGATTTCCTGAAGGGAATGCAAGTGATTCCAAATGTGTATTTTGTATGTGGAAGAAATGCCTACGTGAGACTACCTGACAACTGGTATGGATCATGTTACTTAGCAATTGTCTTCCCCAAAATATATCATGCACAAGACTTAGTGATCATTGAGGGCAAGACATCATCGAGGGGAAAGAGGGATGTAGGCGATGCAGAAATGGTTGGAGATGTCTTTGGAGCTATGTTCCCTCTTTTAGGTCTAATCCTTAATGATGTTAAAATTAGACGGCTGGCAACAGTCGTCGACAGGTTGTCTGCCAGCACTGCTCAGTCCTTAATGCTGGTAGAAGGAGAGATGCAATCGATAAGGGCTATGGTTCTTCAGAACCGTCTTGCATTAGATGTCCTATTAGCAAAAGAGGGCGGAGTCTGTAAGGCTTTGAAGGTCCAGGAATGTTGCACTTACATTCCAGACAATTCGAAGCCCCTTGAGAAAGTTATTAGGAACATAACTAATATTCACAAGGAGATCGAAGATTTGAGTAGAGAAAATGTTTGGGAAAAGGTGGGCCACGGAATGAGGGAAGTTGGAGGGTGGATTTCCACCTTAGGCAAAAGCTTTGTTTGGTATATACTAAAACCTATCATCATAATATTGATCTGTGGGATTATATTGTGGGGATTGGTGAGGGTATTCAAATGGTACAGAGCAAGAAGGTCAGAAAGGGCCCAAAGAGAACAGCTGCAGAGATTGGCTGCCATACAAGATAATCAGTACAGGAGCCTGAGGGCTCTGGAAGCGCAGAGAATGCCAGCAATAACTGCAGTTTAAATGTTAGTGATGACCCCGAGAGGTCATCAAAGGGGGGAACTGAGAGAGCGCAAACTGACTTAAATGTATGAGTACATCACACTTATCTGTAGTAAGCACAAATCATGAGGAGAAATGCCATGAGTGCTAATAGTATCTGCAATTATATTCTAAATGTATAGCTAATATAGAGATTTAAGTAGAAGTGGAACTAATACAGAAATGTGTGACACTATATGATTTTATTAGATGTGATTATTCCTGAATCCATGTCGTGTAGCTGTTAAAATGTAAGATGGTAGGTGGTTAAACGCAGAATGTGGTAGGCCTCAGGGCCAGAGCTGGAGGGAAAGGGAAGGTGTTTCTTTTCACGACACAGATTGTATTAATGTTTTGGTCATTGCATTAATGGGCCAAGATTTATAAAAATGTTTACTGAATAATAGAATAAGAGTATTAACATGCTTTAATTAAAGAAGAAGTTGAATGCTATAATCATTATGAGAAATATTGTAGGCCTGAAATGTTTTAACATTGATTTACACGTACATGTCTGGGCTGAGAAATGTTGCAAGCCTTTTTAGAAGTCTATGAGAGTTGGGTTCTTGGCTGCAGATATCTGTCTGCACAGGAAAAGGGGGGATCCAATTATAAATGAATGAATAGAGGTCTGTTCAGTAGACGGCCCAGACATGGAGGAGGGTTCTGGAATGTTTAAGGGGTATCAGCGGGCCGGAGAAGAGTCTGAGAAGCAAGGTCAACTCTAACGTATGAGGCCCAATACAAAGCATCATGGAAAAAGCCAGAAGCTACACCACGTGAGGGGCGTCTCGCAAGGGGCGTCTCAAATGTTGTTGACTGTTTTGTATTAGGGACAGCACCCCTGGGTGGAGTTAGAGCAGAGACCTGAGGACCCTTTAGAGAGCGGATGGGTAGGCAGAGAGGGGTCATGACTGGAGAATTATAGGTTTTCACCAAGAGACTTAGAGTGGGTGACTTCCCTTGGGGGTCATTCACTGCTGACACCTTTATTTAGGTTGGGACTTGGTTAAGTAGGGATACCATCTAGAGCAGGGTAGGGACAGCCTAACCTGTGCGTTTTTCCTCCAACTTAAATGAAGGAGAGATATGCGTCAATGCTGATAGCTTTATTATTCTTAGAACTTGTGTTAGTGATTTCCGTTGCTCGTCTGAGGGCTTTCCGAGAGCACATGTATGTAATTGGACCTGTGTATCTCGTGAATCTCATTCTGAGATGTCTGTATTTGCAGCTTATCATATCTTTACAATAAACTTTTGAAAGCTAGAAGTTGTTTGTGATCTTTGGGAGCAGAGTCCTTTATTGGGTGAACTAACTTGCAGAGAGGTGCACTTTCTTTCCTCACAGACAGGCAACAAAGGTTCAGTCGACCAGATCGAGGTTTAGATCAATAGTGGTAAAGTATCGATCAAAATCTCGCCCTTTCAGTACCTAGGGGCTCAAGGGTGAGGTGGAAAGCGTGTGACAGAGCCCTGTCAGCGCTTGCTAATCTTGTTCCACTCAATATTTTCGTTGAGTCCCTCCCGGTCTGCCCTTTCCAAATATATCCATTTTGCCTCCTTTTTCGCCAAGATGTTCTCCAAATTGTGCGAATCGCCCACCACCTTTTCAAGGACAGTCCACTTCAGGTCCCTAGGGTCATGTCCTGATGTGTTGAAATGTTGTACCAGCCGCGTGGTCAACTTTTTAGCGCGGATGGTGCTCAGATGTTCCTGCACACGTATTTTTATTTTCCGGGTAGTCAGGCCAATATAATAGAGGCCGCAGCTGCACATCAGTCTGTAAATGACGTGTGTCGTATTGCAGTTGCTGAATCTATTGAGGAACCATGTTCTACCACCACGTAAATTTACCATCTTGGTGGCCTCTGTGAGCCCACAGGCAGAACAGTTTCCACAAGGATAGTGTCCAGCAGGTACAGTGCTGGTATTGACAGTGTTCCTATTGCGTGTGTGGACCAATTTATCTCGTAAATTAGGGGCTCTCCTGAAGGCAAATCGCGGCATGGGCATCTTGTTCTCCACTGTGTCAAGGATGGACCAGTGTTCAAGAGGTGAGCCCCCCCAAAGAAGCGAGGCACCTACTACCTTACACTAGGATGAGAAGATTTTGAAAGCCCAAAACCGGTACATTTCACAAATATATAAAGATAGGCGGAGATGGGGGAAGAGAGGAGAGCTGAAAGTTAAACACAGTCTCCGGCCCCTCTAACATATAAAACACTCACCCTGGAGCTGAGACCGAACTTGGGGTGCGGGGGTCTTCGTGATCCACCCAGGGCTGTCTCCCTGCTGCACCAAGGTGGGTTCAGAATAGGAGACTCTTGGGGTTCTGTTTGGATGCAGGAAGGCACGTGCTTGTGTCGAGAAACAGATGGGCGTGTTCAAAAGGGGAGCCCCCCCAAAGAAGCGAGGAACCTACAACCTTACACTAAGATGAGCAGATTTTGAAAGCCCAAAACTGGTACTTGGAATGGGTTCGTTTCAGCCGCTGTGATGGCATATTCCTTGCTATCTGAACGCGGTGAAAAAAGTGGCACCCGGTCCCAATATAGGCAGAACCGTTCACATGATGATACCATGCAAGGTGGTGCTGAAAATAAGCTAGCTGAATACAAAGCATACGTGCAAGGGAAATAGGCTTGCTAAATACAAAGCATACGTGCAAGGGAAGGACACCCGGAATGCAAATGTATGTGTGTGCCTATAGGTGTATCGCTAAACATGCGAGGAGGCATTACGCTGGGGATGATTCACGGGGGAGGAAAGGCAAAGGCATAAGAGTGTCTAGGGCAACTGCACCTGCCAGGGGGTAGAGTCGATGGAATGGAGCTCCTGTTCATGAAGTCTGGTATACCCATCCTACTGAGGCACAAGGAAATGGTACCTAGGGGCTCAAGGGTGAGGTGGAAAGCGTGTGACAGAGCCCTGTCAGCGCTTGCTAATCTTGTTCCACTCAATATTTTCGTTGAGTCCCTCCCGGTCTGCCCTTTCCAAATATATCCATTTTGCCTCCTTTTTCGCCAAGATGTTCTCCAAATTGTGCGAATCGCCCACCACCTTTTCAAGGACAGTCCACTTCAGGTCCCTAGGGTCATGTCCTGATGTGTTGAAATGTTGTACCAGCCGCGTGGTCAACTTTTTAGCGCGGATGGTGCTCAGATGTTCCTGCACACGTATTTTTATTTTCCGGGTAGTCAGGCCAATATAATAGAGGCCGCAGCTGCACATCAGTCTGTAAATGACGTGTGTCGTATTGCAGTTGCTGAATCTATTGAGGAACCATGTTCTACCACCACGTAAATTTACCATCTTGGTGGCCTCTGTGAGCCCACAGGCAGAACAGTTTCCACAAGGATAGTGTCCAGCAGGTACAGTGCTGGTATTGACAGTGTTCCTATTGCGTGTGTGGACCAATTTATCTCGTAAATTAGGGGCTCTCCTGAAGGCAAATCGCGGCATGGGCATCTTGTTCTCCACTGTGTCAAGGATGGACCAGTTCTTCCGTATGATCTGTCTAATTTTGCTTGATAGGGGATCAAAGGTGGTCACTACTGGTAAACACACTTGCTTCTCTTTTGAGTTACGCTCAAGTAGGGCTTCTCTCGGGGTGTTCAAAGCCCTCTTCCGTGCATGTCTGATGACTTTGGCTGGGTAGTCCCGTTGTTGTAACCTGTTCACAAGTTCAGAGGACTGCTCAAGAAAAGTTTCTGTAGAAGAGCAATTCAGGCGGTAACGCAGAAATTGTCCCACCGGGAGGTTGTCACGTAACGACCTCGGATGGAATGAATGGTAATGGAGGAGGGAGTTCCTGTCCGTGGCCTTGTGATGTACACTAGTTACCAACTTGGAATCTGTCACAGTGATGTCTACGTCCAGATACACCGCAGAGACATTGCTAATGGACCAAGTGAACCGCAAGCTGGGGTCCACCTGGTTCAGCCATTGTAGGAAGTTATTGAGCCGGTCCCCTGTACCTGTCCAGATACAGAGGACGTCGTCAATATAGCGTCTTCACAGGGAGATATTATCTCTGTAGGGATTGGACTCATGGAGGACCACATTCTTCTCCACCTGACCCACATAAATGCAGGCCAGGCTAGGAGCAAATGTGGCCCCCATAGAAGTTCCAGAGGTCTGCAAGTATAATTGTCCCCGGTACTCAAAGAAATTTCTCGTGAGTGCCAACTCGATACATTGCATGACGAAGGTTTGGGGTGTGTCATAAAACCACTCCATCGACCCCAGGGCCCATGCTGCTGCCACCAGCGTGGCGTCCTGGGGGATGCTGGTATACAATGACTCTATTTCAATTGTAACCAGTAATTGGTTCTCAGAGTCAAAAGATATATCTTTCAAGATATTCAGGATGTCAGTCGTATCTTGTACATATGACTCTTGGGTGACCACCGCCTCCCTCAGAAAGAAATCGGCAAACTGGGAGAGGGGTTCCAAGATGGATTGAATCCCTGAAACAATAGGGCGTCCAGGGGGCGGGCGTTGGGGCTTATGGATCTTTGGCAAGATATAAAATGCCGGCACCCTCGGGTTACTATTGATGATAAAGTCCGCCTCTTTGGGTGAGATCCATTTTTTTGCGACAGCGTCTGCAACCAACTGCTTGATGGTATTAGCAAGTTCAGGTGTGGGGTCCCGCGTAAGGGGGTGGTACTTTGTTCGGACACCCAACAATTTCAGTATTTCCGTCTCGTAGTCAGTGGTGTTGAGTACTACTACGGCCCCGCCTTTATCGGCCGGCTTGATGGTGATAGCCAAGTTTTTTTGTAAAGTCCCGACCGCCTGCCATTCTATCCTCGTCATATTGTGACTCAATTTATGTCCAGTAGTTTGTTCCAGGGATTCAATTTCCTGGATGACTCGTTGTTCGAATACAGCCACCTCAGGTCCCAATAGTGATGTAGGGGGGCAAAAGTTAGAAGGCCTATGTAGATTGGTGTTAAAGAGGGAAAGAGGCGTGCTCTCCTTATGCTCCAAAAAACTTATGAAGTTTTATTTTCCTCATCATTTCAGAAACCTCTGTTCTACATAGAAAAGGGTCATGGCTGGGTGTCGGAACATAGTCGCCGATGATGAGAAGTGGGTATACCGGGAATTATTGACCGGGAACCCCCTCGGGTTGTTCTACCGTGAGGTACTCTCTCTATTTCTCACAACTTTTCTGTTGGTGAATGATCTGGTCCTGTGTGATTTATTTTTATAAGTGTAAAGAATACATCCAGACCTTTCTGTTTATGTTATTGGACATATCCAAGGTAGGAGTGATAATTTATATCCCTACCCGGTCTACGCAGAATAAGGATGTTTACATGGGCGAGGCACTAATTGTTTGAAGAGTGAATAATAACTGTGTCAGCCCCGTGCCTGAGGTGCATCATCAGAGCTTTGTGAATAATAACTGCAGGCAGCCCTGCGCCTGAGGTGCATCATCAGAGCTGTGTGAATAATAACTGCGTCAGCCCGTGCCTGGGGTGCATCATCAGAGCTGTGTGAATAATAACTGCGTCAGCCCCGTGCCTGAGGTGCATCATCAGAGCTGTGTGAATAATAACACCTGTGAGCCCCGTGGAGCGGGGGCAGGGAGCTGGCTGCTGAAAACCATTGTGCAGAGCCTTAAGTGAAGAGAGGAGAGGTGCGTCCAGCTGCTGTGAGAGCGGCCATGTTAGATGCGAACACGAGAGGAGTCTTGGCCGTGCCTGTAATCCTGACAGCGGTACGGCGCTGTGTGCTCAGCTAGATACTGCCCAACTCGCTGTGTGGAGAGATCAGGGGCAGCTGCAGTTACCCCTTATGTGCAAGTAATCACCGGGAAGCCCACCAAAGCGCGCGAGGCCACAAGCATCCCTCGGACACGGGGACATGAGCGCCTGCAGAGCCAGAAGACACACGACCACGTTTCTCCGAGGCGAGGCAGGAATGCCTCAGAGAAACCAGTGTCTTTTTGCGATTCGGGGGCGTGGTTTTCGTTCTCTCCTTGACAAACAACGAGGAGGGGGCGGAAAGCAGAGGGAACAGACGCCCACCACTAGAAAAGGGGCGGGGCTTATAAAATGAGAAACGCCCCCGAATCGCAAAAAGACGGGGCCTGAACCGAGTGACGCCCCTCTCCTCCAATGGCTAGCCAGCATTTACAAGGCCAGCCAATGGAGAAGAGGGGCGGGTTCAAGCCCCCATACTGGAAAACATAAAATCTTCGGCTCCGCCCACTGCTTACAGCAGTGCGACGAGGCCTCAACCTAATCAGCACCGAACGTTGAACGTAGCATCAAATGTTTACTGCATCAACGCCTCTAAGGATTCCTATAACAAGATTCAGGACCTTGTTCTACAATTTGAAACCGTAAACCAACCCATGTCCTGCAGAAACCTCAAGAGACCAAAAAGCATCCATACCCAGAAGAGCAAGGGAACCGAACATAAAGAGACCAAAATTACCTCCCAAAAGGGCTGACCTTCTACAGTGGAGATCCCTTGTGTAAATCCTTTTCATCTCCTGTCCACTGAACATTAAAAGTGGGACTTTATACAATGCTAAACTTTCCCCTCATGGATCTTCCTTTAAAATATTGGACTGGTTGCTCTTAATTCTATTGTATTGTATATAAAAAACCTTTGTATTTGAAGCATCTGGATAGACAAATATATATGCACGCTCGCTTTGGTATATTTGCACTCACAATGTTGTATCACTATGCTGGGGCACATTTTAGCAAATAATGTTTGGCAATGTTGTCAACAAATTGCAGCGTGCTTTGGCCTATTGTTTAAAAATGTTGATAAAACGGAACACCTGAAAAATACAGATATGTTTCTTGTGCAATCTGTTTGCAAGATACAACTAATACAGATGTACTGTATCATAGGAGTGAAATAAAGGCAACAGCAAAGTCCCTTTTCTTTACGACTAAAATATTTTTGTCACTATTATACATATATTGTTTATGACGTGTATTTTGTGTATCAGTCATTAATCATATATCCCAAATAAAGTGAAAAGCAGTTTATGGCATGATTAGAACAATGAATTATACATCAATTGCTGAGTGGTAGACCGGTCAGCCTTAGGGTAGTCCACCCCCAAATCTTTTGCGTTTGTTCTCCATTTTTGCTGATCTCATTTTTGCTAGGCATAGGACTCTGTGCATTTTACTACTACTAACTAGTGCTAAAGTGTATGTGCTCACTCCATAAAACATAGTAACGTTAGTCAATCCCCAATTGGCACATTTAATTTACTAGTAAGTCCCTAGTAAAGTGGTATTACATGTGCCCAACGCCTATAAATTAAATGCTACTAGAGGGCCTGCGCACTGATTGTGCCACCCACTTAAGTAACCCTTGTCTCAGGCCTGCCATTGCAGTCAGTGTGTGCAGTTTTAAACCACCATTTCGATCTGGCAAAATAAACTGTTTTCCAGGCACAAACCTTCCTTTTTAATACATATAAGTCACCCCTAGGGTAGGCCCTAGACAACCTAGAGGGTAGGGTAGGGTGCAGTGTATTAAAAGAAAAGTAGGCTGTGTAATTTAAAGTTTTACGTGTCCTGGTACTAAAAAACTCTTAGATTCCTTTTTCACCACTGCAAGGCTTACCTCTCGCATAGGATAACATTGGAAGTTACCATATTACATTCAATGAGCTGTAATTTCCAAACTGTAGTAGGTAAACAGTTCATGTTTGGAGTCTTTGGAAGTGTAATGAAAAATCCTCTCTTATAGTAAAGTCAGGCTTTAAATTACAATGTTAAAAATGTCACTTTTAGAAAGTTGACATTTTCCTGCCTAGGACGTTTGGTGCCTGTAGCCTGTCTCTGGGTCACATGACTGGTTATAGCTGACAGTTGGGCTTTGTGTATCCCTCGGAGACTGCCACACACAATAGAGAGATTGTGTGCTTGGATGAGCCATCACTGGCTGGATGGGAAGGAGGGGCTGGGTACAGCCCCACTTACACTTAAATAGACTGTGTCCTGTCTCCACATAAAGGGCTGCATACGCCCAGTAGTTAGTCTGTAGCCAGGACAGGGAGGGCGGTATACCTGGGGACTTCAAATGGAAACCTCTATAAACTTCTCCCAATTCAAAGGCAGAAATGGGTATAAGTGGTGAACCTCAGACACCAAGTCTTGAATTCACTTCTTGAACTGTGGATACTCTGCCAGGAAGAAGGACTGCTGTGTTGTTGAAAGGACTGCCACTCTGCAGGACTGGTGTTTAAAGGAACTGCTGCCCTGCTGTCCTGACCTACTGCTCTCTTGCGTGGGTGAGAAGGCCTGGACCTTCATCTGTTGAACCCAGGACTCCAAAGTGACTCCAAGGGCTAGCTGGCGGGCCTCCTGACTAGTGCCTCTGGGACAGAAGGCTCCAACAACCTTGAACCCAGCACCTAGACTTAGCCATCTATGAGTCCTACCCTGCCAAGTGGTGCAACCCCAGCTCATCTGTAAACCCAGCAGAACCGTTGCAGCTCCTCTGCTGCGCAGCGCAACCTCAGGCAGAGCTGATGCTTGGTCTCTGCTGTAAGGGTTCTCCCAACTCAAAAACTCAACATAGACCTCAGATCCCAAATCAGAACCACCTCTTCTGGGAAGCTTTCCTGACATAGGTCCTCGCATCGCAAATCTCTCAACGACGGCAGTCTCAATGATGATGCAGGTTCTCGCATCACAGCCTCACAGCTGATTGGGACTGACGTATCACCTCGACTGCGCGACACATCCCGGACACCGAACTTCGTATCGCAGGCCCTCTTGGAATGAATCCTCGACGACGATACAGGCACTCTCAGCGCAGCTCCTTGGAACTGACGTTTCGCCTCAGCTGCGTGATGCAACCTAGGTACAGGACCTTGCAACACTCCGCAACCAGGAGCTAAGGAACTCTGTTCAGCAGACCTAACTGGGTCCCTGTAGCTGTCCCATGCTCCATCGCGGACGGCCTGAACTTGGGACTTTGTCACGGTCCGGGGAGACCAGATATCCAGTTAGCACTTGGTGCTTTTTGGCACTATTTTTACTGAAACCTTAAAACCTGCATATCTCCAACTCTACTGATTGGATATTTGTTGTTTTGGTTTTATTTTAGTTATTAAAAATAATTTTTCGTATCTGGTGTGGCATCCCTTTTGTGGTGTGTTTTCAGTGTGTTGCTGTTTGAAGTGTTGCACAAATACTTTACACATTGCCGCTGAGTTAAGCCTGACTGATCTGTGCCAAATTGCCCAAGGTTTGAACACAGGTTAATGTAGGGTTTGCTAGTGACTTCACCTTGACAAGGATTGTGGTTCCTACTTGAGAAGGGTTTCACCCCCTCAACCAGTAACCCAATTTCTTACTCAAAGGCATAGAGTACCTCTGAATTGCATATATATGAGATGTTATTGGATTGTGTCAACATCTCCTTGCGGGGTGGATTGTGAAGGCTTAATGTTTAAGAGCACTTGGACGTGGTTACAGGCAACATAGGTTAGTTAATTCATGCAGGATCCATCTCAATCTAATCGGATGGTAGACCAACAAAGAGTAAATAGGATTCGTAAGCAGTGGTGTGAATAATCCTAGAGTATAGCAGAGTAGAAACAGGGGTGTAGCTTCGGGGGGGTGGGGAGGGTCTTACACCCCATATATATGAATTCTGTAGTAAATAGATGGGTACAGATGCTTTAAGTCAGGTAGAGTGAGGTGTTTGTCAGATTTCACTTGGGATTTTTACGTACACATGCAGACAAAAACACACACACGCTCTCACCTCTGTTTTAAAGGCCTAAAAAATGGTTATTTTACAAAATATTGCGTTTTAAGTATCTTTGACAATCACCACTCCTCTCCCTTCCTGCTGCTTCCTAAGACCCCCCTCCTGCCCTGTTTCTCATCTAATGTATTTTAACCAGTGTGACTGTTGAGAAATCTGAAGCTCACGCCCTCCCAATCTTACTGTCAAGCTATGCCCCTGAGGAGAAATCATAGGTAGCTATGCTTGTCACTGCAACCTCCCAGTGAACTTAGATAAGACATTCCGAGTGAGGAGACAGAATAAGACAAGGCTAGACTTCATGATCAAGGAAGGCTAAATTCCAGAGGCGTGGGGACTGATAATACATCATTTTGGCACCCCTCAGCCCAATAAAAAGAGGATCGTTGTGACAAACATCCTAAGGTAAAAACACCCCCTGTACAGCTCTGAGCCCTCTGACATCCACATCCCAATAGAGCTCACTGAAACAGAAGACACTCTTGAATCAGATTACCATTTAGCACATCTTCTTGCTGCCCATTCCTCCCCTTTTCTCCATCCTGCTCCCCTGATGCCAGGTTGAATTTGTAGATCTCACTCCTGTTGCCGCATGGATTTGGCAGATAATCTCCTTGTCTGGCCCGTGTTTAGGCACTGCCCTGTTTGGGCCAGCAAGACTTGGTGCAGCTTTCCCACAGCTCCTTCTTATTCACCTTTAGCTTAACTCTTGGAGGTCAGCCACAACATGCACTGATCTGTCAACATGCACCTCAGAGTTTCCCATCTGTCATATGTACGACTCTCTCTAGACAGGCCAAAACAAATTTCAACAGTAAAGTAAGGACAAGTAATTTCCCTGTGGTTACATACATATAAATATTGTCCAAGTTATTAAACACATTTATAACCTACACGTAAATGTTGTTTGCTGGTTGCATTAAGGCCTGTAATTTTAGAAATTATGTATACTTGTTTGTTGTTCATCTCAAAGTAAAATAGTGATGACGCACGAGACGCGCCTGGATTTTTCCAAATTCTAAGAGATCATATCAGATTGATTCTGATCGTACGCATACGGCAACCATTACACTTGGTAGATTCTTTCATAGAATATCACGCAGATGCTTTAGAGGTTTTCCATTTGCTACTGACCTCCTATCTCCCACATCTATGGAGCTCTGAACTATTTGTGAATACTGTAGTTTTTCTGGTAAAAGAGCCTACTGGCTCAATTTATTTTCCCACTACTTCTCTTGAAGTGGAAGTAAGGTGGCTCCTTCTGTACTGATCAAGACCGTGTTACAAGAAATCATTGTTCCTCTCATTTCCATTGGGGTCGAAATGACGACTGTCCCTCACATCAACCTGTACTTCAAGTAAATCCACCTGTAGATGACAGCAATTAATTTACTGTATCTCTCCATTGACTTCAGTTACATACATGTATAATTGACAGTCAACAGGTTTTTTCCTAGACGAAATGTAAATACTGTGATATCTCTTACCTTTATCCTTCAAATCTTCACACGAGCACCTCCTTCAGCACTTGCTATTCTCACCCTATCTTGGAGCACCTGTTTTGAATCGTACAGATTGATTTTGATTTGCTGAACATGATATACATTTGTCAATTTCATAATACCAATCAGGTGAATGTGTTTTTTTGGGGGATATAGTTTTTACAAATCCTTTCCTTCCGCTTAGACCAATTTTACTGTACCTTACATCACACAGGTCTGGCGAACTAGTGGGTTACCCCATTGTTATGTAATGTGTTGGTTGGATTAAGGTCGGCAACATTGGAAAATATGCATACTGGCTTGTTCTTCATTTCAAAGTAAAATGAATGATGAATTTTAATGCAGTAGCAGAAAACCCAACTCCACACTCCCATATATTCCCCCTCGTTGCCCAAGATTTCTAAGATAAAGCACATCACAAAAGCCTCCAAGTACCTTGTGGAGATAAACTGGACAGCACAGGCGGGAGGTGTAGACATTTTAGAAATGCTCGGGTTTATAGTCAAATTTTTTGTTGCCTTTGCAAGGAGTGGAATTCTATGATGTCACTGAGCAGCTGTAGCACCATGTTCATAAGTGGGCTCCTCTAACTACAAATCCTCTGCCGAAAATGGAGGAAGATCGAAGTGAAGTGGATCACCTAAGTTCATGTTAGTTAGGCGTAAATGTCTGTGTCCGGTAGGGATAAAAAGATCTGAAATGTATTACGAGTCATGTCACGCAAGTCTATGAGATCAGCGTCATCATTTTGAGCTGGCACCTTTGCCTGACCGGTTGCTTTTGGAGTGGTTTCAGAATGGATTCGGTATGGCCCTAGGGCCTGGCTATAGTGATATGGCAGCATCAGAACTTTTAAAAACCTGGTATTTTTTGGGACTTCTAGAATTAAGTTAAAGTAGTCCAGGGTAGGGGAAATTAAAGTTCAACAATGAGATGTTTCTTGTGTTGAATGTATTTTAGCATAAAATTGCTTGAGGGGACTCAGGATCCCATGTGAGACTAAAGAGAGCAGGATCCAGAGTGACACTAAGGCTTTTTTACTTTTATCATGAACATGTTGTTCATATAAATCTTCGAACTGGAGCAGGAACCATAAAGGTTGGCAACAGTATGTGCAGATGCAATCAATACCACTGTGGACCCCACTTCTAATGTTTGACACGGTTGTGGCAGCGGCACAAATTTAAAGTAGGCTGTCATTGTCATGGACATATTTATTCATATACTAAATGCAGACTAAATCAGACCTTAGAATGAGCATGTCTGTCACAAATGCCATGCATGGATCGTAAACCTTAGGGATCACATTGTCTTTACTTGAAAGCATATAACAAAACAAAAGCAAGTTAATTCAAAAGGAAATCCCACTGTTGACTTTATTGTGAGACCTGGATGAAATTCTGACATTAGGTTTCACTTGCACTTGGTCAAATCAGGTCTCTAGGACATTTTCTGAGGAACTCATGAATAAAAACCCTCTATTCCCCATTGAATTTAATAGGCATTCACCATGCTATGCATTCACTCTCACATAAAATGCTATTTACACACATTGTATGGAAATCAGAGGAGTTTAAGACCAAGAGTTAGTATGAGCTGTTGGCAGCTGCAGAGGACCAGTGGATAAACAATATATAAAGACTATAACAATATTTACACGCCCTGGCATGCAGAGGTGTTTCTAATGGCAAATCATTCATTTCACTTGTATTGTTTAAGCTTAATTTATTTTCGCAATGTAGTACTCTGACCATTCTCTTAGCAACATGTTTCATAATTCTCTGACCAAGAGAGCTAGGGCCCGATGTAGGTAAAATAGATTTACCGATTTTTAATTACCGAATCATACCGATTCGGTAATTAAAAATCGGTAAATCTAAGGGGTTGAGATGTAGGAACATCCAGATGTTCCTGCTACCGAATCGGTAAAAATCTGTATTTACCGATTCGGTAAATACCGACCGGTAATGGCCCATTCATTCCTATGGGCTTTGAAGCCCATAGGAATGAATGGGGCATTACCGGTCGGTATTTACCGAATCGGTAAATACAGATTTTGACAAGGGTGCAGGGGGTGTCACTTTGACACCCTCTAGCACCCCCAAAAAAGATTCGGGGACCATGTGGCAGGCATACCTGCCCTAAGGGCAGGTCTGCCTGTCATATGGCACAGGTGTGCATGCACACATGTGCATGCACACCTGAATCGGTATTTTACCATCAAATATATTTGATGGTAAAATACAGAATCGGTAAGGGTTGTGGGACTCAGAAGAGTCCCACCTACATATCAAAAATACCGAATAGGTATAAATACCGATTTCGGTATTTTACAGATTCGGTAAATTTACCGATCGGTAAATTTACCGATTCTGTAAAATTCTGGGCCCTACATACCAAATCTGATTTTCCGGTCGGTAACGGCCGAAAATACCGATTTTCGGCCGATACCGACCGACCTACATCTGGCCCCTAGTTCCCTGCACATGCTTTCCAGATTAGCTGCTGGGGCGATATGAACTAATGTTTCTCTTCTTATCCCACATCTTGAAAATCAGTTACAGCTGTTGTCTCTCTCACTCGTCATTCTGAGGATATGTGCAGTACATTCTTATTCTTCCATGCTCCAGCATCAGCCAGACACAGAACCATACTTATAAGTGCAGTAACGGTCCTAATGACATCAGAGTGCTCTTTTCCTCCCGGCTTATCTCTGAAAGGCTCCTTCCTCCTATCTCATCATGGTTCTACTATAGCCTAGACCCGCCGTAGTGGGCTCTACCGGTCATTAAAGGCCCGCTGCAGCATTAAAGGCCCGAGCCAAAGATGAGGGCCTTTAACAAGGGAGCAGACCTTTAATGTCCGGTAGAGCCCACTATGGCGGGCTCCAAGGCTATTAGAACATTCAGCCGCTGGAGGGCAGAATGTTCCAATTTATAAAACAAAGGCCTCACGGGGCCTGAGGGGGCTGAAATCCCCACAGGCTCAGTGAGGTCTTTTGTTCACAGCATCAGCTGTGAGCAAACCATGGAATGTTGGCCCTCCGTGCTTCTACTATCCTTTAAAAGCCAGGAGCACTCCATTGTTTTCAATGAACCTCACAACATTCCAATGTTCTAATGTGTAATGTAGATTTTCCACAGCCTCAGTGGGCTGAAAATCTGTATTTTATTAAAGACACGGCGGTTAATATTATGCAATAAATCCTTTATTGCCGCCACTTAGCAGCATGTTAAAAGCTTCTAGAATAAAGAATATAGAACTTTGAACAAACATTTGAAACACAATAAAAACCCTCAGCAACCAGTCCTCGTCCTTCTTTTATGGACTGCGAAAGGACACAACATTTAGAATGGACTGAGAAAATTATGTAAAACAAATAATCTTATAAAGAAGTCTCTTGTTCAACTAAACTTTGTTCATGAAAAAGACTTCTTTCTTCTTCTGTTAGCCTTTGCTGCAGAAAATTGGGAATCCAATACACTCCAGTTGATTCTTAGACTTATCCTGTATTGGCAAAAGACATCAGAGTTGGGAGAAAAAAGTGTCTTTATTAAAATCCAGATTTTAAGCCCACCGAGGATGTGGAAAATCTACATTTTATGTCAAGACCCATTCCAATATTATGCAAATTCAAAGCATATTCACCAAACATCTTGCTGCACTATCAATAGGTATGAAATAAAAACGTCTAAACAGAGAGTCTGACGACCAATCAGAACAACATAGGATTTCTTGTAGACTTCCACCCTTGACACACGCTTTAGGTGACGACGCACCTCGAAATGAATGCGCTCTAAACATACTTATATCAATACCAGATTTCTTCTTCAATTCTTTCATCCACCTCACCAGAGTGGGAGAGGTAACAGCCTCAAAGGGGTGTTTAAAAGAAATAAGTAATTGTTCCACCCCAGGAGGTCTTAACAACCGTTCTACGTTCATGTTTCTTCACACACCGCACGACACATAAGTTCTCCTTTTCATCCAAATATGGGTGAAAAATTGTTGAGGAATTAGTTTTGGTTCCTTGTTTAACATGGAAACGAATGCCCTCATATGTAAAACACTTACTAGTGATCTATAAAGCATGAATATCTGAGACCCTACAAAAAGAAAGCAGACACAACAACATCGTCATTTTAAAAGATAAGTCCTTTAGACTTAAATCCATATTATTATTCCACAATTCTAAAAAAAGAACGTGCAAAACATCCCAGAGGGCAGTATATCTAGCACCTGGGGGTTTAGCAAATCTGATGCTCCTCAGTAAAATCTCAACCATCACATCTTGACCAACTGTTAGGCCATTCACCAAAATGTGACCTGCTGAAATAGCCGATCTATGTAAATTCGCTCATCTGTTTAGTAAACCCTTTAATAACAAGTCAGTTAAGAAGTTCAACACCTGAACTACATCCACTGATCCAGGATTCAGATCTCTTTCCACACACCACCCATTCAATTTATTCCAGGCCGGTGTATAGGCCTTCCTAGTTCCAGGTGCCCAGGACTCCTCAGTGAGTCTCGAAGCCTCTGATGAAAGTCCTGGCTTTTTCCAGACTCTCCTGAAAGTTTCCAAGCCACAATCTGGAGTTGACCACTTTCTATCAGACCGTGAATCTCTCCTTGAGGACCATGTAAGATCTCCTGAAACATTGGAAGAAGTACTGGGAAATCCACATTCATCTCCAGCAACCATGCTTCAGAACTCCAAAACGGAGTGATCACCACTACCACCATCTCTCTCCATTTGCGAATCATCCCTGTCACTCTGCTGATCATTGCAAAGGGAGGGAAAGCATAGGGGTGGAGACCTCTCCAATTCTGGAGAAACGCATCTATCCCAGCCACCTTTGGATCCGAGTGCAAGCTAAAAAATCTGCTCAGCTGAGCATTGATTTTGTTTGCAAAAAGGTCTCCCTGAAAAGGGCCCCACAAAAGATTAAATTCAAAAGTACACCCTTGTCTAAGGTCCAGTCACTGGAGTCGAAAAATATGAATTTGACATCCCTACGATGTGTTCTGCCTGACCAAAACATTTTCTTTCCATGCAATACTCCCAAAAAACCCTCGCTAAGTCCGCCAGACCCTTTGAGCGAGGGCCTTCTAACCTGTTCACATACCTTACTGCATTGTCCATCCTCAAAATTACAGAAAATCTGGCAGTTTGATCACTAAAGCATTTTATCTCAAAAGAGCCAGCTAACAGCTCCAAACAATTTATATGTCATTTATCTTCCTGTTCTGCCCAACGCCCGCCAGTTCTCTGCAATCTGCAGCTTGCACAACAACCTTCCAAACTTTCTTAAAGAGACACAGTTTAACCTGAGAGAATTATTTTTTCCTTTCAATCCTTTTCAACTTTTCCTTGGGTAATTTCAACACGCCTCCACCGTGTCTATTCAAAACCTTAGAATTGGGTTTGTGACTTGGTACAAAGTGAGACTTTGTTCTGTTTAACCACAAAACCCGGGGACTTCAGTAACCTTATGGCTAGTTTCGTATGCGATAGTAATTCTCTCTTGTCCTGATCCATTATCAAAATATCGTCTAAATAATTTATCAGACGCACACCTCTCTCTTTTTCAGATACGCTGCCACAGGTGTTAGGATCTTCGTAAAGCACGAGCGTGCCAATGACAGGCTAAAAGGCAAACAAACAAAAGTCCACATCTTTCTTCTCCACACAAACCTCAGAAACCTTTGGTGATTTATCCATATTGGGATTGTAAGGTAGGCATCCTGTTGGTCCAAACAAGTCATCCAATTCCCCTTCAGCAACACATCTTTCAATAAGTGGATCCCCTACATTTTGAAATGATGGTAAACCACCCTATCCTTCAGTTCTCGCAGATTTATTACTGGACGCATACCTTTGTATTTCTGTTCTACCAGAAAGATGTTGTTCACAAACCAACCACTTGTTCTCTCTCTCTTACTATCGCTCCTTTCTTTATTAATTCCTAAACATCTATATCTTTCAGACTCATCTGATCCTGTGGAAAAACTAAATGTCTTGGCAAAACCTCTTAAAGTGGGTGAGCTATAAACTCTATCCGAAACAACCGAACAGTTTACACCCAACCGTCCCTTATGATCAATAACCGTCCTTGATAAAATTTGGCAAGACTGCTGCCCAATTCTAAGGGGATAACAGAAAGATCTGCCTCTTCTGTACCCATGGTTATATCTTCCCCTTGCTCTCTGTCTCTGGGGATAAAGTCCACCTCCGCTGAATGAATGTTGCCCCTGGTACCACGTAAGAAGGAGCCTCTGGTGATGACTTGGCCTCGGCCGAGGGAACCGACTCCTTGTTCTCCCGGTCAAGCCAAAAACACAATCGTTAACATCGATCTTTATCACTTTTTGAGACTTGTTTAAAGATCTGAAAGCCTCCACATTTCTTGAAAGGTCTTTAATGAATGCCTCCCTGAAAAGGAGGCCATTGGTTGATGGGCCTTCCTCTTTATTTGCAAGATTCACTAATTTTTGATCTTTTTAAAGTAAAATACTCTTTCTCCTTTCATTAGAGATCGCTCTATTGGCACTACATATCAGGCAAATAGCTCTCAGGACCAACTGACACAACTCTTCCACATCAATACTATTGAACATGTAGGCCTCCTTGGCAATGTCAAAAATCTTGGTCAGCGGGCCAACCACATCCAACAGCCTGTCCTGACAGGATTTAAGGCTTCTATCAATACCCTTCCTGGGGTAACGTTCCCCTTTTGCAATAAATGCGATAATTTTGGCATCAAGTTCTGGAGTCACCAACACTTTATCAATGGAGGGCCGTGGACATTCAGATCTCAACCGTACGCGCACCTCCTTAGGTATCTCGCTTCGAATCCAATACTGAATATATTCAGCTACATGAAGGAGTCCATTCAGGTGAAAGAGGGTGTTTAATCAGTAAAGAGTCAAACATGTTTTGGCCCAAAGAGTCTAAAAGAGATCCACTCTCTTTACTTAGAGTGCCTTCCACTGACAACCTCTTGCTAAATGACACATCATCCTCTTAATCAAAGTCGGATGAACAACTAAGTTCTACCTCCACACTACCGGAGGATTTCACCGCTTTGTGTCTACACACTCTCTTTGACACATCATCATGCAGGCCTTTTGTCTGCCCATCTTTGATGCCGGAGCCATCTTCCTCTTTCCTGTCAGCACAGCAGAAATGCTCTACCAAGGTAGACCTCTTCTTTTTAACCAGTGGAATACTGGTAGGCGGATGCTTTCTCCTCCAAGAAGCTTTCTTAGCTGAACCATGCGCGGCCTCTGTCTCTGGTGCATCCAAAACTGCTCCTCATCAGTCCTGGATGATTTTGAAGCCAACAATTCTAACTTTTTTCCATCCTAATAGACACTTCAGTTGTGATTTTTTCAATTGCCTTATTTAACTTATCCTCCAAGGATCCTTCACCCTGCTCCATTGTACACTAAATATAAATATATACACTAATAAACTTTGAAGAGGCACAACATAAAGATATATATATATATATATATATATTTATACTAATACACATTCAAAAGGCACTACCAAGGTATATTGGGTTTGGACCCACAAAATAAATAATATAATATCCTGCAGAAATTTTATATGTATATAAAGGAAAAATCTTGAAAAAAAGCTAAAAACATAGAATCTATACCAAAATAGGTCAAACTACTAAAAATGACAAGTTTCCACTAGCTTGTGATTGTGAGTGAAATATAATGCACTGGAACGTGGCCCTGAGCGATCACCACAGGCTGAGATGATTTCGCACATTCCTTCCATCACTTTCTTGTTTGCTGTCATGTATGGAATTATATCACCACCTAGCACCATTCATAAAGGAGAACCTGCCCCAAGGGGATCTTTGCAAATCATATTGTCCACAAAGCTACTTTTCGGTACTTGTTAAATGGTATTCCTTATCGCAATTGCGGTTACAAACTACTGTGATATGGTATCTCCAATCGCAAAGAAAAGGGGGACGTCCCTTTCTCATCCCCTCCTATTTGTTATTCTGAATGGTAGCAAAAGGCATTTTCAAAGCTCCACCCTTTAAAAAAAAATATATAATCTTCATTCTTACTGCACTGAAGTAAACTTTTAAAATAGAAACGATATATAATAACTGTGTGTAATATGGGCCTATATTGCCACGCCATACTTCAGGTGACACTTAAAAACTAACGTGGTCTTTTGTGTCACCAGCACCCCTCTATGGCCAAATAGAACGATATGACAAGGTTATGTATCCTCTCGGTGAGTGAATGTGTGTGTGTGTGTATATGTGTGTGTGTATACGCAGCACTCTTATTGGCAATTTCAACTTCTTTAATAGAATAAATCTCTCCTCCTCCTACGCGTCAAAACACCAGTCCAAGTGCATATCACGCATAAAACAGGTACGGACTCCAATAATTTGCTGTGCCTCAAATCGTCAAATTAGAAGTGTATTTTTCTCCTGCTGCCCATGACGCGTTTCAGCCACGTCCTGTGGCCTTGATCATATATATATATATATATATATATATATATATATATATATATATATATTACCTACTGGCGGTCGCCAGTAGGTAGTTATAGTTAGGATTGATTTCCATAGGGAAATCGCAACATTCTATTGGGAATAACTTTGGCGCCGGTTGAGGAATCTGCCTGACTTTTTCCTCAACTTTGCCTCGCGGCTCTCCGCTCCTTCCCTGAAAGTTTGGGGGGGATTCGTCAATCGGAGGCCGAGATAAAAGGGGGGTCCCAAAACGTGTTTTCCCCATATTAATTTCCATAGGGCGGTCGAACTCACTTTTAGCTCGAACGGCTGAATGGACTTCCACCAAACTTGGCAAAATTGTAGGGACTGGTAGCCCAATGTGCCTTTGCTATGTCTCAAGATATGTGCTCCAGTGGATTTTGAGTAATTTAGGTTCAAAAAAATATATATATCTATAGGCGCGCCCCGGTACGCGTACCGGGCGCGTACCAGCGCGCCACGCGAGTTCGCGAGCGGAAAGCTGATTGGCTCTCGGGTGTCTGTAAACATTCCAAACAGTCCGGAGCAGCCGCCATCTTGTGTCTCGGTAGGATCGAGACACAAGAGGTGGCAAAAAACAAAGGGGCAAATGTCCAAAAGGGGGCAGGGTAGACCCTCCCTGACCCCCTAGGTTTGATGTGGGGGCCATAAAAGGCTCCGCGGGGCAAAACATTTTTTTAAAAAATTCAATTTTCGCGGGGGGAGCGCCCGGTACGCGCACCGGGGAGCGTACCGGGGAGCGTAGCATGGGGAAAACCCAGCTCATTCACTGCGTCACCTCTACGACCCTTTCTTGCGTCAATACACTCCTTTTGCATACATTACACCTGACGTAGGTATAATGTGGCGCAGGGGTTTACAAAGTGACGCATCTACCTAGATGTGTCACTTTGTAAATATAACTCAATAAGGTGCATTTTTAACAGCACTGGTGCGTCACAAAAAGTGACGCACCGGTGGCGTAAAAGTGACGCATGGCCTCATAAATGAGGCCTTCAGTCTTCTACTCATGCGTCATATTAAATATATGACGTATTATGTCGCAAGTACTTTTAGATACGTCAGTATTTCAGACATATCTGTAAGCGCAAAAGTGATGCATTGCTGGAGAGTGTCACAAAAATTATGCAACTCCAGCAATGCATCCTTTCACATGAGGCCAGGCCCCATGTGAAAGGGCCTGCATCAGTCTTACGCCTGCTGTGAAACAGGCGCAAGATTTGGACGCAACAGCGTCATAAAAGTGACGTAGTGATATCTCATAGATTTTACTGCGTCACCTGTACGACCCTTTCTTGCGTCAATACGTCCCTTTTGCATACATTACACCTGACGTAGATATAATGTGGCGCAGGGGTTTACAAAATTTCGCATCTACCGAGATGCGTCAATACACTCCTTTTGCATACATTACACCTGACGTAGGTATAATGTGGCACAGGGGTTTACAAAGTGACGCATCTACCTAGATGCGTCACTTTGTAAATATGACTCAATAAGGTGCATTTTTAACAGCACTGGTGCGTCACAAAAAGTGACGCACCGGTGGCGTAAAAGTGACGCATGGCCTCATAAATGAGGCCTTCAGTCTTCTACTCATGCGTCATATTAAATATATGACGTATTATGTCGCAAGTACTTTTAGCTACGTCAGTATTTCAGACGTACCTGTAAGCGGAAAAGTGATGCATTGCTGGAGAGTGTCACAAAAATGATGCAACTCCAGCAATGCATCTTTTCTTACCCTTCCACACCCCCGTTCCTTTTCTCCATTTTGTTTGAATAACCACATTCCCCATGTTCACTCTCCTTCTCCTTACTTTCGTTCCCAACAATTTATCAATGCACTCCACTTCACTTACTCTTTTTCATTTTTTTAAGAATATAGCTCTTTGATGAGAATTGGAGGTAGTTCTGAAAAGAACTTTTTTTTTTCTTCTTTTTTCTTTTTTTAGAACTACAACAAAAATAGGGAATGGAAACTGCTCAACAGGAGCAAAAAAAAATTAGGGCTGGTAACGGCAGTGATGGTTCTCCAATGCTCGAACCATGAGCAGAACACTTTGCTCCCCACAGGAAAGTAGCTGATCACAGTATCTGCATTTAAGGGCGCCTTTGTTAAATGCAGGCTGAATGTTCGGAACCTGCTCTTGTGATCTACCCCTCACCGATGGTGTTCGTCCTCCGGTTGATGTAGAGGCCCCATCACTGGGAACCTCTTGTGCCAGAGCCCTGACACTTTCCCGGGCAAAATTCTGGGGGTGCCTTCTCTCCACATGGCGAATCATTGTGGAGTTCCCAAAAGAATATTTTTTAGTGGGGTCACCCCGTGACAGGACTGTGTGACAGATCCTGCACTCCACTTTTGGAGCATTTACCTTTTTCTGGTGATCAGGTATGGGAAAAAAATTCCAGATGAAATGTTTTTTGTATTTTGGCTGAGGAGGCTCTTCATCGAAGAATTCATTGGAGTCATCTTCACTTCTGGATGGTCTGGCAGCCATGATAATCCAAGATATCCAACAAAGAACCAACAGCAAAACAGGCAGGTCTTTCAGTCACAAAAGTGAAAGAAGAAGTGAAGGAAATGGGTGGGGATTTCATTCTTTATGAAAAAAATGTTAGCAACCAATGAAAAGTGTTATTTTCAGGTCACATGACCCGACGCGCTTACGCTGCGCGCCCCGGGGCCCGTAGCGCGTTCGTATGCGCGTGGGTGTTTCCGGGTGCGCTTACGCCGTGCGTATCACGCAGACGCGGCTACGCGATACGTTACGATGTTGTTTTCGTTCGCGGCAATAGTGCTAACGGGACGCTCACCAGTACGCGCCCCGGAGGCGCTCCGAGCAAAAAAAATAAACTATTACATAATTATACAATATAAAATTCAATTCAATATCACATTTCATACCTATAGAGATTTGCTATTAAAAAACCTATGAAATTCACAGAAAAAAACAGGTTTCACACCAGTTATAGTAAGGAATTAGCATTTAAAAAACCTATTAAATTCACTGAAAAAACCATAGGTTTCACACCAGTTATAGTTAGCTGGAAGTTTTACTCGCATAAAACCATTGAAATTCCCACGGTATAGTTAGTTGGACTCACTATAACTTGCGCGTGCAATTCACTGCTGATGACGTCACATATTACATCACTCATGACATGGTCAGTGACATCACTCATGACATCACTGATGACACCATCCTTGTGACAGAGTGACAGACCTCCTTTCACTATAATGTAACCCTTGAAACACATATTCAAAAATAGAAACTAAATTCAATTCAGTAATTCCACCATCTATATACACATCCACTCATTGACAAACAGTTCTATATAGTCACTCATACATATACTCACTCATCATATGTAGTGATACACCTATACATCCTGTTACACACTGACAGTTATCCATAAGTTACTCACACACATACTCACACATGCAAATAAACTATTGAACATCCATTTATTTGCATATACAGCTATACACACACTACCACTTTACTTCTAAGGAAACTTACACATACTTACTCTTTTAAACAATCACTTATAGAAACACATACTAATTTAAACAAGAACTCTTACCATCCCTCACTCTCACATATACTCACTTATATACATCAATATTCACATATACTAGATTAAAACATTTGTAGTTACTGATAAAAACACTAGTGAGACAGTCATTCACTCACTAACACACACATATACACACTCGTCCACCCATACAGTCCTGCACATATGCTGTCTTCAAAACACATACAAAGAGAGAGTCAGTCATTCATGCATCTATGTGCTAAGTAATACCCCCACCAAACCATAGAAACACTCATACTGATACTAAGAAAAACATCTAATAACCCATATACATACACATGTAGCTACTCACCAACCCATGCAGCCACTTATACACAAAGTGAAACACTAATACATATATTTAAATATTTAAACATTACTCACTAATATTTATTTTTCAGAAAGACACACATTCACTGGATGGTGTCATCAGTGATGTCATGAGTGATGTCACTGACCATGTCATGAGTGATGTAATATGTGATGTCATCAGCAGTGCATTGCACGCGCAAGTTATAGTGAGTCCAACTAACTATAACGTGGGAATTTCAATGGTTTTATGCGAGTAAAACTTCCAGCTAACTATAACTGGTGTGAAACCTATGGTTTTGTCAGTGAATATATATATATATATATTCACTGAAAAAACCATAGGTTATAGACCATATATAGTTAGGAATTAGCATTTACAAAACCTTGAAAATTCACTGAAAAAACCATAGGTTATAGACCATGTATAGTTAGGAATTAGCATTTACAAAACCTTATTTTACTCACACAAAACCATTGAAATTCGCATATATAGTTAGTTGCACTAACTATATATCGCGCACCCGCAATCCACTGCTGATCATGTCACATATTACATCATTCATGACATGGTCAGTGACATCACTGATGACATCACTGATGACATCTCAAATGACATCACTGATGACATCACTGATGACATCTCAAATGACATCACTGATGACATCACTGATGACATCTCAAATGACATCACGGATGACATCACTGATGACATCACTGATGACATCTCAAATGACATCACTGATGACATCTCATTTGACATTACTGATCACATCACTGATGACATCATTCATGTGATAATACGATGAACCTCTTCAGACTCTAATATAACCTTAGATACACTCAGTGTAAACAGACACTCACAGACTGTCACTCATCCATGGAGTTACTCACACACCTAGTCAGTCATGCAAAGAATTAATCACACCTCCATTTCCTCAACTATACAGTTATACACACCTTACCTATTCAAACATATACTAACACATATTTACTCTCTTATACAATCCCTGATACAAGTTCACAATGATCCATACAGCCACTCACACATTCACTGGCTCTTATGCACAGTTATTTATATATGTCAACTCTCACATGTACTGTGTTTTACATATGTACTTACTTTGACATGTAGCACTGAGATATCCATTCACTCACCAATACACTCATGCACACAGTCAACCGTACATACAGCTGTTTCCACATGCAATTTTGAACCCATACATCTAGTGAATCAACTGCTCACACATCTATGCACAGAGTCATACACCTCCCAGCCACCCACACACACACTCAGTCTCCCATACAAATACTTGGGCAACCAATCAATAACCCATATAGTTACTCATATAGCTACTGATCAACACATGCAGCAGTTTACAGAACAACAGACATAATGATGCATAAATTAAGACAGTTTAGTCACTAACCCATGCACTCAGTGAGACACATTTAATCACTCACTCATACAGTCAGTCATGCACCTACTAAATCCTTCATCCAGACACTTATACATCCACTCATTCTTCAATATTCTTCTTTTAAAGAAAAAATATATTTTATATGTATTTAATATAATTTTTTTATGTATATAAATTTTTTGAGGGAACGAATTTATCAACTATCATGCTGAAGAAGAGTGTGGGGAAAAAAACCAAAGAGGAGGACTAAGAGGAAAGAACAATCAGTTCAAAAATACAATTGCTTTAAAGCATGAAGTGCTTTTCCACACATTTACATTTAAATAACCCATATTAGAACATACAAAATATCTACAGAGGAGATGGTGTACATTGAATTTTAGACTCTTCATTGGTACCTACATGTTGGTACTTACATCACCCACACAACACAACAACCGGGACGCTGTCACAGATATATATATTTTTTTGAACGTTAATTTCTCAAAATCCACTGGAGTACATATCTTGAGACCTAGCAAAGGCACATCGGGCAAACAGTCTCTACAATTTTGCCAAGTTTCATAGAAATCCATTCAGCCGTTCGAGCTAAAAGTGAGTCCAACCGCCCTATGGAAAACTCAATGTTAAAAACACGTTTTGGGACCCCCCTTTTTTCTCGGCCCCCGCTTGACGAAACCCCCCCAAACTTTCAGGGGACGCTCAGAAACAAAATGTGCCATTTTCCTGAAAATTTCAGCCAATTCCGTCCATCAACGCCAAAGTTATTCAACATAGAATTTTCAGAAAGCCCTATTCAAAAAAATCCTAACTATATATACCTACTGGCGACTGCCAGTAGGTAATATATATATATATAACATTTCTATGGCAAAATGAAACCCCTCATTTTGTTCCTTTTCAAATTAAATGTATTAAGTGTTACCACTTTATTCCAATCAAGATGACCTCAGGTGTGCCATACTTTTGTCATAAGTAAGACTGATTGCGTTCTAGTTGTTCTTTAGAACACTCTGGGACATTCTGTCATTGGGCTATAGTTGGGCTACATCTGGCTGATATTTGGGCTACATTTGGTTTTTTTTGTCTCTGGTGGCCATCTTTGGGCTACATTGGGCTACATTTGGGCTCTAACATATATATAGCCCAATGTAGCCCAATATATATTTTTCAAAGTAAATTTTCGTAAAAACCACTGGAGCATATATCTTGAGACATAGCAAAGGCACATCGGGCTACCAGTCCCTACAATTTTGCCAAGTTTTGTGGAAATCCATTCAGCCGTTCGAGCTAAAAGTGAGTCCAACCGCCCTATGGAAAACTCAATGTTAAAAACACGTTTTGGGACCCCCCTTTTTTCTCGGCCCCCGCTTGACGAAACCCCCCCCAAACTTTCAGGGGACGCTCAGAAACAAAATGTGCCATTTTCCTGAAAATTTCAGCCAATTCCGTCCATCAACGCCAAAGTTATTCAACATAGAATTTTCAGAAAGCCCTATTCAAAAAAATCCTAACTATATATACCTACTGGCGACTGCCAGTAGGTAATATATGTGTGTGTGTGTGTGTATATATATATATATATACTACAACATTTAAGGGCAATTAAAAACCAGGATCTATCTTACCCAATAACCAAACACTTCTTGGAAAAACATTCAAGCAACAACAATGAACTTAAATTCTTTGGAGCAAAATTGATAAAACCAAATGAGAGGGGTGGTGACAGAACCTTGGATTTGAGAAGAGCTGAATCGAGGTTCATCATGGCGTTGGGTACTGAGAGTCCTTTTGGACATAACTTGGATGCTGAGTTACATGTACATTTATAGAATATAAACTTATTTGGATATCATGTGAAGAAAATGTTTTACCATCATACATATTTCTCTGGGAAGAGAAAATAATGATAGATAATCTGTTAATACTCTTATGACTGACATCTATTTTAAGAAAAAAATAAGGGGAATTCAAGTAAAAAAATTGTGTTGGATGAAGGAAGTCCATTACTTGAGTTCTTGTCCTAGTGTTATCAAGTTTGCCACTCACTGAGTTCACTTTTTTAAAAACTACTTCAGTATTATTGATAAACAGTGAAAATGCATACTTTTATATAAATATAGGAAGGATATGTTGTTCTAAGAAAAGAAATTGCAGAATGGTCTAAAAAATAATCCTTGCGTTTTTTGCACAAAAAAGTACCTATTTGCGTCTTTGCACATAAATGCTATTGGCACGAAAATGTTTACATAAGACAATTTGCACAATTCACAAGGCACTTTATTATTGCAATTATGCCATTTAGGAATCACTTGATAGATCAAAACGAACTCCTTTGGCCTCTTTTCTTGTTCACTCTAAACCTCTCCTTTCTTTAGAAATTTTTCCTTAGATGCCCAGTTTTACATTTTTATAACAATAGACAAGATATAGGATATCGTAATCTTCTTTTCCAGCTTTCCTATGCATATGCTTCCCCTTCCCTCTCCCCTTATCTTTGCCCTCTCTTCCCATCTTATCAACATCCTGAATTTTAAGAGATGAAATTTTATCTATAATGTAATTTCTAGAATGAATTTCCGTATACACCATTTACATTGATTGTGAGAAATGTTTGAAAGTAAATTGTGTTACTGCCTCTCTAGATATAAGGTACTTTACCATTATGTTTCTCTGCGCAGACAAAAACAAAAAAAAAAATTTAAATACTTGAACATAAAACTGTACGTCATAAATGGCCTATGTATCTGTACTTATCAGTAGGGTTTACAGTGTAGTCTATTTTACAAAAAAGAAATGAAGAAGGGACTAATGCACTTACCACTTTAAATGGACTGTTTGGACTGCGGGACTCTATGGTCCAGTCGAAGGCAACCGCCGAAACGCGTCGACCGTCCTTTTGTTTGCACAGATGGTGTTGAAAATAAATAATTCTTAAACTTAAAGGTGTTTTTGGTTCCTGTTCGTGCTGTGGTGTATCGGGACCGCCAGGCTGTAAAAACTGGGAAAGCCTGGCTGGTCCGTTCTTGGTTTTAAGATATATATATATATATATATACAGACGAATAAATGTCAGCTTGAAAGTCAGACGGAGTTGGGCTTTGTATGTCTTTTTCTGGTTAAGTCGAAACAACAGGATTCTCCGTTCCTGCTGCACAGAGCCCGCCCGCAGGGTCGGGGGTACCCGGTAAAATGGAGCCTTTCAAAAACATTAAATGAAAGGGGGCATGACCCGCTTTAACGACCGTACCAGCCTAAGGATTTCCATGGCCAGATGGTGAGCGGGAGTAAAGAAAGAGGTGACATCCTCTCTTTGGCAACTCTGCTTTTCAAGAAATTATTGAGCGCTGCAGCAGAAAATGCACTTGGCAATATTATTTTAACAGAATGCACCTTGCACACTGAAAAATGAACTTTCGTGACATTTGCATTGAAACACGCTATTAAGCAGAATTGAATTTTACATCTTGCCACGTTTGGATTGAATTATATATATTGGTGCACTCTGGGGCCTGTAGTTGGGAAGATGGGCCATGTGTCCACTGGGAGTTCATTATGCCACTCACCTGTGCACAAGGCGGGACAAACGCCGAAACGCGTAAGAAATCAATGAGTGGTTTTAAAAACTGCTGCGCAGACGAATAAATGTCATCTTGAAAGTCAGACGGAGTTGGACTTTGTATGTCTTTTTCTGGTTAAGTCCAAACAACAGGATTCTCCGTTCCTGCTGCACAGAGCCCGCCCTGCAGGGGTGGGGCCCCTCCGGTAAAATGGAGCATTTCAAAAACATATATATATATATATATATATATATATATATCCAACCTAAACGAGTCGCTTCGGATCCCTGCCGCTTCCAGTGGCGGGCCTCGGACGGGGTAGCGAATCCCAAATGTTCCAGCCAAAAACTCTCTTTGGTACGAAAGAAAGAAGTTCGGGCCACTTCAAGTTTGCAAAGCGTATTTATTTTACAAACGGCTTGTCTCGACGCGTTTCGCAGGTGAAACCTGCTTTCTCACGAGAACGAGCAAACTGAATGACGTGCATTATATAGTCACATGGTATTGGCGTCATACCAAAGGTAATAGACAACAGACTAGTTGGTTTACACACGGGCTGTGATCGGACATTGTACAATGTTTACACCAATGTTTGCTTATGCGGCATGACTGGTTAATACAGTTCATACAAATGGCATGTAATTCATCATGTCGGACAAATACTATGCTTTCATACGCAGGCTTCTGGACAATTATCAAAGCCCGAATGCTCGGGTATTCGAAAGTGGGACAGCCCCGTGGCTTATGATATTGGCAACAAAATTCAGGCATGCGTCATGCATTCTGTGGTAACGCCCATGTGGGCAAAAGCGCCATGATCAGCTGGTGGCCATCCATACGTTTCATATCATCACAGTGGGCACAAAATAAATGTTTCATGGCCAACACCGGTGGTTACCGCCAGAGTCAAAAGGTCTAAACAAGTGTTCCAGTCTTGCAATTTCATTCAAACGTGCAGTGACTCATAAGTGCCGAGCAGATTCCCATATTGTGTCACCAACAAGTTCTGTAAACATGAAAAAATAAATATAATCAGCTTGTGACTTAGGTGCAAAAACATAACATTTCAGTTTGTTAAAAACAGAGTTAAAAGACGACATGAGGACAGTATTAATCATCTAATGTCTACTTAAAGTGCTAACCTAGATGCACGGTAAGTTCCTCGTGTAAGTTGTGGCCACCTGGTTGTGTGGTCCTGTACTTTATTATCAGTCTGGATTCAAGTCTCCTCATTTCCTTAATTCTGTCTCCTCCTCTTTCCCTACTAGGAGCAGTTTCCAAGACACAAAATGAAAGTAAATTGGCGTTGCCTTTATGGTGTGTAGCAAAATGCCTAGCAATAGGGTATTGCTTGTCCCCATGGTTTATGGCCCGCATGTGCTCAAGGACTCTCTTTTTAGCAGGATGTTTGGTGCTGCCAATATAATATAATTGGCACGGACACCTGAGTGCATATATCACATGGTCAGTCAGACAAGTGACATGTTTCGTAATTTTGAATTTGTCTGTTTCTTTGGACAATTGGACTTCCTTAAGGTTTTTACTGTTGCGACAGGCCTTACATCTGCCACAAATGTAAAATCCTTGCACTGGGTTCCTCTGACTACTCTTGTCTGGTAACAGTGTTGGGCAGAGGAGATTTTTGAGGGAGTTAGGTCTTCTAAAGGTCACTTGCGGAAATTCTGAAATTTCAGGGGCTAAGTCCTTGTCGAGTTTAAGCACATTCCAGAACTTGCTCAATGATTTTCTCACTTCCCTAGATTGGGAATGAAAGTCTGTAATGAATCTACTTGTCATGTTAGACTCAGGTTCACACTCTTTCTCTTTGGGCTGCAAAAGACTTGACCTTTCTCTGTTATTCACTTTCTCTAGGGCTTTCGATATGCACTTAGAGTTGTGGCCTCTTTGTTTAAACTGTTCTGTCATAATGAGTGTTTCTTTGGTATAGTCTCCCTCATTAGAACAGTTACGTTTAGCTCTCAGAAATTCCCCCATTGGGATGGAGTTAATGAGATTGGCAGGGTGGCAGCTATGGGCATGTAGCAGGCTGTTGCCTGCCGTGTCCTTTCTAAATAAGATGGTTGTCAAAATATTGTTCTTAATTTCGACTTTTAAATCTAAAAAGTGGATGGTTATTGGGCTGATGTGATTGGTGAAAGAGAGGTTAAAGTCATTCTTGTTCAAGGTTTCAACAAAATCAATGGCTTCTTCTTGGCTTCCACTCCATATGACAAAAATATCGTCAATATAGCGGAGCCATCTAACCACATTGTTACGGTATGTTGGGGATAGGTAGACTGCCAGTTCCTCCCACCTGCCTAAGTAAAGGCCAGCGAAGCTCGGGGCAAAACAAGTGCCCATCGCGGTCCCCAACAGTTGGTGGTAGATATCGCCGTCGAAGAGAAAATAATTGTTGGTGAGGCATAGAAATGCCATCTCCAACAACATTTCAGTGTGTAGTAAGTAGGAAATAGAGCGGGATTTAAGAAAATGTCTGCATGCATCCAGTCCCAGTTGGTGCGGGATGCATGTGTACAGGCTACTGACATCAAGGGTCATGAGCTGCCAGGTTGGATTCCAAGTGATAATGCTAATCTTTTGCAGAAAGTCACTAGAATCTCTGAGGTACGAAGGCAACTGTTGTACCAGAGGCTGCAGGAAGAAATCTACATATCTTGAGGTATTCTCCCAGCAGCTTCCTCTGGAAGAGACAATCGGTCTCCCAGGGGGTTCGGTCATGCTTTTGTGCACTTTAGGCAATAAGTAGAGGGCGGGTATTTTAGGATATCTGTTGAGTAGAAAGTTAAATTCTTCCAGACTGATAAGGCCTCTCTCCCTCCAATCATTGAGTTGTTCTGAGTATACTGAGATGCTCATATTATAACTGGCTCTGTTGCTTTTCTCATACCTAGTGTCATCTCTAAGCTGGGACAGTCCTTCGTTAATGTACATACTACGCGGTAGCACCACCATGTTCCCCCCCTTGTCAGCCTTCTTTATTACAATACTCTTATCATTGCTGAGGGTCTTAATGGCTTTAAACTGTACATTTGTCAAATTACATTTCATAAAATTCCTGTGTTTAGACAGTTTGTCAAATTCTTTAACCATGGCTCTCTCAAATATATCAATTGGTTCATTCACAATCTGAGGAAGGAATACAGATTTAGGCCTAAAGCCACTGTGGTAATTAAGATCAATGCGTATATCATCATTGATTAACTTAAGTATGGGATTGTCAAGTGTGTTCAAGTCACCTCTCAGTTCATGGAGTAGATGTAGGGTCTCGACATCTCCTCCTGTGATACTGGAGGCTTCCTGAGCCGTTTCACAAGTCTCAATGTTTAGTTTGGTAGCATACCATTTTTTTTAATCGTAGTTTTCTAGTAAAATAGAAAAGGTCAATACGACTTTGGGTGAAGTCAAAAGATGAAGTGGGGCAAAAAGATAGCCCAAGAGACAGTACCTCTTTTCCTGCTGCGTTTAGTTCCCTTGTGGATAAATTGATGATGGTCTGGGCATCCATTATTTCCCTCGTTTCTGGCCCCTTGTTCTGGATCCCACTGGGCTTGCAATGTTGCTGAAGTTTGGAGAACTGGATTTTCCGGCGCCTTTCACGCCTTGACCTCGTTTCTTTGGACCTCCTGCGTTGGATTTGTTTTGCCCTGTTAGTCTCCCTTGGGCTACCATCGCAAATTCTAATAAAATTTTGTCTTTTGGGCTCATGAGCTCTGGATTAGGATTAGTCTGAGCACTGGTCCCCATCGTTGAAGCAGCTTTGTCTCTTGAGTCACCTACAGATGATGGGGTAATTTGCGCCTCACCCGTGGTTTGGGGTGTCGCTGGTCCAGGTAGTGTGGTTACGTTGCGCAGATGATCGTATCTCTTGGCAAACGTTAACACCTGGCCGCGCTCATAGTCGTTACGGTCTCTTGTAAATGTGCTTTCTTTTTTGGCGCGGATTTCTTTTTCTAATTTTTCAAGTTTGTCATCATATTTCGCCATTTCGCCATATCATTATCAAAGTCTTTTTCATTGTCATAAAGTGCTTTCAATTGACTTGTTACGGCTTTGATTTCCTCGGCCAGTTTTCTGCAGTGTTTGGTTGCATCTTTCACAAGAATTTTCAGCATTCTTATTGAGCAGCCATGGCTATTTTCGGCCCATTGCTCGACCATATCTGGGTCAGGGTCCGCGAATGTTGGTGTTGTCTTAATTCGCAGACCTCTAGGTACCCTATTTACTTCGATGTATTTTTGGAGGGTGGTAGATTCCCACCATTTGTTCTGTTCGGTAACAAGAAGTTTCCAGAGGGCATTCCATAGTGCTGGTTTACTAGGTGTGCTACTCGTCTGATTCACAGTCTCAGAGGAAGTTGCAGTTGTGGGAGATCCACGTTCGGCAATATATATATATACACACACACATATATACATATGCTAAAATATCTGCACAACTTCAGAAATTACAAAACAATACAAATCACTCATTCAAGGTGTACTGTTGGTGAAAGATTTGCAGAAATTGTCATAGGAGCCATTCTTGTACATGTTCAAACACACGTATGTCTGTGCAGCACATAGCATGCTATTCCCGCTGGCATTTTGTCTGCCCCAGGTGAAGCACAGGTGGAGCACAGGTGGGACATTTCCCAACTCTTGGCAAGCGCCCCTTCACTGCCCTCCTCTCATTGAGACTAACTTTTGAAGAATAAAATCATCATAACAATTCAAAAAGTTGCTTACGTAAGTACCACAGTTCTCATATTTGTTGGACTGTATTACTACATTACTAGATCATATGTACGGTTATGAGTGGGTCGATCACTGCAACGAGAGCTTTCCATTCTAATTGTTCATGTCATGGAATCCCAGAACAATTCACTATAACAGCGGCGCTAAACCTGTTTCTGTACAAACTCAGAATACAAGGAATTAAAAAACTTTCAGTAACACATGACAGGGTGGATTATTTTTTTTATTAAACAAAGAGATAGCACTTTCTTTAATCTTAATCATCAGAATGTCTCCCCAAGTTCACATTTTGTACACTATTCCTCTATAAAATTAGAATGTCTCTGATTAGCAGCTATGGTAGAGCACTTTGAGTAACATATCACCTTAATTTACTGCAATCGTTAGGTTTTATAACATAATTGGAATATACCTGCAGGTAGGCGCGAGTTGAATAAAATACATATCCAATTAATACTTTAACGCATTCTTTGCTTCAAAAACAAGTCAATCCAGCATGATAAAAATGTTTGGGAAGTCAAGGTGTCACACGCTTCAATAAACTGCTTTGTTTTTTAATTAAGACCACTATCTTGTATTTTAAGACAACCTTTAGACCTATCCTATATCTACTTAGGAACCTTGTCATGCCTTAGTAATCAGTGAAAAATCCTTGCATTGGTCCCAAAAGCTATTTGTCAGGCAATACTTATGGTAACAGAAAATGAAGAAGGCTGAGCACAGAACGTTTCAAGCCCTTCTAATCGACAGAGCTTGTCTTCTTCTCGGTCAACTGGAACCCACGGCATGTGCCTCTGAACACAAGGTAGGTAACTGTGTTCAAATCATGCAAGTTCCAGCATTCAAGAGCATGTGCTGTCCTCTGGATGTTCAAAAGGGATCACTTTCTCTAGGGTCTACTCTGGCAGTCGACTTTGGCTCAGGAGCCGAAGTTGTTGGCCACTACGAAGGGCGAGGGGCAATCATCATTCATACTTCGATCTGCGTCTTCTACTCTGGCACAGACAGTTTAGACAGGAGCTCAGAGCTCTAACTGGGACTGTCCATATGTCCCAGAGGAAGCAACCAGGACAATCTTGGGTGCACCAGCCTTTTAGAGGTCTTTCTAGACCTCCCAAAGATGTATTCCTTCCTCTCTCTCCCAGCTTTGGCTGGAGAGGCAGGTACAGGCCGGCAGGTGTGGCCCGACAGGTGAGTGTGCAGCTCCAGCATAAAACATCAGTGTGTAACTTTGGGACAGCGGAGAGGGCCTGGGTAGTCAACCCGTTAACATCTGGAACCATGGGGATGAATAACACCGCTGCACCCTGAATGCCTTTTCCAGGCTGCTGGCACAGAACTACTGCGGCATCAGGAGATGATTCTGCCATTGGGCGACAGCAGCTGCAAAAAGCATGCACACTTTCCGGTAGCGGAAGTGCGGAATCAGGAGGAGCCAGGAGCTTCCAAACAAATGTTTGACCTTCTTTTCTTCATCTCTTCAGAAACACACTACAGTGGTGCTTGGGAACAGAGGTTTCAACTGAGAGGGGAACTTCTTTTTCACTTAAAAAATCTAAAGCCCTCTGCTCACTATTTTGGGATGATGGTTAGATCTCAGGATCCCAGCAGAAGCTCGCCTCTAGGCTGTCCGGACATTTTGGCCCTAAGTAATTTGTGAAGAAGCCAGCACGGTCCCTCCAAAACTGAGGTGATTTATATATGAAGAGAAATAAATGACCCAAACAAACTGCACAACTGAAGGGAACTCACCCATGGTTTCCAAGATGAAAGAATTGTAATAACATATCCCGGGTCAAATTAGGATTTATACGAGGGCCTGAACACATCTATATTCAGCGACATTTCAAGATTCATAAGGCATTTTATTAGACCGATGATCTGTTTTATTTGTTTCATTCATGTGATTAATTATTGGTACAAAGAGTAAGAAATCTGCTTTAGAGGGAGTATATGCATGATGGACAGTAATTTACTTTTTTTTTCGTTATAGTTTCAGTGATTTTAGGGATTATTAGACATGCCAAATTACATTTTATTTCATGAGGTTTTTTGTGTCTTTAAATAGTCTCAAAGGACCAAGGGAGTATACCCTGCATTCAAAGGGTTTTGGGTGTTTATTACAAGATCATAATCCAGGCTTGTGGCATTTTTTAGCCATCATTGAAATGAGGAATATCTCAATGTATAGACTGCTATTTTGTAGCATCAGGTACGCCCGTAGGTAACTTTGCCATTCTAAAGTGATACAGCATATATTTTGCCTTTACCTTTTAAAGGGTTGTAGACTTATGGCGTGTGCAACCTTACAAAACCTACTGTTACTGTCCCATTAGTTACTAGTCTTTGGCCTGTCGATACGGAAGAGAATCTCAGCAGGATGGAAGTATCCCAGGTACTGTACGGTCTCTGGAGTGGTGTCGTCATGGTAGTGGCCTCCATCGCCATGGTGGCTATAGCAATGGGTGTGCTCCACCCGCAGGTCCAGCCCCTAGACAGAAAGCAAACTTTACTTTGAGAAAATGGACATTGAATGCAGGATGCACAGGATGACAACATAATATCTACAGTCTCAGAAACAGGCAAACAACGCATGTCTGGGACCATTGCCCTTCATTTACAACGCTCAGACGTCCCACATATATATTGGAAAATGGCTCCAGGCTCAGTCTCCTAACAATATTTTGCTGTTTCTCTAGATATGTTTTAGAATGGGTATATGTGTGCAACATTTGATAAAGCACTGTTGTCAAGCCAGGAGTGGACCAGGTACATGGTGTGATCCTAGACAAATCATTTTATTCACAATATGCTTCAGTTACTTACCTGTACGTTGGACAGCCACAAAAAATAACTAACGTTGTCACCTTAATTATACAATCTTAGACTTCAGAGCTACACCCCTGCATTGGAGCGACCTAGTTGCATGAGTGTACTAAACATTTTACAGTTTTCTTAGGATTGCTTAGTACTAAATCTTGCCCATGATATCCCATAACTCGATATAATTTCACATTTCAAGCCATTTCTGCGCATGAGAAATTTTAAAGAAGCAGAGCGCAATCACTTTTTATGCAAATCCATCTTTACTGTTTTGTTAAATTCTGTGGGAACAAAAAAAAGCATTTGCAATGCAATAGGTCTCGCATTTGCAAAAGTTTAAGCTATTGGCATTGTAAATTACAGTGCCTTATGTATCTGTTTTCATAATTAACACATAGATAAAAGGCATTGTCATTTACAATGGCAAGAGCTCTAATTCTTGTAAATGCGAGACCCGTTTCATTTAAATGAAGGGGCCACCATTGTCTCGGGCTGCTTGTAAAGTGAAAGCATGCATGGCGCGCTGAAGGCTGCAGGAAAGCATGTCGTGCCTGCAGTACAAGAAACTCATTTAAGAAAATAGTGCTTAAAGACTAAATAAGTTTAACTGCAACAAATGATGGACAGAATGCTGAATGATTCAAACATTCTCCCCCAGTCAAGAGATCTGGGTTAAATCCATTGTTCTTTTGCCCACTAATAAGACATACCGTGTAACAACGGAAGTAAAAGGGCCAGTCCTCATGGGAGGTTACAAATAAAGACAAGTTGGTACTAAGGAGGGACTAGGAAGCCTATAAACGAATCAGAAGCCAGCATTTACAAAAGATAATGACACAAGCCAATACAAAATATGGGCTCAAAAACAGCATGCCTCGCAGAGTACAGCATGCACTGCCCAGACTCGTCCTAAAAACAACAATACCACTGGCATTAATAAAAGAGATAATAACACACATTATTGATATTTGTTTGCACAGTTTTCTATGCTGAGGAGCAGGCTTGGGGTGGTCTTAGAGCCTCTTTACTATGAGGAGCTACAGCGTGGGCATCAGGGGAGTCTCCGAGGGGAAGAGAGGCTATGGAAGACCACAGAATGCAAACTACAGGTCCCACAATGCACTGGGAGATAGAATGCCTCTCTAGATAACCCGACAAAAAGAAGTCTTTGCTCTGGCATGTGGTTTAATATTTGTATGAGCCAGTCACTGCCTCCAAGAAGTCTGCGCAGAGGGTGGGTGTGAGGGAGGGCGATGCACCCCTCTGCCCCCCTCCGGCCTTTGCACCCCCAGCATGACCAGGACTCAGGGGTGCACAGAGCCAGGGCAGGTTATCACAGGGCGGGAAAAAGGATGACTGTGGAAGAGTGAGACTGGAGCAGTGTGTGGGAGGGAGGGCGCTCAGGGCCTGGGAACATTCTAGCTCCCAATCTGATAGCGCGCACTATTTCGACCCTAGAAGGAGAAAGGCTTAGTTGGCTCTGCTGGGATTGAAACGTGTGACCTGGAGGGTCAGAGGTTTACCTTACACTAAACTGGCACCTACCTCCCCCACCCATCACCAGGGGTGGAGTTAACTCTTACGGTGACTCTGTAGTCGGTAAACTTTTCCCCGTTCTGAACTGTGAGTGAGCCCTCCCAACTAGTGGCCGACTGTGAAGGAGCCGCTAGACCTGTACGTGATGCACCCAGGGATGTCTCCCCGCTGCACCAAGGTGAGTTCAGAATAGGAGACCTTTGGGGATCTGTTTGGATGCAGGAAGGCACGCGCTTGTGTCGAGAAACAGATGGGAGTGTTCAAGAGGTGAGCCCCCCCAAAGAAGCGAGGCACCTACTACCTTACACTAGGATGAGAAGATTTTGAAAGCCCAAAACCGGTACATTTCACAAATATATAAAGATAGGCGGAGATGGGGGAAGAGAGGAGAGCTGAAAGTTAAACACAGTCTCCGGCCCCTCTAACATATAAAACACTCACCCTGGAGCTGAGACCGAACTTGGGGTGCGGGGGTCTTCGTGATCCACCCAGGGCTGTCTCCCTGCTGCACCAAGGTGGGTTCAGAATAGGAGACTCTTGGGGTTCTGTTTGGATGCAGGAAGGCACGTGCTTGTGTCGAGAAACAGATGGGCGTGTTCAAAAGGGGAGCCCCCCCAAAGAAGCGAGGAACCTACAACCTTACACTAAGATGAGCAGATTTTGAAAGCCCAAAACTGGTACATTTCACAAATATATAAAGATAGTAGTAAAGAGAACGAATCACCGACAGCAGGTGAAAGGCGGAGCTGGGGAAAGAGAGGAGAGCTGAAAGTTAAAGCACAGTCTCCCGCCTCGCTAACATATAAAACACTCACCCTGGAGCCGAGACCGGACTCGGGGTGTGGGGGTGTTCTTCACTGGAAGCTCGGCCGCTTCTGTGGATGCTTCCAAGAGGGAAGTTCCTTTTATTGTGACCCCGTGAAACCCCCACCTTCCTTCCGACTGATGGATTTTGGTTTCGCTTTCGTTCTGACCATGCATTCCTATGCAGCGGTGGGAGCGTGTGAGCGCGCGTTGAGAGCGTGAGAGCCAGAGAGGAGACGCCATGCGCGTGGACATCGGCTGTCCGTGCGCGCACATTGTTTGTCTGCCTTCGCTAGCAAAACCGACAACAATAGTCTCGCCAAGGCGAAGCATCGCATGCGCTGCATTCGCTAGGCGCGACCTAAAAATGAAACAAGAGAAGCGTGAATTCCCAAAGGACAGACATTAATATTCAGATATAAAGGTCTGGTGAGGACCAATGGTTAGGTCTAGTGAAGGTGAGTAGGCTCTTCATGTACTTAGGCAGGCTTTTAACAGGGTGATGCAAATTCTCACGATATTCATACTCTGAATGTTAAATAAGCCACTTCTTCATGATAGGGAAGAGTCATTAACCGTTTAAACTCTATCTTCTTCTAAAAGGCAAAAATTGAAGGAAGGGCAGTGGAGATGGATAAAGTATAGCTGATGCTAGATATTCCTACCTTTGCATTAACCTATTTTTCTGTTACTGGGAATGTTTACCCAATTCCATACAACAGCGTCGTCGTAATGCTGTTGCACGATTCCAAATTGATGCACATTTCCAATTTGTGCTGACTTTCTTTGGGGTGAAACCTCGAAACTTCATTAAATGTAGTGAATACATTCAGGTCTCCATTACAAAAGAAGGAGTTTTCTGGAAAATATGAACATTGCTAGGACATCTTCGTGAAATGTGTAGTTTATATGTTACACATATTGACATTATATCACTGGTCCCTTTATTTTTCGTGAATAAAAGCTTTAATACATTATTACATTGGTATCAGGGTCCATTTTAAGTTTTGCTGTTACTGAAATCAAGTGGTGTCTAAATTATCTCTTTTCCCCCACAGGCAAGGGTCAAACGTAAACATTCTAATAGGGCCGGTTGACCATAATACAGGTATCCCCAGTCAGATCCAAATAGGAAATTGTACTTTACACAGCATATGTATTCCTTATAACTTTCAACACCTTTTTATCTAATTATTAAAGTCCAGTTTGTCACCACGATTTTGAAATGTTGCTGTCACTTTAATTTTGGGGTGGTTAATGTTTAAAGCTTTACTATGCCATGAACCAACTTTAGCCAAATACCCTTAAGTGTGCAATGCTGAAAAATACTTATCCGCTTGCATGACTAAGTGCACAAACACATTTTATTGGAATCAGCAGTGTAACACAACCAGTGAGCTGCTTATCCTTTTAAAATATGCAAAAGCTGAGCACATGCTCGACTCCTGCCTACTCATTCATTGGTGAATCTCAGGCGCAACAGTACTTTGCTTCGGACAAAAGTCCTCCAAAACCAGATATCTTCAGGGGTTGCGTGGCCTGAAAGTATGCGTATAACCTTAAAAATCCTTACTGTTGACTTCTGCATGAGTACACTCACTCCGTAAATGGAACAAATGGACATTGAACCTGAACTAGGTGCATACATTTTCCATATGCCTCATAATTGGCTGGATTGATTGCACACAAGTGTGACAAACAAATGCTGATTTCTCTAGCCCCAATCAGCCTTTTTGAACAAGGTTCAAGGTTTCTTGCTCCTGGTGTTGCAATCCAGTCATAAGGAGTGCTTTCTTAGGGTCTCCTGGCCTCTGTAGTTTTGGGATGGCTTTTTGGTCCTTTTTAAGTCGAGCCATTCTATATTGGAGCATGTACTTGAAGCCCCGCCCACTCTCCGCACATATTTGTCATTGGTTTGTGTCAATGTCCTTCGTAAAAGCTGTCTTCCGATTTGTTATTTGGCTTGTTTGTCCCTCCTTAGTACCGCCTTGTCTTCATTTGTAACCTCCCATGAGGACTGGCCCTTTTACTTTGGATGTTACATGGTACGTCTTCTTTAGTCTGTTAGCACTATTACCTTAAATGAGTTTCTTTTACTGTAGGAGGCTCAAGCATTTGGAATGCAATAGGTCTTGCATTTGCAAGAGTTTAAGCTATTGACATTGCAAATGACAATGCCTTTATGTTTTAAAAACCAAAACATACATAAAAGGTATTGTCATTTACAATGCCAATAGCTCAAACTCGAGTAAATGAGAGATCTATTGCATTGAAGATGCTTGGTTAGCCTGCTATTCCTTCCCTGAGGAAAAGCCTTATTGACCTGACCTCCTTTCCCTTAGCGTCTGGTAATCTCTTGACCTGGGGTCGCTCAGCAACAGCACTCTGGGACCTTCAAGGCAACACTGGCTGCACTCTCCAGGTGCATCTTGATCTCCTTCCTGGGATCTAAGTGTTTTGTAGGAGTCAGTTGTACTCTTCTCCATGGCATTCACCCCCCTCTCCAGCTCTTCTAGTAAATTAACCCTCTTCTTTCCCATAGAGGAAGACGAACATGCCTTGAGTCCTCTCGCTGCAGCGGGTCATAAGCCAGCTGGTTAGTCCTTCTACTTGATCTGTAGTTTTCTCTTCTCTCAAAGTCTCTGCCTCTGAGCAAGGGTTACAAGTGGAGGTGGAGAGCTTTAGAAGGTGGACATCCTTGTCCAGTCCAGTAATGCCACATCACCCCTCTATCCTTGACACGCCTTGGGAGCAGCCACAGGCTGGCCCACCCACCTGCATAGAATTCTGGAATTGCAGAGGATGGCATATTTATGGTGTCTTCTACAAGCTCTCGCTCTACCTGAGCTTCGACCCTAACGGATTGTTTCCTTCTAAGACTTTAAGGGGGCCACCTGGTGTGTCTGGTGACAGTATACTGCCTGTTTCTCCTTTCTCTCAAACAGGAGGACATGCCCAGTGAGTGAGTCAGTGAGTGCCAGCTTATCACCCTATGCAGATGTCTTACCCACACTCATCCTCCACCAAGACACACTAATGCCTCCCTAATAAACCTATGGTCCAGGGGAGGTTTGACTTGCCAGCAGGTCAGAAGGGTACTTAACATGGCCCAAAAGTTCAAAACCTGAATCTTCATAGGGCTGGCTCAGGGAAATATTGCAAAAATCAAAACGCATGGAGGAGTGTGAATATGGCCAAATTAACATTTTATTTCACCTGAGGGCATTTTCATAGGGAAGGTAATGTTAATAATTTTTTTATTTCGAATTAGATCTTGTGTGGTTTTAACCCACTGTGTAAAAACAAAAGCTTACACTTTAGTAAAAAAGAAATGGGATATTTAAGTGGGATACACCTGCAACAGATTATCTTTGCACAGATACCAAGCTCAGATGGTTTCCCCGCTCAGTCTGCACATGAGTGCACACACGTGTTCTCACCTAATCAGTGCACAGTTATTTACTCCAGCTGCGCAAGAGGGGGCCTTATTTTAAAAGGTGTACTGTTAGATCTGGGGGTCTCTAGTTGGCACAGGTAGGTACCACTGTCCAAATAGGGACCCTTGCCTCTAGTCAGGGCAAGGAGATAACCCTCTGAGATAACCCCTGCTCACCCTCTAGGTAGCTTGGCACGAGCAGTCTAGGCTAACCAGAGGCAATGCGTAAAGTATTTGTACCAACACTCACAGTAACACAGTGAAAACACCACAAACTGACTCCACAACAGTTTAGAAAAATAAAGGTATTTTAATCTAAACTACACAAGACCAAAACGACAAAAATCCAACATACACAGTTCAAGAATATGGTTTCAAAAAGAGTTCTTATGGTTGCGTTAAAATTCTTTACGTTGCGATAGAATTCTCTACTGATGCGTGAAAAGTTCACAGTTGAGTCACGTTTACTCACAGTACCTTTTAGTTGCAACAAAGTTCCAAAAGCAGAAGCTGGTGGGGTGGAAAACAAGCGATGCGTTGCTCCTGAGACCCTGGGGAGGCGATGCGACAGCCCCGCTGCAGCAGCGGGCGTGTTTCGACGAATCCGGTCTGTATGGGGAGGAAGGCCACTTGTATGGATTCCGGTGCGTAGGTTCCATAGAAAGTTTGTTCTCGCAAAGGCACGATGCGACGATCTCGTAGGAGCTACGACAATCTCCGGGGCGACGATGCACGGTCCAGCGGTGATCCTCTCTCTCGCAGCTCCTCGATGCGATGGTTCTGCGACGATGCTCGCAGCGACGTGATGCGGTCCGCAAGCAAGCGGTGCGGCGATTTCACCCAGCGACGACAGGCTCTGCGACGACACTCGCAGCGATGTTCGATTTTCCCGCACCGGTCTGGTGCGTCCCGCAAACGAAGGATGCGACGTCGCTGCGACGATCTCGTCCTCCATAGCGGCGGGAAACTTCTCGCACTGTCGGGGATGCGCTCCGCAAGCGAGCGATGCAACACTTTTCAGTTTCAAAAGTCTCTCAAGCTTAGTTTCAAATCACCAATGCAAAACTCTAATTCTGCTTCTGCCTCCTTACTGGGTGCCTTCCCATGCAAAGACATGATGTATTAGAAGAGTTACTCAAAAATAGAAAAATCAAAACCAAAAACCAGTAGTATGCGGTGGCGTAGTGGTCTGCACTCACTAGTGATGTACACCAATTACTGTGGGTCAAGTACAAATACAAGTTCAAATCCCACCGCTTCCACCAATGTTAGATCTGGGGGTCTCTAGTTGGCAGAGGTAGGTACCACTATCCAAATATGGACCCTTGCTTCTAGTCAGGGCAAGGAGATAACCCTCTGAGATAACCCCTGCTCACCCTCTAGGTAGCTTGGCACGAGCAGTCTAGGCTAACCAGAGGCAATGTGTAAAGTATTTGTACCAACACTCACAGTAACACAGTGAAAACACCACAAACTGACTCCACAACAGTTTAGAAAAATAAAGGTATTTTAATCTAAACTACACAAGACCAAAACGACAAAAATCCAACATAATTTAATTTAATTGTGGGTTTCTAAAGCGCTACAATCGACTCCCGAAGGAGTATCTCTGCGCTGTAGACCGCTGGGGAACCTGTCCTGGCTTTCCCTGTGAGATGGTCCCTACTGGGTATCTCCAAGGTGAAACCAGGCATCCCCGGCGTATGTGGGGGGCCGTTGTGGAGATGAGGCAAGCTAATGCCCAGAGTTGCAGAGTGTGATCCCTGTTTGGAGTAGGCACCAAGGAGAGAATTATCGAGTCCGCTGACCCTGGTCCACGACCCTGCCGCGTCAGGGATAGAACCCTGGTCCCGGACCGTCCTCTGCTTCTGGGTCTGCCGCCTCTAACCAGTGAGCCACACCACACCACTTACACAGTTCAACCACGCCAAAGATGCCAGGTCTAACATGTACACTGGTGGGTACCACTCAAAACGATGTTAACGGAAGCGTACAGCGACTGAGACTTCATTTTGGCATCTTACACATTGCCGAGATCTAGCAATCATCTGATACAAAAATCGAAAAACCTCTGGGTTTAAGCAGGTCAGAACCCACTTGTTCACACATCGGACATAGGTGAAATGTTTATTTGGGGGCTGGAATAGTAGTGTGTCCAAATCTGAGATGTGCGAGTAAAATCCTATGAACCTCATTTAATTTGTGTGCAAGCTCTCCATTTGCCAAAATCCAAACGATTCCATGCAGATTAATCCAAGGAAATATTCTGGCTGGATTGCCGCTAACTACACGTTTAGTAAATACTCCCAAATGACCACATCTTGGTTGTTTATTCCAGCGGATTGGTTTCATATACCAGACAATAGTGTAACCTTCCCTTTGCAATCAACAAGGGGAATACATCTGGTTAGTGTGCCTACAAAAGTGGTGATGGGTTTGACTTAATTTGTTACACCAATTTGGCACACCAATTTTTTTTAACAAAAAAAATTCACTTCATATTGCTAGAAATTATGGGTACACATATTTAATGAAGCGAGTCTGATTAAATCGATTACGTCTTAAAAGCTCCACAATGTGGAATGTTCTGTGGGTGTACTAGGAGTTTCTCCCACAGCTGGGTCTCTTTTGTTTAGCTTTTTTGATTCAAACAATGTTTAATATGCAAACGATTAAAACATATACCACTGTACAATAAAAGTTACCACAATATGAAAAATGCTGATGCATTTTCTATCACATAAAAGCCTTCTAATGGTTACAGATGCACAATGTACAGTTGCCCAAAACATACTCACCGGATCGCGAGATACAAACACCGACTGGCAGATCAACGGGGCCCTCATTTCATAAAACTTTAACCAACGATCAACAGCCTCATCTGATTCGAAACAAGGCGGGAACTCAGGGGGCTGAAAAAAATATATATTGTTAAAACATTAACATTTTAAACATTAAAAATAGAAGTAGATAGTAGGACAGGGGAACAAATATACAGGAGCTGGTGAAGTCTACCGAAATATCAAAATATTTAGGAAAAGATGCTGTGAGAAACACAACCTGGACCACCTGTAGTGATTTTAAATAATAATATATGAAATGTGTGGCTCTGATGGAGACCATGTAGTGACAGAAACATGTAGAATGACTGAATGAGGGAGCAATGGTTTTGATGTTCAATGTATAACATTCTATAAATTTCGTAACTGCATGGCAGAAATAATGCCAGATACTACAATTAAAGAATTGTGATGCTTTGTTGAAACTATTGAGCACTCCCTTGATTGCCTATTATTTATTTTAAAATACATCTTTATAATAGAAAAAACTAATAAAATGCTCTAAATAAATAGAAGATTGAATATTTTGGTACATTCCAGACACAATGTAACTTATTCGATTTGAAGCTTTTCAGTCTGTGACTTTAGACTTAAACAACTGCAAGAATGATACGGCCACATGCATCATTGTTGCCGTTTGCGATTTCTTAATTGCGAAAATTAAGGAATCGCAATTAAGAAATCGCAAACGGCTATGCATCAAGAAATCGCAATTTTTTTGGCGATTTCTTACATTTCCTTAATTGCGATTCACAATTTGCGAATCGCAATTAAGGAATCCCTTCCCATTGATTCCTATGGGCCTAGAGCCCCATAGGAATGAATGGGAAGCCATTCTCATTTTGCGATTCGCAATTAAGGAATCGCCAAATGAGAATGCTATTTCAAGGGTGCAGGGGGGTCCAAAGGACCCCCCCTGCACCCCTGAATGTTAACTTTAAGAACATTTTTCACACACACATGCCCCAAGGGCACGTGTGTGTGTAAAATGAAACTTTGAAAAATGCACTTTTGTGCATTTTTCAAAGTTTTCGCAAATTACAATGAAGGTGAACTTCATGGTAATTTACCTCTCCCTATTTGCGAATTCGCAATTTCTAAAGTGTTATGCATTGCATTTAAGAAATCGCAAATTGCAATTTCTTAAATGCAATCGCAATTTAAGAAATTGCGACATAATTGCGATTCCTTAAATTGCGAAAAAATAAAAAAGCATGATGCATCCCAAAAAAGGAAATTGCATTCGCAAATGGCCGAATTTTGCGTTTCGCACCGTTTGCGAATGAAATTTACCTTGATGCATGTGCCCGTTAATGTTAATGGTTTCTAAACACTAAGGTGACTCAGCTTGAATTTGTCCCATCTAAAGAGAGTATAAGTTTACCTTACTCTGGGAATAGAGTGTTTAGGATTATAAGTGAATTCAGTTTTTGTTGTCTCTCTCTGGTCTCTGGTGCTATGCTGCGTACTTTAATTCAGGTACATGTACACCATCACTTACAAAACCATCACACACAGTTTAGCAGATGCGGAAAATAGGTGACTTCTTGTTTACGTAAAAGGTGGAATAATCAGAATCTGACAGAGCCTAATGACTTGTATCCCATAGAGTGGACTACTCTTGCCCAAGGTCGTGCATCTTTCAAGCTGAGTGGACAAGGCTTACAGTGGGTAGCGTTTCACTTGTCATCGACAACTAGAAGGTGGATATTATAAGTGGACTGCAACTGGGAAATGGGATAATTTTTTCCTAGTCTTTCGTTTGTTTGTCTGAATAACCATTAGCATTCAAAATGTCTATCGATTTGCACTACATAGAGAACCGAGATGAAAGTTCACCATGCATGAATTTACCCACTTGACCCCATCTTTGTCCTTGAACTATGAAGCTGACTAAGTAGGGAGATTAGCAGGTTCAGGTGGCTCCTTTATACATGGGTCTTTGGAGCCCTTAATGTCCAGGGCTCATAACACCTGCAGATTGTGCGGGAGTGACCGTAAGAGACAATTTTCTGCCAGCTCAAGGAATTTACGCCAAGTAATGTACTAATTAGAAATCATCTAATAGTGGTATTAATTCGCAACTGAAGGCCTGAGTTAGAACTTGGCGGACGGGTTACTCCGTCACACCCGTGAAGGATATCCTATCCAAGGAAATATAATCCCTTTATATCCTATAGGATTTATTTTCTGGCGGACGGGATATCCATCACAGTGATGACAGAGTAACCCGTCTGCAAAGATCTAAGTCAGGCCCTAAGTTGGTAATCAAGTTAACATTGCTGTGTGTTCACTAGAAGAAACTGAAAACAAGGGATTAAATGTGTGCAGTGAATGAGTAGACGCACTAATATAGCCCCTAGTTTGCTGTGATACATGGATGAAAAAGCATAAATGCTGGGAGAACCTCAAATGCAAAAGTTAAAATTCTCTCATAGGCTACCTCCTCACCCCCAATCCATACTTGACCAAAACAGGGTCTAAAAATGCAGGTACCATCACTGAAGGCCACTGAGAGCAGTTTGCTGTGTTCAGAGATTCCTTAGAGGTTAGCCATGGCTAAAGTGTTGAGTTTAATGTGGGCTGGGTGGGTGTTGACATGTTATTTAATGCAGTTTTCGAATTGTATGGTGGTACCTGCCAGTGATCCACATTCCTTCAAAGCTAGAGTGTACTGTGTATAATCATATGTTAGCACTTAGCGACTGATACCATAGACACTGGTTTCCCTGTTTAAGCAATTTCTTGTAGTTATAATTTTTGCTTGCTCTAAAATACAATTCATGCTAAACTCAGCTAACCCAAGTTATATGCACCACATACTGCTTTACTTGAAATTCACCATGACATGGAGCTTTGCTTTTCCCTCTTTGATCACAAAGGTGCCTCCAATTCCCACTGTTTTGTCTCCATAGTGCTGTTCCAAAGAAGTTCTCATACAGCTCACAAAGTTATCCTCTCCGGTTCTTTTGTTGGCTTTTACTTCAATGACCTGTGGAATAGAACACAACCTTTTTTCACATAACTGAAAGCTGTCTTGCAATGAAACAGTGACTTCCCACCATATAACTTAAAAAAAAAACCTAGAGCTGTGAAATCTAGGTTTACTTTATCAGTACAATTACGGAACTAAAAGAGCCATCTGCTGAATGATGTCATAGTAGGTCTCAAAACCCAAGCAGACATCATTAAACAAAGAACATTATGGAATGCCTATTCCGGGTGATTGCTGACAACACAGAACTGGTAATTTGGAATATTTTTGATGTTGGTGATGTTTGCTTTAAAGTGCTGCAAGGGGGGGGAGCCAAGCTGGCGACCAAGATGGCCGCGTAGGCTCCCGGCTCTGCAGACCTCCTCATCCTGCTACAAGATCCTGCCAGTTATCCTGTGCCTATGCGACTCTCCCGGGTATATGAAACGAAATAACGCTACACCGAGTGACCCCGAAAGTTCCACCTGCTTCAAGAACGGAGAAACGTCGTCTTGAAGTTTGCGGCCTACATGAGCATTGAAGCCGGGGCCTCGAGTAGGAGTGCAGCCGGCTTCTAGTTGAACAACATCGGCCATAAGAGTTCGGGGGGAGCCGGTCCACCGGAATGGAAGCATATTTTGTCCGATCTTAACATCTAATATCCGTATGGATTAGCGCCGAAATGGGGCAACTCAAAGACACTGCGGATGCGAGCTGAATAATTAGTTGTCGAAGCCCGGAATATAAATGGCTTGCTGCCGTCTAAACTGCGACCCGATGGTTCAGGGCATATCCTGAAGACAGCTCCGCAATATCCTTGCATGCAGAGGGGTTGGAACGTGAGTCTTTGCTTCTAATTCTACTTGTCTATCCCGCCGAGCCGACCCGGCAGCAAGAAAGCCCCATGGTTTAACGACGAACTCAAGAGGTCCAAGAAGAACTGCAGAGCACTCGAGAAAACCTGGCGCAGAGACCCAACACCGGACAACATGACTGCCCTCAAGCTCACCACCCGAAAACACCACCAACTGATCCACGCCACCAAGAAAACCGCATTCAAGGAACGACTGGACAACAACGCACACAATAGCAAGGAGCTCTTCAACATTGTTAAAGAGCTCTCCAACCGCAACGCCGGAAACAACGACATCACCCCTTCGCAAGACCTCTGCAACTCCCTCGCCTCCTACTTCCACAACAAGATCGCGGACATACACAACAGCTTCTGCACTCAACCGACGCACGCCACGATCGAACCACCACCCCCAACCACCACCCTCCACGCCTGGACCCCGATCAGCACCGAAGAGACCGTCCGCACGATGAACTCCATCCACTCCGGATCTCCGACCGACCCCTGCCCTCACCACGTCTTCAACAAGGCCGACGCTGTCATCGCACCCCACCTACGGGACATCATCAACACCTCCTTCGACACCGCCACCTTCCCGGAGAGCTGGAAGCACGCCTAACTCAGCGCTCTACTAAAGAAGCCATCAGCCGACCCCACCGACCTCAAGAATTACCGCCCCATCTAGCTGCTCCCGTTTCCAGCTAAAGTCATCGAGAAGACCGTCAACAAGCAGCTGGCCGCCTTCCTCGTGACGAACGGATCCCTCGACTCCTCGCAGTCTGGCTTCCGGGCCAACCACAGCACCGAGACCGCCCTGATCGCAGTGACCGATGACATCCGAGCCCTGCTTGACAACGGAGAAACAGCGGCCCTCATCCTCCTAGACCTCTCCGCGGCCTTCGACACTGTCTGCCACGGCACCCTAGTGCAGCGCCTCAGCAACGTCGGAATCCAGGAGAAGGCACTGGAGTGGATCATCTCCTTCCTCGCCGGAAGGACACAGAGAGTCCGCCTCCCCCCGTTCAGATCAGAAGCCACCGAAGTCATCTGCGGCGTCCCTCAAGGCTCCTCGCTCAGCCCAACCCTCTTCAACGTCTACATGAGCCCCCTCGCAGCCATCGCACGCCAGCACAACCTCAACATCATCTCCTACGCCGACGACACCCAGCTGATCCTCTCCCTCACCAACGACCCCGCCACCGCCAGAGCCAACCTTCACAAAGGGATGAAAGAGGTAGCCGAATGGATGAAGAACAGCCGCCTGAAACTGAACTCGGACAAGACGGAAGTCCTCATCCTGGGATCTTCACCCTCCGCCTGGGACGACTCCTGGTGGCCCTCCGCCCTAGGCAACGCACCCAAACCAACAGACCACGCACGCAACCTGGGCTTCATCCTGGACTCCTCCCTCTCCATGACCAGACAAGTCAACGCCGTCTCCTCATCGTGCTTCAACATCCTGCGTATGCTACGTAAGATCTTCCGGTGGATCCCCACCGAGACAAGGAAGACGGTCACCCAGGCCCTCGTCACCAGCCGTCTGGACTACGGCAACGCCCTCTACGCCGGAACCACCGCCAAACTCCAGAAGAGACTCCAGCGGATCCAGAACGCCTCAGCCCGTCTCATCCTGGACATCCCCCGTCGCAACCACATCTCCAGACACCTGAAAGACCTGCACTGGCTCCCGGTCAACAAAAGAATCACCTTCCGCCTCCTCACCCACGCACACAAAGCCCTACACAACGAAGGCCCAGGATACCTCAACAACCGCCTCAACTTCTACGCTCCCAAACGCCAGCTTCGATCGACCGGCCACGCCCTCGCCACAGTCCCCCGCATCCGAAGAGCCACCACAGGGGGAAGGTCCTTCTCCTACCTTGCCGCCAAGACCTGGAACTCCCTCCCGACCCACCTCCGCCTGACCCAGGACCACCTCGCCTTCAGGAAGCAGCTCAAGACCTGGCTGTTTGAGCAGTAGCCGACCCCCCCTAGCGCCTTGAGACCCCCCGGGTGAGTAGTGCCCTATATAAATGCTTTGATTGATTGATTGATTGATTGAGGGCCCAGGGGTGGACCGTGAACGAAACGTGCGAAATGGCGCTCAATATCGACTTTCGCGCGGATCGGACCCGATCCTCCGAGAGGTCTGGGAAAATTCGAACGGATGACCTGGGACGACATATCCTATCTAAGGGATCTCCGAGACCGGACCAGACTTTCCCTATCGAGAGGGACCAACTAGTGCTGACCAGGGTTGAACCTACGCTTGGGGCTATAATGGCAGCCATCGAGGGTCTTCATCTCTCTCTGAACTGGGAAGCCCAAGCCTTGGAGCACAAATTGGATGCCGTGGCTTTTGGACTGGGACATAGTGGCATAGCTTTTGTTCAATTCAATGCCACTGCGGAAGTAAAGACATCCACACTACCCCGGACTAATTGCGGCCAACAATCCCATAAAATGAGCGATGCGGGGGACCCTGGATTGCAAATTAGCTAAGGCCCGTGTATTGGAGGTCCCGGTTATGTCAGTGCTCACAATATTGTTATCGACTGAGGGCAAATCGCACCAGGCAATATATCTGATGACTCATGTGACGACTCAGGAGTGGCTCGACAGGGTGGCCCTTTCTCCCTTTCCGAACTCAGTGCACCTGGACTTTAATCAACATCCGTGGTTCTTATCGACACTGATGGGACCCAGTGACAATGAGACTGAGAAAGCCCAGCTGTTTCCGGTTCGCTACTGTTCTTTCGAATTTTTCAAGATGGTGGATGTCCGGTTTAAGAACATTCGTGTAACTGATCGAACGGGTCAAGGCTGAGAACGGCCTATCGTTTCAAGATTTTTATTTAAATGGTGGTAGTGCGGGATTCACTTTCTAATGTTGGTACCGAGAGGCAGTGTAGGCGAGTAATGTATCTGCCGATTTTCGCTTGATAGTGAAATGATAATATATCCGTAATAGAGGGAGGCTTAGAACTGGCGGGGGGGGGGGGGGAGGCCGGGAGCCTGTATGAAGGCCATCCTCCACATACTTCTTTTAGTATTTGTAGATTAGATGGGACGACAGGCACACTGCTAGTTGGGGATTGGCGTAAGCTACATGCAGGGGTGCAGGGTGGGGGGTGGGGTGTTGCGCACGTTAATTAATTAATTAATTAATTAATTGTGGGTTTCTAACGCGCTAGAATCGACTCATGAAGGAGTATCTCTGCGCTATAGACCGCTGGGGAACCCGTCCTGGTTTTCCTTGTGAGATGGTCCCTATTGGGTATCTCCAAGGTGAAACCAGGCATCCCCGGCGTATGTGTGGGGCCGTTGTGGAGATGAGGCAAGCTAATGCCCAGAGTTGCCGAGTGTGATCCCTAGTTAGAGTAGGCACCGAGGCGAGAATTATCCAGTCCGCTGACCCTGGTCCAAGACCCTGCCGCGTCGGGAATTGAACCCTAGTCCCGGGCCGTCCTCTGCTCCCGGGTATGCCGCCTCTAACCAGTGAGCCACACCACTCCACTTGCGTTTTGTATTCTATTTTCTTTCTTTATTTATTGGATATCCTGACTCTGTTCTTAGTATTAAGGTGCCGATGCGAGCTTTATTATTTTGATTTGTCCGTTTTTGCATACAAATGTCCGTACTTTATCCTGTTTACGATCTTCGTATCAAGGGGCGCAATGATCTTTGATATCCTGATTTTGTGGGTGGAGGGGCCTGTGGGCGGCACGCATTGATATAGGCTAACTCCGCTAGTTTTATAATCCTGATTCGTCAAACGTGTGTTAGAATCTCAGTGTCCTGCTTCAATGACTACCGATATTGCGACCTTTCAATTGTTCGATTCCTTGTATGTGTTGGACTGCATTGCACTTGATACGCTCTTATTGTTTTTCGTTTTTATAACAATAAAAAGATTTATTAAAGTGCTGCAAGGATCTGGCAAATAAAAGATATATGCACTATGCTAAGCCTCGGTCTTGACATTAAATATTTTTTTTTCTACAGTTGATGGACCCTGTAAATCTGTAGGTATCTGAATAGTTACTGATGTTACACAGGGACCCAGTGGAACAGATCACAGCCAAAGGTGGATAAAGGTTTGCGACTGGATAACAAAATGTCAAGTAGGTTTGCCGGAGACAGGGTGTTCTGAATTTGAATCAAAAATGTCTAGCTGGAACCACTTGTGATTGTTCAAAACTAACTCGAATAATTGATTCCTCTCATTTTGTCAGCAGGTCGCATGTCTTGGCCTTGGCATTTGGTAAGACGCAACTCAGCGCTTTTCTGGCTGCACACTCATGCCTTCTTTCCGACGCTGGAAGGTAAGTCGGTGAGGGCTGGGGCATTGGACGAGTAAGGTAAACTTCTGAGTCACAGGAGAAGGAATGCGTCCTTTTAGGGTGGTATATTACACTAAAAGGATTTTCTACATTTATGATTAAAATGCTGTTTTGGAACTACTTATGTACACACTGTAGCTTCACGGTAGTTTCTTACAAACGCTACACGGAGGCTTCTTTATATTCCTGCATAATGGGAATGTCACCACCAGTTAGACACTACAAGGATCTGTGAACGGGCTTTTTTGAAAAGTCAGTACAGTTGACCACGTACAAGCATTCGTTTTACGAGTTCTTTGCATGTCAAGGATATTACATTCTCCCATAGGTTTCTCGGTTTCTAATAGACGTAAACCCTAGAACCTGTGATACGGTTTATTGAGTGAATGGTATGCAGCAGAGAGCTTTCACCTCAAGTATGTTTGGTGCCACACAGGTTTTTTTTCCATCTGCCTTCAAGCATACTATCTTGTGTAAATGGTTGTCATTAGTGGTGCTGCCTTCTCTTGACCCAGTAAGTCTCTGCCTAAAAACTTGGTGGTATCTGTCAGAAAGGTGCAACCACAGCATATATGTATGTTTCCATCATATGAGAGGGCAACTCTGGGTAAATACCTTAGAACTGTATTTTGATGCCAAAATTGCAGGGTTGAAACACCTCTTTTCAACTCCCTAAGGCTTAGCGCAGCCATATATTAGGGGAGAGGGTGTAGCCTTACGGCTAGAGCGGTCGACATCGAAGCTGGGGAACCGGCTTCGAGTCTCTGCAACGACACGGAACAGGTTAATCTCCCCGTGCCTAACAAAAATGAATGTGTCCATCTGTAACGAAATTGGTGCTATGTAAAGCGCTCTCATACCCCGATATCTTCAGATTTAGTTTGCGCTATTTAAAATAAAAAAAATAAAAATATATATATATTATAGTAGAAATATAATACACCTTAGAGGGGCATCAGCCCCCCAAAGTACCTCAGATTCCCAAAGCTGATCAGGTCCTTACCTCCTCAAGAAGGTAGAACAAACTATGTAAACATTTCTCCCCTGGAATTTGTTATTTCGGTAATAACTGATGAATATTTTATAGGCTTCCTGACAGAACTCGTTCATCTGTGGAACTCAATAATCCAGAGAAAACTTCTGAGTTTGAAGAATACACAGAATCTGGAAGAGTAAATAATCCACTCCCACCTCTTAATTCTTCTATTACCCTCCAACATGGATTTGTGTTACAGCCTGTCTGCTTCAAAGTGCAGCAACTCCACAAAACATGGCTAATATTATGCTAGCCTTCTATGGAAATGGTTGTGGATGAAGTATGCAGAAAGAGTAATAGATAGCGTAATAAGCCTATGGCTCGACCCTAGGAGATTTGATTAGATTTTGCTACCAGGTACCAGCTAGTGACAGCCTCCTGTTGCAGGTTGTGACTGTTACTCCACTGTCATGGTCTGTGTAGCTATAAATGCTCACGCTCTAGGGCGGGAGATATAGCTGAGATTTTCAGGCAGACTTACGCTCCATAAATCACAACGTTTGGAAGTTGCCAAAGTGGTTTAAGCCAGTCCTAGCCTAAAACAGAGAAGACTAAGTCTCAGAAGAAAGAGACCTAGCCACAGAAGAAAGAGACATAGGTCCAGACCTAGGAGACCCAGCTTCAGACAGAGGAGACCTACGCCCAATCCCAGAAGGAAGGAAATCTACCCTCAGAATAAGATCTGGTCTTAAAAGGAGAAGACCTTGACTAGCTTCAACATAGGACTTCATTTCAACTCAGAAGGAGGAGACCTTACATCAGAAGAAGGTTATACTATTTGTCTGCCTCTTTATTGGCTGGTAAGTGAGATCATGTAAAGCCAACTCTGGCTGAGGAGCCTAAAACTAAGGAGCCGACAAGAACAGCGCAATATCATAGCAGTTTAACCAAATATCTGCAAGGGGGCCCCCTTGCAGATATTTGGTTAAACTGCTATGACATTGCGCTGTTCTTGTTTTTAACAGGGAGAGACCTTCCCTATTAAAAATGTCCTCTCTAGGTTCTCTATCCTATTTTAACTCACCACTCTTTATTTTTTGCACTGCACTAGATTCCATCAGATCAATACCACATGATCCAACAGTGATTGCGGGTCGGAACCCTTATCCACCACAGGGTACAATCTTTGTCTCAATGATCCAGAGACACACGACCCTAAGGACGACCAAATGATAACATTGATCATCACAAGTCTTTGATGGGAATCCTACAAAAGGTTTTCTTGATCTACAGTCACTGGTGGCCCCCTGTTTTAGGTTTTTCGTGTCCTGTCAGAACTATTTAGTCTTGACTCCAACCAGATGTACTATGCCAGACGTCGGGTTAAGTAAATAGGAATTTCCATGATACTTTCCTGTAGAGACCCCTAGGTTTTCTTGTTGTTCATGGAATAAAGCCAACCACCTACCTTTCAGAATGATGCATTGCTTCCCTTTCTTTCTAATATTACAAAACTGAAAAATCTAAATGGAGAGCAGAGCATGCAGATATTTTGTTTTATCTCAAGAGTCACAAGAGAACACATTAGATGGAATTCTTCAAGAGATCTACGTCTATCGAAAGATATACTATATAGGAGCAAGCTTCTTCTCTATATATACCAAAAGGTAGGTACCAAAAAGTACCCACCACCAGATTTCACCTAGTATTTATTTCCTGTGCCTAAACTAAAGAAATTGGAAATAACGTGTGTAAACCTGCCTCTAAACTCATTTGCACTCCTTATTCCACATGATCTGCCAGTGAGGTCTGATGTTTATCGCAATGGTGTAACACATCGTGCAAGTATTAGAAACTGTCTCCCCCTCTCATATTGGCAACTTGTGGCAAACTGGTCAGAATGAAATTCTAGGTTTCCCACTTTGTGTGTGTGGGGGGGGGAGGGGGAGGTGGAGAGGACTTGGGGCCAGGTGTACATGGCTTTGCAATTACCAAAAAGCGTTTTTTTGTGATTCGCTATTTGGTAATTGCAAACACCCTTGTACTAATGTGTCTATGACACATTTTGCGATTCCCAGTGGGTCACAAATAGACCTACCTGTTTAATAGTCATGAAGTAGGTCTCAGTTTGGGACACGTTGGGAATCGCTAAAATCACCGGGATGGTGGCCTGCTAGGGTCTGCAGACCCCCATGTCTGGGATTGCTTTTCAATAAAGTAATTCTTTTTTTTTTCTAAAATTTCTTTAAATGCAGCCCGTTTCCCTTAAAGGAAAATGGGATGCGTTTCAAAAAGAAAAATGAAAAGTTTTCTTTTCATTTTTCAAGAGGAAGCAGTGGTCATTGGACCACTGCCTGTTCTTAAAAAATATTTTCACCAACATTCACAAAGGGGTCCCTTGGTGACCCCAAACCATTTGCGAATGGGTTATCACTAACTCTGAGTCGGTGGTAAAATACAAATGTTTTCCGACCGCATTTTGGTCGCAAAACATTCACACATATCACTGTGAGTCAGTATTAGGAAGGGATGCCCATACACGCTCCTTCCTAAAGTCGTAAACAATATTTACAATTCGGTAATAGGTTACCGAATCGCAGATAGGACTTGGTACATGAAAAAAATATTTTTTCATTCGCCAATGGCCCGATTCTGGGAACTAGGTCGTTTGCGACCGCAAAATAGCTTCGTACATTTGGCTCTTAGTTACTGTGGGTCAGAACTTTGTAATTCATTAGTGTTGCCTTAGAGGAAGTGTTCATAACTTTGTGTATTTCAGCTACTCTGTAAAGTCAAGTCTCTACAAGAAGAATTCTCCTTAGAAGTGCATGTTTTGTGCTGAACATCTTCTTATGGCTGTACTGGTTTTATACTGGAGAGCAAATGACATAATGGTTTAAGAAATAAGTCAAAATAAAGACAATATTTAACAACTTGCTAATTTCCTGTGAAAAATTCTATTCCGACAAATAAATGCCTGCAGCATGATACTTGGAGGCTAATCAGCGTACAACTGATGTGGCAGAACAGAGAGATGTGGCAGATGCCGAGTCTAATATAAAGGGTCCACCATGCCAATGAACATTTTTCCAGTGAAATTCTCAAATGTCCTTGGCAGAAGCTGCTTTTGAAGGGACGGGGGTTGTCAATCAGACAGGCTGGTGTTCGCTTAGGTTATTTCTAAAAATAGACCTACGAAGAACTGGTACGTCTTCAGAGACAGCATAAATAAGCCTCATACATGCTGGTGGATCCTCCCAGCACTTGGAATATATCTCCTGTCGAGATCCATCATGGTTTACATGTTCTCCCTACACAGAATGAATGTGGGTGGACATGTTGTCAGAGGTGATGCCTTAAATTGGGTAGATTCAGAAAAGGGGCTGGTGATGAACAGAGTGTCTGAATTAAGCAGACCACTCTTACCCAGTCCAAAGATCAGGGCTTGATCCATCACCGTTATTTAGCTCAAAGACTCTGTCCATCACCACCCCTTGTTGTAAATAATTTTGTCCACCCTAAGCGTGGAAGGGTATACTCAGATGTGAGTCCCTTGCTCATTGCACCATCAGGATTCAAGCAAGCCGGGCCGAAGACGGCTGTTATGCCAGAAACCGGTCCCCGGAAGCTTGTTTCCTTCCCAGTGTAAGAATTGGCTTTTGTAGTCTGGTCTGCCCTGCTCCCATGATGCACTGGGCCAGGGACAGACTAATTTGCATACAGCCAGGTTCTGAAACTGGGATGGTGCAATGAGCTAAAAAACGGTGTTGGATCTAGCCCTGATCTCTTGACTGGGTGAGAGTACTCTGCTTAATTCAGAGACTCTGTCCATCACCACCCCTTGTTGTAAATAATTTTGTCCACCCTAAGCGTGGAAGGGTATACTCAGATGTGAGTCCCTTGCTCATTGCACCATCAGGATTCAAGCAAGCCGGGCCGAAGACGGCTGTAATGCCAGAAACCGGTCCCCGGAAGCTTGTTTCCTTCCCAGTGTAAGAATTGGCTTTTGTAGTCTGGTCTGCCCTGTTCCCATGATGCACTGGGCCAGGGACAGACTAATTTGCATACAGCCAGGTTCTGAAACTGGGATGGTGCAATGAGCTAAAAAACGGTGTTGGATCTAGCCCTGATCTCTTGACTGGGTGAGAGTACTCTGCTTAATTCAGAGACTCTGTCCATCACCACCCCTTGTTGTAAATTAAATTGGGTAGACCAGGGTCAACCAGCACAGCTCAACTGGTTTTAGTGCTGCCATATTAGAGTTCCTGATGGTAGGGCCAGTTGGCAGTTACACCATCATGGACTTCACATTCCCTAGCACTCTAAAGGACTTGGAGAACCATGAGGAGAGCAGACAGGAAATGTGGATTATTTGCCCCCTTCCTCTAGGTCCTAAGGATCAGATCCCAAACTTGAACACTGAGACTGAAACACAGCAGTTACCTTTCCAGGTTTTCCCTCACAGGCATACAGATTGGACATCAATCCAAAGTCGCAGTCACTGTATTTCTCACTGTATTTCTCCAGAACATATTCTCCATCCGAAGGCTTGACTCGGGCCAAGTAACTTCCATTTACGGCAGGTTTGTCTTTAATTCCCGCTTTCACTGAGTGTATGAGCTGAAATGTAAGAGTATCTGATTATCACTGTTTTAAGTCAATCATTCTTGTACATACTAGTTCACATCAAGCCAATAAACTAACACAAGCTTGTGGAAATGTTTATGAAATAGTAACCTGCCCCTATTTTTACTGTTATGAAAGCAAAGTCTGGTTTCAAAAGGGGTCATATCAATTATTGCTTACAACAGTGTTATAGTTCCATACATGTTCACATTTTATGACTGTATTGAACATACCAGCTTGCTATCTTATCTGCCCCATTTCCTTACCCTGCCTGCCTTACAATGAGAGTAGTTCTTTCATTCAGCTAGCCATCCATCTCGCTGGCTCCCTATTTTTAGGGCTCGCCTGCTGATGCGCATAGCGCATAGCTGGCGAAGCTCTATAGTGGCTTATCCAAGGTTTAACCAAGCACGATTCCGCTGGCGATTCCTTGCAGTGCATGTGCTTTTTAGGTCATTGCGCAAGCGCAAGCCCTAAAAAGCGCGTGCACAATGCCACCAGCCGCCTGCCTGCCTGCCTCGCATTACCACATCAAAGGCAGCTTCTCAGCTTGCGCTCATCCCCTAATTATTCACGGCCGGCCGGCCGTACTTTCAGTTTCACGGCCGTGTCTCCTTTTATGCTCTCTTCCTAGTCATTTTCCTCCTTACCCGCCAACCCTGATCAGCCCCTTTCCCGCCTCTGCCTAGATTACTCCTTCCTTAGCATTCTCACCCCTCATATGTCTAGCCTCTACAAGACCCCTTATTATTTCTCCCTATCCCATGCATCTTTGCCGTAAACTCCTATTATTGTGCGTCTGCAAGTTATCCACACGAAATTTCAAAGACGATAGCCTCTCCGGTGAAAGTGCTACCTCTGCAACCTAGCACAACCTAATCTCCTCGGGTTTGTGCATTAATCTCACAAAATCCACCCAACCCCCAAACTCCAATAAAGCGGCAATTATTTTAATATACTGCAAAAGAAGTGGAGCAATGGAACGGCTTCCCGAGGAGCAAAAAGCTAATCCCAGTAACTGATAACCACTGAATGCCAACCAATCTGGCGTTCGGGCGCACTGTACTGCCCAGCGCTAAGCACTTCAACGCCTCATGTAGAGAAGTAAACGCTAGTTATATACCTTTACGATACAACAGGCCTAGTTGCAGCTGAGCTGTCAAAACTCAGCCCACTAAACAAGCGTTCACGGCAGGCCGCCTTACACACAAGGATATCCGTTTTAGTGAAATTGAAGCTATGTGCTTATCGACCTTCCACATCAGAACAGGATTAAGATTTTTGCGGATCTCACCAGCATTTTGTTGTTTGCAGTTTTATATAGCGCTGACTCGACCCGAAGGTATCAAAGCGCTTAACATGAGGACCAGTTGCATTACTTTCATATTTATACACGGGAGATTAAGTGATTTGCATTTGCGCAGGATCACAGGATGTTTGAGCCTCCACCCGACTCGAACCTGGTTCCTCAGCTTTAAAGTCGGTCGCTCTAACCGTAAACCACATCGTTTAGTCACCAGATGACTCAATGTTTCCAATGCAGGGCTTTTCAATCGCACATTACTGGGTATTCGCGTCAGCTCGGGCAATTGGTACATTTGAACTGAACGATAACTGCAATTCTCAGAATGCAGTGATTGGTTTCTTTTTTTTTTAATAACACTTTTTATTGGATATTAAGCCGTATACAACGTCTTCTGTATAAACCAATAAATTAACAGAAATATTTAAAACAAATGTTTCATCAGCTCCTTTGCATACTTTACGTTCTCTTTTCTCTAACCCTCATATTTTATCAAAGCTGTGCCGCTTTGTACTTTTAAAGATCAATTCAAACGCACAGAATTCTTTTCTTTTGGGCCTTGCTTTAGATTCAGGGGGAAGCTGGGGAAGGAATTAGACAGCACGAAATAAAGACATGCGATTATTTTCGGGAACCCCGCCGACACCCACCACACAGCTCCACCGATGCAGCCACCACACAGCTCCACCGAGGCACCCACCACACAGCTCCACCGATGCACCCACCACACAGCTCCACCGATGCAGCCACCACACAGCTCCACCGACACAGCTCCAACGATGCACCCACCACCCAGCTCCACCGATGCACCCACCACACAGCTCCACCGACACAGCTCCACCGATGCACCCACCACACAGCTCCACCGATGCACCCACCACACAGCTCCACCGAGTCACCTACCACACAGCTCCACCGATGCACCCACCACACAGCTCCACAGATGCACCCACCACACAGCTCCACAGATGCACCCACCACACAGCTCCACGGAAGCACCCACCACACAGCTCCACCGATGCACCCACCACACAGCTCCACCGATGCACCCACCACACAGCTCCGCCGAGGCACCCACCACACAGCTCCACCGATACACCCACCACACAGCTCCACCGATGCTCCAACTAAGCTCCACCGATACACCCACCACACAGCTCCACCGATGCTCCAACTAAGCTCCACCAATGCACCCACCACACAGCTCCATCAATGCACCCACTAAGCTCCACCGATGCACCCACCACACAGCTCCACCTACACAGCTCCACCGATGCACCCACCCCACAGCTCCACGGATGCACCCACCACACAGCTCCACCAAGGCACCCACCACACAGCTCCACCGATGCACCCACCACACAGCTCCACCGATGCACCTAGCTCCACCGATGCACCCACCACACAGCTCCACCTACACAGCTCTACCGATGCACCCACCACACAGCTCCACCGATGCACCGACCACACAGCTCCACCGATGCACCAACCACACAGCTCCACTGATGCACCCACCACACAGCTCCTCCGAGGCACCCACCACACAGCTCCACCGATGCACCCACCACACAGCTCCGCCGAGGCACCCACCACACAGCTCCCCAGAGGCACCCACTACACAGCTCCACCGATGCACCCCTAACACAGCTCCACAGATGCACCCACCACACAGCTCCACAGATGCACCCACCACACAGCTCCACCGAAGCACCCACCACACAGCTCCACCGATGCACCCACCACACAGCTCCACAGATGCACCCACCACCCAGCTCCACCGATGCACCCACCACACAGCTCCGCCGAGGCACCCACCACACAGCTCCACCGATACACCCACCACACAGCTCCACCGATGCTCCAACTAAGCTCCACCAATACACCCACCACACAGCTCCATCAATGCACCCACTAAGCTCCACCGATGCACCCACTACACAGCTCCACCTACACAGCTCCACCGATGCACCCACCACACAGCTCCACCGATGCGCCCACCACACAGCTCCACCAAGGCACCCACCACACAGCTCCACCGATGCACCCACCACACAGCTCCACCGATGCACCCACCACACAGCTCCACCGACACAGCTCCACCGATGCACCCACCACACAGCTCCACCGATGCACCCACCACACAGCTCCAGCGATGCACCCACCACACAGCTCCACCGATGCACCCACCACACAGCTCCAGCGATGCACCCACCACACAGCTCCACTGATGCACCCACCACACAGCTCCACCGAGGCACCCACCACACAGCTCCACCGAGGCACCCACCACACAGCTCCGCCGAGGCACCCACCACACAGCTCCACCGATGCAGCCACCACACAGCTCCACCGACACAGCTACAACGATGCACCCACCACCCAGTTCCACCGATGCACCCACCACACAGCTCCACCGACACAGCTCCACCAATGCACCCACCACACAGCTCCACCGATGCACCCACCACACAGCTCCACCGAGGCACCCACCATACAGCTCCACCAAGGCACCCACCACACAGCTCCACCGATGCACCCACCACACAGCTTCACCGAGGCACCCACCACACAGCTCCACAGATGCACCCACCACACAGCTCCACAGATGTACCCAACACACAGCTCCACAGATCACCCACCACACAGCTCCACCGAAGCACCCACCACACAGCTCCACCGATGCACCCACCACACAGCTCCACTGATGCACCCACCACACAGCTCCACAGATCCACCCACCACCCAGCTCCACCGATGCACCCACCACACAGCTCCGCCGAGGCGCCCACCACACAGCTCCACCGATACACCCACCACACAGCTCCACCGATCCTCCAACTAAGCTCCACCAATGCACCCACCACACAGCTCCATCAATGCATGCTTTATTACAAATCACAAAAAGATGTAAATATTTCACTTCTGTTCTTGGATTTTCGTCACAATAAAAAACACTGAACATAATCTTCACAAAATGTATTTACAAAAGTTTAAGCTATTGACTTTGCCATTGTTATTTGTAATATCAATACATCTAAGTCACGTAAATACACAACATGTTGCATTACAAATGCTATACGTGTTTGCGAAAGTTATAACTATTGGCATTGTAAATGACAAAGCTATTAATTTAGCTATTTTAAAAAATAACACATAAATAAAAAAAAATCATTTATAAGACCAATAGCTCAAACTTTCCTAATGCGAGCCCTATTGCATTTCCAATGCTTGTTGAATCTTTCTTCTATTCCCATTATGGCTGGTTTTCCTCCATCTGATCTAAGAGTGATCACACTATTGTTCTGTCTCCTAGCCACTGTTTACATCCCATCAAATCCAAGGAATCAAATACACTACCCCTGTCTCCAAGTAAGGCCACTTCTCTCCTCAGGCTCTCAGTTTGGTGGCTTCCCTTCTGCTGGTTCCCTTTGAGTAGCTCCAGTGTACTTCCTCAGAATTTAAATGACACTGCTTCCCTCCTCCAAGCTTCTAGGAAAGTGTAGGGATGCTAGTTACCTTCTAATTATCTCCAGGTATCAATGATTAATTTTCACACACTTCAGACTATAGCTGGGTCTCTTTTCTGATAGATTCCTCACCTTTTGAATATTCCACAGGTGTCAGACATGATCTGGAAAATAAGTAGCAGTACCCCTGTGTGCCAGTAGGTGGTGTTGTGGGGCTCACTAACAACATTCTTCCACTCCTAAGTGATGTGAAGGGCCACATATAAGTGCCACCCACGTGCTCAAACATCATTTCCATTCTTTCAGTGCCACCAGATGTGGATCCGTAAGAAGTCACAGTAAAACTCGGCCCTTTGCAAGCACTCTTGAACCCCTGAGAACACGTGAGGGCATAAAAATGCCTCTTGGGTATTGCTCCTGAACTCGATCTCTTTTTAAGTCAATGCAGACTGTTGTCGAGGGGCAACCCGACTTCCTCGGTCCCTCGGCAATGACGCAGCAATTCCACAAGTTCCAGGAAGCTATGCTGCATCTCCTCGGCATGCTGATGGCTCCATCTGGCATAAATCCAGCCTCAAGGAACTGGGAGGACCTCCACTTGAAACTCCACCACCAGCTTCAGTGCGGACATCGGTCTTGGGGCCACAATCCACGCCCGTACTAGGAGTATGGAAGCCCATGTTGGACAATGTCGATGCTGTACAACGAAGAACAACCTATAGAGCTCTCCAACCCCAAGCTGACTCCACTTTAAAAGAGGCCACACCCTGATACCACTGGGCTGCAGCCTTCGCAACCAATCAAATTCTTATATAACTCCCTTGCACCAAAGAAGGGCCCATGTCACCCACAATCGTTTTGTCACACACACGAAGACAACATATTTGCTTAACCCTGTACCAATGACAACTTGTAGGATGAGTTGCAAGATGCCAGTGCCCTGGATACTTCTCCCAAACCCTGGGATTATTTCTCCAATCCAGCCAGATACCAAAGAAAGTGCCTCCTTCGCAGTAGGACAAATTACTACTACATTTCAACGCGGACCTCACAGACTCCCTTCTTGGAACATGGGCAAAGCCATGTTCCGGACGGCAAATAAACAGGCAGACAGTGGGGCACCCCTGCTCTGCCCCGGATTACCCGGCCTTCCTAATACAGCATTTAACTCTGGGAAGCTTGCTGGTGCAGGCACCCATGAGCAAGGTCAACTATAATGCCTTTCCTACCACCCCACTGGATAGAAAATCCAACAACCTTGAAACCTTTGGGAAGCGCATGTCCTTCTCAACCAGCCTGGCCTTCTGCTGCCTCAATGCCAGCTGCCTATTGGGCCATTATACTCGTGCTCTCTGGGATTCTATACCGCAGGTCCTGCAAGCTGTACCGGGTAACTTGTGCCCTACCCTTACACAAGCCATTGACGGTGGCAGTAATGTGGCAAAATACCTGATTCTTTGTGGGTTGGATTCTACAGATTGCCTATCTTGGGAAATTGGTACCAGCGTGACACTTAGGAGACCTCCCTGGACGCGGTATATGGGGTTCTCTGAGGTTGCACATTCTTCCTTAATGGACGTGAATTTTGATGTCTGTATGGCATCAAGGCAGACTTGTTTCTCAAGCGCCTCAAATACAGCAGGTCGCTCCTTGTACCGGTCTACCCTGAAGTGTAAGTTCCACCAACAGTACCGGCCCCCGATGTTTCCTCACAAAGAGGGACAGTTTTATCTGTCAATTCTGCAAGCACTTTAAGTGCCTCGGTCCAGAACATTGTATGGTGGGACATTGCCATACCATGTGAAAGAAGCTTGATAGTGGGGACATCTGGAGTCCCCTCTGTCATACATGTGGGCTATTCACTGAAGAGTAAGATAAGTCTGAGGTACGTAATTGAACTGGGCATACTTCAGGCGGGCATTATGGGTGACTCTATGAACTAACTTTAATGCGTGGGTCCACTTTCTTTCTTCTACCTCTGCCCCTACATTTTGTTCCCAGCCAGTCTTTAAAGACGACATTGAGATAGAATGCAGTGTGAGCAGTCAGACATACAGTATGGTAACTTCCTTCCTTGCTCGCCTATGAGTAAATAGTGACAGAAAGGCATGAGTTGTAGGGGTTTCACCCGGTCTGGTCACATGTTTGACCCAGAATGCACGTCAGGGCATTGTAGACGATATAATGCCTAGTCCCAGTCCAAAGTTATCCTAGAGGTCCTGAAATATAAGGAGGGTCCCACAAATAACAAACATCTGCAATGCAATAGGTCTCGGATTTATGTGAGTTTGAGCTATTGGCAGTGTAAATGACCATGCCTTTTATTTATGCTTTGGTTTTTAAAACATAAATAAAAGGCATTGTCATTTACAATGCCAATAGCTTAAACTCTCGCAACTGCGAGACCCTATTGCATTCCAAATGCTTGAAGGTGTTGCTGAGTTGCCCCTTTCTGTCTCCCATGGCCCCTGAGGAGCTCCCCATTTGCTACGATTAAAGAAACAAGCTGGTGGTCACAACTGCACACAAGAGACCCCCCTGCAGTAAGAGAAACTCATTAAAGAAAATAGTGCTTACAGACTGAAAAAGAAGTACCATGTAACACCGAAGTGCCAGTCCTCATGGGAGGTTACAAATGAAGACTAGGCGGTACTAAGGAGGGACTAACAAGCCTATAAACGAATCAGAAGCCAGCATTTACGAAGGACAATGACACTTGCTGCATCCTCAGAGCCACCCTGCCCTCTTCTCCGTGTAACTTTTGATTGTGTTTAGTCACTTCAGTATGTGGGCAATGGTGCCTTGCGGACCTGAAAGGTATCAATCTATGCTAACAATCGAGTAGAAAGGACACCTGTGACAAGATGCATTAGATGCTCATAGCATGCGCATTACTATTTCCTTTATTGATTCACAGAGTGTAATAAGTCGTTGTACAGCGAATAATATTGGCCAATACAGAAAAACCTTTTATGCAAAATTAGACGTGACTGCCGTAGGTTGCTTTAACATGACTGTACATTTTATTTTTCTATCATACCCATTGCCTGTGTCTTGAGGTGCTTAAGGCACAAAATCTGAATGTTGATTCTATGTATTTGTCTTTACAGATGATTTCCTGCAGCTGTTTTGGCACATGTGCCAGACGTTGTACACGTCATGCATGATACCCCATGTTGCAGTTTTTCAGCAGTCTCTGCCCACTGGCTGGAAATTCAAGCACTGCTACTTTATTCACAAAACAGTCAGCTCCATCCAAAACCACAGCTGCAGACAAGGCGATAGGGGGCCTGATAAATGCTTAAAGTCAGTTTGCTACTTTTCAATCCCAAGAAATACCCCAGGCAAATTTATTGGCTAATTTGGTCTGGTGCTTCTGGTGCCCCTACAACACTGATTATTTTCAAGTCTTCAGTGCTGTATCACAGGAAGGCAGTGGATGCTGCCTCAACCGGTAGAAAACCATCAGGGTAGTAATGGATATTGTCTACCTGCATTACTGTCTGAGAATTGATTGCTATGTGGATATTTTAAAAGTTTCTTTATTCACTTTGGAGTTACTAATTTTCTTGCAAGAAAGTTGTTGAATATATGTACTTACATATCATTCCTCGATTCCTAGCTACAAAAAAATGAATGCCACAAGAGGAAGTGGTAACCCGCCCGATCTCGCAAAATGTGTCTGTTTAGTAAGGCAGCCCTGAAAAGTGATCTATCACTTTTCATTATTGGTGTATACTTGAAGAGGGTTCTGGAAATAAAACCATGAGAGGAGCGGGAACCTCAGTGGAAATGTGGCCTGATGGTGAGCGTGTGGGTCGCTGCAAAAGCCATAATCAGAGAACAGAGTCTGGAGATTATCTAGGGAACAAACAAGGTGAAAGGTAGCATCCCGGGCTGAAATCTGGTGCAGGAATTAGACAAGCGACCTGGTGATCGGAGCCTAGAGAGAGCTCAAGTGGGACAATGAGGTGAGGCGGGGGGGGCAAGGGTTAGGCACTGGTGAGAGAGAGATTGGGATCCAATGACTGTGGGAGAAGAACACAAGGAGAATGGGACTTCTTGTATAGGGCCCCGCACATTGAGGAGATAGATCGCTCCCGGCAGGGCACAGCGTAGCACGTTAAGATGAGTCGAAAAACGGGGGCAGACTATTTAAACCGGAAGGGTTTTTAAATCAGGGGCAGTCAGAATGTCCCGACCAGCCATGATAGTGCAGGATCAAAGTGCTCAACCAACAGAGCGTGGCGGAACCAATCCAGCGCCATCTGGGATGGGATCAGCGTTGTCACCGGTTGCCCTAGCCAGGTGAACAGGGGCCGGGGAAAGCCATGCTCAGCACCGGCCCAAACAGGAGACACAGTGCAGCACGGTAGCGCTGCAAATTTCTTGTATGTCCGTGCAAATTGAATTGCAGCGAGCAACGGAAGTCAGGCCACAACATGCAATGTGTGCCATATGGCACCCTAGAGGTAATTACAGAGAAGTCACTTTCGGGCTGGAGTTTTCTTTCGCCTCAGGATCTGTTTGCGCATGCTCTTAAAAAACTAACAAGAGAGGAAAGCCAGTCTACACAGCAACGTGGGTTTTCCAAAAAAAGGCGCTCTGCATTTTGTAATGGCTTGAGCTAGCATTCACTGAAGCGCGGCGGCTGGGGTAGTGTGAGGACTGAGAACGAAAGTGAAAGCGCCAGGATGTGTAGCCTCGCGCTGAAAGTTAAACAAGAGAGGAAATCCAGTCTACACAGCGAGACTCGCTCTGTGACGGAAGGGGAGCAGGAGGTGAGCCTGCGAGTGGTGCGCGCGGCAAAGGAAAGCAATAATGGAAAGCCAGGGCTCTGAAAGTTGGCGGCTGCGCAACTGAACGCAAGCGCTAGGCCGTGTGGCTGCCCTTTTAAAAGCCCTAACTAAATGTCTTGCCGAGCAGCGCATGCGCTGGCTCAGACGAGACCTCAAAATGAGGGCAGACAAAGGCCACCCCTGCCTAGTGCCCCTGCTTATGGGGAATTGTTCAGATATCAACCACCCTGTCTGTACCCTTGCCATCAGGTGCATGTGTAGTATCTTTAGCCATTGTCTAAAGGAAAGGCCTAGACCAAATAACATTAGGTAAGGCCACCCGAGGGTGCCTCAGGCCTTCTCGATGGTAAGAGAATGAGTCATGTGTCAAGTGCCATTTGGTCGAGAGTCATCAATCAAAATGAACAGCAACACAGGTTGGGGAACGTATTTCTTCCCGCACAGAGCCATTCTGGTCAGGATGCACTATTGCCGTCACCACAATAAAGAGCCTATTTGCAAACATCTTTAACAGTGGTCAAGTAAGTTAACCATATAAACCTGTTCAACTTCCCAAAAACGTATAAAAGTCTGTGAAGAATCACTCCAAAAGACCTGCAGTATAAACGTGCATTATAAGCATTAGTCACACAAGGAATAAACATCATGCTCCTCACATGGGATTAACCTAAATCTACACACATGTAAACACCCCAACTTTCATAAATTGGAAAGACTTTCAGCAACACATAGCACCTTTCAAACCGTACTCACGAAACAAACAATCAACAAGAAAGTGTAGTTTTCTTGAGTGGAGTAGGCAATAAAAGAGGAAGAAAAGAGTCTGTCTGGGATTTATATAGACTTACAGGTATTTTGTTTGCGAGTTTGTGATGTATTTATGTTCTTCAAAGTGCAGCAAGGAATATGCAATAAAAGGCTTTATGCGTAATTCTAGCCTCCATGTTGTTAATGAAATCTAGATTCTCTTTTTATAACAACTGAAGGATCACAAATCTATTCCACTGGCTTTCCATGTGGTTACCAACTTTCTTTCGGCATGTGGCTGATTGCCTCCTACTATTTTTCATTGTAAGCCAGAAAAGGTCAACCCGCCTAGCTTGCAGGGAATAGACTGCCACTTCCTGGTGGCAGTACCCTCACCAGACTTCTGGTCGGGCTGGTTCCTTTTGTAGACTCATCGTGTGAGGTGACTAATGGAGGGAGGCAGTTTTCACCCTCTTTGTCATAAGTATCCGGTTAGGTTCCTCAGGCGCATCTAAAGCTGATTCCCTCTCCAGTTGCTATTAGTTTACTTCTCCAGTCTTGTGGGTAGCTGGTTCACTTTCTCAGAATCCGTTTGTGACTTCATCAGATGCTGCATGTGGATGTGGCTGATTCCAGTGGTCAAGAGAATTTTTGACTGGTTACCTTTTGTAGATATATATTTATTTATTTATAAGGTTTTATATAGCGCAAACTTGTGGCTGGTTCTAGCCTCCATGCTTCTTGTGTGGTTGATTCCCTTAACCAGAATCCCTGGGTGTCTGGGTTCCTTCCCTTTGGCTTCACACATTCCTCGCTTTCCTTTGCCGATTACCAACGAGGTTGATTTTTGTCCTGTGCTTGGGTCCCATCCCTATTTTGCCTTATATTAACCGCACATTAACATAGAACGCCTTGTGTCTTATTTCTCGGTTAGACAACTAGAGATCCAGCGATGGTGCTGGCGCGGTAGCAGTCTTACCAAAGCACCCAAAAAGGAAGGGATAGCACTTTGAAAAAACATACATCAACAGGGAGACCCTCAAGCATATGATACTGCAGCGACACCTGCTCTACCTCCTGCTCTCCAGGTGCGTGTACCTTAAAAGTTGCCTACCTGTGCGAAATGAGTTAACTTAGTGAATAGCAATCAGACCTGCATTTACAAATGTTGATGATCTCATTGCCATTTCTGTTCTGGTAGACTGTTTCATCTGTTTAGTGATTAGTTTAATGCTAGTCACTATAATGAAAAATTAATGAAGTTTGTTTAAACAAGTAACAATTTAGGATGAGGTACGTTTTATGCACCCAGGAGGATAAGAAATATGATTGACCAACCTCAGCATTTATTCCAATCGTCCGAAATGAAACCGCTCCAGCTCCAAGCATATACGCACCAGGAAGATGAATTTCCTTTGCTACTGTGTTAACGTCATAGATCTGAGAATAAAAGAATAAGGAGTGAATTTCTGTATACTGGTCCCAATGTGTTTCTGTAAACCTTGTAGTAGCCCATTCAAAAACGACATATCCAAATAACAGTCGTCTTGGGGTTAGCGTCTCAAAATTGAATATTTTATTTGTTATGAGGGGGCTGAACCTTACACTAAGTCACAGGATAATTAATACACATACATATTTTTAAACAATCAGATTTTTTGTCGTAATACTTAAAGGACACGTGCTAAACATTTGCTTAATCAACATAGGAAAAACTGATTGAATCTTTTAGGGATCAATTGCTTATTTCATGCATATCTTTTTATTCTAGCTACAGACTTTTCTAGCTGTGTCATAAATATAATATGATCTACACAAAAAATGGACTAAAGGCTAGCCCCCGTCAGTCATTGGTTATTGCATGTGTCATGTTAATCTGCCCTCATTCTCAGTCCATTGGTGGACTATAGCAATCCTTCGTGACATTGAAGTTTCACCATTTTTATTAGCATAATGCTACTCCAATGTTCTGCTTCGATGACGTAATAAAGAGAAAAAGCCTCCTATTGGTTTTCTTTTGTGACTTCCTGTACTGCTTACTTGAATCATAGAGGGTAGAGATACAAAGTTCGGGCATGATGCGGCTACTTACCAAGGCATTGCTACCAGTTACCAGGACATTACCAGGACATTACTATAGTGTCTCTCTCAACACCTAGTCACAGTGACAGATGGAGATTCAAGAGCACATGTGAATACCTACTGTGCAAGTTTCAGCAAGCTGCATTTAGAAGTCATACTTGCCAACTTTATTTCCCCATAAAAAATTCATTTTTCCAATTGTCAACATTCTGAATCTCAATCTGAGATCCAAGGTTCAAGGCTCACACATTATAGTCACACTATAACTACAGAAAAAACGAATATTTAGCAAAGAAATAAGAACAAAAGGAAATTTAGCTCAAATTGTAACATATAATGTATGGCCCTTTGAAACAGTTACAATATAAGTTTCATACGGATTTCTTCATATTATGTAATGTTTACGCATCTTTTTTTCACAGATTACATTTGCCCCAAACCAAGATGGCAACTACACCTCACTGGCATTGTATCATACTGTAGACTGCATTCAGCACGCCATTACCCTGATGTGTATGCAAATAACTACAATTCACATCCTAGTTCGGTGGCTTTTGGGAGTGCATAGCTGAAAGTGTGTGCGCTGTAGCATTGTCCTTTGTTGGAGGTGTAGCGCGTGAGGACACAAGACACTCTCCAGTCATACTGTGGTGAGATGGTGGTGGTGCATAAGCACGAGGTGTTGCAGAAAAGTGAGGAGAGGTATGCATAATACAAGTACATGAATGGAAGGAGCCAGGTTCTCAAAGGTTCCTGAAATTCGAGGAGGTTGTCAATTGTTTTTCTAGGATTCGAGTTCCAGAGCTTGGCTGGCTGGTGGTGGAGGCAGGTTCCTCCTGTGCGAGAATGTTTGGAGGAAGGGACAGTGGTGTTAATCTAGCACGTAGTGACCTGGTATGGTAGTAGAAACAGAGTATATGGTGGAAGGCCGATCTAGGGCCAGGGATGCCTTGATACGCAGTGCTCATTGCTTTACAGGGGAAACGCCGTCCAACCACAAGATTCAGTATAGTCATTGGAGAGCTAGTGAGAAGGGAAACTGGACATGGTTACAAATCTTATGTTTTGGTTACGCATGAGGTATTTGTAGTACATACGAGATGTCATGATGAAAATCATTTACCCGTACATCTTTGGTAATTTAGAAAATAGTTTGTAAAAACCTTCTTTCACTCAGTTATCCTACAGAGTGCACCTGTCTGCAATCATATAGCACCCATAAAAACCCATCGTCCTACCTGCCCAATAAATACAGGAGGTTTTTTTCCTACAAAGACAATGTCATGAGGATTGCTCTTTATTTCTGTAGTAAACTACATCCTCATGCTTGCCAGGTCGGCAAAACACTTGTTGTAAATCCAGTATTGCATATAATCCCTCCTCACCTTGTCAATGCAAGCAACTGGAACAAGGTTTTTAACACCACCCACATCTGCGATTCTGGGCTTGCCACAAATGCCTGAAACAAACACGAAAGATAAAAGATTAAGCAATGAGTTGGCAGAAAGAGAAAGATAAAACTGGTGTATTCACTTCAATATTATTGGGTCACACCCAGTCGATCCCTTTAATCCCAAAAGGAGAACTGGCAGGCGTCTATTACCCCCCTTGTACTCTGTTCTCTGCTGGACGAGGGGGATTAGGAGTCAGACAGCCCTGTCAGGGAATCTCCTCTCTGCAGGGGATTATAAAGGAGAGTCCCGCCCTTGGGCACTCCATCAAAGGCACACACAATGACTGGTATTTTACAATGGTAGGATTCTGTATTATGTTGTACCTGTCAGCATAACAAGTGTATCAGTATGATCAAGATTAATTTAAACAACTCAGCAGATAATATGCAAATCATAATTATATTTCATCACGCATCCCTAACCTGTCAGGCTATTCCTGATCCACAAATGTTGATAGTAGCTTCAGCCATCCCACCTATGGCTGTGTTCGTTCATAAAGTTCTGCTCTGCCAAGTATAGTTTCCGTCATCAGGTCAGTAGTAGGAATGTTGTCCTTCAGCATCTCCCCATAGCAGTTAGGTCTATGTGGATAATCCTGCCTTACACTGGCATCTTAAATTCCTTTATGCTAAAATGGCATTTTATGGATGCGAAGTGCTACATGAAAAACAGATTATTATTGTTATTATATATCTCAAATCAAACTGGTGTGCATGCAGTTTCTGTTTAGAATGTTTTATGCAGATTTGGGAGTGAGAAAAATGTCTAATGTTTCTGCACCCTGTGCCCAGGGGTCCTGCGTAGTGCGGCGACACGGTGACTTGGCACAGGTCAAGTGATGTTGCCACTTTTGATGTGATGTGCTATCACCACAAATACTGGAATACATGTGCCTGGTTATGAACAGTGAACTGGGTGTTGTATCTCTCAGCCAGGCCACACACTGAGTGCACCACTCCCCCAGCTAAGAAAGGGCATTGGTGTAGTCCCATCTACATTGCTATACCTTTACAAAGGATGCAGGTTAAAACAAGGCTCAGTTTACACTCATCCATCAATAGATGTCTAAATGAGCTATAATTTATGATTTCCGTGTGGTCATTATGATCCGAGTGTTGAAGTAGTGCGATTAGGGAAGTCACGAATGACATCATCTTTGATATCATCTGTGACATCATATAACAGTTCATGGGTAGCTATTTGGGGGGAATTTTGGTTGAATGTCTTACCATATCTGGTGAGGTTTAGCCACTTCAAATGAAATGAAAGCAAGATCTGTAGAGCGCTCTACTACCTGAAGACGTCTAGGCGCTAGTAGATACTGTAAGCATAAAGTAGCATCAACATTCATTTTTAGGGGAATTTCTATGGTTATGTATAACAAATGTTAATTTCTCTTCTGAGTAAAATACCATAACTTGCTTTAAACAAAAAAGTAGTTCTCTCTGATGTTTTTGTTTCTTTAATGATATGATTTCCACCCTAACCAAAGTAAGAACTCACTATGAACAGCTGGATCTGCGAACAGGGGTTATTAGCCTCTGTCACACCTGCACCCATCCCTTTTATGGAGAGCCATATAATTCAGTGTTTTCTATTTTTTTTCATCTCATCAATTGAGGTTTTTAGGGGCATGCCTATGTTTTGTTTAAAAAATATTATTTATGTTTCTAAGTAAGAGCCACTGATGGAGCAAGGATTCACATATTACGTGACTTGCTCGAATTCATGAACCTCGAATAATATGTAACAAAGTAATCCAACCTGTTTGTCTTACTAATTTCCCTGTTATTCTGACATTTTGGGTGTCCCAGAGACGCTTGCCTATGTATACTAAACAGTAATAATGCTTGCTATTAAAATGGCCGCTGCTTGGCGGGAAATTAGTCTGCGCATGCGTCGGTCATAGTCATGTGATGTGACGCACTTGCAGTTCTGGTGGGAAATGTTTGCTCATGAGCAATAAAGCTAAAATGGCCGCTTTGTCTCCTCATATGCTCCGTGCTTGCAAAGCTGCTTTGGCAAAGTCGTTTGTTCTGCATTCACCCTAACGCTATAGATATTATAAAATTAAGGGGTATGGAGTAGCAATTCATGGTATACAGTGTATTCATTTATTTCTGTGTTTTAATTTGTTTTCGCTTACTTTTCATGTACTGCGTTCTTGAGGGTTTGAGGGTCCCTCGTGAATTCATCTTGAAAATCTCTACTGCGCATGTCACCCTGGCAGAGGGAAGACAACCTTGAACAGTGGAACTCAGCCAGCTGGCAGCCACAGTCAAGATGCTCCTGAGAAAGTGACCTGCGGCCCAGCAGGATGGAGCCGAACTGTACTGCAAAGGATACATTTGTAATTCATCCATTGTATTCTATAGAGCATGTCATGGGAACCCCAAATTCAAATAGGCGGTCCCAGAAATGGTAATACCGGCTTGTAGAAGTAAAATGGGATTGATGTGTTGACCTATCCTATTTGAGGACCAATCGAAATTGGGGATTCTGACACTTGCAACATTTGGGGGGTGGTACACTGACCCGAAAAACAGTATAACTAGCCTAGGTTTAGCTAGAGAATTTGTCCGACTTGTCCGAATAGCTGACCTAACGCACTCAATAGGTGACTTGATACAGAGGGCTGCGGAGCACTCTGTCCGAACTTTCCATAGACTCTAGAGGTTTTAAACCTTAAGTGCTGGCGGAGCACTTTGCTGGGGAAATCGATAACCCAATCGGGGTTCTGGCTGATAGCTCCAGAGAGGGTGGAGCGCAGGCGTTTCTTCCAAACTGCGGGTGCTGGTCGTGCCTTGGTGGTCCTGTCCTGATCCTAATCTGGGTTTCCTGTCCTGTCCTGAGGTGTCCATTCTGCACCTGCTGTCCTGCTGATGACGGGTTTCCTTTGGGGTCCCTCCTATTCTTAACTGACCTGTGGCCAGGGTTGGTCTTCACACCAGTCTAGGTAAATATATAGTGCTGAAACTCTATACTGCACCTTTCTATTTTTCTGTCTTTTTCCTTCAATAAAGACATATCTTTGCATATATTGAATTTCCATGCTTTTTGCAATCCACTGAATGAAAAGCTAATACGTTATTATTGATATTCTAGCATGATCCATTTTCTACCCATCCTTTGAGTAAATTTCCTTTCCAGGTCATAAAATACTGATGTTCTTTGTTTCATCCATCTTTTAGTAAATGCACCAGTTTATTAGTATGGTCTATTTTGCATTTTATCGATAGTTCCTCTTTATGGGGAAATATTTCACTGTGACATTCTAGTATGCTCTTTATTCTTCCCCGTCTTTTAGTCTCTCCAAACTAAGTTTAAAATTCTGAAACTGCTGCCTAGTATGTTCCCTGTTCTTACCTCCCTTTAGATTCATGAATGATCAGCTTGATATATTTCCTTTATGGATACGTGCTCTTTGTAATTCTGATAATCGATTGTTTGCTCGTTGTAAATCTCATATTTTCCGAGCTTGACGAATTCTAGATAAAGGTTTTCGAAACTTCCTGAGTTTGTGGTTATTATAATACAAATAGAATATATAAAGTATAAGTATTTTGGTATCTGCCTTTTCTTCACAGCTAGCTCCCTGATTCATCGTGGTCATTAGGTACCCGTGACGGTGGATTGGTAAGTCGGGTACAATAGAAATATATAGGAAGGAACTGGGTTACTGGTAGTAGAGTGTATGGTCACCCGATTAATAAATAATGGTGTATTGAAATATATGGGCCCGATACGTGTATGGTAAATCTGTTGGTTGGGTGACCTGCACGCTCTATCACCACAACACCCCATTAATGAAGAGGTGTGTGTGCAACAATTTAATACTGACCTTCCTCTAGTTTAAAAAAAAAAAAAAACACATCAGACCCACCCGCCCACCAACAAACACTTACTTCACAACTAATCAATAAAATTGTCAGCTTTTAAAATATTTAAAATGTCAAACGTAGCAATTATATTCAGGAATCCCTTTTAAAAATCCTGTCAAATACATGATTTCCGAAGTTCAGTCGGCAGCCAAGTCTCCCTAGAAGTGTCAAAGTATCCAGTATGCTGTCCTTTATAAGAAATAAGGGGGCCATATTGAGAACCCCCAGCTTTGACATTTACTCCCAGCCAGGACGTGAGTGACAAAGCATACTACTGAAGGCGCATTACAGAACGCCTCATTTTGATTCTGTTTTCTTTCATAAAAACACAGGACTATTTTCAGCGTGACGTTTGTCTCTCTTCTCAAAGAGCATAATAAATGCTACTCCTGGCTAGATCCTGGCACCCACCTGAGATTAAATATGGACTTCCGGGGGCGCGCCCTACAATTTAAAGACCTCTGGTGTAGACAGATGGAGAAACGAATAAACAGATTGCATGGACTCCTATCAGGCAGTGGAGGCGATTTATTTATTTATTTTTATTTTATTTATTTATTTATTTATAAAATTTCTAGAAGCGCACAAATACCTTGCGGTGTCTCGGCGCTGCGATGAGTAGATGTGAGGGCCTATCTGTGACAACATTGCATTAAAAGGGAATGATCAGTGAAGAATTAGAGAATATAGGTATCAAAGCTGTAAGCCTTACCTTTCACCGGAAAAGTGAAGGGACTCTGAGTCAGATCAGGACAATCGACAACTGAGACCTGCACATCAGCAAAATTCTTCTTCAACCCATTTTGCAGAACTTGAAGAATCAAATAATGCAAAGCAAAAAAAATGTTTTACATTATAAGCAGTGAAAACATTGCTGAAATTGTGCAACACTTTAAATATCACGAAGACCTGAATTTCTGAGAGAAGAACCACCATGCACAGTGGAATAAGCTGTGCATGTTTCAAAACATGAAGTATAATATCATAAACAGTGTTTGCCTGATTGGGAGATGTTCTCAGCTGGTAGATATATTCAAGGATTCACATGGCGACACTAGATCATTGGAATCAAAATCCCCAAAAGATTACAAATTGTAAGGTTAACGTATCCATCATGGCGACCTTCGCTGAATTCATACAGTGATCTCTTTCCCTAGGCAGATTCCCAGAACACTTTTGTAAACGAGGCGAAACTTTATTCTTTTTCAGTATAATGCTGCTCAAAAGGCAATTTTTTTTTTTTTTTTTTTACAGTTGGTTTCTAACAGGGTTTTTTGTAGGTTTTTACTAGGGTAATGTGACATAAACATGACTTGAATTCCGTTCTATGAAGAAAAATAAAATAAAATGGGACAAATGGCTGAATCTTTCCATTAGGTAAAATACATAGACTATCCCTTAAGGCATCTAAGAAGGACCTACACTCTACAGCATGCAGTGGAACAAATGTTTGAGCTCAGTTCTTCGTGTTAGCTGATGCAGACACATAGTAATATGAATTAAACTCTGATTCTATCACTGCAATTATTTGCTAGGTTAGGCATGTTTATAAATTGAAAGAGATATTGATCTAAAGCTACGAGTTCAGGTACAATCTCCTTAATCATAATATAAAGCAATTTGTCCTAGAAGGTAGGAGGGCCACAGCCATGGAAAATGGCCCACTGATGGAAACTCACTGTTCACACCTGCTAAGATCTGCAGGTCACGTGTTTGAATCCCAGCCAAGCTAATTCAGCCATCCATCCTCCCAAGGTCGACAAATGGAGTACCATTACTATGGGTATATTACCATCTGCTATTTACAACCCTTATGTATAGGGAAGAAGTGGGTATGAAGTTCTATATTAAAATACATATTGTCATTACGGTTGTAGTGGAAGGATCTGTGGTAAAAGGACATTGGAGTGTTGCCACATTCTCCCTGACAGACCCTCATAGTAGAAATGACTTGGGGCTTCATAGAAGTAGGGAGACGGGTGGAGCGGTAAGACAAGTCAGCAGGATCCCCCAACTGCATCTTTGCAGACCACCGCTGATAAAATGGAAGAGGCTGCCTGTGCATTCACGCGCTAACAACCACCAGAGGTAAATGGACACATTAACAACAACCTCATAAAACTCCCAGGTCACGAAGGTGGAGAACTAATAATGTTCGTTGATGAGGACCTCTCACCAGAAGAGGCCGGATGGAATAATGCCAGGGGGTGGCGTAAAAGCGATCCATCCTCTGGGAGTTCAAGTCAGTCCTGATGGGTTTCAGGGAGAGGTTGACCATTAAATGTCAAACTTGAGCCATCCACCAAACCGGAAAATAAAGTCATTCGCTCCTTCTCTTCAGCTTTCAGCATTTGCTCAACTCTAGCATCTACCTCAGTGGCTTTCAACAAACCAGTAGCCACATTTGGCACTGGACCACTGGTGTGACTCTAATCTGTGCAATATCGGGCCAGTGTTTGAGACCCACTGCTTTAAATGTTTATCAGCAGTCACTGGATGAGGTTCCTACAACCCCCTTGTTTACCCCTTTCTCCCCGACAAAATAACCTTCACCAAAGATCATCAATGTATTCCTGTTTGAAACAACAGCATCAATGACAAACGCCCTGGTTAGATTAGTATTACAGCTCAACAGATCAGAAATGGAGGCATCTTTGGATTTTGATTCAAGAGAAAGCATTTGGGTTCTTTATCAGGCTGAAAGCTTCTCACCCTCTGCGAGCTCCTCCAGGCTGGGCATATGCAATGTAAGCGTCACAGTCTCTGACATTCTGCAAAGGGAAGGCGGGAACCGCGAACCCAACAAGGTGCATCGACTTCAAGCAAGTTCAGAGGAGGCTTGTATCTCTTGCAGATCTATTGAGAAAAAAAACAGTATGGTTAAATGATTACTTTAAAACCTGCCTGTGGGTACAAAGTGTAACCTTGTGATAAATATTAACTGCCAAAAGCAGTACCTGGTGGCATGCAAACTGTTATGTGATTTGGCAAAAGCTTGAACGTGCCCAGAAATCTTCTGGGATCAGTTAATGTGTTTATTTGAGCAGAAATATCTGGCCGCACAGTGATTCAACCGTGGCTTTATCTGGGAGACAAGTTGTTTTGATAAATGAATAATTCACAACAAACAGCAAACTGTCGATTGTATGGCTTGAATTAAAATTGTCATTGCTACTAAACATTTAGAATCTAATAGTTAAAGGCTTTGTGCACTCGAGTTCAACCTAAGGGTGCAAAAAGTTAAGAGTAGAAAAATAAATAATCACATGTATAGTGGAATCTGTGTTAGCCAGTCTATTAGTAGGCGCTGGGCCCACCTGTAAAGGTTTCAGGTGTTCATGGACATTTTCTACATCGTTTTTCATCTTTGTAAACAGCCGCAGTCGGCAGTAGGAGTTCCTGCAGGGCGGTGACATGGGGAGGGGAGGGGCAGGGTGGGGGGGTAGTAATGTATGGATTACAGAGTTTAACAGGTAAGTAAACATATAAATAAATGAAACGAATTATATGGCGCACACTGCATCGCATTTAGTGATGCAGTGCGCGCAACAAAATTTGTTTTATTTATTTGTACGTTTATTTACCTGTTAAACTCCGTAATCCATACATTACTACCCCCCACCCTGTCCCTCCCCACGTCACCGCCATGCAGGAACTCCAACTGCCGACCGCGGCTGCTTGTAACATTTGCAAATGTATTTCAAATAGGAACAGTAGTACATTTATTTAGATCGTGGCAATGAGAAATGATTATGAACTAAGACTTCTAATTTATATGAGAAACTCCAGATTTTTTCAAACCACAAATGACTTAGTTGTAGTTTTCTCCTATTTACAAATCTTTCCACATCATAGCAAGGTAACAAGGAAATTAAGTTCTCCTTACCTTTTACTAAACTTCGCTTTTATCGGTTTCCAAATGTTGGCACGTGTGGCAGTTCCAACAACAGACACTTCAAAAAGTGCCCTCAAATTGTTAGTGGCCACGGGAAGGTTTTTCTCCAGGCTAGGGTTCACCACCCAATCCCGTTTCCTGGCATATTTGACTAGAGCAGTATTCTTCAAATTGTGGGGTGGGCCCCCTTAAGAGGGCACGAAGGGAGATCCTGGGGGCATGAGACTAGAGAGACTGAGACAGCCTTGCCACGTCACGTTTTTAATAGTAATTACCACTAAGCAATGTTCTTGACAAAAGAGACTAAAGGCATCATTAGGATGGCCGGCGAACTTTGTCCGCCCTCCATCCTGACGTGAAAAGGGACCGCCCACCATAAGTGCGGTGGTCCCGTGGGGTGATAAGGATGCGCCCGTCACACTGGCAGGCGCAGCTGCATTTTTAACATTGCGGCGGGCGGTGCTTTCAGCATCACCCACCGCAATGCAAAAAATGCATGTTGTTCATATGCCTGTACAACGTGGCAGGAACCGCGCAGTGCCTGCCATATTGTGTATGCACATGTACCCATCCATGTGCCCCCCCCCTCCAACATCCTGGGGGCCCGCAACGCCATTCCAGTTGAAACCCAGCCATTTGCAAATTAGTCTTGACCCTGCGCCCTATGGGAACAGTCCAACCAAAACTGCCAGGCCAGGTACTCCCTGGACTGGAAACAAGCATTCTGGGACCAGTTTCGAAGCATCAGCCCCCGCGCTCACCCCCCTTCTCTCCCCCCCTTATCAGCCAGGCTAGTCTGACTCCAGTAGCATGGAGAGCACGAGACCCACGTCATGATGAGCAGGGTCAAGGCTGATTTGCATATGGCTGGGTCCAAACATGGGGGTTGCGGGGGGGAGGGGCATAGTGAGCAAAAGAACGATGGATTTAACCCAGATCTCTTGAATGGGGGTGAATTCTTGATTTATTCAGCATTCCGTCCATCATTTGTTGCTGCAGCACACATTTACCAGGAGCTAAGCAGCACAAATGCAGTGGTGGTAGCATATCGTGTAGTGATCAGTAGAAGTAAACAGGTCCTTGTTAACCTTTGTCACTGGCATGAGGACTACAGGCTCACTCACTTTTTAAGTTCAGCTACTGCGTGGTTAACTCACCCCTGGCTACATCAGAGTGGTGTGAAATGTTGCGCAATGTAGAAGTGGAGTATCTGTGCTGGGTTTTTGATTGCTTGAGCAGGGTATAGTACAGGGATACTGCAGTACTCAGCAGTGTGTGCATGGTGAATGCATGTACTGGAGGTGTATGTGCCTATGAGTGGTACAGTACCTGTAGGATATAGTGCTGTGTGAGGTGTGAGGAAATAGCTGCCGCAGTAATCGGGTCCTTGCCTGGGTGCAGGGCTGTGTCAGCGACCCTTGTTTGCCAGGAAAGGGCTGCAGTAAAGATAGCCATGTGAAAGACCGCCATGCCGTAAGTGCGGACGCCTTGTGTAAGTAGGGGCTGCTGTGGAGAACTTCACCGTATTGAGCATGTGGACTGTAAGGTGTGGTGACCCTGTATGCCCGAGGGGGTCACTGGTAGCACCAAGAAATGCAAACTGTTCTTTTTGCCCCTGCCAGAAGAGTAAGGATGCTGTAGGAGCACCTGTGCACCTTCACCTAGGTGAGGGACCCAAGACAGGATCATTTTAGCCACCCTCTATCGGAAGCCGTGTACCCACTTACCCTGCAGGAGGAGCTGCAGAGCACCTCAGTCCCTTCACAAACATGAGTGAGACGATCTACACCTGCTGAATACAGTTGCCCGAGTCTTGTGTAGCTGACTTACCAGAACTTGGCTTCTTGGTGTGCCGTGCGGATAGACGGGTACTCTGAACAATTCACACTTGCTGGTGTGGGTAAGACTGTTTTTCGGGTTGGGGCAACTTATCGTTAATTAAAGAGTGAATGCGCTGCAACACTATTGACTTTAAATCAGAGTCAGAGTGGACTCTTGAGACTCAGACTACTAGTGGGGCATACCCTGAATGATACCAAAAGTTAATGGAGAATAACCGTGCTCGCCAACACACAGAGTGAGTGGGAGAGGGAACCATGAAAGCAACATAGCTGCTCTCCCTCAAGGAAGGGCTGTGTAATTGTTTGTAAAATGGCGTATTTTTCCTTTCTGTGTATAGCGGTAGAAATAAAATGCTTCCCTTTTTTACATAAAAGGGAGTATTTGGCTGGACAATGATTTACTGCTGCTGCTGCATGCATGTTGAGTTGCGAAACCGTGCTCACTAATCTGTATCCCAAATCAAGATGAATGTAAAATGAACAGAATGACACTAAGATCTGCCTAAAGTAGACTCCTGGGTTACAAAATGTAGTGGAACAGCACTCTGAAATTCCCAATGTAGCTACTCAACCTTAAATGAATGGGTCTGTAGGAGGGACCCTATGAGTTGAGATCTCTACCTAAAGTCTCTACAGCTAACAAGAGCTGCTATACATACACCCGAAACTGAAAAGAGCTGCATTATTTTAAGGGTGCACTTTCCATAGTGTGCCCTATTACAAATAAAGTGCTGCCCCTTTGGCAGATGTGAACTCGTGAATGCCCTGGGGGACCTCATTAGTGAAAGAAGAGTGGCAGTTTGAAACAGCCACTCGTGTTTCACTCTCCAGAAAGCACATAGCCTACAATTCTAATAAGGGGGAGAGTGAGACCCCCTTACAGGTAGGTGCAGAGAATAAGTGCACCCACCTGCAGGTGGATTTCTGTAAGGCAAGAACTTGGGACTCCCTCATACATGCCAAAAGACCCAGTTCAGTTTAAAGAGTAGTGTGGTATAATGTAGAAATAGATTTTCCAAAAGTAATTTCCACAGTGAATAATTAAATTAATCACTGGTGTTTAGTTTAATTTCACAAACCATGATTTATTTTTAGGTTTTGCCTAGGCAGCGTTGCGAGGGCTCTTCGAGATATGCTGTATTCATGTGTGGACTTGCAGCGCCACCCTGTTTCCGCCCATCTTTTCAATTGGCACCTGTTACTGTCAATTCTAAATGGTTGCTTTTGCTTCGTCATTAGGCTTAGTAGTCCCTACTTAGTACCGCCTTTTCTGCTTTTGTAAGCTCCGTTGAGGACTGGCCCTTTTACTTGTGTTGTTTCTGTTATAGCCTGTGAGAACTATTTTCTTAAATTAGTTATTCCTACCTGCTGATGAAGGCACACTTTTCGCTTCCCAGCTAACACACCCAGCATTTGTTGCCTGCTCTTCATCAGAGGAGTAGGGAGGGTGCCTGTTCAGTTCCGTGCACTTCCCTCCTGCCCCCCACCCGGCTTGTTTTTTTAAATTTTGAACATACTTTATCAGCGCTGCGCCCATTTCATGAGTGCTGCACTGGTTTTGCTGTCATGGTTGTGTATTTTACCGGCTCCTCCGTCCCACTTTCTCTGCTCTCGCTCCCCCTTTCAAACAGTCAGCAGGCTCCAGCATGGCCTGCCTGACAGCAGGGCAAGGCGGACGAGAGGGACGGTTGTACTGCAGCCTGTCTACTAGCAGGGGCACTGCAGCCTGTGCCTGCTCCTCTACTCCTTTTGTATTTATCTCTGTGCCCTCCAAGGCCAACTGTCTATTTCTGAGCCAAAGTGCTGTACATACAAGTGAACATTTTGGCTCGTATGATTAGAGTTATACAATCATGACAATGCATAGTTTTATATGAATAAGGGAAGCAGATGAGATATAGGATTACCATATTAGCATACTAGACACAGTGAAAATGTAAGATATCACAAAGCCTACACCCATATTCTCTGTCATAAACATTATTGGCGTCACCTACTCAGTTTTTAAATTCTAATTATATTTCAAATATCAATCAGATTTAGTTTGAGTATAGGTGAGGCCCAAGATTCTGGTCACTGGAGGTGCTCGAGGTTGGGGCTACTTGGAGCCTGAAGATCTTCTTGGAAGGAAGTCAACAAGACTTTGCCACTGCAAGTTGACGTGGTGCACAGGGATTCAGTTATTGCTACCCCCACGAGGGATACTGGCCTCAAACTTGGTGAGAGGGCAGGGCAGGGCAGGCCTCGTGAGCTGTGGAAAACCACCACCTGTGTTGCAGAGCCTTTGGAGTCTGGAGGAGCTCAGGGTCAGTACGCCGGTTGACTTAGTTGCGGTGCCTGCGATGGAGGGAAGTGACCCTTCACTTCAAGGGAGATTTCTTCAGGTGTCTTTGATGCCCACAGGCCTTGGAAGGTTCATGTATGGTGCACAGGCACAGACGATGCAGCAGACTGGAAGGGGGACGAAGTCGAGCCAAAACGAAGTCCAGAGTGCCCAGACGGTAGAAGTAGAAGTGGTGTCTGATCTGAATCTTATCCCACAATGAATATAGGGACCTACACCCAAGTAAGCCCTTAAGTACCCTAGAAAAAGGGTTGGGATAATTCAGGGGACTCTCCCAGGGGAGGGTCTGGACTGAGGGGAGGTCACTCCCATGTCCTTTGTCCAGTTTTGCGCCAGACCGGGAGCCAACGGGTCCCAGGGCTGGTTTGACCTGGACTATGCATGGGGACACCAAATGTGCCCCTCATGCAGACTGAGTGGTGCTAGCGCACCCATCCTGCCCCAATACAGCAAGTCCTGTCTGGGAGGTGGTCACACCTCCCTGTGACAGGATGCCTATTGTTCTGCCTTCCCCTGCTCAAGCTTGGCTCAGCAGCAGGAGGGCAGAATCGTGTCTCTTCTCGGCAGCAACCATTTTATGATGTCCGGGTCAAGAAGCCAGGTACCGAGAACACTGAGAGCCTGACGGAGGGCTCTTCCAGTGCTTGGAATCATACCTGCCACATGTTTACGGTGTGGGGGTATGATAACAAACATGAAAGGATTTGTTGCAGCTGTTTTCAAGATGGTCATCGCGTAATTACGCTGTACCCTTCTGCATAGTATATTGCTGCTTCACTTACAACCCGGGAAAATGGACTCCGTAGGCTGTAGAGGTGTTCTGTTGTGCAGGGGCACCCTCACACTTAGAGCCAAGCACCCTGCTTTCAGGACTGCAAAGGCCAGCTATAGGGGTGACTCATAGGTTTTAAGTGCAGTGACCCTAGATATAGGAAACCTATATCTTTAGTAAATGACACTAGCACCAGCTTACACAGGCTACAATGGCAGGCCTGTAGTTCCATTTTGAATGGTCTCCCATGGGTGACATAATGCATGCTTTAGCCCATGGGGGACCTCTGGGGTACCTATGCACTGGGTACCTTAGTACCATATACTAGGGACTGATAATGATACCCCAGTATCCATTTTGGGATGTAACCAAGTAGTAAAAATATCAATTTAGGGAGAAAGCGGATAGACTGGGGTCCTGATTAGCAGGATCCCAGTCAGACTAGTCAAATACAGCTTAGCACCAGGCAAAAAGTGGGGGCAACCATAGAAGCATATCCTACTTTCCTACATAGATAGTAACTTGTAAGGACCCCATTTTAGTTTTCTTTTTTTAAATATATTTTTATTGATGTTCTTAACAAGATACAGATATACATGTAACACTTAGGATATTGCGCTCTTACTTTTGGCGTACATTTATTGCATAACGGCGCTTGGTATGTGGTTCATGGGCGGTTATAACATATAACGAGTACATATAACATATAACATATAGGCGTTAGGCTGCTGGTTGTAGGTGGACCATCGAACACTGTTGGTGGCTTGTGCTGTTAGACTTTCCCTGCTGTCTATGGCGGTTTGTATGGGTCTAGAAAGTTATCTAGGGATGACCACATTTCTCTGTTGGGTTTTCTCCAGGGAGTGTGTCTTAGCGCAGTTGAGTCGGCTCCTCTTAGATACGTCACCCAGTTTAGCCATTCTTTAAAGGTGGCCTTGGTGGTATCTTTCCATTTGGCTAGCACTGTTTTTGTTGCACTGTTGAGGAGGAAGTCTAGAAGGTTTCTATCATGTTGTGAGGAAACGTCTGTGTTGAGAGGTGCTGTGATTATAGTGCTGAATTCTTGTTTCAGTGTGCAGTCTAAGACCTTGTTAATGTAGTCAAGCACCTTCTTTCAGAATTTGTTGACCTTGCTGCAGTAGAAAATGAGATGGGCTAGGTCCCCTTTTTCTTTCTCACAGTTCCAGCATAGGTCGTTCTTTCTGAGGCCTAGCTTCGCTGGCTTGGCTGGTGTCCAGTATGCTTGGTGTATCAGCCAGAATTTGGTCTGGGCTAGCACCGGTGATATTATGTTGCGTGTGGGGGCGTTGCATATGGTCTGAATTTCTGCAGTGCGGAGGAGTTTGTACAACTGTGATACTTGGTGGCCTGTCTTATTTATGTTTCCCATGTATTGGAATATTGAGGGAGTTGGCCTGTTTAGATTAGCTTTTGTGATGGCGGATTTGCTAGCCAGGAAATTGTATAGTGCTAAGTCAGGCAGGGAGAGCATGCTTCTCCTTTATGTTATTGAACGTGAGTGGCATGCCTTTCTCCTCTAGCTGTGCTGGGTGCGATAGGCCAGTTTGTTTCCATGTTTTTATATTCAGGGGTCTACCTCTGTATTTAATTTTGGGGTTTGCCCAGAGTGCTACCCATAAGGAGTTTTTTATGCTTGTTTCGAGTTTTTGGTCTACCTTGCCTGTTTTGTTATTTTGAAAATTGGGTTCCCCTTTAGTACCTTATTGTTGGTGGTTAGGAGAGTTAGTGGATCAATGTTTCCGAGGATGGCTTTTTCTAGTGCTAGCCAGGTCGGAGTGTACTGTGGATTGTGGAGAACCCAGAGCATCCCTTGCCTGGCTACCGCAGCGTACTGGAAGGTTCTAGGGTCTGCTACGTTGAGGCCCCCCTGTTCTTTCCTTAATCTCAGCTTAGCGAGGCCTATTCTTGGTTTTTTGTCTCTCCAGATGAATTTGTTGAGAGTTTGGTCAGTTTTCTTGTGGAATTCGTTGGTTAGTGCCAGGGGAAGCATGCTGACTAGGTAGTTAACTATTGGGGTGATCATCATTTTGACTGTTTCTATTCTTTCCCACCATATGATATACTTGGGGGACCAGTTTTCAAGTAGTCCCTGTATTTTGCCTAGAGTGTTTTTTTTTATTTTTCGAGGGTGTTTTTTAGGTCTCTCCCGAAGTTGATGCCTAGGTATTTGATGGTTCTAGTTTGCCATACTAGTCCTGAGTCACCCAATACTTCTTTGGTTGTGTATATGTTTAGTGGCATACATTCTGATTTGTCCCTGTTCAGTTTGTAGCCGGAGTGTGATGCGTATGTGTCTATGGTGTGCATGAGAGCCGGTATAGACTTGGCTGGTTCTTCTGTTGTGATTAGTAGGTCATCTGCTTAGGCCGCTAGTTTTGCTGTGGATTTATTTATTGTTATACCTGCTATGTTCTCGTTTGCTATGATGTCCCTGATCAGTGGTTCTAACGCCAGTAGGAACAACAGTGGGGATAGTGGGCAGCCATGTCTAGTCCCTCTCTCAAGGTCAAAGGGGATCGAGGTCATGCCGTTGATCGCTATCTGTGCCATTGGGTGTTTGTAGAGGGCCATGACCTTCTTTATGAAGTTGTCTCCCAGGTTGTTTGCCTGCATGCATTCTTCTAGGAAGTGAGTGCCAAGAGACTCTGTAGGAATGGCCTTTTCTGCATCAAGCGTTATTGTGACTGCCTCGCTGTCTGAGTTCGAGCAGTGCTCTATGATTTGACAGAGGAGTCTCATGTTGTCACTTGACATTCTTGTTTTCATATATCCTACTTGTGTGTTCCCTGTTAGTTGTGGGAGCAAATTCTTGAGTCTTGTAGCTAGAATTTTAGCATATATCTTACAGTCTAGGTTTATGAGTGAGATTGGTCTATAGGTTTTGGGCCATTGAGGGTCTTTGCCTTCCTTGGGGATGACTATGATATTGGCTTGGGACATTGTGTCTGTGACTTCCCCTTTTTGTCCCACAGTGATTAAAGATTGGTGTTAGTTGTAGAAGGGTGCAGTGTAGCCATCTGGCCCCGGGGCCTTGTTGTCTTTAAGGCCCTTAATGGCCGTACTAACTTCCAGGCTTTTAATGTCTTGGCCTTGCGTCAATGCTTCTTTGTTCGAAATTTTAGGTAGGTTTAGGTTTTCGAGGTAGGACCTTGTACCCTCGTTGTCTAGGTTATCGTCTTTGTTGTAGAGTTCTTTATAGAATTCTGTGAAAGTGTTATTATGTCTTTGTGGCGTGTGTGAGTCTTGTTTTTAGTGATCGCTGTGATGTAGTGTTGTCTTTGTTTGCGCTTGAGATATGACGCAAGTGTTTTGCCTGCCTAGTTTGCTTCGCATAGGTTTATTTCTTTATACTTTTTAATCCATATTCCTGCCCTTTCGCTTAAGATTCTGTTGAATTCATATTTCCTCCTTGTGAGCTCTGTTAGTATGTGTTGGTTAGCGGCGTCTTCTATGTGTCGTGTCTCTAGACTTTTGATGTCTTTTTCCAGCTGTGACAGTTGGGCCTTCGCCTCTCTGTCTCTTCTGACTTTGATTTCTAGTAATACTCCTCTGATGGTTGCTTTGAGTGCTTCCCAAAAGGATTTGGGGTCTACGTCTGGTGTATCATTTTCTTTGATGTAGTTGTTTATGGCTTCTTGGATTTTACTCTTGTCTTCTTGCTTGGCGATGGTGTTGGTGTTAAGTCGCCACCTGCGGGTTATGTGTTCGTTGTGCCTTCCTGTGAGGTGTAGGCTAATGCATGCGTGGTCCGATATAGTTCTGGCAGCGATTTCTGTGTGTTCTATCAGGTGAGTGTGTGTACCGGAGATGAGAATGTAGTCAATTCTGCTATATGAGTTGTGTGGGTTCGAATAGAAAGTATAGTCTCTGGTGTCGGGGTGTTGTAGTCGCCATGGATCAGCTAGGTTGAATCTGCTGCACAGGTTCGTTAGTATCTTGTGTGACGTTGGGGTGCGTGCTTGGGCTTTTGATTGTCTAGTGTTTGGTCTAGCGCTAGGTTAAAATCCCCTGCCAATACCGTCATGTTGTGCGTGTTGTTAGACTCTGGTTCCTTCTCTACCCCCTTCCAGAATTGTGTGTCATCTGTATTTGGTGCGTAAATGTTTATCACTAGTATGGTCTCTCCCCCTCTTCTTAGCTGCGTGGTCAGTTGTCTACCTTCATTGTCATGCTCTACGTTCTCTATCTTTATGTTCGATTTGCTGCTGGTCAGGGTGATGACCCCTCTCTTTTTGCCCACCGCCGGCGAGCAGGCGACCTGACCTATCCATTTGGCTCTTAGCTTGTCTGCTTCCTCTGCGGAGAGTTTCGTTTCCTGAAGCAGGATGATGTCCCCTTTGGTTTTGGCTAAGTAGTCTAGTATTTTTTTCCTCTTGATAGGGTGGTTGAGCCCATTGACATTGAGGGAGATGATATTAAGGTCTGATGAGAGTGTAGAGTTCTTAGGTTGCGTCCTTTCTACTGCTGTTGTGCGCTGGGCCTGGTCTCGCTGTGGGAAGCCTGACTCCCACTGGTCTGTGCTTTGTTTTGGCCGTGAACATGTGACCTAGTGTTCTCAGTGTTGTCGGTGGTCTATCTGAGGTGCTAGTATTGGTCACGAAGATGACATGGACAGGACGTACGTAACAAACAAGACTCAACATGACATTGACCAACAGGACGAACAACCCCCCGCCCCCCTCTATCCCATCCCTCCTACCCTCCCTCCCACTCCGCCCTCCTCCCCCTCTTACTGCTGCTTTGTACTGTGGGCGTGCGACAGCAAGGTCCCCTCCGCCCCGTCTTGAGCCCGGGATAAAGGGTCTTCATTAGTCTGTAGCATTGTGAGATAAAATCACCTATTGATACAGTTAAAGGATATGAAGCATTTTGATAAAGTCATTGCAGTCCGAGGTAGATTTGTTGTTGTTCTGCGGCGCGTAGATTCCATTTCCTGAGGTAGCTGTAGGTGCACATTTTCTTGTGCTAAGTCTCTTTTGGTCCGGCCACTGTTCTCTCAGTCCGAGGGTGGATTCAGTGAAGCGCCTCTCTTGGCTGTTGGTCCTGATGTTTCCATGTCGTGTGCTGGTGGACCTTTTAGATATTGTGACAGTTCTCCTGGATCCTCGAATGTTAGTGTGGTTCCTTTGTTGTGTATCCTGAATGTTGTAGGGCCTGCAAAGGAGAAGGTGATGTTTTCTCTTCTCAGCGTGTCTCTCTGGGCCAGAAAGCCTTTTCTAATATCTACTGTTGGTTTCGAAAAGTCTTGCGTGAGGATTATTTTGTGACCGTTCCAAAGCAGATTGGGGTTCTTCCTCGCTACTCCAGAGATGGCGTCCGTTTGGTGCGATCTAATAGGTTTGCATATGATAGGTCTTGGTCCCGATCTGCTTGCTTGTTTGTTTGCTGGGACTCTGTACGCCTTGTCCAGCTCGAAGGGGTTGTCGAATTTGAGTTTTGTCAGTTCTGGTATGAGCTTCTGTATGAGGTTAACACAAGATCCGGCTTTGTCTTCTTCCCCCTCTGGGATTCCAAGGATTCTTATGTTGCCTTTCCTGTTGCGGTCTTCGAACTCTGCTGCTTGTCTGCGTAGTTCGCCGTTGCTTTGGCGATGTTTCCTATGGCCTTCCCTGTGAGTTGGGATCTGTCCTCTATGTCGCTTACTCTTTGTTCGACCGCTTCCACCTTGTTGTTTGTTGCATGGATATCTGCCCTTATTGCTGCTAGTTCTAACTCAATCTTGTCAGTTGTTTTTTTTTATGGACTTCGCAAGGTTGTGAACTTCGGCCAATTTCTTGAGGATACTGTCTAAAGTGCTGCTAATGTCCGTCTTTAGTTTACGGGTGATTCTGCGGAGTTATCCAATCTATTTTTCTTTTGCTGGTTCGCCAGTTTGTCTTCCCTACCCGCCATTTCGTCGGCTGTTTTTCGCCTTGCGGCGTTGTTGAGCCCTCTTTAGTTTATTTTGTGACCCTCACTGACCCTTGCTGTTAATTCGTGCAGCAATTGTGCCGCTCTTGTGAAGTTTCTGTGCAGCGGTGCCGATTTACAGGTGTGGCTTTGCGTTATCTCTTTGGTTTGCGATTTGCGGCAGTTGTTCTGTTTCTCTTTGCAGCTTTTTTTGATTGCCGATGGTGGTAGGTCGTTCTTCATGGTCTGTGCGTATGGCTAATTAAGTGTGACGATCCCTCGTGCCGGTGCGGCCCTTTGTGCCTACTGAGCCCCTTGGTCTATTTGGTCCTCTCTCTCCACCGCTTTGCGGTACCTGGCGCTGCTTCCCTTCTTCTCTCCCCAGATGGCGCCGCCCAGGGGAGTGCGGGTTTCGATTTTGCTAACTGTGTGCTTGTTTGTGTGCGGGTTCTCTTTGGTATTGCATTCGGGGGTAGTTCTGTAGCTCTGATGCCGCGCACTAACCTTAGCCTTGTGCCGGTTTTTATTGTTAGCTCCTTTGTTTCTTCTGTGTTGGGACGCTTATAGCGCAGTGACTCCATTCGGCGCCATCTTGTTTCTGGAGTTGGCGTCCTAAAATGGCGTCTCCCTGGCGGGTGTGGTTTCGGTTTCAGTTCTCTCCTTCCTTTGAGGGGTTATTTTGGTTTTGCGTGCAGGGAAAGCTATGGCACCGTTTCAATACCTTGAACTTAGGCTTGTGCTCAGTGGTTCTTGTTGTTTGCTCTTTGTTCGCCGGTTCGCCTTTTCTGCGGCGACTCCCTTCTGCGTCTCAGCGCCCCCCTCAGAGCGCTTGTTATTTATTGTATTTGCTCCTCTGTCGCGCATGCTGTCTCCTTTATACCCCCGTAGGCGCTCTTAGTTGGCCCTCCCTCTCCGCGTCTTTGCAGTACCAGCCGTAGCTCCCCCAAGATGGCGTCGCCCAGGGGAGTGATGGTTTCGGTTTCAGTTCTCGATTGCCTTTCAGCTTTTTTGTGCGCAGTTTCTCTAATGCTGCGTACGGGTAATTTTATAGTTCTGCAGTCGCACCCTGCCTCACACTGACCTTAGGTTTGTGCTGAGGGGTGGATGCCGGTTCTTGTTGTTTGCATTTCTGTTTGTTCCGAGTCAGAGCACTATACGTCGGCGACTCCCTTCGGCGCCATCTTGTTCCATTCAGCGTCTCGGTGCCTCTCGGAGAACTTGTTGTTTCTTGCGTTTTTGGCCCGTTGTCTCTCGTTCAGTCGCCGCCAACGCGTTCCCGTTACTTTCCGGTTCAATCCCTCGCCTTTCGCTGGGTTTTTAATGTGTTCGTGCTTGGTTATATCATTGTGGTTCCCGGGGTCTGACGGCGCTCCGGATTTAGGCGACTGTGCCCTTCGCCATCCAATCCACTCCTCCCCATTTTAGTTTTCTATTTTTGATTACTGACCATGGGGAAATTGCCAGTACTGATAACATGGTTACTACTTTTCAGTACTTTCAAACTAAGGATTTACAGTATTTTATGTTGGAATACTTACTTGGATTAATTTTGTTAGGGTAAGTGTGTATGTGACATGATCTTTGTCAAAGGTGGCGCTCTGCTGCTAATCTAAATATAATATTACTTGGTCACATGAGATGTCTATTAATGATAGATACTAATAATATATATTTTCTCTCCGCCCTAATTTATTCTTTCGTTTGGAAGTGTACCACGATTCTCTTTACTCACGCTTACACAGGGTGTCACATTTAGTTTCCCTTTATTTGAGCACTACCTACCATTCACATAATACCATTGTGAGCAGTAGTTCTGGCAATGGCATAGGCATGTGCCACTTCAAGGACACTAATACCTCCCCTCGGTGATGGATTCGAAGGTTTAGGAAGTGTATTAAATTAATAATCATGAGAATATTGCTTGTTTTGTAGCCCTGATGAAGTCAGCGGTTGAGTTAACGTAAGATGAAACAGGCGTTGGCTACAAGTTTGTGTTTTTTACCCACAGGATATACATGAAATTCAAAAATAAACTAAAAGGCAAAAACAACGACATTGTGTGGATTATCAAGCTTAAACTCAGATTTGGTGCACAGGACTTCTCTTTCATCGCGGACAGTACCTGGAACGAACTCCCGATTGACATCAGACCCGCGCCCTACCTGAACACCTTCAAGAAGGCTCTTATGACCTGGCTCTTCTGCTGAACGGAGCTGCGGAACACTCCCCTCCACCCCCAGCGCCTTGAGACCCGCATGGGTGATTAGCGCGCTTATAATCTCCCTGATTGATTGATTGATTAAGGACTGTTTTGTTAATTTTGCTCCTCTCAGCTGCCCCACCCGTGGGCTGGCTCTGGTCTATGCAGAGAACGGCAGGTCTGAGCTCTATCAGCAAGGGGCCCGTTTCACGAGTGCCACGCTGCTTTTGCTATCAGTGTCATGTCTTTTCCCCCGCTTTCCACCCCACTCGCTCTGCTCTCCCTTTCCCTCTTCCAATCAGTCACGGAGCTCCAGCTTGTTCTTTTGCCAGCACGATGCAGGTCCTGTTGTCATTATAAGGTCATTGTTTTCTTTTGTGTGAGTGCAACTGCGGCATCCTTCACACACGATGAGCTCTATGTATTTCAACCCTTACCACTGGCCTGGCCCCCATTTCTGCTCCCCAGAACAGACCTGACAAGAGAACAAGGAGGCGCATCGATGTGATGTCTCTGCGGCTGCCTCGGAGGGTGGCCATCCTTAGTGCCATTTAGGCGCCTCCCCATTCGCTGCTACTGGACTCCAGGAGGAGTCCCCTTACAGGGCACACTGGACACGTCATGTCCGGCGCGCCGGGGGATGGGGAGGGGTATTTAGGCCTCCCCCGCCATTGCTGGGCCTCTTTGCTGCCCGACACGCCGTCTGGCTGTGTCATTGGTCCGGGAGCTGTGAAGATAGCGCGGTGAGTGCACCCCTCTCCCCCTGGGCAGGACATCATGTTGACCTCGCCCGGCGGGGGCAGCGTACCCGGACATGTGGTCGGCCTGCTATATCCCCCACGGCATTGTGCCTTTAAGTGATGGCACTAAGGCACCAAGCTCCTCCCGGCCCGCCCTGCTTCAGTCTCTGGAGCAAAGAAGTTGAGATAGTGAAGTGCTGGGATATGCTGTCTCATGCTCCTCGGTCATTGCTGCCAGTGCCCGCCCTAGCTTTGTAAAGGAAAACAGCTTTGTTCCCCTTCACAGTCCATCTACTTGAGGGAAAGCAGCCGATCTGCATGTTCACAGTAACTGTGGAACAAACTGTTTTTGCAGGGAAACACCAAATTGCAAACAGTAACATCCGCACACGCCCTAGCTGAAATCTATATCTATACTAATATAATAAAGAGAGAGCCCAACCCTTTGAGGCGGGTAATCTCAGGAACCACAGCACCAATCACAACACCCAATACAGCGTTGGAAAGGGCAGTTGCAGCAGAAGGACATAGGCTATGCAGACGCCCACCATATACATTTAAAAGGTAAAAGAACCGTGCCAGCAAAGTAGTCCCTTGTGGGCGTGTCTGCATTGTGCTGTGGGCGTGTGCTGTGGGCGTGACAAACGCTGGGGGCGTGTAGTACGTTCCCCCCTTCATGGCATGTCTCATATCGTGTGCTGTGGGCGTGTGCGGGACGCGGGATTACCGAAAAAAAAAAACGAGCGTTGTGCCCAATATTTCATTGTTTTTTCTTCCCAGGTTCTGTACATTACAGCTCCGGGTGTCCACCCTGCACTCCATAATCATAACCCACCCTTACTCCTTAAAATACCCCAACACCCTTAAACACTAACCCATCTTAACCCTATAAATATACCCTGTACCCTAAAACCCAAACCTATACCTAAACCCTAAAAATACCCCTGTACCCCAAAACCCAAACCTAGCCCTGAACCCTATAAATGCCCCTGTACCTCAAAACCCAAACCTATCCCTGAACCCTAAAAATACCCCTCTACCCCAAAACCCAAACCTAGCCCTGAACCCTAAAAATAACCCTCTACCCAAACCTACCCCTGAACCATAAAATACCCCTGTACCCCAAAACCCAAACCTAGCCCTGAACCCTTAAAATACCCCTGTACCCCAAAACCCAAACCTACCCCTGAACCCTAAAAATACCCCTGTACCCCCAAACCTAGCCCTGAACCATAAAAATAACCTTGTACCCCAAAACCCAAACCTACCCCTGAACCCTAAAATACCCCGTACCCCAAAACCCAAACCTACCCCTGAACCCTAAAAATACCCCTGTACCCCCAAACCTAGCCCTGAACCATAAAAATAACCTTGTACCCCAAAACCCAAACCTACCCCTGAACCCTAAAATACCCCGTACCCCAAAACCCAAACCTACCCCTGAACCCTAAAAATACCCCTATACCCCAAAACCCAAACCTAGCCCTGAACCCTAAAAATACCCCTGTACCCCAAAACCCATACCTATCCCTAAACCCTAAAACTATCCCTGTACCCCATAACCCAAAACTATATCTGAACCCTTAAAATACCCCAAAACATATACCTCAGTACCCCAAAACATATACCCCTATACCCATACTTACCGTATCCAATTACTTTAAAAAAACATGCTTTTACCATTCATGCATTTACAACGAATTTCGTTGTAAATGTATGCGTGGTAAAAGCATACAAAATGTAATGCCATGCGTTATAATGGCATTGCGGAGTCATGGTACTTTCGTAATGAAAGTATGTGGAGTGATGGTATGCGGAAAGAAAGTTGTGGAATAATCGGTGTTTACCCTCCCCCGGTAAGTACATTGGTGGCACGGCGGCCCACATCTCCAGCAACATACTCATATTTTTTCACCACCGATTTCAAAAATGCACAGGTCTCTCTCATTGATGGCCAGCACCGACATACACTTTTAGACACATCCCCCGCCACAAGTTCTAGAATTGCGAACTTTAGAGCTGGGGAGCTACGTTTGAATCTCGGCATCAGCTCAACATCCTGTGATTCCAGGCAAATCACTTTGTCTCCCCGTGCCTACCACAAATGAATGTGTTCTTATGTAATGTAAATTGTGCTTATGCCATGTTGTCGAGTACGCGCTATATAATATTGCAAGGAAAAATAAAGTAGGGAAACTCGAGTTCACACACTACAGAATGCGCACTCTTAAGTGCATCAGCTGTGCACTGTGAATCGGAGCGTTTCACAGGCCTGTCACAAATAAGAAATGCTATCAAAACGAATCCTACAAAACAATATACTACTGGCCGGCAGCAATTCATACCCGGACAACGTCGGGACGGGCTGCTAGTTATTTATAAATGTTAAAATTCTAGAAACAGCCATTTTCATCATTATTGCTACATACTCGAGAACGAATATTTTAAATGCTGCTCAAAAACTTGTCACTGGCAAACGTTAAAACTGCAGTACAAAAAGTTATTTATCAGGATGCGAAGGAACACTAGAAACAGTATAATGACAACAGGACGTGCACCACACTACAACCAAAACCAGTGTTGCAAATGCAATAGGTCTCGCATTTGTTGGATTTATTGGAATGATAAATGCCAACGTTTTTTACCTGGCCATGTACAGTATCATATGTGGCCCTCTTTTGGCCACATATGGTACTGCACCCTGCCACATGGCTAGGTAAAAAAACATAAGGTTTATATTGCCAATAACTCCAACTCCGACAAATGCGAGACCTATTGCAATCCTTGTTACTTATTAGTAAGCATAATACTCTTAACTCTTGGTACTTGCACCTGAAGTGTGCATAAAGGTTAATATACAGCAATACACATAAATAACAAAATAAAGGATGGAATGCAATCGCCTAATTTGTGCATACAAAACAATTTGTAGGACAGAAATAACAATAGATGTGCCAACTAGAATCTTCCTTCAGTCTTCTAGTTCTTTCGAAAAGCGTGGCTGTATTTCTTATTTATTGCACAGTCCAGAGCGGTTCAGCGGACGTTAATGTTCGCATCCTCCGTACAGAAAGGCCCTAAAGGCACTTTGAACCACCAATGTCTGTGTGAAGTTACATGTGTCCGATTGCCACGCTCGTAGCCACTTATAGATAGCCTGTGGTGCGTCTGAACGCGCGTGAGAGAATGACTCACTCGCCACAGCATTTAGCGGCTGCACGCCCCGCCTCTCGTTAAGTGGGCGGTTCACAGGGACAAAACAAGCGATGCTGAGTATTCACGGAGTATGTATATAGGAAATGGTGTTGTCTATCCGGCCCCGTCTGTATGCGTGCTTAAGAGCCCAGCCCTAGCGAGAAACACGGTCTCAGAGCCCTGTTGAATTGCATAAGTGCTGGTAAGTAGCTGTGTCACACAAGTAAAATAAGCGTAACTTTACTGCGCAGCAGCTTGTGTGTGCATGGCCTCTGGTTCGCTGGCGTCCCGTGACCACGCGCGCGCAGCCTGATCTCCCCGCCCGGATTCCTGCGCGCGCTCTTTGCAGCTGTGACCGCTGTCAAGCGTCTCATATCGTGTGCTGTGGGCGTGTGCGGGACGCGGGATTACCGAAAAAAAAAAACGAGCGTTGTGCCCAATATTTCATTGTTTTTTCTTCCCAGGTTCTGTACATTACAGCTCCGGGTGTCCACCCTGCACTCCATAATCATAACCCACCCTTACTCCTTAAAATACCCCAACACCCTTAAACACTAACCCATCTTAACCCTATAAATATACCCTGTACCCTAAAACCCAAACCTATACCTAAACCCTAAAAATACCCCTGTACCCCAAAACCCAAACCTAGCCCTGAACCCTATAAATGCCCCTGTACCTCAAAACCCAAACCTATCCCTGAACCCTAAAAATACCCCTCTACCCCAAAACCCAAACCTAGCCCTGAACCCTAAAAATAACCCTCTACCCAAACCTACCCCTGAACCATAAAATACCCCTGTACCCCAAAACCCAAACCTAGCCCTGAACCCTTAAATACCCCTGTACCCCAAAACCCAAACCTACCCCTGAACCCTAAAAATACCCCTGTACCCCCAAACCTAGCCCTGAACCATAAAAATAACCTTGTACCCCAAAACCCAAACCTACCCCTGAACCCTAAAATACCCCGTACCCCAAAACCCAAACCTACCCCTGAACCCTAAAAATACCCCTGTACCCCCAAACCTAGCCCTGAACCATAAAAATAACCTTGTACCCCAAAACCCAAACCTACCCCTGAACCCTAAAATACCCCGTACCCCAAAACCCAAACCTACCCCTGAACCCTAAAAATACCCCTATACCCCAAAACCCAAACCTAGCCCTGAACCCTAAAAATACCCCTGTACCCCAAAACCCATACCTATCCCTAAACCCTAAAACTATCCCTGTACCCCATAACCCAAAACTATATCTGAACCCTTAAAATACCCCAAAACATATACCTCAGTACCCCAAAACATATACCCCTATACCCATACTTACCGTATCCAATTACTTTAAAAAAACATGCTTTTACCATTCATGCATTTACAACGAATTTCGTTGTAAATGTATGCGTGGTAAAAGCATACAAAATGTAATGCCATGCGTTATAATGGCATTGCGGAGTCATGGTACTTTCGTAATGAAAGTATGTGGAGTGATGGTATGCGGAAAGAAAGTTGTGGAATAATCGGTGTTTACCCTCCCCCGGTAAGTACATTGGTGGCACGGCGGCCCACATCTCCAGCAACATACTCATATTTTTTCACCACCGATTTCAAAAATGCACAGGTCTCTCTCATTGATGGCCAGCACCGACATACACTTTTAGACACATCCCCCGCCACAAGTTCTAGAATTGCGAACTTTAGAGCTGGGGAGCTACGTTTGAATCTCGGCATCAGCTCAACATCCTGTGATTCCAGGCAAATCACTTTGTCTCCCCGTGCCTACCACAAATGAATGTGTTCTTATGTAATGTAAATTGTGCTTATGCCATGTTGTCGAGTACGCGCTATATAATATTGCAAGGAAAAATAAAGTAGGGAAACTCGAGTTCACACACTACAGAATGCGCACTCTTAAGTGCATCAGCTGTGCACTGTGAATCGGAGCGTTTCACAGGCCTGTCACAAATAAGAAATGCTATCAAAACGAATCCTACAAAACAATATACTACTGGCCGGCAGCAATTCATACCCGGACAACGTCGGGACGGGCTGCTAGTTATTTATAAATGTTAAAATTCTAGAAACAGCCATTTTCATCATTATTGCTACATACTCGAGAACGAATATTTTAAATGCTGCTCAAAAACTTGTCACTGGCAAACGTTAAAACTGCAGTACAAAAAGTTATTTATCAGGATGCGAAGGAACACTAGAAACAGTATAATGACAACAGGACGTGCACCACACTACAACCAAAACCAGTGTTGCAAATGCAATAGGTCTCGCATTTGTTGGATTTATTGGAATGATAAATGCCAACGTTTTTTACCTGGCCATGTACAGTATCATATGTGGCCCTCTTTTGGCCACATATGGTACTGCACCCTGCCACATGGCTAGGTAAAAAAACATAAGGTTTATATTGCCAATAACTCCAACTCCGACAAATGCGAGACCTATTGCAATCCTTGTTACTTATTAGTAAGCATAATACTCTTAACTCTTGGTACTTGCACCTGAAGTGTGCATAAAGGTTAATATACAGCAATACACATAAATAACAAAATAAAGGATGGAATGCAATCGCCTAATTTGTGCATACAAAACAATTTGTAGGACAGAAATAACAATAGATGTGCCAACTAGAATCTTCCTTCAGTCTTCTAGTTCTTTCGAAAAGCGTGGCTGTATTTCTTATTTATTGCACAGTCCAGAGCGGTTCAGCGGACGTTAATGTTCGCATCCTCCGTACAGAAAGGCCCTAAAGGCACTTTGAACCACCAATGTCTGTGTGAAGTTACATGTGCCCGATTCTTGCCACGCTCGTAGCCACTTATAGATAGCCTGTGGTGCGTCTGAACGCGCGTGAGAGAATGACTCACTCGCCACAGCATTTAGCGGCTGCACGCCCCGCCTCTCGTTAAGTGGGCGGTTCACAGGGACAAAACAAGCGATGCTGAGTATTCACGGAGTATGTATATAGGAAATGGTGTTGTCTATCCGGCCCCGTCTGTATGCGTGCTTAAGAGCCCAGCCCTAGCGAGAAACACGGTCTCAGAGCCCTGTTGAATTGCATAAGTGCTGGTAAGTAGCTGTGTCACACAAGTAAAATAAGCGTAACTTTACTGCGCAGCAGCTTGTGTGTGCATGGCCTCTGGTTCGCTGGCGTCCCGTGACCACGCGCGCGCAGCCTGATCTCCCCGCCCGGATTCCTGCGCGCGCTCTTTGCAGCTGTGACCGCTGTCAGCGCGACAAGTGCCCTCCCACCCGTGGAGAGAGATTGCCAAAGGAGATTACCTGCCGAGGGAGGTCGCCAAGTGACGCCCGGGGAGCGCCGAGGTCTGCTCTGCTTCCTCAGCCCGAGTGGGTGACCAGTAGCTGAAGCCTTGAGCACGAGTTTGAGTCTGTGGGGCGGGTCCTTTCTAGTGTCAGACCCGGTAGTAATGAAAAAACCGAAACGGACGTTGTAACGGACATGTGTATGTTTATATGCAAGCGACATCAGGCCCTTTCTGCAATCAAGAGCTGTGCTAATGTTACAATAAACATTAAATAGTAATTTTAAAATGTGTATGTTGAAATCTGACTTCTTAAATGTACAGTGAAAACACTTAGTAATTTTATTTTCTCCAGCATTACCCCAAGACAAAAGCGGAATGCTTTGCCCGTGTCTGATGCAAGAACACCATGTGCTGTCACTACCATTAGGCCCATTGTCATTCTATAAGTGCTAATCAGCTGCAGTCTCAGAATGAAAATGGGCCACTCCATGGTCTGCAAGAGGTCCCGGAGGGGCCCCTGCAGGTAGCCCCTTCAGTTTAAAAGATGAGTACGAGAGGCCCCAGTGGAAACTTTTAAACTCATGGGGCCTCTCGCAGGGAAACAGCATACCTTACTGAAATGTCCCAATTTGATTTTAGTATGATGTCTTGACGCCTAGTGGACATCAGACTAAAATAACGGATGGTCCGGGAAATTTACTGACGGTTGGTTACTCTATTAGGGCGGCAACCTGGCATGGAGACAAATTCGAGACAGAACTGTAACAAGCATTTGCAATGCAATAGGTCTCGCATTTGCGAGAATTTGAGCAATTGGCATTATAAATGACAATGCCTTTTATTTACGTATTGGTTTTTAAAACATAAATAACAATACCAATTGCTTAAACTCTCACACATGCAGTTGATGACTGCAGCCTCACTGTAAATAGCCTTGAAATGCATCAAGCTATATAAAACAGCAGGCCTCAAGATATGTTTGCAGCTGCTGTCCTGCTCTGGTGTGGTGCACCTGAAAGCACAGTGTGAGGCTACCAGGCCAAAGGCTTAGTCGGCTGCATTTTGTAACCATATCACATTTTTCTGAGTAGTGCTCTTAAAGAATAATCCCATAACTGCTATTTAAAATGCTGCAGAGGCAATTTGAGCCAGAAGGATAGTACTTTGGCAGAACAATCACTTCAACATGTCTGTTTAAAGCTTTAGAAACATGTGAAACGCCTTAGAGCACATTTCTGTGATAGTTAACACACAGTGAGTCAGCTAAAATAGGTGCGCGAGCCGTGCATGTTGCCAAGGCGTTTTACCACTGCATGCATCAGCACATGACTAATGTATCTATCCATTTGGTACGCAGGACTGCACCAACTCCGGAGACTCAAAAATGCAATGTGACGGCCCCGAAGGAGGGAGTGGCTAACTCTCCAAGACTTTCAGGTCTCAAAATTAAAACCCGCAGCAAAACACTGTACTCCAAATTATTATGACATGTTTATCCAATACCTTGTCATTTTCTTTTTTCCGATCTCGTATTGTACATACATTTATACATTAGCTTATCCTGACATTCATTTTAAGTACACTTATGTAGAGTCGGGTGCTAGGCCCGCATGCTGGAAAAAAGACTGTGACACAGACACTCTGGTAACTGGGTGCAACTGGCCCAGAGCACGGGCGCTCTGCCACCTTTTTTTTTTTTTTGCAGAGTTTTATATAGCGCGAACTAGAACCGAACCAAATCAGTTATCAGAGCGCTTTACATAGCACCAGTTACGTTACATGAGGACACACTTTCATTTTAGGCACGTTATTTAAGCAGCGTCACCTGACCGGTGACGTCCGTGGTGGGTGGGTGTACAGTGTAGGTCATACACAGAAACACTGGTGTGCAGGCTGCACATAACTACATCCCTCCCAAACTTGGTGAAAAATCAAAACCCTGGACAAAGTCCGAAAACCTGTGGGAGGAAAATCAAACACAAAAATACAAAGGCGGAAACACCGCTAAGTCTCTTCATCTGCTTGCAGAATTGCTATGTTGGCAAACAGTGGCTTGTGTGAACGATTTACGTTGGCACAGTTCAAGAGGGCTCGGCGGTTCCGGCCTCCACTTGGCTCTGTAACTGGACGTTGCTCTTCAGTCATGCTCAATCTCGCTCTTGTGGTGACAACCATCAGCTGGAGAGATGGTGGGTGGCTAGGCGTTGCTCTTCCGCTGTTCATTCCTGGTTCTTTGCGGTGTCTTCGGGCAGGCTTCAAAGTGTCTCTTTGCAAAAGAAAGGAGTAGGTCCAAACATCCCTCTCACTAGGATGCCCCTCTCGCCGGTGTTCCTCTCTCAAAGGATGGCCGGGAGGCCCTCTTTGCCAGGCCTCCACGGGACTAGTGCTTTCGGTCGTGTTGCTCCACCATAGCCTTCGGGCCGTGAGTGGGACGCGCTACGAGCCTCACCGTTCTGTCCTTCATTCCACCTGTAGGGTGTGTTTTGTCGCTCCTGTCATTGCATGCAAAGTCTTCACTCTTCTGGGACTTGCAGATGTGCGGCTGTGGATCTATCTTTCGTCCGGGATCTTCTTATGCCAGAGTCCCTTGAGGCCTCTGCCCCTTGGGTTTCCACGGGCTGGTGTAGAGTGGTTAGTTCCTTCGTTTCCGGATGTCTGAGCACTCTCGCCATCCAATCTTACGCTCAACCCCAGAGGTAGGTGTTGCTAGTAGTCCAGCCTGCTCCCACCTGCGATCGCCTTGGGGATGGAGTCCTCGTCGGTAGACATCTTTGCTCTGTGCCGCTGATATTCTTCCCAGGCCTTGTGCTACAATGCACTCTGAAGTTCCAGCGAATGTCACCTTCCTCTTCTGCTGTGTGTTGTCTTGGCACACCTCTTTTCTTCTCCCTGGGCGTTGTTATTTCTGGTGGCGACATGCCACTCAATTCCCTACTTTTCTTTCTTCTTCCTTTTGCGACGTGGTCGGTCTGTTGTTATTTCTGGTGGCGACATGCCACTCAATTCCCTTCTTTTCTTTCTTTTTCCTTTTGCGACGTGGTCGGTCCCTTTGTTCTTATCTTCATCATCCAGGCCATCTCCATGTGGCGTGCACTCCACATGTGTCTCCCTGATTGTATCCTACCCCTAGGGCAACGCTTGCTTGTCTTCTGTTAACTGGACCAGGCGTCGCATCTTTCTTCTTCCTTTTCCTTTTCTGCTGCGACGTAACCTGGGGGGATCTTTTTCCATCTTCTCTAGCCGGGCTTCCTCGTGCAGCGCACGCACTCCACACTTGTCTTCCCAGTCTTGTCCTAGTCCTAGGACATTATCTTCGTTTCACTCGGACAACCAGAGTTCGCATCGCGACCTTCCCTTTACTTTCGGTTTTATTCTGCAAACTTGTGATGTCGAAGTTCATTGGTCCCTGTTCGCGGACCACGTCCTAGTTGAACTTTTTGGACCTCTTGCCAGTCCACTCTGTCGATCTCTGGCAGGCTACCTTCAGTTTACGTGTCGGACTTCTTGTTATGCGGATTCTCGCTGACCTCTGCTTTGGTCACCTCCTGTCGCAACCTTCCCGTGGGCTGGCTTCTTTGCTTGGGCGACCATCTGGCTGGTCGGCTTCTGCTTGGGCGACCATCTGGCTGGTCGACTTCTTTGCTGGGGCGACCATCTGGCTGGTCGAATTTTTTGCTTGGGCGACCATCTGGCTATTCTGCTTCTTTGCTTGGGCGACCATAACGCGCTATATAAATCGAATAAATAAATAAATAAATAGCTGTTCGGCTTCTTTGCTTGGGTGACCATCTGGCTGGTCGGCTTTTTGCTTGGGCGACCATCTGGCTGGTCGGCTTCTGGGATGCGTCACATCATGTGATTGTCCGTGGTACCTGTCTGGCGTAATGGCACTCCATGTGTTCTTCTCCCTCCTTGCAGTGGCGTCTTGTCGCTACGCGGCGCGCATTCTGCGCCCTTATGCTTCCGTTTCTTCTGACACTCGCTACGCACTCTTGAGTGTTCTGTGTGGAGTTCCTGCACTCATGGCGCGTTCCTGTGCCGTCTCCTGACATGTTCCTTGCGCTTCTGGCGCCTCTCCTGACGTGTTTCTTGCGCTTCTGGTGTTGCTGGCTCTCCTCAGTGACCTTAAACAATACATTTTCCATTTGGGTGCACCGTGTGGCATCAGGGTGGCCCCTGCGCTGCAGTCAGTCACTGTGTGGCAGCTGTTCTTTAGCTGCTGCGTGTACTTTCGTTGGCGGGTGCGATACCTCTACTTGGCCACTAGATTGAGAAGAATGGGGCCCAGGCAGTTTTTCAGCTACCGATGCTTCAGGCTCTTTTCCCTCTTCTCTGGGACAGCTGGTGCAAGGCTTCTCGTGACCTCGGATCCCTTCGTCACTTCCCTCACAGGGCACAGGCACACCTGCACCAGGTAGGCTCCTTCTTCATTTATTTCCGTTTGATGTTGGCAGACTGCGCTCTATACTTCCTTGTGCAACACGTGCTCGGGCACTTTGCTGCACATCGTTTACAGGCACTGCCGCGCTTCTATCGGCCAGAGCAGCCTTGCCAACGCTGCCGGCCCCATCTCCTGTGGGTTTGTACTCGCGGCCCTTTGATCAGCATTCCCTCTGGGCTGCGTTTCTCACCCTCGGTGCTCCGATTGGCCTCAGTAGCATGCAGACGCTGTGGGCCTTACTGCTCCTTTGTTCTCGCGGCCGCCTACATTGCATTCCTGCCGCTTTCCTCTGAGCGCTGTCCTTGGGGGCGGGTCACTACCACCTCCAGCGGCCCCACATCACGTGTGCTGCAGGAGGCTCTCTATTCGGCCGCACCACATGCCCACAGCTGCTTCCCGGGGACACGAGAACGCTAGCTGCATTACAGTGAGTGTCACTTTTCTTTTCCCTTACGACAGCCATCTTCTGCATTTCTTCGCCCTCCCTGCCCGCGGCAGCCTCACACAGTCCTCGTCCGGGCAGGGGGGGCCTGGGGGCCATGTTTGGACGTGCGGGGTAGGCACCCGCCTTACAGACAGTGTCGGTGCTTCACTGCGGGTGGGCTCCGCTTTCTTTATGCAGTGCCCAGCAGCTCTCCACACGCCCCGCCGCCGCAGCAGCCTCAGTCACACGCTGCGCGGCGGGGGCAGGGGTCGCCGCGGGTGGGCTCCGCTGGCCTTGCTTCACTGGGGGGGTGCAGTAGCTTGCGCCGATGCCGATGTCCGCTCGTGCTGTTGGGGGCAAAGTTTCTATTTACAGCGGGTGGACTCTGCTTTACACACTTTCTCGGCGGCGCTAGCTGGCGGCCGCCATTCTCTCTGCTGTGACCGTTGCGGGTGGGCTCCGTTTTCGGTATCAGCGCATACGCTCACCTTCGGCCAACGGGCCACTCTTTCCACGCGGGTGGGCTCCGCGAGGGCTTCACCATGGTGGGGCTCAGTTGCGGCCGACGCGGGTGGACTCCGGTCGGTCCGCTGTTTCTCGGTAGTGTCCCTTTGTTGCGGCCGAGGCGGGTGGGCACCGCTCGGGTCGCTCTTCACCCCACGCAGGGGGGGCAGTTCACGCTTGGCTCAGAAGCTGCGGGATAGGCTCCCGGTCACCTTCTCGTCATCAGGCAGGCCCGGGGTTCGGCACACGCCCTGCAGGCTTCTCGGCGGCTGGCGCCGATCACAGGAGGCAGGCAGCTCCCTCCCCCTTCCCACAATGTTTTTTTTCGTAGCTGTGGCACGCTTGGGCACAGCTTCCCTCGTCACCAGTGTAGAGTAGGGCGCTAGGCCCGCATGCTGGAAAAAAGACTGTGGCACAGACACTCTGGTAACTGGGTGCAACTGGCCCAGAGCATGGGCGCTCGGCCACCTTTATTTAAGCAGTGTCACCTGACCGGTGAAGTCTGTGGTGGGTGGGTGTACAGTGTAGGGCATACACAGAAACACTGGTGTGCTGACTGCACATCACTACAACTTACAGCTCAGGATTTGAGTGAAATAACTGAACTTTAGCTTCTCCAATTATCATTTTGAAGTCTCTCCCATCTACAAACCTATGCCCTTGAAACAAATAAACGCAAAGCTTTACGATCATCGTTACGTAAGCATTACCGAGGACTCAAAATAATCAGTGGTGGCATTACAATTAACGTGTTAACAAATGCGGTATGTCAATGAGGGTACCTTGAGGGAGGGAGCTAGTGGGGGCAGAAGGATGGGGGGGGATATTGGCGAGTGATTGCCATCGGCATTTCCTTGAGGTAATTCGGACAGGTGGTGCAGTCGGGACGGGATGGGATATGGGAATAGGATAGTCTAGTTTGTCAATAGGGCGGGGCCAGGGATGACAGTTAGGGTAATGAGTTAGGGTAATGGTCAAGGGGAGTTTAACCTACTTGCAAGGTTAGCTGTGGTTCTGCAGAGTTTATGGACGCTGTAACTGTCTCCTCTCCCTCCCTAAAGTTAATGTTACTCCTCCATCCTCTCTGGTGGGCAAGTTATTTCCGATTTCGTGCAGATGAATTTGTAATTTACTTGCCCAGATTCTGAGCAGAAATGTTAATTCCTAGCACCCGGTATTTCTGTACCTAATTCTGATGAACTCATAATCAGGTGATGTGCTTTTTCCAATTATTATTTAAAAACAATATGAAGAACTTGAACCTGCTTTTTGCAACTTAAGTTTCCGCGTAAGTTAGCTTTGGTCAGTACTTTGACTTACAAAGTTCAGCTCAGCAGTGTTACTCTTCTAACTCCAGTAGTTGCCAATTTGGGTGCTGGGGGTATGATGTGTTTAAGATTAATGATCGAATTGTATGTTTTTTCCTTCTAAATCTTAATACAATACATATTTTCTAAACCTAAAGTTTCACACAGAATATCTTCGTGTTTCTGGGAGCAGAGGTAGGCTGTTGATACCGAGGGCAGAAAACTGCTGCCGATTGTCACAAACAGCTGGCGAGGCAAGGAAATCCTGCGACTGATCCCCAACCTTCAAAGGGGTAAACACGGGGTGTTGTGTGCTCGCAGGCGGTGATGGTGATGGGCCGAGGGGCAACACCCCTCCAACTTTATAAGCCTTATAGCCTACATATACATAGGCCGCAGGTCCCCAGCGCTTTGCCGGCCCCACCAGCCCAAAATCCATGTTTCAGAAAAGGGACACTCTTGACTGCCGCCTCCTGTTTGCCAACAGCACCCTCCATGCCAGCCTTCACCAAGGAAATCCTTATTGAAGGGGGGCATAGGGGTTGCTGTTGGCTAACAGGAGGCTGTGTGGGGGTGCCATATTCTGGGCTGCTGGTGCTGGCAAAGCGCTGGGGACCCGCGGTCTATGTAGATGACGGGCGAAAGGTATTAAGCAAAAGCGGCTGGATCCGTTTTCGTCCCTGTCACGGGGGAACTGGACACAGTACTGCTGCATGACAGGCTGCCGCTGGCGGCGGCACGGGGAGAACAACGGCAGGCCGTGGAAAATGTAAAAAACTAAAAAAGCACAAAAGAGGGCACCGCGCTAAAACATGTAGCGTTGCGCCCATGCATGTGAAAATTTAAAAAGAAAAAAAGCACCAAGTAGGGAGCCGTGCTAAAACAAAGCGACTCACCCCTGCATATAGATGTTTGTGAGGTTGAAGGTTGTGCCCCACAGAAAGAAGTGCTGCGCTCTAAACGAAAAGAAGTCCCTAAACGAGCCACAATGGACAACTACAGAGTAAGTAAACTGTAGTTAGTCGGTGCTGCTCAAGATGAAACAGAAGTGACATATCGGGAGCTCCAACCAATCAGGACCCAGAAAACAAAAAGTTAAACAATAGCAAGCAGGAGGCGGGAACATACTACTTTAATCATACTCTATTCATTACAAAAAGGCTTGCAGACAGCGCATGCGCGCTGGCAACACTCGACCTAAAAATTCAGGACAAAAGGTTAATTTTACAGACACAGCCAAGGAGAGGCATACCACACTACCGTATCAATATATTTATTTACCATTGATTATATTACACTGTTTCTTCACTGTGGTGTATGTGATTGTCTATAGGTATGGTACATTAAGGTGGACATTATGTCCTTGTTCAATAGTAAATCGATGCCCTTGAGCACAGTCTCAATGGCATCACTCCTACCCAATCTTTATTGAAGATAAATTAATAGCAACGTTTTGTTATGTTTTAAAATAAATTCCATGGCCAGTAGTTTGAGGAAAAGAAAGGTAAGTAACTTTATTGCCACCTGCTAATTTAGACAAGTTGAACAAAAACATCTGTCTCACCTCACCTTCCACTGGATGTTAAACCTAAATAAAATATTGATACAGAGCAGATGGTATGGGTGACATTCTATCTCCTAGTGTGAGGATGCGAGGTACCCAAAACTTGTGTGCAGAGTCATAGCACTAACGAGGCGTGTCTGCTGCATTAGAGTGTGCGTCCGGGACTCAACATTTATCACTGAACTGGCAGCCCAGATCATCGGACAGAGAATTAAAGAGCAGAGTGAAGCTGAGATTAGATGGGAGATCAACTGCAACTGATTTAAAGGGTTGCTACTAATACTTGGACAATTATGAAATAGAAAAATAAGGTGGAACAGCATATACAAGTAAGGTTTTCAACAGTATCCATCTGGAACTGAATTACTGGAAGGTGCTCTCAAATGTCACCATCAAGTAAATTAGGCAAATAAAGGTAATTGATTTGATTGAGATCATAGAGTTTAGTCATGCGGGGGAACCGACATTTGAAGACAGGCTTCCCGGCACATGTAGTGCAATTAAGCCACTGACTAGATTTCGTTTTGTCAATCCCCTTTAACTTTAGAGGACACTATTTTTGTACTTTTCTGTGAGATGTATAGTACAGTGTGTTAAATACAGATCATAGGTTAATCAGACACAATATTGAGGGAAAATAAGGTACTTAGTAAAGGTAAGGAAGGGCTCGAAAAATCTTAAATTGATACTAGACCTGCAGGTCTAGTAACTTGAAAAATCTACACAACCTAACTAACACACTTGACCTCTGTGAGCAAATGTGACAAGTTAACAAGATTTAAAGACATTTTTATTGCTCATTCACTCAGCTCCTGCTATCCGTTGATAAACATGACCCTAATGCTCGATCCATATTCTCAAAAGGTAGGAAAGCAATTGCCAGCTGAATGAGGCAAAATTTCCTCCAGCTGAACACTGGAAAAACGGAAATTGTCCTGTTTGTTGATGTTCCCCGAGCTGGTGGCCAATTTAATTGGGACCTGCACGGGAACCCAAGACTGTGGTAAAACATTTAGGGGTTTGCCTGGACCAGGAATGAATTATGAAGAAGCAGGTTCTACCACCATTGGCGTCTGCTTCCATGCTTTAGGTCTCTTGCGAAGAGTATTTCCCTTTCTCTCCTTGTCCATTCGGAAAACCCTGATTCAGGCACTAGTACTAAGTCGATTAGACTACTGCAATGCATTGCTGATTTCAGCCAGCGAAGCATATTTGAACAAATTCCAAGTGGTCCAAAACACCACTGCTCAACTGGTCTCCAATGGTCCTGCTCTTACCCCTTCCCCTCTTGCAGACACTTCATTGGCTGCCAGTGCGATAACAAATCAGCTTTAACATCTGCCCGCATTGTGCATAAAGCCCTAACTGATAAAGGCCTCAGTTATCTGGCAGAGAAATAAAAAAAATGTCAGCCTCCCAGGACACTACGCTCAGGGACCAAATTCCTACTTGTAGTACCGCGCTGCAAAAAAGCACAACAAGGCGGGAAAGTCTTCTTCCATTTAGCCCATACCTTCTGGAACCAACTTCCTACCCATTTGAGGGAATGCCCTGATCACCTGCAATTCCATAGGCTTATGAAGACTACACTGTTTTAACACACACCCCTGTTGCTGACCGACTAAGCAGTTCGCGAGTGCTGAGAGACCCCTCAGGGGTGATTCAGGCTATATAAATTCTAAATCAAATCAATGCTACCAACCAGTCTCCGGGGTCGAGGGCAGACAAGACCTGAGCAGGCTTCAAGATTTTGAACTTCTCTTTCCGGAGGAAACTGTTGGCGTTCCTGCGATCCAAGATAGGACGCAGGCCTTTGTCCTTGGGCACCAGAAAATAGTGGGAATAGCAACCACAACCTACTTCTGGGGCAGGGACGTGCTCAGTGGCCCCCTTGGCCAAGAGGGCTGAAACTTCCTGTTGGAGTAGGGACAGGTGATCCTCCGACATGCGATGGTACTGAGGTGGCATTGAGGGAGGGGTAGTCTCGAGGGGGAAGGAGTAGCCTCTTCGGACTATCTGCGGAACCCACCTGTCCAACGTGATGGTGCACCAGTGGGGGAGGTGATTGCGGATCCTTCTGCCCACTTGGGTTTGGTGACCCTGGAAGGTCGGACTAGGAGGGTTTGGAGGCTGATGCAGAGGGGGCTGTGGTGGACTGGCTCACTCGCTGGCCCCAGAACCACACCGGTGGTTCCTCGGCTGCACTGGGGCTCAACAACCTGCGCCGGCCTGTGGCTCTGGGTGGGATGTAGTGGGGAACCCCTTCCGTAGTCACCGAAATTGCCGAAAGGCAGACTGCCCAGGGCGGGTGGTGGAGAGGCCCAAGGACCTGGCCATAGCCCGAGAGTCCTTAAAGCCCTCTAGCTCGTTGTCTGTCTGCCTTGTTGCCAAAAAGGCAACGGCCATCAAAGGGCATGTCCATAAGTGTGGATTGGACATCCCCGGAAAACCATTTGAACGCAACCAGGCTTAGCTCCGAAGGGCTACAGACGTGGCAGTCGTCCTGCCAAGTGCGTCTGATTTATCCAGCTCACAGCGAATGGTAAACTTTGCTGTGTCTCTCCCCTCGGTGACTGCATGGGAGAGCACGGCCCGGGCCTCCTCCAGGCGCTGAGGCAGCACTTGCTCCACCATATCCCACACAGAGTGGGAATAACGGCCCAACAGACATGCAGTGTTTACCGACCGCAGTCCCAAGCTGGATGAATAAAACTTCTTCCCAAGTTGGTCCAGCTTCTTGGATTTCCTATCAGGTGGAGCTGTATGGAAGGTGCCTTTGGATGTAGAGGCTTGGACCACCAAGCTGTCAGGGGTAGGGTTTAATAGGATAGGAAAGTGGGGTCGACCGGGGCGACGGCGGCGGGCAACGATCCTATCCACAGGAGCCCCTGTGTGGGCCTGGACCAGGTGCCCAAAAGGATGTTCATTAGGGCTTCATTGAAAGCTAGCAGGGGCTCCGAAGAGCTCGCTGCCGGCTGAAGCACCTCTGTCAGGAGGTTAGTCCTGACTGCCACTGCAGGAAGCTCCAGGTGTAGAGCCTCGGCCGCCCTCGCAATACCACTGCGTATGACGCTCCCTTCTCTGTAGCCCGATAGGAGGAGACAACATGCCTAGGTCTGGGGAGGTATCCAGACCACTTGCATCCCCCAGTTCCTCTCTCCAGTCCAGCTCGTACTCCAGCTGGTCTGTCAAAGGGTCACCAGACCCCTCCCTGTCTTCCTCACCCTCCTCTAGCTGCCAATCTGGCTGAAACCGACGGCCAGGGTGGAACACAGGGACAAAAGTACCCATTGGCACCGGATCTGGCGTCAGTCGACACCGGTCCGGCTCCATGTCCACATCGGGGTGGAAGCCGGAGTCGACACCGGCTGGGGGTCTTGCAGTCATCTGCTGCGGACGTTGTGCTTGTTGAATCAGTGCCGGTGGATGTGTAACGAGGTCGACCAGCACCGATCCGGATCCATGCCTGGATCCAATGGGGCCTGCGGTGCCGAGGTCGAAGGTGGCGAAGGCCTAGGGTCCCCAGCTGAGTCCGCAGGGCCCGAATGCATGCCGGCGGAGTCGGGCTGCCCAAAGATGGCATGCATCGCTTCTTAAAATTTACAAAGCTGAGCGGGGATCGCTCCCGGACCCGGGAAGGGAGGGAAGGCCGGATCGACCCTGAAGGCTCCGCACGCAGCGCTGTGGGAGGGGCACCACCCGCACCCTATGTCGCGCCGGCTGACGGACAAGGGGAAGTTGAAGAGTGACAATGCTTCTTCGACTTAGTCTTGTGCTTCGACTTACCTGACCCAGAGTGCGAAGACTTAGACGACGAGTGGTGGTGATGGCTCCGCGAATGGTCCCGCAACTTCCCTCGCAGCCAGGACCTTTAGCGACGCGGAGCCGACTGCCGGGCCTCGAGGACCTTTCGGGACCGCTCCCGCAAAGACTTCGGGCCATGGTTTGGCAGTCGGGGCACGACTTGGGGTCGTGGTCACGCTCCAGGCAGTAGAAGCACACCTGGTGCGGATCCGTTACCGACATCAGTCGGGTACAGAAACCGCAGGCCTTGATGCCGGGCATCCCTCGTGTGCCAGGAGTCAATGAAGATTCAAAAACAAAGTCGACAAAAGTTGTTAAAAAGTGACTGGGGGTACCGCTCTCTCCGGATCTGCGCTTGCTGGCGCAGAATAAGAAAGAACTGACGTCAGTGCGTGAGGGCGGCATCTAAATAACTTCCGCAACGTCATCCCCGCGACCATAACGCCGACGAAGGACGCAGAGTCGACAGACTTCACCTACCGACGCGCAGGGGTACTGCTAACGAAAAACATTCCGGATCCAGTCTGACGCCTGGGGTAATTCTAAGGTAAGGAATCTATAACTAACTGTTTCTTTCAGATTATATATGTTATATATCAGACAAATGGTGACAGCAAATGTGTATCTATGGTGCAGGTTCACTTTCCACAGATCCTACAGAGCTAGTCCTCCCCTGGGCCGCACTGCTTTGGTGATGATTCTTTATAATGAGTGCACAGCTCTTTTATACAGGATCCCACTGAACGGAAGCACTTCCAGCACCCCTCTCAAGAGCACATTGACATCTTCCCTCAAGGTAGATTCAGCACTTCCAAATCCCTCGCATAGCTGATTTTTTAGAAAGCCATGGTATTCTTCATGACTGTGAGATCAGATTTCGTCCGCACCATGCCACTGAGACTGCTCTCTTGTCAATGGTGCAGATTGCAAAAGAGCGGTTGGATCATGGAGAGAGGGTAACCATCATCCTCCTCGATCTCCGTGCAACAGCTTACATTGTTAACCACAACACCCTCATTAAAGGAGTTAATAGCACTGGAATCTTGGGTCTCGTTCTTGTATGGCTCAAATCCTTTCTGGAGAACAGATCCTTCCAGATCTTTGAGGGTGGCTGTACTTCTGTCTCCTACCAGCCTAAAAATCGGTGTCCAACAGGGCTCCTCGTTGAGCCCTACACTTTTTAAACCTATATATGAGGCCACTAGCGGATGTCGTCCAATCCTTCGGAATTTCAATGGTCACGTATGCGGATGACACCCAATTGGTGTTCTCTCTCACACAGAATCATAACCCTCACTCTGCCACCCTAGCCCATGCCTGGAGAAGCATGCCCCCTGGATGAATAACTCCTGTCTGAAACTGAACGGAAACAAAACTGATCTCCTGATTTTTGGAAATTCTAGCCCCTCGGAATGGGCAGGCAAAACTGCCTGGGTTCTGCGCCTGTTCCCAAACCGGCCATTAATGTCTTGGTATATGGCTGGACTACTCTTACATTTGGAGGTCCAGGCAACACAACTTGCTGCATGGTGTCCCTAGTACTGGGTCGACATGTTTTGAGTTTTCCCCTAAAGCTCTTCTTCAGGACCACACAAGGGCCAGCCTGTGCGTACCACTCCTAAAGAAGCCTGTGAATAGGAAGCAATGGGGTGCACACCTAATGTGTTTTCACATGATATTTGATACATACAGTTGTACACTGACACGCTGTATTTTTGTTTAGGCTGAAATATGCCTTATGATCTGCAGGGGTAGAAGGGCTTGTAAAACACCTTCGTCAAAGCACTGCTCTCGGAAAATGACCTGATGGCAACCCTGGAAACCGCATCTCACGGGGATGGCCCTTGTGTGGTCCGGAAGAAGAGCTTTAGGGGAAAGCTCGAAACATGTCGACCCACTACTAGGGACACCATACTCATTACAGTTAGGTATTTTCCTAGTATTAACCCCTGCTTTTAAAACATACCGACTAGGAGCAGGAATAAAATATTAGCTCACTAGCTAGGTATTTTTAACCTATTTTTCCCACTCCACATCACTGCACCACACATATTTTCCCAAAACTAAGTGCTCTTACGTAGTTCGCAAGTGGCAGCATGCCTCAATCCGCAGCGGATTGGGGAGACCCCAATGATGAAGCATGCCACCTAGGGGTAACCCTGGTGGGTGAGGGGACTCTGGAAAATAATTTTTCTTTCTGGAAAGAGGGTTTTTCACACATGTTCAGTGGAATCCCTGTTCTTCCTATGGTTAGGTTTCTAATTCCGGATGTTGTGGAACTGATACTATATTTACCCAGGTCTCCACTGGGACTACAGGTTTCTCCTGTGGTTTATAACACTGTATAGGACTTGGCATTTGCTGATCTACCTTTATTGAACTCGAAGGAGATATGGTCCACACGGGTTCATTTTAATTAACTATGTTTGTGGAGTGTTGTCATACCTAGTGCTTTCAATCGAGGTGTAACGGAGCCAGTTACAGCGTGTAAAAGGAGCCAGGCTGACGACTCGCGGTCTGTGATATTCAATCGAGTTGAATCTCTTTTCCATAGTTGGGATTTGTTCCGAGGGACGTTTCGTGGTGCTAATTTCAGCACATTGGAAAACCCTGTTGGGTGCAGATTAACGTCGCACAAGTGGCACACCAGTGAAGGGTGCCCACTGATATTAGGGTTGCTTTATCATTGTGCACATTGAGCCCCCACCCTCCCATCCCCCCGTCCTGATGAAGACCCGCCCCTGAGGAATCCAGTCACCCAGTTTGTTTGTTTTGGGTCGAAACGTCAACATTTTTCTTTCCCTCGGAGCCTGTACCTACATTTTCCCGCCCCCCTCCCTTTCCCTTTGTCTCTTGTGTCAATCAAGGAATACGGAGGACTATCTAACCACGTGTCAGCAAGAAAGAGTTACATTTTTTGCGACCTAAGGATTTAGGGCAGGCTCACCTGTGTTTTCATATTAATAATCCTAATTTCCCTCACTGACCTTCTTGGTCCTTCACACGAGCACTTACTCTCACTCTTTTCTGTGCACGCCAATTGACAGTGAACCCCATTTGTAAATATTTGTATTTTATATCTGTTATTTTCAAAATATATATTAAATAAGTACGTCTCTCGGACTTTGGTGAGACATATTCGCTTTGTTTTAAGTGTTTTTCTTGTACCAATTGATATCTCGGGCTAATAGATCTGTTATGTTCTGTTTTATATCAACCATAGTGGATTTAATCGGATGGTGACCAAAGAAAATAATTGAAATATATCTTTGCATTGTGCATGTTGAATCGATGTCTAGGACTAACTGTTGACTATAATACCTGGCATCCTTGGCGTGTTTCTCCCCTCACTTTTTTTCTGTTAACCCTCCTGTTTTGCCGAGTTCGTTTTTTGCTAGCTTCAGGACTCTGCACCCTTAACCACCATGCTTGTGCTTTCTTTTTAAACATGGTAGAATTGGCTTCTACCTAACTAACATATTTAATTTACTTGTAAGGCCCTAGTAAAGTGGTACTAAATATAGCCCAGGCCTGTAAATTAAATGCTTCTAGTGGGTGTGCGGTACACAAGGGGGTGGTGATGGACGGATCATCTGAACCAATCAAACACTCACACCCAGTCAAAAGATCTGGGTTTGACCCATCACCGTTCTTTAGCCCACTCTGCCACCCCAGTTCAGACATGTCTATATGCAAATCAGTCTGACCCTGTGCCTCATGGGAACAGTCCAGCCCGAACTGCCAAGCCATGTCTTCCCTGGACCGGAAACAAGCTTCCGAGGACCGGTTTCTGAATGCCAGAAACCGGTCCTCGGAAGCTTGTTTCCGGTCCAGGGAAGGCATGGCTTGGCAGTTCGGGCTGGACTGTTCCCATGAGGCACAGGGTCAGACTGATTTGCATATAGCCATGTCTGAACTGGGGTGGCAGAGTGGGCTAAAGAACGGTGATGGATCAAACCCAGATCTTTTGACTGGGTGTAAGTGTTTGATTGGTTCAGATGCTCCGTCCATCACCACCCCCTTTTGTACCGCTTTGGCCGCCATAAGTGTGGCAGGGTATGCTCAGACGTGACTCCCTTGCTCACTTTGCCACTGGATTCAAGCAAGCCGGGCTGAAGACGCCTGGAATGCCAGAAACCGGTCCTCGGAAGCTTGTTTCCGGTCCAGGGAAGGCATGGCTTGGCAGTTCGGGCTGGACTGTTCCCATGAGGCACAGGGTCAGACTGATTTGCAAATAGCCATGTCTGAACTGGGGTGGCAGAGTGGGCTAAAGAACGGTGATGGATCAAACCCAGATCTTTTAACTGGGTGTGAGTGTTTGATTGGTTCAGATGCTCCGTCCATCACCACCCCCTTTTGTACCGCTTTGGCCACCATAAGTGTGGCAGGGTATGCTCAGACGTGAGTCCTTTGCTCACTTTGCCACTGGATTCAAGCAAGCCGGGCTGAAGACGGCTGGAATGCCAGAAACCGGTCCTCGGAAGCTTGTTTCCGGTCCAGGGAAGGCATGGCTTGGCAGTTCGGGCTGGACTGTTCCCATGAGGCACAGGGTCAGACTGATTTGCATATAGCCATGTCTGAACTGGGGTGGCAGAGTTGGCTAAAGAACGGTGATGGATCAAACCCAGATCTTTTGACTGGGTGTGAGTGTTTGATTGGTTCAGATGCTCCGTCCATCACCACCCCCTTTTGTACTGCTTTGGCCACCATAAGTGTGGCAGGGTATGCTCAGGCGTGAGTCCCTTGCTCCCTTTGCCACTGGATTCAAGCAAGCCGGGCTGAGGACGTCTGGAATGCCAGAAACCGGTCCTCGGAAGCTTGTTTCCGGTCCAGGGAAGGCATGGCTTGGCAGTTCAGGCTGGACGGTTTCCATGAGGCACAGGGTCGGACTGATTTGCATATAGTCATGTCTGAACTGGGGTGGCAGAGTGGGCTAAAGAACGGTGATGGATCAAACCCAGATCTTTTGACTGGGTGTGAGTGTTTGATTGGTTCAGATGCTCTGTCCATCACCACCCCCTTTTGTACCGCTTTGGCCGCCATAAGTGTGGCAGGGTATGCTCAGACGTGAGTCCCTTGCTCACTTTGCCACTGGATTCAAGCAACCCGAAGACGGCTGGAATGCCAGAAACCGGTCCTCGGAAGCTTGTTTCCGGTCCAGGGAAGGCATGGCTTGGCAGTTCGGGCTGGGCTGTTCCCATGAGGCACAGGGTCAGACTGATTTGCATATAGCCATGTCTGAACTGGGGTGGCAGAGTGGGCTAAAGAACGGTGATGGATCAAACCCAGATCTTTTGACTGGGTGTGAGTGTTTGATTGGTTCAGATGCTCTGTCCATCACCACCCCCTTTTGTACCGCTTTGGCCGCCATAAGTGTGGCAGGGTATGCTCAGACGTGAGTCCCTTGCTCACTTTGCCACTGGATTCAAGCAAGCCGGGCTGAAGACGGCTGGAATGCCAGAAACCGGTCCTCGGAAGCTTGTTTCCGGTCCAGGGAAGGCATGGCTTGGCAGTTCAGGCTGGACTGTTCCCATGAGGCACAGGGTCAGACTGCATTGCATATAGCCATGTCTGAACTGGGGTGGCAGAGTGGGCTAAAGAACGGTGATGGATCAAACCCAGATCTTTTGACTGGGTGTGAGTGTTTGATTGGTTCAGATGCTCTGTCCATCACCGCCCCCTTTTGTACCGCTTTGGCCGCCATAAGTGTGGCAGGGTATGCTCAGACGTGAGTCCCTTGCTCACTTTGCCACTGGATTCAAGCAAGCCGAAGACGGCTGGAATGCCAGAAACCGGTCCTCGGAAGCTTGTTTCCGGTCCAGGGAAGGCATGGCGTGGCAGTTCGGGCTGGACTGTTCCCATGAGGAACAGGGTCAGACTGATTTGCATATAGCCATGTCTGAACTGGGGTGGCAGAGTGGGCTAAAGAACGGTGATGGATCAAACCCAGATCTTTTGACTGGGTGTGAGTGTTTGATTGGTTCAGATGCTCTGTCCATCACCACCCCCTTTTGTACCGCTTTGGCCGCCATAAGTGTGGCAGGGTATGCTCAGACGTGAGTCCCTTGCTCACTTTGCCACTGGATTCAAGCAAGCCGGGCTGAAGACTGCTGGAATGCCAGAAACCGGTCCTCGGAAGCTTGTTTCCGGTCTAGGGAAGGCATGGCTTGGCAGTTCGGGCTGGACTGTTCCCATGAGGCACAGGGTCAGACTGATTTGCATATAGCCATGTCTGAACTGGTGTGGCAGAGTGGGCTAAAGAACGGTGATGGATCAAACCCAGATCTTTTGACTGGGTGTGAGTGTTTGATTGGTTCAGATGCTCCGTCCATCACCACCCATGGCTTGGCAGTTCGGGCTGGACTGTTCCCATGAGGCACAGGGTCAGACTGATTTGCATATAGCCATGTCTGAACTGGGGTGGCAGAGTGGGCTAAAGAACGGTGATGGATCAAACCCAGATCTTTTGACTGGGTGTGAGTGTTTGATTGGTTCAGATGCTCTGTCCATCACCACCCCCTTTTGTACCGCTTTGGCCGCCATAAGTGTGGCAGGGTATGCTCAGACGTGAGTCCCTTGCTCACTTTGCCACTGGATTCAAGCAAGCCGGGCTGAAGACGGCTGGAATGCCAGAAACCGGTCCTCGGAAGCTTGTTTCCGGTCCAGGGAAGGCATGGCTTGGCAGTTCAGGCTGGACTGTTCCCATGAGGCACAGGGTCAGACTGATTTGCATATAGCCATGTCTGAACTGGGGTGGCAGAGTGGGCTAAAGAACGGTGATGGATCAAACCCAGATCTTTTGACTGGGTGTGAGTGTTTGATTGGTTCAGATGCTCTGTCCATCACCACCCCCTTTTGTACCGCTTTGGCCGCCATAAGTGTGGCAGGGTATGCTCAGACGTGAGTCCCTTGCTCACTTTGCCACTGGATTCAAGCAAGCCGAAGACGGCTGGAATGCCAGAAACCGGTCCTCGGAAGCTTGTTTCCGGTCCAGGGAAGGCATGGCGTGGCAGTTCGGGCTGGACTGTTCCCATGAGGCACAGGGTCAGACTGATTTGCATATAGCCATGTCTGAACTGGGGTGGCAGAGTGGGCTAAAGAACGGTGATGGATCAAACCCAGATCTTTTGACTGGGTGTGAGTGTTTGATTGGTTCAGATGCTCTGTCCATCACCACCCCCTTTTGTACCGCTTTGGCCGCCATAAGTGTGGCAGGGTATGCTCAGACGTGAGTCCCTTGCTCACTTTGCCACTGGATTCAAGCAAGCCGGGCTGAAGACTGCTGGAATGCCAGAAACCGGTCCTCGGAAGCTTGTTTCCGGTCTAGGGAAGGCATGGCTTGGCAGTTCGGGCTGGACTGTTCCCATGAGGCACAGGGTCAGACTGATTTGCATATAGCCATGTCTGAACTGGTGTGGCAGAGTGGGCTAAAGAACGGTGATGGATCAAACCCAGATCTTTTGACTGGGTGTGAGTGTTTGATTGGTTCAGATGCTCCGTCCATCACCACCCCCTTTTGTACCGCTTTGGCCGCCATAAGTGTGGCAGAGTATGGTCAGACGTGAGTCCCTTGCTCACTTTGCCACTGGATTCAAGCAAGCCGGGCTGAAGACGGCTGGAATGCCAGAAACCGGTCCTCGGAAGCTTGTTTCCGGTCCAGGGCTGGACTGTTCCCATGAGGCACAGGGTCAGACTGATTTACATATAGCCATGTCTGAACTGGGGTGGCAGAGTGGGCTAAAGAACGGTGATAGATCAAACCCAGATCTTTTGACTGGGTTTGAGTGTTTGATTGGTTCAGATGCTCCGTCCATCACCACCCCGTTTTGTACCTCTAGTGGGTGTGCAGCACTGGTTCTGCCACCCACTTAAGTAGACTTTTAAAAATGTCTCAAGCCTGCCATAGCAGCCTGTGGGTGCAGCTTTAAACTGTCATGCACCTTTGCCAGGCCCAAACCTTAGTTTTTAATACACATGTCACTCCTAAAGTAGGCCCTGAATAGCCATGGGGTCAGGGTGTAGTGACAGTCGCATCTGGCATGCCCCGAGGGTGGTGAGGCGGTGGCAGAAAACTAAAAAAAGAAATGCATTAAATTAAATAAACACACCTTCCTGCAACAACCGCAACGTCTACAATCGTCTTCTCTCCTTGAGGCAGGCTTCCAAGCCAATCCTCGCTCTAGTCACATGCTGTTAACCAGCATGAGGGCAACGCCCTGATTGGAGGAAGCGGCTTGTCTTGGCGTTCCACTTCACACGGGAGGTCTGCACTTACTCTTAGCCCAGCTGTCTTAAGACAGCTGGGTTGAGAAGTCTAAAGTTTGCAATTCTGGCTGGCCGTCGCAAGAGGGCCAGCCAAAGAAACATGCACACTTTAAACAAGTGCAAGGGCACCCCACCATCCTCCCTGCCGCTGCTGCCATTCAGCAGGCCTGCCCCGTTCTGACATGCCCTTCAGGACGTGGTGACAATAAATAAAACAGTAATTCATTAACTTCATTACCATTTTATGTTCCATCTCTTGGGGCATTTCATTGGGGCGAGGCTGAAAGAATACCTGGACCCGTGACTTACTGGCTGTCGAGAGCAGGAGAAATGGCAATGAAGACAGGCTTTGAGCGTTTTATGCAGTGTTCATACCTTATCAGAACAGTACACTTTTCCCAGCATTGGATTAAAGGAGCAAGGTCTACAGCACATTTCCTTGTCACAGACAATTGAACTGTTACCTGAGCAAAGATGGAGAAGGTTCAGACAACAGTTCAGTTTGGATACTTGCCTATGCATTCCTCCTGAATTTAAATATATTCGCATAGGACCGTCGGACGGGGCAGTTTTGCTATTATCCTGACCTTCCCCTCACTTAACGTTTTCTATGTCCGCCACTAGGCTTAATATTAGTCTCCTTACTCAATTACGTATCCTTTATAATCAAACTGTATGAAGCTCTCTTGTATGTTGGGTATCATACTGTGTATAGTATCTGCCTGCATTATTCACTGAGTAGTGGTGAGAAAGCTACTTAAGGCTCAAGCCAGGGGCTATTAGCTCTGGCTCAGCTCGAGATCTTCTTGGACCCTTGAGCCCAAAACGAGCCGAGCTCCGTGTTGCTTCTGCCTGAAACCCAAGCTCTTACCAGTTGCGAAAGAATGAAAACAATATTGTTAGATTTCATGTTAGTGAGGCCCTTACCTGCTGAAGTCCAAAGTGTGGATTGAGCCTGTCTGTCTCCTATGAGATTCTGAACAGGAGAAGCAGCTGCCCAGCCCCCACCCCCAGGCCAGCAGACTATTGGCTATTCAGCTACCAGGCAAGTCCGAGCCTTCCTCTCACACTTGCTGAGGCCCCTTAAGGCCTTGCTGGGTGCACCCCAAATCATTCTCCTCCATCTTGTGAGTTGCAGCCTACCTGTGCCCCAGATTGCAGTGAGCAGAGTCCAGGAAGTGGTAAGGAGACAGACTAGTGCTGTCTCTTCCCAAGACAAAAAGTTGTTTAAAAAACGATTTTCACTTTCTGTGTTTACTGTCTATGCCTGTGGTTATTACAGTTAAAAAATGTAGTTTTAGCCTGCCTGTAATTGCATATTTTATCACATGTGTTGTGTTTTCAATTTGTGGTATTCCCTGCCCATGATTGCCTCCATTTAGTTTGTTGAATTGTGGGATTTGCAGTCCAACCTCTGTAGTTTGTCCCTCTCATTCCTTGGTGACAATTCTGTTTTCCCTCCACATTTCTCCTTTGCTCTGTGCTAAGCCCTGTATGTTAAAACAGTGCACTCCTAGCCACCATTTTGTGTTCACAAGCCAGTGAAACCGCCCCCCCCCCCAGCAACAGGGATTTTTCTACATCAGAGGGTGCTTCTGTGAGCAGTTTAAACTGTGTTTTACTAGGGCCTGTGCACTTCGTTTTTTGGCCAGCAGGGGGAGTAAAGTTTTATTCAAACAGTATTGTTAGATTTCAAGTTAGTGAGGCTCTTACCTGCTGAAGTCCAACATGTGGATTAAGCCTGTATGTCTCCTAGGAGATTCTGAACAGGAGAAGCAGCTTCCAACTCCCTGGCCAGCAAACCTTGTCCGAGGTCGCTGGGAGCTTATATGGTCTGCTAGTGGTTGGTACATGTCTACACTGATTGGTGGTTGTATCTGGTGTTTCTATTGGATTAGGGTTAATGTCCTCATTGGTTGGGTATTTGAGGGTTCTGGTTGATTTCTGCGTCTGTGATTCAATCATTGTAGGGTTGGGACTAGGGCTAGGGTTATGATTTCTATTGGAAGTAGGGACTAGGCCTTCCTATGTTATTGGTTGTTGGGAGTAGGGTGGGACTAGGGCTAGGGTTAGACCTTTAATTGGAAGTAGCGATTAGGGCTTCTGGTGTGATTGGTTGCTGGACTAGGTGTGGGACTTAGAGTAGGGTTAGGCTTTCTATTGGAAGTAGGGACTAGGGCTACCTGTGCCATTGGTTGCATGGACTTGTTTTGGGACTACTGGTAGGGCTAGGGCCTTTATTGGACGTAGAGATCAGAGTTTTTTTCTGATCGGGTGCTTGGACTAGGGCTAAGATTGACTGTAAGGTCCTGGTCTCCTATTCGTTCTAGATTTTAGGGCTAGTGTTGTGATTGGATAGTGTTAGGGCTAGGGTTCCCATTGCTGAAGGGGTTACCTGATTACTAGGGCTATAAAAAAGGCTAGGCTTAGGGCGTGTCAGCCCGGGCGTCGAGGCTAAGGGCAGAGAGGACAAGGGCCGTTGCCTGTTTGAGCCTGTTAAGGGCAGCGAGGACAAGGGCAGTTTCCTGTTTGAGCCTATTCGAGACTAGTAGGGACTAGGGCCAGAAATGCTGCCCTTTTTCTCATTTATCAATACCCAGCCCACACCATCCACATCCACAAACAGAGCAACACACTCACACCAAATGTACACCACGCACACCACTATGCACAGATTAATGTGCCAGCCTGCACTACAAACCCAACCAAACCACATCTACACACCCTACTATCCCAACTACCACACATATCCACCATCACCTACACACAGTACACAACTCTATCCTATACCACTAACCAATACACTCATCACTAACACAACACCAATCAACACATACATAACTACATCCCATTCAGACACACTCTCCCTGCTGTAATTACACCTAACAGACCACCTTTTATCACTAACAAACATATAATCATCCTTCCATCAGTTGTTCAACAAACACCCTCCTCTCCCTTCTACCATAATAACACTAACGCACAACACACACACTGCACACCACCACACTTTGTAACTCTTGCAACAAACCAGTCTAAGATAAACACTCTCACCTCTACTTCATTCCCTCCTACACACAATATACACTGTACTCATAAACACATCACCACCCCCTCTACGTCACATCCTCCTCTCACAAACAATACTACACAACCAAATCCATTGCATGGAACTTATACATCAGCACCCTTTTTCACTCCTCCTCAAAAGCAAAACATATCGCACACACCAGCACAACAAGATCTTCAAAGCGCAACACCTCCAAATACTTACCATCACAAAATACATACATATTCCCACCTTTCAAACCACACAAAGGAACAAACTCCAATGTCAATCTTTCACTCTTCCACCACACCTAACACAGATACAGCAATACAGCACCTCTCTTCTAACCGCCTCGCATCCATTGGACAATTTAGAACATTACTACATGACCCACATGCTGAACCACCTCCCCTGACTCATACACCTTCCGCCTTAAATACACACAAAAAATATAAGCAACATGCCACACGTCACAACTTTGCTTCCCCATGTCTACTTCACAACAATGTTACACCACAAAAGCAACACAGCACTCCAACTCACTCTCAAACACCATCTCCAACACATACACATGCAGACCCATCAAAATGCCTTCTTAGCATGCTGGAAGAGGAACACGATACAGAACAGCTACACGATTGCTATCCTAATATAGCTAATACCAGCACTAAAAACACACCTGCTACAAACCCACACAATACTGATCACTCTTCAACCTAACAAAGTCCCACTTTCACCAAAGGCCACTCACTTAACTGTCTACTAATAAATGCTTGACCCCTCTCTAAAAACAAGCATCACATCTACGACCTTCTCACCCATGCAAAACCAGACATACTATTCATAACCAAATCATGGTTGGGAGAAGATATGGCTCCAGTCCTGCATGAAGCCATTCCTCTAGGCTATCAAATAATCACCCAAAATCGTATAGCCAAAAAAGGAGGTGGTCTAGCTGTTGTTTTCAGGCAAACAAAACATATCACTAAAATTGACAACATCTCCATAAAGAATTATGAGGCTCTTCTAACAAGATGCAATCCTACACCGTCTTCCTCCTGTAACTTCCTGCTCCTTGACAGACCTCCACCTAGCAAGGCAACATTCCCAGACGCACTTCTAGACACAGTTTCAAACCTGATAACAATACACTCCAACCTATGCGTTCTGGGTTACCTTAACATTGGGTTTGATAAACCCAATATGACCCATCCAAAAACTATAATCACCGGCCTAGACGCATTGAACCTGCATCAGATTGTCCACAATCCGACACACACTGCTTGACATATCCTAGATGTCATTTTTGCTAATACTAAACTAGTTACCTTTCAAACTATAACTCCAGTCACATGGTCAGACCACCACTTGCTTGCCTTCCAACATAAAACAACGCTAAGCGACTCACCTAAAACTACCTTACATCCATCCACCTATCGGCCGTGGAACAAACTCAATTTGGAACACTTGGAAACACAACTAACATCCAGTACAAATCTGGAAAGCATAAATTATGTTCAAAATCTGTATGAGTGGCTACAGGAAGCTTTTGACATCCTGATACCACTCAAAACTACACAACAGAACAAAAAAAAGTGCGTTGGAGAAACAGAGAAATAAAAGACATAAAACAACAAATTGGAAAGCTGCAACGTACCTGGCTCAAAACAAACGCCAAACAAGACAAACTTCACCCACAGAAAATTAACAGATTATACAAGTCTGCTATCAAAAAAGCTAAGAAAAGGTACTATTCAGACAGAATTCAAAACGCTAAATGTGCAAATAAAAAATTCTATAAAATACTCAATGAATTTCGCAAACCAAATTGCCTAGAAGGAACTCATCCTGTTACTCAAGATTTCACAGACAAACTGGCAAATCATTACACGGACATAGCAGAAACATTGGAATCGTTCTTACAACAGAAACAAAGCACCAGCACTAACCGTTGTACAAAACAACAATCCAAGAATGCTTTAATCAAGCCTCTCCGTTCCTTCCAACACATCTCACACGATGAATCTATGGATCTGGTCAAAGCAAGCAGACCTGCCGGCAGCCTTTCTGACCCCTGTCCGCCACAAACTTTCAAGACAATTCTTTTAACAACCTCTGCTGCCACTCCAGTAAGAAGAATCATCGACGATTCCTTAACTACTGGAATATTTCCAGAAGAACTCAAAAGGTCATACATATGCCCTTTACTGAAGAAAACAAACTTGGACCCGCTGAACCCTGACAACTACAGACCCATTACAATCCTGGGCAAACTGATAGAAAGAGCAGCGTTCGCCCAGATGTCACAATTTATTGAAGAGAATGACATACTTTCAGACTTCCAAACAGGATTCCGTCCGCGAAGAGGCACTGAATCCGCCCTCCTTGCCATCTGGGATGACCTAAAGAATACAGTTGACCGCAACGGGGTTGCTGCGCTACTCCTCTTGGACCTCTCAGCTGCCTTTGACACGGTTGACCATGACACTCTGAAATAAAGACTCTATGAAGCCAGCATAGAGGGAACTGCTTTAGACTGGATAGCGTCCTACCTTCGAAACAGAACTAATGTCATCCACATCCCACCTTTCTCGTCCAAACCATACTCCACAAAAGCAGGGGTCCCTCAAGGTTCTATCATCTAGCCTATGCTTTTCAACATCTACATGAAGTCATTACCAGTACTGATCAATAAATTTCACCTCACATGCTATAACTATGCAGATGACACGCAAATACTCCTTCAACTGGAATGCCCCAAAGACATTGGAAAATCACCAATTTTCAGCTGTCTCAGAGCCGTGGATCAGTGGATGACCTGGAGCCATCTCAAATTGAATGCTTCAAAAACTGAAATACTCACGTGTGGCGATTGGAAACATTACAACCCGCTTGCCGCATGGCCTGATGAACTGGGATCACTGCCTAAAGTATCGAAGGAAGTAAGAAACCTCGGAATGACCATCGACTCGAAGCTGTCGATGAATGACCAAGTGGATAAACTAGCAAGATCAAGCGTTGCTACTATAAAAACGCTGCAACAAATTTTCCCTCATTTGGGATTTCCACACAAGGTCCAAGCTACCATCTCCCTTGTTCTGCCCAAACTCGATTACGCCAATAGTCTCTACCACGGATCACCTTTAACAACCATGAAAAGACTACAGCGGATTCAGAACTCAGCTGCCAGACTACTCTTGTATATCAAACCGCAAGACCACATCTCCCCTGCCTTGAAAGCCCTGCATTGGTTACTTGTTGCCATAAGATCCACGTCCAAGCTACTTTGTATCACCCACAAAGCAATACATGGAATGGGACCACTCTTCATCAGGAATAAAATCACCAAACACATTCAACAAAGGAACCTCTGCTCTAAAGGAGCATCTCGCCTCAAATTCCCACCATGCAAGAAAAAAAACCATGGGTGGCACATCCTTCTCTGTTCAAGCAGCCAAACTATGGAACTCTTTACCCCCAACATAAGGTCCACCGACAACCACCTTATCTTCAGAAAACTACTCAAGATTTGGCTCTTCCCCACATAAGCACCATACGCAAACAGAAATTTACAGCATATCCCTCTGTATACAAGCATTTTTTTCACTATAGATATGTACCTATCTTTGTGTATTACCTTGTATAAACATGTAAAATAATTATGTTGTTGAGAGAAAAAATAATAATAAATAAATAAAAATCATCTTTGGTCTACATGTACATACTTCCATTTTGCATCTATGTACCTTCCACGTACTTGTATCTGTGTGTCTGTTACTTTTCTCCTGAAAAAGCATATCCAATGCACTACCCTATTTCTCATCCTGTGCCTCTATGAATATCTTTAATCTACATATACTTACCTCCTTTATGTATCTATATACTTTCAATGTAATTATGGATATTTATAACTATCACTTTCTTCTAATTTAGCATTTCCAATGCACTACCCTATTTCTCACCCTATACTTCGCTCAATATATCTTCTAGCCCAACCTTCTGACTCATCTCAAACTTCTACTACTCCTTCCAATGCACTACCCTATCTCTCATCCTATACATCTATCAATATATCCTCTACATCCACTCTCTCATTTATCCCAAACCCCATACCACTACTATGTTTGCCAAAATAACCCTTTCTAGACTCTCTCCTACTCTACCCCTCCTTACATCATCTGACACCTCTTTTACTATACGGATCCCCTAAAACAAACCTTTCTAAACTCTTTCCTCTGAGTCCTCCCCTCCAAAACTCCTTTTTACTCATCCAAAAGCCTCCTCCTATTGCTAGGACCTAAAAAAAAAATCTTTCACTCTTTTATCACTCCACTATCCTTTTCAATCGAAATGAACAGACTAACACGTTCACTTCTCAAATTCTATATTAAACTATACTAAAATACTACCCAAATAACTGAATAACATATCCACTGCTCAAATTACTTCATATTTTTTTTTTACTATACTAATTTTCAACAGTAATCCTTTATGGGTTCCAGAGTGGGGTGCTACTCACCAGAAAAGCGATTCAACACCCATCAGGGGTAACAAGTGCTATATGAATGCAAATCTTTCTTCCCCTTTTATCCCTCCGCTATCCTTCTCACTCCAAGTAACTGACTGATATCCACCACTGAAATTATTTCATATTTCACCATATTAATTCACCACTAATCCTTTGTAGGCTTCCTGAATAGCGTGCGTCAACAAGTGTTATATAAATACAAACCTTTGTCCTCCTCTATCCTTTTGCTATCATTCCAAATCCAAATAACTGACTAACCTATCCACCACTTAAAATGTACTTGCATGTTTCACTATACTAATTCAAAACTAATCCTCTATGGGTCCCGGAGTAGCATGCTACTGGCTGAAAAAGCGCTTCAACGCCTCTTATGGGGTAGTAAGCGCTATATAAATGCAAATACAATACAATACAATACTAGGCAAATATTTAATTTTACAGAGCTGCATTTTACTTCGTCCTCAGATGTAGAGATACTTCCAATATGTGAGTTCAGATTGTGCGTTGTACACAAATAATCCTACGTATTAATTTGAAAGCTTCAAAATGTTAATGGGATATTTTATTTAAATTTAAAGAGACTGTTAAATTTTCACATGATGTTTGTGGCATGATTTCGACGCCAATAATTTACAGCTCGTTCACTGGCTCTTCAGAGCCCAGACATCCCTTGGTTCGGCTCTCCCTCATAATGTGATGGCTGCCCACCTCTATCACTGATACAAAAATCACTGACACAAAAATCACGGAGGGAAGACCGGATGGAAATGCCCTTCTCACAGTTGAACAATAATAACGCACGTCTTGGTTTGGACGTTAGATGCCAGGGTACTTCAAAACCATTGAGTCTGCAAAAAGCAAGGACAATGGGCTTTAAAAATCGTTACAGGTAACTTGAAATAGTCATGGCATATGTGTTAAAACAGCATACCTTACTACAAAGCAAATCAAATGTTTTTTATTGATATAAGGTACATTTTGTCACACCAGTTAATTATTGAACAACAACTGTAAACTAGAAGCCAAAAAGAGACATTATTTTGATACGACATCGTGGAAGTTCTGAAGTATGCCCACAATTCTAGCTTGATGGTTAGTGCCGGGTTATTGATTGTTAATAATCTTTTTTTTTTCACCTTTGTTTTCATAGGTCAGGCTGTCTCTTTATGATGCAAAGGTGTTTTGACTCTTGGAAAGTATGATTCCTGACCTTCAGACCTTGGAAGCATAGCAGTGTTTATGCAAGGTGCGGACATTCTCTTGACTGAAAATGGAAGATGCAGATGAGATCTTCTTTCTAGATGATTACAATGATGCACAAGAACTTATGGTGACACAACAAGAGGGACCTGACAGCTTCTCATCTGGACAATGCGGAACTGCTGCAAAGAAGTGGAATGCACAACTATTTCCAAATGAGGCTCTACGTGTTCCTGGAACAATTGCATCTCATGAGGACATTCTTAAAGTCCCCGAAAGAGAACACTCTGCAGATATCGTTAATGTTCCTGAGAAAGGATCTTGTGATCGGATTCTGGAAGCTCCTAACATTGAATCACAGGGTTGTGTTTCTACTCCTAGTGCTTTGTCACCGCCCATTTGTCGACATAATGACAGCGACGTGGAAAGGTAAAAATGCAGTCAATACTTTTCATAGCTTTTGTTAGTTGTCATCCCTGTTACAGGATGCTGTTCAGAGTTGCTGTAATGCATGCCTATTTACTTTTCTATGTAACTTAGGCAAACAGCTTCTCAACAACAAAAAGAAATCCCGTTAGGAATTTCATGCCAAGTTAGAGAGGGTTTTCTCCAATGTGAAGTAATGTGACATAGTAACATGTATTATTAAATACCTATTCGAACAGGATCCCCAACCATAACTGTCTCCGAGCAGCAGACATCTTTCAGAACCTTTTTTTTCAAGTTATGCATGTATCTGGCATGAGTTGTGACATCTGTGGCTCTGGCCACAAACCTAGTGGATGTCAACCATGAAGTGATGTAGCAGTTCCATAAAGGAACCTCCAGTGCTGATGATTTCCCTGTGTTTTTTTCTTCGTACCGCAGGTGCCAAACCAGGAGCTCCTATTTTCATTAGGAACAGATTTTGGCAGATTTTCATTTATTTTTCTTTAAAAAAAAAAAGGCTATTTAAATTTAAAACGTCACTAGTGCAAAACTAGGATTGGACATTATATTATTTGAATCATATTTAAAGGAAAAACAATAAAGAAACTGAGGTAAATGGAAACAGTCAGTAGCATTCATGATCTGAAATTTGACACTGTACTGGTAACCAGCTATTTCTGTAGCCAAGTTCCAGCAACTCATCTTGGTAGTGGTCGTTGTTTTTCATTCAACATCGTCCAAAGGGAGTAGTGATTTTTCAGCAGCTTTTATTGGAATTTTGGTTTCGAATGATTATGAATATATCCTCTCAGAATTTACTTAACTTTTTTGTGTGAAATACTTATAAGGTCGGTGGGGTAAAGTAGAGAAGTACATACACTATGAATCCTCAAGAACCAAGAGGTCTTCCACCTGAAAAACAAAAGTCAGGTCGATACAGAAACCTACAGACGAAGGGACAGAAGTGAAGGGAAAGTAGGTCCTCCAGTGTCAGCCATTCTACCCGACCTCAGAACTCCCACGGAGATAGAGCTAAAAAAAGCTGACGTATAGGAAAACTATCCGCTGATGATAAAAAGGTGTCCCAGCAACCTGCTGCCCATCAATAACTTTCACAATGTCTAGGAAGACTTTGCTGTTAAGCTACTACACATTCAAGACACATTTCCATGTTGAGCCATACTTGAACATTGAAGCAGTTGATGTCAAAAGTCTTTAATTCAGCTGGCGAGTAGTAATCATCACATGATTATTCTCCACCAAGAAAAAGGGCTTAGCAAGTCATCATTTAAGACCTTCCGTCCAACACCAATCTTTTTCTTGAAAACCTCAAACCCAAATTTATGTTCTGCAGTTGGTCGAGGACTCATTCAACCCGCAATGGATACATTCCTTACTCTTGCAACCTCCAAGGGAGTACGACCTTGATCAGTAAAATGGTGCAAGCCTCTTCATAGCCTTTATTTTTGAAGGCGAGAGCGTCACCTGGATTCAGCTTTTATAGTGGCGGCAAGTAGAGGCATAACTCCATACAACCTGAGATGGAAAACAAGAGGTTGGACACCAAGTATATGGCAGAGCTTTCAAAGCCATAAAGGCTGTTGTTACCTATACATTGCTGGATCGCTACGATAGATCGCTTTAGATGGCTACGCAAACATTGTCTGTTGACATGTTGAAGCCTGAGCAGCAAGACTTTTAAAGAAGTGTTAGGTGGTATGGTAATATTGGATCATGTGATACCTGCATCACCGGATTCCTCTGGCTAGAACTGAATAGGTTTTGAATGCTCCTTCCAGCTGGAAAGTCTGCACCTTCCCTTTTTCACTTTGCTCTTTGGTCCAGATACATGTGACGAAATGCTGTACATGAAGATGGAAGTGGAAACTTTGTAAGCTTTGAGACTGTATGAAAAATCTCAGTATAGCCCTCAAGAGAAAAGGTAGCTCTTCAGAGCGCTGAAACCCTGCAAAGGTAAAACCAGCCTTCCTTAAAACTAAAATTGGTGGGCAATTTTTAAGACAAGACATAACCACTTTAAAAAAAATCCTCATTACACATAAATAGAAAATGTAATTGCAGTGTATTCATCAATACACAAAGTTTCAAAATCCACTTTAGTAGAAAAAAACGCTAGAACCCCAATAAAGGCATAGTAGCCTTGTTGCAGAATGGGACTTGTTCATAATTTTCAACCGCATGTTTGCATGCATTATCCTGTACTCAACATTCCTTTATTCTGGTTTACATAGAGAAGTCAGATACCATCGTTTCACACATAAAAGCACTTATAAAAGCTAGCATTAAATAAGCTTCTCTTGAAGGCGGTCAATCCAGAATGAATCAACTTCAACAGCAAAGTCCAGAAGCAGGTTTCATAACCACAAGCGTCAACTGATACAGCAATTCCATTAACGTAAGCTGTTCCTTTGCAGAGGAAGATAATAGCTATCTGCATGAGAATAAGAAGGCGAATAGGCTGCTCCTGGGAAAGTGGCTTTTCTCTTTCCTCCTCTCTTGACGATCTCTTCAGTAGTAAAAAGCAGCTCCATTCACATTGTATTGTGACCTAATCTAACAAACTTTAGCACAAAAAATATAGCAAAAGACATCGCAAAAACTGTACCAAAAGAGAACACAAAAAGTGATGGATGGAATGCTTGAATCAATGTCTGCAACAGTGCAAGAAAAGACAGATGGATGCTTATGATTCAGCACAATGGCTACCCATTATGAATCCAGACAGATCCTCGACCCATTGCATCCAAATAGTTATCCTTCTTCCATCCGAACCATGTAGAAGTAGCAAGCAACAGCTTACTCCAAAAGCAAGGGTGGAATCAGTTCCTTCATGTTAGAAAGGCAATTAAAGTTTTATTTAATTTAAGAATGATTTGCTGGTATTTGAGAAATTGTATTACAGTTCGGTCCAAATATTTGCCTAGAAGCAATTTATCTAATTGATTCTGTTTGATCCAGTTGTATCTTGCATCTTTAATTCTGTAGATAAGACTTCAGTTGAGATGACTGTAAGCCTCAGATCTTAATTAGTGGCAGTTTGTTGTTTACAGATTGGGGTTCCCCTTGATCAGACAAAACACTAATGTCTGGTGATGTTCAACCAATCTCATGTGAGAGGATTTTTTCCATCCGTCTCAGGTTGAGGGCCTTATAATATGGGTTTCTTGACATCCTTCTGTGTTTTATGATCTTCGATTGAAATATAGACAGCTAACACTACAATAATTTATTGCTTAAACAAGAAAAAGGGGATGTAATCCTCAAATCTTTTTACAATAATGGCTCTTTTAAGCCAAAGACAAAACAACTTAAGTGATAGCAGCTCGTAGAGCACGTTGAGAGTAACCTAAGAGTGGTCACTCTCAACAGGATTAAAGGTCAGTCACAAATGGGAACTTCTTCCTGGAGTTGTGGATTAGATACTTACCACATGGATGGACAGTGTTAAGCCACTTTGCATCTCTTCAAACTGGAAATTGTGTCTTTTCTTATTTTCCTCGGATGAATTCAGTCTAGAGTGAACTTACCAGCTTCACTACACTTTTTCATAATTCCCTGTGAGTCAAAAGAAAATATAAATAGGTGATTGTCATCCAAATACCTCTGGCGGGGTGGCATATATTTGTTATCTGGAGATGTTAGACCTTGCTTAAATTCCTTCGCCGCTACTTCCGATTTGATAGGATCATCGGTCAATACAGGTAGGTTAATTTCCGTGCCAAAATGTGAGTGCCTCTGTCTTTGTTTGGACTGTGAGTGGAAGATCTTAGTTATACTCTCTACATACTGAGTTGACAGAGGTGCTGTTAGATTAGATAGCTTTATTTCGATATATAAGCATATCATAAAAGCATTACATTTACAAAAATAAGGAACAATTGACAATACACAATTAAAAAGATCAACAAAGTCAACAGAAATATCCAGGAGTGGTTGATAATTCAGACATAGGAACAATTTAACAGACTCAGCAAAAGGACATTATTGGAGCAGCAGTTTCTTTGCGGATCTTATCCGCCAAGCCCAGCCCAAAAATTTTGCCAGACAACAGGCGAAAAAAGGACGAGCATCTGATCGTAATATGCGTAATGCTTCTACATGTGATCTAGTGCCCAGGGTCCTACATAATGGCTTCAGCCAACTCGACCTGGGTGCTGCATATGCGTGACACTCAAACAACAAATGGGTGATGGACTCGACCCTTGTATCACAAAAGGGGCAATATGGGATGGTTTGTAGTGGTGGCTTCCATGTGGAGGTTAACAGCCCTAGGGGAAGCACTCCTACCCTAAATTTAAAATACAAAGATCTGTCTCCCGGATTACGAAATAAATCCAGATACAGTTCTCTATAAGGGAGCTCTTTGATTAAAAGGAACTCAGCAACAGATTTACAATGCTTAGAGTTGGCCATTCTCTCATTAGCCACCCAGGACCAGTACATTTTCTTAAGCAAATCTTTAGATGGTGCTGTCCTATTGACCCAATTGTCTCCTAATCCCAATTCGTAGAGAAGCCGCTTAACTTCCCTGAGCCAACTAACCTTGTGCCAGCCTGGTAAGGATAGGAGTTCTCTTAGGGCATCAGCATAGCTGCGCAGTTCTGGAACATTCCATATCCGGGCCCATAATAAGAGGGGGCGCAACCTAACTTGCTCACATATTGGGCGTGTGCCTGCATCAAGCAAGAGGGGGAGTGTCGGGGTACTGTGGGGTAACTTCATAAGATCTTTATGGAAGTTATTTTCGAGGTAAGTTAAGGTGTTGACTCTCTGTACACCCCACAGTTCCGCACCATACAGTGCTGCACTCACCACCCTCGCTCTGTAGATGTCTAATAGTGCCCCAATAGGTTTAATAGATGAGGCACGTTGTTCTTTTAGCAGGGCCCCTGTGACCCTCTTATGGGTCAAAAAGACCTTTTGGTGATGGGCCTTCCAGTTCATTGTATCACAGAGTCGAATGCCCAGATAATCAAACTCCTTGACTCTTTCAAGCGGGGATAAGTCTAGGACAGGAGGAATGACAGATTTCCTAGGGGGATTGAGAACAAGGAATTTGGTTTTGCTTATGTTTATTGTTAGGCCCTTGCTGTCACAGAAGACCTTAAAGCTAGAAAGCAACTTTTGAATACCTGATGGAGACTTTGAGATGAGGAGGGTGTCGTCAGCAAACAGGAGCGTAGGAATTTTCCTGCCAGCCAGGGTCGGTGCATCTGTTGGTTGTTGAAGAAGATGCTCCACCACTCCGTTAACATAAAGTGAAAACAGAGTGGGGGCTAGCACACAGCCCTGGCGGACGCCCCTGTCTACAGGGATGCGGGATGTTTTTTCCCCCTGGTCACCCCACCTAATCTGCGCAAAGTTGTTTTCGTGAAACTTGATTAGCAAACCCAACAGATAAGGGGGAATACCCATCCCATCTAAGACATTCCACAATTGGGCTCGTGGGACCAGGTCGAAGGCAGTCCGCAAGTCTATAAAGACTAAATACAGACTGCCCCCTCCCAGTACGACCACTTTCCAATACAACATTAAAAGGCGAAAAGTCTGCTCAATTGTACCTGTCCCTGTTCTAAATCCTGCCTGGAAATCTGACAAGACCTGATTTTCTTCGGTCCATTGCAGGATTCTGCCTAGAACTACTTTGCCCGCCACCTTTTGTGTCGAGTCAAGGAGGCTAATTGGGCGATAATTAGCTGGGTCGTTCCGACAGCCTTTCTTAAAAATCGGTACGACCTCAGCGCCCCTCCAAGAATCAGGAAAAGAACCTCCCAAAACAGCCTCATTCAAGAGTAATACAATCAATCTACTCCATAGATATGGGTTTTCCTTCAACAGATCACCCGGAATTCCATCCGGACCAGCAGCCTTGTTGTTAACAAGGCACCTGATCGCCCCTTCTACTTCCTCAATACCGAAGGGGTGGTCATTAATTCTGGTGGCATCTCGGGATCTGCTTAAGAGATCCATAATTGGTTGTAATACACCAGTTGGAGCAGAATATAGCTTGGAAAAGTGGGCGAACCAGACCTCGCCAGGAATATTACAGGTAAAATGTGCATCAATGGGTTTATCCCTAGCTCTCATCAGGTCCCAGAACCCGTTAGAGTCTTTTCTAGAGCTCGCCTCCATTAGCTCACTCCAAAAGTTGTATTCGTGAGCCTCCTTGGCCATGGCTACGGTTTTTTTGTAAGATTTCCTGGCAAGTCTAATACTGCCGGGGTCCTTTGACTTCACTGCAGATATAAGTTCACTCTTGGAAGCCCGGCATTTTGAGGAATACCACTTATCTCTTGCTTTAGAAGCACCTCTCTTTATAGTCCTCACCCTGTTTTGAGGAATAATAAACAATTCGCTTAGTGCCACAGTGGTTTCTATGAATGTCGATAAAACAGTTTGTCCAGTGGTTCCCAAGTCATCAAGACTCAACCCCCCAGCGGTCACAATAGTCCTTGCTTGCGCCATCCTTCCCTCATCCTCTGCTACTTTAGCCCATTTTAGCCGCCTACCACAGTTAGAGGGAACAATTTCATGGGATGATTTCCATGTATGGACAGCCATGGCTGGGTTCCTCTCATGCCATGGGGGAGTGAGGGTTAAGGATAGAGAATTGTGGTCGCTGTCAGAGGACAATATAACTTCCATGTCCTGATGAAATAGCCATAAATTGTAATTCAGCATAATATAATCTATTCTGGAGGTATGTCCCACTCTGTTATAGGTGTGCGTACCCCTATGGTCCGATTTAGAGCGACCATTAGTTGCTCTCAGGTCGTGTTGCATACAGAGTGCATTGATGTCTATTGCACTCTGTGTCCATTTTTTAATCGGATCTAGGGTCAGCGTAGGGATGCCTCTACTTGTTTCATCGTCCCAAGTGTTCAAAATATCCTCCCTATCCAGCGGCTCAAAACAACAATTGAAGTCGCTGCAAGGAGAACATAGGAGTCAATACTACAATTTTCTAATTCAGTATTAAGTCCTGTAGAGGATAGTGTTGATACACCTCCCCTAACCCCCCTTAAGTAAAGCTTAAACACTTCTAACTTCCTACCCTCCTCACAATGTATGGTTACCCTCTGTAGATCAGGAGAAAGGGTAGTCTTATGGCTTACTTTTAGACCCAGTGCAATGCTAATCCATATAAGAAGGCCGCCAGACGGGCGACCTTTACTACCATGTTGTTGGGAAGCTGGAATGAAATAAGTTGTGAAACCTACTCTGTGCCTGGGTTCTAGGCACCAGGTTTCTTGCAGGAGACAAATGTCATAAGGGTCCACAAAGGCATTCCACTCTGGAATGTCAAGGTTACGGGCCAACCCTGCCACATTCCAGCTAAGTATCTTTATCAAGGGTTTGTCTGGGGTGACCCGACTTGGTGAATAAACAGATATAGCTGGGATAACCGGAATAGGCTCCAGGCCTGCCTCCACTATGGCCACTCTATTAGACCTTTGAGGGTGCTCATACTGTGATTGAAAACAGGTCCTGGCTACACTGGTCCGCTTTCCAACTGCCAGAGGCTTCTGAGTGGATGACAGGAAAATCATAGGGGATGCACCCAACTGCTGCGCTGCTTGTTGTGTTTCTGTACAGCTTAAAGAGTTCAGCCCCCCCTCTTTTGGCATAGCTTGTGATGTTTCTTCTAGAGCTGGGGGGTTAATGCCAGTAGATTTTATTATTAGAAGTGTGCATTCTGAAATCCCCAGAACTAGGGGTGATGAAACCTTTTTAGCTATTTGGGGAGCAGTTTGCCTAGAGAGTCAATCTACATCTTCAAGGCCAGCAAACCTATTCATTGTTGGAAGCCCTTGCCAGCATCTAGGGGAGTTTCGGTAATTATTCGAGTGGTTCCTCCGTGTGTGATGACGTGCCACAGACCGGTCTCTTTCCTGAGTATATATTTGGCGCGGTGGATAGAAAAAAGACAACGGCCTGGGTATGATGGGCAAACCTTCACCAGTAGGCCAAGAGCAGATGTGGTGGGCCGTAAGAGGGTCCTCGAAGGTCACCACTATGCAGTCTCCAGGGCTGGTTTTCTTAGAGGGACCCACCCAAGGGACACGGCGAACCATTAAGACTCTGCTTCTCCGACCATTTGGTATTGGCCTGTTCATATTGAGCCAATGCATTATTTTGTTTTTCAGAGACCAATGGTTCTCATGTTGACCATTTCCAATCTGGGGGACGCCCGTCATTACAACTACGTAGTCATTGGCCTCCGGAGGAAGATCAATATATCCCCCTCTAAAATTATTCTTGGTGCATGGGCCCTGAGTCGGTCGGTGAACAGCTTCGGTAGCAGGAGGTCTTAGGGAAGCGCCAGCATTAGGATTTGCAGGAGTTTGGGAAGTGAGGGGTTTAGGAGCCCTGGTTACAGGGGCAGTAATATTTTGGTCCACACCCACAGTCCGAGGTTTGGGGACCGGTCGAACTATAGCTGGTGCTGGAGGGGGAGGAGGTGGAGCTTGCGGTGTTAAGTCTTCTACTTGGAGGCCCTGATTTTCAAGGCTTCTCAAGCCAAGAGTGGCCAAGGTAATAATGCTCTTTTCCATCTCCAGCAAGTTATTTTCGATACAAGAGAGTCTAAGGTCTAAGGGAGAGAGAAGTTTCTTTAGGGTATCCCAGACTATACCTATGAATTCCCTGTCCTTCCCTTCCTGACCCTCTAAGTGTGAATCCTCGTCCTCTACATTGATGGTAGTAGAAGCAGGGACTTTACCTATGAATTCCCTGTCCTTCCCTTCCTGACCCTCTAAGTGTGAGCCGATGATGGTAGTAGAAGCAGGAGCTGGTCCCTCAATATCCCCATCTTGTTGTGCCTGTGCCCACAATGTACACCCTCCTATTACATTGGGCACTGGTACGCTACCCACATTCAACTGTTGTGCAACCGCAACTTTAGCCTTCTTACGGGAGTAAGCGGACATAAAGTTGCATTTCCTTTTGGGTGGTTTGCCATTATTGCATACAGGTGTAGTTGGAATTACCAGTGGAGGGAAATTAGAGCTACCTTGCTGATCAGAAATAACCGTGGATAGGGTCAAATCACCTGGCTGAGTTAAAGAGCACGAGACTGAGGAAGAAGTGGATAAGTTCGGGGTATAATGGACATCTGCTTGTGTAATTTTACAGTGGGGAATGGCCGGACACTCAGGGGTAACAGCAGATGCTATATGGCCCAAGGAAGATTTTTTAGAGTTTGCAATGTCCAAGGATAGCCTTCTAGCAGCTGCCAAATCCAAGGAAACCCGAGTCTGTAATTTTGTAATTTCTTTGTCTATAGCCAAATTAGTGCGAGTAATAAAGTCATCCATGGGGCCGGTTGTTGGTGGGCCACCCTTATCAGCCCTACTCCGGGTTATCCTGGAGCACATAATGTTAAAAGCGGGCAAACCTCCTAAATCGACACTGAATCAAAAGAATAAATAGATAAATAATTAATAGTTAATAGTCACCCAAATGGACCTGGGAAGCAAGCGAAGGGCAAAAGAGGGTGGCACAAACCAGACCTCTCAGACCTCGAACGGCCTCAAACGGCCCGCTCTTTGCCCGGTCTTCGCCCCGGTCGCTACCGCGCAGCGATTACTCCGCCCGATGATATAGGGCCTGGTCAGAGCAGTGGGCGTGGCCGGCAGGGAGAGCGGCCACAGGTGTACAACGCAGGGACTCCTCGGCAATGGAGTCCCTGCTAGGCTGCTCGCAGACCTGCCGGTGCACGAGGATGCCCCAGAAGCACAACACCCCTCCCAGCGCCTCACAGGGTCCTCAGGCGCAGATATTCTTCTGCAAACTGCAAATTTGTTGGGATTATGGAGCAGTTTTGTGGGATTGTGTACTCAAAATTAAATAAATGCCTCCCTAACAATGAGATAGTGATTGGTTTGTCAGTATGATCCTCTTTTTGTAGGGCTAAATGAGTTAAATATAGCAACTCTCAAGGGTTACATAGTGGCTTCATGGTTTTTGAGCCCTGCACCATTTCTCACACCTATATGGTATCTTGGTTTACAGCTTACCGGATCTCGCTTTAAACAGATCCCGTTGTGTTCTTCCTCTGAGTTAACCTCAAACATTTCTCCTTAACTTTAAGTTACCTGGGAGAGCATGAAATTTGCAAGCTCTTTCTGTGACACCTCTATCAGCAAGCTCCTCTCAAGTCAAGCGTATCTTAAAGGTTTTCTCTTCTTTTCTGCTGTTCTGTCCATTGTGTTTCATTCTTTCTACCTTCACATCCTGCTAAGATTGAGGACTTTAGTCGTAAACTGACCTGAAAGAAGAAATGGACCTCGTCACAGTATCCATGAATATAGAGAACGTGGAGACACCTGATTGATGATCTGTTCTTAGTACCTAGGAAATAATCTCATGAAATAAAAAGTTTCGCTTTTTGTCGCACTTGCAATGTTATTACAAAGAGCTCAAGAGAAGCCTCTAGAGGGCATGTGGTCCCATGTAGTAACAGGAAAGGGAGCTAATTTGGTGCTCTTCATTATAGTCCGTATCTTTTGACCTTTGTCTAACTGCAACTTGGTCATCACTTCATAGGTTCACCATACATTACTCTTGAATCTGATATAAGGAGTGATGCTCCAAAATGCTTTTCAGTATGAAAATGAATGTTCCTGGCAATCTAAGCCCCTACTCTTACCATTGCACATGTGGGGATATTTCGGAATTGGGAACCTGGTCTGTGGGAAGATATATCCATTAGAACATACTTCAAGATGTTAGGTATTCTAGATAGTGCTTTAAGGAGAATATTCTTGTGTTTAGTTCAGTAAAGTTTGGATTTTTTTGTATTCTCTTATGTAGATGATGCAGGTTTTTTTCTTGATTAAGCTTTCAATAACAGTTTCTGCCGGTGACTATCTGAATCTGGAATGGCAACCTTACTTATTGCAGCACATTTCCAGAACACTATCATTCTTGTGACCATTTCTTTTCAAGGTAGTTGCACCATGTACTGACCATGACAATACATAATCATTGATTACCTGTAGTTGTGAAGTATAGAGAACTCAAAACTAAACCTGTTCTTAAGTACCGATGCCTTCAAGGGCCAAAATATGTGGTGGTGTAAATAATAGAGGCAATCTGATGTGGATGTTTCGGAGACATCTTTATGTTATCCAGTATTTTGAAGACATATCCGTGGCAGCACATCAAGGAATCCAAATGTAAACCATACATAACCCTTGGATTACAACTCCACAGCTTTGTTTTATTTTAATGTTTGTCATGCATGAAAGAGATTAATGTTGCATTTAACAGCAGTCTGGCACCATCGTTATGAAGCTGAATCCTTCAAGCATTGTGAAAAGTTGGTGACCTAATGTCTGACCTGATTCAAGCCTTCATGCCGAAGTGTTCATGTTCCTAAAATGCTACAGTCGATTGCGCCTTTCCATTTATGTCCTAAGTTGTGTTGTGTCCCAGTAAACAAACTTATTATCCGAAGCTAAGCATGTCTTTTGTGCATGGTAACAGGAGGGTATCTTTACAGGCCTCCATCTCACTCACCCACTGTCCTTGGTGTTGTCATGCGATTGGTGAGTCTGGTTCAGGTTGAGCATTCCAGAGTGGATAGATGGAAACAACACAAGTGAATGGAAGTGTGTTTAGATGGGACTGCCTCGATAACTGCATTCTAGCCCAGTGGTGGGTATCGAAGACAGTAAAAGGTGAATGAGCAAAGCTATTGAGTAATTTGATCTGAAGTGTGATAAATAGAGTAATAAAACGTTATTAATGATAATCCCAAATAATAGAGTTTTAAATAACAAAACTCCTAGTGAGGGATGCAGGAATCATTAGGACATCAAAAAGAGGCCAGTCAGAGCTAGCATTAAACGGCAGCTACATGGGGGAGTGCTGGGAGTTTATGGTGGCTAAAAAAACAAGCATTTGCAATGCAATAGGTCTCGTATTTGCAAGATTTTGAGAGCTACTGGCATTCTAAATGACAATGCCTTTAATTTATGTGTTTTGACAACCTGCAAGCGGTGCATAAAACACGCCCTTTCTACTTGTAGTCCTTGGTGGGAGGATAAGGCCACAGACATAGGAATGGGGAACCGGTGAAGGTTCAAAGCAGTGAGTACCAGGGAGGATAAAAAAAAAAAAGTGAATACCACAAGCAGAGAAACTAAAGGCAGCAAACCTATTAGTACGGAGGGTAAAGGAAGCGTTGATAACCTTCAGTGGTAATTGGTGGAACGGTTAGGGAAGTATTTGAAAAATGAATAACAGGCACCCAAAAGCACGACTGCCAAGATCTTTCACTTATACATTAGTTAAATAAACTAGTTAATGGCAGTATAGATTAAGAACACACGCCTTGCGTTTAAATAAAACAGGGCAAGACAGAGGCACAGTCACCTTGTTCCTATGACGTACTCCAGTCAGTGCAAGGAGCGCAAGCCATATCAGGCTGTGGTGATGTCATGGAGGCGCAAAAAAACATAGTTTAGCTAAAGCACATGCAAGCAAGCATTTTTGACCAGCCTGCCAAGCGAGCTGCCAGTAACGAAATGTACTTCGGTTACCAATTAAGGACACGCACAACTAAAACCAAATAAATGCATAAGCCTGCCAAGCGAGCTGCCAGTAACGAAATGTACTTCGGTTAACAATTAAGGACACGCACAACTAAAACCAAATAAATGCATACCAGTTCACTTACCAGGGATTCTGAGAGAACGATGTGATCGCTGTGTTAAAATCCAAGCTCCATCGAGATGTTGGAAGGGAGCATGCACCGCGAGATGTTTTAAGTGCGAGGAGGGAAGCCGGATGGGGGTAGGAGAGCCTGGGGCGTGAATGCGAGCGAGGAGAGTGCGAGGAGGGAAGCCGGATGGGGGTAGGAGAGCCTGGGGCGTGAATGCGAGCGAGGAGAGTGCGAGGAGGGAAGCCGGATGGGGGTAGGAGAGCCTGGGGCGTGAATGCGAGCGAGGAGAGTGCGAGGAGGGAAGCCGGATGGGGGTAGGAGAGCCTGGGGCGTGAATGCGAGCGAGGAGGGAAGCCGGATGGGGGTGGGAGAGCCTGGGGCGTGAATGCGAGCGAGGAGGGAAGCCGGATGGGGGTGGGAGAGCCTGTGGGGTGAATGCGAGCGAGGGGAGGCAGGCAGATTAGGGAGATGCGCGTGCTTGTGTAGTCACGTGACCCGCTTTGTCGCGTGAATGCGAGCGAGGAGAGTGCGAGGAGGGAAGCCGGATGGGGGTAGGAGAGCCTGGGGCGTGAATGCGAACGAGGAGAGTGCGAGGAGGGAAGCCGGATGGGGGTAGGAGAGCCTGGGGCGTGAATGCGAGCGAGGAGGGAAGCCGGATGGGGGTGGGAGAGCCTGGGGCGTGAATGCGAGCGAGGAGGGAAGCCGGATGGGGGTGGGAGAGCCTGTGGGGTGAATGCGAGCGAGGGGAGGCAGGCAGATTAGGGAGATGCGCGTGCTTGTGTGGTCACGTGACCCGCTTTGTGGCCACGTGACCTCACATGCACTGTGAAGAAACGCCAGTGGTTTCACTCGTCGATCGAGCACTTGAATTCTCGATCCCTCAATGCGCTTGCGCGCATTGGAGGTCACGAGACCTAAAAATCAAATAAGTAGCAAGGGCTCTTTAGACGAAATACAGATGGTACAAGATTTCATCCCATAGATACAGAAAATACATATGGATTAAACAATACGATGGCGATCACCAGAGTGATTTGAATGGTACAGTGACAGGAAAGTGAGACCGAAAACGATGCTATGCCCAAAAAGGAATCACAGATAACTTTATATAAAGCATAAGATAGAGAACTATTGACACAAGAAGACCTGATGTTAAAAGGACAACTGCCTACAAAGTATATATTTCTGGTCTAGAATGGACTCTAATGCAAACCGAATAATGTCAATTTTTATGATACAATATAATAGTGTGATTTAGATGGTTGGAGTAATATTTAGATAGTAACATCTGCAATCCTGTTGTCTTGTTTGAAGTTGAGGTGAAAGCCTTGGTCTGTGGCCCTGTGACATTGGTGTTAGACATTGAGGCTCAGGGGATTAGTAATTGGTTGTGTAAGTATTATGCCTTCTAAACCGTGGTTGTAGAATCTTTGTACTTGGTATTTCTTCCTGCGGGACATGGCCAGAATACCCTTAGTGACAGCAGACTGTGTGCCATATCTGAGCTTTGTTCAGTGTATGTGAGCTGCTCTATGTATTGTGTTCCATGCTCTGTTTTGAGAGGAAACATGCTCCAACATGCCAACAGTAGTGTACAAATGGCTCTTTGTGAATGCTGTGCAGTTGCTGCATAGGGCCTTCAACCATCTGTTGTACCTTGAATCTCAGTGTACCTCCTCTTAGGAATTGGGGTGCTGCGCACAGAAAAAGGTAGAAAACTATCTTCACAATGGAAGGTGTCATCTGTTTGCTTCTTTTCTCTTCCTCCAGTGATAACTCCGGAAGTAGTTTGTTCAGAAGCCAGTGCACATTTACACCGACCCGAACAGCAAGAAGGCGCAGTCCGGCGACGCCCTCCCTAAAAGCACCCTCCATTGAGTTGCACAAGGACTCCTCTGACTCCTCTTCGGGGCCAGCGCCTAGATTCAATTTACATCAGATCTTTGAGCGCAGAAGGAGACGAAGAGAAAGACGTCAAGGAAAATACGAGGCAAAGAAAATCTGTAGAAAGCTTGTAAAACCTACTTTGCAGCTGCCAAGTGAAGCTATCCCTTTGCCCAGGCGACAGAGACGATGGAAGGATGAAACCAGCACATTTCCATTTTTAAACAAAAAAGATTTACCTTTGAAAATGATTTTCACACATGAGGTAAGTTTTGAATTTAACTATACTAACTATGGGGCACTTAAAAGCTTTCGCTTTATCTCTTTGCTGACAAATTGTGTTTCTATTCCTCACAATTCACTTTTCATTTTGAATTGTGTGTTGGATGGTACTTGATCGTTGATAAAAAGGGATATTGAGCTTTTTTAATCACCATCTCAAGTGTTTGAAATACAGTTTTTGGACTAAAAAGAAAGATGCTTCATAACTAATCTTTACAATTGTATGAGAATTATTTTTTTTATATTGTGAATGCACCTCACATAAGGGTAAACAATATAAAAAGTGTAAATGTATTAATTTGAATGTTATTTTCTTAAGGGAAACGAGCTTTTATGAGACTCAGGTTTTGATGCACTGTTAGACCTGGGATCCCCAGACTACATAGGGTAGCTTGGCGCGAAGTGGGTAGGTCAATCCCACAGGCAATAAGTGTTAAGCTTGCGTAGCACCCTTATAGTACCACAGTGACCACCCACTCAAAAATGACACTACACCGTAATTATAAAAGTAGAAAAGCTTTATCTTTCCTTCAGTTAGTTTATCAGTTACATATAAGTCAATAATTCACATAATAGTCATTACTTCTGAAACACCTGCATTTGTAAAGCATATATTAAAGTACCAGATCACATTTCATAGGCGAATCCTTTCAGCTCTCAATATGTCAGGAAGAGTGAGTTAGCTATAATCAGGAATTCATTACATTACCCCTTTCGGAAAAGGTCAATTTCCAATAATAAATCTGCAGCAAGGGTATCTTGAAAAAGGAATCAAACAGTTGTTAGCCTAGAATGCTGCCTGCAGATCAAAGCACAGTGAGTACATTCCACCTTCTTTTAAACAGAAAGATCAAAAATGGCAATCCATACAGGCAGAAAACTGTTGATGTAAACACTCACATTAAATGGGCAGACTTTAAATTCAATTTAACTTCATAAGGAGGCAGATACTTTCAAGGAGTTATGGCAACACTTCGGCATAAGCTTGTTAACATGACCCACTCGGTTAATCTGCCAAGCCCCAATCTCTAATTAGTTTCAGTCAGGCCGAGTTGGTTCCTGCTTCCTTTGTCCGGTCAGACTCTGACTCCACCCGCAGTGTAATTCTGCTGCCTCCAGCACCCAGGGCCTCAACACGCTCTCTCCCGATGAATCACAGTGAGATCGTTCAAGGAATGGACCCCGCAGAGTTCTCCTGCGTACACTATTCCGTCACCCCAACTCCCAGCTTACTTTGATGCCTGAGGCGTTAACAGCGTCCCTGGGAATCTACGGTCCGAGGTCTTCGCTTCTGCCACTCTGCTCAGGGGAGGTGGAGCCCTAGCCGCTAAGCTTCCTGAGAGGAAACCACTCGCCCACGCCGGTCAAGCTCTCTCTCTCTCTCACGCGTCCCTCACCTCAGCGTCGGAGTGAAAGGAACCTCCCTCGGGGCGGGGAACCTCGCTCAGGGTTGGCCTCCTTCGATTCCGCCCCTTTCCTCCCGGATGCTCTCCCTCGTCAGCGCTGGGGCGGGACTTCACTTGGCCTCACCTTCGACTTACTCGATGTCGGTGGAAGCGGCACTTGCCTCACACGCCGGCCCCCTTCAGGTGCACTTCAGCGGACCCGTAGTCGGCAGACTGTGGAAGCGGCACTTGCCTCACACGTTGCAGGGGTTCGGGACAGCAGGGTAAGCCTGTGCCAGATGCGCCGGTAAAGCCGGGAACTGCAGTGATGCCTCAGAGCCTGTACTGGTGGGGCAATCTCCGGGGGTTCCTGACAGGACACCCAGAAGTCGGGCAAAAAGGGTGAGAGTACAATGGCAGGATTTGTAGTCTCTTCCTGGAGGAAGTGACACCCCTCTGACTGCCAGATCGTAAGACCTCTCACCTCGGTTAAGGTCCCAAACAAAGTCACCAAGGGGGATGATGACCGAGTGGGGGAGGGCAGGTCTAGGTCAGCTCATAGGGGATGGCATCAGTAGCGAGAGGAAGCAAACCCTAAGGACAGTCAAAACCTTCGCTTTGCGCACCAATCTCCCTTCTCAGTTGACTAAGCTCCTGTCTGGACTCCCCACCTCACAACAACAAAATGGCTGGCCAACATTCCACCTTATATAGGCTGACCCCAGAATGTCCAGAGGAGTCCAGAAGGTTCTGGAAACCCTCATACTGTCCTATGGACGTGAATCTGAGGTAGCCAGATAGGTGGCAGTTGGAAGCCACCATTTTGTGGTTCCTGTGGTTTCAGTCAGGAAAGGCACCTAAGGCAGGGAAAAAAAACTATAGGGGCAAGGAGCACCTAACCCCTAGGTCAACATCTGAAAAATCCCAGTGGACCTAAAAAATTAAAGGCAAAAAGGGAACAAAAATAAATAAATAACAGGAGGGACCACCAAAAGGGCCGACAGGTCTAACACGCGCCCCCCCCCAGCTGAAAGTGGGGAGAGCTACCCAACCCCTTGGGAGTCCTCTTCACTAAGGCGGAAATACCTAGAGAGACCGTCTGCATTGGCATGGTCCACTCCAGGCCGATGTTCCACCCGGAAGTCCATTCCCTGTAGGGAGATGGACCATCTCAACAGCTTGGGATTCTCCCCCTTCATTTGCATCAGCCAACGAAGGGGTCGGTGGTCAGTCTGAACCAGGAAGTGCGAGCCAAACAGGTATGGCCGTAACTTCTTCAGAGCCCATACCACTGCAAAGGCTTCCCGCTCAATTGCACTCCACTTTTGTTCCCGGGGAAGCAGTCTCCTAGACAGGAAGACTACAGGCTGATCCAGACCCTCTTCATTGAGTTGCGATAACACTGCCCCAATGCCATGCTCTGATGCGTCTGTCTGGACAATGAACTCCTTGGAGAAATCCGGGGCCCTCAGGACCGGTGCTGCACACATTGCTTGTTTCAGCTTCTCAAAGGCTTGCTGACAAGCCTCCGTCTAGACTACCCATCGAGGTTGCTTCTTGGATGTGAGCTCAGTGAGGGGCGTCACCATAGTGCCATACCCCTTCACAAAGCGACTGTAGTAACCTGTGAGGCCCAGGAAAGCTCGGACCTCAGTTTGGGTCTTGGGGGGCTCCCACGCCATGATTGCCTCAATCTTAGCCTGAAGGGGCTGCACCGCTCCCCTGCCCACCAAGTGGCTTAGGTACACAACCGACCCCTGCCCGATCTGACATTTACTGGCCTTGATTGTCAGGCCAGCCTGTTTCAGGGCCTGGAGAACAGCTTGTAAGTGACACAAATGGTCCTCCCAACTGCTGCTGAAGACGGCAATGTCATCCAGATAAGCAGCGGAGAAAGCCTCCATTCCAGAGAGGACCTGGTTCACCAGCCGCTGAAAAGTGGCAGGGGCGTTCTTGAGCTCAAAGGGCATCACACAGAACTGGTAGTGGCCTTCAGGCGTGGAGAAGGCTGACCTTTCCTTGGCTCCATCTGTCAGGGAGATCTGCCAGTACCCTGAAGTAAGGTCAAAGATACTCCGGTATTGGGCAGCTCCCAGCCGGTCAATAAGTTCATCCGCCCTAGGGATCGGATGTGCACCAGTCTTGGTCACTGAATTCAATCCCCAGTAATCCACACAGAACCTCAGTTCGGGTACCAGAACCACCGGACTGGACCAGGGGCTACTAGAAGGTTCAATGACTCCTAGCTCCAGCATCTTTGTAACTTCACTGTGGATGCTGGCCTTCACCTTGTCTGACAGCCGGTAGGTCTTAGACTTCACTGATGGGCTGTCTCCTGTGTCCACATCATGGGTACACAGGTGGGTCCTTCCCGGGACAAGGGAGAACAACGAGGAGTACTGCTCCATGACCTGGCGGCAGTCCTCTCGCTGCTCAGGGGTTAGGGATGGGGAGAGAATCACTCCCTTCACCGACCCATCCTTTTCCTGAGACGAAAAGAGATCAGGGAGAGGCTCGCTTTCCGCTTCCTCTGCTCCATCAGTCACTATCATCAAGATAACCTCGGACCTCTCATGGTGGGGTTTGAGGCGGTTGGCATGCAGCACCCGTAGGGGCTGTCGAGGGGTCTTAAGATCCACCAGGTATGTGGCCATACCCTTCTTCTCCATCACCTCAAAGGGGCCTGTCTAGCGATCCTGGAGGGCACTCAGCTCTCCAGGTTCCATCACCCACACTTTCTGGCCAGGCTCCAACTCCACGGGGTGAGCGTTGTGGTCATACCACTCTTTCATCACTGCTTGGCTGGCTTCCAAGTTGTCTGAAGCTTGCTTCCACAACTTAGCCATTTGGCTCCGGAAGGCCAGCATGTAGCTCACCACATACTGGGGAAGCTTCCTGGGAGACTTTTCCCATCCGTCCTTCACCAGGCTGAGAGGTCCACGCACAGGGTGCCCATACAGAAGCTCAAAGGGGCTGAAGCCCACTCCTTTCTGTGGCACTTCCCTGTAGGAAAACAGCAAACAGGGTAGGAGGACGTCCCATTTCCTCCGCAGGCTCTCAGGCAGACTTCTTATCGTGCCTTTCAAGGTCTTGTTGAACCTTTCCACCAGACCATTGGTCTGTGGGTGATAAGGAGTGGTAAAACGATAGGTAACTCCACACTCCTTCCACATAGCCCGCATATATGCTGACATGAAGTTGGTCCCCCTGTCGGACACAACCTCCTTGGGGAAACCCACCCGGGTAAAGATCCCCATCAGGGCCCTAGCCACTGTAGGTGCAGTAATGGTCCTCAGAGGAATTGCCTCTGGGTACCGTGTGGCGTGATCCACCAGAACCAGGATAAACCTGTGACCAGCTGTAGTTGGTGGATCCAATGGCCCCACAATTTCGATGCCCACCCTTTCAAAGGGGGTGCTAACGACAGGAAGTGGTTCCAGGGGAGCTTTCAGCTTCACCCCTGTCTTCCCACTGGCTTGGCAGGATACACATGTCCGACAGTATGTGTCGGAGGCCACTTTCATCTGAGGCCAGTATTTATTTTATTTATTTTATTTAGCGATTTTATAAAGCGCCTGGTGACCCGAAGGCATCCCCGCGCTATGAAAGACTTGTAATGACCAGGGGGGGAGAGGAAGTCCTATTTGGGAAAAAGGAAAGTTTTCAGTTCTTTACGGAACCGAAGGTGGCAGGGTTCCAGACGCAAGCAGCGTGGAAGTGAGTTCCAGCCAGAGGACGCCTTTACTGCGAAGCGTCGACCACCAGTGCGCACCTTCCTGAATCTCGGGACATTGGCCAGACGCTCATTGTCAGAGCGCAGGAGTCTGGGAGCCTTATAAGGAGTGACCATGTCTCTCAGGATCGAAGGGCCTAGGCCGTTGAGGAGTTTGTGGGCGGTACACATAGCCTTAAATTCAATCCTCTGACGGATCGGAAGCCAGTGTAGGGCCTTGAGTGCTGGTCTGGCAGAGGCTCTGGTGGGAAGATTCATTAGGAGCCGGGCAGCTGCATTTTGAGCGCGCTGGAGTTTTGCCAGAGTGGATTCGGGGGCTCCTAGATAGACTGCGTTGCTATAGTCCAGACGAGCAAGGATCAAGCCTTGAACAAGGAGTTTCCTTGATAGGGGAGGGAGTAGCGGGAGGATCTTTCGGATAGAGCGCATGAGTCCGAAACAGGTGCCTGCTGTTTTGGCTGCCTGGGTCTTCATGGATAGATCAGGTTCAAGCCAGACTCCCAAGGTCTTAATTTCCTTCTTTGGGGTGGGCACCTCGCCAAGAACATCAGGCCAGACCGATGGAGGAATAGTAGCCCATTTCTTTCCCATAAGCATGACCTCCGTTTTAGATCCGTTGAGCTTAAGTGATGAATCGCACATCCAGTGATGGATTTCCTGGAGGCAGTTCAACAGATTGTCTGGGCGGTGGTCAAGATGTGAGAGAGAGACGACCAATTGCGTGTCGTCCGCATAACTCACTATCTTGATCCCGAATGGGGCCACTACATCCTCCAGGGGGGCCATATAGGCGTTAAACAAAGTGGGGCTTAGCGAAGACCCTTGGGGGACTCCGCTAGAGAGAGGGAGGGAGGCTGAGCGTGAATTGCCGTCCCAGACCTGGAACGAGCGGCCCAATAGAAAGGACTCTATCCAGGCAAGCGCAGTACCCCCGAGACCTGCCCTGGCCAGCCGATGGAGCAAGACACGGTGGTTCACCGTGTCAAAGGCTGCACTAAGGTCCAGGAGGATCACTGCCACTGACCCTCCTGAATCCAAGATGCACCTTGCCTCCTCGATGACTGCGAGGAGGGCGGTGTCCGTGCCGTGGCCAGGGCGAAACCCTGTTTGGGACTGACGCAAAAGGTTGTTGGATTCGAGAAACAGGGACAGTTGGGCATTGACCAGTTTTTCGGCCATTTTGCTAATGCCCGGGAGGAGCGAGATCGGCCTGTAGTTGGCCAGATCGGAGGGGTCCAGTTGAGGTTTTTTAAGGAGGGCTTTGACTACTGCACCCTTCCAGCTCGGAGGGACAGAGCCTTGGGACAGCGAGATGTTAATCAGCTCCGTGATAGGGGGTACGATGGCCGGGGCCACTGTTTTCAGGAATCTCATGGGGGCGGGATCGCAGGGAGATCCGCTTTTCATCTTGGCCAAAGTTTTTCCCACTTCGTCCAGGGATACAGCCCTAAACGCGGTCAGCTGTGGATGAGAGATGTTTCCAGTGTGGGCGATGGACACATCGGTGTTGCTGTAGGTTGGCTGACTGGGAGGTGGGAGAGAGGTCAAGATACGGGAGATTTTGGAATCGAAGTAGGTTGCCAGTTCATCGCTTCTGCCCAGAGGGGAGGTGTTGGAGGAGGGGGGTGTTGGTATTTTCAGAAGCTCTTTGGCGATAAGGTACGACTCTCTCGCCGAATTAGTGGCATTTTTTATTCTAGCATCGGAATATGAGGCTTTAGTGAGTTTCAGGGTGGATTTATAAGTTCTCACCGACTTACGGTAGGCGTCCTTACTGGAGTGGAGCCAGTCCTTTCTCCACAGTCGCTCCGCTTTTGCATTCTTTGCGGAGGATTCTAAGCTCCGGACTGAACCAGGGGGCTGATCCTGTCTTTCCGTTTTTGTCCTCACGAGTTTTAATGGGGAGGATCGAATCCAGGGAAGTTGAAATCCAGTCTCTGAAATTTCTGTCCGCTGTGACAGGGTCCTCTGCCGGAGTAAGGGTCATCGAGTTCAAAGTTCTGGCCCAGTCCTCTGTGGAGAGTCTGGACCACGCCCTGTCCCGTGTGAGGGTGGCAGGCTTGTGGGGCTTCCTAAATACTCCTGGTAAGAAGAGAGGGACCAAAAAATGGTCCGTCCAAGGGAGGGGAAGAGACACTTTGGATTGGAGGATGTAGACGTTTGTGAAGACTGGGTCTAACAGGTGACCCTTGGTGTGGGTGGCTCCAGAATTAGTCAGTTGGAGGCCGTAGGCTGCCAGGTCTAGAATCAAATCGGCGGCCCCTATATCTAGGGGGTCGTCGAAATGAATATTCAGGTCTCCAAGTATAGTAAAGTTGGAGGTAGAATGGGCCAGTGAAGATATTGATTCTAAAAGGGCGCTAGCAAAGGGGCCAAAATGGCCAGGGGGACGATATACTAGGAGGCCTGGCAGCGAGCTTGTCGGTGTCAGCTGGATAGTAAACTGGCAGCTTTCTGAATCTAAGATATGGGCATCATTAATTCTGCAGTAGAGGTGGTCCCGATGGAGGATAGCTAGTCCACCTCCTCTGCCGGAGGGACGTGGTTGGGACTGGATGAGGAAGCCTGGGGGTAGGGCTATGACCACGTCCGAATCCGAGTGAGCGGTGAGCCACGTTTCCGGGAGGAACAGAGCGTCGAGGTCGTGGTCTACAAGTAAGTGATTGATGAGTAGAGCATGCTTGGGGAGCGACCTGCAATTCAGTACGGCTAGTTTGAGGCCGGGATGTGCGGTGGGTGGGTCGGTAAGTTGTAGCCGGACTGGATGACAGAGTGTGCAGCTAGTGAAGGGTCCGTCACCTTCATGAACATAATTGCACAAAGGGTTGTTGGTGGGTCTGAGACTCAGGAGGGCTCGGCGAGAGTAACTTACTCTGTTGAAGGCTGGATCCGGCATAGGTTCTGGCCCTGAGCCCGGTCGAGCGCGGACGGGCGCAGACGGGCTTGCCTTAGGCACGCCTTCGGCGCGCAAACGGCGCTCCCGCTGCGCTCGTCCGCTGCGCTTCCTGTCCATGCACATATCTACCTCAGGGGGGTGTGGCCTCGAGGGGGCGTGGTCAGCGAGCACGCCGGCGATGGCGGCCGCTGAAGTAAACACTGAACGCTACAGCGTTAAACTCGGCTGTGCGCTACCACAAGCAAAGGGCTTCTGCCCCGAGTGAGGGTTAAGAGAGGTAGGCTTTATTTCAATATTTTTTTAAAAACACATAGGTATAAATCACACTAAACAGTTTTAAAAATGGTAGTCAGGTAAAGCAAATCGTACCGCCAGCTCCCGGCTTTCCGCCTCAGGAGTGGGTTACAAAGTCATAAAGCAGCTAGTAGATCAGCGTCTTTATAGGCAGGGCGGGGGGCGTGGCCTCGAGGGGGCGTGGTCAGCGAGCACGCCGGCGATGGCGGCCGCTGAAGTAAACACTGAACGCTACAGCGTTAAACTCGGCTGTGCGCTACCACAAGCAAAGGGCTTCTGCCCCGAGTGAGGGTTAAGAGAGGTAGGCTTTATTTCAATATTTTTTAAAAACACATAGGTATAAATCACACTAAACAGTTTTAAAAATGGTAGTCAGGTAAAGCAAATCGTACCGCCAGCTCCCGGCTTTCCGCCTCAGGAGTGGGTTACAAAGGTAAAAGTGGGGGACAAGCCGGGCAAAGGTCTTGTCCTGACCTAAGTGTCCTGCCAAGGGGTTTTCATGAGCCAACTCTAAAAGAAAGGCTCGGTAACGTTGTGGGACCACCAAGGCCCGTGATGAACCGTGCACAGGTGCCTTAGGTTAACTGTAGAGGAGTCCGTCCTCCCAGTAAATATGGTAGTTTCCAACAACGTTCCCTGCTGCCTGGGCTTCGGCCTGTCGCCTCAGTCCCTCAAGGGTAGGGCACTCCTTCTGGCCCTTACAGAGCTCCTCCCTGGTAGGCCCTCCTTCCACATGCCACTCAGCACGGATAGGTAGGCCCTCCAGGGTGACAACTTCCCCCTCCATGGACTCCTGGTCCACCACTGCAGGCGGCCGATCTGTCTCATGGGGCGTGGAAGCCGAGGCAGGCTTCTCCTGTCCTCGGTTCTTTCCCTTTTTGGCAGCTGGCTGGGCCCTTGTTCCAGGCTCCAGCCCAAGCGAACTTTCCCTCCGGGTAGTCGCGGACCTTGTGCTAGCACAGGCCCAGTCAGGTGTACCCAGCATCTCCGAATGAGTCCGGTATTCCACCTCCTTCCAAGCATTGTGCTCCATGTCATTTCCCAGCAGACAATCGACTGGCAAGGCAGGGCTTACGGCAACTCGAAGTGAACCTGCAACCCCTTCCCACTCAAAGGGAACCTCGGCCACAGGGTAGTGGCCCAATCTGCCGCCAGCCATCGCGGCGGGGTGGAGTATATGTGGAATCACCTGCTCTGGAGACACCAGTTGACTCCTTACCATAGTCATACTGGCTCCTGTGTCTCTCAGAGCCTCCCCTCTTTGGCCATTGATGGTGACCCATTGCCCATACTTGGTAGTATTTGAGGGCACCTGGATCTTAGGAACCATCTCCCGGTCTCCCAGGGACACTAAGGTGACACCCGCCCACTCCCCCCCCCCCTTATCCAAGGGCAACTCCTCCCCGAGCACTACACTAGCTACTCCCGGGGCTTTCCCTCCAGTGGGAGGGGGTGGTCTCTTTGGGCACTTGACATCTCCCTTATAATGTCCAACACCACCACACTCAAAGCAGCGGCCAACCGTTGGCTGCTGACTTTGGCCAGGATGAGGGTTTCTGGGCGGGTTAGCCTTAGGGGTGAATCCTGTTCCCTTTCCCTGGAAACTGTTTTGGGGGCCTTTTGAGAACTCCCTCTTTTTCTCTCCCCCCTCTTTCTTCTGGGGGGCGCCCTGTCCGGTCCTTTGGGAATCCCCTCCAGTCCCCTTTGAGGACACCCGGGTACTAGCCCAGATGTCCGCCTCCTCAGCAAGCTTCCGGGGGTTGGTCAGCTTGCTGTCCACCAGGTGTTGACGCAGCTCGGGAAAACATTTCTCGAGTAGGTGCTCCTTGAGAATAAGGTCATACAACCCCTCATAGTCCCCCACCTCGCTGCCTTGCACCCAACCCTCTAAGGCCTTCTTTGCGTAGTCCAAGAAATTCACCCAATTCTGTGTGCCTAGTTTATGACCACCCCTAAACTTCTGTCGGTATTTTTCTGGAGTTAGTCCAAACTTTCTTACTAGCGCCACTTTCATGGTGGGGTAGTGGGTCTGCTCTCCCTGCTCCAGGGCCAATAGTGTATCCCTTCCCGCAGGAGGCATGTATTTATACAAGCCACCCCCCCAGTGTTTCTCCAATATCCCATAGGCTCTTAAGGAGACCTCATAGGCGGCCAACCACTTGGCGATGTCATCCCCGGTACTGTAGCTGGCGACCGTAGGTAGATACGGTCTGGGTTCCCTGGTCACATCCTTTGGTTCGCTGCCATCATTTGGAGAATTGGAAGTCCCTACTTGCAGGGCCTTAAAGTCTAATTCTCTGAGGCTCAACTCATGAGCTAGCCTACTCTCTTCTCTTGCCTTCTCCAATTTTGCCAACTCCCATCTTAACTGTCTCTCCCCCCTCCTATCCGCTAGTTCGGCTTCAGTCAAGCTTCTCGCGGAGACACTGCTGCCCTCTCTTGAGAGTGTTCTGGGACCTGTCAGTAAGTTCTCCCTCTCAGATTGGTACAACACATCTACCCCGATGACAGTGTCCCTGTCTGCCTCCTCCTCCTCCTTCCCATCTGGGTGAGCTGCTACCCACGCCCTCAAGCTGGTTTGGAGTTCCCCCTTTTTAGCACCACGCTTGAAGTGCACTCCCATGTTTTGACAACATTCCTGGAGTTGAGCCACAGTATAGGTCTCTAATTCTTCCAGAGCAAATTCCATTTTGCCAATGAGAGTTCGGGACAGCCACTTTGAAGGAATCAGAAGCTACTTCCACCCACCACCAGGAGTAAATTTGGAAAAACAAAAATATAATTAGGGAATCCGCTAGGAGAAAACTCCGGGTGTAGGTCTATGGAGTACACTAAGTTACTATAGAGTGAACGCAAGCACAGTTCTCATCCCACTGCTAGACACCAATTATGTTAGACCTGGGATCCCCAGACTACATAGGGTAGCTTGGCGCGAAGTGGGTAGGTCAATCCCACAGGCAATAAGTGTTAAGCTTGCGTAGCACCCTTATAGTACCACAGTGACCACCCACTCAAAAATGACACTACACCGTAATTATAAAAGTAGAAAAGCTTTATATTTCCTTCAGTTAGTTTATCAGTTACATATAATTCACATAATAGTCATTACTTCTGAAACACCTGCATTTGTAAAGCATATATTAAAGTACCAGATCACATTTCATAGGCGAATCCTTTCAGCACTCAATATGTCAGGAAGAGTGAGTTAGCTATAATCAGGAACTCATTACATTACCCCTTTCGGAAAAGGTCAAGTTCCAATAATAAATCTGCAGCAAGGGTATCTTGAAAAAGGAATCAAACAGTTGTTAGCCTAGAATGCTGCCTGCAGATCAAAGCAAAAGGTCATTTACACAGTGAGTACATTCCACCTTCTTTTAAACAGAAAGATCAAAAATGGCAATCCATACAGGCAGAAAACTGTTGATGTAAACACTCACATTAAATGGACAGACTTTAAATTCAATTTAACATCATAAGGAGGCAGATACTTTCAAGGAGTTATGGCAACACTTCGGCATAAGCTTGTTAACATGACCCACTCGGTTAATCTGCCAAGCCCCAATCTCTAATTAGTTTCAGTCAGGCCGAGTTGGTTCCTGCTTCCTTTGTCCGGTCAGACTCTGACTCCACCCGCAGTGTAATTCTGCTTTCTCCAGCACCCAGGGCCTCAACACGCTCTCTCCCGATGAATCGCAGTGAGATCGTTCAAGGAATGGACCCCGCAGAGTTCTCCTGCGTACACTATTCCGTCACCCCAACTCCCAGCTTACTTTGATGCCTGAGTCGTTAACAGCGTCCCTGGGAATCTACGGTCCGAGGTCTTCGCTTCTGCCACTCTGCTCAGGGGAGGTGGAGCCCTAGCCGCTAAGCTTCCTGAGAGGAAACCACTCGCCCTCGCCGGTCAATCTCTTTCTCTCACGCGTCCCTCACCTTAGCGTCGGAGTGAAAGGAACCTCCCTCGGGGCAGGGAACCTCGCTCAGGGTTGGCCTCCTTCGATTCCGCCCCTTTCCTCCCGGATGCTCTCCCTGTCAGCGCTGGGGCGGGACTTCACTTGGCCTCACCTTCGACTTCCTCGATGTCGGCGGAAGCGGCACTTGCCTCACACGCCGGCCCCCTTCAGGTGCACTTCAGCGGACCCGTAGTCGGCAGACTGTGGAGCCGGCACTTGCCTCACACGCCGGCCCCCTTCAGGTGCACCTCAGCGGACCCGCAATCGGAGGACTGCGGAAGCGGCACTTGCCTCACACGTTGCAGGGGTTCAGGACAGCAAGGTAAGCCGGTGCCAGATGCGCCGGTAAAGCCGGGAACTGCAGTGATGCCTCAGAGCCTGTACTGGTGGGGCAATCTCCGGGGGTTCCTGACAGGACAGCCAGAAGTCGGGCAAAAAGGGTGAGAGTACAATGGCAGGAGTTGTAGTCTCTTCCTGGAGGAAGTGACACCCCTCTGACTGCCAAATCGTAAGACCTCTCACCTCGGTTAAGGTCCCAAACAAAGTCGCCAAGGGGGATGATGACCGAGTGGGGGAGGGCAGGGCTAGGTCAGCTCATAGGGGATGGCATCAGTAGCGAGAGGAAGCAACCCCTAAGGACAGTCAAAACCTTCGCTTTGCGCACCAATCTCCCTTCTCAGTTGCCTAAGCTCCTGTCTGGACTCCCCACCTCACAACAACAAAATGGCTGCCCAACATTCCGCCTTATATAGGCTGACCCCAGAATGTCCAGAGGAGTCCAGAAGGTTCTGGAAACCCTCATACTGTCCTATGGACCTGAATCCTGAGGTAGCCAGATAGGTGGCAGTTGGAAGCCACCATTTTGTGGTTCCTGTGGTTTCAGTCAGGAAAGGCACCTAAGGCAGGGAAAAAAAACTATAGGGGCAAGGAGCACCTAACCCCTAGGTCAACATCTGAAAATCCCAGTGGACATCAAAAATGAAAGGCTAGGAGGCAAAAAGGGAACAAAAATAAATAAATAACAGGAGGGACCACCAAAAGGGCTGACAGGTCTAACATGTACTTAATGTAGATGCACATGGGTGTAGTCATGCAAGTTATTGCCTGTTATCTTGCTGTGATGTCACTAAAGACCCAATTTTCATCTGGCTTATCATACACTAGCAGGATGAGTTCCATCAAGACATACGAAAGCATAGAACACCAAATTATATCCTATTTCGTCAATAAGGGCCTCCAGACTCATCTGGTGTGCATTTTCCCTGCCCTTCATTCTGCCTTTGATTCCACACCACCCTACACCCACGCCTTTCTGAGGTGTGTTTAATATCCTGACCGACCATTCTTGCGGTAAGACTGTTCCTTGCATTTGACTACCTTTCTAAATTGAGAGACAATTGCTTTTGAGACTCCTGTAATAAGTTGTATCTAATAGTCCCTTGCTCTAGAGCCGTACCTTTCTATGGACTCTGTATCATGTGCTGTTTTACTATGTCTGATGAATTTAAGGGTGTGGATATCATCTGATCACACTCTTTTCTCCTGTTACCCAGATTTGGCGTGTTGCATATTTCAGGATGTGATGTCTGGTGCAGGCATTGAACCATCTTGGCTGCTTTTTAGGTCGAGCCTGGGCAGCGCATGCGCTGCTCTGCGAGGCATGCTGTATTCACTTATGGGCTTGAAGCTCATATTTTTCCTTGGCTTGTGTCATTGTCCCCTGTAAACTGCGGCATTTCATTGAGCATGCCAAAACTAAAGAAGGAGTGAGAAGTCTTTCAGGTTGGTATAACCTTATCTTCCCAAATTCAATATTCAACACATTAAGAAAAGAAACTCTCTTCTATATCTAAAAACAGATAGGTCACACCAATCTGGTCCTAGATAAATGTAAGTTGAGCACCGATTTACCTGGGTGCCGTTACTTAGAGATCTCAAACGCACCACATACATGCACTTTCTGATAAATTCAGGGTATCTTCTCTCTTATTGTGTTGAAGCATTTCATTGGTCAACAGGCTTACTAGTCCCTCCTTAGTACTGCCTTGTCTCATTTTGCAACCTCCTATGGCAACACCCCCTGTTATCTGTGTTGTTATTTTGTAGAGTTTAATTACAGCCTCCAAGCACTTTTTTCTCTAATAGCTTTCTCCTAACTCTTTGTAAAAACATTTTAATGCACGGGCGCTGGCATTTGCAATGCAACAGGTCTTGCTTTTGCAAGAGTTTAAGCAATTGGCATTGTAAATGACAATGCCTCTTATTTATCTGTTTTAAAAACAACACATAAATAAAGGGCATTGTCATTTATAATGCCAATAGCTCTAACTCTCGTAAATGAGAGAAGTATTGCATTGCAAATGAATGTTTTGGGCGCTGTTGCAGGGTGATCCTCAATGGTTTGGAACAATTGAGGTAATCTGACAAGACAACCTCCTATTTGATTAGATTCAGTACCCTCTCCTCTAGTCTGGTGCTTTGAGGATATTGAGAATGTGTGGAATATGCAGGAAGATGTAGTATCTACACAACTTTTTTTTGCCAAATATACCTATCTTTTTCGTTTGTAATCATGAAATTAGAATGCATGCAGTAAATGGCACATTTAAACAAAACTATCCGGCTAGCAGCTGTTTTTCAGGAATAAATAGTGATCTGAAACATAGTTTTCTATACATGCAGCACCAGACCTGTGGCTTACTTCATTACCTGTAAGTGTTGGGAAGGAATGTTGATTGACACAAGAAGCACAGCAGCGTTGCCAGATGAATGTTAGAAATCTTCCAACCAGGCAGTTGTTCTTAGTAACGTGGGTAAAGAGATCCATTCTCTGCCTGGGATGAGCACTGAATGCACAAAAAGGGGAACAAGGAAGGCTGGCGAGAACAGTGAAACGAGACTAGATCGATCTTGCATTCTGTGGGACTGCATGGTCTCATTTTTACCATTATTCTGATCTGCACCTGAAAGACACGGTTGAGGAGAAGAGGTGCTTTGAGGGCAGAAGATGTAATAAAATATATTTCCATGCCGTAACATCTGCTATTGGTCATCTGTTTTTATCGCTTTTGTCTAATGGATCTTTTTCTTCCGTGGACTATTCATCCTTTGAACTATGGGTCTTAAAATTATACATCATGGTTGGCTGTAGACTGCACTGGGATTGAACCCAGCAGTAAGGTCCATTTGACATTCACTTCTTCTGGGATACTGCTCACATTCTCTTACAGAGAATACAATATTTCTTTTTTTGTCAGCCTTGTCCTATTTCATTAGCCCTGTCTGGCCGTGTCTGCTGTAAGGGATGGATCTGTACAGTGCCAGGTCTGACCCGGTCCAAGACCGGTGAAAGCACTCAAGGGTGAGTCCCATTGGGAGACACCAAAAAGTAACCCTGGGTGATACTGTGCATCTGACAGATGGCCTTTCCCTCCAGCTACATGACTTGGAGAGCCTCCTATGACTAAACTCCTCCCCCTGGCTGCACATCACAGTACATGAATCACCCGCAACGGCCTCACAAGTTTGGGGGCATGCCTCTGGTGGGTTATCCTTCTACGTAAAGAACGATTTAATGGCAACAACAAAGGTACTATCCCTCATGCATCTATTTATGTCCAGTCAAGTTAACCAGGGAATCTACCTTGATGTCATCGGTCCCAATTTTGTGGGATCTCAGCGCTACAAACCCAGACAATATGTGGATAATCGTGGGCGATTTCAATGCCAACCTGATGATTTGAACAACAATCTAACATGTTTCCACTATGAGATCTGGGATATTCTGCCAATCCATGTGCAATTCCAAAGAGGCGATAAGAAAGGCAAATCACCCGCAGTGCAACTAAACCAGGTGGGCCTCCACATCATAAACGTCAGAGAAGCACTGGACATTCCAGCGGCCAACACACACTCCTCTGCTTTTAGGATGGCCATCCTAGACTGCATGTGGGTGTCTCTGGCTCATTTCCAAAGCGTAGGCAAATTTGAAGCCTTTACAACCTTGGCCAGCGATCACGCCATCCTTAGCTGTAAAGCCATGATATTGCGCCCCTGCCGCTCTAAAGTGGTCCTCAAACCAAAACAAGATAAACTTGAACCCATCAACAGGGTAAGGTGGGACATGTACAACCAAGAGAGGCACTTATACGCGTGTGGATGAATTCTTGAAGGCGATCCGGACTGCAGACAATGAACGTGTAACTCAAATCTTTGGGGGCGCCTGGCCACATTCTTAAAGAAGACAGACAGTATTGCCACAAGGAATGCAAGCGGCATGGAATCATTCTAGCCCATCCCCTCACCAACTTGAAACAAGCATTTGCAATGCAAAAGGTTCTGCATTTGCGAGTGTTTGAGATATTGGCATTGTAAATGACAATGTCTTTTATTTATGTGTTTTGAAAATCTGCAAGCCGTGCATAAACACACACTTGTTGGTGTCTCATGAGTCGCCCCGTTAACATGTCTGTGAAAGTTTAATTTCCTTTCCGGGAGGTTGGGGTTGGAAGGTTAGTAGACTGTATGAGAGGAGGACAGGGATCTAATGGGGCAGAAGAGGGGTTGAAGAGACTGTAGGATGGGTGGAAAGGGATGTAATGAGGCACATGAGTTACTCTCATGCTAAATACATTACCTCACACACAAACACATGCATGCATACTCACCAGTTGTTGCCATGTTGCTGCCACCACTCTGGTCACCACTTGCAACGATAGGAAATGTTCATACATCAACTGCCGGGCCAAAACACATAGCTTCCTATCCGAGAAACAGATTGAGGACAAACAGGAAAGGGGAAAGGGACGGCCATTTCTGAAAGGTAATCTTCTAGTTGTATGTGCTGGAATTATAATCTGTATCTGACAGGAATCTGTTTAGAAATAGAAACCATCCTCCCTGCATTTGTCTGCTTATAACAGGTGGTTTGTTGTTGCTTAAGTAGACTACGAATATTTAATAATATTTGCACACCCTGGAGGCACTTTTACAGATGCAGCATTTTCCCCGCATAAGCGCCTTCTGAAAGCGTTCGGGAAAGACAGGTTTTCACACAGAAATTAAGAAGTTAGGCATACTTTCAAGCATTGCAATACACCCACTCCTAGTATTTGTTGTTTCCTTACCAGACTGCCATACGCCATAAATTGCACCATCCGGAAGAAGTCTTCATAACCCTCCTCACGTGACTAAATAGGCGTGGAGAGAAGGAAGTGGAGGGTCAGTACGTCATTGAGTGAATGGTGGAAGGGAAACAGGACACAACGCGCATGCGCTGCAATGCTAGGCGAGTGGGCGGGGCCTAAGGGAGACGGGGCAGACACAATCCCCACTTCCAAAGAAGCCCGATACAAAACCAACGACAATAGATTTTGCCAAGGCGAAGCAGCGCATGCGCTGCAATGCAGGCGAGACCTAAAACCCAAACCAGAGCCTTAAAACATCAGCTAAATAAAGTCCTGAAGACCCACATAAACAAGAAGGGAGAGAACAAATGGCTGTGATTTCAGATCTCCAACTAAAGCAAACAATAAAGGAAAGCCCTATATACCCAAAGAAAGGAGGAAGAAGCCAGATAATAGGCCAAATCATTCATAATACTAAAATCAAAGTACCAGAGGAATATCTGGAGGTCGATCAATAAAATCCTCACTCCAAAGCCTAAGGCGACAGGTGCCAATGTCGCTTCCACCGATTGGGAATCATATGTCACAAGCCTAGAAAGGGAATTATCGGACGGCAAAGACGAGAACAAAATTGAAAGTAAGGCTCTTGACAAGGGCATTAACCTACCCTTAGGACCATCTAGCCCATTGACTGGCAACCTGACAAAAATAAGCCCAGCTCAAGTAACCCAGGCGATTAAAGCAATGCGCCAAAGGGGACCCCCAGGCCCAAGCGGCATTCTGGCAGCAGTATACAAGAGGGTCCCAACCAGATGGGCCTCGTTTATGACCCCTCCCCCGTATTTCCGCAGTATCTATTGCTGAGTCACAGTGGGGCACACTACGAGTACTAATACACAAAAAGTGTTCCTGGTCACTCCCCGGGAACTGTAAGTTGATTTCACTCCTGGACACCGAAGGAAAGTGCGTTGCCAGCATCCGAAATATGGAGCCCTAAACATGGGCATAAGGCATCAATTAAATTTCAATCAGCCAAACATGTTTTCTAAGGGAATGCCACAATTTGGGCCCTAAGTCTGGGGACATTTTGAGGTATGGAAAACAGCTAATTCATCAGAAATATTGCTACATTAAAGTATATTACTATTTTTCTCTGCACTACATTGGCAGTCTTATCCTCGTCTCTCTGTTTATGGTAGCCAGCAATATCGCTCTGTAAATTAAGCCCTTTCCATTGGTATCTTTTTAGTCCACAGGTCAGAAGATTAAATACCAACCGGGTGAACTCTGCCTTCCATACTTCCTTAAAGTTGAATACTGTTAAATCAGATAATGCTACCATGTAATGTACAGCAGATATGTGGTAAATAAATATTTAAAAATTGTGACTGTCCATTAGTTTATATCATGGATAATAACTAATCCTATTTGTTTTCATGTTCAGCAAGGATCTTTGTGGGGATTTTTGCACCAGATGAAGAAGCTGAAATGTGAGCGACATCTTCAAGCATCTTTACAAAACCTGAATGTTAGTAATGAGTCAGAGGGTGAACATGAAGATAATCGTGGATATAGTTATTTAGATGATGATGGACCTATTTCCCCCATTACCGAGTTGAAGTAAGTAAATGGGTACATTTTCAAGTCTTCCATGACTAGTGCTTAAGATCAGCCATATACTTGTATGTTTCTCTTCCATGAACTGTTCTTTAACAAGGTGATGGTGGTAGGAATCAAGATTTCTTTGAAAGGTGTTACACAAAATGTTCTCAAAAGCATGCATACTCATTCCCTTCTCAGCTCTGATGCTTGTGTTTGGCTACATTTACACTTATGTTTTTTTTGTTGATCAAGGGACATCTCTGAACCTCATATGCACCTCATTGTTTTCCTCTTGGTAATAGATTAGACTTGTGTCTGCTACCAAAGCAGAGCGGTATTTCTTGGTACATGTTTTTTTTATCGATGTAGTGCATCTGGAATTTTACGGACCCTTTTGTGATGACGTTAACAGTTTAGATAAAAGACATTGGATCAGCAGATCCTCTTGGGCATGCTGGGATGGTTGTTTATTATATAGGCACATGTAAGCCTCCAGAATCTTCAGCCAGACCCATGACTTAGTTAAAACAGTCACTGCCTGACTGGTTTTCGATGGACACTTGACCTCCACCAAACATGACAGTCTTATCTCAATCGCCTGGGTCCGCCATTGTCTTCCTCCACCTGGTCGAGTCCCCTTCGTTTCCTGCAGAGTTCGCCTCGGAGAATGAATACAAATAGAGGGTGCTGCAACGTAAACCTTCCCAATTTTGTCCAAGGTGCAATGCTAAATTTCCCTGGGCAGACCACCACGTTTGCAATCTTTTTTCCTCCGCCGACCACAAGGCCTCCAAGAAATTCTACCTCAACCTTTTGTTAGAAGAAAATCCTACGGTGTCAAAGGGAGTACTGCTGTGCTCACATAATGGTGTAGCACTAGTCATCCTTGGAGACCATTCCCCCCCCTCGCCCGCCCTTCACCCCTTCATTTTTGGAGAACAGGACACTTTCTCAGAGCCGAAAGTATGGTCATTAATTTTGTCATTGCAGATTTCATTAGGAATTTATATACATCCATTGAACATCTCATGACTGTTGTAGTAAGTGAGGGTACAAGCAGTAAATAGCGTGGGCACGAGTTATAATGATTTTAGGGCACAAGTCCTGAGATAATTATAACTGGTTAGTTCAGTAGTTTTGTTAGTTTTATTGTTGTGTTTTAACTGATATTTTCACCTAACTCCAATTTCCCTTTAACCTTTTTTGCAGTCGGCAAAGCTTGTCTCTATTGAAAACGACAAAGAAAGCTTAACTAAGAGGGCCCACAGCTGGTTTGTGATACAAAGCTACTTAAAATGCACGCCACAACCATACCTCGGAACCAGCTTCTCTGGCTCACTTAAGGAAGGCTTCTTAACATTGAGGATGGGGATTTTACCTGTTAAACCCCACATGCCCCCCTGGAAACGTACATTTGCAACCACATTATGCAGATTATGCAGTGAAACCAAAGAAGATATGCTGCATCTTCTGTGTATATGCAAGTCTCTAGACCGGGAAAGGAGAGAGCTGTTAAAACCGCACATAAACGAAATGCATATCCGGTCTTGTAGACAGGCAATGAAGGCATGCTTTAACGGGGCCAATACTAGACTAACCTGCCGTTTTGTCCGCTTTATGAAAATTGCACAAACAAAAGTTTGCGCTGCACCCTGAGCATAGTCGCCCTTGCATAAGACTCTCAAGTCGGTAACTTTTCGATTCCACTGTTCACCGACACATAGTCTAGTAGATCATGATTAAACAATCGACCATTAGATCTACGGACACAGGTGCTGCCTCCAGACCGGGACTCTCCTATAGTCCTCACTTGAACTATACACTTTTACCCCAATTATATTTTATGGATTTTTAACTAACCAACTGTTCGATTTTTGTACATAGGCACCACGTTTTTAATGAAATTATGAATTTATGCTATATATGTACTTTTAAAAAAAAAATTCTATATTATTGTGTGAGCTGCTAAGATTTTAATTAATCAAGCAATAAAGATTACTTACTTACTTACTTACAGTCATCTCTATGTTTTTTATTTTTTAATGTAAAGTAAGATGTGTAAGGTAATCCGCAGCCCTATAACTAGGCCTTGCATTCAACTCCCTGTGTGCAGCCAAATGAACTCCTCATGAGTGCGCAGTCCCTGCTACTGTGCAAGGTGTGATGTTGGGTGCAGGGAATCCCGCAGCACACAGCCGTAGATCTGCTGCGATTCTGCAGGTGGACACGCTGAGCATTGCAGTGTATCCAGGGATCTATGAAATGGCGAAAATTTGATTTTTTTAAATGTAATCCTCCGGTGGATACCACTATTGGACCCCCAAAAAGCTGTGGGGGTCATGGTACCCCTACCATGCCCCCTTACATTGTATTTAATTTTATTTTCTAGGACTCTGGGACCGAGTCTTCAATTGGCAGCCACTTTTCCTTGCGGTTGCAGCCATCCAATCGCAATGTGTGGTTCACCTTGCGGATCTGCCGCGGTTAGACTCGGTCAACAAACCACATAACAGCAAGCTCTATGGATCCTCCGTGGTAGATTAACATGATAAAATATACATACTATTATGAGTCTCAATTTCTCAAAAACTACTGACCGGATTTACACCAAATCACTAAATGCACACTTCATGGACCAAGATCAAGCTATCTAGTTTTCTGCCGAATTTCGTGTAATTCTGTTTAACGTTTTATGCAGTGTCATGGTTTTCCTATGAAAAGTTGCATGGGGAAAATGCATTTTGGGAAAACCCCTTTTTCTCTGCCCCTGCTTGATAGATTACCTGGAAACTTTCTAGGAAGGAGCTGAGGCTAATGAGACTATTTTTTTTGGGCAGATTCTGTGAAGATACGTCAAACAGTGCCAAAGTTACTAGCAAAGCAAAAAATGCTTTTGCTATGAAACTGGTCCTAGCTGTAACCGTTTTTTTTGTGTTTGTATGTATATGTATATATGTATGTATATATAGATAGATGGATAGATCTATAGATATATATATATATATATATATATATATATATACTTTGATAAAGGCTGTTTACAGCCGAAACGCGTCAGGACGGACATTGTGCCATGACCAACAAATAAAGAATATGCTGCTTACCGGGAGAGCCTGCATTTGCTTTTCTTTGTGGGGGCTGCCGTAAGAGAGAGAGCGATATATATATTTTCCCTTTCACTGAAAAAAAACAAAGGTTACGGGGTGTTATAGTTAGGAAAAAGAATTTAAAAAACCTTAAAAATTCACTAAAAAAACAAAGGTTCCAGGGACGTTATACTTATGCTCAGATTTCACCCGTACAAAACCTGTGAAATTCAGCAGTTATAGTTACCTGAGCTACCTATAACTCACTACCCTGCAATCCACTGCTTATGACCTCACATATTACATCACTCATGATCAGGTCAGTGACCTCACTGATGACCATCAAGTTAGTGTAAGTGTTTTTAAGAGTTTATGGGTGTTAAACATGAATAGTAACCTACTACAAAAGTTAAATTAGTATACTAGGTGCACTACTACTGTGTCACTGTATCGTTATGTGTAAAGGTGTGTAGGTGGTTGTATGGGTGTATAAGTGGATGTGTGAGTAGCTAAGTGGATGTGTGAGATGCTGTGTGAGTGGCTGTATTGGTGAATGGGTGCGTCAATGGCTGTATGGGTTAGTGAGTGGGTGTCTGAATGGTTGTGTGAGTGATTTGGTGTGCAAGTGGCTGTATGGGTGAGTGAGTTGGTGTGTGAGTGGCGGTATTGGAGAGTAAGTGTTTGTCTAAATGGCTGTATAGGTGAGTGAGCAGATGTGAGTGCTTGTATGGAAGTGTGAATGGGCATGTAAGTGTTCGTGTGAGTGTGTGTATGTGTGGGTGCTTGTATGGGTGAGTGTGTGGCTATGTGACTATGTGAGTGGCTGTACAGGTGAGTGACTGGTTGAATGAGTGTCTGTATGGGTGAGTGAATGGTTGTGTGAGTGGCTGTACGAGAGAGTGAATGGGCTTGAGTGTCTATGGAAGAGTCAGTGGATATATGAGTATTGGTATAGGTCTGTGAATGGGTATGTGAGTGGTTGTGTGTCTGTGTCAGTAGATACATGGGAGGTTCTATGGTGTTCTGAGTGGGTGTGTGAGTGGTTCTGTGGATGATGCCATAATTGATGTCATTTGAGATGTCCTCAGTTAGGTCCTCTGTGATGTCACTGACCATGTCATGAGTGATGTAATATGTGAGTTCATAATCAGTGCATTGTGGGGACAGAAGTTGTAGTTATTAGCTCAGGTAACTATGACTACTGAATTTCACTGGTTTTGTGCGAGTAAAATGTGAACTTGACTATAACGTCCCTGTAACCTTTGGTTTTTTTCAGTGAATTTCTAGGGTTTTTTTCAAAATCTATTTCCTAACTATTATGTCCCTGTTTCTATGTTTTTAGGTCTAGCCTAGCGATGCAGTGCCAGCTGCTCGCGTAAGCGAGACTTATTGTTGCTGGGTTGCTTAGCGAAGTGGGACAGGAGAGGTGCACGAGCTCGTAAATACATTAGAGACAATGGCTGTGGCCGCGCGCTTTAGGAGACATGGGCTGTAAACGCGCGCCTCTCTTCTAGTGCTCCCCAACGCTTTCACTTTCGCGAGCGAGGGCGCCTGGACAGCCCATGTGCACGCTCACTGCGCCTTGCCCGATCCTTGGAGTCACCTACGCTCTCTAAACACATGTTAATGCCCCCAAGTGCTGTAAAAGTCAGCCCCGCTCACCGGGCTACTTGCTACCTGCTCTGACGTACGCTCCGCTCTCACTGGCTGAGACCTCAGCTTGGAGCCCGGCAGGCAGAGAAGCGAGCAGATACCGGGAGCTCTTGGGACGGCATCGGCCATCCACCCTCTCGTCCCGCCGGCTCTCGCGCGCTCACTGCGCACACTTCCTCATCTATAATTGATGCCTGCTTTGGGCAGATGCTTCGGGCCGGGGACTTGAGAATCTGCTAACTTTATGGAGGAGAGACGGAGCAGGAAGTTGGAAAACTTCGGTCCCGAAGTTGGAGTTGTCGAAGTGCATCTGAACCCAATGGCGGAAAAAAACAATCTGAGGATGGAGAAGATGCCCATGCGCAAAAATACAATAAGTCGCACAATTTACAATGGTGCCCTAGGGGCACGACCGACCATATACTAAGTAAATGGTATAAGTAGAACGATAGAGGAAATGAAGCTGCCCAGAGGCTGTAGGAGCGCTGGGACTACACTACCCTAACCTTAGGTAAGGGACAGGAGGCCCACGGGACGCGCGTGCAGAGTGTGAACTCACACGCGAGATGCGGAACAAAGTCAATGGGCACAACAAATTACGAAAAAGGTAAGTAAAGACAGTTCCGACTAGTTACGACTAAAACAACAGGATACCTGGACACTAGGAGAGTCAATCTACCCTTGAGCACCGAAATGCTCTCGTTACCTCACCCACGGGCCGCGGGTGCATAGGTGTGAAAGTGTGTCGGGTTTCCGCGTCGAAGTCAATGGAGCCTTGAAGAAAGATGCTGCAGGCGACCAGGAGGAAGATGTCCGGAGCGATCCAAGGGTGGATCGCGGCAGATGGAGACCTGAAAGCAGAGGGGACAGTGTTCAAAGTCACTAGCCAGTGACCGGTGTGGAACCAGGAAGGAACCAGATGCTGTTGTCGCGATCAGGTGAAGAGTGGACGCTTGACTCTGCAGCCACGTGGACCAGGAGGTGTCTTCGACGACCAGGATGGAGGCACGAGCTGTCCCACGCAGGCTCTCGCTGTCGGCGGTGTCTGATCCGGATTCGGAGTCAACAGGCCTTGGCAAAGGCAACCCACGCGGTGAGTGAAGATGGCGTCTGGTGCGGACCAGGAGGGTCCGGGGTGCTTCTCTTTTGGAAGGAAGCAAGGGCCAGTCTGGAGCAACCAGACCAGCGGTGTAGATTTCTTGGGTCGTCCTCTAGGAGGCCACTAGCCAGCCGGCAAGTGACCAGACAACACGTCGAGTAGCAATCAAGCAAAAGGGCCCCACGTAGATCTTGTGGATGCTGGAGGGCTGGTCTTCTATGCAGGAGCTGCTCGGGGCTGGGGCTTCTCAATCCCCAAAGCACTTACTCGAGGATGCCTCTTTAGTCGTGCTGGAATCGAAGTGCAGTTTCTTCAAGATGGCCGGTCCCACGTGTCTCGTCGCACCCACGGATCTCAGCTGTGCTGCAGATGTGGGTAGAGGTCGGAGAGGTCTGGAAGTCCGGGTCTCGTCGGGCTCTGAGGTCTGGTTCCGGCAGGAAGGACGACAAAGTGAACAGCTAGGACGCTTGATAGTGCCTGCAGTTGCAGGGTGGTCACTCCTTGGCCACAAGGGAGATTTTCTTCAGTCTTCTGTGGAGCAGAACATCGAAGTCCAGAGTTTCTTCTTTGTAGTTTCAATTCAGGATAATCTAATTTGGAATGGGACCAGCTCCTACCGTTATCCTGCAAAAGGGGGCTGTACTATGACTAGGTCCCTCCTATTGGTGGGACCAGGAAGGGGGGTGGTTACACCCCTATCCTTTGTCCGGTTTCGCGCCAGAGCTGGGGCTGGAGTGCCCCAGCAACTGGTTTGAACCGGGGTATGCACAGGGACACCTTGTGTGCCCCAGGCATGTCTCATTCCTTTCAGCCTGTCCTACCTCAATACACAAAATCCTATAGGTATACTATATCTACAGCAAAGGGTGATTACACCACCTTGCCCCAGCTGTGTTAGCAGCCAGTTGTGTCTGTTTAGATGGCCAGCCAGGGGTGGCATAATACATGCTGCAGCCCCTGGCAGGCCTTGGGTATACTTATGCCCTGGGTACCTATGGTACACTGTACAAGGACTTCTAAGAGTGACCCAGTACCAATTGGTAAATGCACCTAAAGTACATGTGTGTCAATTTAGAGAGAAAACAGCGAGGCTGTGGGTCTGATTAGCAGGCCCACAGCCAGGGAAAGTCGTAAATCAGTGAAGCAAAAAGCAAAAATCTGGGGTGACCATAGGATTGCTGACCCTACTCTCCTACATAACCCCCCCCAAGCTTAGTAACATTAAACTAACCTTGACCAGGTGAGTCTTCCTGTTCTAAGTGGAAATACCTGGAGAGCCCATCTGCATTGCCATGGTCAGTACCAGGTCTGTGTTCCACTGTAAAGTCCATCCCCTGTAGGGAAATGGACCACCTAAGAAGTTTGGGGTTTTCACCCTTCATTTGATTTAGCCACAAGAGGGGCTTATGGTCTGTCTGAATCTTGAAGTGAGTTCCAAACAAGTATGGCCTCAACTTCTTCAGGGCCCAGACCACAGCAAAGGCCTCCCTCTCAATAACTGACCAACGTTTCTCTCTAGGGGTCAGCCTTCTACTTATGAAAGCAATGGGCTGGTCATGACCATCCATATTCAGTTGAGATAGAACAGCTCCCACACCCAACTCAGAAGCATCTGTTTGGACAATGAAGGTTTTGGAGTAGTCAGGACTCTTGAGAATAGGCGCAGTACACATGGCCTGCTTCAGGTCATCGAATGCCTTCTGACAGCTAACTGTCCACTGAACTTTCTTTGGCATTTTCTTGCTTGTCAAGTCATTAAGTGGTGTCACAATGGACCCATAATTTCTGACAAACTTCCTATAGTAACCAGACGGGCCCAAGAAAGCTCTGACCTGTGTCTGGGTTGTTGGAGGAGCCCAGTCCTTTATGGCATGTATCTTGCTCTCCAATGGTTGAACCTGGCCTCCACCTACAAGGTGGCCCAGGTACACAACCTGACTCTGCCCTATCTGGCACTTGGTGGCCTTGATAGTGAGGCCTGCCTTCTGCAGGGCCTCCAAAACTTTCCTCAGGTGGATCAGGTGATCCTCCCAGGTGGAGCTGAAGACAGCAATATCCTCTAGATATGCTGCACAAAAGTCATCCAACCCAGAGAGAACTTGGTTCACCAACCTTTGAAAAGTGGCAGGTGCATTCTTCAAACCAAAGGGCATCACCCCAAACTGGTAATGACCTCCTAGGGTAGAAAATGCTGTTTTGGCCTTGGCCTCCTCAGCTAACCTGATTTGCCAATAACCAGCTGTCAGGTCAAATGTACTCAAGAATTTGGCAGAAGCCAATTTATCTATGAGTTCATCTGCCCTAGGTATTGGATGGGCATCTGTTTTAGTAACAGCATTGAGACCCCTGTAGTCTACGCAAAACCTCATCTCTCTCTTACCATCCTGGGTGTGAGGCTTTGGCACTAGAACTACAGGACTAGCCCAAGGGCTTTCTGAGGGTTCAATGACTCCCAATTCCAACATCTTCTGTACTTCTTTCTTTATACAGTCTCTGACATGGTCAGGTTGCCTGTAGATTTTACTCTTCACAGGCAGACTGTCACCAGTGTCCACCTCATGGGTGCACCAGTTTGTCTGACTGGGTGTCAGTGAGAACATTTGTCTGAAGGATTGAAGAACCTGTTTGCAATCCTTCTGTTGATGCTCAGAGAGGCTGTCAGAAAATACTACACCATCTACTGACCCATCATCAGGGTTCTGAGTGCGCAGGTCTGGGAGAGGGTCACTCTCTTCCTCCTGTGCCTCATCTGTAGCCATGAGCAAGCCCATGTCCTCCCTGTCGACAAATGCCTTGAGCCTGTTTACATGAAGCACCCTGTGGGGGCTCCTGGCAGTTCCAAGGTCCACCAGGTAGGTGACCTCTCCCTTTTGCTCAATGATGGTGTGGGGTCCAGACCATTTGTTTTGGAGAGCTGCTGGGGCCACCGGCTCCTACACCCACACCTTCTGTCCTGGCTGGTACACAGTTAGGACAGCCTTTTGGTCACGCCAAGCTTTTTTAAGTTCTTGGCTTGCCTCAAGGTTTTTGGTTGCCTTCTCCATGTACTCTGCCATCCTGGAGCGGAGACCAAGTACATAGTCCACTATGCCAAGCTTAGGCTTTTTGAGAGGTAACTCCCATCCTTCCTTCACAAGACATAGGGGTCCTCATACAGGATGCCCAAACAGAAGCTCAAAAGAGCTGTAGCCAACCCCCTTCTGTGGGACCTCTCTGTAAGCAAACAGGAGGCAGGGTAAAAGGATGTCCCATCTTCGCCTAAGCTTTTCAGGTAACCCTTTTATCATCCCTTTTAGGGTCTTGTTGAATCTCTCCACAAGCCCATTGCACTGTGGGTGATAGGGTGTGGTAAATTTGTAATTTACACCACACTCCTTCCATATTGCAGTCAAGTATCCTGACATGAAGTTTGCACCTCTGTCAGAGACAACCTCCTTAGGAAACCCTACTCTGGAGAAAACTCCAAGTAGGGCCCTGGCCACAACAGGAGCTGTAGTGGTCCTAAGGGGAATAGCTTCTGGATACCTGGTGGCATGATCCACTACCACCAGTATAAATCTGTGCCCAGATGCTGTTGGGGGGTCCATTGGTCCGACAATGTCTATCCCCACTCTTTCAAAGGGTACCCCCACCACAGGTAGTGGTATAAGGGGGGCCTTTGTTGTGCCACCTGATTTGCCACTGGCTTGACTGGTGACACATGAGCGACAAAACTCTTTGGTGTCTTCAGACATGTGTGGCCAGTGAAAGTGAGGGACAAGCCTATCCAGAGTCTTGTTCTGGCCTAAGTGTCTTGCAAGGGGAATCTCGTGGGCTAAGGTAAGAAGGAAACCTCTAAGAGACAAGGGGATGACCAGCCTCCTGGTAGCACCAGGCTTGGGGTCTCTTGAGTCAGAGTATAGGAGTCCTTCATCCCAGTACACCTTCTGGGCACCTGTAGCATTCCCTGCAGCCTCAGCAGCAGCTTTCTGTCTGAGGGGTTCAAGGGAGGAACAGTCTAACTGTGCCTGCCTCAAGTCTGCCCTGGAAGGACCCCCTGTCCCAAGAAACACAACCTGTTCAGGTTCAAGTTCTTCTAGGACAGTTCCTTCTGGGGTCTTTGGGTCAGCCTCATGGGAAGGCTGATCCTCAACCTGAGGCAGGGGGGAAGGCACTGCCTTAACACTACTGCTCTTCCTCTTGGGTAGTGTCTGGTCCATTGTTCCAGGATCCAGCACTTGTTCAGCTGGGCACCTTTTGGCCTGTGACCTGGTCACAGCAAGGACATGTGCTGACAAACCTAACATTTCCACATGAGTCCTGTACTCCACTTCTGACTATAAGGAGGATTCCAAATCATTGCCCAAAAGACAGTCCACTGGGAGGTCTGAACTAACTACAACCCTTTTGAGGCCAGTTACCCCTCCCCAGGAGAAGTTAACAACTGCCATACTGTGATTGGTAGTGACGTTGCTAGCATTGGTCACTAGGTAGTCTGAACCTAGCATGATCTGATCAGGGTTCACAAAGGCTGGTGTCACCATAGTGACACTGGCACATGTGTCCCTGTAGGCTTGAGCCATTTTTCCATTGATTAAAGGCGTTTGCCTGTATTTGCCCAGAGTACTGGGACTTACAGTAGGGGTCATATCCATGTCCCCAGTACAAACAAGAACAGCCTGAGTAGGTATTCTGACTAAGTCAGAACCCACCTCAGTTCCCAGGGTTAACCCAACTATAGCCTTGGGGGGTACACTACCACTACTAACTGTACTAGGGGGTGCAGGTGCCTTAGGGGCAGTAGTGGTAGGAGCTGAGCCTTTCTTGGTGCACTCACTAAACCAGTGAGTCTTACTTTTACAGTATTGGCACCATGGTTTCTTTGGAACCTCAGTCTTCTTCTTTTGGGAATTCTGGGACCCACCCTCCTTGGATTGTTGGGGCCCTGTTGAAGACTTCTGGTCATTTTGTTGATTCTGATTACTACCCTTTTGGTCTGCTTTCTTCTGGCCACCACCCTGGTTCTGGGACTGCTGCTTAACCCTGGTTCTGACCCATCTGTCTGCCTTCTTTCCCAATTCTTGGGGAGAGGTCAGATCTGAGTCAATCAGGTGCTGATGCAACAACTGGTTCTGACAATTATTTAAGATTTGTTCTCTCATAATAAGATTGTACAATCCTGTGTAATCAGTAACTTTACTTCCCAGCAACCAGCCTTCCAAAGCCTTAGTGGCACAATCAACAAAGTCAGTCCAATCCTGAGCCTGAGTTTTCTGGGTGTCTCTGAACATAAACCTGTACTGTTCAGTTGTTAGGCCAAACCCATCAATCAGTGCATTTTTCAGGACTTGGTAATCATTCGCATCCTCATCTCTAACAGTGAGGAGCTTATCTCTGCCTTTACCTTCAAAGGAGAGCCACAATATAGCTGCCCACTGACTCTGGGGTACCTGCTGTTCTTTGCAGGCCCTCTCCAGAGCAGTTATCCATTTGTGGATATCATCTCCTGCCTTATAGGAGGGTACTATTTTACTCGGGTGTCTATTATCAAAACTCCTGTCTTTATCCCTGGGGATACTGCTGCCACCAGTGGGCTCTACCCCACTCAATTTCTGCTCTTTGGCAAAAGCAAGTTTCTCCTTGGCAAGGGCATGTTCTTCCCTTTGGATCCTCAGATTCACTTCCTTCATCTTTGCCTCGTGTTCTCTCCTCTGAGGGGAAGTCATCCTCCTCTGAGCAGATGCATGAGAGACATGGGAGTGAACAGATCTGTTGGAGTCCCTGGAGTGAGACCTATCTCTTCTAATGCCAAGGTTAGGCCTGCCTGTGGCTAGGCCTGGGGGCCCCCCCAACCCATCCCCATGTAGGCCTAAGTTGGCCCTTGTAAGTCTGCTGACTAAAGCTTAGCCATTGTCTACCTCTCCATCAGAGGAGTCCCCATCTTCCCTACCATCTACATTTTCTGTTTCAGGGGGGTTAGAGTCAGGGTCAACTTCTAAGGGGGGCATGCTTCCATCTGCTGGGTCTGAGGGGCCTGGGTTAGAGGCCCTTCTGGCATCATAGGTCTCTAAGAGTCCTAACAGAAAAGGAAGGTTAGGGTTGGAGGCCTGTTTTAGTTTCCTGGAGGTACACAATTGTCTCATCTCCTGGAAACTAAGTGCTGCATATCTGGAAAGGACCTGTGGAGGGTCACTAACCACAAGGGGAGTCACTGTGGCCTCTCCTGTGATAGACAAGCTTTCTAGTGAGGTGTAAGTGGTGCACTTACCTACACTATGGGTTTTCCTACTGATCCCTTGCTAAGAGTTGTAGCCGGGGTGTGCTAGGCCCTTTCTACTACAACAGCTGGTTCAGTAGAACTCAGAGTATTTCTAAGCTTATTATATGTACCTATGGTACCTTATGTGATCTTTCAAATGATATCTCAAGATTATATTTGGTAAAAACAACAGCAAGCTCAAATCCCAACCGCTGCACACCAATGTGAGAAGTTTGCCTGATATATGATGCTCACTAGTTCTAGTGATCACCTTGTATCAGTCCAAACAACCCTTATGGTGATTGGTTGTAAGTCAACCTTATAGACCAGCTATCCTAATGGTAGCATGGACAAAGCAGTCTTAGGCTAACTCTTTTGACATGCGAAGCCAGCTGTTTTACCACATATAACCCCTTGAATACCAGATGAAAGGACACCACCCAGGTTGTTATGAAAATAACAATATATTTATTATTACCAAACACCTCTGAACTCTTTATGAGATCAGAGAGCTAAGCACATAACAATACTCTTCAGAAAAATACAATAAGTCGCACAATTTACAATGGTGCCCTAGGGGCACGACAGACTATATACTAAGTAAATGGTATAAGTAGAACGATAGAGGAAATGAAGCTGCCCAGAGGCTGTAGGATCGCTGGGACTACACTACCCTAACCTTAGGTAAGGGACAGGAGGCCCACGGGACGCGTGTGCAGAGTGTGAACTCATACGCGAGATGCGGAACAAAGTCAATGGGCACAACAAATTACGAAAAAGGTAAGTAAAGACAGTTCCGACTAGTTACGACTAAAACAACAGGATACCTGGACACTAGGAGAGTCAATCTACCCTTGAGCACCGAAATGCTCTCGTTACCTCACCCACGGGCCGCGGGTGCATAGGTGTGAAAGTGTGTCGGGTTTCCGCGTCGAAGTCAATGGAGCCTTGAAGAAAGATGCTGCAGGCGACCAGGAGGAAGATGTCCGGAGCGATCCAAGGGTGGATCGAGGAAGATGGAGACCTGAAAGCAGAGGGGACAGTGTTCATCACTAGCCAGTGACCGGTGTGGAACCAGGAAGGAACCAGATGCTGTTGTCGCGATCAGGTGAAGAGTGGACGCTTGACTCTGCAGCCACGTGGACCAGGAGGTGTCTTCGACGACCAGGATGGAGGCACGAGCTGTCCCACGCAGGCTCTCACTGTCGGCGGTGTCTGATCCGGATTCGGAGTCAACAGGCCTTGGCAAAGGCAACCCACGCGGTGAGTGAAGATGGCGTCTGGTGCGGACCAGAAGGGTCCGGGGTGCTTCTCTTTTGGAAGGAAGCAAGGGCCAGTCTGGAGACCCAAGACCAGCGGTGTAGATTTCTTGGGTCGTCTAGGAGGCCACTAGCCAGCCGGCAAGTGACCAGACAACGCGTCGAGTAGCAATCAAGCAAAAGGGCCCCACACAGATCTCGTGGATGCTGGAGGGCTGGTCTTCTGTGCAGGAGCTGCTCGGGGCTGGGGCTTCTCAATCCCCAAAGCACTTACTCGAGGATGCCTCTGTAGTCGTGCTGGAAGCGAAGTGCAGTTTCTTCAAGATGGCCGGTCCCACCTGTCTCGTCGCACCCACGGATCTCAGCTGTGCTGCAGATGTGGGTAGAGGTCGGAGAGGTCTGGAAGTCCGGGTCTCGTCGGGCTCTGAGGTCTGGTTCCGGCAGGAAGGAGATTTTCTTCAGTCTTCTGTGGAGCAGAACGTCGAAGTCCAGAGTTTCTTCTTTGTAGTTTCAATTCAGGATAATCTAATTTGGAATAAGACCAGCTCCTACATTTATCCTGCTAAAGGGGAATGTACTATGACTAGGTCCCTCCTATGGGTGGGACCAGGAAGGGTGGTGGTTACACCCCCTATCCTTTGTCCCCGGTTTCGCGCCAGAGCTGGGGCTGGAGTGCCCCAGCAACTGGTTTGAACCGGTGTATGCACAGGGACATGTCTCATTCCTTTCAGCCTGTCCTACCTCAATACACAAAATCCTGTCTGGGGTGGTGCTAGCACCTCCCAAGGCAGGAAACCCTTTGTCCAGGCCTCCGTTGCTGGAAGGACTCCCAGCAGCAGGAGGTCAGACTCGTGTCTGTGGTGGCAGCATCCATTTTGTGATGCTAAGGCTCGGGTTAACTTTAACCGGGGTTACAGTTACATACATGTTATCCCTCTAGAAGGGTGGAATGCTACCCCCGTTGCCAGAACTGGCGAGGGGGTAGTATTCCAAAGCGTATGACATCTTACACGACATGTTTTGATAATGTTATACCAAAGTTAGCAATAACCGCGAGGATTATAATGCACTTAAGAGTATATGGTATAGCGTTATCATTGAACAGCTATAAGGACATGGTTCCGAAAGCTGCAGACAGGCTCAGCTCATGCTAGAGCACCATCTCACATAATTCCAAGCACTCTGCCTTCAGGATTGATAAGGCCTGCCATAGGAGTGACTTATAGGAATCTATGTGTCCATTTTGGGGTTAGATATAGGTATACTATATCTATAGCAAAGGGTGATTACACCACCTTGCCCCAGCTGTGTTACCAGCCAGTTGTGTCTGTTTAGATGGCCAGCCAGGGGGTGGCATAATACATGCTGCAGCCCCTGGCAGGCGTTGGGTACACTTATGCCCTGGGTACCTATGGTACACTGTACAAGGACTTCTAAGAGTGACCCAGTACCAATTGGTAAATGCACCTAAAGTACATGTGTGTCAATTTAGAGAGAGAACAGCGAGGCTGTGGGTCTGATTAGCAGGCCCACAGCCAGGGAAAGTCGTAAACCAGTGAAGCAAAAAGCAAAAATCTGGGGAGACCATAGGATTGCAGACCCTACTCTCCTACACTTACCTTCAATGGCGTTGTTGGCGCGATGGTCATACGATCCGGTCGTGCATGGTAGCAGGGACAAGTGAGAGTGCGTCAGTTCAGGTTAAGTACTCATTGGGGCTGGCGCGCCAGATTGAGTTAGGTGCAGTCGACACTGAGGAGGTGACTGTAAGGTCTGTCTCTGCTGTGAATGGCGGCGGCCATTTTGGAGTGGGAATAGTATAATATTGAGTGATGGTGAAACCAAGGGATTCGTGTGAAACAGGAGTGCCGGGTCGAGGATTAAGCGAAGTGAGGGCTGTGACATGACAAAGTGACATACATTTGCATTGTAGTTAGCATATTCCATACTGAGTTATATTTTGAATCGTGTCGTGTTTTTTACACAGCTCCTCTTAGTCTGAATCAAGACATAATTCACACGATTCTGCGTGCTGAAGGTTTGTAATCAAAGCAAGGAGGTCCAGTCTTCGGTCCTGTTCAGACCTTGCCTTATAGAGTCAAGCAGAATTATTGTTCTCAGTTCAGCCCTGTTCAGTAGTTGTGCCATGTTACCTCCTCTAGGAGGTAATTTCAATGTTTGTAAGACCGTCCACCTGATGTCGTCCTCACTGTGGTTGGCCTCCAGGTAGTGGTCCACTAGTGGGGCGTTAGGTGTCTTGCATCTGATACGACTCCTATGCTGGCAGATTCTTGTTTTCACCTTTTGGGTTGTTTGCCCCACGTATACTTTCAAACAAGGGCATTGTATCAGATAGATCACGTTGATAGTGTTACAGTTTGAAAAAGTCTGGCATTTGATTGTGACATTATTAAACGTGAAACTTTTCCCTTCAATGGTAAAATTACAAACATTACAACACCCACATTTTGAATGACCCACAATGGGGGACAGACTCATTGTTTAATTATAAGATATGAATGTCAGCAGCCCTACATGCCAAGAACAGATGCATACTGGTAAGTAGCATTTTCCTTCTTTTCCGCTTTGCGCTGGCGTTGCGACACAGGGAGGGCCCTACGGGTGTTAATCTGTCCCGCGCTGCATCCGAAATGTTTTTGTTAGTGTAACTTCAACTCTTCTGCCGGATCCCTCTCGTTTTATTGCTCATTGTTCCAACCCCTCTTTGTTGCCTTTCCTCCGGAGCAGACCCCTCCCACCTCACCATGGCCGTGCGCCTTTATGTATTTAATAACAGCATCGGTTTCACTTAAGGCGCATCTGCTTAGAGTGTTTTTTGTGAGATTTTCTACAAAGCAGACCTCTCCCACCTCCTGACACCTTTATTTATTTAATAACAGTGCCGCATTCCGACCCCTCCCACCTCCCAACACAGCATGGCCGTGCGCCTTTATTTATTTATTAATTGTGACTGTGTGCTTCGAAAAATGTTCTTAGCTTGCCTCCAAAACAGATCCATTGGATCTCTGACAAAGCACCTTTTATTTATTTAATAACCATGCTGCTTTCTCTTTGGGCTCATCTGCTTGTAGTGTTATTTGTGGGATTTCCTCCAAAGCAGACCCCTACCACACCCCCGACACAGCATGGCTGCACGCCTTTATATATTTAATAACAGTGCCTGTGTGCTTAAAACTTGTTGCTTGTCTTTCCTCCAAAGCAGACTCTTCCTACCTCTGACACAGCATCGCTGTACCCCTTTATTTATTTATTAACCGCTCCGCATTCAGACCCCTCCCTCCTCCGACACAGCATGGGCGCGCACCTTTATTTATTTATTAGCTGCGCCCACGTGCTTCATAATTATTTCTTGCCTTTACTGGAAAGCAGACCTCTCACACCTCCGACACAGCATGCTTGTGCTCCTTTATTTAGTAAATAACAGCGCCGCTTTTACTTTGTGCTCATCTGCTTGGTGTGTTGCTTGTGGGATTTCCTCAAAAGAACACCTCTTCCACCTCCCAACACAGCATGAACGTGCACCTTTATTTATTTATCAACAACACTGTTTTTATTTTAAATTTAAGGGCTTGAGTTGAGAGCTGCGCTTCAAAACTCTCAGCTCCTATTTCTCTGCAGCGCCATGTAACTCCGCCCCTGTTGTTGGTTGCTTCCCCTGCAGCTCTCACTTCAGAGGGGCTGTGGTTGCGGACTTCGATCCACTCCTTAATTGTTGCCGTTAATACATTGTTAAGATTCAGATGGTAATGTCCCCACCTCCAGCATCTTGTGCAAAGAAGCTGCAGCCTGGGGCTCTACCTGCTTCTGCTCTGTGCCCAGTACATAGGGACTGAGGCTAGCCTGCTACTGCCTTCCACAGCTATCAGTAAGTGCAGGACATATTAACTTCCATGCATCCCGCAGCCCCTGGCTACGTGTCATAAAGTGCGCATCTCGGCAGTGCTGTGTGCTGCCTCACACCGCTCACCCCGTCAATCCCTGTGTGGTGTCCCCAGTATTAACGCAGTACTCACCCTAGCACATCCAGCACTATAAAATATTGCCATTCAGGCCAGCGCCAATAGCTCTAACTCTCGTATTTCAGCTAGACCCCCAGCCGTGACGCTTTACACAGAGCACATACAATCATGGCATCAATCTGTCTATGCTGCCTGCTTTTAAACCATGTTTCCTATACGTTTTCATGAAATGTACAAACTATTATTGCTTTGTGTTTATACACCACAGCTGTCGTCCCCGGGGCTCAATCATTATCAGACCAGTCTCGTTTTACACAACTTTTAATCCCCAGAGGCTGCTTATCTCACCACCATGCAAATACTTAAACTATGCCAGAGGAAACTCAATGTTTATAAGCTTAAAAACACTGCTTTAAAAAGATCTGAACTGCAAAGCCAAGGCATGCTCTCAGTTAGTATTTCAATTCAATTGCAAAGTCAGCTGTTTTACCTGCTACGTTTCTGCACTGCAAACAAAAAAACATAAGTTAAAAACATGATCATTTACAATGCCAATAGCTAACTTTTTCAAATGCGAGACCTATTGCATTGCAAATGCTTGTTTCAACTAGTAGTCACTTTTGCAGAGTGGTGGAGAAAGGGGGCGGTACCTCCAACTAGCTCTCGGGAATCCCACTGTAAGGGACTTACTGGTAGTAAATGGAGGGATTGTTGGCCTCCAAGGTCCCTCAGCAGTCAAGAGGATTTCATCCCTCACCAGTAGTTTACCAGGAGGCGCGTTTGCAGAGTGGTGGAGAAAGGAGACGTGGCCTCCGAAGCCCTCACAGAAATCCTGCTCTGTGGAACTAAATGGAGGTAACAGGAGGGGTAGTTGACCCCCCATTGACCCTTTGGAGCCAAGGGGACTTCATCCCCCAACCAGCAGTACCCAGGAGGCGCGTTTACAGAGTGGGTTCCGAAGACCTCTCAGCAGTCCGGCAGTGAGTGACTTACTGAAGATAACAGGAGGGGTACCTGACCCCCAAGAACCCTCAACAGCTAAGGGTACCTCATCCCCCAACTACTAGTGTACCAGTATGCTCATTTGCAGAGTGGTGGACAAAGGGGCCTGGCCTTCAACAGCCTCTCATCAGCTATCCCACTTTGTTGGGAATACTGGATGTAACAAGAAGTACAATTGGGCCCCCAAGGACCCTCTCGAGGAAAGGGGACTTAATTCCCCAACTAGTAATGCGCCAGGAGTCGCGTTTTCAGAGTGGTGGTAATAAGGGGTGTGACCTCCGGTGTCTTGCGTTTTTTTAAAACTTTTTTTCTTTAATAAGGGGAGTGTGGCCGCATGGCCCCCATTCCTTGGGCCATTTTCGGCCCCGGGGCCATGCCTTTACATTAATTAAAAAATATATATATAAGGGGAGGGGAGCCGGGGGGCCTCCTCCTGGGCCAATTTCGGCCTTGTGGGATCACATCTCCTAGGGCTCGGACTCTGTTGTGGGTGCCCTGGTCTCACTCAAGCCCGTTAACTTGTGGAAGAACAGATTTTTGACTGGAAAGTCGGAATGCAGGTATGATTCGTACTTATCTGAGGCCTGTTCCCTAAACTGTGGGTGTAATCCTTGAGAATACTGCTAATGTCGCCTGAGGCTTGAGCCGGGGGGTCACTCTTTTCTCTTGCTGTTACCTTTTAATTACTTATTTGTGAGCACTTGCCCTTTGTGTCCTCTCCCCCCTGCACTAGCGCGCGGATTGAGCGCGACGCTTGGTGTCTCCACCGATTTTGGGTGAAGACACTATTGTATCTTCATTTTATTTAATACTGGATTGCACTCACCCTACTTAGCGCTGCCTCCCCCAGAGGGTCCGGCCGATTTCTGGGCTGTTTCGACCTGGGGCACGGGCGGAGCTATTGCGGTGGCCATCTTGGGTAGGGCTATCCTCCTTAGGGGGCGAGAGTCACCGGTATAAAAACAGTAAAGGGACTAACTCGCGAGAATACTGCTAATGTCGCCTGAGGCTTGAGCCGGGCGGTCACTCTTTTCTCTTGCTGTTACCTTTAATTACTTATTTGTGAGCACTTGCCCTTTGTGTCCTCTCCCCCCTGCACTAGCGCGCGGATTGAGCGCGACGCTTGGTGTCTCCACCGATTTTGGGTGAAGACACTATTTTATCTTCATTTTATTTAATACTGGATTGCACTCACCCTACTTAGCGCTGCCTCCCCCAGAGGGTCCGGCCGATTTCAGGGCTGTTTCGACCTGGGGCACGGGCGGAGCTATTGCGGCGGCCATCTTGGGTAGGGCTATCCTCCCTTGGGGGCGAGAGTCACCGGTATAAAAACAGTAAAGGGACTAACTCGCGAGAATACTGCTAATGTCGCCTGAGGCTTGAGCCGGGCGGTCACTCTTTTCTCTTGCTGTTACCTTTTAATTACTTATTTGTGAGCACTTGCCCTTTGTGTCCTCTCCCCCCTGCACTAGCGCGCGGATTGAGCGCGACGCTTGGTGTCTCCACCGATTTTGGGTGAAGACACTATTTTATCTTCATTTTATTTAGTACTGGATTGCACTCATCCTACTTAGCGCTGCCTCCCCCGGAGGGTCCGGCCGATTTCAGGGCTGTTTCGACCTGGGGCACGGGCGGAGCTATTGCGGCGGCCATCTTGGGTAGGGCTATCCTCCCTTGGGGGCGAGAGTCACCGGTATAAAAACAGTAAAGGGACTAACTCGCGAGAATACTGCTAATGTCGCCTGAGGCTTGAGCCGGGCGGTCACTCTTTTCTCTTGCTGTTACCTTTTAATTACTTATTTGTGAGCACTTGCCCTTTGTGTCCTCTCCCCCCTGCACTAGCGCGCGGATTGAGCGCGACGCTTGGTGTCTCCACCGATTTTGGGTGAAGACACTATTTTATCTTCATTTTATTTAATACTGGATTGCACTCACCCTACTTAGCGCTGCCTCCCCGAGAGGGTCCGGCCGATTTCAGGGCTGTTTCGACCTGGGGCACGGGCGGAGCTATTGCGGCGGCCATCTTGGGTAGGGCTATCCTCCCTTGGGGGCGAGAGTCACCGGTATAAAAACAGTAAAGGGACTAACTCGCGAGAATACTGCTAATGTCGCCTGAGGCTTGAGCCGGGCGGTCACTCTTTTCTCTTGCTGTTACCTTTTAATTACTTATTTGTGAGCACTTGCCCTTTGTGTCCTCTCCCCCCTGCACTAGCGCACGGATTGAGCGCGACGCTTGGTGTCTCCACCGATTTTGGGTGAAGACACTATTTTATCTTCATTTTATTTAATACTGGATTGCACTCACCCTACTTAGCGCTGCCTCCCCCAGAGGGTCCGGCCGATTTCAGGGCTGTTACGACCTGGGGCACGGGCGGAGCTATTGCGGCGGCCATCTTGGGTAGGGCTATCCTCCCTTGGGGGCGAGAGTCACCGGTATAAAAACAAACGTCTATGACTCCGCGCAGCGGACGCGTTCAGCGGGCGCGCCGTACTCGCGCCGGAGTCAAGCCAGGGTCCAGCCCGTCTGCGCCCATCCGCGCACTGGCCGGGCGCAGGGCTAGGAACCCTGCTGGGATCGATAACAAAGGAAGTTATAGTAGACAGGAACTGTTAGCCCTAAAACCGATCTCCAGATGCGACCTTCATAAATTAGATCCCTCAGACTGGACAGGCCCGGTGAGTTGTCAGAATTGCCACTGTATTTTCTCGTGGTCTCTGGTTTCCGCCCTTTTAACACCCCATTATACTTTGAAGGCAGGCTTAATCAATGCTAGATCTTTGCCGAAGCATGCCCAGCATATTCAGGACCTTCGTATCGATGATAACTTAGATTGTCTCTTTATCACAGAGACTTGGCTTAAACCGTGGTGCACCCCCGACCTAGTACATGCCCTACCTCCAGGGTATGGTATTCAAAGGGTTGACAGAGGAAATGAACAACGGGGGGGAAGGAGTGGCCATTATATACAGAGACACACTTGGCTGTTCGGTGACAGAACTTCATGAGTTAAAAGATGCGGAAGGGATAGGCTTCTGTCTTAAAATTCATGATAACTTCTCTTTTGCTGGGGCACTTATCTACCGCCCACCTGGACCATGCACAGGTTTTCTGGGGAGTATTGGAGACGCGCTAAGCCCATTGATACTTAGATACTCTAATTTTACTATGTTGGGAGATATAAATATCCACCTAGAGTCCACAACGGAAGCATCGACTGCCTCCTATAGGGAAACCATGGGCGTACTGGGTCTCACTATTTGTGACACTGAAGCCACCCATGAGGCCGGACATACGATAGATTGCATTGCCACTAATTTAGACACTTTAACAACAGACCGCCCTAAACCACAAACGTGGACGGATCACGCACTAATCCCTTTTACGTTCCCTTTGGAGATTAATAGAAAGAATAAACATGTAGAAGACTGTAACCAGGCCAGGCGAAATGACTGGAAAGCAATAATGACCCACCCAGAACTAACTACAATGGCTAGAGAATGCAGACCTAAGCTAGTAGGACCACAAAATTTAAATACCTTTAGGGCCTGGATGAATGAACTGAAAGGTATGGCTGGACAGGGAAGAAGCAAAATTAGACGTGGGAAAAAGAAGAGGTCCGCCCCCTGGTTCGACCGAGAACTTAAAAATAAACAGGGGGAGCTACGAAGAGCTGAACGTAGCTGGCGGAAAAATTATCGCAGCATAGAACGTAGTAAATACAAAAAAATTAAGAGTGCGTACCACGCACTAATTAAACAGGCAAAAATGAAGTATTTTACGTCAGCAATAGAAACAGCTAATAGCAAACATAAAGCGATTTTTAAAATTGTGAATGATTTTAATAAACCTACGTGTCTAATGCAGGACATTCCGCCCTCACAAATGCTCTGTGACTCTATCGCAGACTTCTTTGAAGAAAAGGTTCAGGGTCTGACGAAGGACTTCGAGGTCCCCATACCAGGTTCAAAGAAAGAGGTCGACAATACTAGGCAGGATGTAACCCAACTTACAGCCTTTTGTACAATCAGCCTGGAGGAGACTGAGCGAGCAATTTTGGCAACAAAATCAGGATCACCATTTGACCCGTGCCCCATTGGACTCCTGCACCTCATTGCAGAAACTGTCAACCCAGTAATAAATGACATTGTTAATAATTCACTGTCTATGGCCAACGTCACCCCAGAGTGGAAACTGGCAGCAGTCAAACCACTACAAAAAAAACAACTCCCCGACCCTACTATACTTTCAAATCTACGTCCCATCTCACTACTTCCGGCACTGTGTAAAATCACAGAGGCGATAGTAAATAAACAGCTTACACGCTTTCTGGAAGATAGTGAAGCATGGCATCCTAACTAAACAGGTTTCAGGACTCAACATTCCACGGAATCAGCTCTCCTGTTCACTACGGAAACCATCCACTCAGCCCTAGATCAAGGTAAGAAGGCCGTCTTGATATTATTAGATCTGTCGGCGGCCTTCGACACGGTCTCTCATGTTATCTTAATAGACCGGCTAATAACATCTGGCATCACAGGCATAGCCCTGGAGTGGATAAAGAACTTCCTAAGTGACAGGAGACAAGTGGTGACCTTGGGGGAATTCCGTTCCAGTGAGAAACCACTGTCAACTGGAGTGCCTCAAGGTTCCAGGTTGAGTCCGGCATTGTTCAATGTCTATACCGCACCTCTGATAAAGTTGATATCGTCATTCGGCATGGATGTAATAGCATATGCCGACGATACACAACTTGTCCTGGTAATGGATAAAGATAACCAGGTTTGGGAGGAAAAACTCAAATGTTGCCTAACGGCCACCTTTGACTGGATGCGGAGAAACCACCTAAAATGCAACACAGGCAAAACTGAGATCATGCCAATAGGCCCAAAAAATGATTTCATTCCCAGACTATGGTGGCCCGAGAAGGCAGAAATACCGCCTCACACCACCATCTCGGCCCGCAACCTTGGGGTACACTTTGACGCCGACCTGTCCTTCAAACAACAGGCAGCAAAAGTGGCAGGCACCTGTTTTGGGGTGATAAAGGGGCTCAGGAAGTTCTTTGACTTGCTGCCCTTTGAAGCAAGGAAAACAGTTACGGTTGCATTAGTGACATCACGTATTGATTATTGCAACAGTCTGCATGCTGGCACCAATAAAGCGGTCACCCAGATGGTACAGCATGCGGCAGCAAGGCTGGTTTTAAAATGGCTGAGAAAATCCTCGGCAACCAAAGCTCTTAACGCATTACATTGGTTGCCTATAACAAAAAGGGTCTTGTACAAAGTGCTTGTAATTACCTTTCGAGCTGTCCACGATTTAGGCCCTCTATACCCAAGAAAAAAATTTGTAAGATACTGTCCAACTCGAGCATTACGATCCTTAAATGCCAACCTATTGACCGTTCCAGGGTTCAGACTCAAAACCCGAGGGGGCAAATTCCTGGCGGTACTAGGGGCAAAAGCGTGGAATGTCCTCCCCCCACACCTAAGAGCACTGGACAAGGAACTAGATTTCCGCAAACAATTAAAAACCTGGATTTACAACCTTCCAGACATAACTGCCAGAGCTCTAGTGTGATTCCGGTCCTGGTTAAACCAAGCTGTAAGGTAACATCTGACATCAGGTTGACTATGCAGGGGCGCCGAGATGCTCCTTGGAGCGATTGTAGCGCGGAATAAATGGGCAATTACATTACATTACAACCAGGAAGGTTTCGAGGCATGTTTTGAATACAGCGACAGCATCGCTTTAACAGAGAACCAGTATATTCTCCACTTTGGAACATAAAAAAGAAAAAGTCCAGAGAAAATAAATATGGTGGCCAAAACTTTGAAATAAAGAAATACTTGAAAACCCCTGCAGTTTATTTAGAAAATCAGAAAAGCCCTCATGAGAATCTAGGTATTGATTTCCCTTGATTCGAAACGCGTCAGCACTTCTAATCAGACAAAGAATCATCATTCTGTCCTCAAACAGTTTGAATCAAATTTGCTTTTTGATTAAATATGTTATTAATGTTCCATTGCTCCTATTGATTTCAAGGATTTGGTCTTATAAGTTTGATAATGATTCACAAATTTTGTAGTGTATTGAGATCATAAGTATCTGATTTGTTTTATGTAAAATTGTGTATTTAGATGTAGGTTGTTGAACATATGTCTTAATGAATATGTGGATCTGAAATGGATGGTTGTAAATATTTTGTAGAAGTGTTTGTATATATTGTATAGAAGAGTGAATTACGTTTTTCTTTACTCTTTCCTTTTCACATGAAAAATGTAATGAAAAAGAAAAAAAACGTTTTGAAAATAAAAGGTATAAATCAAATACCGGTACAAACCCAGAAATACTTGCGTTTGGCCTTTAAGCAAAAAGTGTAAATAAGAAAGTGTGGTTTAGGCAATCTTGTTATTGACTGGTCTCACCCAGGGCACCCACTTGACAATGATGAAGAGCCCAGGGGGAGCCTCAGGGTACCCTCGCTCCCAGCTGGCTCCCCACCTCCAGCCCCTCCTACAATCTTTACTTTAGCCCCGGGGAGCTGGTGGTCCCTGGTGCTGGGGTTTGCACAACGGACCCCCTCCATTATATTATTTGAGCACCGGTTAGGTGACGGTAGCCAGAGCTGTGGGATTGTCCTGCTCCCCTTCCCCTCCCCACACACACAGTTCTATGTTAATTGCCCCAGGGAGGTGGCTGTCCCCGGAGCTATGAGTGGGGTCTGCCTGGGCCCCCGATAAATTAAAGTTAAAGCCCCTGGGAGGTGGCGGTCCCGAGGGCTGCAGGGGGAGTCCGTGCTCCTCTGCTTTGTTCATACATAAAGTTGCGGGAGATGGCGGTCCCCATGGATTGCAGGGGAAGCCATCAGTTTATTATTGTTTGCTCCTCGGAGGTGGCAGTTCCCAGGACGCAGGGAATTGGCCCACCCAGGAGCTTCCCATAAAAGACGCGCAGGAGCCAACGAGTATTGTTTATTTTCCCCCTTATTTTGCTGCGGGTTCACCCACAAATTCGCAACAAAGTTGAATGAAATAAAATACTTTTTACCTCCGGCGGGGTCCCTGTCTTTGAGAATTTCATGAAGATTCGTCAAGCGACGCCATAGTCATTGGCCAAAACACGCTTTTCCTATTGAAACTTTGGTCCTAACTTTAACTACCTACTAGCTTCTATATTATATATCTCAAAATGTGATTTACCTTAGTATGGGACTAAAATGCCCACAAGGCCGGTACGTGCAAACATAATTGGAAAAACTAAAATAAGCGGTGAACTAAGCTCGCTGAGTCTTAAAAATAACACAAAGGTTGTGCTAATCGAAGTACAGGAGACTGGTAAAATGCAAAAGAGATAGGTAATGCATAATGAAATTAGAATATGAGCATAACAGAATTTTGATTAATAAGGGCCTGACATTGAGAAAGCACTAGTGACTCTATGATACATGATTCTATGATTAGTTGTGATTGACCATGGTTTAATATTGTATTAAGCGGTTACAAGATGGTGCTACCTTTACCTGTTATGAGCATGTCCTTTTTTACTGTTTATGACATGTTACACAAATGGTTTAAAATGGTGGAGATTGTATACGGTCAGCATCATGACCGAAACGTGTTGATGCAATTTCTTCTGTGTGAGCATTAAACATTTGCAAACTTATCCTGCAGCGGAGTGCCGTGGCATTCTTTAACCTAAGGGAACCAGTTTCACTGGAGATACATATTTATGCTTAATGGCATGTGTGGCTGTAAATACACATGCTCTGCAAACTCCTACCATCTAATGTTGGGTTTGGAGTTGTGCAAGTTTTTCTTCGAAGAAGTCATTTGAGTCCGGAGACAGAGTGATTCCTCCTCTCGGAAATATTGTGCATAAGCATTGACTCTTTTGTTAGATTGTTTTCTCTCCGCCGTCGGGTTAGGACGTGTGTGCCTCTACCCCCTGTTTCGACTACTTTTGGTATGATTCTTCGGTTCTTTACTATATTTTATGGTAATGTTTTCAATCGTGCTCTTCCATTCTTCGCTGCTCTCGAATTTCATTGGTTCAGACTTCGACCGACCCATCCTATGGGGCGCCCAGTCTCGGGCATACTCACAAGTTGACACTACACTAGACAAAATGAAAAAGGACATTGACACTGCTAAGGCCAGAGGGTCCTTTTGTCGCTCAGGCTGTAGGCGTGCTTCTAAATCCACCATTTCTACTTCCCAACAAAAAAAGGCCAATCTTCCTACGATAATGGGCTATTTTAGAGGTCCCTTCAGAGGCGAAAACAGCAAGGGAAGAGGCAGGTGTGCCTCCGCTCATGGAGCAATACCCACTGAAAAACAGTGACATCTCAATCAATACATTCTATCAGAATATTTCCCTATGGTGACTATCGGAAGTAATTCCACTTCTTCAGCAGGGCAACTTTCTGGCAACACTGGACCTAAAAGTCGCCTATTTTCATATACTGATCAACCCTGCCCACCGCAAATACCGATTGGTCATAGCAGGCAAACATTACCAATTCAAGGTGCTTCCATTTGAGGTGACCACAGCATCTTGAGTTTACACAGTGTTTGGCACTGGTTGCAGCACACCTGCAAAAACAAGCGTTAATTTTTTACATACCTGGACGCCTGGCTTATTAAATCCAGTACCCACCTACAATGCCAATAGTACAGTCAGATGACAGTAGTCTACTTCACAAACTAGGGTTCACTATAAATGTGTCCAAGTCTATTCAACCCCTCCAAATTCAACCTTACTTGGGAGCAATACTCAACATACAAATAGGATTAGCTTATCCCAATCCCAGCAGAGTCCAGAACTTTCAAGTAACTGCCACAGTTACAACCAAACATATCTTTCACAGTACAGACTGTGATGTGTCTGCTTGGGATGATGGCCTCTGGCATTGCCATAGTGCCCCACGCGAGGTTGCACATGTATCCCCTTACAGCAATTTCTAGTTTGCTCTTGGTCTCAATCACAGGGTCGCCTTCAAGATCTAGTGTTGATAGACCGCCTTCCTCGCCGTTCTCTGCAATGGTTGAACACCAACAACCTGGTAAAAGAACTGACTTTTCTGGACGCTATTCCTCACCTCACTCTCACCTCAGATGCATCAGAGATGGGTTGGCGTGACCATCTACTAGACCTCACAGTACAAAAACAGTGGGATGCCAAACATCGATCCCTACACATCAACTACTTGGAATTTTAGGCAATCTTCCGAGCACTGTGGCCTTTTGTTCCTCACCTGTCTCACATGGTTGTCTTAATCCGGATGCACAATATGACGGCCCTATATTATCTACAAAAACAGGGGCGGGGACACCGTCTCCTGAACTGTTACACCTATCTCAGACCATATGGAACTGGGCGCTTAATCACCACATCCATCTGCCGGGGGCTGACTATGATTTTGGAGGCCTGCTCAGCAGGATGCACCAACGGACCCACGAGTGGGAACTTCACCTACAAGTCCTCCTTCCCTAGTTCCAAATGTGAGGGTTTTCTCAAATAGATCTTTTCGCCACAGCCGAAAAGGCTAAAATGCCCAAACTTCGCCTCCAGGTACCCACACCCCCTATCCAAGGGCAACGCACTGTGGATGAGTTGTTCCGGGATGTTTGTCTACGCTTTTCCACCTCTCCCTCTCATTCAGTTTCTGGTTAGGAGACTCAAGAAAACATCTCTCACTATGATCCTTGTAGCACCCAATTGGGCACGTCAGCCCTGGTTCACAACACTACTAGATGTCTCAGTAGTTCCACATGAGAAGCTCCTCAACAGACCAGGCCTTCTCACTTATAATCAGGTACAAATCAGACATCCAGAGCCCAAGACTCTCAATCTAGCAGTTTGGCTCCTGAGGCCATAAAGTTTGGCTCTCTCAATTTACCACAGGAATGCATTCTCAAGTAAGCATACAACTAGAGCTTGTTATGCTGCAAAATGGAAACGTTTTGTTTGCTTCTGCCAACCCAAAAAAGTGATCCTATAAAAGCCCCAGTGCCAGACACTCTTACTTACTTCATTTGTAAAAGGCTAATTTAGCCTACACATTCATTAGGTAATGGCTACCTATCTCAAACAATATACAGCATCTCTCACTATTCTAAATCCCAGTCATTAAGGCATTTATGGAAGGTCCTAAATGAGTCATTCCTCCTCTGGTTCCTCCAGTTCCCTCTTAAACCTTTAACATTGTTCTGATCAGGGTTCCCCCTTTTGAGCCTCTTCACTCGCGCCCCCCTTCAGAAAGTGGCATTGTTAGTTGCCATTACCTTACTAATACTAACAAAAAAGGGCTAGCTCTAATCAGTAAGGCTGAGCCTGTTAGACAACCAAACAAAGAAATGTGCCAATACTGATAGGATCATTTAGCACACCTAATGGCATCCACAAAAGAAAAGAAATTCAAAAATGGGAGTTGCTATTTAATAGCTATTTATTTTAATCAATTTTGAAAATACCAAACATGAAACTTAGTACATTATAAATTGAGAAATTGCAGACGCAAAGTTAAGAAATAGGACACAATAAAATACAATCTCAATCACCACTTCAAAAGTCACACATATCACAGTCATCCCACTAGCATTCACATTCAGACATTCAAACAGGAAATGCAAAGATAATTCCCCCAATCCTGGTAGAAATATATACCCGTGGGGGAAGTCAAACAGGTCTGCTCTAATTACAACAGAAATTACACAAATATTTTCAATCAGTAACCAACTGAAATGATTTTGTCACGGTCAATGCTATTCAGAACACAATTTTAGTGAAAATAATATACAGAATATTCACGTGCAAAGCAAGTTAGCACAAGAACAACAAGAGTAGCAGACCGGAGAAAAAAGGCCTACGCGTTTCAAATCCCTATGACTCAAAGGGGGATTCTCCTCAGGGCCAGAAAGCGTTCTGAAAAGTAGAAAGAAACAGACACTAAGTGGAAATTCTTTGTCTGAAATACAAGGACACTAGAGAGCACTACTACACCACCATGTCACATCACTTACCCTCATTAGTAGGTGCAAAGATGAAGACTCCTGGCGAAGTAAGAAAAAGAAGAGACAGAAAAGACAAATGCCTGGTGTCAGTAAAGAAAGTAATTTGTAACCAATATAAAACCACATAAACAAGCTTGTCCAAGCGCAATATTTTTCGATGGCTGGTGAACATTATTTTACCTTAAAATCGATGCAGTATCAACAGCTGCTGAAAAGGTGAAATCTGATCGAGCACGCGAAATCTGGGGAAAAATAAGAATTGGTATTTATGACCAACTCCTTATGTAGATGGCAGAGCAAGAGGCAGGGCGCACTTCAGCTCAGACTCGCTCTTACCAGCTGTTCCTGTAATGGAAAACATGGCCGCAGACGGGGGCTGGAAGTACGCTGTAGATGATTCCGGCGCATACAGCTGGAACGCTGTCCTATGCCCACTCTGTAAATGCAAGGAAAAGTGGTGTTAAACCACTGTGGAGCTCATAAACAGTAGAGCCAAAACCCCAGGATGACCGAGATGACGGGGCTTACCGGGGCTGGTTGAATCTTCCGAGTTAGAAGGGCGGCGTTCTGAGAGCACTAATCTCTAACGCATGCGTAGTCGGAATGAATCCGTCAAACGAGTGAACTACTACTTTTGAACCACAGTGCTGGGTCAAGGGCCACCCCGCAAAAGGAGGGGCCTGGCTGAATTCTAGTTCTTTATGACAGGCAATATTGAGCACGATGTTTGCTACAGCATTTAGTCGCTATGTGAAATAAACATCAGATAGGAAGACTAGAAGGGGGCGCTGCGTCTACGGCCAGTCCGCAACACACCACCTATGGGGTAGTCTCAAGGTGAACACAAAAAATAAAAATAAATGGTGAATGAAGTAGAAGGTTCCGCGTGTATGAAACAGAATGACTTATAGTTTGTACATTTCAGACAGTTCATTAAGACCTGTTGTGGCCGTATCAAATTTGACAATGAGGAGTGCCTCCCTTTTGGATAGTTTGGAGTCCCAGTCCCCACCAAGTGGGTCTTTTTCGACCTTGGAGATGATAGTCTATTTTAAGTCACTGATTTGGTGGTTCAGTCTATTCCAGTGATTGACCAATGGTGCAGTTTCCACTTTATTTTTGATCCTTGATTTATGTTGGGAGATTCTCTGGCGAGCCTCTTGGTTGGTTTTACCAATATATAGGAGTCCACATGGACATGTGATCCCATAAACGACGAACTTAGACTTGCAGTTGCTGAACGTTACGTGTTTCCACGAAATGCCATTGTGTTGGAATAGAGACCCTTCTGTGGTGGTGTCTCAACATAGGTATGTGCCACATTTGTGGTGCCCTACTATGTGGGTTAAACCCATCATTTGTCGTAACGTGCGTTGTTTTTCTTGCGTAGTTGCAGCTCTCACCACATAATTGGCGATGCTGTTTTCCTTTTTGAATGCAAAAAGGGGTGGCTGGTTCAGGCTTTCATCCAGATTTTACTAAGGCATGCTAGTGAGCTCCAGGCTTTAACCTTTAAAGTACCATTCTTCCAAATACATAGAGACAAATTGTTTCTTCGTTTCACCCAAATCAGTCCATTGAGCTCCCATTCTCTTTCCCTCACCCTGATTCAGTTGAAGAAAGAGCTCGTCTTAACCCTAGATGTAAAAAGAGCACTCATATTCTACATGGATAGAACAAAAACTTTCATGAAAACAAAGCAAATCTTTGTAGCCTTTTCTTCACCTCATAAAGGCAACCCATTATCCAAATTGGTCATAGCCAGATGGATAGTCAAATGTATTCAGCCTTGCTACATTGAAGCCAAAAGACCTTTACCTGTTACTCCCACAGCACATTCCACTCGTAAAAGGAGATCCACTATCGCCTTTCCAGAAAATATTCCCGTGGCTGACATTTGTAAGGCAACAACATGGTCTACCCCACACACATTTACCAAACACTACTGTGTGGATGTTTTAGCATGACAACAGGCCACTGTAGGTTAGGCAGTCCTACATACCCTTTTCCAAGCTACTGTCACTACCACAGGCTAGCCACTACTACTTAGGAGGCATTGCTTTACAGTCTGTGTAGAGCATGTGTATCTACAGCCACACATACCATTGAGCAGTTTGTTAATTACCATCTAAGCATCTGTTGGTGGCGTGTAGTACTGTAGATTCACATGCGCCCTCACTCCTCCCCGGACGCCTGTGGCCATTGTAGTTCCAAAACATACTTGTATGATGCATTTACATTTAGCATGGACATTGATTTATTTACACATTCTTTACACTTCTTACTCAACTGCCTGCGGGGGAGCAGTCTAACAAAGGAGTCGCTACTCATACACAATATCACCGAGAGGAGGAGTCACTCTGTCTCGTGTCACCGAGAGGAGGAGTCACTCGGTCTCGTGACTCGAAAGACTTCTTCGAAGAAAAACAACTTGCACAACTCCAAACCCAACACTAGATGGCAGGAGTATAAAGAGCATGTGATTCTACAGCACTACACGCCATTGAACAGATGCTCATTGAACTTATGTCAGTGACATAATCTTACATTTAGTGATCCAGGTATGGCCCCAAAGCAATGGATATCTGTAGCAAGACATTGGAGAACTCTCTAGAGTCATGGTATCTGCAGTCTAGGAAGATGATCTTCACAGACCAAAGTAGTTTCATCCGACAAATTCAGGGCTGCCACCAGTACGAGACATACTGAAAATGGAGGTAGACTGACATTACTACCCTCACCAAAAGTGTAGGAAAAGAAGAGGTCCCTCTCTGGATACACATAACCGTGCTCTTAATTATGTTCCCCCGGGGCATGACTCTATGACAATGAGGTAATTGGTTCAACTACAAAACTCTCTCCTCAGATATACCCACAATTACCAACATTTGTAGTCTTCAAGGGGCGCTAGAGGGCGCACGCAGTATGGCCGCACTGATGTGCGGCTCCTGCGTTCTGGAACTATGATCCTGCACTTATCCTGAGCAAAACATTATTTTTATTGCCAATATAGGGTGGCATTGAAAGAACTGCCCCCAATATACACTCAGAGAAAGTTTCAGGGAGATCGCTGCAGCTAAACGGAAGATACGATCGACTGCAGACTGGACCGGTCCACGAGCTGGTGCAGCGACGTTCTGCCGCGCGGCTAACGAGAGCAAGAGAGACCGGGGCTTCACACGTGGAGTACAGGCCGCGCGCCCGGAGCGCAGAACTGAGACCTACCGCGATTGCAACAGGATTGGCAGTTCCATCGGAGGCTGCGATAAACTGGGAAGCGATGTACACAATTGAGGTGCGGCGGCGCTGGGCGGAGTATGGGGAGCCATCCTATGCCGGAGTTAGAGAGGAAGGTAACGCGGGAACAGTCAAGTGCAGGAACGGACGGCGCGTTGGAAGGAGATCGGCCCGATTTGACCAAAGGCGCACCATCAGGGGGACGGGGTACACGATCGGAGGTGAGGCGAGTGAGTGGTGTTCTACGGGGGAGATACTGTGCGCCCTCCCTCCAGGACTTCCCTCTTGACTGGTGGGAAGACCGAGCGGCGTAAGGAACACTGCCATGGAAGCTGATAACGGGCAGCTGGGACAAGCATTATTTCAAGCCCCCTGAGTGTCGAAAACGGGACACGGCGGGCGTGTGCAGCCTGGAGTATAAGCAGTGGTGTAAGCAGGGAGCAAGAAACGGAGCAGAGTCCAAACATTGGGCCTGACACACGTGGGCCTGGGACTGACAGCTCTGTATCCCAGTGGAGGTGGGCACACACCAAGGGGTGACTCGGGAGCAAATGGAGAGTATCACCCCTCGCTCGGACACCAGGAGATAGAGGGTGGCTCAGGAATATTCGTGCTGTTACAGACTTTCCCCTTCAGGCTGCCTGCCTGTGCCCTGCTGTGGATGTGCCTAGAAATATAAATGCTCCTGTGCTATGAATGAGGGTTTCCTGAGTGTCTCTGAATGCTGCAGGCGTTTCATCAGGGGTGTGTGCACTGAAAGAGTTTGATCTGCGCAGATGGCTGCTGCTTGAACGATAGAGGGAACAGTGCTACGTTGCTGAACTGAGTGGAAGTCCAGGACGCACAGGAGAGTAGCAGAGACACTTCTTGCACAGGAGAGCTAAGCCACCATAGAGCCATCTCAGGTTGGTGATCGCCATAGCTGCTGGACGGAGAGCTGTAAAAGACTGCTGAGGAGTCGGTGGAGTGACAGAAAGGGCTAGCACGCTGCAACGAACATGGGGAAGCCTGACACGAGGCAGCCAAAACTGAACTTTGAGGGGGCGAAGAAAAGGAATAAGCCCTTGCAAGGTGATCAAGACTTGGAGACTCAGATGACATCCAATGGCGAAGCCGCGTCGCAGCTATCGGACATCAATAACATACTACAGGAGATACGACAGGGATTTGCAACAGTGGTGGACAAAGTGGATCGGATGTCCTCCAGAATGGATGCTATAGCCCAAAGGCTAGATAGCCACGAGGATCGCCTCAAGGAGGCGGAGCACCGGATCTCTGATGGGAATAACATCACGGCGAGTCACAGCACGCAATTGGCAAGAATGGACAAACTGCTGCGGGCAGTGGCAGCGAAGAACGAGGATTTGGAGGCCCGCAGCAGACGCAACAACATACGCGTAGTAGGTGTGCGGGAATCGACCAACACTGGTAGAATGGAAGACTACATAGAGAGGTTGCTCTCGGAAACTATTGGCAAAGAGGCGTTCTCCCAGTTTATAGTGGAACGGGCGCAGAGGTCACTTAGTCCCCGGCCAGCGCCAGGTAATCCCCCGCGTCCCATCATAGCCAGGCTACTGAACTACCGCGATCGCTACGTGGCCCTCCGTGCGGCTAGACAAAAACAAACGCTGATATATGATGGTGTCGCTTTCTCATTATACCCGAACTTCACTCCCATTGTACAGGAGGAAAGGCGGAAATTTGTAGAAGTTGAGAAGAAATTGAGAATGGCGCAAATTGACTATGCCCTACTTTACCCAGCAAAACTCAGAGTGACGCACCAAGGGAAGCAAACATTTTTTACGAATCCGCAACAGGTGGAAGATTTTCTTCGCACGATGCGGCGTGCAAAGCTGAATGGAGATGGTCAAGGGGCGTCTCAGCAGAATGCACGGAATGACGACTACGAAGATATGGAATAACTATCCCCCAGATCAATTACAAGTTGTCGAATGGCGTTGCATAAATGACTATGATGTACTGGCGATCAGAGTATAGACCTAAGAAGGTGTATCCTGTATTGGCTTGATTGCTCCTCAGGTAATAATGTTCCAGACTCTGCTTCCACACCCTCCTGAGAGGTACGGCTAGATGTCGGAGGGGGTGTAAATGGAGCAGAGAGACTGCGTAGCTCTTTAGATTTGACCCCCGAGGGTGTTCCCCAACAGGTTGTTCTGACACACTATTGGGGACGAGAGTAGTGGTGTGTCTGTTGCAGTTACGGGAAGAGGGAGGGGGGTGGGAACTAGATGCTGGCAAGAATGGGTTGCTTCAGTGGGAGGGGGAGGGTAGAGGGTTAAGTTGGAATGTTCAGTTTGCAAGACGAGAAATATACACAGATTTAGGTTATCGATGGGGGGAGGGGGATGGTGGGGAGACCTATGGGAACCATTGGGGATTGACCCTGTTTGAGATACACTTGCATATTGTTGAGTACCAAGGAGTATTAATGCTGTTGTACATGCTATGCGGAATACGAGTGAATGAAAATGCAAATAGAGTGACAGTGTATGTGTGGGTTCTATGTTGGATGCGTTGTCTTCGGAGGCAATGTTGTGATTGTGATATAGAGGAATGATATGGCGGGACAGGTCGGGAATTTTGAGTTACATATCCTGTCTTGGAATGTAAGGGGGCTTAATGATGCACGTAAATGCAGGAAGGTATTGGAGTACCTACACCCTCAGTCGCAGACTGCATTTGTTGCTTGCTGGGCGTCAACACAAATATTGTCCTCTTATTCCTCATATGCTAGAGGGGTTGCTATATTGATAAGGCAGGATGTTCCATTTGCACAGGTGGGATCAATGTTAGATCCGCAAGGACGATATGCTATTGTCTGGGGGAGGATGCATAGAGACACGATCACGATTGCCAACTGCTATGCCCCTAATGTAGATACCCTGGATTTCTTTGCCCTGTTATGGGGGGAAATAGTTAACATAGGGTCTCAGCACGTAATATGGGGGGGGGGGTGATTTTAATGTCAGTTTGGTCCCTGCGGTGGACAGAATGGAGGGAGCTGCGCATTATCATGATAGATTCCGAGAGGTACTGGTTGACTTACTTGCAGAAGGCGAATTGGTAGATGCCTGGAGGAAACTACACCCCCATGACAGGGAGGGAACGCACTTTACATCTTATACCGGGTCATGGGCACGGTTAGACTATTGTCTTTTATTTAGGGGGTTGATGGCTCGGGTGGTGCGGGTTGCACACCTACCGCGTACATACTCTGATCATTGTCCAGTGAAACTCACACTCAAGGTACCTGGGCTTGATAGACTACGGCCTACATGGAGGTTGCAGCCGAGGGCATTTCTGGATTTGGTGTTTCGCACAGAATTGGAGGAGGAGATTAAGGATTTTTTCCTAAGAAATATGGGATCTGTGGATAGCATTGAAGTCATATGGGAGGCATTCAAGGTCACCATACGTGGCTTTTGCATCTCAAAGAGCTTTGGAGTCCTGCGGGATATCCAACGCACGTTGACTACTCTTGAATGTGAGCTAAAGGCGCTCGAGAAGCGCATGGTGGGGGAGGAAGAGGGGACACTGCAGGGGACTTCAGAGATAAGCTATCTGCTGCAAGGGAATCTAGGTTCAGGGGGAGACACTGGGTGGCACGAAGATACGGAGAAGGGGAACGCCCGGGGAGAGCACTAGCAGAGATCACTAGGTGCCCCAGATTTGCCAACACCGTCTTGGAGATAGAAACACAAGAGGACAGGCTGACGCATGATACGGAGGAGATACTGGCTGTCTTTAAGGCGCATTATGAGACTCTTTATACTACACGCGAGACTGGTGAGGCTGACTTAGAGGATTTCTTAGGAGACATGGCACTATGCTGGCTAAGCGACGCACATAGACAGTTCCTGGGTGCTCCGATAGAGACGGATGAGATCCGGGAAGCGATAATCTCCTTACAAAATGGGAAAGCGCCGGGACTAGATGGCATACCTGCCCAATTTTACAAATGCTATGTGGGCGTCATGGCGCCAGTGCTCCGCAAACTATTTGAGGAAACTATGGAGGTGGGGATTCTGCCCTCCTCGATGCGAGAAGTGCTCATTACCTCACTACTGAAGCCAGGAAAAGCCCCTCAGAGACCAGACTCTTATAGGCCTCTGTCGCTTATTAACTGTGACACTAAAATACTCGAGAAGGTCTTGGCCACACGATTAACTTTATTGATGGACAAGATAGTTCTCCTGGATCAATCGGGATTTGTCCCAGGGCGAGCCACAACTTACAACTTGCGCACACTATTCTCCTTGACACAGACGATAGCACCTGACTTCCCGGTTGCGGCAGTGTTCTTAGATGGCACTAAGGCTTTCGACTTTGTGGAATGGAGCTATTTATTTAAAGTACTGCAACTAATGGGTTTTCCTCCCATTTTTGTGACGTGGATTCAATTGTTGTATCATAAGCCGACAGCTAAAATAGTGATCAATGGCCATGTGTCTTCGGCTGTAGACCTCACCAGGGGCACACGCCAAGGATGCCCTCTCTCGCCATTGCTCTTTGCAATTGCGATCGAGCCATTAGCGGCCAGGTTACGTCAGTTTCACAATGATAAAGCTTTCAGGTGTTATCAGCGACAACTGTTGATATCGCTTTATGCGGACGATATAACGCTGTATATGAGGGACCCAGAGCACAACCTTAACACTCTCCTTAGAGAGTTCCTGGTGTTCGGACAACTCTTAGGGATTAACATTAATTGGGAAAAATCACAATTCTTCCCCATCACTTCCCATTAGACTTCCCTTTGGAATGGTGCGATGATGACCTGCGATATCTGGGAATACAGGTGTCCAGAAACCGGGAGGAGACACTTCGCTTGAATTATGGAACGGCAATTGCGAAATTGGAAGCTAGAGTCACCCGGTGGATATCATTGCCAATATCACTGGCGGGCAGAGCATCTATAGTGAAAATGGTGGTACTGCCCCAATTTTTATACCTATTCCTCAATATCCCATATTACCCTGGAGCCTATTTTTTTAAGACACTGCGGTCTGCGCTGCTCCGACTGGTGTGGGGTGGCAGACAACCCCGCCTTCGTTGGGCGATTATTACACAACCGTATAGTAAAGGCGGATTCGATATTCCATACTTTGAGGCTTACTATTTGAGTGCGCAGGCTCACTATGCGTATCACTGGATGACACCTCCGCCATTCATGCCCCAGTTAGCTGTAGAAGATTGGGTGGCCCGCCTGCTCCCACTTGGAGGGGCGATTCATGGTCCACTGGACGCTGTGGAGACTCCCTTTACGACGGTCACTTGTACAGAGGACGCCTGGAAGCGAATAGTGCGCATCCTGGGAGTGCAATTACTATACTCGCCATGCTTGCCCCTCGCATATCATACAAACATCCTAATATTACAGTAGGCAGGTTTTCAGGCCCTGTGTAAAAAATTACGGATTGCTACATGGGGGGACCTCTTTGCTGGCGGGCAGTTCCGGACGCGTGAGCATTTATTTCAAGGTCTTAACCCCACACCCCTGAAGATATTCTTCTACATCCGCCTCCGACAAGGGCTGCGGACGTTGCTCCCAGACTTCCCTTCGGAGCCAGAGACCCTTGCGCCGTTACATCTCCTCCTCAGCTCCCCGGACGGGAAACACTTAGTTTCAAAATTGTACAAAATAATCAGGGAATGTAGGATAGGCATTAATAGCTCCGCCTGTACCAAATGGTCGATAGACCACGGGCAGGAAATAACGGATGAACAATGGAAATACTGCTGTAGCATCACGGAAAATATAACAGCTAGCTGTAGATTCAAAGTTATACACTATAAGTTCCTGCAGCGCGTATATTATACTCTTGCCAAGAAATACCGTTTTCACTTATCAGACAATGGCAGGTGCGCAAGGTGCCAGAGACCTGGAGCAGGGTTCATGCATTTAGCATGGGAGTGTCCAGCGGTAAACTAATATTGGTCACAAGTTCATGAGGCACTTGAGTGCATGATGGGCACTAATATAGAAATAGACCCTTTAATGATGTTGCTGGGATATACTATGCATATTCCAAAAAAGGCAAGGACATTTTTAGATATTGCTCTCTTGATGGCAAAGCGTAGGGTTGCTTGTAGGTGGGGAAGAGGGAGGGCCCCAAAATTCAAGGATTGGCTGCATGATCCTATATACTGCCAGGGGCAATCTGCTGTCTATGCGGAACTGTTACCTATGTCCGCTAGGCCTGAGGATGTATGGGGCCCATTACAGATGTATCTGCTGAGGGCGGAGGGGAGTACGATTGAGGAGGTTGCGGATAATAGCCTCCCGAGGGTCGGCTGACCTTCCCATATACGACTTTATTAGGGAAGAGTAGGAAACCAACTTGGAAGGTGCCACCATTGCGAAATTACGCAACTGTGTATTTGGTGTTGACCCTTATGCTTTGTTGACAACTGTTGTTATATTGCTATTGAAAATGATTGTATTGTATGTAATTACTCTAATGTAGTGTATTGACGTTGGATGATCCATGAATATTGTTGATGATGGACACTTGCAAGTCTCCTTTACGGGATGGCTTGCCTCTTTTAATTTCTTTCTTTACTGAAGCTGCTGATAGGACGACCTTGTGCTCGACCCGCTACCTTTAATAACATTGGTACTGTATTGCATTCTTCGATTTTCAATCACAATGAGAATGATGCAATGTGCTGGATTAAATTGATGTATGAAAGATGTATGTAGAACAGCTTAAAATCTCAAAAATAAAGGTTTCAAAAAAGAAAAAAAATACATTTGTAGTCTTCAAGCCTCCTTTCTGCCAAAGTCTATACAACATAGACAGCTACAGAATAGAGAAAGTGGACCCCTGGTACGCCCCACTTCTATAGAGAAGGAATAGAAAGGATTAGAGGAAAGGGTCTGGCAGTGCTATTACCAGACATCTATTGGTGTTTTCCTTGCAAGTAAAACCCAATATAGATAAATGGAGTAATAAACTTCAAAAGAGCCAGTAAATGCGAAGTAGTAGGACTTTCTTCCAATTAGGGGGGAAGTGAGAACTATTAAAATGGAGGCCAAATCCTACTTGCTTAGTCTTACTGTTATTTCTTTGCCATCTAGAGACCTGAGAAAATTACAATATTTTTGGCTGTTTCCAAGCCTGCAAGGTTGCTACAGTGGTGTTTTCAAAGACCTAATGGAAGCTAAATCCTCTTATTCTGTTTACCCAAAACAATCTTTCTGATTTCTAAGAAACAAAGTAGGAAGCTTCCTTGGTGTTTTGAACCTTTTTCAAATTCATGGTAAATTTTGTGCCAAATAAATTCTTCTTGTGGTCCACATCTGGGTGGCAGCGAAATATATTAATCCTCAAGAAATTGAATTTTTGTATTACGGAAAAGTCAATGTATGATTCATAATTGTGTGGTCTGGACATGCTTGAGCATTAGACAGTTGCACACCTCCACAGAGGCAGCATTCATGTCTTTCTATACCTCAATGACTGGCTGATCAAGAGTAGCAGTAGACAATAATGCCTAATACACACTTGCCGAGCTGTGTCCTTACTCACAGCATAAGGTTACCATAACCACAAACAAATCCCACCTACAACCCAGCAGATCCAGGTCATCTTAGGCTCTTTGTTCCACTTTGTCAGGGGGAAAGCACTTCCCAGCTAGCAGAATGTGATGGCATTCCAACAGCTATGGTCTCTTTTTCAGTGTGTTCATCAACTCATTCTAAAAACTGTTATGAAGCTGTTTGGTATAATGGCTACATGCACAGCGATTGTACCACACACCAGGCTCCAAATATGCCTGCTGCAACAGTGTCTTGCGAGGTAATGGTCGCATGCAGAGGGTCATTTGGAAGAGCTAGTGTTGATAAAGGCCAGCAACCAGCACTTTCTGCAGTGGTGGAACGGCAACAACCTGTTGCTCGTCAAACCTTTTCTAGATGTACTTCCAGAGGTGACCATCACAACCGACGCTTCACTCACTGAATGGGGATCACACCTCAACAATACGACTGTACAAATGTTAACACATGAACTACCAGTTATTGCTGCCCATCCACCTATCCCTGAATGCCTTCTTTAAGCTTCTCCAGATCAAAGTGGTCCTCATAAAGACCAACAGCTCACCTCAGTCATGTATTTTATAAACAAGCTGGGGTTACTCACTCCCCACACAGCCGCGGGCCGTGGAGGGAGTTACGGTGGGGCAGGGAGGCGGGGAGGGGGAGGGGCAGGGTGCAGGGACCTAAAAACCGGCATATGGATAATTACAGGTAAGTACACAATTTAATTATTAAAACGAATTTCGTAGCGCGCACTGCATCGCAAAATGCGATGCTGTGCGCGCTACGAATTTCGTTTTATTAATTAAATTGTGTACTTACCTGTAATTATCCATATGCCGGTTTTTAGGTCCCTCCACCCTGCCCCTCCCCCTCCCCGCCTCCCTGCCCCACCGTAACTCCCTCCACGGCCCGCGGCTGTCCCCACAGCTCTCTGAGCGAGCAAAGCAGCTTTGGCACTTGGCAATCTGCAACAGTACCCTCCTGGTAGCAGAGCACCAACCGGAGGAGGACAACAACTTTGAAGACCTGCGTAGCAGGGTGCATTTACAATTTTATGAGTGTGAACTCCTCCAGCAAATCCTACACAGGTACTTTCAGCAGTGTGGGCTCCTCCAATCAACCTCTTTACCACTCCAGAAAAAGTACAATGCCCAAGCTCCACCTACAGGTACCCGCATCAACAGTCCATGGGCAGTGTACTGTGGATCAGCTGGTCAGGGTTCTATTTGTCGATGCTTTGCCTCCTTGCTCACTCATTGCTTATGTGGTGAGCAGCCATGGCCGGTGAAGGTAAGAGCGGTGGGGTGGGGGAAATCGACAGATGATGACTAAGGAAAATTCAATAAAAAAAAAATTTTTTAAACGCTTACCTTGTGTTTGCCGTATCGCTGATACGATGAGCGCAAGGTAAGTGTTTTTGTTTTTTTAAATTTTATTTTCCATCTTCGTCTGTCGACTGCCCCCAAACCCCACCCGTTCCTTATTTTTTCTTTTAAACAACTTACAATGCACATGGCACATCATAGTAACCTTACTCTAAGTTCCACTTTCATCTCTCACTAAATGAGCGAAAAATAGTCCAGGGTATAGTCTATGACCATGCATTTTATTGGAACCAGGTAGGAGCCACAGGACAGCCTGTCTCAAAAATTCTTTGAGAAAAAGCTATTTGTAATGTCCAAGCCCAACAACAGATGGCAGAAGCATGTAAATCTACAGCTCTATAAGCAACGACTAGATGCTTACGGGTAAGTAACATTTGCTGCTCTTTTTACTGGATACCTTCTGTCCTCTGACTGCTGAAATGGGGTAACTACTTGTTTATTTTTATTTTTGCACTAGAGGTCTTTCCTTGCTGTCTCCACTATCTAATCCCCCTTCATATCCTCAGACTCGATCTTGAGGATGAACGTCCCCAAAAACCTTATTCGTCCATCGTCCACCTAACCTGCCCTTTCCCATACCGTGCTTTTTTTTAACATGTACTTTTTTAAATTAAATTATTTGGCGATGGTGTGGCAGCTGCACGCCACTTCAGGACTGCTTTTTCTTTGTAAGGCATCAAACACATTTTGTTTTGTAATTTACCAAAAATGGCAGTCTACCATCTCAGAAATGTGAAGTAATAAAAAGCCAAATGCCCCCCCCCCTGTGCATCACGACAAATGCATCAGCTACAATCTTTAAATACCTTTTCTTTATTAGAACAAGCATTTACAATGCAATAGGTCTCGCAGCATTAAAGTTTGAGTTATTGGCATTGTGTATGACAATGAGGGGCATAACATTTTTAGCAAACTTTGAATTGGTGAGCAGTGAGAGTGTGTGCAACAGTATGCTGTTTTTGAAAGCAGTGTGGTAGAGAGTGCAGGAATTTGGGTGACCTGAGCAATGTGGATGATGCACCTCACGCACGGGGCTGCCGCAGTTATTATTCACACAGCTCTGATGGTGCACTTCACGCACGGGCTCACAGCTGTTATAATTCACACAGCTCTGATGATGCACCTTTCGCACGGGCTCACAGTTGTTATTCACACCGCTCTGATGAGGCACCTCACGCACGGGGCTGACGCAGTTATTATTTACACAGCTTTGATGATGCACCTCAGGCACGGGCTCACAGCTGTTATTCTTCACACAGCTCTGATGATGCACCTTAGGCACGTGCTCACAGCTGTTATTATTCACACAGCTCTGATGATGCACCTCACGCACGGGGCTGACGCGGTTATCACACAGTTCTGATGCACCTTAGGCACGGGTTCACAGCTGTTATTATTCACACAGCTCTGATGATGCACCTCCAGCACGGGCTCACAGCTATTATTCACACAGCTCTGAGGATGCACCTCACGCACGGAGCTGACGCAGTTATTATTCACACAGCTCTGAGAATTCACCTTAGGCGCGGGCTCACAGCTGTTATTATTCACATAGCTCTGATGATGCACCTCACGCACGAGGCTGACGCACTTATTATTTACACAGCTATGATGCACCTTAGGCACGGGCTCACAGCAGTTATCATTCACACAGCTCTGATGATGCACCTTAGGCACGGGCTCACAGCTGTTATTATTCACACAGCTCTGATGATGCAACTTACGCACGGGGCTGACGCAGTTATTATTTACACAGCTCTGATGCACCTTAGGCACGGGCTCACAGCTGTTATTATTCACACAGCTCTGATGATGCACCTTAGGCACGGGCTCACAGCTGTTACGGTGCTTCCTTCTTTTTACTGGGGGCAACCTGGCTGGATAAATGCAGTGAAGTTTCTCAATGTAAAGACTTTGCTGCCTCAACTGCATGTTTAAGTCGAAGCTCGGGACTAAGCTCAGGAGAGGATCCATGCAGTACAGGCCGGACGCCGCTTAACCCTCACGGGCTCTCTTCCACCTGTTGCCCCGCAGCAGGAGCCCTCTGGAAGCATCACACGGGTCGTGAGGACAGTTCAGCCCACAACGTACAAAGTGTTCAGCAGTCGGAAAAAGATGTCCCCCTATCAGGCTGTTCTGGGGCCAAACCAGTAATAACGAGCAACACCTTCGAGTAAAGTTCACGCTATACAAGTTCGCATTACATAAATAACAATTACAAAAAACGATCGCTATTGTAAAAAAAAAGGTAAAACCCGTACCAGATATGCGACCCCAGGGCGAGAGAGCGGAATGAGCGGAAGCAGGAATAGACGTGCGCGTGCACTGCCGAAACCTGCCATGGGGCGGGACTTCAGTTTCTGCTGGAAGCCTGCGGAGTGCCCGGCCAGAGGAGCAGTGGTGACGCTGGGCTCCAATGCCCGAGGGAGAGCCCTGCGGTGGCGGCTGAAGTCCGGAGTGAGGTTAGTGGGGCTTAGTTGAAGTGGGGGATGGCGGTGGGGGAGGGGGGGTGTCTCTGTGCGCTCGTGTGTGTGTTTGTGCGCGCGCTCTTGTGTGTGTGCGGCGAGGGGTGTCTCTGTACGCTCGTGTGTATGCGTGCGTGTATGTGCGCTAGTGTGTGTGCGTATGTGTATGTCTCTGCGTGTGTGCAAAGAAAATGAAAGCTGGCAACACTGTCTGTCGAACCGCGCACTCCTAGAGCCATCTGGACAGCAGTAAAAACGAAACTTAAACAAAGTGAAAGCACTGTCTCTCTAAGCACGCTTTGGAAGGGAACCATAAGCTGCTCAATGGAACGCGCGTGCGCGTGGCCCGCTCAATTCCGACTCTTTCACATGCGCGTGGCCAGTCTTATCTCCTGGAAAGCAGAGTTGCTAACAAAAGGTCTCTGCCGAGACCCCGCTTCGCGCGGTTACGCCACGAGACCTAAAAACCATTTCAAGGTAACTGCCCTGGTAACACATGCTTCATGCCTGCCCTGTGGTCACCTCAAAATTGTTTTTCTCATGGGGAATAAACATTTCAGACATTCCAACATGTCTGCCTAAGTGTGCATATGAACCATGATACACCAGCAACCATTTGAAGGTTTCGTTTTCATTGTAAACAAACCTTGGCAAAGCCAATAGCTTGTATATCACCTTTTAAATATAAAGTCTATTGTCCTTCTGACTTGTGCTCCGTTATTTTTCCTCTGTTGTGTTGTCATTTTGCTGTGGTTCCAATATAAGTAGGTAAAAGACTATTGGAACTTCATGAACCGTTTTTGTCTTTTTTGACTCGCCCTTGTTTGTAAATGCATTTCCCACATTTTTTTGAAAAAGTGAGATTTGTTTCCATTGTTAGTTTAACTAGTTAATCTTTGGTCTATTAAGTCATGTCCGTTTATGATTTTGTTAGTATTTATTTTCTCCTACTTGTTATTAGAGAAGTTGGCCTGTCAGGCTGAAGCACTGCCATAATTGAAAGATGAACAGCACCCGTCATGCTACATTTCTGTTCAATTCCCAGGACGTGCTGAAATTGTAGGTAATCCTGCTGTAGGCACCATTCCTAGGCCTATGCATTCGTTACTTGGAAAACCACTGTAATTCTTATATCCCAGTACCCTTAAGGGGCTCATTTAGAACCCCATTATTGCTATGGAGAGGGACAAATATCCACAAGCGAATTGGTGTATGTTTTCCAACATTGGAGCTTTGCAAACTTTTCTGAGAGCTGCAAAGTCCTCTCCTTAATTCTTGGAATGACTCCAGCAGTCATTAGCTGCCAGAGAAGTGCAGTTTTGAACATTACTATGTTTTTTCAGGGTCCTAATTCATATGCTAGAGCTTAGAAAGACTGCTTGCTTACAGTTTAATGTTAATTGTAATACTGTGTGACCGTGAAGAGCATAGGATACTGAAACCATCTTGGAACATCCATTTTTGTGAATCTTCATGGTGGATTTATATTGCCTGATGCCGAGTGAGGCCTCTTCTATATAGTAGTGGGCAGTAGAGAGACACTTGTGTACTTAGTAAGCCACATTGTGTACAGGTGCTGGTGCAGTATTTTAGTTGCCTCGTGACCCACTGTGGATAAAGTACAGTTAGAGAACAGTTTGTTTAATACCACTTGGCGTATGTCAGTGAGTCATAATGCAAGGATAAATTGATAATGGGTAAAAAAACAATGATCTTTTAGAAGCATAAAGAATAACTTGTTCCGTGGTACTCATTCAGATTTCCCAATGAGGTAAAAATACATGTCAATGTTTGGTCATCTACAAAATCACAATTTTTTATTGTATGCTAGACAATAAATCAATGCAGTCAGTCGTGCAGCAGTACAAATGTGATACATATAGACAACGTGGACATCCATAATTCCAATTTGTCAGTCCAGCATAACTACCAATACAAAATGCAGTATTATTGTTAACGATCCTCTCGTTTCGAGGTTTCGACCAACAAATTAATTATAGTGGCACTCCTCAGGACAGAAAGTCCATCTGACCAAACACCTTTCAACTGCATGTATCTTGCCTTTAAGAAGGTCTCACTCAGTTTCAACTATTTTCCTTTCTCTCTGTGGGTCAAATGAGCAGTCTCGTCTGTGCCAAACCAATTGGCTACGGACTGCTTCGTGTCACGCCCACTCACTCTAACAAATCGAGTTGAAAGCTTTCCAAACACTGTCTGTTAAGTAAACTTGGAAGATATTGAATTTGAGAAATCTGAAACTTATATTGATGCTATTTAATAAAAAAATAAATCAATGAGTTCACTTCAGGAAAGTATGTGCTTTTTTTTATCTCTATATATTTATTTATCTGTATCTTATAAGTAGGATCAGCCTATCATTCTTTGGGAACTTTAGTGTCCTATGGGACTAAAGTGTCAAAGGATTTTATTGGGTAGTATGAAAATAAAGACATGGAAAAGGCAGACTAGCAAAAGTGTGGCGTGTAAATATACAGTTGGGAAGACCAACTGATGAGATGGGTAAATAAATGTCATAAAGCATGAGTTGTGTATGGGTAGGTGTCATGTATAGACCAGTATTAAATGCACCCTTGTGGTATATAAATAAATAATACCGGATCTATTTTTGAATGAATGAATGAATAACAGATAGCTCAATAAATAAGAGTCAAAATTCGAGGTAGTAGGAGTTTTGCAGGTTTATTACAGCATAAGGACAGGAACAGGACAACCTGCACGGAATAGGATGGCAAGCCTGGCAGCGCTGCCGCGGTCAGGGTCTAGAATGGCTCACCAACAGGATCGGAACTGGGGACACTTTTTAATAACAATACATGAGCATATATACATAACGCCAACACATAGCATTACATTGCAATGGGCGTAGCAGTGGGTGGAGCAAGAGGCATGACGCGAAACAGTCGCGAAAGATAAGGGCTAAAGAGGGTGTAACTGGGTGTGCACATAGACATGTGATGCAAATGTAACAGAATATGTCATGAATGGGCGGAAACATTGGAGGGGGCTACCTAAGGAGCCGGGACCTCTAACCTGATGGTGCGCGCAAACTGGCAATGACGTGTTACTAGGAGAAGCTGGGGGCTATGAACTCTGTGCTAGGAGCAGAGACTAAAGTCTGGAGGGTCGGAGCGACATGTACCTAAACCCTATCTGGTATCTAATGTTTAGGGAACATGTTGATATAAACTAGAAGTCATGAGGGGAAAGGCTAACTTGATTCTAAGACTGGACCATGCATTATTCTACATGTAGTGCGTGATGAAGAATATTAAATGACCATTAAATACAGTATTTCTCTTAACATGGGGCCGAATAGGCTAGACAATGACGGAAACTATTGATGCAGTTCAGTAGCTTGGGAATGCAGAGAAGGAGGACTAAACTGATAGCTGGAATCATAACATAGTCTTGGCAGACTCAGAGGCAGAGCCAAGCTGCACCGGGCACTGCGAGGCAGGAAGTAAGTGAAAGGTCGAGGATACAGGTGGGGGCTGTATCGCTCCTCAGCGAGGCTTCAGGAGACAGGAGCTGAATCTGGTGTCCGGGCCCTGTTGAGGCCTAGAAACGGGGACTTTATAATGAAATAACGTGCACACTGAGAAACGTGGCAACATAACTTTACATAGGCCTGATACTCATATTACTCATGAGGACTGGGAAATGACATACCAGAGGTGGACACAACCATAATTGCGTCTTGAATCGGACATGGGGAATAACATATGCATATTGGTCATGCACACATAACATATGATGGATGACACGTAGGGACATAGAACATGACAAAATTTACTTTTCCACATTCCCTCCTTGTCACTACGTTTCCATCAGGAAACATCAATATTCATGATGCCATCTATCATTTCATACAGTACCATTTGTTCATCTCGAATTGTCTTGGAACGAGATTTAGAACGGGGCTTGGGACTAGGAATACAAGAGGTAGCACACATGCCGCAAATCGCAGGGCCACATTGTATACAGAGGCAGCAGCTGAATATGATCGCTACTGCGATACCTAGAAAGGACAGGACTTTCCATCCCCAGGCGGAAATTATATTCCAGAACCAACCGGACCATGTCCAGGTGCCTGGATCTTGGTGTAACAGATGGGCAATTTTATGAAGTCTGGTTATAGCTGAATAAACAGACGGCGCGTTATTTGGAATGAAAATGCAGCAACTGGATCCGATGAGTCTACAGGCCCCGCCCCTATCGGCCAGTATGACGTCAAGGACGAGACGATTCTGGAGCACAACAATTCTCATAAAGGATTGCTCTTCGGTTAAGTTACCTAGAGCGGAGGCAGTCTCATCTACTACAGCTTCAAGGGTTCTTGTTTACCTACGAATTAGCTTACTATTTACAACTGTACCTAAATAAGGGAAAACACCTTTATCAATATCAATGAATTGCTCTGCAGCAGTTTCAGTATAGTCGACAATCGGGAGATTTCTCTTGTGTCTAGTATGTACTAGGTAGGAATTCCTATGGTAGTCAGGTGGGGCTAGAAAAACAGGTGGCAGTAGGAAGGCAATGTAACAGGTTCCCTCCCAATCGAGGGGCAGACGAACATATGCAGTTTGACCACAAACAAAATAAGAATGACGTGAAGCTTTAAAAATAGATTTCCCACTGTCACTATACTTGACAATAGTAGTACAATCACTATGTCCTACATGTACAGAACCATAATTACGAACACATAATTCGCCTTTGACTGGTAACACTGAAATAGCAGGTGAGTCTGGAGTAGTATCAGACTGAACATTCAGGACCATAAAATTCGACGAATAGTTACCTAAATTGTACACTTCATTTTCTAGATCTAAACCTGTTCTGTGGGGGGGGACCATGCTTGTCTGGGAAACATGTGCTGTTAAGAAAAGACATATCTGTTGAGGATGACGTTAACGTGGACCATGCTCCACACGAACCATTATGTGAAAAAGGATAAGGAAAGAGTGGCAGAACTCCCTTTGACGTCTGGAAAGGGGGGAGTCGACCACACACCCAACAATTAGTGGCATTGCTGGTCTGGTGTGAATAATGCAACATGCGGATAAAAGTATTGTTACGCATAGCGAGGCGGTATGAATATTCATGAGGAGGCAGATCACTAAACGTGTGCTCTACTGTAACATTAGAATGCTTATTTACATGAGGAACTGGAAAACACAGATAAAATGCGTAACTAGTGCAGGAAGTCAAAAGGCTGAGAAATAATATGAAACTTAGAAAAACGATACATCGGATTGAGTTTTGACTGACTCTCTCACTATGGGGGTCTATTTTATACATGTCAGAAACAGTCTAACCGTTTCACCTAGGGGAGGACTTAGACAATCAAACTGGCTGACTTATTTTACTAGACCGTAGCTTTTGCTTATACTCCTGCTGCGGAGTTTTCTCTAACAGGGGAGGGGTTGTGTCAATGTCATTTGCGGGACAGTCCTTAGGAACAATGTTTTGACAAGTTTTTAAATCCTGGGAAATGTTCTTGGAGACCGGCTTTAATCCGTAGAATTTCTTGACGTGCGAAAGGTGTACCCAGCCGCGGCGTCCTTCCAATTTCACGGCTGTACGGGTGGTGAGGAGGACCTGACGGGGCTCCTTCCAACGTGGCTCCAGCGGACTTGATCTGTCGAAGTTACGTACGAGGACCATTGAACCTGGAACGATTTCATGCGGGGCCACCTCGGTATTGTCTGGAAATGCGGCGGCAACCTGTGAACGACATGAGTTGAGGGCAGACATCAAGGAAGCTAGGTAATCTGTCAGCATATTACATGAAACATCAGTAATACTTCGGGGTCTAGGAGTACCCCACATGTTAGGGGGGTGGCCGAAAACGACCTCATACGGGGACAGACCTGATCTGGAATGTGCGACCATGCGCATATAAAACAAAGCAACTGGCAGAGCTACTAGCCAGTCCACACCTTTCTCTTTACATATTTTGGCAATTCGGATTTTCAGAGTCTGATTATGTCTCTCGACCAGACCAGCTGCTTCAGGATGGCGTACACAATGAAACTTCCACTGGTACCCTAACAACAGGGAAACGTGCTTCATGAGTTCAGATGAGAATGGCTGACCGTTATCAGAATATACGACTCTAGGGAGTCCATATCGAGGGAAAAACTCACGAACCAACTGCTTGGCAGTGGTCGCGGCTGTGTAATCTGGGACTGGATATGCTTCTGTCCATCTGGACAAAGCGCATACAACTACAAGAACATACTTGAAACCTCGACATCGCTCCATCTGAATATAATCCATCTGGAGGACCTCAAAAGGGTGGTCAGGAGGCTGGAATCCCCCTTGTTCCACCGGGACACTTTTACCTGGATTAAACTGACAACATATCATACAGGTACGGACTTTCTGCTTGGCTGCAGCTCGTAAATGCTTGTTGAACCAAATGTTCTGGATACTGTCTAACATTGCTTTTTCTCCTAAATGTGCTGGACTATGTGCGGTATTAATGATAACTTGAACCATAGAGTCGGGGAGAAACCATGTGGTTCTTCCCTTCGTCACCCATCCTTGATCTGTCTGGACCCCTCCTTGTTCAGACCATTTCTTGATTTCATCGGGAGTAGCATGTAACTGGATATCTATGACATCCTGGGTGGGGTCCTTAACTGTCATACATGTAGTCAGATCTGGAGTTTGTGTCTGTGTCGGATTAACTTGAATGTCTGGAGTCTGTGCTGTAAGCTTGGCTGTGCGATCTGCTAGATCATTACCTTGGGAAATAATGTCAGTAACTTTCGTATGTGCTTTGCATTTCATAATAGCAATGGATGTCGGTAAATGTATTGCATCTAACAGAGCTTGGATAAGGAAACCATGCTGAATTTTGGTTCCATGAGAAGTCATGAAACCTCTCTCCTGCCAGAGCACTCCAAAGTCGTGAACGACTCCAAATGCGTAGCGTGAATCTGTGTAAATATTAACTTTCTTTTCCTTGGCGTGTATACAAGCTTGTGTCAGAGCAACTAGCTCTGCTGCTTGAGCGGACAGAGTGTCAATGCGGTGTGTCTCAATAACTTCAGTGTCAGTAGTCACTGCATACGCGGCAACTAAATCTCCTGTACTAGTTCTCATACATGACCCATCCACATAAAGTGTCAGGTCGGGATCTAGTAACGGAGTATCTGTCAGATCTTGTCTTGGCTTTGTCGTAATGTTAACTACTTCCACACAGTCATGTGGGTCAGGATTCGAAGTAACTGATGGTAACAGTGTAGCAGGATTTAAAATGTTGCAGCGTCTGATTTCTATGTGTGGCTGGAACAGTGTCAATTCATAACCTGTTAAACGTGCAATTGTCAAGTGCTGAGTTTGTGTTCGGTTCAGAAGAACTTCCACGGAGTGTGGAACTTGTACTGTCAGGGAGTGTCCTAAAACTATGGAATCACTTTGTCTGATAGCTAGTGCTGTGGCTGCAACTGACTTGAGGCACGCGGGCAAAGCCTGGGCGACTGGATCTAATGTGCTAGAAAAATAAGCACACGGCTTGTATTGTCCTGCTTGATCTTGTGTGAGAACAGATAATGCTGTACCTTCGCGTTCAGTGACGAAAAGTGTAAAAGGCTTACTGTAGTTCGGTGTCGCTAGAACTGGAGCTTGGCATAGGGCTTTCTTTAACTCGTTGAAACTAAGTGTATGTTCAGATGTCCAAGGGAGGACAGTCGGTGCGGCTGCCTCCTGTGTCGTTAACTGTATCAGTGGCTTGGCTAGAAACGCATACTGAGGAATCCATTGTCTGCAGTAAGAAGTAAGGCCAATAAAGGCACGTACCTCCTTCTGGGTCCTGGGCTGAGGAAGACTCGCTATCAACTGGATGCGATCGGGTGTCAACTGCCTACCCCTCTTGGACAGCAAGTGTCCTAAGTAAACCACTTGCTGGACACAGAATTGAAGCTTCGAAGGGGACACCTTGTGCCCCATCTCGGCTAGGAAATACAGAACCGTCAGTGACGCTCGCTCGCAGTCACGTTCAGAACGGGCTGTGATCAATAGATCATCGACATACTGGAGCAGGGCAGTGTCAGTTGGCATGTGAATATTGTCTAGTTGTCTCTTAAGTGCTTGACTGTAAATACTAGGACTTTCTGTGAAACCTTGAGGAGCTCGTGTAAACATATAGCTCCTTCCATTTAAACAAAATCCGAAAAGAAACTGGCTGTCTGGATGGATGGGAACACTAAAAAATGCATTCTTAAGATCGATTACTGTAAAGAACATGGCTTCGGAATCAATGGCTGTCAATAGGGAAGAGATATCTGGGACAACTGGGAATAATACATTTGTTAAGTTCTCGTAAATCAATCACTAATCGATATACTGGGGGTGCATTTGGATCAGTACGTTTCATGACTGGAATGATCGGAGAGTTACATACATTGGAGTCAGTTTCTACAACTACTCCTTGAGCCATGAGCTCGTCTATAATTTTGGATAAGGCTGCTACAGCCTCAGGTGGCAATCTATACTGCCTGATTCGTGGTAACACTACACCTGGTTTGAGAGTCACACGATGGGGTGTGATTTGCATGTAACCTACATCAGTTGGACCTTGCGCCCATAAATGCTGCGGGACATAAGACAATCTCTGATCAAAATCTCGTAATACATAGTGACCCTTAAAGTCACGTAGGAACAATCGTATTCCCTCTGGGGAACAACATATAACTGCACCTAACTCTTTCAGTGTTTTAATGCCTAACAGATTTTCTGGACATGACTTAGTAAGTAACAGATCAGTAGTGCGGGACAATGGACCTACTTCTAGAGTGACTGGCTTTGAAATCTCATTTACGATAGGCTTTCCTGAAAATCCAAGGGAAACATTTCTAGAGCCTGAGAGCGGAGCCCCTGGAACTTCGGCGTGACTAATTGTGGTCCTACTTGCCCCTGTATCAATCAAAAACTTTCTGTCTTTCCCTAATACTTGACTGTGAAGATAGGGACCCTCTTGATCTACAGGTATCTCGATGAGAGGCAAGCCTACCTCCCTCTCTAGGCTGTTTCATGAATACTGCTGATACTCTGGATACTCAGACTATGCATACTGGTACATCTGCGATGTAACATGCTGTGTTGCAGCAATAGGCTGCGGTGCTGTAACTGTCTGTGGTGCATTCTGTGACTGAGGAGTCTGTGAAACTTGTTCTTGTCTAGGCGGACGTGGTCTTTCTTTAGTCTTACCAGTAGCTATGTTATGTTTCAGAACTGTACACTCGTTTATGAAATGACCTGGCTGTTTACAATAATTGCAGTTCCCTTTAACGGGTGCTGCAGGATGACTGGCTTGATTCGGACCCCTCTTCTGACTGTCTTGAGGAACAGATTGTGCAACTAGCACTTTCATTTTTGTGTCTTTCATACGTTTTCTTTCGTGTTCTTGTTCTTCTCTGATTCTATTCTGGTGATACTGGAGCATCTGGAGCATCTGGGACGGAGTATTAGCTTGCCAGGTACTTTCGACTTTCAGAACTCGGTTTTTAATTGGTGGACTTGAATTCTCGACTAATTTAGTAACGAAAAGGTGAGGGTACGACTCACTACTTGTCTTGAGACCACTGTTGATAATAAAGCACTTTTCAAACCTAGAATAAAAATCACTAATATCTTCATCTTGTTTCTGTTTACAGGCTGAGATTGCATCCCAGTCTTCTTTTCTAGTTGTCAATAATCTGGGTAAAACTTGAATCAATAATTCTGGTAATTCTTTACATTTCTCTCCTAGACCAGTACCTGGTACACGTATCTTATCTTCTGCTTCTAGGACTGCCCAATCTATCTTTTTCTCTCCCACCTCCCATTCTTTTTCCTTGAGCTTTTCATACACCCCTGCGGGCAACAGGACCTTTAACATTTTAATGATATCTGGGTAAGTGTATTCTCCCATACGGAGCATATCTTTTAATTCTCTATGGTACCCTGCTGGATCTTTGTCATGACAGGGAATTAATTTCTTCATCTCTAGAAGTTCCATCTTTGTGATTGGAGTGTATACAAACACTCGCTGCATTTCGCCACCCTCTCCTCTGACTGGGTGGACTTCTCGTAACGGATTCTGTCTGTCTATGTAGAATGATTTACTTTCTGGGGGTGAGACATGAACGAAATGCGGGTTCAAGAACATTCTATATTTATGGCGTTGTTCTAGAATGACACTAATTAAATCGGTACCTAGACCTCTCCATCTGTACTGGAGTAACTCGTTCAGGATATCATGTAACGGGCCTGGATCAGAATGTTGACCCTCATACAGAGTAATGAGGTGCTGAATCATATACATACCCACCAGTCGCTGCTCGGCTGGGGGCATTTTCAGAAACATTTGTGCCACTATTTCGTCTGGAAAAGTGGTAGAATCAGTAATCCATCGGACTGCTGACCGAACTATTTCTTGTTCATGCATAGTACTTAACTCACTATAACCGATTCGTGATTTCAGAATGTGATCGGTAGCTTGGAATACTTGTTCTAGGGAACCTTGTTCTGGTGCTGAATGATGGGAAATTGGCTTGTGTTCTAGACGTAAATGGCGATCTGGAAATCTAGGTTTTCCTACATACGCTATTCTGGCGGTATTCTCATCGTCTTCTTCTTCAGGATCAGAGGTACTTTCTTTCTCGCTTACTTGTGCTGCTTTACGCTGTTCGTGTATCTTTATTATCTCTCTACGGATTTTCTTGTACATACTTTCCATGGCACCAATGGTATTGTGCTTTCCTTCGGCTATATTATCACTCCACTTTGTTAGAGTTTTCATTTCTTCCGGGTCTTTAGACGGATGATCCTGTTCTCTTATTAGACAGTTAATTAAGAACTTTAATATCATGCGCTGAATCTCGGCTTTCCTTTGAGACATGGCATCACTAATACTTTCTGGATCATCCCCTGTACGGATGAAACGATATATTCTGTCTAGATCTTCTTTCATATTGGGTAGGGTGACTAGATACTCGGTCACCCTCCTTACGCGTACGGAATATAAAACCATATTAAACTCGCCTGGAACTGGGTCATAGACACATTCGCCAAGGGTTTGCCTGATCTCTGCAACAGACTTATTATTTTTAGGAGTACGCTGTGATGCTTGAGCATGTAATTCGAGTGCTGATAAACGCTTGTATGGCGGCGGGGTTTGAGGAAGACCTCCTCCTGCAGCCCCTAAACTAGAATCATCAACTGATGCTTTTCGTCCTGGCAGGGTGGGTAATTGTAACGTGGGCTGGACTTGTATGGCGGGCTGACCCGGGGGGGCTGTTAAGGGCACCCCGGTGTCTGGGGGAGTAGGAATTACCTGATTTACAGGGACTGGCGGAGCGCGGACAGGATTTACATATTCAGGGATTGTGTCGTCCAAATAGGACGAGATGAAAATATCAGCTGCGGTCGGTTTGTGACGTAGCTTGGTCGGAACTAACGGTGGCGGGAAATTACTAGATGCCTCCGGGGTCGCTTTTGGCAAGCCCTCGGCAAGAAGAGGATACATACCCTTAATGAGGGCGTTCCTCTGTCTGTCTGATTGCTCAGTTCTAACTCGTTCACCTATCTCGATTAATTCCCTTTCTTGGGCTCGTTCTTGGGATTCTCTACTTAGTTCTGACTTTCTGATTTCTTTTTCGGTTCTTTTATGAGCTTCTTTGCGCCATAGCTCGATGGCATCTTTCTGTGATTGTCTGGCTTTCTTTTTCCATAATGCCTCCTCTACTCTCATGATGCACTCGGCATCCCACGTACCTGATACGGGCCATCTATACTTTTCTTCTAGCTCCTTTGTATACTCTACCCATAAATCTAAATATAATATGGCGCTTATGCCATGTTTCTGATACATAAAGTGACCTGGACTGTCCCTAGGCGGGACGGGAACTGCTGCTTCCAGCAGACCCTTTCTAGTTTTCAACTGACGTAACTTGGAAAATATGGGCATGACTGAACTGTAATCTAGACTAAGCATGGGCGGATTTTGCGGATCCACGATTCGCGGATTCAGCGGATTCACGGATCGTGGATCCGCAAAATCCGCGGATTCAGCGGATTTGCGGATTTGGGGGCGGGGCTTCCTCGAGCGTGTGGGCGGGGCCAAACGGACGGGGCTTCCACGCGAGCGCACATGCCTCTTGTGTGTCTAAAAGGTCAGAGACCGATCAGAGCAGCAGATTAAGAGACAGAAGCCCCTGGTCACAGGAACAGCACGGGGGTTGCGCTCGTAAAAGTCAAAGATGCCCAGCCTCCCAACGCTCACGTTTTTTTTTGGGCTGCTGAATGAGTCACTGCATTTGCGCTTCAACTAGTTCCAGCGACCAAGTGTGTGTCACTATGCAATCGCGCCGAAGTGCGCAGGGGTCCCTTGAGTGAAATGTCCATCATAGTGGGTAAATGGCGGGAAGACGGTGCACACCTCGAGTGTGTGGGCGGGGCCAAACGGACGGGGCGTCCATGCGAGCATGCCTCTTGTGTGTGTGTTTATTTTTTTGTGCCAGGACCGTCGTGCCCGAATGAACCCTGCCCTTCATATTTATTCAAGAAGACACACACCACTGTTGAAGTAATTTACGATGGCGCCGGCAAGCTGCCAGCGCCATCCTGCAAAAGTTACTTAATTAGCTTCAACAGGAAGCTCCAACTGCTAAAATAAAGCAGGCGCTCGAGCCCCTGCTGTATCTTATCTGTTAGAGCTTCCTGTTGAAGCTAATTAAGTAACTATTGCAGGATGGGCGCTGGCAGCTTGCCGGCGCCATCGTTAATTAGGCGCGCTTGAACTTTTGACCGCAAAATCCGCTCCGATCGCGGATTGCGGATTTTCGGCAAATCCGCGAGAGTTCGCGGATCGCGGATTTGCCGAAAATCCGCAAAATCCGCGATCGGAGCGGATTTTGCGCTCATGCTTAATCTAGACACAATACAATACACAATAAACACGATACTTATTCCCCATTCATACCACGACATTAAAATACATGAAGGACATTTAAAATAACAGTTCGAACAGAATACTACCTGGAAATATTGCGAACAGAACACTTGAAATTTCTCGAGAACAGAACTGACTAGAACAGAAACTAGATGCACTGCTGAAACAGTACGAAACTTACCGGTCTCTTAAAGAGACACGTCAGGACCCGCATCCACCGAAGTGGACACTTCGTTTGTGGGACTGTGTACCACCAACCCACAGACCAGAGTCAATTAAATTGACCCTGTCTAGATACCACCCCAGTAACGGTACTCACCGGGCAGCAAGAACGGAAGGCCTCGGACTGGACTGCACTGCTACGACGATGACGACGAACTTCGGACTTCAGTTACGGGTGGACCTCCGGATACCTCGGACCTTGTACTCTTGGCTTGGGCTCTGGTCGGGACTCGCCGCGTTCCTCCACCGTCTCGTTTGGATGCTGGACCGCCTCCTCCGTCTTCTCCGTGGGCCTGAGGGATACTTGAGCAGAAATATCTGCCACTGCGCAGAAGAGTTCCGTCACGACTGCAGAGGGTCAGGGGGTCGGCGTGGCTTCACCGACGCGTGGGGAAAGGGCAAGTCCCTGTTCGGGCGCCATTATGTGGTATATAAATAAATAATACCGGATCTATTTTTGAATGAATGAATGAATAACAGATAGCTCAATAAATAAGAGTCAAAATTCGAGGTAGTAGGAGTTTTGCAGGTTTATTACAGCATAAGGACAGGAACAGGACAACCTGCACGGAATAGGATGGCAAGCCTGGCAGCGCTGCCGCGGTCAGGGTCTAGAATGGCTCACCAACAGGATCGGAACTGGGGACACTTTTTAATAACAATACATGAGCATATATACATAACGCCAACACATAGCATTACATTGCAATGGGCGTAGCAGTGGGTGGAGCAAGAGGCATGACGCGAAACAGTCGCGAAAGATAAGGGCTAAAGAGGGTGTAACTGGGTGTGCACATAGACATGTGATGCAAATGTAACAGAATATGTCATGAATGGGCGGAAACATTGGAGGGGGCTACCTAAGGAGCCGGGACCTCTAACCTGATGGTGCGCGCAAACTGGCAATGACGTGTTACTAGGAGAAGCTGGGGGCTATGAACTCTGTGCTAGGAGCAGAGACTAAAGTCTGGAGGGTCGGAGCGACATGTACCTAAACCCTATCTGGTATCTAATGTTTAGGGAACATGTTGATATAAACTAGAAGTCATGAGGGGAAAGGCTAACTTGATTCTAAGACTGGACCATGCATTATTCTACATGTAGTGCGTGATGAAGAATATTAAATGACCATTAAATACAGTATTTCTCTTAACATGGGGCCGAATAGGCTAGACAATGACGGAAACTATTGATGCAGTTCAGTAGCTTGGGAATGCAGAGAAGGAGGACTAAACTGATAGCTGGAATCATAACATAGTCTTGGCAGACTCAGAGGCAGAGCCAAGCTGCACCGGGCACTGCGAGGCAGGAAGTAAGTGAAAGGTCGAGGATACAGGTGGGGGCTGTATCGCTCCTCAGCGAGGCTTCAGGAGACAGGAGCTGAATCTGGTGTCCGGGCCCTGTTGAGGCCTAGAAACGGGGACTTTATAATGAAATAACGTGCACACTGAGAAACGTGGCAACATAACTTTACATAGGCCTGATACTCATATTACTCATGAGGACTGGGAAATGACATACCAGAGGTGGACACAACCATAATTGCGTCTTGAATCGGACATGGGGAATAACATATTCAGGGGTGTGGAATTTAATGAAATATGTACTTGTCCAAGGGACAAGTAGCTTCATAAATCTACTTGTCCTGTAACAAAATCCACTTGTCCCTTTGGTGCCACATAGTGTGCCGTAAAATAATGGCAGCCATCTCAATATAGAAGAGCTCTGATAGTAGTTCTCTGGTTAATGTCAGGCTAATACTATAAAAGGATTTGACTTTTGGGGGTTTTCACTAGTTTTTCTCTAATCTTTTCCCATACTGAGAAAAGTTGGACATTTACTACTCCTGACAACGGCAGAAGTAAAGTTTCTTCCAGGGCTGGGAAAAATGTGGTTCGAGGAAAAGTGAACTTGTAAACACTCAGATTTCCACTGGGGCACATTCATCTTTGCTCATGCTAAAATGCAATTCACAAATATTTTCTAGAATTACGGTTTCCTGGCCTACTTAAGGAAATTCATGTGAATTCATGAAAAACGTAAATCTGCATTAATATAAGGACATATATCCTGGGTGCACTTTTGTGACTTTCTTTAACATTTGAGCCCCTAATTCAATCTGAGTTAACCAAGACCTTTTTGTTTTTATTTACTTGATTTCTCATCCTATCTATAGGCTGGCTTCATTGTGTGTGACAACATTCTGCTCTTTTACAAAGCAGTTTTGTTCAGTACCAGGAATTTCTATGGCAATGAGGCCTTTATGAGACCAAATACTGGCTGTCTAGTAAGAACGTGCTGGCGAACAGCACCACACCTCCCTGATCATCCCCAGGTAGAGAAAGGAGCATAGTGCAGGCCAAGTGAGTAACCAGAAAATTGAAATACCCCCCACTTTGATCCAAAGCTCTTATGCCACCAAGCAAGTGAAAAAAGTCACTGGAGTCCTCTCCAGAATTGCTCTGTCTCTTCCATCCAAGCATCCATCCATTCATCCTTTCACCCACTGGTATCTAGCATTTCATCTTTACATGGTCATCCATTCATTCTTTCATCCATTAGCCTTTCACCAATATGTTCGTCCATCTGTTGATTTGTCAGTCCATCCGCTCATCAATATCCAAACCTACCCATCCATCTCCAAACCTAACCATTTCAGCAATCTGTCCATCCTTTCGCTCATCCATACAGCCACCCATTCCCTCCATCCATCTATCCATCCATCCTTTCACTTATCCATCCATCCTTTCACTCATCCATCCACCCTTTCACTCATCCATCCACCCACCCATCTACCAATCCATCAATCCATCCTTCCACTCATCCATTTATCCTTTACACTCATCCAACCTTTCGCTCCCTAATCCATACACCCTGTAACCCATCCATCCATTCACCTTTTCCTTCATTATAACATCCTTTGTAAATCCACTATCCCCGTCACTCAACCATCCCTGTCACTCATTCATCCATGCATTTAGCCAGCAACACTTCACTCACTCATCCTTTCACCCACACATTCATCCATCCTTTCACTCACACCCACCCTTTCACATTAATTATGAGCCTTTGTCTGTCGAGCTGCAGACAGAAGAGGCCCATCAAGAGCTCCACCTCTACAGTAGCTGCTAAAGTGGGGTGTTCACGAAGCTCCTGTTCATATCTATCCTTCCATCTCCAAACCTATCTATCAAACTCATCCATCCAGCCTTCCTTTCACTCATCCATCCATCCATTCACCCCACACATCCTCCTTTTCGCTCATATTCATCCACCCTTTCACTCATCTCTCCATCCATCCTTATGCTCATACATCCATCCTCCTTTTCACTCGTATATCCTTCCACCCTTTCACTTCCTCCATTTATGCTTTAGCTCATCCATCCACCCTTTTACCCCATCCATCTTCCATTTCGCTCATGTATCCATCCACCCTTTCACTAATCCCTCCATCTACCCTTTCACTAATCCCTCCATCCACCTTTACACTCAACTATCCACCCATCCATCCACCCTTCCACCCGGCTAGCCACCTACCCACCCACTGATTCATCCACCCATCCACCCACTCACTCAGCCATCCATCCATCCATCCATCCATCCATCTACTCTATCTCTCACCCATTAATCCCCCTTTCATTCAGCCATCCATCCTTTCACTCATCCATCCACTTTCACCCCATCCATCCACTCAGCCATCCATCCTTTCACCCTTGCCCATCCATTCTTTCACGTATCCTTCCTTACATCCATCATTTCACTCATTCATTCATGCATCTATCCATCCACCGTTTCACTCCACCCATTCATCCATGCCCCTATCCATCCAACCTTTCACTCATTCATACATGCATCTATCTATCCACACTTTCACTCATTAATGTATTCATCTATCATCCACTCTTTCACTTATTCATCCATGCATCTATACATCCACCCTCTCACTTATTCTTCCATGCATCTATCCATCCACCCTTTCACTCATTCATCAATGCATCTATTCATCCACCCTATCACTCAGCCACCCACCCCTTTCAAATCCATTATGGGCCTTTGTGTGCAGACCTGCAGACTGAAGAGGCCCATCAAGAACTCCACAGCTGCTGTAGTTGCTATGGCAGTGTGTTCAAAATGCCCCTGGTGTATGCACAAAGTGAGATGAGAGGCCTAGTGCAAGACAGAAATGGGGGTGGCCTTAGGCCTGCCTGAAAGCCTCATGGAGAAACTTATGAGCTTTAATGTAAGCCCTGAATGACTAAGAAAACGAGAGGCCAAGGGGAGCAGGTCCGGGCTGTCAGAGAGGGCGGTGTTAGCAGGTTTAGGCATCGGTGTTCAGGAAAGGCAAAGTGCAAATAAGGGGGTGCACGAGGTGCATAAGAAGGGAAAGCACTGCTCATGGGGCTGTATGAGGCCCAAGAGTGGAGCAGCGATTAAAACGCAGGGGTCATAGAGTTCAAGTCAGAGCAAGGGGCCAAGAGGCAGATAAGGCAGCCTCTTACATGCCAGTGCTGTGAGTGTTCTGGAGCTGCAGAAGCACATGTTTGTCTCATGCTCAAAGAAAATAAAAGGAACAGGGGCGGGCCTGGGGGCCACACAAGCTTATGGAGCTGGCTGCAACTTTGAGCTCTGCTATATCTCTGTTGTTGTTCTGCTCTGGGGAAATTAAAGTGCAGGCCCCAGCACCATTAAACTGTCTACTTGTCCTTTGGACAAAATGCAAATTAAAACCTCTTGCCCTCCTAAGAAATCTAGATGTCTCGGGCGTCGGGAGATAGGAATTCCCTATCCCTGAACATATGCATATTGGTCATGCACACATAACATATGATGGATGACACGTAGGGACATAGAACATGACAAAATTTACTTTTCCACACCCTAACCAGATCATGAAATAAAACTTCAAAAGTTGTGGAGATCTTGCCGATTTGCTAAACAATAATTCAGTTCCAGGCTGTGAAGTCTCTTATTTGGGCTAAAATACACATGATGTTGTCAGTCCCTTGCCCCACCGCTTAGTGCCTTCTCCCCGATCTTGAAGCATATGGCAAACATTTGCACACCCAGATGCATTCCAAAGCATGACTAGCTTCCATGCATGATCTGACAGAGAGGTGTCTCTTTCCTCATTTGAATGTGGGTCTCTTTTTTTATATTAGGAAAATGGCACGTATGAATGTATTTGAAAATGTGTTCTTTTTGCGTTGTGATTTTAAAGGCGAAGTGGCATTAAAAATAATCCAGAATGCAAAAGGCTCTAGAGCGCAGGGCCCGGATGGGGTCCAGATTTTTATCGTTAAAGAAGAGCAATCAAGGTCGGCTGCAGTCGTGACTTGTTCCATGATTTCCTTGTTCATGCAATTAGATCAAACTATTAGGTCGTGCTGGGCCTATTATTGCATCCTTCCACAAAACGGGAATAGGAGTCATCCATCCATCTGTAGGATTATCTTGTCAAGGAATGCATCACGCAAGGGTTTTGTCGTAGAACAATTTTAAGAGGTGGTGGTTGCATGTAAACTTAGACCCTTTTTTGTCAGTAAGCAAACCTCAAATGTGTGTCTGGAGGTAACCTTTAAGTTCTCATCTTGGGACATGTCTTTGCAACTACCCAAACTGTTAGCACTCAAAATCAAGTCCTGGCAAAATGGTGATAGTTGGTAGAGGGATCCTTGTTGGGAGAATAGGTTACCAGTTTCCTATGCCAGCAGAGCTCCCTTTCCTAAATTGGCATATGTCTCAACTTGGGGTAGAAAGTCTTAACCATCTTACCAGCAAAATAGAGACCCAAGAAACTTTGTTGCCTCTGAGTCTCCCAAGTAGTCTAGGACGGATGCTCATCTACGTGATGTGCTTATTTCTTTTTCTTGTAGGATAGAACTGCTCAAAATAATATTGACAGACCCGGGGGCCAATTCCATGTCCTGGCTTATGCACCACGACATCACAATTTCTCCATACTATCCTCAGATACTCTAGTCGAACGTTTCAATAGACCATTTAAAATAAGTTGTGGAAAGTTGTGTGGCCTGATAAAACAAGCTGCCAGAATGACTTGGTCCATGTTTTACCTCTCATCTTTATTTTATGGAGTGTAACACAGGCCTCGAATACTTAATTTCATTTTGAGTTGCTTCTCGGGCAATAGCCCCAAATGATCTTGAATATGGACCTTGATGAATTGACAGAGTCAGACTGTTCCACTTGTAGATTATGTAATTGTCTGTCAACCTTTATCTTTGTCTACAGGTTGCTGGTCGGTTGATGTTAATTATTTTTGTCAAATCGTAAATTTATTTTACAACTCTGGGCTACAGGACTGGTAGAAATATAAAGGTTTGAATGTGTGGCCTAAAATGCCATATCCAGGGTATCCCCTCTGTCCCCATCTAGGGCTGACGCAGTTATTATTTACACAGCTCTGATGCACCTTAGGCACGGGCTCACAGCTGTTATTATTCACACAGCTCTGATGATGCACCTTAGGCACGGGCTCACAGCTGTTACGGTGCTTCCTTCTTTTTACTGGGGGCAACCTGGCTGGATAAATGCAGTGAAGTTTCTCAATGTAAAGACTTTGCTGCCTCAGCTGCATGTTTAAGTCGAAGCTCGGGACTAAGCTCAGGAGAGGATCCATGCAGTACAGGCCGGACGCCGCTTAACCCTCACGGGCTCTCTTCCACCTGTTGCCCCGCAGCAGGAGCCCTCTGGAAGCATCACACGGGTCGTGAGGACAGTTCAGCCCACAACGTACAAAGTGTTCAGCAGTCGGAAAAAGATGTCCCCCTATCAGGCTGTTCTGGGGCCAAACCAGTAATAACGAGCAACACCTTCGAGTAAAGTTCACGCTATACAAATTCGCATTACATAAATAACAATTACAAAAAACGATCGCTATTGTAAAAAAAAAGGTAAAACCCGTACCAGATATGCGACCCCAGGGCGAGAGAGCGGAATGAGCGGAAGCAGGAATAGACGTGCGCGTGCACTGCCGAAACCTGCCATGGGGCGGGACTTCAGTTTCTGCTGGAAGCCTGCGGAGTGCCCGGCCAGAGGAGCAGTGGTGACGCTGGGCTCCAATGCCCGAGGGAGAGCCCTGCGGTGGCGGCTGAAGTCCGGAGTGAGGTTAGTGGGGCTTAGTTGAAGTGGGGGAGGGCGGTGGGGGGGGGGGTGTCTCTGTGCGCTCGTGTGTGTGTTTGTGCGCGCGCTCTTGTGTGTGTGCGGCGAGGGGTGTCTCTGTACGCTCGTGTGTATGCGTGCGTGTATGTGCGCTAGTGTGTGTGCGTATGTGTATGTCTCTGCGTGTGTGCAAAGAAAATGAAAGCTGGCAACACTGTCTGTCGAACCGCGCACTCCTAGAGCCATCTGGACAGCAGTAAAAACGAAACTTAAACAAAGTGAAAGCACTGTCTCTCTAAGCACGCTTTGGAAGGGAACCATAAGCTGCTCAATGGAACGCGCGTGCGCGTGGCCCGCTCAATTCCGACTCTTTCACATGCGCGTGGCCAGTCTTATCTCCTGGAAAGCAGAGTTGCTAACAAAAGGTCTCTGCCGAGACCGCGCTTCGCGCGGTTACGCCACGAGACCTAAAAACCATTTCAAGGTAACTGCCCTGGTAACACATGCTTCATGCCTGCCCTGTGGTCACCTCAAAATTGTTTTTCTCATGGGGAATAAACATTTCAGACATTCCAACATGTCTGCCTAAGTGTGCATATGAACCATGATACACCAGCAACCATTTGAAGGTTTCGTTTTCATTGTAAACAAACCTTGGCAAAGCCAATAGCTTGTATATCACCTTTTAAATATAAAGTCTATTGTCCTTCTGACTTGTGCTCCGTTATTTTTCCTCTTTTGTGTTGTCATTTTGCTGTGGTTCCAATATAAGTAGGTAAAAGACTATTGGAACTTCATGAACCGTTTTTGTCTTTTTTGACTCGCCCTTGTTTGTAAATGCATTTCCCACATTTTTTTGAAAAAGTGAGATTTGTTTCCATTGTTAGTTTAACTAGTTAATCTTTGGTCTATTAAGTCCTGTCCGTTTATGATTTTGTTAGTATTTATTTTCTCCTACTTGTTATTAGAGAAGTTGGCCTGTCAGGCTGAAGCACTGCCATAATTGAAAGATGAACAGCACCCGTCATGCTACATTTCTGTTCAATTCCCAGGACGTGCTGAAATTGTAGGTAATGCTGCTGTAGGCACCATTCCTAGGCCTATGCATTCGTTACTTGGAAAACCACTGTAATTCTTATATCCCAGTACCCTTAAGGGGCTCATTTAGAACCCCATTATTGCTATGGAGAGGGACAAATATCCACAAGCGAATTGGTGTATGTTTTCCAACATTGGAGCTTTGCAAACTTTTCTGAGAGCTGCAAAGTCCTCTCCTTAATTCTTGGAATGACTCCAGCAGTCATTAGCTGCCAGAGAAGTGCAGTTTTGAACATTACTGTGTTTTTTCAGGGTCCTAATTCATATGCTAGAGCTTAGAAAGACTGCTTGCTTACAGTTTAATGTTAATTGTAATACTGTGTGACCGTGAAGAGCATAGGATACTGAAACCATCTTGGAACATCCATTTTTGTGAATCTTCATGGTGGATTTATATTGCCTGATGCCGAGTGAGGCCTCTACTATATAGTAGTGGGCAGTAGAGAGACACTTGTGTACTTAGTAAGCCACATTGTGTACAGGTGCTGGTGCAGTATTTTAGTTGCCTCGTGACCCACTGTGGATAAAGTACAGTTAGAGAACAGTTTGTTTAATACCACTTGGCGTATGTCAGTGAGTCATAATGCAAGGATAAATTGATAATGGGTAAAAAAACAATGATCTTTTAGAAGCATAAAGAATAACTTGTTCCGTGGTACTCATTCAGATTTCCCAATGAGGTAAAAATACATGTCAATGTTTGGTCATCTACAAAATCACAATTTTTTATTGTATGCTAGACAATAAATCAATGCAGTCAGTCGTGCAGCAGTACAAATGTGATACATATAGACAACGTGGACATCCATAATTCCAATTTGTCAGTCCAGCATAACTACCAATACAAAATGCAGTATTATTGTTAACGATCCTCTCGTTTCGAGGTTTTTGACCAACAAATTAATTATAGTGGCACTCCTCAGGACAGAAAGTCCATCTGACCAAACACCTTTCAACTGCATGTATCTTGCCTTTAAGAAGGTCTCACTCAGTTTCAACTATTTTCCTTTCTCTCTGTGGGTCAAATGAGCAGTCTCGTCTGTGCCAAACCAATTGGCTACGGACTGCTTCGTGTCACGCCCACTCACTCTAACAAATCGAGTTGAAAGCTTTCCAAACACTGTCTGTTAAGTAAACTTGGAAGATATTGAATTTGAGAAATCTGAAACTTATATTGATGCTATTTAATAAAAAAATAAATCAATGAGTTCACTTCAGGAAAGTATGTGCTTTTTTTTTATCTCTATATATTTATTTATCTGTATCTTATAAGTAGGATCAGCCTATCATTCTTTGGGAACTTTAGTGTCCTATGGGACTAAAGTGTCAAAGGATTTTATTGGGTAGTATGAAAATAAAGACATGGAAAAGGCAGACTAGCAAAAGTGTGGCGTGTAAATATACAGTTGGGAAGACCAACTGATGAGATGGGTAAATAAATGTCATAAAGCATGAGTTGTGTATGGGTAGGTGTCATGTATAGACCAGTATTAAATGCACCCTAACCAGATCATGAAATAAAACTTCAAAAGTTGTGGAGATCTTGCCGATTTGCTAAACAATAATTCAGTTCCAGGCTGTGAAGTCTCTTATTTGGGCTAAAATACACATGATGTTGTCAGTCCCTTGCCCCACCGCTTAGTGCCTTCTCCCCGATCTTGAAGCATATGGCAAACATTTGCACACCCAGATGCATTCGAAAGCATGACTAGCTTCCATGCATGATCTGACAGAGAGGTGTCTCTTTCCTCATTTGAATGTGGGTCTCTTTTTTTATATTAGGAAAATGGCACGTATGAATGTATTTGAAAATGTGTTCTTTTTGCGTTGTGATTTTAAAGGCGAAGTGGCATTAAAAATAATCCAGAATGCAAAAGGCTCTAGAGCGCAGGGCCCGGATGGGGTCCAGATTTTTATCGTTAAAGAAGAGCAATCAAGCTCGGCTGCAGTCGTGACTTGTTCCATGATTTCCTTGTTCATGCAATTAGATCAAACTATTAGGTCGTGCTGGGCCTATTATTGCATCCTTCCACAAAACGGGAATAGGAGTCATCCATCCATCTGTAGGATTATCTTGTCAAGGAATGCATCACGCAAGGGTTTTGTCGTAGAACAATTTTAAGAGGTGGTGGTTGCATGTAAACTTAGACCCTTTTTTGTCAGTAAGCAAACCTCAAATGTGTGTCTGGAGGTAACCTTTAAGTTCTCATCTTGGGACATGTCTTTGCAACTACCCAAACTGTTAGCACTCAAAATCAAGTCCTGGCAAAATGGTGATAGTTGGTAGAGGGATCCTTGTTGGGAGAATAGGTTACCAGTTTCCTATGCCAGCAGAGCTCCCTTTCCTAAATTGGCATATGTCTCAACTTGGGGTAGAAAGTCTTAACCATCTTACCAGCAAAATAGAGACCCAAGAAACTTTGTTGCCTCTGAGTCTCCCAAGTAGTCTAGGACGGATGCTCATCTACGTGATGTGCTTATTTCTTTTTCTTGTAGGATAGAACTGCTCAAAATAATATTGACAGACCCGGGGGCCAATTCCATGTCCTGGCTTATGCACCACGACATCACAATTTCTCCATACTATCCTCAGATACTCTAGTCGAACGTTTCAATAGACCATTTAAAATAAGTTGTGGAAAGTTGTGTGGCCTGATAAAACAAGCTGCCAGAATGACTTGGTCCATGTTTTACCTCTCATCTTTATTTTATGGAGTGTAACACAGGCCTCGAATACTTAATTTCATTTTGAGTTGCTTCTCGGGCAATAGCCCAAATGATCTTGAATATAGACCTTGATGAATTGACAGAGTCAGACTGTTCCACTTGTAGATTATGTAATTGTCTGTCAACCTTTATCTTTGTCTACAGGTTGCTGGTCGGTTGATGTTAATTATTTTTGTCAAATCGTAAATTTATTTTACAACTCTGGGCTACAGGACTGGTAGAAATATAAAGGTTTGAATGTGTGGCCTAAAATGCCATATCCAGGGTATCCCCTCTGTCCCCATCTAGGGACGTAAGTGACATATATGTAGGACCAGACAGTCTGGTAGGTCTTCAAGTTCTTGCAATATAGTGATCTCCACAGATGTCAACAGGGCTCCCTCATATGAATCAGTGTAGGCCTCAAGTCAGGATAGGAACCCTTAACAAACTTATCAGAAGAGTGAAGACCCAGGAAATACCAATGCCACTCTAAGTCCTGGGGTCTCACATTTGGCGTTCTCGAATCGCACCAGCAAATCGGCAAGATTACTTTCCCAGAGAACGCAATTGCTCAAATGCATCAGTGCTCCAGAGGGGAGTTTGTGTATTCAAAGGGGATGAGGCCACCCAGACAAATAAATCAATAAGAATATAGAGCATGGTGCTTAGATCCCTACATACCAGTCAGAGGAAGTCCAAGGCTGGGAGGTTATGGGAGGGCACTCCACTCCTCTATGTAAGTCAGAGAGGCAGACCATTTAGGGGATAAATAAGCCTCCTGGAACTTCTCGATCTCCTCTCTCTTGGCTGGCCAACAGAGGTGAGTGGAGAACAGGGAGAGGAGAGGAATCCTGGAGCCTATACACGTTGGGGAAGCTTAGGACTGGAGCCTGGAGGCTTTTGGGAAGTTATATGCCTATATAATCAATAAAGATAAGACAGGGTAAGGACACCTTCCTTTGAGGGTTGATGGATGTGAAGGGGACTCGGGACTCAAAGACTGAACTTTTGAAAAGAAAGCAAAGACAAAATATATGTTCTGTTTCGCTCTTAGTACTTCTGAAAATTATGATATGACTGAGCTTTTTCTATTCCAAAATAAGAGATACTGTCTCCTGACACATTTTGGCCTCCCACCTCATTGTGTTGATCACAGCAATTTCTTGCAAAACAGTTCTTATATCATGTATAACTGATATGCCCAGCATCAAGCATCAGCTGGTAAAATACTTTCACCAGTGAAAACAGCTGCACGCGATCTTTGTCAATTTTACTAGCTATTGACCGCATTAACTTTTAATAGTTTCCAAAACCAGCCCTACAAGAGGGCTCCAGTAAGTTAACTCAGTATACTTATTGCCCCGTCCTAGGGTGCTAACGAAGCAAAACGTTTTACCTAACGACGTGTAGTAAATCTGTATTCTTTCGCCATTCCCTTTTACAAACTTATATTATCAAATTGAAAATAGTATTTCATCATGTACAGTCTAGTCCTCCAAAATATGCCATTTAATCTTTGGAGTTATGTGGAGAATAACATCTATTATTAACTAAACCCCATCTGGGTTCACAGATCAGTAACAGACCTACAAAAATATTGCTGATTACATGTTAAAAAATCCATCTGTCTCAATGCACATAAGTTGATTTTTGCTTTCATGGATCTCCGAAATTTTCCCTGCTGCAATCCATTTTGAGGTTCAAAGCTCTCGCAGTAAGGGCGAGTTAAAAGGTATTGGCCTTGCCATCGTAGCCAATTCATCAGAAACCCTGATTAAGGTCTATGGAGTGACGATTCCTTTGTGGTTTAGCGTGCAATCCTGCTCCTGTGTTACCAAATGTGTAGAGTAACTAAAGGTAAACATCTGGAATGCCCTGCTTAATATTTAGAAATGTAGCACTGTTCTCGTTTTGCACATTGGAATTGGGAGTTCCTCAAATAGAGCAGAGAGAGTTTGAAACCATAATGTGATATTAGACTTAATGATTAAGGATAGCGTAATATTGTTGGTAGTCCAAGACAGTAGCGCTGAGAGTACAGAGAAGTCACCGCTATTCTGGACATTCAACCTCCGCAGTAGACAGCTAGACATTTGCCTACATTTTATTTTACTGTTAGTTTATAATTTGCAGATTTAAAAACATATGAGCATATATGGTCTTCACAGAGATGAGGACTAGATTAATAGTGTTGAGAAGAAAGTCCTATACATTGCTCTGGAGGACCCTGCTGTTTTTCTGTAAACCTGTTTGTTTTCCCTCTGCGAGTTTGACAATCGGGAGAGTCCACTTATGGTCCTTTAATTTTGAGGCTCGGAGACTCCAGCATTGGCCTTTGAGGTGCAGGGAACCCAGAGTGTACCCTTCTCAATGGTTTCGGCCCTCCCTATCTGAGCTAGACCAGAAATACTTTGAGTACACTCTACTTTCGGTAAGTGGAAAAGTGATATTACCTCTCCTGCTTTGAGGGGACAACTTAGGGCTTCCACATGTACATTTCCTGTTAGTGTTCCCTAACTGGGTTCCTATACGTCTGTCATGTCTCTGACATGCATTGAGAGTGCATGTATATTGGTGAGGCTGGTTCTAATTGAGTGTGATAGAATCTGATGGACTCCATGTGTGTGCCCCACAAATTAGTAGCTAACTTCATAAAATGTGTGTTCAAGGTCCATGGTGGCCTCGAGAGCCTACATGCTTTAAATTCCTTTTCCTCCTGATTAAGTACAGAGGTTCCTGTAGGTGCGGAATGTAGCTCATCAGCTCTTTGAAGTAGCCATAGTGCCTATGCCGGAATGCTGCCCACCTCTTGCTCTGCCTTGATCTCATACCTGGTCTCCCTTGTGACAGCATGTTTAGGGATGCTCAAATAGAACAAGATACTTTTAGCCATTACCACTGCATGCACTGGTCACGCATTGGTCATGCCGCTTCTTTATTTTGGGAGCCCCTAAAATTCAAAGAATGTGCAATATCGGATTGGCTAGGTCTGGCACAAGCAGCAGGTTCCTTGACGCGTATAGTGGTCCATATTTTTCCGTTATCCAAAGAGGAGCAGCTCACAAGTGTAGCAGCAAAGAGCCCTAGGTCTAAGTCACTTCTCTCTAGACTGGCAGATGTTTGGATCCCAAAGTCTGAAGAACCTCTGTTATAGCTGATTTTGTGAGTAAGGAGATCTGATTGCCCAGAGAAGACAGTGAACTGCATCTTCCAACCTTCGTGATCTGCTGCTATCTGTGTATAGTGCCAAGCTGATTGAAAGCACACTACACCTCCGACTAACACTCCAAGTTAGCTTCTCAGGAGTTACCATCCATTATTGTGCATTGCCATTAGGAAAGAGCCTTTGCATGTCATTGAAAATGAGCATACTTCATCATTAAAGCCTCCCTTGTAGCAGGCACCTTTTTTTTTTTTTATAAATGTAGAATATTTTTACATTGTGACTTAGACAGCAGCGGCCCGTGCAGGTAAAAGCGATGGGGGGGGATTGAAACTGACGATGGAAAGTTAAATAAATAATTACATTTCCCTTGTCATAGTCCGTTGACCCGCACACCCTAACCCACCCAGCCCCACCGCACTGCTCTTACCTGCACGGGCCGCAGCTGGTATTAGAATTCTGATAAAATAAAACTCGTGAATAACAGAATAATAGTTTCAGGAACTTGCTTTTTACATGGTAAAATCATAATCTTTCGGCAATGAATATTATTGATTGTAATAGCTAGTATTCTAATATTTCAGTGAGGACCAGCGCTGTGATGATGAAGACCTACCAGAAAAATATGATGCTAAAATTGTGGTGAGTAAATGTAAATGTAAATGTAGTATACTTGTAAAGCGCACAGCTGCCCCAGCAACGGGGCGTCCCGGCGCTGTATAACTCTGGGGAACCCGTCCTGGCTTTCCCTGTGGGATGGTCCCTTGCTGGGAGTCCCCAAGGTGGAGCCAGGCATCCCCGGAATTGATGGGGCCGTTGTGGAGATGAGGCAAGCTAATGCCCCAGAGTTGCCGAGTGGAACCCCTGATTAGAGTAAGCACCGAAGCGAGAATTATCGAGTCCGCTGACCAAGGTCCACAACCCTGCCGCGTCGGGAATTGAACCCTGGTCCCAGGCTGACTTCTGCTCTCAGGCCTGCCGCCTCTAACCAGTGAGCCACACTACTCCACTATGTGATGCTATATTGTGTACTCCTGATCTTAAAACACCAGTGACCCTCCATACACCCTAGCTCTCTCCTCCCTAATCCCCCCATCTGACAGCCCTCCTTGACCTTAAACTGGATTGAGATCCCAGCCACCTAATACGTGGGTTTAAAAATGTATGTTGTTTTTGTGTGTGTGTTTTTTTTACATTGTTTTTAGTGGTCATTGCAAGGGGGCCCACGTATATGGTTGTTAATTTTAGTAAAATGTTAATTTCCTCATGTAAACTGTGAACAGCACTGTCTAAATAGAGGTTTCCCCAGCAAATTATGGGGCTTCCTCGTGTGTGCCACACCTTTCTGTATAGACATCATTTGCTGCTGAAGGACACATTGCTCCTGCTAAGAGATAAAAGATCTGACCGTTCGATATATAAAGTAAGGAAAACTGGATCATGGCAGCTTCGCTTCCAAAGCACTCATTGATGCTAGCTCCATTGACCACCCATTTACCTTGCTTCTGCTGCTCCCTTTGGCTCTGCTGCCTCTGCTCTTCATGGCCCGGCAACTGTGGTGTAGGAGGTGCTGCGACCATGGAGCTACTCTAGATTTCTCTTTCTTGTTGCGCCTGTAGGCTCCTGCCTTTTCCCCTTAAATGAAATAATTTCCTCTCCTCCCACATGTCTGCCTGTTTAAGTGCTTTGCAAGAACACCCAGTGAAGTGAGACTTACAAACAATGGGATCGGTCTCCAAGAAGTAAAACTTGCACCAGCTGAGTGAAACTGTGCTTCATGGCGTGAGATGCCTTACTTCTGCCGTATGAAGTGGGGGTTGCCTGCAGGGTCTGGCTATAGGCCAGGCCCTGGTCATAACCCTCAAGGACAGCCAACCCCTGCTGCTGTGCACGGCCTTCTGCTTGCTTTTTGTATGGTGTTGGGCCTTTGGCAGGGGGATGGCTGCCTGCCGTGGGTTTGGGGTAGGGCCTGGCATTCATGCACAGGTCCTGTGCCAAACTCTCAACGGGCAGCCTACTCTCACTCTACAGGATTAGACCCCTTCTCCCCTTGCCTGTGGGATGTAGGGGGGCTGCAGAGGTTGCCTGCAGGCACTGCGCCCAACCCTCTGTGATTGCCAACCCCTCTGCACAAAGCCATTGCCAAGCATCCCCAAATTTAAGGTGTTATTCTCCACTGAAGAAGGACAATACCCTGAAACCAGTATCTAGAGCACTGTCTATTTCAACAAAAATGAGTGTTATGCACCTAATTTTCCAGAATGCCGCTGGACGAATTGTGGGCCGGTGCGTCAGGTAATATGATTCCTACTTCCTTGTGTGACTGGCTAACTACACCCTCCAACTATACGCTGCAGGGTTTAGATGGAGGTCCTGCACCCTATCACCTGGGATAGCAAACCCCTGCTGCTCAAAGCCTCAGCAGTTGCCCTCAGGGTCCGGTTTAAAAACAGACTCTTCTGCCTTTTTTTTGTAATTTATTTTTGGATTCATGGTTCCTCGAATTGGTGGGGGCGGAAAGCGAGACAATCCTACACCCTCTATGCCCTTTCATTTTTTTAGGACTCTTGTAATGGCTGCCACAACAATTTCTTTCAGTATGGTGGCAGTCGGTCAGATCCTTTTGTTGACCGAGATATCGCTAACATTTACTGAGCTTTCACCTTCTCTGGTCGAACCCAAGCATTTCTTTAAATGTTAAGTTCTCCATAACTACTGAATATTTTTACACCGAAACAACAAAAGCAAAATGCTTGAGTAAAGTTCTAACTTCATGGAAAGTTTGGTGTAATGTTCAGCAGTTTCTCTCTATATCTATAAGGAAAACTACCTATTGGAATAAAATTGGACAATTGCACACTTGAGAACCCTCCGCCCTTTCCTTGGCACCACTTGAAATATAGGTACAACACTTTTCATAAACATTTAAAGTTTTTTGTTTTTCTTGTAATGTCCTACTGGGCACTTGGTCCAAGCCCAGCACAGGGGCCCCTGTGGACAGGAAAATCACCTGCCGCAACTGCTCCGCTCTGGGTGACCCAGCCTTCCTCAGGAAACATCCATCCCCTGAAAGCTTGGTTGTCTAATCCTCATCTTCAAAGTGTGCATTCCCTTCTGCACCCCCAGATAGGGTATCCAAGAAGCTGGACCATCTTGGGAAGAGGTTGATTTCCTCCTCCAGCTTGGCATTGTGGTCAATGAATCTTGCTTGCATCTTGGGCCTCTACTTCCATACCATCTGGGATACGATTGCGCAGGAGCCTGAGCTGTTCTCTCCCAGGCAGGTGCGGATGGGCGAGACGCAGCCAAATTCACCACTTGTTGTGGACTGGACACCACCACCATCACTGGGCAGAATTGTTTCCTTGTCCGTTGCACTCAGGCGCTACGCCTGGTTGAGGACTTCTGGCTTTTCGGGGAATTTCCAAGCTACTTTGATTGATATGCCGTTTGATGGCACTCGCCTTTTTTAGGGTCTAGGTAGACTCTGGGCTTGAGCGCTTCAAGGATTCTCAGGCTATGGCCAGATCTGTGGCCCTCACGACTACCTCCCGTCCAACACAGTCTACCTTTCATGACTACGGAAGCGACGCTAAGCCCTGACACAGAATCATGCAAGCTGTCCAGACTCTGCGTGGCTGCGGATGTCGGACCTAGCGTTCTCGTGGATCAGGGAGCTAGTGAGCAGGCCAGTTTACTCCCCTGTCCCCCTCTCCCCCCCCCCCATTGCCTCCAAACCTTCCTAGTCCGATGTTTCAGGGCCATCAACGGCCAGTTAGAGGAAGGATTCGCCATCACCTCCTCCGCTGGCAATCCATCGCGTCGTACAGGTGGGTTCTGCAGATCGTCCGAAGTGGCTACTCCCTCCCCTTCTAGACTACCCCATCCGCTATGCCACTTGTCCTACAGCCGATTGTCGCAGGATCATTTGGTGCTTCTCCACATGGAATGCTGCTCTCTTGGCCAAGGGGCAGTAGAGAGAGTTCCTGTGCCAGAAGTAGGACGTGGTTGTTATTTCCATTAATTTCTGGTCGCTAAGAAGGCCAAAGGCTGTGTCCTATCTTAAACCTCTGGACCCTCAACTTCTTCTGTCGGAAGGAGAAGTTGAAGATGCTCACTTTGGCCCAGGTCTTTTCTGCCCTCGAGACTGGCTGGTAGTGTTGGACTTGCAGGACGTGTATTTCCATATCACCATCCTGCCTGCCCACAGACGCTACTTACAGTTCAAGCTGGACCACAAGCACTTTGTTTACTGTGCTCCCATTTGGCATTACCAGTGCCCCTCGGAATGTTCACAAAGGTGATGGTGGTTGTCACAGCTCATCTACACAGATCAGGGATACCAATACCAGTCTTCTCCAATCTCGTTGATTGGCTGTTGAAGGCGAGCTTGCTCCAAACTGTCATCTCCCACCTCCATACTACGGCGGACCTCCTGCACTCACTGGGGTTCACTTTCAACATGCCGAAGTCACACCTGACTCCCTCTCAGACGCTCCCTTTCATCAGGCGGTTCCGGGCACAGTGCAGTTTTCGGCCTATCCTCCCGAGCAGCGAGTCCGGGATATTCAGGCTATGACACCAATGTTTCAGCCGCGATCTCGGATTTCGGTAAAAATTAGTCTGAGGCTGCTGGGCCTCATGGCCTCCTGCATCCTGCTGGTGTATAATGCCAGATGGCCTATGTGAGCTCTGCAGTGGGACCTAAAGTTTCAGTGGGCGCAGCATCAGGGAAATCTTTCAGACTACTTCCAGATCTCGGAGGGAACTGCACAACAGCTGCAGTGGTAGTTAACAAACTAAGATTGGGTCAGAGGCAGATTCCTCTCTCCTACCCAACCAGATCAAACAGTGGTGACAGATGCATTGCTTCTGTGATAAGGCGGCCATCTTGGAGAGGTGTAGATGAGAGGCTTCTGGTCTCCAGTGGAGTCTGGTCTCCATACCAACCTTTTTGGAGCTCCAGGCGACCAGACTGGCAGTGAAGGCATTCCTTCCCTGTTTCAAAGGGAAAGTGTGCTAGGGGTTTACGGACAACACCACCTCTATGTGGTACTGCACCAAACAGGGCTGAGCGAGGTCATGGATCCTTTGTCAGGAGGCTTTCCGCCTCTGGACATGGCTCGAACATCAGGGCATAACCCTGGTGCTACAATTCCTGGCAGGGTCTCTCTGAACTCAGCCGTCAGTGCCTGGTCGATCATAAATTGCATCTTCATCTATAAGTGGCACAAGGTCTCTTCCAGTGGTGGGGAGAGTCATGGTTGGATCTTTCAACTTCGAATAGAACGTAGAGTGGAGCTCCTACCTCCTGTATGCCTTTCCGCCTATACCACTTCTGCCCAGACTGCTCAGAAGATCAAGCATGACCGGGCTCAAGTCATTCTTGTGGCTCCAGATTTGGCACGAAGAGTCTAGTATTCCGACCTTCTAAGCATGGCCATCGATCCTCTGATCAGACTGCCCCTTCGGGAAGATCTTCTGTCGCAGCATGGACGGTTCTTCACCGGAACCTGTCCAGCCTCCACCTCCTTGCGTGGCGATAGAGCGGCGGAAGTTGACAGCTTTCAACCTTCCACCTGAAGTCTGTGATGTCATCTTGGCCGCCAGGCATCCCTCCACTAAATCGGTATACGCCTGTAGATGGAACAAGTTTGTGGCCTGGTGCACAACAAAGGCTGTTTATTCCCTTGCTGCCCCCTTTCAGAGGTTCTCTTGTACATACTTTCTTTTGGCCCAGCAGGGCTCTGCTTTGGGTACCCTTAGGGTTATCTTGCAGCTAGCTCTGCCTTTCCGAGACTTCCAGATCAGCCTTCCTCGTTTAAGTCTCTCATTGTAAATAGTTTTTTTAAGAGCCATACTCACTTATTTCCTCTTTCATGATGCCCCAGTATGAATTGAATTTAGTCTTGACCTTTCTTATGTGTATTAATTTCGAGCCTCTTCATAATTGCCCTCTCAGACTTCACTCTTAAAACTGCTTTCTTTGTTGCCATCACTTCTGCTTGCAGTGTTAGCGAGCTTCAGGGTCTGTCTTCCAATCCTCCTTATCTGTTTGTCCATCAGGATAAAGTGGTGCTTCTAACAAAAGCTTTGTTCCTCCCTAAAGTGGTCATGCCCTTTCATGTTGGACAATCCATCACTTGCCCACCTTTTACCCACCCCAGCATCCCTCCAAGGAAGAGGAGAGCCTCCACCGTCTAGACCCAAAACATGTGTTGTCTTTTTATCTTGATCGTAGCAGGTGGATGATCAACACGTCATTGACTACGTGGGCTCCAAAAAAAGGTAGAGCTGTGCAAAAATAGACCATCTTTCAATGGGTTGTCCTCTGCATTAAAATATGCTATGCATTGACAAAGAAGGATTCTCCTGTGGGGTTGCATGCTCACTCCACTAGAGCAACAGCAACAACCACTGCATTCGCACACGGAGTCCCAGTCCTTGATATCTGTCAAGCAGCAACATTGGCATCCCTGCACACATTTACCAGACACTACTGCCTGGACAGCCAAGTCCGGAGGGACGGGTACTTTGCCCATTCAATCCTACAGGACTTCCTATTGTGATCTTGGTTCGCAGACGCTCCTCCGGGAATAGTGTTGCTGGAGTATCTATTCTAAGGAAAGGGTTCTACACCTAGTAGTCTCTATCGGATGAGCAAGTTACTTACCTTTGGTAACGATGTATCTGGTAGAGACATATATTAGTTGTAGATTAAGTACCCCTCCTCCCTGGTCTGTGAACTGATTTCTAGGGATAGGGACTCCCCTAAATTGACCTAGTTTTGAAGCACCAGTAGTCCATGTCTTTCATGGCTCTGCACTTCTGCAGTGGAAAGTTGTGGAAAGCACCAGTGGAGTATCTAGACCTACTGCTGCCTGGGGCGGACCCTAAGTTTGCCGCCCGATGCAGGTAAGAGCAGTGGGTAGTGGCGGGCGGACAACTTGTTTTGGAGGGTGGGGAGGCTGGCAGACTGCTTGTTCTCGGGGGAATAGTGGTAGTCGACAGACACAACATGGTCACCTCCGCCGCCCCCCAAAAACTGGACTGCCCCCGTCCCCTCCCTCCTTTACCCCCAGCTACGCCACTGGCCAGTACGCATGGTCGGTGCCTATATGGGTCCCACGTGTCATTTCGGCGCCGGCGACTGACACAGAGCCAACTGACACCACCTACCGACGCACAAGGGTAATGATGTTGAAAAATCTCCAGATACAGACTGACGCCTGGGGAAAATTATAAGGTAAGGAAGCTACAACTAATATATGTCGCTACCAGATACATTGTTACCGAAGGTAAGTAACATGTTCTTTAGAATTCTGTTCCAAGCGGAAATATATTTTAAAATGAAGAATTTATAGATGTGATATTAAATAATTACTGTTGAACTTCATGACTCTTAAGTGATTATTTTAGAGAGATCAATTGGAGACCTAATTCATCAGTTGTATTTCTAGAGCGCAAAGCCTTTTGGTCATGTGTATATGTTGTTACTCGGTCGTTAATGCTCTGCCGTTCTCCTTTGTTTGGATTAGGATAACAGCTGCTTCATATTGAACTGGAATCCTCCTGCAAAGAAAAAGCAGTCCAAGAAGAAAAAGAAAAAACTGAAAACTCTCGGTCAGGATGAGCTGGATCAGCAAGTAGCTGCAATGGTAGGAGGGGATGATGAGGATCTATGACAAGTGGACACTAAGATATTTTGTCAGAGCCAGATCCACCTTGCTAGTTTGGAGATATTGGACTCTATTGCAATTGGCTGGTGACAATTTTATCTGAACCGTGTACTACGTAAGAGCAAATATAATTGCTTTGATTGCCTCTTCAGCTGAAATAGAAGGTAAAATCAAAGCATTTCCCAAGCTCATCCTTTGGAACACAGCATCTAACTAAGACTGCGTGCTTGAGCGAGCAGCATCTGGATGGATTGTCATCTGGTGAATAAAAGTTTAATACCTAGAAGGTTACAACCCCAGTTGGTTTGTTACATGTTTCAATAGACAACCACCTAGTATATATGGCCTGGGGTTTTAACAAGCCTCTTTGACATTGAAATCACAACTTAGACCTCTGTGGCTGTCACTGTTTTAGAACTTCTGAGGAGCTTTAAGTTTTCTGGGTTATACAAACAAGGTTAAGTAAAAATGATGATCTATGACTTTGAGAGAATCAAAGTTGCCTGTAGGTGTGTGAAGTTCTATATAAGAGACTAGACGGAGATGGTTTGGGAGTGGGATAGCTAGGCGGAAGCAAGGAACAGCATGGGAAGCGGGATGGGGAAGATGAATGGAGCTATCTCTGGGTGGATCTAATAACCAGCTGGCTACGTTGCGGTGATGGATTCCTTGAAGATTTTAGTTTGGAACCTACAAGTTGGCCACAAGTATTTATTTCTCAGTGCACTAAACAATTCTGTAACTTCATCTTTTATCTAGGGGTTGGTGAAACAATTTACACAAAAACAGATGAGGAGAGATCTGCTCTATTATTGTCTACCTTTCTGTTGCGTTTCACCTCAACTTATTTTGAGAATTGTGCAGCAGGAAAGAAGGATTTTAAGCGCCCTGAATTGCTGGTGAATGATTCAGGGGGCTCAGAACATGTAATAATGTGTTTCTTGAATTTCTGTCAGTAATGTATGGGCCAGTGTGCTGGCAAACGCTGGAGTGGGTATATTGATGGGTCTATCTGCAACAACTAAACTTGTGGCTGAGAGAAAAGTTTGAAACAGATCTACTTACATCCATAGCCGCATAATCAAAATTTGGGCTAGGATTCCCAGGAAAACATTTGACATAAAACAGTAGCTGTGAATCCACTAATTCTTATCATTCCTCCCATTTACCTCATGTGGGCTGTCTGCCAAGTAATTCAAGCCTGCCTTAGCTCACTGTGAATTGTTCTGATCTTATTCCACCGGGCACAGATGAAACTAGCATCTCGAAATATGAAAATAATTGAGACCAGTCACAGTTGATTACAACAATTACAGGAAAGACTTATAATACAGTAAACCAGGCATACTCTCTGACACTCTCTTATTTTTCTTTTTTCTGTTCTGATTCATTGACTGACTGAAATAATGTAAAACAAGCTTAGATAACACTTTTCTTATAATCTCATTGTCTATGGAAATGGGCACACGCATGTCATATCCATCTGTTAGAAGAACATGTATGAGGACAGAAACAGACTGGCAGACTAATTCAGGAGAGATCTTGAGCACTGTCATTAATAAGAGCTTAATTGACTTTAAAATGTTTATCGACCACAATTAAGGTTGCCACTGCTACCTCGGTCTTGCCATTTGGTGCCACTGCCCTTGCTAACATTGCTGTCGGGCCAGGAAGTCCGCTGTTTCAAGTGTATTTTATTTGGATCAAGTAACCCTGCTTACATGCAATGGCTTTCACTGACGTCCGTAACCAACAGATTGAAGGCTGGTGATGCCTAAAGGTTGGCCTAGTGGTCATCCTAGTAATGTCACCAGTGGATGAAAGAGTGCCTGATATCACTTCCACCACTGGCGTTTTGGTGAACTGATATCTATGGAATCATGTTAGGTTTCACTTGAGTGGCAGTGAACAGAGTCCCTCGGCCAGGGAACACAATATAGGAAAAAGGAATCCCTCCTCATTTTGCCAAATATGTTATCCTCTTTTAAAAGCTTGCCCGGGTCACACCTATTAGCTCTCTGTCCTGTTTGCTCGAAATACACTTGTTGGCCATCTCCGGCCCTCCCTTAGGGCACTTCTGTCCAGCCCATCCCAAAGCCACCACTTGCCATTTGTGTGCCTATCCCACATGGACTACAGAGGATCGCCGGCCGTAGCATGCTGCAATATCAAGTGGCTCAGGTGTTTGGACAAAGCCCCCTCCTAATCTATGGCACATGATTGGGGATGGAAGAGTGAAAAGAGTTGTCTGGCAATGTCCAAGGATGCATGCTGACACCACACATGTGAGCAGGTTGGCAGAGGGAAACAGAGAAACCTTACATGAATGGGTGTGGTGTGTATTATACTGGGCGAACAGTCACTACTTAATTCCTAGATTCTGACTCTGCTGACCACCCCTCCTCGAAGGAGACCAAGTGCCCCACTTCAGGCTTTGACTGCTGCTGACTAGTGTCCTGCCGGACAATGCATGGCCACTCTGCAATCATAGATAACTGAGATCACAACCATTGCAACTAAACGTGAGGGAGCAGGCTGGCTGACTTGTCACAGTAGTGAGCCGGAGGGGCTTCATTCTGGGCTAGCCTTGACTGCAACTACTCTTTCAGATTCCCACACCTGTGTGCCCCTCTTGAGGCCTTCCAAGGCAGAACGTGCTGCCCTCCCTAAGGCTTTCTATGGCAGCCCAATGCGCCCTCGTCTCCGGCCTCCATGTCTGTTCCATTTGCTCCTTCCCCAAAGACCCAATTGACACTCCTGTGCACCTTTCCTTGAGCACTCCTATGCACCTCTTATCTTGTCCAAGCTGGGGCAATTTCCATCCACCCCTCTCTCCTCCTGGTAATGTTGATTTGGTACTTGTTGTGAATTGATTTCATGCCCTTCTTCCTTTGCTCTTTCCTCTTGTTCAGCCTATGATGCCTATAGAATGTGATCACTGCATAGAATGTTGGGTGAAGGGAGTTAGGCAGTTGATGTTAGCAGGCTGAGCAGGAAGGATGTTCAGCTCCTGGTGGGACATACTTTACAGCTTAATTTCCATCTTGGCTTATCTATGCTTCTTGTAACTTACCTACAAATAAAGTTACTACTTGGAACCAACTACCTGACTTCCTGAAGATTCATACTTTGTAACAGTACCTTGCCTGCATCAGCAGCATTCCAAGTGTGTGCGGGTAAGTAGAGGCAGAGCAGGAGTTAAGAGCATGTGGATGAGTTGGAAAGGCAGCAAGAAGATAACTATATTTAAAAAGTTCTGTGTTTATATGCACATTCATGTATGTGGGTTTACATTTATGTCTGCAATATGCCTTTCCTGCAACTTTCCAGCTGGCCAGTGGCAACTGGATCTGGACTAGACCCTCCTGGTGACATCTGCCTAACACCCTGTGAGTCTAGGAGTGCCTCCTGTGAGGACCCAGTGGCTTTAGAAATGTACTCATGTGGAGGACTGGAACTTGAAGGACCAAGTCGGAAGGTAAAATCTTTGACCAGGATGAACCTGGTTGGTGTATTCAACCCGTGCTCCATCGCGACCAACCTCAAATTGTTCCTAGTTCCCGGTCTACAGCAACCATTAGCTATCATTGGCGGAGAAGTGTGGCTCACCGGTTAGAGGAAGCAGACCCTGATGCAGAGGTCAGACCCGGGGACCAGGGTTCAATTCCCGACGCGGCAGGGTCTTGAGCTCATAATGTCCACTGACTCGATAATTCTCGCCTCGGTGCCTACTCGAATTGTGGGTTCACACTCAGCAACTCTGGGCAATAGCTTGCTTAATCTCCACTACGGCCCCACCGCGATGGGATGCCTGGTCTTCACCTTGGGGATGCCCAGTAGGGGTAATCTCTCAGGGAAAGACCAGGCGGGTTCCCAAAGCAAGCGCCTTGAGACCTTACGGTGATAAGGCGCTATACAAGAGCGTATGATTACGATTACTTTATGCTTCTTGTACTAGTTATTCATAAACTTTGAAAATTCACATCGCCGGCTCCTTTTATTTGATTTTTTTCATTTTGGTGTAATTTTGTTCATTAAATGTTAATCTAGTTTTTTTATTATTTTGCATTTTGACTTTATTATTGTCTGCTACAGCATTAGTACTTTACACATTGCCCTAATTAGGCATGTCTGCTCTGTGCCATAGCTATCTGGGGTTACAGCTTAGGTTATCTTCTTAACTTTGAGGGTTCACCCGGACAAGGTCTATGATTATTCTTTAAGGTGTATAGGTACCCAAATAATAATCCAGTTTCTTGCATTGCTACATGTCTCCTTTGGGATGCTTCAAAGCAGTTGACAGAGATGTGTGAAATATTTCAACTGCGACTGGAAGGTGTTAACTTCTGTTACAAAATAGCCAGGATAGTTCTTTTTCAAATGTTTCTGAAAGTGCATTGAGCTGGAATAAGTTTGCGTATTAGGGTCCTGAGTTGTAGGGTCTTGTTTGACCACTTATCTTCTATGTTTCACCAGATTGAGTGATTATTGAATAACATTGAACAAAAGGCTGTGGTTGGGGCATAGCGAGGTTGTAGTTTCTTTAAGTCTACTGGGCCTTAATGGAAAGTGCACAAGAACTTGAATGTGTTCCTGGCCTCAGCAGGGAGCCAGTAGAGTGCTTTCAAGATTAGTTAGATGTGGCTTAATTTACAAAGGGTAAGTCTAAGTCTGGGTACCAGGTTTTAAGTCAAACAACATCTTTTTGGGAGGCCAGAGTAGATAACATTACAGTTGCCATGATGGCCTGGACAAGGGCTCTACCCAGCTCATTTCCTTGGAGAAATGGGATTTACAAGGGCGAAAGAGCTGTATTTTTACACAGAAAATTGGTGTGGGAGCAAACTGCTTCACCTCCCAGCAGGGTCGCCCCTAAGCATCATGGTAGATGCAGTCCAACAAGCGAGTACACTTGCAAAGTCTTTAGAGTGTTTCACCAGGTGGGTGCAGATAATAATCTAGAAACACGTGTCCAGAGATGGCCAGCACTAATCTGCACCCACCTGGTGAAAGCATCATCTACCATGATGCTTAGGGGCGACCCTGCTGGGAGGTGAAGCAGTGTGCTCCCACACCAATTTTCTGTATTTTTACACACTTGGCCACTGTGTCTAGGGAACAAAAGAGAGGTTAGCATCTAAGGGATTAATTACGTTTGATGAGGGGGAGGATAAAGTTCCACGGTTTGGTGGCCAGGCAAATATTAATAAATCACAATAAATGACTCTTGTTTGCTAGAATCTTTGTCTTAGCAGAATTGCTGCAGAGGGTGGGCCACTTTAATCAGTGCAGTAAGTGGTCCAGACACTCTGTGATAATACTTTGATGCTGTGTCTTGTTATTCAGCCAGAAGTGTATTCAACTGATGTTCGCAAACATTTGGAAACCCAACTGGTGCTGCTCGAGGAGATGTACAAATGGGCAAACCTAGATGTTGAAGATGCGGATGTGAAAGGAATTACGCTTGAAGAGCACCACAGGATACTGGCTTGTGGACAATTTGTATGATCCAATACTGATATTTTGGCTTAAGTTCTTGGAAAATCATCTGACCCATTGCAGCTGAGATCTGGACATTTCTTTTAACTTATCAAGCCTCTGGTTCAGGTTGTGTAGTGAAGAGTGGCGTAGGCAATACAAATGTCAAAGAGCTAAAGGTTAGCTTTGTTGTCCTCATCCCGGGAGAGCTACGCTTGTGTTAGCAAGTCCAGAAGTGTCCCTTTGAGGGTGGAATTCTAACTTAGTTGTGGAGGAGGATGTTCACTTCAACATGCTCTTGAAGTTGTCTTGTCCGACCTCTCCCTCCCCCCTGGCACCCCCCCAGATTTTGCTAAAGCATAGGGGATTGGGTGTATGTTGGTAGCTGGCATGGGTTTTTGGTTCAGCAGTGTTTTTGTATTGTTGGTTTTTTAGAAGATAAGGTTCAAGGCATGTGGGCTGCTTAATTCATATCTATGATTCAGAAAAGGGGGTGGTGATGAACAGAGTGTCTGAATTAAGCAGACCACTCTTACCCAGTCCAAAGATCAGGGCTTGATCCATCACCGTTATTTAGCTCACTGCCCCATCCCAGCTCAGAACCTGGCTATATGCAAATTAGTCTGTCCCTGGCCCAGTGCATCATGGGAACAGGGCAGACCAAACTACCAAGCCAATTCTTCACCAGAAAGGAGACAAGCTACCGGGGACCGGTTTCTGCCATTTCAGCCTCGTCGGCCCGGTTTGCTTGAATCCTGATGGAGCAGTGAGCAAGGGACTCATGTCTGAGTATACCCTTCCACGCTTATGGTGGACAAAATGATTCACAAAAGGGGGTGGTGATGAACAGAGTGTCTGAATTCATATCTATAGCATAGATCGCCGCCTAGTGTTGGGTCCTGATGATTGCACATTGTTGTCCTGGAAGAGTCTTCGAAGTATCACGAGATAGGTGGCTCCTCCCCTGGACTACAGTGCACATGGGCATCGACTCCATCCCCAGATTGTTTTTTTCCGCCATTGGGTTCGGATGTATATTCGACATCTCCAGTTCGGAATCGATATAGACTTTTCTTACGGCCCGAAGGCCTTATCTTAACCGTCGGTATTGTTTGCGTTCGGTCCCCACTCTGTTCCGGCTCAGTTCCCGAGTCGGACGTCCAGAGGAGTCACGTGGCTCTTCGGTACTCGGGGCCCAGTCGACGCAGCAAGACTTACAACGACATCATGGAACGGAGTCCGTTTAAAAAATGTCCCGTGTGCGGATCTAAGTACCCGCACATCGACGTCCATCCTGTGTGCAACAAGTGCCTGTCGCCTGACCACGATGAAGCCAACTGTATGGCTTGTTCAAGGTTTCGATCGAAGAAGACAATTCGACTTCGGCGCGTGGCGCGCCAGGAGGCCCGGCAGTCGGCACCGGTGGATATCTTTGACAGAGAAGAAGCAGACGAGCAAGAGATTCATCTGCAAGTTTCCCCTCCAGCGGAGGAGATCGACTACGGATACGATGCAGATGTCGAGGTGGTTGAGGCAACAGAAGTCGTCGATGAGGTAGGAGACGACAATGAGGCCTACGGGGCCACGGAAGATAGCTCGTATGAAGAGCTAGGCCCCGAACTAACTATTACTACGGCTCAGGTCGAGGGATCGCCACGCGGCCTTACCCAAGACCTTCCACCCAGATCCACGGCCTCACCTATAGGCCCGGCTACGGACACTTCTGCGGAGCCGACGTTGGTCAAAAAGAAACCGAAACCTTCGGTTTCGACAAAAGCGAAAGTAATTGAGACGCCATCGAAACTTAAGACGTCTGCCACCCCGGCCGCCTCCTCGTCTTCGGACACGTCGGGGCAGCCGAAGCCGAAGAAGGCTGTCGACCCGGGGGAAGTCGGCCAAGGGCGCCGAACCGAAGTCGGTCAAGGGCGCCGAGTCGAAGTCGGTCAAGGCCGTCGACCCAAAATCGGTGAAGGGCGTTGAACCGAAAACTGGGGCCCCGCACCCCGTAGTCAAGGCCGCCGGCACGAAGCCGTCGACGCAGAAGGCCGTCGGACCGGCAGGGGGACGCAGCGCGCAAAAACAGGCTGATCGGGTCCCGGATAAACATAAGGCATCGACGGAGGAGTCTTCCCTCGCTGGTGGACCGAAGACGTCTGTCGGATCGACGAAACCATCCGCTTCCTTTACGAAGCAGGTGTTGGATTCTCTTCAACGCATCAGGAACAAGGCTTCCGCGTCCGCACCGAAGGATGCTTCCGCCGCTAAGCCAGCTGCCGCGACGCCAAAGTCTTCGTCGCCTCTCCTGTTTACGTTGCCGCCAAAGGTGGCACCGAAGGCCTTTGCTCCACGGTCGGTCATCGAAGCGCCCGTCCCAGTGTCCACGGCGCAGAAGCCTTCTCAGCCGCTTGGAAGCTTGAAACCTCGACAACCCTCGGTGGAGGAGCAGTCGGAGCACTTTATCGACGCCGACACCGGGAAACTCACCCTCTACAAGAGGAAGATCACGGCAACCCAGCCTTTGGAGTCCTACACGATTCCTTTGAAGCGCAAGAAGCCTGCTGCGGACTCCCCTGTTCTGGTGGAGCCTCTTGCTACACCGACTCCACGAGTGGCTACACCCTCACCCACTTATTCGGATGTGGAGGGTGGGGATGGTGATGAGGAGGAGTATGGCTTTCCTGCCAACACTGATCCTGAGGATCACAACGACTCATGGACAGTTGCAGGTGACACAGGGGATCAGCACACTGCCCAGGACCCTCAAGTGTACGCTGTCAAGACCTCTCCTACCGAGGATTCAGCTGCATTTAATGCTCTAATTGAGAGGGCGGCTAAAAACCACGACGTGGACCTCCACACTGACCCTATCGAAGTGGACTTCCTTTTTGATACCTTTTCCACTGCAGAAAAGACTGTCAAGACTCTCCCCATGCTCAAGGGGGTTCTCAAACATGCTGCAGACATTTTTAAGGAACCCACACGGGCCAGGGTGGTCAACCCTAGGATTGGAAAAACATATAGGCCGGCGCCTGGCGACCCCACCTACATCAGAGGCCAGTTGCCATTAGACTCTCTGGTTGTCTCTAATGCCCGGAAGAGGGCGAACTCACAAACCACTGGTGATGCTCCTCCCCCCGACAAGGAGTCTAAAGTGCTGGAGGCATCAGGGAAGAGGGTGGCGGCTCAAGCGGCCAATATCTGGCGTATCTCGAACACTCAAGCGCTACTAGCCAGATATGACAGGGCGCACTATGACACACTAGAGACCCTGTTGCAACATCTTCCAGATCAGTATAAAGAAGCAGCTGAGATGCTTATTCAGGAAGGGAAGCTTATCTCCAATGCTTCCATTAAGTGTGCACTGGACGTAGCGGACACCGCGGCCAGAGCCATTAACACCAGTGTCATGTTGAGACGTCAGGCCTGGCTCAGGATCTCCGGTTTCAAGCCGGAGATATAAACTACCATCCTCAATCAGCCAGTAAACCCCGATAGGCTATTTGGTCCTGAGGTGGATACAACCTTGGAAAAGATAAAAAAGGATACCGAAACTGCTAAATCCATGGGGGCTCTCCAGTCTCAGCAGTTTCGGGGCAGCACTTTTCGTCGCTCAGGCAATAGAGGTGTTTCCACAGGCCAGATGTCCCAGCAAACGCAATACAATAAAGGTGGGGCGCAATCCTCTTACACCAAGCAGAGTAGAGGCGGCTATCGGGGCAACAGCACCAAGGGCAGAGGTCGTGGAAACAACAACTCCCGCTCCTCCGCCACCACCAAACAGTGATGCCCTGTCGCTGCCCCCCGACCATACTACACTTGTCGGGGGGAGACTCCAGCGGTTCCTGCCCGTCTGTAGATCTCTCACCACAGACAGGTGGGTCAGGAAACTTATCCAGTTCGGTTATTGTTTGGAGTTAACATCCACTCCACCCAACATGCCACCAAAACACCGTCCTATGTCCAAAGAGCATTTGCACTTATTGCAGCAGGAGGTACTCGTCATGCTGCAAAAAGGGGCAATGGAGCTCGTGCCGGTGGAGGAAGAAGGCACGGGAGTGTACTCCCTGTACTTCTTAATCCCAAAAAAGGACGGATCCCTCAGACCCATACTGGACCTCAGACCCCTCAATCAGTACATTCTGTCAGAACACTTTCATATGCTCACACTGCAGCAAGTTCTCCCGTTGCTCAATCAGGGAGACTTCCTCGCAACCTTGGATCTCAAGGATGCCTATTTCCACATTCCACTGCATCCATCACACAGGAAATACCTCCGGTTCACTATTCAGGGTCGGCATTATCAATTCAAGGTCCTGCCTTTCGGGGTGACCACAGCACCCAGGGTGTTCACAAAATGTCTGGTGACAGTAGCTGCGCACCTCAGGAGGCAGAAAGTTCACGTTTACCCTTATCTGGACGACTGGCTTGTCCAAGCGAAGTCGGCCCAGCAGTGCGCCGCCAACATGTCCCACACCATTCACCTCCTTCACGATCTGGGATTCTCACTAAATTATCCCAAGTCGCACCTTCAACCGGCCCATGTGCGGCAATATCTGGGTGCGACGATCAATACTCTGGCAGCCACGGCTCAGCCAACTTCTGTGAGGATCGACCGCATTCAGTCGCTGATCCAGAAGTTCAAACCGCAACACTCGCTCCCGGCAAGAGTGTTCATGCAGTTGATAGGCATGATGGCCTCCTGCATCTTCATAGTCCCGCACGCGAGACTGCATATGCGTCCGCTCCAAGAATGTTTGGCTCATCAGTGGACTCAGGCTCAGGGACAGTGTAACGACCTAGTGTTGGTGACCGGTCGGGCATACAGCTCTCTGCATTGGTGGAATCCACACAACCTTTGCAAGGGCCGACCGTTCCAAGAGCCTGTGCCACAGATTATCCTGACAACAGACGCATCTCTCCAGGGATGGGGAGCTCATGTGCTCCACTACACAGTGCAGGGACTATGGGCAACGCAGCAGAAAAAGATGCACATCAACTACCTAGAACTGATGGCAATCTTCATGGCATTGAAGGCATTCAAAGTACATCTGTGCAACAAAGTCGTGTTGATCCGGACGGACAACATGACGGCCATGTACTACATTCAAAAGCAGGGAGGTACGCACTCTCTGCAGTTGTCTCATCTAGCTCAGAGCATGTGAAAGTGGGCCATTCAGAGGAACATCTTCCTCATGGCGGAACACCTCCCGGGCAAGGACAATCAGATGGCGGATCTGCTCAGCAGATACAGCCACCAGATGCACGAGTGGGAGATACATCCATCAGTACTCCGCCCGTACTACCAGCAGTGGGGTCATCCAGAGATAGACCTGTTTGCCACAAGGGAAAACGCAAAATGCCAAAGCTTTGCCGCCAGGTTCCCTCACCCACAGTCGCAGGGCAATGCGATATGGATGAACTGGTCAGGCAGATTTGCGTACGCTTTTCCCCCAGCACCTCTCATACCGCTGGTGGCACGAAAGCTGAAGCAACACTCGCTGACACTCATCCTCGTTGCTCCAACGTGGGCACGCCAACCATGGTACACCACGTTTCTAGACCTCTCCGTGGTACCGCATCAAAGGCTGCACCTCACACCCAGGCTTTTGACGCAGACCCATGGCGACATTCAGCATCCAGACCCGCAACAGCTCAACCTGGCGATCTGGCTCCTGAAGTCTTAGAGTTTGGCTACCTTGACTTGCCTCCTGAATGCATGGATATCATACCGGAGGCAAGAAAGCCCACCACCAGAGCTTGCTATGCAGCGAAATGGAAGCGGTTTGTCATTTACTGTACTGAACACGACATCAACCCGCTAGATGCCTCCATTCCCAACATCATCTGTTATTTGTTACATCTTTACAAATGCAATCTAGCATATGCTTCCATTCGGATACACTTATCCGCCATAGCGGCTTATCTCCAAAACAGGCAGCACCTCTCCGTTTTCAGAGTGCCTGCCATCAAAGCCTTCCTAGAAGGACTTAAACGGGTCATCCCTCCCAGGACCCCTCCAGCTCCTGTATGGAACCTCAATGTGGTCCTTACCAGGTTGATGGGCCCACCTTTTGAGCCTCTGCATTCCTGTGAGATTCAGTTCTTAACATGGAAAGTGGCGTTTCTCATTGCCATTACGTCTCTGCGACGTGTTAGTGAGCTGCAGGCGCTCACTGTACAAGAGCCATTCATACAGATTCACTCCAACAGGGTGGTGCTGCGCACTAACCCTAAATTTCTTCCTAAAGTGGTTTCGCAGTTCCATGTCAATCAGACCATTGAGCTGCCCGCGTTCTTTCAAAACCCAGAGACAGTGGCAGAAAGAATGCTCCACACTCTTGATGTCAAACGAGCTTTGATGTACTACATCGATGGGACAAAATATTTTGGGAAGACACAACAACCCTTTGTTGCCTTTTCAGCCCAGCACAAAGGCAACCCCATTTCTAAGGCAGGGATAGCCAGGTGGATCGTTAAGTGTATTCAGATTTGCTATCACAAGGCTTAGCGCACTTTAACGGTCCCCCCTAGAGCCCACTCCACCCGCAAGTTGGGGGCCTCCATGGCTTTCCTTGGTTATATCCCTTTGGAAGACATTTGTAGAGCAGCCACATGGTCTACCCCACACACATTTACTAAACACTACTGTGTAGATGTGCTCTCCAAGCAGCTGTAGGGCAGGCTGTTCTAAAGACACTTTTTCGGACATCTGCAGCTGGCACAGGCGGCCGCCGTTAATGGAGGGACTGCTATTTATTCTATGCTATAGATATGAATTCAGCAGCCCACATGCCTCGAACTGAATATGCTACTTACCAGTATGCATCTGTTCTTGGCATGTAGGGCTGCTGAAATTCATATCGCCCACCCTCCTCCCCGGCGCCTGTAGCGGCTGCAGAATTTACACTTATTCTTAGCATGGTCATCGCCCACACTGTTACACTCCATCTTCGCCACAATGGCTAAAAACAATCTGGGGATGGAGTCGATGCCCATGCGCACTGTAGTCCAGGGGAGGAGCCACCTATCTCGTGATACTTCGAAGACTCTTCCAGGACAACAATGTGCAATCATCCGGACCCAAAACTAGGCGGCGATCTATGCTATAGATATGAATGTCAGCAGCCCTACATGCCAAGAACAGATGCATACTGATAAGTAGCATATTTATTATTCTACCATGTTTCGGGGACGGGGACCTTTAACAGAAAGAAAGCATTGTTCAGGTTAGTTGCGCCTGTTGCAATTTTGGGCAGCACATTCTTTGAGGAAAGCAGCAGAGCACTGGCCACAGAAGAATTGGACACCTTTGTTTTGAGAGTCATGAGCAGAACCAACTTTTTTCTTAGTAATGAAGAGCTGACAGTAAGTAAGTAAATTCTTTATTGCTTGATTAATAAAAATCTTTGCAATTGGTCTAAAAGTACTTGGTTGAATCCAGGTTTCTGTGTGCAATAAGATCAGTAGGTTCAGCAGTTTGGGGTCAGCGTCCCAGCTTGAGAGCCTGGCCCAGAGTTTTCCTCTGTCTTTGCTGTCAAATGCACCTGAATAGTCAATGAAGCACAGTGTTTTTTTGTGTTTGATTGTAGAATCTATTAACAGGGAGAGGGCCAGAATGTTTGTTGTAGTCCCTATGTTTTTTTCGAAGCCGGTCTGATTAATGGGGATTAAGTTTTTCTTTGATGCCCAAGCTGTTAGCTCTTCTAGAAGGAGCCCCGAAAAATATTTGGCATCTATGTCAATAAGGGCAATGAGTCTATAGTTCTTTGCTTCATTCCTGGTGCCCTTTTTATAGATCGGGCGATGATTGATCCCATCCAGGAGCTGGGGATTTGCTCTGCCACCCAAATTTTCTCGAAGAGTGGGAGCATTTGCTCAGCCCAGTAATTTGGTTCTTGCTTGTAGAGGGCAGGTGGGATTCCATTTGGCCCTGAGGCTCCCTCTTTCCGGCCTTCCCTTAATCTGTGTTATTGAGCCTGGGAAGTTGGTCTCCTCGGCTGGTGGCTTTTGGCCCCTCCCGGACTTCTAGGTCTTGTATTACTTTGTCGGTTTCGTTGTTGAAGTGGTTGGTTAGATGTTTTACCCAACTCTCCTCCGTTATGTGGGAATTTATTCCAGGGGCTTCGGGATTCTCAATTTTATTAACAGTGTTCCAGAATCTCGCGCTGTTGTTACTTCTTGCGGCGTAAAGCAGTTTCGCCCATGATTTTTCTGTGGAGTCCTGTTTTATTCGCCACAGGATCTTATTCTTGTTGATCTTTAATGTCCTCAATTCGGTCAATAGGTTTTTGTCGCTCCCGTTTTTCCGCAGACCGCGGAGTGTTCTATTGATTGCAGTTTTTATTTGCGTTAATTTACAAGTTCGGGGTGTCGGAGGGTGAGTTTTTCGGTTACTTGTCCGCCAGGCATGTTGTTCTTTTTGCCTCATTGGTCTATAGATTTCTCGTGAGGAATTGCACTTTGAGTTAGCTGGGCCAAGAGATTTCAGAAAGATTTCCCAGGCGGTTATGTTGTTGTCATGAAATGGCTTGACACTTTCCCAGCAGATCTTGGCATCTTTCGAGAGTTTTTCTGGGTCGCTTGTTTTGCATTTGATTCTTTTACATTTTGAAGTGATCGTTAAATTTTGCATATCGGTTGGAATTGTTAATACTGTCCCCTGTGCCATCAGTGTCAATTCTTGTGGGAGATGATCGCTGTAGTCGGATGTACCAATTTTAAAGTCGTTTACTAATGAGAAAAGCGAATAAGATAACAAGTGGCGCGTGCTGGACAGGGAGAGGGTGGGAGGACTGAGCAGCTGAATGTAACATGCACAAATTGAAGACCCAATGAAAGCTCTTGTAAGCTCGTAAAAAAAATGCCCGTCACGAGAATGCGCGTGATTGTGTTCACATGAACTGTACGAAATCCGCGATGGTTTCTGAGCTTATTTTACCCACAATACTCTCGTCTATTTATTCCTTGCGGAATAGAATATCGAGACCTAAAAAGGTGTAGTCTATCGCTGTGCTAGAGTTGAAGTTGTGGAAGGTTGCAGCTTGGGGTCGGTCCCTCAGAGATCGATCGTTTATCGAAACGAGGCCCCGATATGTTAGGTAGTTTAATAGATTTTTGGATAAAATTGTTTGTTTTCCCCATGGGCATTCTTTCAATATAGGGATCCCCCTTTCATGTAGTGTCGTGGTTGTCAGCAGCACAAGACAAGTAATCGCCACTATCCTCGTCTGCAGCACCCAGCAGGAGCAAACACGTTTCCCTGTTGTGCCTTCGAGACCTGTGTACCTTACATATCCCAGAAGGCAGTGGTGGGGTAAAAGAACATCAAATCAGGTGATCAGAGCAAAATGGAGTGTTCGATATAAGCCCCGCCGCTTCCAGACGATGGCGCTTGACAATTTGACCAGACCGAGTAGCGGAAGGTGTTTCCCCGCTGGATTCTCTCGGTGTTTCTGAAGAGAGACGCAGCGTCTCATATTCCCCGCATTATTCCTGGGAGCTTTGAAGCTCAAAACCTTTGACCTTTATCTGAGTGTTTACGTAACCGGCAGCGCTTTGTTTGGTACAAGCGTTGTCTGCCGGCTTTTGTTGTTTGATTCTGCCTGCACCTTGAAGACGTGCTTGGACGCCTCGCTGCATTTCCCCGGCGCCACCGACAGGTATTGAGAGCTTTTCCCCTGGAGAGTGGAAGACGGTGCTCTCCTCTCGGGGATTCGTTTTCGTTATTTCTATTCATTTTCCTTTGCAATGGGTGCTGGTACTTGAAGGCGATTGTGGCCCATGTCAGCATTTTCTAAACTTTTGGAATCTTATCAGGAGAGTTCAGTTCATGTTGCAAGAGGTCTCCGTTTGTCGACCTACTGTTTAAGAATGCCAATAATTCTTGGAAATAGATAACGATATTCCGCTTCTATTTGATGTGCATTAAGCCACACGACAGGAGGTTAAATGTTCTCGAGACATTAGAGCACAGCTTTCCAAACTTTTCATGTTGGTGACACGTCATTCTGGAAAATAAAATTTCGGGACACGGTAACGCGAGCCCGAACCACCCAAAGCGCTTGCCAAAGCCGAGCCTACTGAGTTTGTCAATGCTTGTTTCAATGGCATTCAATCAAGATAGATTGCTGTTGTTTGGCCCAAAACCATTTATTTTTCAGCACATGAGTAGGAAAAAACTGAGAATACCCCCACGTCGCACCAAAACTCTTATGGCACCAAGCAAATGAAGCAAATCATCATGACCCTCCTCAGAAGATATCTCTTCTCTCTTCCACAGATCTATCCATTCATCCTTTCATCCTAAAATTTACCTGCTGATGTCCACCATTTAATCTTTACATTCTGTCGTCTATTCTGTCTTTCACCCATCATTCCGTTTTTCACCATTCCGTCTGTCCACCCTTCATATACAAACCTATCCATCCAACTCAAAACCTATCCATTTATCCTTTCACTCATCCATCTCTTTATCCACCCTTTCGCTCATTCATCAATCCTTTCGCTCATCTGTTCATCAACCCTTTCACTCCTTTATTCCATCCGCCCTTTCATTATATTACCCTTTCACTCAATCCCTCCTTTCACTCATTCATCCTCCATCCCTTTCATTCATCCTCCCTCCCTCCCTCCCTTTCATTCATCCATCCAAGCTTTCACTTATCTACCCATCATCTGCCCTTTTATCCAATCATCCACCCTCTTTCACCCAGCAATCCATGCTTTCACCCATCCATCCATCTATACATCCACCCTTGCTCACTCATCCATCCACACACTCACCCGCTAAAAATACCCCCAATTCGACCCAAAGCTCTTATGGCACAATGTAAATTAAGCAAATCATCATGACCCTACCCAGAAGATAGCTCGTCTCTTCCATAGATCTACCCATTCATTCTTTCATCCTACCATTTACCTGCTGATGGCCGCCATTTAACCTTTACATTGTGTCGTCTGCTCAGTCTTTCATCCATCATTCAGTTTTCACCATTCCGTCTGTCCACCCTTCATATCCAAACCTATCCATCCATCTCCAAACCAATCCATTCATCTTTTCACTCATCCATCTCTTTATCCACTCTTTCGCTCATCTATCCATCAACCCTTTCACTCCTTTATTCCATCCACCCTTTCATTCCATCCACAGCGTGGTTGTGAGCACCCGGCAATTATTCCAATGAGCCCTGCTGAATAGCTCAGCTGGGGCTCAGATCAGGGCTGCAGAAGCGGCGCCTTGTCTGCCAGACACACATTCCACTCCGGCTCACCAGCACAGCCAATGGGCTTGAGTTGCGATTAGGTCTGTGCAATCTCTGCTCGGGAGGTGAGCATGTTAATGCTTCCCTTATCTGTCAAATGAATGGCATTACGAATGCAGCGGGGAGGTGGCAGAGAGGTGTCTGTTGGTGACTAGGAATGTGGGAGGCTGTCTGCAGTGCAAATATCCCAGATACGCTCATTCTCCTCATAAATCTGCCCTCATAAATCTGATAGCGCGACACACCTATGCATGGGGTGCGACACAGTAACGTGTCGCGCCACACAGTTTGGAAAGCTGTGCATTAGAGCATATAGTACTGTATTCTATATTTAGTTCCTTGGTATTGCTATCCGCTATATCCCTCATGACTGTAGAAGCACAAGGATATTTGGGGCTTCTCCAAGGAGGATTACAAGCATAGTCTGGTTGAAATAGGTACATCACGGTCTGCTTGAATGTATATAAATGCCATTTAGTATTATGATGGAGGAATGCATGCGGTGTCTCTCACTGTCTTCGCACCTTTTTTCTTACATATAGAACCTCTCCGAAGAAGATAGGAGAACTATTCTAGACTAGACCCTTGAAGTGCAAGATGTTTATTATTTTGTCCCCTTCCCTTTTTCCCTGGGGTACTTCTTTCTTCCTACTCTGATATCATCCTGAGTGGTAAGGGAAGTGTTCGGGGGAATAGGGAGGATTCTCTACACTGCATCGCTCCTGCTGGCTGCTGCAGACGAGGATAGTGGCGATTACTTGTCTTGTGCTGCTAACAACCACGAAATGTAGTAGGTCTTCTATTGGGTTTTTGTATCCTTTGTTTTTTGAGAGGAACATGTTAAAATCGCCTGTTCCAATAAAGTTCGGGGTTTCACCTTCTGTTATACGTTTCGTCAATTGTGACACCAAGGACTTTGCACCTTTTTTTTGCCTTTCGGGTGCAGGTAAGTATTGACCAGGATCAACTGTTGCTTATTTTTCCCCGCGATTGAAAATTCCAGCTGTAATGCGTTTATTCCATTGTCTATTCCCGATGTGTTTTTGCTCAGCAGTTCTTTTGCTGTATTTTTAGTTTTTATCGAGGTGTATGTGGTTAATCCTCCTTTCTGGTGACCGAACTTTGAGATTCTGTTGGCTAGGAGATGGTATGTTTTATAGCCGTGGAGGTGAAACGGCTCTGCCATCCACGTTTCTTGTAGTAAAATTAGATCGAACTGCTGGAAGTAGAACAATAGGTCTTTATTTGTGGGTTTTGGACCCAGTCCGTTTATATTCCAAGAACACAGTTTTAGTGATGACTTTATTTTTGACACTTTCTTGAATCGTTCTTTCGACTGTCATGGACCGATATGTCCGGAGTTTATGGTATTTGCTACCCAATCCCAGTCTTGTCTTTGGTCCGGTTCGCCTTTGTTTCTGCACCACAGGAGATCTCGGTCTTTTCGTTCGGCTGAGCTTCCTCTGGCTCCTCTTAATATGGATTTTTTTGGAACGCCAGGGTAATCATTTTCCTTTGTTTGGTCAATGTATTCCTGAAAGTTGCGGAGTAAAGGTTCGGGGTAGCCAGGATTATGATATGGTTTTATTCGAATCCCCCATGCCTTGAGTTGCCTTTCCTCCTTTAGGATTTTTTCCGCCAGATCTCTGGTAATCCAGGTAGTTTTAGTCATTTCCTGTTCCGACAGGTGCTTGTGACTGATGAATTCTACGGCCTCCAGATCTTGGGTGTTTACTCTCCCCAGGTTTGAGATTGAGTTTAGTAGTCGAAGAATGTTGCTTCTATTTAGAATGTCCTCTCGGCCCTTAGATTTGTACTCTGGGATAAATATTATTGAATTATAGTCGGCAAGATTGGTGTTATCCAGAGGTTGTTCAGGTTTTATTTCGAGTTCTGCTCTGTGGGGCATTCTGGGGGCTTGCCCTGTCCGATTCAGGGATTCCATAATGAGAGTTGGATTGTGGTTAGCGTAATTGGTGTTGTCCAGTGATTGTTCGGATTTTGTTTCCTGTTCTGTTCTTTGAGGTGTTCCGGTGGTTTGTGGGGCTAGCCCTCTCCGGTTCAATGATTCAATGTTGAGCTTTACCTCGGGTTCTTTTTTCCTTCTTGTAGGGGCCGTGTTTGTGGCGAGTTCCCGGACGTCTGAGCCCCCTATTTTTTGTGATGCCGTATTTCCAGCTGTTTTTGTTCCCACTTTTTGCACTCCTAAAGAGTTTCTTGCACTCTTATTTATTTTCTCTGGACATTCTTGCTTGTCCTCTTCCGCCTCTGATCTTTTAGTCTTGTTGGCTTGCGACGGTTTGGACTGTGGGGACATTATTTCTGGACCCGTTAGTCCTTGATCCATAAAGGGACTCGGATTGAGATTTAAGTTTAATTCGTCGGTAGTACTTCCTTGGACCGTCTCGGGTTCTGCCACAGTCTTGTTCGCCTGTTGGAAGAAGGATTTTATGGTGGATGTTTTGTTTTTCCCTTTTCTCTTTAATTTCCGTTGTTGTTTTGAAGTTTGCATTCTGCCTAGCCATTGATCTCCTTCTTCTGGGATAGTTGGCAGCTCTGTGGAGTTAATCAGCTGCTGTTGTTCTTGTTGGGGCGAGTGTAAGGAACCCACTAGATCTGGTCTCGAACTTTTGGTCCTTTGTGGTTTTTGTCCATCCTGAACGCCCTCTTGGGCTGTGCTCAATTCGTGCCTATCATTCGAGGTGGTTTTTATGCTGTTTGATTCCTTGATTGTTTCGCTGTGGTTCGATTCCTCAGTTTTTTGCTTTGGGGCATGTTCCACGTTTTTTCTTTGTTCACTTTTGTTTCCCTTTGCTGCTCCTACCCTTTGAGAGTGGTTTACATTCTTTATGTCTGTTAGAAGATCGCTTATTACGGCCGGAGGGGTGGCTAGTTTGTCGATAATTGCGTAACAGGTGCAGCTTGGGGGGTTAATCGTAGTTTCTGATTGGGCTCTTTTAATCAGCTCATTCAGATCTAGTAGCTTGTTGTCGATGTTGATGGCATGTGTGGTTAGGTGAGTTAGAAGGGTTAGTTGGATATCCATCTTGTCCGAATGGTATTCCATTGCTTTTGTCGAAAGATTCATGGTGTTTAGAAGGGACGCCCATAATCCACTCTCCTCTACAGTAAGAGCCTTTGGTGCTTTGTGTATCTTGTTTTCTGTGTCCTGCGGTGATGTGTCACACTTTCCATGGGAATAGATATCGACCATTTTTTCCCATTCTTCCGTTGTCAGGAAGGACAAATTAATTCCGGCTGTACCCGATGACTGATCCTGCGGGTTGTTGGTGTTCTTGTTTTCTGGGGATGATGTTTTAGCTTGGTCCCAATTGCCATTTATTTTGATTGTTGAGGATTTATCTGTTGATTTGTCTGCTGGTGAGTGTTGAGATCTTCTGTCTCCTTCTCTTTCTTGTTCGAAAATGTCGTTTCGTCCCACCTGTGCTCAAATCTGGTGATGAGGAGGTGGAAAGAGAACAAAGCCATTAGCGACTGCTGTTACAGGGTTTCTTATTGTATTTGGCCCAAGATGCCTGGGTTGAATTATGATGGTTGGTTCCAGTGCCACTCTCGGGGTTTCCGGGGATCTTAAGTGGTGCTTGTTTATGAGGTTTTGCATGATCTGGTTGTAGCCCTTCTCTTCGACTTTTTCATCTTTCACGTCAGCCCCTAGTTGGGGCTCTTCTTTGCTGCATTCAGCGTTTTCCTTATAACACCTGGATTGGTTCTTTTTTTTTTCGTTAACGTGATCTCTGATTCTTCTGTGTTGATTCGGGCATTGACTTCGGAGAGAGTTTTATTGTTGTATCATTCAGGGTGCTCCCCGTCCCTGAATCAAGTGTTTCTGGAACTTTTATGAGAATTTTTTCCGGGCACAGGGGGGAGGGAAGGCCCTTTTGTGTGGAGCTGGTGTGATTCAACACTGCCCCAGCATCTTTTATGAAGGAAAATCTGGAGTACATTTTTGGTTGGAAGAGAGTTTTTTTTTTAATTTTGTCTGGTTTGACGCAGGTCCCTCTGCTTCTATTTCCCTATCCAAATCCAGGTTCACTAAGATTTCGTCCTCCATATTACTCAGTGCATCTGTTCTTATTGATTTCTCCTGGCTGTTGGGAGGTACCTTGAGGATCTTATTTTTCTTTTTTCGATTGCTAATCACTGTCGTAACAGTCCGCCATTCTTTGCCAGATCTCATGTCTAATTCGTTGCCTGTGGTGTCTGACAATCGGTCTGTCTGTCTGTGTCCGGAGCACGTTGTTGTTCCTGATATTCCTATTGTTCCTAAGAGATGTCGTAAAGCTCCTGCTTCTACGCCTCTTGGTTGATTTACCAATAGATTTAACTACTGGCGTTCTGAGCTTAATGCGCTGCACTGCTTGGTGGCTTCCAGGTGAAACCAGGTGGTTCCAGGTGCCAGGTAGCTTTTATTTGTTATTTGTTTTTTTTTCACTTTATCACCTTTATCACCTTATTTATTGAGTTATTTAGTTGTTTCTTGAATTATAAATTTTCCGGACCACCTCTACACCCAGGATTAACCTCGTGTCCTGTCGTGTCCTGTTGTGTGCCACTTGTGCCACTTGTCCCGCCCTGTCTCGCCTGCTGTGATTCACTCTGCGCAGCACCCCTGGCACCCCCAAGCCGCTGGACCGGCCGAACAACAGCCTGAGGCGGCCCAGTAGAGCAGCCTGTGCGAGGCCAATGCGGGGCGATGAAGGTGCAGGTAGAAGGCTGGTAATGGTGGGTAAGGGCTGATAGCTGCAGGCCTGCTGGTGGGGGACAGACAGAGGGACAGATGGATTAGTCTCTCCCTTTTTTTTTTTTTTTTTTTTTTACTGAGGCAGACACTGCAATCAATCAATCCAAACACAGCTACATGGGGGCCGAAATGTGTACAGTCAGTGCTTCTGCTGTAAAAAGTTGGTCTCCCTCGGGATTCTTTTTTTTCTTTTTCTGAGCGGGTTATAGCAACTCAGTTAATGCTCCCACTGTTGATTTTCAGGGAAAATGATGACCCGCGGGAGAGTCGGGAGGGAGGGGGGACCGGTTGTGGTGAACGACCCCCTGACACCGTTACAGCATTACAGCGTGGCTGCCGTTACAGCGGCTCACCTCTCCTCTGCTCCACCTCAGCTTTAATGCCTCTACCTCTGCTTGTGCCGCCGCCTCCGCTAGTGTTGGTACCGGCGTTCTCTCTTCCTTATTCGAGGCTCCGCGGCTCGGAGGCTTCGAGGCTCCGCGGGGGGGAGAGACGGGGCTTGTCTCCCGCCCGGTAATATTCTCCGCGATTGCCTCCCCTTCACCGCCACCCTTCACTGCCGAGCTTGCTTGGCGTTCACGGTTGCGGCTACTGCGGCAGGCAGCCGAAGGTGGGAGGGAAGCCGCTCACTGCTCACCCCTGCTCTAGCTCGATTCTCTCGACTCTCCTCGACTCTCCTGCTGGAATGCCTCAGATTGTTGCAGTGACCAAGCTGACAGGGAATTGAAGGAAGGTTTGGTGTGAGAGTAGATTATAGGTCTTAAAATAGTGAAAGTTCTTAAATAACTCTACCACCTTGTTTTTATATAGTTCCTAAAGCCCCAAGTGTTTGCCTATTTTTAATAAATAAGGGCCAGATGTATGAAGACTTTTTGCAGTCGCAAATGGCCCGATCTGCAGAATCTGGATGATTGCAAGCGCAGACATGCTTTTTCTAATGTATCAGACCTAACTTGCAATTCAGTAACATGTTACTAAATCCCAATTTGGGTTTGCGACCTAATAACGATTTGGTAATTGGAATGGGTGTGTTTAGGGCGTCCCTTCCAAATACCAAATTGTAGTGGAATGTACTAATGTTTTGCAACTGAAATGTGTTCACAAAACATTCTTACTTTACCACCAACTCAAAGTTGGTGGTAACCCCTTGCAAATAGGAAAGGGTCCCGTTGGCACCCCTTCCCCTTTGAGGAGGTTTAGAACAATAATTTTATAGAGTAGACAGTGGTCCCATGGACCACTACCTACTCTTAAAAAAAATGTAAATGAATTTTTTTTTATTTTTCTATGTATCCCCTTTTCCTTTATGGAAAACTGGCTGCATTTATTTTAAAAAAATGATTGCTTAATTTAAAAGTAATCAAAGACATAGTGGTCAAAGCCCAGCAGTAAATCCTAGTGGGTCACAAATTGCAGCCTACCTAATTAATATTTATGTAAATGTATTTATATAGCGCAAATCACTGACACGGTATCTAAGCGCTTGCTTAGGGAACCCGTCCTGGTATTCCCCTGTGAGATACCCCGGCAGGGTGTCCTCAAGGTGAAAGCCAGGCATCCCGCCGCGAGGGGCCGTAGTGGAGATTAAGCAAGCTATTGCCCAGAGTCGCAGAGTGTGACCCCGTGAGTCGAGTAGGCACCGGAGCGAGAATTGTCGAGTCCATGGAATTTTGAGCCTGAGACCTGCCGAGGCGGGGAATCGAACCCTGGTCCACGGCCGATCTCAGCTTCCAGGTCTGCCGCCTCTAACCACTGAGCCACGCTTCTCCACTTATAAAGTAAGTCGAATTGCGACCCATTGCTAATTGGTAATTTGCAAAACTACTTATTAGTACATAGGTTGCTTCGCAAATTACCACTCTGGTCACAAGTTGCAACCAGATGTACATATAGCAAGCCCTAAATAACATTTGCTACTATTGACCAGCTTAATGATATCCCGTTTATTGACCTCTCAAGTTTGAATGGCTGGTATTCGCAATGCTGGAATTTGAACCTTTGACCTGCATGTTCTAAGGATGTCAGCAGTGAATGTTTAACATTCTTGAGTTGCTTTTTCATTTATTTAAAAATGAAAATAGCTTATTTTATATAGGTAAACTACTCCTACAGAAGGTTATGATCCCTGATCGACAACGAGGCAAAATACTTTGCAGACATTCTGCTAGATGAACTCCAAGCCTGGGCACCAGCGAATGCAATCATCCCACTCAACCAGATCGGATTCTCCAAATCTACAGGCACAACAACCAACATCTTGGCCATGGCAAAGCTCATAGAAATGGCACGGTCCTCTAAGCAGTCTCTCCGTCTTTGCTTCACAGATTTCAAGGCAGCAATCACCAACCTAAACCAGGCTAAGTGTTGGAGGAAACTGGCCTACTGGAACATCTTGCGGTCACTGCTGGATATGCTAATCCTACTCCACACAAACACCTGGGTGAAGGTGAAGTTGGGCGATGGCACACACCTCTCCAGGTGAATTCCTACCACCAAAGGGCTGAAACAGGGATGTGTGCTAATATTGCAGCTTAATATCACCTGATGCCTCTTGTGTTATATTTGTGCTTCATCCATCTGTGACACAAATTTTATAGAAACGTAAATAGACAAAACCAATTGCAGTTTTTTTTCTCTTTTACATGATCTGCAAACATATTTGAATGTTTACATGATGACCAAGATGCCCTAAACTCATGTAAATCTTAAAATAATAAAAAAAAAATCAGGGAAAAGTGTTCCTTTGCTATTTCAAAAGGGAGGATAAATACAAAGATGCATACCAAGGACATTAATCATATTTCTACAAATAACATCTTAGTAATTAAACCTGTACACGTTTGTGATCAATATGCATCTGTTAATTCTGTGATCAATATACGCTTTTTACAAAATTATTTTCAGTATTTCTTATTGTTAATAGCTTGATTCTCTGTACAGTAGGCATATGTTTGTAGTACAATTTACCATCATGTTACCACTGATAACACAGGTACAGGCAGTGTGTTTATTTCTTGTGACATGCTAACAATATAATTTGTGTTTTGAGAAGTACTTGTTCACACTGTCAGACGAAATTATACATCAGGAATACTGATTTGATTTAAAACGTACTACTTTGCATGGTCAGATACTGTAGTTTTAAGGGCAACTAAATAAATGTTGCATGCATAACAAGGTTTGATGATCTTATAAGGAAAACATGATGGGCCACATTTTGAATAAACCTTTAGCAAATCCTCTCACACATACCAAATATCGGCCCACTCCCATACTGCCGATCTTGGCAAAAATTCTAAAGAGGGAATTCAATAGACAACTTTCTCTGCTGGAAAACGTCCATTTTAGCGGTATTAGGCAATATTTTAGCTGCTTCATTGCACGGATGCAGATCTTCAGCTGTTTCCTTAAATAGCAGAATGATCATAGCAGATAAACACTGGGGAAGGAAATGGGTTTCGCTCCCGCTCCCTGAATGGGAAGGGGCTCTTACCAAACATCCACCTCAGAAGGTGACCAATCCCAATGTTGCCACAGTTAACTTTGACAATTGGATTTCCAGTACCCTCGATCAAGTCCTCCCGAGGAGTTCCCTGAAATCCATAACAAGATTCAAAGTCGCTCCTTGGTATACTCCCGCCCTTAGAACGATGAAGCAATCCTGCCGCAAACTCGAGAGAGCTTGGAGGCAGGATCGTTCTCAACTAAAGAAGGCAGAGTATAGAGTCACAATAAAGCTCTATAAAACTGATATAAAATCTGCTCAGGCCCAATTCTATGAATCGAAGATTAATCTGGCTGCGAACGCCCCTAAAGAAATCTTCAAAATAGTTAAATCTCTTATTTCTCCCTCTCAGGAGCGTCTATCAGCCGACGGCGCACAAACCCGCTGTAACAACCTAGCTACCTTTTTTCCCCAAAAGATTCAGGTCATCTATTCCTCTTTCAGTACTGGCAATGATGACACGGAACTCACTACCACAACTGATTCCGATTCTCTTGCCCCCTGTCTGTTGGATAGATTTCCACTTCTTGATTCTATCACACTGGATAAATTTATTTCTAAAATTACCTCGGGATCTCCTAATGATCCTGCCCCCCCGCAGACTCTCATGAAGGTCATTGACGCCATCCGTCCGGTCATCTTGGATGTCCTCAATGCCTCCATCACTTCCAACTCAGTCCCAGCCCCTTGGAAGTGCGCGATGGTTAAAGCCTTACTGAAAAAGCCCACATTGGACCAGAACAACTTGGCTAACTATCGCCCAATCTCCTTGCTTCCCTGGATGAGCAAATTGCTGGAGAGGCACGTCAATAAAATCTTAGTAGATTATCTAGAGTCCAACAATCTGCTCTGCGTGTCTCAGACGGGATTCCGTCCTCAGCATGGAACTGAAACTGCTGTGTTGGCGGTGACGGAGGAGGCCAGAGCTGTATTGGACCAGGGAGGAAAAGCGGCCATCATCTTACTCGATCTCAGTGCCGCGTTCGACACGGTCCACCATGCCACATTATTACATCGACTGGATAGTTTGGGCGTGTCGGGCGCGGCCCTGGAATGGCTGTTCTCCTTCCTGGATGAGCGATTCTTCCAGGTGTTTGAAGGCGAGACAGTCTCCCCCAAACATCCACTTACTTGTGGGGTTCCTCAGGGCTCCTCCCTAAGCCCCACCCTTTTTAATGTTTATATGCGACCTCTAGAAAAGATAGTTCTTCCATTTGGTGTGCGTATTGTCACCTACGCCGACGATACCCAACTGGTGGTCTCTTTGGACCACTCTGATGGGTCGTCTAACACCTTAGGCCCCTGTCTAGAAGCCGTCGCTAAGTGGATGTAATCTTCGTGTCTTAGACTTAACGGGGAGAAGACGGAGATCATGCTGCTGGGCAACCCTTCCCCGTCCGCCCTTACATCCATCTGGCCCACATGTCTCGGCCCTCCCCCCCTCCCAAACCCCAGATAAAGAGCCTCGGAATCTGGCTTGATAAAGCGCTTGACTTTTCGGTCCAAGCCACAAAAACCGCTTCTACATGTATTGGGCTAATGAAAATGCTTCGTAAAGTGTTTCCTTTACTTCCATTCCAGACGAGGAGGGTCATGGTTCAGGCCCTGATACTCTGCCGCCTGGATTATGGAAATGCCCTATATATGGGGGTCCCGGCAGGAGTGACCAACAGGCTCCAAGTCACGCAAAACTGTGCGGCCCGACTACTGTATAACATTCCACGCTGGCAATCAGCCAAGAAAGCTCTAAAAGAACTTCATTGGCTCCCAGTAGTGGCCAGAGCGCAGTTTAAGGCCATGTGCATTCTGCACAAATCCTTTCACCGTACCGGTCCTGCCATCCTGCTTCCTATAGTTGTGCCCTACGTTCCGTCTAGAGCCTTGCGCTCTAGCGCATTACACCTAGCAACCACAACTAAAATTAACAAAGCCCGCTGGGGCGGTCGCTCCTTTTCCCATACTGCGGCCAGGCTTTGGAATTCTCTCCCGCTATCCCTTCGAGAGAATAGTAACCGAATGTCCTTCAGAAAGGCCTTGAAAACCCACCTGTTCGCAAAAGTGTGTTGATTCACCTTGAGCTCGCCAAAATAATCAGTGAAAAGCGCTGCGAGGCCTCCGGGTAGTCAGGCGCTATATAAGTGCAATTTTTCATTTCATTTCATTTCATTTTCATCTATGATATTTTCAGTAATGTGCCCTATAACTTCATTTTTCATCATTCTGTATTGTCCATCCTACGCAGACTTCTACAGCTTGCCTCCTTCATGGCTGTCCTCTTTTCCCTCTACCATACTCAAGTTTTTTTTTATTTCTTCCCATCTTTTCCAGCTAATTCATCCATTAGTAGAGTCCCAAAAAGATTATGCACTATTTTTTTGTAAACATTTCTCTTACCTCGTTAGCAGATCTTATGAGACAATTTATTGTCGATCATGTATACTGATAACTATGCAGATTCTCAACTCCTTCAATGACTACTCTGGTAACCACTCGGGGAGAGGGGACAATAGTCACTAACCCTTGTTGCTGGTTCTGTCCACGGGTAGCAGTCACTAGCTATAGCACTGCATTGCACCATTCAATAGGCCTCTGTTGCAGGATCATCCCTGGGAGCAGCGTCCACCAGCCATACCACTGCATGCCTACTTGGGGGCAGCAGTCATCACCCTTTGTTTCAAGTGCCGCCCCCTGGGCATCAATCAACAGCCGTAGCACTGCATGCTGCCTTGGAGGCTGATGTACGTTGTTACAACGCGTGCTTTTACTACGCATGCCTTTATAACGCAGGATTTACAACGCAAGTCATTACAACAACTTGCGTTGGGGGGTGCTGGATAGTGAATAGTTTAATTTACTATTCCAACTCCATTCCCCGTGGATAGTAGGGAAGGTGTTGGATAGTAAATTAAACTATTACCTATCCTAGAGCGCCCCCCAGCGCAATTCGTTGTAATGACTTGTGTTGAAATACCTGCGTTGTAAAGGCACTGCGTGGTAAAAGTGGCGTTGTAAAGGATGTTTCCCCTTGGAGGCAGGCGACAAAAGGTATAGTTGCAGGTTCAGAACTGGGAGCAGCAGTCGTCAGTCATTGCACTTCATCCTGCTTTGAAGGTCTCATTTGACCAGCCATTGATGTGGTATCTGCCGAGGGACAGCAGTCCGGGTCCATAGCACTGCATTCTGCCCTGGCGACTGCAGTCACTGGTCATTGTTGCAGGGTCTGCCTGCGGCAGATTTCTCCAGCTGTGGTCGTGGTAAGTGCCCAGAGGCAGCAGTCAGAGGCCATAGCGCTTTATGCTGTCTTTGGTGAAGCCCTCACCAGCCACTGTTGCAGGTTCAGCGTGGGAATATCAGTCATTAGTAATTGCACTGCATCATGTGGGTGCTGCCTTATGGGCAGACATCACCAATCAGTGTAAGGAGCTGCCTAGGGTATCAGTAATAAGCTGTATCTGTGAATGATTCTGTAATGATAATCATGGTGATGTGTGCCCTGGGAGCAGGCAACTCCAGCGGAAGCAGTCAGTGCTACAGTAAAAAGCCATATAAATGTACTCTGTCGTGGGCAGTGCTAAAAAACAATAACCGTGCGCGTTGTACTTGGGGCCACAGTAACCAACCAAAGCCTTGTGCGGTGACATAGAAGTTTCAACTTCTATCAAAAGAAGCCTAAGCTGTTCTTGAGGGAACAGTAAACTTATCAGAGTCTTGTGCATTGCCTGTGGGGCAGCAGTCATTAATATTGGTTATATTTGATGGAGACAGCAATTCCCAGCCATAACAGGGCATGATCCCTTGGGGGCAGCAGTCAACAATACAAGGGTGCTGCCTTGGATGTAGTTTCCACCAATCAGAGCACCTGTGTTTCTCTGTGGGCATTAGTAAGTAGGCAAAGAGTTGTGTGTTGCCTCTAAGTAGTCCAGTAGTAGCCGCCAATGCTGCCTTTGAGACACCAATAAACTATAGTAGTGAGTGCTACCCGGGGAGCAGATTACACCTGTGTTATTCCATGCTGGTTTTGGGACAGCAGTAAACAATCGTAGTGGTATGTGTTGCCTTACAGCACTCAACACCGGTGAACAACCATTACAACGCAACTATTACAACGACATACCATTACCACGCAACTATTACAACGCAAGTCATTACAGCGACTTGCGCTGGGGGCGCTCTAGGATAGGGAATAGTTTAATTTACTATCCAACACCTTCCCTACTATCCACGGGGACAGGAGTTGGAATAGTAAATTAAACTACTCACTATCCAGCACCCCTCAACGCAAGTCGTTGTAACAACTTGCGTTGTAAAACTTGCATGGTAAAGGCATGCGTTGTGAAAGCATGCAGGGTAATGACATACATCCCTCAACACCAGTGAAGTGTTTATTGCCCTCCGAGCAGCAGGTTACCATCCACAGCAGCAAGTACAACAGTGGTACTTGGTACAACAGTGACTGTTTATAACAGTTGTTATACCCTGGGGAACTGATGTGTGTGCTGCCTTGAGAGTAATGACAATAAACCATAGCAGTCTGCGATGGTGTGGAGGCAGCTGGTATAAGCAAAATTAATTAATTTTGCCCTAGGCAAGCCGTAAACTACCACAGTGGTGTGTGGAGCAGCCGTCACCGGTGCTGCGTGTTGCACTGGCAGCATCAGAAACCAGATCCGTTATGTCCAGCGATTGATGCCCTTGGATAGCAGTACATATTGTATGTACTACTTTGAGACCATCCGCCAAGAGCAGTGCGCTGCTTTCACCAGCCTTCTGAGTTGTTCTTCTCTAGGGGAACAAGTAGCCTGTGACAATTGTGTATTATCTTCTGGAATCAGCAAAGATAAACCATCTGGTTTGTGCTTCCACAGGATCAGCTGACACCAGCAGTGGCACCGAGTGGTACCCTTGGCGGAGAAGTAACTACCTCAATGGTGTGGGCTGCTTTGTGGGCAGAAGCCAAGACCAATTGCAGTATTTTCTGCCCTAGGGATAGTGTTTACCAGCCGAAGCTGCAAGTAATGCCTTGAGGGCAACACTCACCTGCCGCTGCCACAGTTATGCATGTTGTGCTATGAGCATAAGTTATTAATAAAGCCAAGCATAACTGTATGTGGCCGTAGCATCTCATTGGCGCCAGAACACGGATGTCAAGCGTGACATTTCAAGTACAGCAAAGCACCAGAATCCTTCTCTATAGAGACCGACTTGCAGTATCTTGCATCTATATGGCGCACATGTGGCCGACCAATTGATAAGATTTTAACCATTACACAAGTTACCACTAAGGTGGACTACACCCTCGAAGAGAATTTACCATTTTAGGAAGTGCATTCTTAGGAAGAGACTGCTACTATGATGACATATCTTGATCCCTGAATTACAATCTTGCGACCCCCAAGATGTTCATCAGTTATTTTAAACAGTTGCCATATTGAGACTATACAGATTTTCCTGAGGAAGGCAATGCCGAAACGCGTTGATTTGGAAATGTTTGGTTCTGTATATAATCATGAGCATTTATCAATTTTGTTTACTGTATTTTCATTTGGGTGTTGAATAGGAAGACTTATGTAAAGAAAATTGTACAGATATTATCATGTTGAATGTCATAACAATCATTTGTTCAAATGTTATCACATGTACAACCTTTTATTGTTTTTGACAAAAGTATAATAAGAAAAAGTATCAATAATAAATAAAAAAATTAACTAATACAAATTTATATCAATCACATGAAATACCACTAGATGAATTATTCGACTTGGGTTAACTGTTAGCTTTTTGATGAATACATGCACATAACCCGGTGCCTATTCTGTCTTTTCTAAAAATTGTGGCCGTAGGATTAGCCATAGCCAGCTATAGGAGTGTGTAGTGCTTGGGCACAGCTGACACTACACATAGTAAGTAAGCTGTCATTGGGTTTGTACTGATTTGGGGGCGGCAGCCATGCTCAATGGTGTCTTCTGTCATATGTACAGAAGTCACTAGCTGCCTCAGGGTGTGCTGCCTTGGAGGTTGTAGACACCATTTCAAGTTGTGAATTAATGCTGCTATTGGGGAAGCAATAAACTACCATTGCAGTTTTCACTGATTTTGAGACAGCACCTACCAGCTCTAGCAGTGTCTCCTGCCCTTGGGACAGCAGTTAAACATATAAGGGCATGCCACCCTGAGGGCAGCAATACTAGTTGTGCCTGCCTGAGGGCAGCAATAACCAACCACAGTCACAAATGTTGGCCTGGGATTAGCAGAAACAGCATTTACGTCGTTACAAAGGAAGCTTCTTTGGAAACAGAGGTCTCCATCACAGTGTGTGCTCCCCTTGAGTCAGTGGTAACCTTTAGAGCTGCTGTGTTCTGCACTGGAGGAAGCAGCCACCAATATAAGTATTTTCTTCCCAGGCACACCACTCCTAACCGTAAGGCTCTTAGGCCATATGGAGAAAACATTGTTGCTGTTGCGGTCACAAAACGGCCCAATTTGCTAAATAAGGACGTTTCTGACTCCAAAAAGGCTTTTTCATGTCTAGAAAGCACATATTGCGATTCTGTAACACATTACCGAATTTAAATGTGTGTTTAGCAGTTCGGTATTTGAATGGGACGTGTTTAAGGCGTCCCTTCCCAAAACATAACATAATCAAAGTGGTATATATGAAATGTTTGCGACTGAATTACGGTCTCAAAACATTCATTTTTGTACCGACACCTCTAAGGAGGTGGTAACCATTCGCAAATGGGAACAGGTCCTCTAGGGCCTCCTTCCTTTTTGTGAATGTTGAATCAAATATTTTTTTAAGGGCAGGCATTGGTCCCAAGGACAACTGCCTACTCATAAAATAACACTTAAATATTTCATTTTCTTGTTTTAAACGCATTCCGACTGCATTTAAAAACAAGATATTGCTTTATGTAAAAGCATTTGCAGACATAGTGGTCTGCTAACTCAGGCGGCCACCAACCCTGTGATGGCTGTGATTCCTAATGGGTCGCAAACTGCAACCTACCTGTGACGGGGAGGCGGGCTCTGGGGATGCCAATACTGAATTGCCCTCGGACTGGTGGTCCGCATTGCCGCTGACCCCCCTTTCTGTTGTCCCTGTACAGACTGCTGCCGCTGAACTAGGGGACTGGGGTGCAAAGGAGGACTCCGGTGTGTGGGACTACACTGCGGAGATAGAGCACGGTCCCTTTAACCCAAGACTGCAGGCCGGCGAGGCCACGCCCACCTTCAGCGCGGACGAGCCAAAAGCCGGAAGAACGCCGGAGAAGACGGACGGCGTTTCCCTGGAGGCGGATGGTGTGTTGGCGTGGAGACGGAGAGCGGTGCAGGCGGAGAGCGGAGGAGAAGACTACGGAGAGAGCCCAGCGGTCGTCAAGCCAGGAGGCCACCGGTTTGGCGCTTCGCCCTGCCACGGTCCCACGGGAGGAGCGTGGCTGGACAAGGTACGGGGCGCAGTTGCGGGCTGGGTGGGACGGAGTGAGACGCTAAGACCTCGAGACCCAGTGTAAATAGTGTATAGCCGAGTTCCCTTCCCCTCACGAGCACCACGGACGCCTGTGTGTTGTTGTGCACTTGGTTTCCCTCACTCCCCGGGCCCCCCCTGGAAGTCTAGTGTGGACGTCCCAGTGACGGTGTTCTTTCTCTTTCTTTGCCTTTTGGGGATTTCTCCGGAGACACGAGCCAGTCAGCAGACCGCCACCATCTCGTCTTCCGATCGGAGCAAGCAGCTAGACTGGTCTACAGCCCTACGTCATTCTGGCTAGTCCCGGTTTCACCAGAGGAGTCAGAACGGAGACCTCTGACTTCGCAAGACTGAGAGCAACTACTAAGAGGAGAAAAGCTTATTTAAAAATAAAGCCTTCGCTTCGTGCACTATTCCCTGACTCTGCCTCTTTTGAAACTGATCATAGCATTCCTGATTTGCCATCCCCTGTGGTCCCCGCACTTGCCCCCTCACAACTGGTGTCAGAAGTGGGATCACAGTCCATCCGTGATTCTGGGGCAGGAGAAACTCGAATGGGCCGTCGAGCGGCAGATGACTTCGGCCCAAGCCGACAGGGACCTATTCAAGAACACTATAGCCGCCCAGATGGACAATATGCAGAAAACAATGTCACACCCCACAGGGCTGGTTCCAGCAGAGAACAGAGCACATGTACCTAGCCTGTCCGGAATAGCGTTACAGAAATATGTGCACGGTGAGGACCCTGATGCCTTTTTGATGAATTTCGAGAGGGCGGCCAGGGCTCTGGGTTGGCCCGAAGAGAAGTGGCCGTTCTTCTTGGCCCCCCCTGCTGACTGGGGAGGCCCAGTTCGCATACCAGGTTGCGAACCCTGCTGGGAACGCTCCCTATGCTCTGATCAAGAACGTGATCCTGGACCACCTGGGACTGGACTCCGAGGCATATCGCGTCCGGTTCCGCAAAGAGAAAGGGATCCCGGGAGAAAACCCAAAAACCCTTTTCTTCCGCTTGAAGATGATGGCCGATAAATGGCTGAAATCCGGCACCAGTACAAAGGAAGAAATCCTCGCACAAATATACCTGGAGCAGTTCATGGAGGCGCTCCCCTATGGGACCCAGAGGTGGCTGAGACAGCACTCGGATCTCACGGTGGAACAGGCAATAGAGATGGCCGCCAACTATGCACGCGCACAGCCCAGGGGCATAGGATGGGATCAGGAGAAAGCCACGAAACAACTGTCAATGGGAAGAGGAGAAAAGAAAACCAAACCCGCCCCGGAGCCCTTCCGTCCTCGCCCTATCCGGATGGAAGCACCCATACCCAGAGGCCCTCAATGCTTCGAGTGCGGAAAGTGGGGGCACATAGCACGCCTTTGCCCCAGGAGAAGACCACCAGAGGAGCCCATGGAGGTGGGGTATCTCCCCAAGGCAGTCCTCTACTCCGCGGAGCTGGGCTCATCATTCCATGTGAGTATACAGGTGAACGGGTATAGCATCAAAGCCCTCCTGGACTCCGGGTGCAGGCAGTCAGTGGTGCAAGAAAGGTTTGTCCTGCCCGACCAATATGTCCCGGATACGATAGTACACATCCGTTGCTTGCACGGGGACATAAAGCCGTATCCAGTAGCCCAGGTGTCCGTTGTCCCTAGTAATCTCCCCGAAAGTACCGTAAGGGTGGGAGTGTTGCAGACCCTCCCTGAGGAAATGATCCTTGGGGTGGACAATCCTGGCTTCCTGGATCTGTTTCGGAGAACAGTGTACGAACACCCACTGAACGAGCCCAAACCCCATTCGGCTTTGGTCACTGCCGAACCCTGGGTCCTGGACCGCAGCTTCCGGTTCACCCAATCAGAGGACCGTACTTTGTTTAACGCATGGGAGGCCGCACAGGCCACACAGGAAGAGGACAATGAAACATATCCTAGGTTCATCATAAAAAGAGACCTGTTGTACAGAGAAGCAGCGGCAGGAAAAGAGCTACAGCTCTTGGTTCCGACGTCTTTCCGCGAACAGGTGCTGTTCTTTGCCCATGCTCATCTCACGGCAGGCCATGCGGGTAAAGAGAAGACCACAGAGAGCATCATCCGGCATTTCTACTGGCCAGGGATCTACAGAGATGTGCAGGAGTATTGCAGGAAGTGCGAAATATGTCAGAGGAGGAACACACACAGACCCCCGGCGGCCCCCCTGCAGCCAATGCCCATCATTGGGGTGCCATTTGAGCGAGTGGGGATGGACCTCATAGGGCCCCTCCCGAAGACTCCCAGAGGACATCTCTACGCGCTAGTAATCGTGGACTACGCCACAAGATACATCGAGGCCTTTCCCCTGAAAACTCCCACAACCGCCAATGTGGCTGAGAAGTTCGTAGAGCTGTTCTCCAGGGTGGGCTTTCCAAAAGAGGTGGTAACCGACCAAGGGACACCGTTTACCTCACGTCTCATGAAAGAAATCTGTACATCCCTGGACATACACCATCTGAAAACATCCGTGTACCACCCACAGACAGACGGTCTTGTGGAGAGGTACAACCAAACCCTCAAAGCTACCCTGAAGAAGATGTTGTCCTCCGAAGGACCGGCCTGGGACCGGTTACTCCCGTTGGCCCTGTACGTACTCCGGGCCCAAAAACAGAGTAGTCTCGGTCATTCGGCCTTTGAACTCCTGTACGGGAGGATACCAAGGACCCTGTTAGAAATAACCAAAGATGCCTGGGAAGCGCAGGAAGACCAAGAGAGAAACACCCCCCTGGAATACACAGCACAACTGAGGTCCAAACTGGGGAAGTTGCGAAGCCTGGCATACACAAACCTCGAACAACAGCAAAAGAAACAAAAGAAGACATACGACCGAGGGACACGACTACGACGAATGGGGGTAGGCGACTGGGCCTTGGTGTTATTACCCTCAATCACGAAGAAAACCGAGTGGGTCGGTCCATACGAAGTAACCGAAACGATAGGAGAGACCACCTACAGGCTACGCCTCTCTCCATCCAAAACCCAGACCTACCACATAAACATACTCAAAAAGTGGATCGGTCCCCCCCCCAGGAGTGCCCACTTGGCGGTCCCAAACAAAAGAACGGAAGACAACACCCTAAGACACCTCGTGGTAAACCCTGACCTGTCAGACAGACAACAACAAGAATTAAGTGAAACCCTGGTGCCCTTCCTCTCTGTGTTTTCGGATTTACCAGGGAAAACTCACCTGGTGGAGCACCGCATCGAGACAATCCCCGGGAAAACAGTACGACAGCGGCCCTATAGAATCCCCGCCGCCCGGAGAGACGCCGTAAGACAAGAAGTATGGGATATGTTAGAGCTAGGGGTGATCCGACCGTCATCCAGCAACTGGGCCTCCCCGATAGTGATGGTGCCCAAACCTGACGGCACAAAACGCTTTTGCATGGACTTTCGAGCACTGAACCAGATATCCTCTTTCGACGCATATCCCATTCCCCGCGTTGATGAGTTGATTGAAAACCTAGGGGAGGCGGTGTACATAACGACCATAGACCTGACCAAGGGGTATTGGCAGGTGCCCCTTCGGGAGGAGGACCGGAAAAAGACCGCCTTCATAACTGACGAAGGGCTCTATGAATTCACAGTGCTTCCCTTTGGGCTTCATGGCGCCCCAGCCACCTTCCAACGGCTCATGAACCACATCTTGAAACCCTTTCCGTCTTTCTGCTCGGCCTACCTGGACGACATCGTCGTCCACAGCAAAACCTGGAAAGAGCACCTTCAACACCTCCAAGCCATTCTCCGGGCCCTGCAGGAGGCGGGCCTACATGTCAATGCCAAGAAGTCCCGGGCGACATTTACGAGGGTCAAATACCTGGGCTACGTGCTAGGCGAAGGCACCATAGCCCCCCAGAACGAGAAGGTCAAGGCCATCAGAGACACGTGTTTCCCGACAACAAAAAGGGAACTTCGCGCTTTTCTTGGGCTAATCGGGTATTACCGGAGGTTCATTCCCAAGTTTGCCGAAGTGGCCACCCCCTTAACGGACCTCCTACGCAAAGAAGTAAAAATCAAAGCGATACAGAATCCTCCTAGGGATGCCCTGGAGGCCTTCGTCCTATTGAAGAACGCAATCACATCGGCCCCAGTTTTGTTATCCCCGGATTTCAAAAGGGACTTCCTCCTCGCCACTGATGCTTCAGAGACCGGCCTGGGGGCCGTTCTATCGCAGTTGGACGAAGAAGGTATTGAGCACCCGGTCCTGTTTACAAGCCGGAAACTTTTCCCTAGGGAACAGAAGTACTCCACGGTGGAGCGAGAGTGTCTCGCCATCAAATGGGCAATAGAAAAACTACATTACTATTTGGAGGGCAGGCCCTTTATTCTGCAGACTGACCATGCCCCCCTGCGGTGGATGTACCGCAACAGGTCGCTCAACCCAAGAGTGCTCAGATGGTTTCTTTCTCTGCAGCCCTACTCCTTCACTGTGCTGCACAAAAAGGGGTCCGATAACGGGAACGCTGATTTTCTGTCCAGGGTCCTCCCTCTCCCCGATCGGGAGAGTCCAGGAGGGGAGGTGTGTGACGGGGAGGCGGGCTCTGGGGATGCCAATACTGAATTGCCCTCGGACTGGTGGTCCGCATTGCCGCTGACCCCCCTTTCTGTTGTCCCTGTACAGACTGCTGCCGCTGAACTAGGGGACTGGGGTGCAAAGGAGGACTCCGGTGTGTGGGACTACACTGCGGAGATAGAGCACGGTCCCTTTAACCCAAGACTGCAGGCCGGCGAGGCCACGCCCACCTTCAGCGCGGACGAGCCAAAAGCCGGAAGAACGCCGGAGAAGACGGACGGCGTTTCCCTGGAGGCGGATGGTGTGTTGGCGTGGAGACGGAGAGCGGTGCAGGCGGAGAGCGGAGGAGAAGACTACGGAGAGAGCCCAGCGGTCGTCAAGCCAGGAGGCCACCGGTTTGGCGCTTCGCCCTGCCACGGTCCCACGGGAGGAGCGTGGCTGGACAAGGTACGGGGCGCAGTTGCGGGCTGGGTGGGACGGAGTGAGACGCTAAGACCTCCAGACCCAGTGTAAATAGTGTATAGCCGAGTTCCCTTCCCCTCACGAGCACCACGGACGCCTGTGTGTTGTTGTGCACTTGGTTTCCCTCACTCCCCGGGCCCCCCCTGGAAGTCTAGTGTGGACGTCCCAGTGACGGTGTTCTTTCTCTTTCTTTGCCTTTTGGGGATTTCTCCGGAGACACGAGCCAGTCAGCAGACCGCCACCATCTCGTCTTCCGACCGGAGCAAGCAGCTAGACTGGTCTACAGCCCTACGTCATTCTGGCTAGTCCCGGTTTCACCAGAGGAGTCAGAACGGAGACCTCTGACTTCGCAAGACTGAGAGCAACTACTAAGAGGAGAAAAGCTTACTTAAAAATAAAGCCTTCGCTTCGTGCACTATTCCCTGACTCTGCCTCTTTTGAAACTGATCATAGCATTCCTGATTTGCCATCCCCTGTGGTCCCCGCACTTGCCCCCTCACAACTGGTGTCAGAAGTGGGATCACAGTCCATCCGTGATTCTGAGATGGACGCCCTGCTGCAGCATCTCATCAAGGGGCAGGAGAAACTCGAATGGGCCGTCGAGCGGCAGATGACTTCGGCCCAAGCCGACAGGGACCTATTCAAGAACACTATAGCCGCCCAGATGGACAATATGCAGAAAACAATGTCACACCCCACAGGGCTGGTTCCAGCAGAGAACAGAGCACATGTACCTAGCCCGTCCGGAATAGCGTTACAGAAATATGTGCACGGTGAGGACCCTGATGCCTTTTTGATGAATTTCGAGAGGGCGGCCAGGGCTCTGGGTTGGCCCGAAGAGAAGTGGCCGTTCTTCTTGGCCCCCCTGCTGACTGGGGAGGCCCAGTTCGCATACCAGGTTGCGAACCCTGCTGGGAACGCTCCCTATGCTCTGATCAAGAACGTGATCCTGGACCACCTGGGACTGGACTCCGAGGCATATCGCGTCCGGTTCCGCAAAGAGAAAGGGATCCCGGGAGAAAACCCAAAAACCCTTTTCTTCCGCTTGAAGATGATGGCCGATAAATGGCTGAAATCCGGCACCAGTACAAAGGAAGAAATCCTCGCACAAATATACCTGGAGCAGTTCATGGAGGCGCTCCCCTATGGGACCCAGAGGTGGCTGAGACAGCACTCGGATCTCACGGTGGAACAGGCAATAGAGATGGCCGCCAACTATGCACGCGCACAGCCCAGGGGCATAGGATGGGATCAGGAGAAAGCCACGAAACAACTGTCAATGGGAAGAGGAGAAAAGAAAACCAAACCCGCCCCGGAGCCCTTCCGTCCTCGCCCTATCCGGATGGAAGCACCCATACCCAGAGGCCCTCAATGCTTCGAGTGCGGAGAGTGGGGGCACATAGCACGCCTTTGCCCCAGGAGAAGACCACCAGAGGAGCCCATGGAGGTGGGGTATCTCCCCAAGGCAGTCCTCTACTCCGCGGAGCTGGGCTCATCATTCCATGTGAGTATACAGGTGAACGGGTATAGCATCAAAGCCCTCCTGGACTCCGGGTGCAGGCAGTCAGTGGTGCAAGAAAGGTTTGTCCTGCCCGACCAATATGTCCCGGATACGATAGTACACATCCGTTGCGTGCACGGGGACATAAAGCCGTATCCAGTAGCCCAGGTGTCCGTTGTCCCTAGTAATCTCCCCGAAAGTACAGTAAGGGTGGGAGTGTTGCAGACCCTCCCTGAGGAAATGATCCTTGGGGTGGACAATCCTGGCTTCCTGGATCTGTTTCGGAGAACAGTGTACGAACACCCACTGAACGAGCCCAAACCCCATTCGGCTTTGGTCACTGCCGAACCCTGGGTCCTGGACCGCAGCTTCCGGTTCGCCCAATCAGAGGACCGTACTTTGTTTAACGCATGGGAGGCCGCACAGGCCACACAGGAAGAGGACAATTAAACATATCCTAGGTTCATCATAAAAAGAGACCTGTTGTACAGAGAAGCAGCGGCAGGAAAAGAGCTACAGCTCTTGGTTCCGACGTCTTTCCGCGAACAGGTGCTGTTCTTTGCCCATGCTCATCTCACGGCAGGCCATGCGGGTAAGGAGAAGACTACAGAGAGTATCATCCGGCATTTCTACTGGCCAGGGATCTACAGAGATGTGCAGGAGTATTGCAGGAAGTGCGAAATATGTCAGAGGAGGAACACACACAGACCCCCGGCGGCCCCCCTGCAGCCAATGCCCATCATTGGGGTGCCATTTGAGAGAGTGGGGATGGACCTCATAGGGCCCCTCCCGAAGACTCCCAGAGGACATCTCTACGCGCTAGTAATCGTGGACTACGCCACAAGATACATCGAGGCCTTTCCCCTGAAAACTCCTACAACCGCCAATGTGGCTGAGAAGTTCGTAGAGCTGTTCTCCAGGGTGGGCTTTCCAAAAGAGGTGGTAACCGACCAAGGGACACCGTTTACCTCACGTCTCATGAAAGAAATCTGTACATCCCTGGACATACACCATCTGAAAACATCCGTGTACCACCCACAGACAGACGGTCTTGTGGAGAGGTACAACCAAACCCTCAAAGCTACCCTGAAGAAGATGTTGTCCTCCGAAGGACCGGCCTGGGACCGGTTACTCCCGTTGGCCCTGTACGTACTCCGGGCCCAAAAACAGAGTAGTCTCGGTCATTCGGCCTTTGAACTCCTGTACGGGAGGATACCAAGGACCCTGTTAGAAATAACCAAAGATGCCTGGGAAGCGCAGGAAGACCAAGAGAGAAACACCCCCCTGGAATACACAGCACAACTGAGGTCCAAACTGGGGAAGTTGCGAAGCCTGGCATACACAAACCTCGAACAACAGCAAAAGAAACAAAAGAAGACATACGACCGAGGGACACGACTACGACGAATGGGGGTAGGCGACTGGGCCTTGGTGTTATTACCCTCAATCACGAAGAAAACCGAGTGGGTCGGTCCATACGAAGTAACCGAAACGATAGGAGAGACCACCTACAGGCTACGCCTCTCTCCATCCAAAACCCAGACCTACCACATAAACATACTCAAAAAGTGGATCGTTCCCCCCCCCAGGAGTGCCCACTTGGCGGTCCCAAACAAAAGAACGGAAGACAACACCCTAAGACACCTCGTGGTAAACCCTGACCTGTCAGACAGACAACAACAAGAATTAAGTGAAACCCTGGTGCCCTTCCTCTCTGTGTTTTCGGATTTACCAGGGAAAACTCACCTGGTGGAGCACCGCATCGAGACAATCCCCGGGAAAACAGTACGACAGCGGCCCTATAGAATCCCCGCCGCCCGGAGAGACGCCGTAAGACAAGAAGTACGGGATATGTTAGAGCTAGGGGTGATCCGACCGTCATCCAGCAACTGGGCCTCCCCGATAGTGATGGTGCCCAAACCTGACTGCACAAAACGCTTTTGCATGGACTTTCGAGCACTGAACCAGATATCCTCTTTCGACGCATATCCCATTCCCCGCGTTGATGAGTTGATTGAAAACCTAGGGGAGGCGGTGTACATAACGACCATAGACCTGACCAAGGGGTATTGGCAGGTGCCCCTTCGGGAGGAGGACCGGAAAAAGACCGCCTTCATAACTGACGAAGGGCTCTATGAATTCACAGTGCTCCCCTTTGGGCTTCATGGGGCCCCAGCCACCTTCCAACGGCTCATGAACCACATCTTGAAACCCTTTCCGTCTTTCTGCTCGGCCTACCTGGACGACATCGTCGTCCACAGCAAAACCTGGAAAGAGCACCTTCAACACCTCCAAGCCATTCTCCGGGCCCTGCAGGAGGCGGGCCTACATGTCAATGCCAAGAAGTCCCGGGCGGCATTTACGAGGGTCAAATACCTGGGCTACGTGCTAGGCGAAGGCACCATAGCCCCCCAGAACGAGAAGGTCAAGGCCATCAGAGACACGTGTTTCCCGACAACAAAAAGGGAACTTCGCGCTTTTCTTGGGCTAATCGGGTATTACCGGAGGTTCATTCCCAAGTTTGCCGAAGTGGCCACCCCCTTAACGGACCTCCTACGCAAAGAAGTAAAAATCAAAGCGATACAGAATCCTCCTAGGGATGCCCTGCAGGCCTTCGTCCTATTGAAGAACGCAATCACATCGGCCCCAGTTTTGTTATCCCCGGATTTCAAAAGGGACTTCCTCCTCGCCACTGATGCTTCAGAGACCGGCCTGGGGGCCGTTCTATCGCAGTTGGACGAAGAAGGTATTGAGCACCCGGTCCTGTTTACAAGCCGGAAACTTTTCCCTAGGGAACAGAAGTACTCCACGGTGGAGCGAGAGTGTCTCGCCATCAAATGGGCAATAGAAAAACTACATTACTATTTGGAGGGCAGGCCCTTTATTCTGCAGACTGACCATGCCCCCCTGCGGTGGATGTACCGCAACAGGTCGCTCAACCCAAGAGTGCTCAGATGGTTTCTTTCTCTGCAGCCCTACTCCTTCACTGTGCTGCACAAAAAGGGGTCCGATAACGGGAACGCTGATTTTCTGTCCAGGGTCCTCCCTCTCCCCGATCGGGAGAGTCCAGGAGGGGAGGTGTGTGACGGGGAGGCGGGCTCTGGGGATGCCAATACTGAATTGCCCTCGGACTGGTGGTCCGCATTGCCGCTGACCCCCCTTTCTGTTGTCCCTGTACAGACTGCTGCCGCTGAACTAGGGGACTGGGGTGCAAAGGAGGACTCCGGTGTGTGGGACTACACTGCGGAGATAGAGCACGGTCCCTTTAACCCAAGACTGCAGGCCGGCGAGGCCACGCCCACCTTCAGCGCGGACGAGCCAAAAGCCGGAAGAACGCCGGAGAAGACGGACGGCGTTTCCCTGGAGGCGGATGGTGTGTTGGCGTGGAGACGGAGAGCGGTGCAGGCGGAGAGCGGAGGAGAAGACTACGGAGAGAGCCCAGCGGTCGTCAAGCCAGGAGGCCACCGGTTTGGCGCTTCGCCCTGCCACGGTCCCACGGGAGGAGCGTGGCTGGACAAGGTACGGGGCGCAGTTGCGGGCTGGGTGGGACGGAGTGAGACGCTAAGACCTCCAGACCCAGTGTAAATAGTGTATAGCCGAGTTCCCTTCCCCTCACGAGCACCACGGACGCCTGTGTGTTGTTGTGCACTTGGTTTCCCTCACTCCCCGGGCCCCCCCTGGAAGTCTAGTGTGGACGTCCCAGTGACGGTGTTCTTTCTCTTTCTTTGCCTTTTGGGGATTTCTCCGGAGACACGAGCCAGTCAGCAGACCGCCACCATCTCGTCTTCCGACCGGAGCAAGCAGCTAGACTGGTCTACAGCCCTACGTCATTCTGGCTAGTCCCGGTTTCACCAGAGGAGTCAGAACGGAGACCTCTGACTTCGCAAGACTGAGAGCAACTACTAAGAGGAGAAAAGCTTATTTAAAAATAAAGCCTTCGCTTCGTGCACTATTCCCTGACTCTGCCTCTTTTGAAACTGATCATAGCATTCCTGATTTGCCATCCCCTGTGGTCCCCGCACTTGCCCCCTCACAACTGGTGTCAGAAGTGGGATCACAGTCCATCCGTGATTCTGAGATGGACGCCCTGCTGCAGCATCTCATCAAGGGGCAGGAGAAACTCGAATGGGCCGTCGAGCGGCAGATGACTTCGGCCCAAGCCGACAGGGACCTATTCAAGAACACTATAGCCGCCCAGATGGACAATATGCAGAAAACAATGTCACACCCCACAGGGCTGGTTCCAGCAGAGAACAGAGCACATGTACCTAGCCCGTCCGGAATAGCGTTACAGAAATATGTGCACGGTGAGGACCCTGATGCCTTTTTGATGAATTTCAAGAGGGCGGCCAGGGCTCTGGGTTGGCCCGAAGAGAAGTGGCCGTTCTTCTTGGCCCCCCTGCTGACTGGGGAGGCCCAGTTCGCATACCAGGTTGCGAACCCTGCTGGGAACGCTCCCTATGCTCTGATCAAGAACGTGATCCTGGACCACCTGGGACTGGACTCCGAGGCATATCGCGTCCGGTTCCGCAAAGAGAAAGGGATCCCGGGAGAAAACCCAAAAACCCTTTTCTTCCGCTTGAAGATGATGGCCGATAAATGGCTGAAATCCGGCACCAGTACAAAGGAAGAAATCCTCGCACAAATATACCTGGAGCAGTTCATGGAGGCGCTCCCCTATGGGACCCAGAGGTGGCTGAGACAGCACTCGGATCTCACGGTGGAACAGGCAATAGAGATGGCCGCCAACTATGCACGCGCACAGCCCAGGGGCATAGGATGGGATCAGGAGAAAGCCACGAAACAACTGTCAATGGGAAGAGGAGAAAAGAAAACCAAACCCGCCCCGGAGCCCTTCCGTCCTCGCCCTATCCGGATGGAAGCACCCATACCCAGAGGCCCTCAATGCTTCGAGTGCGGAGAGTGGGGGCACATAGCACGCCTTTGCCCCAGGAGAAGACCACCAGAGGAGCCCATGGAGGTGGGGTATCTCCCCAAGGCAGTCCTCTACTCCGCGGAGCTGGGCTCATCATTCCATGTGAGTATACAGGTGAACGGGTATAGCATCAAAGCCCTCCTGGACTCCGGGTGCAGGCAGTCAGTGGTGCAAGAAAGGTTTGTCCTGCCCGACCAATATGTCCCGGATACGATAGTACACATCCGTTGCGTGCACGGGGACATAAAGCCGTATCCAGTAGCCCAGGTGTCCGTTGTCCCTAGTAATCTCCCCGAAAGTACAGTAAGGGTGGGAGTGTTGCAGACCCTCCCTGAGGAAATGATCCTTGGGGTGGACAATCCTGGCTTCCTGGATCTGTTTCGGAGAACAGTGTACGAACACCCACTGAACGAGCCCAAACCCCATTCGGCTTTGGTCACTGCCGAACCCTGGGTCCTGGACCGCAGCTTCCGGTTCGCCCAATCAGAGGACCGTACTTTGTTTAACGCATGGGAGGCCGCACAGGCCACACAGGAAGAGGACAATTAAACATATCCTAGGTTCATCATAAAAAGAGACCTGTTGTACAGAGAAGCAGCGGCAGGAAAAGAGCTACAGCTCTTGGTTCCGACGTCTTTCCGCGAACAGGTGCTGTTCTTTGCCCATGCTCATCTCACGGCAGGCCATGCGGGTAAAGAGAAGACCACAGAGAGTATCATCCGGCATTTCTACTGGCCAGGGATCTACAGAGATGTGCAGGAGTATTGCAGGAAGTGCGAAATATGTCAGAGGAGGAACACACACAGACCCCCGGCGGCCCCCCTGCAGCCAATGCCCATCATTGGGGTGCCATTTGAGCGAGTGGGGATGGACTTCATAGGGCCCCTCCCGAAGACTCCCAGAGGACATCTCTACGCGCTAGTAATCGTGGACTACGCCACAAGATACATCGAGGCCTTTCCCCTGAAAACTCCCACAACCGCCAATGTGGCTGAGAAGTCCGTAGAGCTGTTCTCCAGGGTGGGCTTTCCAAAAGAGGTGGTAACCGACCAAGGGACACCGTTTACCTCACGTCTCATGAAAGAAATCTGTACATCCCTGGACATACACCATCTGAAAACATCCGTGTACCACCCACAGACAGACGGTCTTGTGGAGAGGTACAACCAAACCCTCAAAGCTACCCTGAAGAAGATGTTGTCCTCCGAAGGACCGGCCTGGGACCGGTTACTCCCGTTGGCCCTGTACGTACTCCGGGCCCAAAAACAGAGTAGTCTCGGTCATTCGGCCTTTGAACTCCTGTACGGGAGGATACCAAGGACCCTGTTAGAAATAACCAAAGATGCCTGGGAAGCGCAGGAAGACCAAGAGAGAAACACCCCCCTGGAATACACAGCACAACTGAGGTCCAAACTGGGGAAGTTGCGAAGCCTGGCATACACAAACCTCGAACAACAGCAAAAGAAACAAAAGAAGACATACGACCGAGGGACACGACTACGACGAATGGGGGTAGGCGACTGGGCCTTGGTGTTATTACCCTCAATCACGAAGAAAACCGAGTGGGTCGGTCCATACGAAGTAACCGAAACGATAGGAGAGACCACCTACAGGCTACGCCTCTCTCCATCCAAAACCCAGACCTACCACATAAACATACTCAAAAAGTGGATCGGTCCCCCCCCCAGGAGTGCCCACTTGGCGGTCCCAAACAAAAGAACGGAAGACAACACCCTAAGACACCTCGTGGTAAACCCTGACCTGTCAGACAGACAACAACAAGAATTAAGTGAAACCCTGGTGCCCTTCCTCTCTGTGTTTTCGGATTTACCAGGGAAAACTCACCTGGTGGAGCACCGCATCGAGACAATCCCCGGGAAAACAGTACGACAGCGGCCCTATAGAATCCCTGCCGCCCGGAGACACGCCGTAAGACAAGAAGTACGGGATATGTTAGAGCTAGGGGTGATCCGACCGTCATCCAGCAACTGGGCCTCCCCGATAGTGATGGTGCCCAAACCTGACTGCACAAAACGCTTTTACATGGACTTTCGAGCACTGAACCAGATATCCTCTTTCGACGCATATCCCATTCCCCGCGTTGATGAGTTGATTGAAAACCTAGGGGAGGCGGTGTACATAACGACCATAGACCTGACCAAGGGGTATTGGCAGGTGCCCCTTCGGGAGGAGGACCGGAAAAAGACCGCCTTCATAACTGACGAAGGGCTCTATGAATTCACAGTGCTCCCCTTTGGGCTTCATGGGGCCCCAGCCACCTTCCAACGGCTCATGAACCACATCTTGAAACCCTTTCCGTCTTTCTGCTCGGCCTACCTGGACGACATCGTCGTCCACAGCAAAACCTGGAAAGAGCACCTTCAACACCTCCAAGCCATTCTCCGGGCCCTGCAGGAGGCGGGCCTACATGTCAATGCCAAGAAGTCCCGGGCGGCATTTACGAGGGTCAAATACCTGGGCTACGTGCTAGGCGAAGGCACCATAGCCCCCCAGAACGAGAAGGTCAAGGCCATCAGAGACACGTGTTTCCCGACAACAAAAAGGGAACTTCGCGCTTTTCTTGGGCTAATCGGGTATTACCGGAGGTTCATTCCCAAGTTTGCCGAAGTGGCCACCCCCTTAACGGACCTCCTACGCAAAGAAGTAAAAATCAAAGCGATACAGAATCCTCCTAGGGATGCCCTGGAGGCCTTCGTCCAATTGAAGAACGCAATCACATCGGCCCCAGTTTTGTTATCCCCGGATTTCAAAAGGGACTTCCTCCTCGCCACTGATGCTTCAGAGACCGGCCTGGGGGCCGTTCTATCGCAGTTGGACGAAGAAGGTATTGAGCACCCGGTCCTGTTTACAAGCCGGAAACTTTTCCCTAGGGAACAGAAGTACTCCACGGTGGAGCGAGAGTGTCTCGCCATCAAATGGGCAATAGAAAAACTACATTACTATTTGGAGGGCAGGCCCTTTATTCTGCAGACTGACCATGCCCCCCTGCGGTGGATGTACCGCAACAGGTCGCTCAACCCAAGAGTGCTCAGATGGTTTCTTTCTCTGCAGCCCTACTCCTTCACTGTGCTGCACAAAAAGGGGTCCAATAACGGGAACGCTGATTTTCTGTCCAGGGTCCTCCCTCTCCCCGATCGGGAGAGTCCAGGAGGGGAGGTGTGTGACGGGGAGGCGGGCTCTGGGGATGCCAATACTGAATTGCCCTCGGACTGGTGGTCCGCATTGCCGCTGACCCCCCTTTCTTTTGTCCCTGTACAGACTGCTGCCGCTGAACTAGGGGACTGGGGTGCAAAGGAGGACTCCGGTGTGTGGGACTACACTGCGGAGATAGAGCACGGTCCCTTTAACCCAAGACTGCAGGCCGGCGAGGCCACGCCCACCTTCAGCGCGGACGAGCCAAAAGCCGGAAGAACGCCGGAGAAGACGGACGGCGTTTCCCTGGAGGCGGATGGTGTGTTGGCGTGGAGACGGAGAGCGGTGCAGGCGGAGAGCGGAGGAGAAGACTACGGAGAGAGCCCAGCGGTCGTCAAGCCAGGAGGCCACCGGTTTGGCGCTTCGCCCTGCCACTGTCCCACGGGAGGAGCGTGGCTGGACAAGGTACGGGGCGCAGTTGCGGGCTGGGTGGGACGGAGTGAGACGCTAAGACCTCCAGACCCAGTGTAAATAGTGTATAGCCGAGTTCCCTTCCCCTCACGAGCACCACGGACGCCTGTGTGTTGTTGTGCACTTGGTTTCCCTCACTCCCCGGGCCCCCCCTGGAAGTCTAGTGTGGACGTCCCAGTGACGGTGTTCTTTCTCTTTCTTTGCCTTTTGGGGATTTCTCCGGAGACACGAGCCAGTCAGCAGACCGCCACCATCTCGTCTGCCGACCGGAGCAAGCAGCTAGACTGGTCTACAGCCCTACGTCATTCTGGCTAGTCCCGGTTTCACCAGAGGAGTCAGAACGGAGACCTCTGACTTCGCAAGACTGAGAGCAACTACTAAGAGGAGAAAAGCTTATTTAAAAATAAAGCCTTCGCTTCGTGCACTATTCCCTGACTCTGCCTCTTTTGAAACTGATCATAGCATTCCTGATTTGCCATCCCCTGTGGTCCCCGCACTTGCCCCCTCACACTACCTCATTAATATTCATGAGGTATAACGCTATAACGTGTGTAATTAAGGCATCAAAGACAAAAAATAGCTAATTATAGGCAGACAGTTATTTGATTTCAATTTGTAAAACGCAAACCTCTAAACCAAAGTGCTATTTGAGCAGCAGCGCCTGCTTCGGCGCTTCTGCTTCTTATAAATGGATAGAAACACATTCGACAGAGCACGTAAAATGGGGTCGAACTTCCTTCCAATACTCATTCAAAAGCCGAATATTGGCACACTCTCATAGGAAAACAAAATTGAGGTTTTTAACACAAAGTGCCTGAGCTGCACTTGGAAGTGGGTATACATTTCACAAGCACAGTAGGGTGTTTGTTGCCAGAGAATGCTTTTCAAGCTCCATCACGTCACCCAGTCTCCCTGGAACAAGTGCTTCATTACTCAGGTGCACGTCCCATCCCCGAACCTAACAGATGAGCCCTCCAAAACTATTAATCGTGTTGATTCCTACAGATAAATCATCGCCCCTCCTTTGGGAATATAGTCCACACCCCCAAAATGAGAAATTCCAATATATCATTAATTACAACCCTTCCTTGTCACTAAAAGCCAATGCCTGTAGGGAATTCTTGACTCCCGCCCCTTACGGAATATTATATTGCCCCTACCTTAAAGATTGCCATGTTGTCTACCAGAAGTCCCCTCCAGTAAGCAAACCTCCATTTGGAGCAAGGTTGTCAGATACACCACACATTATCAGTAAACCAAACATTGGCAAAGCCAATAGGTCTGATGTTGGTTTCCAACTTTTCAAATTGCCAATGTTTGTGAATGGTTTTTATAAAGCTGTACAAGAGGTCTACTTTTGGTGTATGAAGCGCCCAGTGGGCAACAGCAGAACGACATTGACCACAGAGAGGTAAACCAATGGCTTAAGTGACTTACCATGTGCACTATGGTGCAGTAGGCGGGACTTAATGTGAATGACACACTGACAGATCAAAGAATGAAGAGACCTGAAAGCCACTATAGGTAGAAACATAATATATATAATTTTTTTTAACTCAAAGATCTTGGCTATTGCAAGATAAAAAAACAAACAGTGCCTCTCAAGGCCGGTAGTGGTGAAGTCGAGTCTGTCACAGTCATCCTACAGATTTTACAACGGCAACAATCAATTTTGACCCACCCCTCTCCTTTATCAGGAGCTTTCTGAATGTACACTTTACCCAACACTAACAATACACATTTGACACAACCCCTGGCAGCATCCATAGGTGCCAAGGTTTTGGATTGCTATGTGTGACATTGTCATAGTTTCAGGGTAATTATGAGTGACATTACAACGACTATGAGTGACACTTTCTTGCGAGCAAAATCAAGCAATGGAGCCAAGGAAAACATTTAAATATCACAAATTACCCCTATTCGAACAACGAGAAACCCTCAGAAGATCCTAAAACTTCTGTAAAGCACCAGAAATGGAAGGGCACTAACCAGACTCAGACTCAGCATCAGAGGGCAGGCAGGCACAGAAGCTGCAAAGATGATCTCATTGATCTGCTCATTCAGGACCTGCACTTGCCTAAAAAAAATCAAAGTTTATAGCATAGCAAGTGCAACTAGGAGCTTATACCATCACTCTGTCTCTGGTTTCTAATGCAATTAGGTAAAAAAGAATGCTCTGAAGAGACAGCGCAAAACAAGTTACACTGCCTGAAAGACGCGCTCCAGACACGGCTCCACAGACACGTCGCGTTACATACGGGATTCCGGCTATACTCTACGAGAATCCTCCTCCTACTCGAGAGCTTTCCCCAAAAAATTTTTTAATCAGAACTTACTATTCTCGCCGCTAAATAGACGGCCACTGAAGAATCGTATCTACCACTAACATTTCTCTGCCCTGAAGAAACCCATGTTTGGGTGAAACGCGTTGGCTGGTTTCATCATCAGCATACTTTGCACAGCTGAAAAAGATGAATAACAGCACTTAAATATGTTGTCTCACTGAATGTTTACACGTTGTTCTGTTCCTATATGTTGCCTCTCATTTTTTTTTGTAAACACATTTTTATTTTTATTGATTTTCATTGCAGCATTCAGAAATTCCCTATTACATGTACCAAACATTCCTCCCCCCTTCAATCGACAACTTATGGTTCTAGTCCTCTAGTAACGATTCCTTTAATGGAAGTTCGTGTCCGGCATACCCCTGGTATTACAATAATAAGCTACAGCATATTACCAATCCACCATTACTGTGGTAGCCAACCATCACTATTTACATTCTATATTCAACAATTGAACAAATGAAAGCCCCCTCCCCATTCCTCCCTCCCTGCCACCGGTGTGTTCTGCCATTATGACAAATCTATAGATGAAGTTTGTGTTGATAATAGGTCAGGATGCTCTATATTGGTTCTACAGATACCCCTATACCCCCCATCACGCTATTCCGTGTCCTCCCTGGATGATTGGTTTTTCAGCGTCTGAACCAACTCTTCCCAAGCTCTTGCCACTTCTATCGCCTATTAATTCTTCTGTCGGAGCGCCAGCTGAAATCGAACCGCTCCCTCACTACTAGCCCACTTAAGCAGCTCCGCCCTCCATCTCTTACCACTTGGCCCCTCTTTTGATTTCCAGCGCATCGTAATTTCCCTTTTCGCTAGTACTAGGCCCATATCTACAAATTTACTAGTTACCTTCGTCTTGGGGGTGTGTGGAAACCCGTGTAGTATGCATGTAGCCATATCAGAGACCTGTTGGTGCTCCGTAATTAAATTTAATAGATCTCCCACTTCTTCCCAATAGTTCCCCAAGGACGGGCACCCCCCACACCATATGCTCCAAGTCAGCTCCCACTGCAGCACATGTAGGACACATCACATTGCTAGAATTATAATATTCCATGATCTTACCAGGTATCAAATACGCTCTATGCACGATAAAGAAATGCACCAGTTGGAATCGGGCGTTTCTAGTTCTCTTCCACGCCCTACGCTGTATGTGCCCCCATGTGGCCTCTGGTATGGGCTTTCCAATGCTCACTTCCCATTTTAGGCGCAGGTCGTCCAATGGGGCTAAACCTTCGTTTAACATCCTCGAATATAAGCATGTAACTGCTTTGAACGTACCAGCTGCCATCATCACATATTGACACGCCATCGTTGTTTTAGGTTCTATCAATCCCTCCTTCCAATGCTTCTGAATCGCTCGCTTTAGGCCGCATGGATCAAAAAACCTCCCCTGGGGAGATCAACCCTCCCTTGTAGTACCTGATAACTCAACAGCTCCCCATCCTCGTATAAGTCCCCCAGTACTTGGATCCCTGCCTGCTCCCATTCCCACAAAGATGTCCATGCTCCTCCATGGGGCAATGCTGTCAGCATCCCCAATGCTATTTCCGGTGCGTAGGGGTGCTGCACGCCCGCCCTCCGCTGGCTCCTGTTCCAACACAACCTCAGAGTTTTCTCTTCCAATGTGAGATCCCTAAGGTCGAGGCGCTGTTGCAGTACTATAAATGACAGGACATATCTCGGAATTCCTCCACCTCTTGCAGATTCAAGGCCCCTAAACTCCATGGCCACCGCCTGTGTAAGAACCTGTAGTTGCGCTGCTATATAATACAATTCCAAGTCGGGCACCGCTAAGCCGCCCTCCACTCTTGGACTCTTCAATGTTTTGAGGGCCACTCTGCACCTCCCTGACCCCCAAATGAACCCCACTATCATGGACTTCAGGTTGGCAAACACTGAGCATGGCACCCATATAGGTAGTGTTATAAAAAAGAATAGCAATCACGGGAGTGCCACCATCGTTAGTAATGCTATCCTCCCCATCACTGAGAGTGGAAGGGTACTCCAAAATACCATACTCCCCTTTAGGGCTCGTATACATCTCCCTATATTCCCTTCTAGTATATCACTAACGCCATGATAGATGTGAACTCCGAGGTACGCTAAACAAGACGGTTCCCACCTCACAGTCTGTGGCATCTCAGGACCTACCCTCCCCAGCTGCACAGGGAATAAGCATGCTTTAGACCAATTAACTTTCAATCCTGAAACCGTCCCAAAGTCTGATAACAGCCGTGCTGCTCCTGCCATTGCTTCATCCGCATTTGCCAAAAACAATAACAAATCATCTGCGTATAAGGAGATGTGTTGCTGTTCCCCTCTAAAAGCTAGGCCCTCGTACCACTGTCCCAACCGAGCCCGCGCTGCCAGCGGCTCTATTGCCAAAGCAAATAAGAGTGGGGAAAGTGAGCAACCCTGTCGCGTCCCGCGGCCTACCGCATATCTGGGGGAAATCATTTGCCCTACTTTAACTCTTGCCACCGCCGAGGTATACAGCACCGTTGTCCATCTCACAAACGTCTCACCCAGCCCAAAGCAGCTCAATGTCTTATACAAATACTCCCATTCTAGGCTATCAAAGGCCTTTTCTATGTCTACAGAGAGGATTGCCGCCCCGGGCAAGCCTTCACAAGGTTCCCCTAAAACCCTCAGCAGTCTTCGCACATTGGTAGCAGTATTCCTAGTAAGGATAAATCCAGCCTGATCCTTGTGCACCAGGCTCGTCATATGCTGCATCAGGCGCAACGCCAGGATCCGACTAAGGATCTTATAGTCTGTGGACATCATTGATAATGGGCGATACGCAGCTGTGTCTGTGCTATCCCTTCCCGGCTTCACTAATGGAACAATGAGGGCCTCCCGCATCGCCTCCGGCAGCTGTCCCAATTCCTGCGCCTCGCTATAGACCTCTAATAGCCTTGGTGCCAATACGTCTATATATTGCAAATAAAACTCAACTGGTAACCCATCCACCCCCGGGGTCTTATTCTGTGCCATCTGTTTAATGGCACTTCTTATCTCCTCAAGCGTAATGCCCCGGCCCAGATGTTTCGCCTATTCTTCATCTAGTTGTCGAAGTGCCACGTCCTCCAAGAATAACTCAATATCAGTTTCGTCGGCCGTTAATGTACTCTCGTAAAGCCTCTCGTAATACTTCCGGAACTCATGCATAATCTCCCTTTGAGTATAGACCATAGTACCCTCACCCGCCCCTAGGGCCAAGATCGGGGAGCCCCGCGGTATAGGATTTGCCAACCAGGCCAGCAGCATTCCCGCCTTGTCGCTCTCTGCATGAGCCTTCTCTACGTACTTCCTGTAATCAAAACAGCACAGCCTCTACTTCCTGGGCCAGCATCTCTTTGGCGTCTATGACTTCTTTCTGGAGTTCCGGGCGCTCCGGCCTTGCCTGTTCCGCTAATCTCTTTCGTCTGTCCGCTTTCTCCATGTCCTGCAGCAGGGTTTACCTTACTCCAGCATACTTGCTTATGCATATCCCCCGCACCACCACCTTAAAGGCGTCCCATTCCACCGCCCTAGTAGTAGCGGTTCCTGCATTCTCAGTAAAGTAATGTGCTATCCCCACCTCTCTGCGGAACACTGGGTCATCTAGTGTCTCAGGGCGCAGTCGCCATGTGGGAATTTCAGCTTTGTCCTTCGTCCAATGCAAGGTAATCAGCAACGGGTTGTGGTCAGAGAGTCCTAGTGAGATATTCAGATTGAGTTACGGAGGACACTACCCATGGGGAGCACAGTATGGCGTCTAGCCTAACACGAAGCTTGTGTAACGCTGAGAAATAGGAACGATCCCTATCTTGCGGGTGAAGCGACCTACACACGTCTTCCAAATGCCACCTAGCCTGCAAATCAAGCCTATACTTGGACAGCCTATGAACTGGAGACTCTGACAAGGGGGGGGGGTGGGGGGGGGGGGTGAGACCTCTCCATGAACGCATCCGCAATCAAATTAAAATCCCCTCCCAATATTATCGGGCCCGCCAGGAACTGTGCTAGAGTGCTGGACATCCAGTCCAGAAATCGCACCTGGTCCACATTAGGAGCATAAATACTACATAAGGTTACCTCCCTGCCATATAGGCTCCCTTCGACCGCAACAAATCTGCCCTCACCATCTATTGTGTGTTTAAGCATCTGGTAGGGGACCCCCGCCCTGATCCAAATCAGTGCCCCCCTCGCAAACGCCACATAAGAACTGCTAAAAATCTGGCCCCTCCATCAACGCTGCAGTGCCAAACCCTCTGCCTTCGTAAGGAGCGTTTCCTGGAGCAATGCTATGTGCACCCCCCTCCTGACCAAATATGCATGAACCTTGTGGCGTCTTGTATGTAGTCCTCGCACATTCCAAGTAATACATTTCAAATCAGGTACTGCCCCCGGATGCCAGGTTCCAACTAGTTCACTTCTACATACTGCACAGGGCATATCTTACCCCGGCAAAGATTAATCAGTATTTCCATGTGGATACAGCACAGTGCCCCCGCTGTAAATTAGTAGATGCAGACCTGTTGCACATGTTATGGGATTTTCCGCACTTAGGCACATACTGGGAGGATGTAATGGCACTACTGTGCAATATTACGGAGCGGCGGATTACTACAGACCAAGGTACCTGCTTATTGCATTGGTTCCTGTGAGAAGTTGGCCTGGTATATGATGTTCACTATTCTAGTGAACACCTTGCACCAGTCCAAACAACCCTTATGGTGATGGTTGTAAGTCAACCTTATAGACCAGCTATCCTAGTGGTAGCGTGGACAGAACAGTCTTAGGCTAGAAGACTCTTGAGGGCTGTAAAGCCAGCTGTTTTATCATATGTAACCCCTTGTGGGGGTGGGAACAGACTCACGGAGACAGGCACTGGGGGTAACGCAGGTTTTATTGTTTTAAGGAAGCGTCTCCGATGAATCACCCTCCGGTAGTAGGGTAGGGGGAGGTCGGTCTCTGTCTCGGTGAGGGACTGTCGGTCCTTCTGTCTCTCTGCTCCTATGCCTCTCCTTTGCCGGGGACTTCTGGGACAGGTAGTCCGGTAGTCAGCCATGTTGTCTTCCGATTCGGGCCGCAGTATATGGAAAGAAAAAGAGATGTAGGACAGTCGTGAGTCCTAGGGCTTTGGTATATCAAGTTTAGGGAAGGGAGTGAGGGCCAAACGTGCACAGCCAAAAACAAACCCCGGTTTCCTGTGGTGCCGGTTCGGTGAATAGGGGTGGGGTTTGTGCAGAGGAAAGCCGTGTGAGGTTTCAGGGAGGTTTAGCCCATCTACGTCCCACCCAGCACGCAAAGCGTGACCATACCTGCGAGAGCCACACTTCCCTTGAAGTGTGGCTGGGCGAAGCGCCTTCTCGTTTGCCTCCTGGCTTGTCGCTGTAGTCGTCTGCTCTCACTCTCGGCGGGCCTCCGGTTGCCTCCTCCTCCTCGAGGTTGCGGGCTCCTCCGGCGTCTGCGCTCCCTGCTCCAGACTCTCCTCCGGTCGTCTTCTCCTTCTCGACTCCTGTACTCCACTCCGCTCCGTCGCTCTCCTCGTCTCTCCAACTAACTCCTCCACCTCCGGGTGATGAACACACCTGCGTGTGGTCAATGCTGGGTTTTACCTTGCACTCGTGGGCGTGGCTTGGCGTGAGTTCTGCCCAGTTAAAGAAACAGTGTCGGGTCTGTGTGGGATGACCTCGCCTTCTTTCCAATTTTCCGGTTGCTGTTTAGAAAAGGGTAAAAGCAATAGCGTTTGGTTCAAGGGTGGTTGTTTAAAGTCAGGTCGCATAGGGTCCTACCAAATGAAAGGAAACCACACAGGATATATATATAAAATATATATGTATTTATTTATTAACACACTCCTCTGAACTCTTTATGAGATCAGAGGCAAAAGCACATAACAAGTTACTTAGCCTCTTCGATGCTGATGACGAAACCGCTCCGTCATCAGCCACGGTGGTGCTTTGCGGATGACGGAGCGGTTCCGTCATGGCCGGCCCGACGCGCCTGCCCGGCGCGTTCTATTAAGCGGGCGGGGCCATGACGGAACCGCTCCGTCATCAGCACTGCTCACCCAAGGCTGGTGACGGAGCGGTTACGTCACCAGCATGTGAGCGCCGCGTGGCCCCCCCACCCCTTAGCGCTGCGGCGGAATAGCCGCTGCAGCAAAGGTGTTAATCAGAATACCTTAAATAGCACCATTTACAGTTAGGCCCTAGGGGTGCGTAACCATATACTAAGTAAGTGGTATAAGAATCACGACTGGAGAAAAGGAAAGGCCTAGGGCCTAGAGAATCACTGAGGCTACACTATCTGACCCTTACGTTAGGAGTAGGAGGCCCACAGGCGGCGCGTGCAGTGTCAGTACACTCAAGCGAGAGTCAATAGAAAGTCAATAGGAACTTAAAAAGGTAAGTAACGAAGATTTAGGACACTTTCGGTCTAAATAGGAAGATACAATTAACAAAACTAGACACTAGGATAGTCAATCCCTACAGGAGCACCGAAGTACTCACGTTACCTCACCCACGGGCTGCGGGTGCATAGGTGTTAAAGTGTGTCGGGTTTTCTCGTTGATTCCTATGGAGCCTTGGAAGAAGATGCTCCAGGCGACCAGGAGGAAGAAGTCCGGTTGGATCCAAGGATGGATCGGAGTTGAAGAAGACCTGAAAGCAGAGGGGACAGAGCCTAGGTCACTAGCCAGTGACCGGGTGAAACCAGTAAGGAACCAGACGTCGTCGAGGAGCAATCAGGTGCTGTCATGAAGCTTGTCTTTGCAGCCACGCTGACCAATAGGCGTCGAGGACGACTAGGTGCTGGAGAGGAGCTGTCCCACGAACGTTCTCGCAGATGGAGGGGTCGACTACAAGATCGGATCCAACAAGCCTAAGCAAAGGCAACCCACGCAGGATACACAAAAGGCTTCTGGTGCAGACCAGGAGGGTCTGAGGTACTTCACCTTTTCAGGGAAGCAAGGGCCATTCTGGAGCAACCAGACCAGCGATGGATTTCCAAAAGGATCGTTGTCACAGGGCTACTAGCCAACTGGCCAGCATCCGGGACAATGCATTGAGCAGAATGCAACCGAAGAGCCCCACGCAGATCTCGTGGAGTGTGGAGGGCTGGTCTTCGGTGCAGGTGGAGCTCGGTGTCGGGGTGTCTCAGTCCCCAGGGCACAGCTTCGAGGATGCCTCAGGAGCTGCGCTGTTAGCAAGTTGAAGACTTTCCAAGTTGCCTGGTTCCACGGGTTCCGACGCCTTCCACGGGGCATAGCTGTGCTGGAGACGTGCAGTGGGGTCAGAGAGGTCCGGGAGTCGAGGTCTTGTCAGGCTCTGTGCTCGGGTTCCGGCGGGAACGGGGACAAAGCAAGCCATCGAGTTGCTGGATGGTGCCTGGTTGCCCAGGGTGGTCACTCCTTGGCCACAAGGGAGATTCTTCAGTCTTCAGCTCAGGTGAATGTCGAAGGGTCCAGAGTTTCGTTTCAAGTCGATTCCAGGATTAATCTAAAGTCCTGGGGTTCAGCTCCTACCTTTATACAACTAAAAGGGGCTGGATTACTTTCTAGGTCCCTTCTATGGGTGGGACTAGGAAGGGGGGTGGTTACACCCCCTCTCCTTTGTCCAGTTTCACGCCAGAGCTGGGGCTGGAGTGCCCCAGCACCGGTTTGAACTGGACTATGCATGGGGCACCTAGTGTGCCCCAGGCAGTGTCTCATTCTATTCAGCCCTCCCTGTCCCAATAAACAAAGTCCTTTCTGGGGTGGTGCTCCCACCTCTCCAGGCAGGAAACCTATTGTCCAAACCTCCGTGACTGGAAGGACTCCCAGCAGCAGGAGGTCAGACTTGTGTCTGTGGCAGCAGCGTCCATTTTGTGACGCCGGGGCTCTGGTTAACTTTAACCGGGATAGTCAGCAACAACATGTCTTCTCCCTCTAGAAGGGTGGAATGCTACCCCCGTCACCAGAATTGGCGAGGGGGTAGTATTCCAAAGCGTATGACACCTTACACGACATGTTTAGATAAAGCCAAACCAAAGTTAGCATACAACCACGAGGATTATAATGCACTTAAGAGTATATGGTATGGCGATATCATAGAACAGCTATAAGGACATGGTTCCGAAAGCTGCAGACAGGCTCAGCTCATGCTAGAGCACCATCTCACACATAACCAAGCACTCTGCCTCCAGTGTTGTTAAGGCCTGCCATAGCAGTAACTTATAGGTTACTGTGTGTCTATATATAAGGGTAGATATAGGAATACTATACCTAAGCAAGGGGTGATTACACGACCTTGCCCCAGCTAAGTGATCAGCCAGTTGTGTCAGTTTGGGTGGCCAGCCAGGGGTGGCATAATACATGCTGCAGCCCCTGGTAGGCCTTGGTTACACCTATGCCCTGGGTACCTAGGGTACTCTTCTACAGGGGCTGATAAGGTGAACCAATTACCAATTGTGGATGTACCTAGAGCACATGGTGTGAATTGAGAGAGAGTGCATCTGGGCTGTGAGTCTGATTAGCAGGCACACAGCCACGTCTAAGTCGAAAACCAGTAAAGCAAAAGCAAAAATTGGGGATGACCATAAGAAGCAGACCCTACTCTCCTACACAACCCCCCCCCCCCCCAAATTTAGGGACATTAAACTAACCTTGACCAGTTGAGTCTTCATGTTCTAAGTGGAAATATCGGGAGAGTCCATCTGCATTGGCATGGTCAGTCCCAGGTCTATGTTCCACTGTAAAGTCCATCCCCTGTAGGGAAATGGACCACCTAAGAAGTTTGGGATGTTCACCCTTCATCTGATTTAACCATAGGAGGGGCTTGTGGTCTGTCTGAATCTTGAAGTGAGTGCCAAACAAGTATGGCCTCAGCTTCTTCAGGGCCCAAACCACAGCAAAGGCCTCCCTCTCTATAGCTGACCAACGTTTCTCTCTAGGGGTCAGCCTTCTGCTTATGAAAGCTATGGGCTGGTCTTGACCATCTATATGCAGTTGTGAAAGTACAGCTCCCACACCCAACTCAGAAGCATCTGTTTGGACTATGAACTCTTTGGAGTAATCTGGACTTTTCAGAATAGGTGCAGTACACATGGCCTGCTTCAGGTCATCAAATGCCTTTTGACACCTTACTGTCCACTGAACTGTTTGGCATCTTTTTGGAAGTTAAATCATTCAGTGGTGTCACAATGGACCAATAGTTTTTCACAAACTTCCTGTATTACCCAGACAGGCCCAAGAAAGCTCTGACCTGTGTCTGGGTGATTAGAGGAGTCCAGTCTCTGATGGTCCGGATCTTGCTCTCCAGTGGTGGAACTTGACCCCCACCTACCAGGTGGCCCAGGTACACAACCTTGCTCTGCCCTATCTGGCACTTTTTGGCCTTGATAGTGAGGCCTGCCTTTTGCAGGGCCTCTAAAACATTCCTCTGGTGGACCAGGTGATCCTCCCAGGTGGAGCTAAAGACAGCAATATCATCATGATAAGCTGCACAATAGTCATCCAGTCCTGTGAGAACTTGATTCACCAGCCTTTGGAAAGTGGCAGGTGCATTCTTCAAACCAAAGGTCATTACCACAAATTGATAATGTCCTCCTGGGGTCGAAAATGCTGTCTTGGCTTTTGCATCCTCAGCTAATCTGATTTGCCAGTAGCCTGCTGTCTGGTCAAATGTGCTCAAGAACTTGGCAGAAGCCAATCTATCAATGAGCTCATCTGCCCTGGGGATGGGGTGGGCATCTGTCCTAGTGACAGCATTGAGACCTCTGTAGTCCACACAAAACCTCATCTCTCTCTTACCCTCTTGGGTGTGAGGTTTTGGCACCAGGACTACTGGACTGACCCAAGGGCTCTCTGAGGGCTCAATAACTCCCAGCTACAACATCTTTTGGACCTCTGTCCTAATGCAGTCCCTGACATGTTCAGGTTGCCTGTAGATTTTACTCTTGACAGGCAGACTGTCACCAGTGTCCCCCTCATGGGTGCACCAGCTTGTCTGACTTGGGGTCAGGGAAAACAGATGTCTGAAGGACTGATGAACTTGTCTGCAGTCCTGTTGCTGATGTTCACAGAGGCTGTCAGCAAAGACTTCACCATCTACTGACCCATCATCAGGGTTATGAGTAAGTAGGTCTGGGAGAGGGTCACTCTCTTCCTCCTGCCTCTCATCTGTAGCCATATGCAAGCCCATGTCTGACCTGTCGACAAATGCTTTTAGTCTGTTGACATGAAGCACCCTGTGGGGGCTTCTGGGAGTCCCAAGGTCCACCAAATAGGTGACATCTCCCTTCTGTTCAACTATTGTATGGGGTCCAGACCATTTGTCCTGGAGTGCTGCTGGGGCCACTGGCTCCAACACCCACACTTTCTGTCCTGGCTGGTACACAGTCAGCACAGCCTTTTGGTCATGCCAAGCTTTCTGAAGTTCTTGGCTGGCCTGAAGGTTTTTGGAAGCCTTCTCCATATATTCAGCCATCCTGGAGCGGAGACCAAGTACATAGTCCACTGTGTCAAGTTTAGGCTTTTTGAGAGGTAACTCCCATCCTTCCTTCACAAGACATAGGGATCCTCTTACAGGATGCCCAAACAAAAGCTCAAAAGGGCTGTAGCCAACCCCCTTTTGTGGGACCTCTCTGTAAGCAAACAGAAGGCAGGGTAAAAGGATGTCCCATCTTCGCCTCAGCTTTTCAGGTAACCCTTTTATCATCCCTTTGAGGGTCTTGTTGAATCTCTCCACAAGCCCATTACACTGTGGGTGAAAGGGGTTGGTGAACTTATACTTGACACCACACTCCTTCCACATTGCATGAAGTTTGCACCTCTGTCAGAGACAACCTCCTTTGGAAACCCCACTCTGGAGAAAACTCCAAGTAGGGCCCTTGCCACAACAGGAGCTGTTGTGGTCCTCAGGGGAATAGCTTCTGGATACCTTGTGTCATGATCCACTACCACCAGTATAAATCTGTGCCCAGATGCTGTTTGGGGGTCCATTGGTCCTGCAATGTCTATCCCCACTCTTTCAAAGGGTACCCCCACCACAGGTAGTGGTACGAGGGGGGCCTTTGTTGTGCCACCTGATTTGCCACTGGCTTGGCAGGTAACACAGGAGCGACAAATCTCCTTGGTATCTTCTGACATATGGGGTCAGTAAAAGTGAGGGACAAGCCTGTCCCAAGTCTTGTTGTGGCCCAGGTGTCCTGCTAAGGGAATATCATGGGCCAAGGTAAGAAGGGAGCCCCTAAATTGCAGAGGTATAACCAACCTCCTGGAAGCACCAGGCTTGGGGTCTCTAGCCTCTGAATAAAATAGCCCATCATCCCAATACACGTTATGGGTACCTTGAGCATTCCCAGCAGCCTCAGCAGCAGCCTGCTGTCTGAGGGGTTCAAGAGAGGAGCAATCTAATTGAGCCTGCCTCAGATCTGCCCTTGAGAGTCCCCCTGTCCCAAGAAACTCAACCTGATCAGGCTCAAGCTCTTCTAGGACAGTTCCCTCCTGGATCTCAGAATCATCCTCCTGGGAGGGCTGATCCTCAACCTGAGGCAAGGGGGAAGGCACTGCCTTAACCCGCTATCTCTTTCTCTTGGGTAGTGTCTGGTCTATTGTTTCAAGATCCAGCACTTGTTCAGGTAAGCACTTTTTGGCCTGTGACCTGGTCACAGCAAGGACATGTGCTGATATTCCCAGCATTTCTGCATGGGTCCTATACTCCACCTCAGACCAAACTGAGATTTCAAGATCATTACCTAACAGACACTCTACAGGAAGGTCTGAACTCACAACAACTCTTTTGATGGCAGTAACCCCTCCCCAGAAGAAGTTAACAACTGCCATACTATGGGAGGTAGTGGCATTGCTAGCGTTGGTCACTAGGTAGGTTTCACCTAGTAGGATCTGGTCAGGGTTCACAAAGTTAGGTGTCACCATAGTGACACTGGCACATGTGTCCCTGTAGGCCTGAGCCATCTTGTCATTAATAAATGGTGTCTGTCTGTACTTGCTCAGATTACTGGGACTTACAGTAGAGGACATTGCTATGTCCCCATCACAGACAAGAACAGCCTGAGTTGGTACTCTGACTAGGCCAGAGTACACCTCAGTTCCCAGGGTTAACCCTATTACACCCTTTTGCTGGAAACCACCACTAACAGCTGGACTAGGGGGAACAGTTGCCCTAGGGGCAATGGTGGTTGTGTCTGTGCCCTTCTTGGTGCACTCACTAAACCAGTGAGAGACTGATTTACAGTATCCACACCAGGGCTTCTTTGGACCTTCTTGTTTCTGTTTGTTCTTTTTGGAGCCACCCTCCCCTTGTGCCTTTTGGGGGCCTGGTGAAGACTTCTGGTCTTTTTGTTTCTGCTCATTACCCTTCTGGTCTGCCTTTTTCTGATCACCCCCTTGGTTCTGGTTTTTCTGCTTGATCCTGGTTCTGACCCATTTGTCTGCCTTCTTTCCCAATTCTTGGGGAGAGGTCAGATCACAGTCAATCAGGTACTGCTGCAATAGCTGGTTTTGACGGTTGCTAAGGATTTGCTCTCTCATGATCAAATTATACAATCCTGTATAGTCCCTAACTTGACTTCCCAATAACCAGCCTTCCAGAGCCTTAGTGGCACAATCAAAAAAATCAGTCCAGTCCTGAGTCTGTGTCTTTTGGGTATATCTGTGAACATCAACCTATACTGTTCAGTGGTAAGGCCAAACCCATCAATCAGAGCATTCTTCAGGACAGAGTAGTTGTTAGCATCCCCATCACTAACTGTGAGGAGCTTATCTCTACCTTTTTCAGAAAAGAAGAGCCATAAGATTGCTGCCCACTGACTTTGGGGTACCTGCTGCACTTTGCAGGCCCTCTCCAAAGCAGTAATCCACTTGTGGATGTCATCCCCTTCTTTATAGGGGGCACAATCTTGCTTAGGTGTCTATTGTCATAGGACCTATCTTTATCCTTAGGGATATTGCTGCCACCAGTGGGTTCTAACCCACTCTCTCTATGCTCTCTAGCACGAGCAAGCTTCTCTTTGGCCAGGGCAACCTCAGTTTCCTGTCTCTCAATCCTAAGAGCAGCTTCTCTCATCTTGGCCTCATGTTCCCTTCTCTGTGGGGAAGTCATCCCTCTATGAGCAAGACCATGAGAGCCATTTGAAGCCTGAGAGTGGAGTGAGTCCCTGGAGTGGGATCTCCCTCTTCTCTGCCTCTGGTTAAGCCCACTTGGAGGTCTGTATGATGGACTCCCATGTATGCTTAAGTTAGCCTGGCTAAGTCTTCTGACTGGGACCTGGCTGTTTGTCTCAAGATCAGAATCATCTTCTTCTACCCCCTCTTCTTCTTCTGGTACAGGAGTATCAGTATTATTATCAGAAGTGGGAAAGACTTCATCTGCACTACCTGTGTCACCTGTCATAGGTGGCTGTTGAGCATCATACTCTTCTAAGAGTGTTAAAAGTAGAATCGACAAACGTGAACATCACTAACACCATCTTGCTTAACAAGAGCCATGCTTTATTGCCCCCACACTGCAGGACGTGTTGCGCACACAGAGATGCATGATCTTATCATCTACATAACTCTTAGATCTGACCGATCCCACGTATTTACAGTCCCCATTGGAATGTCCGGCTGTGTGATACCAATCACCAATCAATACTCGGGTGGGGACTACCAACTGCTGGGACTCTGTGGGAACCTGCTGGAGGCGGGAATTCCAAGGATGTTTGACCACCAATAAACTTACTGTAAACTGTATATAATGTGGGACCGCGGAGACGTTGTTAGAACACCTCCTGAAGACATTGACTTGTGTCAGACCTGTTGTGTTCTCTACTGAAACAATAAACCGGTCTCGCTTTCCAGATTTCCAGCGCCTGTCTCTTTATTTGATAAATATCGATATTGGGATTAAAGGCGTCCTACGCCGAACAGCCTTGTTATTCGTTAAAGATTGGCTGTTTTCCCACAATTTGGCGTCCCAACGCGGGGCCCATCAGCAACACGTGGGTCCAGTGAGAGAGGTCCTAACGACGGAGTGAACAACTGCAACGATCGGGAAGAGCTCCTGCCCGATAGACCCTCGTCTGGCAGCCGATCATCCGACCTTCACCGGTTCTGAACGGACCTCTCTCGAGTGATCTACGGTCCTGACTGGGATCCCACAGGAGTGCCACGGCTATTACGGAGAAAAGAGGACGATCAGGCGCTGGAAGTGGAAGACGAAGAACTGTCCATACGGTCCGGGTAAGGTCGTGAAAACGACTAACAGTAGGGTGATTGATTGTTTGTTATTGAAATACTAGTATTGCGCTTTATTGGTTTGTTTAGCTCGTTAGCTAATTGATATATTGGTTCTCTTTGAGATATTCTCTGTTCATACGAAGAAAGATAGGGAAAATCAGTGGCCACTGACAGGATCTTTTGATCCTGCTAAAATAGATGTGCTAGAGATAGCTTTACGTGAAAAGAAAAATACGCCAACTATGCTTGACAGCTTCGGCTTATGGCGCAAAGAAACGACGCAACAAAAGAAAAGAGAGGAAGCAAGAGTAGAAAAAGAACTGCGAAAATCAGCTCACCTAGCTGGCAAAAAGTTAGAAGAAGAAATTCTAGAAAGAGAGAAAGTTAGGAAAGAACGAGAGGCGGAGATCTCGGGTCAGTACCCGGTTAGAGCTCCCTCAACCCTTTACCCTGAGCTCCCATCGAAACAAAGGATCGATGATTCGATGATGATCTACTTCTAGGTCCACCGATTATCTATATGCCCCCTCCTTATGCCCCTACCCATCCCCTAGTACAACAGCAAGAACCTCCAAGTACCACTGAAGGTAACGCCAGGGCCCCGGTACCCACGGCCTCCGCGCCGACCGAGCCTCTCGCGACAAATGCCTTATCAGATAACACGCTAAATAGAACGGACATCAAGGAGTCAGTGAGAGTCCCATGACTCCGTAAAGATGAGCGAGCAGGAATAGATGGAATAGTTAAGACTCTAATCAACAGGAAAGAAACTGAAGAACACTTAACGGACATCTGTAACTCGTATACCGACAATCGCAAATGACACTTCGTCGTGCGCTTTTGCCACCATATGCTCACAGCGTATGAAGAAAAATATGTCACCAAAGGGCCCGACCGGCTCATAATACTGTACAGAAAGGTAGACATAGGAGAAGAGAGTAAATGGGATATAGCTGAACTATTCTCCCAAACGTTGGAAATATTTCGCCACCTTATGGAACAAGGACAGACAGGCAAAGAAGCGGCATCAACCATAACAGAACCCCCGATAGACAGAGTAGATAGCATGATGCCCATCAAGGAAGCCGCCCCCATTGGGTGCCCCCTAGAGGACAAGGAACGCATGAAGATATAAATCACCAAGACGCTAAAGGAAAGGTTGTTCTATAATTGGGTATATCAGCCCTGGGATAGCCAGGACATTTTGACATTACGAAAATCCCTGCAAGACTTACAAAAGAACCCTACTGCGTTCTACACAGAGTTAGGCACAGCCCTAGGATCGACGATCATGACGCTAGCTGACATCGACTTATTCTTTGGGCTATGTCTGCCGGCCGATATTTGGAAACAAGTTAGAAAGGTAGACCACTCAGATCTGTTCGGACATACCTGGGGACAACTAGACGGACTGGATAAGCAACGACACCCTGGGCAGAAACCCTTAAAAGCGATATTGGACCTCCCGGACAAAATAGTGCAGAAAGTGAAAACATTAGTCCCTGAGAAAAAGATAGACTGGTCTATCGTGACAGCTTGCCGCCAAAAGCCGCAGGAAGATGTGTCAGAGTTCTTCTCTTGGTTCGAGACAGTGTTCTCCGACTATAGTGGACAAGACATGTCCACTGCAACCGGACACCACTTGTTCGTACAGAACTATGTCAAAGGTTTATTACCAGAAGTCTCACAGAAATTACAGACTAGTGAGAGTAGTTGGGCAGCTTCTAAACCAGCAGCCATCTTCCAGATGGCCCAGTACTACGAGCAACAGAAAAACGAGAACGAAAGGGCCAATGAAAAGAAAAAGAAAGAGTCATGATCGCACAGCTACAAGGTGTAAATTCAGGAAAGGAACAGTACAAGGGAGGATATAAACAAAATACCCCTAAAGCGCCACCACCCAGGAATAACGTGCCTGCCCCATACAACAGACGCCGAGACTTAGGGGAAGATCAGTGTGCATTTTGCAAAGGGTTTGGACACTGGAAATCCCAATGCCCGATCCTAGCAGAGATAAATAGAAACAAAGGCACGAGAGTAGCGAATGGGCCAAGAGGTAGAGGAAGAGGAAGAGGGCACACAAGCGACATTAGCGAAGAAAGGCCAGGTAGGACGAATGCTTTCGACCGTCCCCGACAGAACCAGTATCAGCAATCGGACTACGACAACACGTACGACTTTGCATAGGACAGCCAAGGGCAAGGGAGGGATCCAGTCAAGCTCTATGTTGATCAGCAAGGCCCTTATGTTACCGCAAAGGTCCTCGGCACAGAGTCGCCATTTTTGGTAGACACAGAGGCAAAACGTAGTGCACTATCCAAACGACTGATTTCAAGGGAAAGGGTCCGTTTAATCTAGAAAACAACATCACTGACATGACATTCATTCTCTCTTGCAACACTCCAGATGCTATTATGGGCCTCAACTTGCTGACGCACTTCCGTGCAACTATCCGATGTTCCCCGGATGGAGTGCGAGTCATTTTATATGACAATAACCCACAACAGAGAGATAGTCTACCCCAACACATGTATCCCATTTCCACAGCAGACGCATCCCTACTGGACACTCTGCCCCCATACTTATGGGCTAGGGCTGACTTGGACGTAGGACAGATGATGATCGACCCAGTACATGTGACAATTCGACAGGACATAATTCTGCCAAAGATACCGCAGTACAAAATATCACCAGAGGGAGAGAGAGCACTCACAGATATAATTCACTCACTTGTAGAGGCAGGGCTGGTGGAAGAGGTGGTGAGCAACATTTGTAACAGTCCTATTCTGCCGATCATAAAGAAGCAAGGAGAGGGAGACCGAAAAGCCTACCGCTTTATCATTGATCTAAGGGAGGTGAACAAGATCGTAGTGCCCCAATACCCAGTAGTGTCTGACATCACCACCATTTTGACCCTTATCCCGTCCAGTGCCTCCGATTTTACTGTGATAGACCTCAAGAACGCATTCTTTTCCATACCCATTCATGAGGACAGCCGCTGCCTTTTTGGATTTACACTCAGATCCCGCTCATTTCGATTTTGTAGAGCACCACAGGGGTACACAGAAAGTCCGAGCATCTATAGTCTGGCACTAAAACGACAGCTGGATGCCATACAATTGCCAGACGGAGTAGCACTGATACAATACATAGACGACATCTTGCTAGCAGCAGACACCACTCCCATAGCAATCACCGCCACCCTTAAATTACTGCACTTTCTTGCCGAGAACGGTCACAAGGTCTCACGCAAGAAGCTACAATTCTGCCAACCCCAAGTAACACATTTAGGACACCTCTTGTCAAAGGAAGGAAGGGCGCTCACACCAGATAGGATCTAGACCATTCTCGACACTCCTGTTCCCAAAACCCAGAAACAAGTCCGCACACTGATTGGCCTCACCTCTTTCTGCCGACAATGGTACCGAATTTTTGCCTCATTGTCAAACCCCTTCTCTCCCTCCTAGCCAAAGACACACCCTTTCCACTCCCTTGGACACCGAAATGTCAGTGTGCGTTCAAAGAATTAAGAGATGCCCTTTGCTCAGCAGCCTTTCTGGGAACCCCGGACTACTCCAAGCCATTGTCCCTCTACACGCACGAAAGGGAGGGATGCGCATTATCTGTTCTAACACAAGCAATTGGTCACAAGCTACACCCCTGTGCGTATTTCTCCGCCACCCTTGACCCGGTAGCCTGAGCACTGCCCGCGTGCTTACGCGCAGTAGCAGCTGCAGCAGTTTCCATTCGACAGAGCGAGGGAATAGTGCTCTCCAATCGCATCACAGTGCTAGTACCACATGCAGTTGACACATTGCTGAATCAGACTAAGATACAACATTTGACGAGTGCCCGACTGACTGGATACGAACTGACCCTGTTAGCACCACACATTACGCTGAAACGATGTTCCACCCAAAATCCAGCCACATTGCTGCCTCTCCCTGAAAGCGACCCCACTATGACTTCACTGCACGACTGCATTACGCTCACTGATGAACAGACTAAGAGTAGAGCTGACCTCCGAGACACTGCCTTTCCAGAACCAGACGGAGAACTATGGGTAGACGGCTCATGTCTCAAACTCCCTGACGGCACTACCTCAGCAGCATACGCGGCAACCACAGCCCAAACTGTTGTAGAAACTGCCAGCATCACCCAGCGATCTGCCCAAGCAGCCGAGCTCATTGTTCTCACTCGAGCATGCGTCCTAGCAGCTGGCACGACAGTCAACATATACACCGATAGCCAATATGCCTTTGGGGTAGTTCATCACTTTGGGCTCCTTTGGAGGGAAAGAGGGTTCCTGACATCACACGGCACACTCATCCTACATGGAGATCTAGTCTCTGCATTGACAGAAGCAGTACTCCTCCCCAAGCAGCTAGCAGTAATAAAGTGCCAGGCTCATAAGAAGGTGACCGACCTTATTGGACAGGGAAACGCTCTAGCAGACATTACCGCTCGAACCACAGCACAAGACAGAACAACGACACGCATGTATGTGACCAGGTCACAAGCTGAACACTGGACTGACACTAGGTCGACTATAAGAGACATACAAACGACAGGCACACAGAGTGAACTGACTGAATGGGCACGGGTGGGACTGAAAGATGAGGAAGGTTGCTGGAGAAGAAAAGACGGTGACAAATGGTTGTTACCAAATGCCTATCTGATCCCTATACTGACCATGGCACACCCTCTCAGCCCTGAGTGTGCGTCCCATACGGCCAGCCGGAGAAGCGTTTCCCGTCATCCGCTGTGGTGTCATCACATCCGATCTGCCGCCCCCGCCGTGAGTGCATAAGAGAGCATGTATTAACCCTTCTGCATCCGCCTAGCTCAAGGAAGTCAGCGCTCTCCCGTTTGTTTTCACCAATTTGCCATCCTTTTGATACCATGGTCAAGATCTTCTGCTGTCTCGCATACTAATCCAACGAAGAAGTCAGATTGGAAATATTGAAATAACTATCTCCCTTGCACCGTTAAACTCCTGACATCTGAATTTGGGACCAGAACTTGAATCTCTTCACTCCGTGGACATCCGATTCCCTGAAGCCTACTAGGCTTGCTATGCTAATCTCTATGGTGAATTGGGTCTATAGCTACCTAGCGAGCAGGGAACTACAGCTCGTCTAACTTCCCACTCCAATTTTAAGAAAACCTTCTCTCCCCTGTGGCCCTCCCTCCCACCACCTCACCTCTGCCCTGATGAAGGTGTAGCCCGTGCCGGGCTATATACCGAAACGCGCGTCGGCGTCTGTTCCTAGGAACCTACTAAACCATCTGGGACTCCATGTCATCTGTCCCCAATCCATCCTATGCATCTGTGGCTATCGTGTGAAGTGTTGCATGATGTGTGAAGGATTGTGTCTGTGTGTTGGTTGCCTGTGTCATGGGAGTATGGGCTATGAATAGGAATTAATCCCTTTTTCTAATATTTTATCATTGTATATGTATAATTGTCCTTTTTGAACATGTCTGTTCATATTACTAATATATAAAATGAAAATGCAAAAAATTAATTCCTAATAAATAGGTTTGATAATACATATGTGTTAATTCATTCTAGAGATATCCACCTAGGGTTCAGAGTGTAATATAAAGTGTTGTAGGCCTTCTTTCTAAAATTACAGGGCAGGTGCCCTTCCTTGTTTGACCATGGCACACCTACCCGCACACATAGGATCTGCCCCCATGATCGAGCTAATCACGAGAGTATGGCACAACAGCAAGATCGCTGACTCGACAAAACGTTTGGTACAACAATGCATGGTGTGCCTACATCACAACCCAGGGAAGGGGACTGAGGATACCACGGGGAGGGTTTGGAGTCCCCGATCACCCCTTTGAAGTCCTCCAAATGGACTACATACAGAAAGGTGCCATGGTCTCAAATACGTCCTAGTCATAGTGTGTGCATTTAGCAAATGGGTGGAAGCATACCCCACTCGAGACAATACCGCTACGGCTACAGCTAAGGTGTTGTTGAAGGAATTCTTCCCTAGATACGGCCTTTGTCGAATTTTATGGAGCGACAATGGCCCCCATTTGTAGCAGAAGTAATCCAAGGCATCCTGAAGGGCTTAGGGGTGAAACAAAAATTCCACGCTGTCTTTCATCCCCAATCAGCAGGCCTAGTGGAGCGGCACAACGCCACGATAAAACTGAAACTCATGAAAATAGTTGCCACCACTGGGTTGAAATGGCCCGACGCATTCCCACTGGTATTGCTATCAATGCGCTCCACCCCAACCAAGCATAAATTGACACCCTACGAAGTGGTTTTCGGCCGGCCAATGAATGTTTGGGTGGCACCGAAACCATCCACCATTAATGATGTCACGGACATGCTAATGTCTGATTACCTGCATAAGCTTACCACTGAAATAACGCTTATCCACCAACAGGTGCTGCATGCCATTCCGTATGTGTCCAGGAGTCCAGGACATGATATCAAACCTGGCGACTTCGTCCTCATAAAGAATTTCCAGAGGTCGGAGAGTCTGCAACCCAGGTGGACGGGCCCCTGGCAGGTCCTCATCACTACCGGAGCTGCTCTTCTAGTGGAAGGAAAATAGAACTGGCTGCATGCCGACCACTGTCGACGGGTCTCCTCAAGCCTGACAACCAGCGAGGAAGTGGACGTCCAATAAGAGCTCCTGATTAAAGACCGACCAGCCTTGAACTGAAATCCCACATAAAGAGACACTCGAACTGGCAGAGTATCCCGACCCTACTGTACCATCCAAGAAAGGGTACAACCTGAGGTCGACAAGAGGAGGGCGTCTCGACATGCAGACCACTAACTAAGTCAAAAGTCTCAGATCGGTAGCCAACACTACAAAGGCTACAAGGAGATATGCTAGACGAAGTATGTGGTCCTGTGAGTCATCGAGCCCCTCGAAGGTGATGGAAGATCCCGGACGACCAAAGAACCACCGCGACGACGCCAAGGCTGCCAAAGTTTACAGTATAAAGACAATTGCACTCCTAGTAGTATCACTCACAGCCTCGTGCTAATGGTAACAGTATGGATCATCGAAGAAAGTGCTCCCGCTCATCGAACATTTATGCCCACTGTGCAACCCACCACCGAAAAGGAACACTATCTGGTGTCGCTATCACCACGCCTCCGAGAACGACGCAGAGAGTTCTGTAATAACTCTTTCGTCCAACTGCTGCACCAGCACAATCTTGTTGCAAATGCTACGAACTGTTGGGTCTGTGGACTGCTACCACATGCCACCGAACACTCCATTCCTTTCATTCCTTCACCGTTCTCTGTACATGGGTCCTGCCTTGCCTGGTTAATGCTGCTCCAAGAAAGCTACAGAGACAATACCACATCTGATGGAACCATAACGAGTTCTGGCTGAACAAAATTGGAAGAACAGCTGTTCCCTTTTGTCCCCTCACTTCAAGTGAAACCTTTCCAATGGACATTCCTGCAAAAGAACGAGTGGAAATGCAAGTGTTCAATAATCCAGCCAGACCCACCTTCTCCTTTCAAAAGAAAAGAACAGCTGCAACCACAACTGTGGCCTTATCTGTGGTGAACGTCTCAGGTCTTGTTTGCATTGAAGGCCATAGGACGAAAAATGTGGGCCACAGTACTTGTCGCATCACCAGGACCCTACATACCACCGACCCCCCTTCATTTGTTGCATCACCCAACATGTACTTCATCTGTGGTACTAAAGCCTACACCTGGCTCCCAAAAGGTTGGGGGGGCACTTGCTACATTGCCTTTGTTCTGCCTCCGACTTACACTGCCCATGCTGGGCATCACAGAGAAAAGCGGTCCGGAGACCTCGACCAAGCAGACTCGGCTGCATCCCAGTTACCACGCTAGTTTTACAACGCAAGTCGTTACAACGACTTGCGCTGAGGTGCGCTGGATAGTAAATAGTTTTATTTACTATTCCAACTCCAGTACCCGTGGACTCTAGGGAAGGAGTTGGATAGTAAATTAAACTATTTACCATCCTGGAACGCCCCCCAGCGCAAGTCGTCGTAACGACTTGCGTTGTAAAAGTAGCGTGGTAACAGTACCGCGTTGTTAAAGTTTCGTTGTAATGGGTGTTCCCCGAAGCAAAAGCACATAACAAGTTACTTAATCAGAATACTTTAAATAGCACAATTTACAGTTAGGCCCTAGGGGCGCGCAACCATATACTAAGTAAGTGGTATAAGAACCACGACTGGAGAAAAGGAAAGGCCTAGGGCCTAGAGAATCGCTGGGTCTACACTATCTGACCCTTAGGTTAGGAGTAGGAGGCCCACAGGCGGCGCGTGCAGTGTTAGTACACTCACGCGAGAGTCAATAGAAAGTAAATAGGAATTTAAAAAGGTAAGTAACGAAGATTTAGGACATTTCCGGTCTAATTAGGAAGATACAACTAACAAAACTAGACACTAGGATAGTCAATCCCTACAGGAGCACCGAAGTACTCGCGTTACCTCACCCACGGGCTGCGGGTGCATAGGTGTCAAAGTGTGTCGGGTTTTCTCGTTGATTCCCATGGAGCCTTGGAAGAAGATGCTGCAGGCAACCAGGAGGAAGATGTCCGGGTGGATCCAAGGGTGGATCGGAGTTGAAGAAGACCTGAAAGCAGAGGAGACAGAGTCTAGGTCCCTAGCCAGTGACCGGGTGGAACCAGGAAGGAACCAGACTACGTCGAGGAGCAATCAGGTGCTGTCATGAAGCTTGTCTTTGCAGCCACGCGGACCAGGAGGCGTCAAGGATGACCAGGTGCTGGAGAGGAGCTGTCCCACGTAGGTTCTCGCAGATGGAGGGGTCGACTTAAAGATCGGAGCCAACAAGCCTAAGCAAAGGCAACCCACGCAGGATACACAAAAGACATCTGGTGCAGACCAGGAGGGTCTGAGGTATTTCACCTTTTCAGGGAAGCAAGGACCAGTCTGGAGCAACCAGACCAGCGATGGATTTCCAAAAGGATCGCCGTCACAGGGCTACTAGCCAACTGGCCAGCAACCGGGACAACGCGTCGAGAACAACGTAAGCAGAAGGGCCCCACGCAGATCTCGTAGAGTGTGGAGGGCTGGTCTTTGGTGCAGGTGGAGCTCGGTGTCGGGGTGTCTCAGTCCTCAGGGCACAGCTTCGAGGATGCCTCAAGAACTGCGCTGTTAGCAAGTTGAAGACTTTCCAAGTTACCTGGTTCCACAGGTTCCGACGCCTTCCACGGGGCTCAGCTGTGCTGGAGTAGTGCAGTGGGGTCAGAGAGGTCCGGGAGTTGCTGGATGGTGCCTGGTTGCCCACGGTGGTCACTCCTTGGCCACAAGGGAGATTCTTCAGTCTTCAGCTGAGATGAATGTCAAAGGGTCCAGAGTTTCGTTTCAAGTCGATTCCAGGATTAATCTAAAGTCCTGGGGTTTAGCCCCTACCTTTATACAACTAAAAGGGGCTGGATTACTTTCTAGGTCCCTCCTATGGGTGGGACCAGGAAGCGGGGTGGTTACACCCCCTCTCCTTTGTCCAGTTTCGCGCCAGAGCTGGGGCTGGAGTGCCCCAGCACCGGTTTGAACTGGACTATGCATGGAGCACCTAGTGTGCCCCAGGCAGTGTCTCATTCTATTCAGCCCTCCCTGTCCCAATACACAAAGTCCTGTCTGGGGTGGTGCTCGCACCTCTCCAGGCAGGAAACCTATTGTCCAAACCTCTGTGACTGGAAGGACTCCCAGCAGCAGGAGGTCAGACTTGTGTCTGTGGCAGCAACGTCCATTTTGTGACGCTGGGGCTCTGGTTAACTTTAACCGGGATAGTCAGCAACAACATGTCTTCTCCCTCTAGAAGGGTGGAATGCTACCCCCGTCGCCAGAATTGGCGAGGGGGTAGTATTCCAAAGCGTATGACACTTACACGACATGGTTAGATAAAGCCAAACCAAAGTTAGCATACAACCGCGAGGATTATAATGCACTTAAGAGTATATGGTATGGCGATATCATAGAACAGCTATAAGGACATGGTTCTGAAAGCTGCAGACAGGCTCAGCTCATGCTCCAAGTCAGCTCCCACTGCAGCACATGTAGGACACATCACATTGCTAGCATTATAATATTCCATGATCTTACCAGGTGTCAAATACGCTCTATGCACGATAAAGAAATGCACCAGTTGGAATCAGGCGTTTCTAGTTCCCTTCCACGCCCTACGCTGTATGTGCCCCCATGTGGCCTCTGGTATGGGCTTTCCAATGCTCACTTCCCATTTTAGGCGCAGGTCGTCCAATGGGGCTAAACCTTCGTTTAACATCCTCGAATATAAGCATGTAACTGCTTTGAACGTACCAGCTGCCATCATCACATATTGACACGCCATTGTTGTTTTAAGTTCTATCAATCCCTCCTTCCAATGCTTCTGAATCGCTCACTTTAGGGCCGCATGGATCAAAAAACCTCCCCTGGGGAGATCAAACCTCCCTTGTAGTACCTGATAAGTCAACAGCTCCCCATCCTCGTATAAGTCCCCCAGTACTTGGATCCCTGCCTGCTCCCATTCCCACAACGATGTCCATTCTCCTCCATGGGGCAATGCTGTCAGCATCCCCAATGCTATTTCCGGTGCGTTGGGGTGCTGCACGCTTGCCCTCCGCTGGCTCCTGTTCCAACACAACCTCAGAGTTTTCTCTTCCAATGTGAGATCCCTAAGGTCCAGGCGCTGCTGCAGTACTATAAATGACAGGATATATCTCGGAATTCCTCCGCCTCTTGCAGATTCAAGGCCCCTAAACTCCATGGCCACTGCCTTTGTAAGAACCTGTAGTTGCACTGCTATATAATACAATTCCAAGTCGGGCACCGCTAAGCCGCACTCCACTCTTGGCCTCTTCAATGTTTTGAGGGCCACTCTGCGCCTCCTTGACCCCCAAATGAACCCCACTATCATGGACTTCAGGTTGGCAAACACTCAGCATGGCACCCATATAGGTAGTGTTATAAAAAAGAATAGCAATCACGGGAGTGCCACCATCGTTAGTAATGCTATCCTCCCCATCACTGAGAGTGGAAGGGTACTCCAAAATGCCATACTCCCCTTTAGGGCTCGTATACATCTCCCTATATTCCCTTCTAGTATATCACTAACGCCATGATAGATGTGAACTCCGAGGTACGCTAAACAAGACGGTTCCCACCTCACAGCCTGTGGCATCTCAGGAGCTACCCTCCCCGGCTGCACAGGGAATAAGCATGCTTTAGACCAATTAACTTTCAATCCTGAAACCGTCCCAAAGTCTGATAACAGCTGTGCTGCTCCTGCCATTGCTTCATCCGCATTTTCCAAAAACAATAACAAATCATCTGCGTATAAGCAGATGTGTTGCTGTTCCCCTCTAAAAGCTAGGCCCTCGTACCACTGTCTCAACCGAGCCCGCGCTGCCAGTGGCTCTATTGCCAAAGCAAATAAGAGCGGGGAAAGTGGGCAACCCTGTCGCGTCCCACGGCCTACCGCACATCTGGGGGAAATCATTTGCCCTACTTTGACTCTTGCCACCGCCGAGGTATACAGCACCGTTGTCCATCTCACAAACGCCTCACCCAGCCCAAAGCAGCCCAACGTTTTATACAAATACTCCCATTCTATGCTATTAAAGGCCTTTTCTATGTCTACACAGAGGATTGCCGCCCCGGGCAAGCCTTCACAAGTTTCCCCTAAAACCATCAGCAGTCTTCGCACATTGGTAGCAGTATCCTAGTGGTAGCGTGGACAGAACAGTCTAAGGCTAGAATACTCTTGAGGGTGTGTAAAGCCAGCTGTTTTACCATATGTAACCCCTTGAATACCAAATGAAAGGACACCACACAGGATATATATAAAATATATATGTATTTATTTACTAACACACTCCTCTGAACTCTTTATGAGATCAGAGGCAAAAGCACATAACAAGTTGCTTAGCCACAATACACAAAGTCCTGTCTGGGGTGGTGCTCGCACCTCTCCAGGCAGGAAACCTATTGTCCAAACCTCCGTGACTGGAAGGACTCCCAGCAGCAGGAGGTCAGACTTGTGTCTGTGGCAGCAGCGTCCATTTTGTGACGCTGGGGCTCTGTTAACTTTAAACGGGATAGTCAGCCACAACATGTCTTCTCCCTCTAGAAGGGTGGAATGCTACCCCCGTCGCCAGAATTGGCGAGGGGGTAGTATTCCAAAGCGTAGGACACCTTACACGACATGTTTAGATAAAGCCAAACCAAAGTTAGCATACAACCGCGAGTATTATAATGCACTTAAGAGTATATGGTATGGCGATATCATAGAACAGCTATAAGGACATGGTTCCGAAAGCTTCATACAGGCTCAGCTCATGCTAGAGCACCATCTCACACATAACCAAGCACTCTGCCTCCAGGATTGTTAAGGCCTGCCATAGGAGTGACTTATAGGTTACTGTGTGTCTATATATAAGGGTAGATATAGGAATACTATACCTAAGCAAGGGGTGATTACACAACCTTGCCCCAGCTGAGTGATCAGCCAGTTGTGTCAGTTTGGGTGGCCAGCCAGGAGTGGCATAATACATGCTGCAGCCCCTGGTAGGCCTTGTTTACACCTATGCCCTGGGTCCCTAGGGTACTCTTCTACAGGGGTTGATAAAGTGAACCAATTCCCAATTGTGGATGTACCTAGAGCACATGGTGTGAATTTAGAGAGAGTGCATCTGGGCCATTGGGTCTGATTAGCAGGCCCACAGCCACGTCTAAGTCGAAAACCAGTAAAGCAAAAGCAAAAAGTGGGGGTGACCATAGGAAGCAGACCCTACTCTCCTACAGTTCCCCCACACTAGCAAGACAAAAATAACTAGTACATTTCTGGACCTGGGGTTGCTGCTGGCCAAAAGGGAGATCACGACCCACTGGAAGGCAGCCGGGGGGCCCAGTTTCGCTAGGTGGAGAGCGGCATTACTTACATGGGCGGGGAGTGAGAGCATGGTTCGCCTACAACAGGCCCAGAGGTCCCACAATGATAGGGCACTGGAAGCAGCACGGGCGTGGGAGGGCCTGGTCGCTGACCTTAAGACTGTTGATGCGGACTCTAGTTCGTAATCAAGCGAACAGGTAGAAAATGTAACCTCGTGAATGAGTGAGTCAATGGTCAGACCTGGATGTGCGTGAGAGTGTTTTCCCCCCTACAATAGCCATATTTTTTTGTGCACTGCCATAGGAACGGAGCCCTGTTTAATTAGCATTGATCTAATGGGTTATTGTGATATGTTATGCTGTAGAGTCTGACACCGCCGGTGAGAGTGGGTGGGTCGAGGGTGGGATGTGGGGGGGGGGCGGGATAGTTTGACTTATTATTATGTGGCCATGCAGCACATGCATATTTACAATGTAGTTGTGTATTCTGATACTAGCAAGAGAATATTGGGCCTACTTAGTTCTTCCCCAATGTGTGGACATTGTTCATCCTGACCTAATATGCCGGTTGCGTTTTTTGCATGGATTCTGATTTATTGTTGCCAGTGTACTGTTGAAAGTGCATGTATTGATGTCTTTGAAAAATATGTAAGTCGTTGGTGGTGGAAAACTAATAAACAGATTTGAAGGCGTTGGGGGCGCAGAGCGGAATGGCTGCGTGAGATCACAGCTCCGCCGGGCGGACACCAACATTACGGGATTTGAGGTGCCCAATGCCCGACATTAACAGTGCCAAAGATCGGAAATTGCATGGGAAGATGCCGGGATTAAAGCGCACTGACTAAGGTGATTAAAAGACTGCTGGTGCCAGTGATATTAGTGACGGCAGATAGAAGCACCCGGAGGGTAAAATGACAGCCATCAGAAGTGGAACGATCGGAATGTATAATTATCGGCTGTAAGCGAAATGACAGAAGAAGCTCTCGGGCCTCGCTAAGGAGAATGAAAGCTTGGCACAAGAACCGTGAGGCAGCAATACAGCGGTAAGATTACAATGCGTGGCGTCGTGGCATACCGATACATAAAGATCGGTAAAGACAAAACCTAACAAAATGGAGGTGCCCATGTCCATAGGAAACATTCGATCATGAATGCATAATAAACTGGAATACACATCTTGCCCCTTCCATAATATTGAATACCAGGTGGCAGCATCCCCTTTATAAGAATCACAAATAATAGCGCTAGCAAGCGTAGATGGGAAGGCGCAAATAACACGAAGGCAGCATCCGAAAACAGGGAAGGCACAAGGATTGGCGGAGGTGCGATGCATTCTAGGCGCCATTTAAGTAAATAGTGCGCAACGTGTGGAAGAGTAGGCGGACACAGGAGCAGCTACCTAAACCACTGATACACGTGTGGACATCAGCACAATACAGCGGACACATCGTCTTATATGCTAGTCAATTGCAGCAGAGAATAGAAATGAGACCACACCATGAGAAGAGATATGACAATGGGCTGACACACAGATATATGTAGAGGGAGACTAAGTGCAACAAGGAGCGAAGCACTTAACACAATAGACTAACGGCGCTGCTGAGGAAACTGGTGTGCTAAATGTGAATTTTTACAGCGGCGGAAACTGTGACTGCTGCAGGCTGCGTGGAAAGGAATGGTTGACGCCACTTAAGGAACTAGACGGTCTAAAACTGCAACCCAAACATACCTAATCAGTTCACAACTAGTGCAACGAGGGCAAAGCATAGCAAGCAAATCCTCTCAAAGGTGCACATTAGGATAGACAAAATCACGCGCATAGCCGAAATGGTGCGACCAGACAGGCAACAGCCCAAGATAACGTTTGAAGCAAAAAAGGCGCCAAAGGGAACCGAAGAACAGGCAGAGGGCGAATCTTCCACAGAACGGCCAGCAGATAGCAATATGGAAACAATATTAAAAGCCATACAGTCAAATTTACAAGACATAAATGGTAAATTAGATCATTTGACATGTCGAATTGACAGCATGGCTGCAAAAATGGACAAACAGGGTGAACGGCTGGAGACAGCCGAAACACGCATCTCGGCGGTGGAAGATGAGGCGCATGCGACGACTAGCAAATGTAATGGCATGGAAAAAGTCCTTGACGTAATTAGGGCCAAAGCGGAGGAGTTGGAAGCACGATCCAGGCGCAACAACATGCGAATAGCGGGGCTGTCAGATTCAACAAACACAGGCCGCATGGAAACCTACGTGGAACGGCTATGTACAGACATATTTGGAGAAGGAGCGCTATCACAGATCTTTATAGTCGAAAGAGCGCACTGTTCATTGGCACCAAAACCACCACCACCAGGTGCAGCACCACGGCCAATTGTAGCTCGAATATTGAACTATAGAGACCGGGATAATATATTACGATTCGCGCGAGAGAAAGGACCGATAACTCATCAAGGAAATAAACTTGAATTCTATCCTAATCACACTGTCGCAGTCCAACAAGCACGAAGAGAGTTTTCAGCAGCAAAAACGAAACTGTGAGACCTACAGATAAACTATGCAATGCTTTATCCTGCCCGTCTGAAAGTAACATGGGAGGGGAAATCAATAATTCTAACCAGTCCGAAGGCAGCACAAGACTTTATAAAGAAAGTTTCAAAACAAAACAAAACCGCTGGAAGGAGAGACCAACAGCAAGACTCGGATTGAAAGTATGGTGACAAAAAGGAAACCGTAAGGAAAGGTAGCGGTAAAGTCGAATATTGGTGGTAAGGAGATCACTGTTGCTCTTCATGTACTTTTATATGTAGTGAACAATGGTGGTGACACTGGCAAGTGCACAGGAAATACGAGAAGATTCCGATATATTTTACACACACTGGTCTACTCTGCGAATATACACGAGTCACAATGTACAGCTCTCAATGGTTCAGATTGGCACAGACCGAGCAATAGATAAGCAATGGCGTAACAACTGTAATCCTGTTTTTCCCTCAGGATTGGGTAACACCTCCTGGCCCCCTGACTTAACGGAAGTAAGTACAAAACCGTACGTTTTCTGTTAATGGCTCTTTATTAACAACAGACAAGGCCAATTGAGGAATCACTTAGAACTATTCGTTACGCTGGCCAAAGGCAGGTCAAACCGTCCTCTGCATGAATACCGGTCCCGGTATTCCCCAACAGAGGACACCGTGCTAAACAGTGGCCGACAATGCCACTCGAGAAGGTATTAGTTCTGTGTTCCTCTTTTCGTCCTCCGCAGTGGTGTCGGTCCCAACACTCACTCCAACGGAGGGCAAGGCGCTGTTGGTATTAACAAAGAAAGTCGCGGTGTCCCTCACACTCGATAACCCTCGAGTGGGGACTGGCAAGGTTCGGTAACTCAATAAAGTCCCAGTGCACGATAACCCTCGAGCGGGGACTGGCAAAGGGAAAGAAGGGAACGATGTCCCAAGCGCTTGATAACCCTCGAGCGGGGACTGGCAATGTTTGGGACTGCAACAGAGTCAATGCGCTCGCTGTTACCCTCGAGCGGGGACTGGCATGGTTCGGAACTGCCACAGAGTCAATGCGCTCGATTTCACCCTCGAGCAGGGACTGGCAATACAACAGGGTAGGGAGTATTTACAACTGGCGGCAACGGAAACAGACCTGTCTCCTCGGTGCCGGCGGGATCAAATACACAATACAACTAGCAGCTCTCACCTTGCTTGAAGCCTCAGAGCAACGGGAGTTCGGCATGAATCCAAAATATCCGACGCGGTCGGCGTCTTCCGGGTTGGTTTTATGGTGGCGCGATCTGCACATGCCCAGGGCAGGGCGTTCTGGGTATTGTAGTTCTGCGCGTGTTTTTTCTGGGAATTGTAGTTCCTAGGGCTTGTCGGTCGTACTCCTTTGCGGAGCCCTGGATTAGTGTCCTAACAGTACATCCCCCTTCCTCAGGGTCCCCCCGTAGGACCGGGTTTCTCCGGGAACTTTCTGTGGAACGCAGCCACCCGTCTTGGTGCACAGATTCCGGCGACAGGCTCCCACGACTGTTCCTCAGGCCCGTAGCCTTTCCACGCAACAAGATACCACAGCTTGCCTCTTTTCCATTTCGAGTCTCGGATGCCCGCGACCTCGTAGTCGCGATCGCTGTTCACCAACACCAGCTCATGGACCGGAGGCGTGGATGCGTAGGAGGGTTTGAGCAGGGACACATGGAAAACAGGGTGTATGCGCATGCTTCTGGGTAGCTCCAGTTTCATGTTCACCGGGCTGAGGCATTCCTTGATGCGGTACGGACCAATGAATCTCGGGTGAAAAACGCTGTGTTTCCGAAACCTCAGGTTTCTTGATGACACCCATACGTAATCCCCGGCCTTGTACAGAGGCCCCGGCCTCCTCCTTTTATCTGCATACCTCTTGTAAGCTTTCTTGGCCTCATCCAAGCACCCCCTGGCCTTCCCGGTTGTGTCCCTGATGTGAGCAACTCTCCTTGCTGCTTCAGGATTGCCCTGGGCGCTGGAGGGGTGATACAGCGGAAGGAATCTGGGATGGTGACCATAATTGCAGTAGAATGGAGACACTTTCGTGGAAGCGTGCGTGGCGTTGTTGTACGCGATCTCAGCGAGCCATAGTTTGTCCACCCACTCCTCCTTGCCCTGTTCGACGTAGCAACGTAGGTACTGCTTCAACGTTTGGTTGAGTCGCTCCGTCTGACCGTCTGTTTGGGGATGGTAGCTGGTGGACAATGCGGAGGTAACGTGTAGCGCCGAGCACCAGGTCTTCCAGAACCGCGCCGTGAACTGCGACCCTCTGTCCAACACGATGACCCTAGGCAGTCCATGGACCTTTACCACCTCCTTCAGGAGCATGATCGCCAATTGTCCAGCCGTCGGTACCCCTTTACAGGCGATGAAATGGCCCATCTTGGTCAAGTAGTCGATTACCACAAGGACAGCGGTACATCCCTGGTCCACGGGCAAACCCACCACAAAATCCAATGATATGTGTTCCCAGGGCCTAGCGGGTGTGGGTAGCGGTTGTAGGAGACCCTGAGGGCGACTGTGATCCGATTTCATGGAGGCACATATTGTGCAGGCGGCGGTCCATTCCCGTATATCGGCTCTCACCGAAGGCCACCAAAACTGGCGTAGGACGCAGTTAACCGTCTTCTCCACACCGAAATGTCCAGCACAGGGCGACTCGTGACACCACCGGAATGCCTGTTTCCGCAGGCGGGCCGTAGGCACCAGTATACGCCCCCCTCTCACCGGCACCCCGTCTTGAACCTGCCATTCCTTATGCATTTGTATCCATGTCTTCCATCTGAAGGTGTTGATGCCATTCCGTATCCCTTAGAGGAAGGCCCCTGGCTGTATTGCTCCTACCACCGCACCCGGGCTTATGATGGACTTGATGGTGGGTAGCGGAAGTACCTCCTCTGATGATTGTCTAGAAAGAGCATCTGCTTTCCGGTTCTCAGTGCCTGGTCTGTAGGTGATGGTGAAGTGGAACCCGGAAAAGAAAAGCATCCATCGCATCTGCCTCGGGGACAGTTGTCGAGCTGCCGTCATGAATTGGAGATTCCTGTGGTCGGTGAACACCAAGACCACATGCTTTGCTCCCATCAACAAATGCCTCCATTCCACGAAGGCGTCCTTGATGGCCAGGAGTTCTTTCTCGGCAACATGATAGTTGCGTTCCGCTATGTTTAGCTTACGGGACATGAAAGCAACGGGATGTAGCAACCCCGTCACCGGGTTTCTTTGTGACAGTATCGCCCCAACTGCCACATCCGAGCCGTCTGCTTCCACCATGTACTGCTGTTCCGGGTCTGGATGTGCGAGAACAGGAGCTGACACAAAGGCTTTCTTTAACTCACGGAAAGCGCCCTCAGCCTCAGCGGACCATAGAAACTTCGCCGATTTCCGCAGGAGATGCGTGATGGGAGCCACCAGTCCCGAAAACCCCTCTATGAACCGGCGGTAAAAGTTGGCATAGCCAAGAAAGCTTTGCACTTCCTTTATGTTATTGGGGGCAGGCCACTCTACCACCGCTTTCACCTTCCTCTCCGCCATCGTTTGGCCGTCTGGACTCAGCATGACTCCCAGGAATTCCACCGTTGTTACATGGAAATCACACTTACTGAGTTTGCAGTACAGTGAGTTTTCGCGTAGGATCCGCAAAACCTCCAGCACATGATACACGTGGTCCTCCATGTTGTCTGAGTAGATCAAGATGTCGTCGATGTATACGACGACGTATACATCCAGAATGTCTCGTAGCACGTCGTTCAGGAAGAACTGAAATGCTGCCGGGGCGTTACAAAGCCCGAATGGCATCACCCTATATTCGAAGAGGCCGAACCGTGTCTTGAAGGCCGTTTTCCATTCGGCCCCCCTGCGCATGCGGACTAGATGGTAAGCCCCTTTCAGATCGAGCTTCGTGAATACACGGGCCTTCTTGACTTGTTCGAGGAGCACGCTGATAAGAGGCAGGGGATATCGATTTTTGATGGTGATGGCGTTGAGCGCCCTAAAGTCCACACACGCGCGGAGTTCGCCGTTGGCTTTGGGGATGAAAAACAGCGGAGACGCCGCCGGGGACTTGGATGGCCTGATGAACCCCAGGCTCAGCATCTTGTCCAGGTACGCTCTGAGGTGGACGTTTTCCGGCTCTGATAAGGCGTACAGCCTGCCGCCTGGTATTGTCGCACCCGGGACCAGGTCGATTTGACAATCGTACACCCTATGGGGTGGCAACGATTCCGCTTGATCATCATCGAATACGTCCTTGAATGCGTGATAAGCCACAGGTAGCACCACTTCCTTTTCTGCCGCGGTGGCCACTTCCCACCCCATGTTCGCGATGCTGGTGGGAGAACTTGAAGATACCCCGCATGAACGGGAACAGAAAGGGGAGTCCATCCGTAAAGCCAGAGTTTCCCAATCGATGGACGGGTTGTGTTTTTTCAGCCATGGCAACCCTAAAATGAGCCCATACTGGGGAGCATAGATGATATTGAAGTCCATGACTTCCACGTGTTGTGACCCATATCTCACTTCGATGTCACCCGTGTGGTGGCTGATGGGCCCTGAAACCAGCCTGCGCCCGTCGACAGCGAATACTTCCTCAGGTACCGCGCACTGCCTTAATTCCACTCCCACACGTTGGGTCTCTTTCTCGTCCATAAACAGCCCCGTGGCCCCTGAATCCACCATTGCGGAAACCGAAACCCAAACGTTCTTCACCTTTAATCGCAGCGAATGAACAAGTGTCGTTGTTTTGTCGCGGTCTTTAGGAGCGTTGAAGGGATGCTACCATGACTCCGGGAATCCCCTTCGGTGTTCCGGGAGTCCGTTAGTTTTCCGCCCCCTTGTCCAAGGTGGCGGTTGACACTCTGCTGGGGCGAGAGCGTCCCGTCTTGGGTTTTACAGGGCATTCGCGGACATAATGCCCCTTCTTGCCACAGTATAAGCAAAGCCCCTGTTTTCTGCGGGCCTCTTTTTCTGTTGCAGTCAGGCTGGCTCTGACGGCCCCGATGTCCATAGCTTCAGTACGGTGTGTGGGGGTCGCCTCAGTGGACGTCTGGTGAGTAGTAGCGAGTGGCGCCTTGTCCTTCTTCGGAACACCCCCCCGGCGTTCCCCTAATCGGTGTTCAAGTCGCAGGGCTAGACTTATGAGGTCTTCGCATAGTACGGGTTGTGGGTCAATCTGGGCTATCACGTCCTTCAACTCCTCGCTCAGACCCTGATGGAAGAGGGCCGTTTGTTTGACTGGTGGCCATTTAGTTTCAGCAACCAGGCGTCTGAAGGCGTTCAGGTACTGAACCAGTCCAGTGGAGCCCTGTTTCAGCGTAAGCAATTCCTGGTCCGCGGTATAGGAATCCGCTCTCCGATCAAATACCTTCACAAATTCTTCCTGAAACAGTTCCCAGTCATACAATAGCGGGTCGTCCCTGCTTACTAGCGGTACCGCCCATTGTGCTGCATTCCCTGCCAGATAAGATATCATGAACGCTACTCGTGCTTGGTTTGTGGGGAAGGACTTCGGCTTGCAGGAGAAGTGGAGGGCCACCTGTGTTATGAAGACCTGTACTGTGGTGGGATCCCCGCTATATCGTTCCGGGGTGGCAAGGGGTATTGCCAAGGGCATTTCCACAACTACAGCAGACGGTGTTCCCGTGCTAGGGGCCCCTGCGTTGAAGGGATTTCTCTGCTGGTTGCCTACCCTAGCTCTCAGATCTGCGGTTTCCTGTTGTGACGCTGCTAGGTCGTTTTGTACATCCAGTAACACTGCCAAAACTTCCTCCATCGTTGCCATGGTGCTATACCCAACCGGGAGGATGATTGGTGTAGAAATAAAAGGTTGGATATTATGTAATCCTGTTTTTCCCTCAGGATTGGGTAACACCTCCTGGTCCCCTGACTTAACGGAAGTAAGTACAAAACCGTACGTTTTCTGTTAATGGCTCTTTATTAACAACAGACAAGGCCAATTGAGGAATCACTTAGAACTATTCGTTACGCTGGCCAAAGGCAGGTCAAACCGTCCTCTGCATGAATACCGGTCCCGGTATTCCCCAACAGAGGACACCGTGCTAAACAGTGGCCGACAATGCCACTCGAGAAGGTATTAGTTCTGTGTTCCTCTTTTCGTCCTCCGCAGTGGTGTTGGTCCCGACACTCACTCCAACGGAGGGCAAGGCGCTGTTGGTATTAACAAAGAAAGTCGTGGTGTCCCTCACACTCGATAACCCTCGAGTGGGGACTGGCAAGGTTCGGTAAATCAATAAAGTCCCAGCGCTCGATAACCCTCGAGCGGGGACTGGCAAAGGAAAAGAAGGGAACGGTGTCCCAAGCGCTCGATAACCCTCGAGCGGGGACTGGCAATGTTTGGGACTGCAACAGAGTCAATGCGCTCGCTGTTACCCTCGAGCGGGGACTGGCATGGTTCGGAACTGCCACAGAGTCAATGCGCTCGATTTCACCCTCGAGCAGGGACTGGCAATACAACAGGGTAGGGAGTATTTACAACTGGCGGCAACGGAAACGGACCTGTCTCCTCGGTGCCGGCGGGATCAAATACACAATACAACTAGCAGCTCTCACCTTGCTTGAAGCCTCAGAGCAACGGGAGTTCGGCATGAATCCAAAATATCCGACGCGGTCGGCGTCTTCCGGGTTGGTTTTATGGTGGCGCGATCTGCGCATGCCCAGGGCAGGGCGTTCAGGGTATTGTAGTTCTGCGCGTGTTTTTTCTGGGAATTGTAGTTCCTAGGGCTTGTCGGTCGTACACCTTTGCGGAGCCCTGGATTAGTGTCCTAACAACAACATCCTGACATCGAAAAACGTTTGTTGCAGAGGATGCGAACTGATCAGGGCGTAAGCCATAAATATCACAAATGTATGCTCATGGTGTAAAACTGGTTGAACCTATAGCCCATTGTAAGGATCTAGAACTGACATTGTAATAATCACAATGGTGGATGGTATCTGTGGATCCTGACCGACTTACTGATATGTATTCAGGAACCAATTACAAAATTGGTGGCAAACGAGTTTTTTGTTTATATCCGGCAGTGGAATAAGAACATAGAACAAAGTTGATAAGGGGTGTTGTCAAATGCTCAAATTTAAAGTATATTGTTGTAAGGTATGGCACTGGGGAAATTCCAGCACTACACGTCTAGGAATTTTGGAACAGAATCGCCCCCACCCATTAAGTTGGATGGTGTAGTGTGCCCTCGGCGGACCTCCGAATGGGTGATCCCCACATCAGTTATTTTACTAAGGGATGTTACACAGGGAATACGGCTTCGGCAGGATTGGGTTGCTGAAGTGGGTGGGAAGGGGTGGGGAAGGGTTTTGCACTAGTTCGGAGACCAAAACAAGAGGCATTGCGGACATAAGTTATGTTGGCAGAAGAGAAAGAGGGATATTGCATCCAAAAAGCGTTATGTCAACTACAAGGTTAGACAAACTTACACTAGAACGGTTATGATTGTACGCCCGAACATTAAATGGCACGAGTAGTGAAGAATGCAGGTAGCGCCAACTTGAACCTCCTCACATGGAACGTAAGGGGCTTTACAAACCCGAATAAAATTAGACAGATATTTGCATGCTTAAATAGGTGGGAAATTGATATAGCTCTCCTTCAGGAAACTCACATCGCACCTAACACACATAAAACTATAGGTACAAAATAGGCGGAATCCACTCATGCAGCTAACTACTCCTCATACTCAAGAGGGGTAATAACACTAATCCGGAAGGGTACGAATCTCACAACGAAAGAGGTCATCTTAGATCCAAATGGGAGGTACGTCATAATCTCAGGGATTTTAAGAGGGCAGAAAATAACGTTAGTTAACATATATGGACCGAATGTGGACGCACCAGAATTTTTTCAGGAACTGTGGAATCACATGCATGCACTACAGGATACACAAATCATATGGGGAGGGGATTTGAATATAGCCCTGGTAGACCATATAGATAGATCTACTAACTCGGCAGAACCACACAAGAAGGCTAGAGCGAAAGTTTTAGATATAATGGAGGATATATCGCTGACAGATCTCTGGAGGAACAAATACCCAGACATAAAAGGGGCGACACACATGAATGTGGTCCATAACAGCTGGTCCCGTATAGATTACTGGCTAGGGACAGATAACATTGTGCTGTGGTCAAGGGAATTGCGAACTCTACTGAAAACACTATCAGATCATAATCCGATTCTACTGAGGCTTCAGATGCCACATTATGTTCCACCCCCATTCCAATGGAGTTTAAACGCTCAAGCACTAACAGACACAATATATGCTGACACTATTCATGAGGCGATAAAAGAATATTTTCACTTAAATAAAGCAGCAGTGGAGCACACAGGTCTGTTGTGGGAAGCATTCATACAACCATAAGAGGAGTGTGTATGAGCACAACGGTAGGCTTATTGCGGGACATAAGGCAGCAAATCACGAGATGCGAGAATCGCATGAAAGAACTGGAGACGGCTTATGAACGCTCACACTACCCAGCACTGTTAGGGGACTTGCGACAATTACACACAGAACACCAAAATTACCTCGAGGATGAACTAAAATATACTACTAAAAGACACATAACTAGAAACTTTGGGGAAGGGGGCAGACCAGGCAGAATTCTGGCGACTAAGATATGTGAAGGCACAGGACATAAGGCAATATTGCAAGTAAAGACAGAGGATGGTATACTAATGACGCAGACGGAGGATATATTACAATGTTTTGTGGAAAATTATAGCACATTATATAAATCAAAATCCACAGCTCCCCCTACAGAAGTTCTAAAATATCTTGAAGACGTAACCATCGCTTGGCTGTCAGATAGTCAAAGGGAATATCTGGCAATGCCAATAACGGTAGAAGAAGTGACAGAAGTGATACAGTCATTACCGAATGGGAAGACTCCTGGCACAGACGGGTTCACTTGTGAATTTTACAAAAAGTACGTAGAGATAGTAGCCCCCCATCTGGTAGCCATGTACGGCGTCGCATTTGACCAATTAGAACTACCACCAACACTTCAAGAAGCGGTAATAATAGCCTTATTGAAACCGACTAAGGACCCGGAGATGTGCGATTCATATACGGCCACATGCATCAATGTAGGATTTAGCAATTCCTAAATTGCGAAAATTAAGGAATCGCAATTTAGGAATTGCAAAATCCTATGCATCAAGAAATCCTAAAAGTTTTTAGGATTTCTTAATTTTCGGAATTTGCGATTCCTTAATTGCGAATCGCAATTAAGGAATGGCATTACATTGATTCCTATGGGCCTAGAGGCCCATAGGAATCAATGCCGTTTTGCATTTTTTTTTTAGCGATTCGCAATTTGTTGATGCATTGCAAGGGTGCTGAGGGGGGTCCAAAGGACCCCCCCGCACCCTTGAAATGTTTTTTTAAGTGCAAGTTTCACACACACATGTCCAATGGACATGTGTGTGTGTAACATGACACTTTCAAAAATGCATTTTTGAGCATTTTTGAAAGTTTTCGCAAATTAACACGAGGGTCAACCTCGTGTTAATTTGCACACCCTATTTCAGAATTCGCAATTTTGAAAACATTCATGCATTGCATTTAAGGAATCGCACAAATGCGATTCCTTAAATGCAATCGCATTTTTAGGAAATGCAAAAAAATTGCGTTTTAAGAAAAAATGTTTCATGCATTCCCCCAAAAAATTTTGGAATCGCAAACGGCCGAATTTTCCGATTCGCACCGTTTGCGACTCCAAAATCGTTTGATGCATGTGGGGGATAGACCCTTATCGCTGATCAATGTGGACTCCAAGATCTTAGCGAAGATACTGGCAGTACGGTTACAACCGCTAATGATGAGTCTAATGCTCCCCGATCAAGCAGGTTTTATTCCCACCAGAGCCACATCCCATAACACTAGAACCCTGTTCGCCCTATCCCACTATCTAACACCATCTACGAAGGCAGTGGCGGTCATGCTAGATGCCGCCAAAGCCTTTGATTCCATAGAATGGCGCTACATACTGGCTATATTGCAAAGAATGGGCTTTCCCCAGAGGTTCATTCAGTGGGTGTCCTTATTGTACACAAAACCAATGGCAAGAGTTAGAATAAAGGGTTATATATCGGATACTTTTGTCAATGAGAGAGAGACTCGACAGGGTTGCCCCCTTTCGCCATTATTATTTGCGCTAGCCTTGGAACCGTTGGCCTGCCAGGTCCGACAGAAATACAAACCCTCGGCATTACAATTCCCAGCCAGACCCCTGCATATATCACTATACGCAGATGATATGCTCTTATATGTACGTGATCCCGAACAAAATCTGGCCCCTCTGTTAAGGGAGTACATAAAATTTGGCAGACACTCTGGCTTGGCCATAAATTGGACCAAATCGTCCATTATCCCCCTGACAAACACAACCAAGCCGCATGAAACTGAATTACCGTTAGACTGGCAGACTGACCCTATAAGATATCTGGGGGTGTGGTACCATAGAAACCCAGAAGTGGTAACACGCACAAATTATGGAAGGGTTATCTCAGAGTTAGAGGACAAAATTAAACGTTGGATACAACTGCCACTATCGATAGCAGATCGCATTGCGATCGTAAAAATGAATATCCTACCTAAGTTCCTGTACCTTTTTAATAACATTCCCATCCCTCCCCCGGGTGCGGTTTTTAAACACATAAACTCACTGGTTTTACAACTGATATGGGCTGGCAAACAGGCACGTATAGAGCTCAGAACGCTAACACTACCTTATGACAAAGGAGGATTCAGTGTGCCAGACTTTCTATTGTATTATTTGTGTGCCCAAGCACAATAAGGTGCCTTCTGGTACCATAAAATACCATACCTTACACACACGGCAGTGGAGGAGGGGGATGCAGCACCAGTGCCACTGACAGCAATTCTGACACATAAGCGAGCACCCTTACACGCAGAAGACATAAACACTATTGACGCCACGGCAAAAGCGTGGCAAAGGTTAGGACAATTGGCACACAAAGTACCGTTATATGCACCGTCATTGCCATTACACTGTGGAAAAGTAAATTTTGCCTTGCCATATGTGCCTACGTGTTCCCCATCCTATGTTATACGTGCATGATCGATATGCATATATTCCCCTATGATCGATTAAAGACGCAATTATAGTTGTGTCCAACTCTAGTATGCCAGTCTCCAGTTCTCGTGAAAGCAACGAGTATTAGGCCTATGTTGCCACGTTTTACAGTGTGCACGTTAATTCATTGAATTGTCCCTGTTTCTAGGCCTCAAAAGGGCCCGGACACCAGATTCAAGCTCCAGTCTCCTGAACCCATTCCGAGGAGCGATGCAGCCCCCACCTGCATCCCTGACCCTTCACTTACTTCCGCCGCGCAGCGCGGTGCCCGGCCTGGCTCTGCCTGCCTGTCTGCCAAGAATATGTTATGCTTCTAGTTATCAGTCCAGCTTTCCTTCTTCACATTCCTAAGCTAACGAACCGTATAAACATCTCCAGCTATGGTCTAGTCTTTCTGTCTCCATGTAAGAGAAATACTGTATTAATACTCATAGAATATTCCTAGCACACGCAATACATGTAGAATAGATGCATGCACCAGTCTTAGTGTCAAGTAGCCTCTGCCCTGATGACATTTAGATTCTATCAACATGTTCTCCAAACACCAGATACCAGATATGCTATCGGTGCATGTCGTCCTGACCTCTCAGACTTTAGTCTCCTCTTTTAGTACAGAAGTCATAGCCCCCAGATACACGTCATGGCCCGTTTGCGTGCACCACTAGGTTAAAGGTTCCAGCTGCTCAGGTAGCCCCCCTCCATGTTTCCGCCCATTTCATGACACTTCTGTGACGTTCTCATCACATGTCTAAGTGCACGCCCTGTGCACGCCTTCTTTTCACACCCATGTCTCCTTATCTTACGCTTGTCATTAGTTACGCCTACTGTATGTAATGTAATTGAAATGTCTTACTATATATATGTTGAATTGTGATGAAAGAGCTGCAGCTGCCATCCCGTGCCTTCGATGTCACTTTATTTCAGGCTGTCCTGATCCTGTCCCTTCCCTTATGCCTGATTAAAGCCTGATAACCTCAGATTCCTCGGATCTTGCCTCTTATTTATTGAGCTATCTGTTATTCTTAATGTATTCAAAAATAGTACCGGTAAATAATTATTTATTTACCACATAAATGGCGCCCGAACAGGGACTTACCTCTTCCCCAAGCGCCGGCGATCCAACGCAGGCCCCCTGACCCTTCTACAGCCGTGACGGAACCCTATGCGCAAGTGCAGATATTTCTGCTTCAAGTCTCCCTCAGGCCTACGGAGGAGACGGAAACTGCGGTCCGGTATCCAGACGAGGCGGTGTGGAAGGCGGTTTGTCCCGACCAGAGCCCAAGCCGAGAGAGCAAGGTCCGAGGTATCCGGAGGCCCACCTGTAACCGAAGTTTCCGAAGTTCGTAGTCCGACGTCGTAACAGTCCAGTCCAGTCTGAGGCCTTCCAGTTTCTGCTTCCCGGTGAGTACCGTCGCGGGGGAAGTATCTAGACAGGATCATTAGTTTGATCCTGGTCCGTTGGGTTTGGGTACACAGATCCAGTCCGAAGTATTCACCTAGGTGGATATGGGTCCGACGTGTCTCTTTATGGGACCGGTATGTTCTGTACTGTTTTAGCAGTGCATCCAGTAATTCTAGTAAGTTTCGTTCTCGAGAAATTCATGTGTTCTGTTTTCAGTGTATCAGGTAGTATTTCTGTTCGAACTGTTATTAATGTATTTTTATGTCGTGGTATGAGTGTTTTGTTCGCTATTTTATTACTGTGATTATTGTGTATTGTGTTGCAAGTATATAACTGAAATGCCTCTGTTCTCGAAATTACGTCAGTTAAAGACCAGAAAAGGGTTACTCGAAGAAGCAGTTCCTGTCCCTCCTAGGGACAGTCCAGGACATTTTATGTATCACAAGCATGGCTTAGATGCCATAATATATCTAGACTTATGGGCGGATTATACTAAGGAACTAGAAGAGAAATATAGATGGCCCGTATCAGGTACATGGGATGCCGAGTGCATCATGCGAGTAGAAGAAGCATTATGGAAAAAGAAAGCCAGACAGTCCCAGAAAGATGCCATCGAGTTATGGCGCAAAGAATCTCATAAAAGAACCGAAAAAGAATTCAGAAAAACCAAATTAAGTAGGGAATCCTCAGAGAAAGCCCAAGAAAGGGAATTAATCGAAGAAGGTGAACGAGTTAGAATAGAACAGTCAGATAGACAGAGAAATGCCCTTATTAAAGGCATGTATCCTCTTCTTGCCGAGGGCTTGCCAAAAGCAACCCCAGAAGCACCCTGTAATTTACCGCCGCCATTGGTCCCGACTAAGCTACGTCATAAACCGACTGCAGCTGATATTTTTCTTTCGTCCTACTTGGACGACACAGTACCAGCATATGCAAATCCTGTTCCGCCTGCTCCTGTAAATAATGTAATCCCTGTTCCTCCAGCCGCTGGTCCCGTGGGTCCAGTTAATGTTACAGTACCTGTTACAGCACCCCCGGCCCAGCCTACAGTACATGCACCCGTTATGCCAGTCACCCTACCAGCCCGTACAGTATTTACCGACGATTCTAGTTTAGGAGCCGCGGGGGGAGGTTCTCCTCGTACCCCGCCTCAACCGAAACGTCTGACGCTACATGAGCTAGCGTTACAGCGCACGCCAAAAGTGGCGACATACACAGATCTCAAGCGACTTCTTACTGATTGTATATATGATCCAGTTCCAGGCGAAGATCACATGATCTTATATTCAGTACGTCTAAGACGGGTGGCCAGCTTTTTGACCACCCTGCCCGATATGAAGGAACATCTAGACAGAATATATCGTTTTATCCGTACAGGAGTGAATCCAGGAAGTATTCACGAAGCTATGGTTCAAAGAAAAGTCGAGACTCAGCTCATGATTTTAAAGTTCCTGATTAACTGTTTAATAAGAGAGCAAGATTGTCCAGAAAAAGATCAAGAAGAACTGAAAGTCCTGACTAGGTGGAGTGACAATATAGCCGATGGAAAACACAAGACACAAGGTTGTATAGAGAGTATGTACAAGAAAATTCGTAAAGAAATAATACGTATACACCAGAAAGAGGAAGAAAAACGAGCAACCGAGAAAGAGAATGACTCTTCTAGTGAAGAGGTAGACAACGAGAATCCCGACAGAATAGCGTATGTAGGTAGAACTAGACTTTCCGACCGACATTCACGCCTAGATTACAAGAAAGCTTTTCCTCCTCCAGCACCAGAACAGTGTTCTCTTGAGCAAGTATTCCAAGCTACCGATCACATTCTGAAATCACGAATAGGGTATAGCGAGCTTAGTACAATGCATGAACAAGAACTAGCCCGATCAGCAGTCCGATGGACTACTGATTCTACCACGTTTCCAGACGAAATAGTGGCTCAAATTTTTCTGAAACTCCCCCCAGCCGAGCAACGTCTGGTGGGTATGTATATGATCCAGCACCTCATTACGCTGTATGAGGAACAACATTCTGATCCAGGTCCGCTACATGATGTATTGAACGAGTTACTCCAATATAGATGGAAAGGTCTAGGTACCGATTTAATTAGTGTCATTCTAGAACAGCGCCACAAATACCGAACGTTTCTGAATCCACATTTTGTTCACGTCTCACCCCCAGAAAGTAAATCATTCTACATAGACAGACAGAATCCGTTACGAGAAGTGCATCCAGTCAAGAAAGAGGGTGGTGGTCTAGAACGAGTATTTGTTTACACCCCTATCACGAAAATAGAACTTTTGGAAATGAAAAAATTAATTCCCTGTCATGATAAAGATCCAGCAGGGTTTCACCGTGAATTAAAGGACATGCTCCGTATGGGAGAATACACGTATCCTGATATCATTAAAATGTTAAAAGTCCTGTTGCCTGCGGGCATATATGAAAAACTCAAAGAAAAAGAATGGGAGGTGGGAGAGAAAAAGATAGATTGGACAGCATTAGAAGCTGAAGATAATTCACGAGTACCAGGTACCGGTCTTGGGGATAAAGCTAAAGCTTTGCCCGAATTGTTAATCCAAGTTTTGCCAAGATTACTAGCCACGAAAAAGGAAGATTGGGATGCCATCCCAGCCTGTAAACAGAAACAAGACGAAGATACTAGTGATTTTTATTCTAGATTTGAGAAATGTTTCATTATTAATAGTGGTCTGAAAACAAGTAGTGAATCGTACCCTCATCTTTTTGTTACCAAACTAGTCGAGAATTCAAGTCCACAAGTTAAAAATCGAGTACTGAAAGTCGAAAGTACATGGCAAGCTAATACTCCGTCACAGATGCTCCAGATGTTACAGTACCACCAGAACAGAATCAGGGAAGAGCAGGAACACAAAAGGAGACGTATGAAAGACACGAAAATGAAAGTACTAGTTGCACAATCTGTTCCACAAGACAGTCAGAAGAGGGGTCCGAATCAAGCCAGTCATCCTGCAGTTCCCGTTAAAGGGACATGCAATTACTGTAAACAGCCAGGTCATTTTATAAACGAATGTGCAGTTCTGAAACACAACATGACTACTGGTAAGACTAAAGAAAGACCACGTCCGCCTAGACAAGAACAAGTTTCACAGACTTCCCAGTCACCACAGAATGCACAACAGACAGTTACAGTACCGCAGCCTATCGCTGCAACACAGCACGTTACACAGCAGATGTACCAGTACGCACAGTCAGAGTATCCAGATTATCAGCCATACTCATGAAACAGCCTAGAGAGGGAGGTAGGCTTGCCTCTCATCGAGATTCCTGTAGATCAAGAGGGTCCCTATGTACACAGTCAAGTATTAGGGAAAGACAGAAAGTTTCTGATTGATACAGGGGGAAGTAGGACTACCATCAGTCATGACGAGGTTCCAGGGGCTCCACTCTCAGGCTCTAGAAATGTTTCCCTTGGATTTTCAGGAAAGCCTATTGTTAATGAAATATCGAAACCAGTTACTCTAGAAGTTGGTCCATTGTCCCGAACTACAGATTTGTTACTCACGAAGTCTTGCCCAGAAAATCTGTTAGGCATTAAAACACTGAAAGAATTAGGAGCAGTCATATGCTGCTCCCCAGAAGGGGTCCGTTTGTTTCTCCGTGATTTTAAAGGTCATTATGTATTACGTGATTTTGATCCAAGATTATTGAATGTACCGCAGCATTTATGGGCGCAAGGTCCAACTGATGTAGGTTGTATGCATATCACACCCCATCGTGTCACTCTGAAGCAAGGTGTTGTATTACCACGAATCCGACAGTACAAATTGCCACCTGAGGCTGTAGCAGCCTTATCCAAAATTATTGACAAGCTTATTGCCCAAGGAGTGGTTGTAGAAACTGACTCCAATGTATGTAATTCTCCTATCATTCCAGTCCTGAAACGTACTGATCCCAATGCACCTCCAGTTTATCGATTAGTGATTGACCTTCGAGAACTTAATAAGTGTATCATACCCCAGTACCCAGTAGTCCCTGATATTTCCTCACTCTTGACAGCCATTGATTCTGAAGCCACATTCTTTACAGTTATCGATCTCAAGAACGCATTCTTTAGTGTCCCTATTCATGCAGACAGCCAGTTCCTTTTCGGTTTCTGTTTAAATGGAAGAAGCTATAAATTCACACGAGCTCCTCAAGGTTTCACAGAAAGTCCTAGTATTTACAGTCAAGCACTTAAAAGACAACTAGACAATATTCACATGCCAACTGACACTGCCCTGCTCCAGTATGTCGATGATCTATTGATCACAGCCCGTTCTGAACGTGACTGCGAGCGTGCGTCACTTACAGTTTTGTATTTTCTGGCCGAGATGGGGCACAAGGTGTCCCCTTCCAAATTGCAATTCTGTGTCCAGCAAGTGGTCTACTTGGGACACTTACTGTCCAAGAGGGGTAGGCAGTTGACACCTGACCGTATCCAGTTAATAGCACGTCTTCCACAACCCAAGACACAGAAGGAGGTACGAGCTTTTATCGGCCTCACTTCTTACTGCAGACAATGGATTCCTCAGTACGCATATCTAGCCAAGCCACTGATACAGTTAACGACACAGGAGGCAGCCGTATCGACTGTCCTCCCTTGGACCCAAGAACATACACTTGTTTTCAATGAATTAAAGAAAGCTTTATGTAATGCACCTGTTCTAGCAACACCGAACTACAGTAAGCCTTTTACACTTTTCGTTACTGAACGTGATGGTACTGCATTATCTGTTCTCACGCAAGATCAAGCAGGACAACACAAGCCCTGTGCTTATTTTTCTAGCACATTAGATCCAGTGGCCCAGGCGCTGCCTGCGTGCCTCAAGTCAGTTGCAGCCACAGCTCTAGCTATCAGACAAAGTGATTCCGTAGTGTTAGGACACTCCCTGACAGTACAAGTTCCACACTCCGTGGAAGTTCTTTTAAACCGAACACAGACTCAGCACTTGACAATTGCCCGTTTAACAGGTTATGAACTGACACTGTTCCAGCCACACATAGAAATCAGACGCTGCAACATTTTAAATCCAGCTACACTGTTACCGTCAGTTACTTCAAATCCTGCCACACATGACTGTGTGGAAGTTGTTAACACCATGACAAAGCCAAGACAAGACTTGACAGACATTGCATTACCTGATCCCGAGTCAAAAACAAAGAAGGGAGGTAGAGCGAAATGACTGGATTCTTGCTCCACTGGGATACTTAGATAAACACAGAGAATCCAACTAAGAATTGGGGGGGGGGGGGGAGAGTGTATTCAACGTGTGTTGAAGCACTCAGTGTTTTGAAAAATACCCCTCACACACCAAAAGGCCCCTTGGTGTCATGCTTCATCATCGGGGTCTTCGCACCCCTCTATCGGGATGCGGCGTGCTGCGACCTACGACTACGCGGGAGCACTAATAGTAAAGACTATGTGTGGTGTAGGTGTGTGGGGTGTTTTAGGTTAAGTGAGTGGTGGGATGTGGTGAAAAATTTAAAAAATACCTGGCGCATGAGTTTGATGAAAAATTTATTCTGAACTCTGGCTGGTATTGTTAAAAAGAAGTGCAGAATGAGGTCAGGGCTGTTATATTTAGGAAACAGGACCTCTGGTGTGCGTTGTCGACATGTTTCGGAGCAAAGCTCCTTCTTCAGGACGGGGGCACAACCTCCCCACCTTACTCACGTTTTTCTAAAATTAAAAAGTGTATTATACAGAAAAGTGAAGAAAAAATAGGCTAAGTGTGCCTACAGCGGTCTGCTACAAGTACAATGACCTGCAGAAAGACAAAAAGGAGAAAACAACATTGGTTACCCTTGTAGTGGGTAGTTCAAGCAGGTGCAGTCACCTGGAACCTCACCATTATGCTTGTTTTAAAGCCTGTGGAAGGAAAAGGACTCACACAACATACAACATAGAACACACATGTACTGGTACTTAGAATTAATGTTGGTCCTACTTTAGAAGCTGTCTTTTTTTGCCTCATGAGCATAGAGGACGTCTGGGGTGTTGCTATTGTTGCAATCTATTGGGAAGAATGATGCAGGATTTAATAACTCATTCTTACTCACTTTTAGGACGATGGTCTTAACTGATCAGACTGTGGATTACTCACATTTACAGGACGCTATGGACACCGTCTACCCCCACACGCTGCTCCGCTGGTTCTGAATGGTAGACCAGTGGTCATGCTATTTATACCCCGTTTCCTAATGGTCGGAAGTAACTGTGTTTCCTAACATGGGTGTTCCGCCCCATGTTAATTGACAAATGCCCATGTTTGGAACGTCCGTTAATTAGCCTCGCGCATGTCTCTCAGTCATGTAATGACATGGCAAGAACGTCTGGTAATTCTCCCCGTCGGCGCATGGTAGCTGATCACTCGCGCATGCGCAGGCCAGTGAGAAACGGCGCATGCGCGATCACTATTGTCATTTCTGGAAGGAACTGATTTACCGCGCATGCGCTTATTGATTTACGGCGGTCCTTTCAGTACTGTCTGCGCTTTAAATGGGGCAGAATCCTTCATATTGAAGCTGGTTCGTAAAAACTTCAGTTTCTTGGTCTCAGGAGTATCCCGATTGGGTACATTCAGACACTATGGTTGTGGTCCCGCTCTATTTATCTGCTCAGTTATAATAGTCTACAATTTCGGGGATATTTTTTGATTGAGGTACTATTATTGGCATATGTGAAAGACCGTTTCACCGGTCATTGGTCATTGGTCAATTGGGTCCACGGTACATCGTCATTAAGCCCAATTATATGGGTTCCAAGCCTGAAAACCCATCTCTGTTCCTTCTGGAAGAGCCCTGCTTCAGAGGGTAGTTGCTCAATGACTGTCCAGTTTAGGTCATTTACGCAGTGTCCAGCCGTTAGGTAGTGAGTTGCCATTTTCGTTGTGCTCTTCTTACAGCGTACATTGCTCTTATGTTCGCTCATTCTTGTTTTGACGGCCCTCGTTGTCATGCCGACATACTCGAGGTTGCAGGGACACTTGATCAGATATACTACGTTTTTAGTATTGCAATACTAAAAACGTAGTATATCTGATCAAGTGTCCCTGCAACCTCGAGTATGTCGGCATGACAACGAGGGCCGTCAAAACAAGAATGAGCGAACATAAGAGCAATGTACGCTGTAAGAAGAGCACAACGAAAATGGCAACTCACTACCTAACGGCTGGACACTGCGTAAATGACCTAAACTGGACAGTCATTGAGCAACTACCCTCTGAAGCAGGGCTCTTCCAGAAGGAACAGAGATGGGTTTTCAGGCTTGGAACCCATATAATTGGGCTTAATGACGATGTACCGTGGACCCAATTGACCAATGACCAATGACCGGTGAAACGGTCTTTCACATATGCCAATAATAGTACCTCAATCAAAAAATATCCCCGAAATTGTAGACTATTATAACTGAGCAGATAAATAGAGCGGGACCACAACCATAGTGTCTGAATGTACCCAATCGGGATACTCCTGAGACCAAGAAACTGAAGTTTTTACGAACCAGCTTCAATATGAAGGATTCTGCCCCATTTAAAGCGCAGACAGTACTGAAAGGACCGCCGTAAATCAATAAGCGCATGCGCGGTAAATCAGTTCCTTCCAGAAATGACAATAGTGATCGCGCATGCGCCGTTTCTCACTGGCCTGCGCATGCGCGAGTGATCAGCTACCATGCGCCGACGGGGAGAATTACCAGACGTTCTTGCCATGTCATTACATGACTGAGAGACATGCGCGAGGCTAATTAACGGACGTTCCAAACATGGGCATTTGTCAATTAACATGGGGCGGAACACCCATGTTAGGAAACACAGTTACTTCCGACCATTAGGAAACGGGGTATAAATAGCATGACCACTGGTCTACCATTCAGAACCAGCGGAGCAGCGTGTGGGGGTAGACGGTGTCCATAGCGTCCTGTAAATGTGAGTAATCCACAGTCTGATCAGTTAAGACCATCGTCCTAAAAGTGAGTAAGAATGAGTTATTAAATCCTGCATCATTCTTCCCAATAGATTGCAACAATAGCAACACCCCAGACGTCCTCTATGCTCATGAGGCAAAAAAAGACAGCTTCTAAAGTAGGACCAACATTAATTCTAAGTACCAGTACATGTGTGTTCTATGTTGTATGTTGTGTGAGTCCTTTTCCTTCCACAGGCTTTAAAACAAGCATAATGGTGAGGTTCCAGGTGACTGCACCTGCTTGAACTACCCACTACAAGGGTAACCAATGTTGTTTTCTCCTTTTTGTCTTTCTGCAGGTCATTGTACTTGTAGCAGACCGCTGTAGGCACACTTAGCCTATTTTTTCTTCACTTTTCTGTATAATACACTTTTTAATTTTAGAAAAACGTGAGTAAGGTGGGGAGGTTGTGCCCCCGTCCTGAAGAAGGAGCTTTGCTCCGAAACATGTCGACAACGCACACCAGAGGTCCTGTTTCCTAAATATAACAGCCCTGACCTCATTCTGCACTTCTTTTTAACAATACCAGCCAGAGTTCAGAATAAATTTTTCATCAAACTCATGCGCCAGGTATTTTTTAAATTTTTCACCACATCCCACCACTCACTTAACCTAAAACACCCCACACACCTACACCACACATAGTCTTTACTATTAGTGCTCCCGCGTAGTCGTAGGTCGCAGCACGCCGCATCCCGATAGAGGGGTGCGAAGACCCCGATGATGAAGCATGACACCAAGGGGCCTTTTGGTGTGTGAGGGGTATTTTTCAAAACACTGAGTGCTTCAACACACGTTGAATACACTCTCCCCCCCCCCCCCAATTCTTAGTTGGATTCTCTGTGTTTATCTTATTACCTGATCCCGACCTGACACTTTATGTGGATGGTTCATGTATGAGAACAAGTACAGGAGAACTAGTAGCCGCGTATGCAGTGACTACTGAAACCGAAGTTATAGAAACACATCGTATAGACACCCTGTCTGCTCAAGCAGCAGAGCTTGTCGCTCTGACCCAAGCCTGCATACGTGCCAAGAACCTGAAAGTTAACATATACACAGATTCACGTTATGCATTCGGAGTCGTACACGACTTTGGAGTGCTCTGGCAAGAAAGAGGTTTTATGACTTCTCATGGAACCAAGATTCAGCATGGCCCCCTCATTCAAGCTCTGTTAGATGCAATACATTTACCGACAGCTATCGCAATCATGAAGTGCAAAGCACATACGAAAGTCATTGATATCATTTCCCAAGGTAACGATCTAGCAGATCGAACAGCCAAGCTCACAGCTCAAACTCCAGACATTCCAGTTAACACGACACAGACACACATTCCAGAACAGACTACCTGTATGATAGTTAAGGACCCTACACAAGATGTCATAGACATACAGTTACATGCTACTCCCGATGAAATTAAGAAATGGTCTGAACAAGGAGGGGTCCAGACAGATCAAGGATGGTTGACGAAGGGAAAAGCCACATGGTTTCTCCCCGACTCTATGGTTCAAGTCATTATTAACACCGCACATAGTCCAGCACACTTAGGAGAAAAAGCCATGTTAGACAGTATCCAGAACCTCTGGTTCAACAAGCATTTACGAGCAGCAGCCAAACAGAAAGTCCGTACCTGCATGATCTGTTGTCAGTTCAATCCAGGAAAAGGTGTCCCGGTGGAACAAGGTGGATTCCATCCTCCTGATCACCCTTTTGAAGTCCTCCAGATGGATTATATTCAGATGGAGCGATGTCGAGGTTTCAAGTATGTCCTCGTAGTTGTATGCGCTTTGTCCAGATGGACAGAAGCATATCCAGTTCCAGATTACACAGCTGCGACCACTGCCAGGCAGTTGGTTCGTGAGTATTTTCCCCGCTATGGATTACCTAGGGTCGTGTATTCAGATAACGGCCAGCCATTCTCGTCCGAGCTCATGAAACAAGTTTCCCTTCTGTTAGGGTACCAGTGGAAGTTCCATTGTGTACGCCATCCTGAAGCAGCCGGTCTCGTAGAGAGACATAACCAGACTCTGAAAATCCGCATCGCAAAAGTATGTGCAGAGAAAGGCGTAGATTGGATAGTAGCACTGCCAGTTGCCCTTTTCTATATGAGAATGGTTGCTCATTCCCGTTCAGGTCTGTCCCCGTATGAGATAGTGTTTGGACGTCCCCCCAATATGTGGGGTACACCTAGACCCCGTATCATTACCGATGTTGACAGTAATATGCTGACAGATTACCTTGCTTCCTTGATGTCTGCACTACAATCTTGTCGTTCACAGGTTGCCGCTGCATTTCCAGACAACACCGACGTGAAACCACACGAGATCGTTCCGGGGGATCTCGTGCTGATCCGCAATTTTGATCGTTCAAGTCCGCTGCAGCCCCGCTGGAAGGAGCCCCGTCTGGTCCTACTCACCACCCGGACGGCGGTGAAGGTGGAAAACCGAAAAGGGTGGCTACACGCGAGCCACATCAAGAAATTCCATGGACTCAAAACTAGAACATTTCTCAAGGACTGCCCCGTTCTCAAGGACTGCCCCGTTCTCAAGGACTGCTCAGAAAATGAATCTAAACTCCCCCTGTTAGAGAAAACTCCGCAGCAGGAGTATAAAGCAAAGTTGCGGTCTAGTAAGTCAGCCAGTTTAATTGTCTAAGTCCCTCTCGGGTGAAACGGTTAGACAGGTTCCTGACATGTATGAGACAGACCCACACAGTGAGAGAGTTAGTCAAAACTCTAAGAGATGTATCGTTACTCTATTCTTTTTATTGTTCCTGAGTCTTATGGTTACATGCATAAGTTATGCGTTGCATTTATGCTTTCCTATTTCACATGTACATATGTTTTCTAATGTTACAGTAGAGCACACATTTAGTGACCTGCCTCCTCACGAGTTATCCTATCGTCTTGCTATGCGTAATAATACTTTTATCCGAATGCTGCACTATTCACACCAGACCAGCAATGCCACTAATTGTTGGGTGTGTGGTCGACTTCCCCCTTTCCAGACACCGAAGGGAGTTCTGCCACTCTTTCCTTATCCTTTTTCACATAATGGTTCGTGTGGAGCATGGTCCACGTTAACGTCATCCCTAACTGATATATCCCTTCTGAATCGAACATGTTTCCCAGACAAGGAAGGTCTTTCCCATAGAACAGGGTTAGATCTAGAAAATGAAGTATATGATCTAGGTAATTATTCCTCGAATTTCATGGTTCTGAATGTTCAGTCCGATACTACTCCAGATTTGCCTGCTATTTCAGTTCTACCAGTTAGAGGCGAATTATGTGTCAGAAAGAATGGTTCCGCACATGTAGGACATAGTGATTGTACTACTGTGGTCGAGTATAGTGACAGTGGGAAATCTAGTTTCAAAGCCTCACGTCATTCTTATTTTGTTTGTGGTCAGACCGCATATGTTCGTCTGCCCCTCGATTGGGATGGAACATGTTATATTGCCTTCCTACTGCCACCAGTTTTTCTAGCCCCATCCGATTATCACAGAAACACACATCTAGTACACGTTAGACATAGAAGGGAGACTGAGTCCCCAATTGTCGATCAAACTGAAACTGCTCTAGAACAGTATCAAGACTTCAATAAAGGATTCTTTTTCTTTATAGGCCCTGTCCAGAATAGTAAGTTAATACGTAGGTTAACCAGAACCCTTGAAGCAGTAGTGAATGAGACTACTTCCGCTCTAGGTAACTTAACTGAAGAGCAATCTGCTATGAGATTTGTCGTGCTCCAAAATCGTCTCGTCCTTGACGTCATACTGGCCGATAGAGGAGGAGCTTGTAGAGTCATCGGATCTAGTTGCTGCATTTTCATTCCTAATAACGCGCCGTCTGTTTATTCAGCTATAACCAGACTTCATAAAATTGCCCATCAGTTACACCAGAATCCAGGCACCTGGACATGGTCCGGTTGGCTCTGGAATATCATATCTGCCTGGGGATGGAAAGTATTGTCATTCCTAGGTATAGCAGTAATGATCATATTCAGTTGCTGCCTCTGTTTACAATGTGGCCCTGCGATTTGCGGCTTGTGTGCTACCTCTTGTATTCCTAGTCCTAAATCCCGTTCCAAGACAATTCGAGACGAGCAAATGATGCTATATGAACAGATAGATGGTATCATGAATATTGATGTTTCCTGATGGAAACGTAGGGCACAAGGAGGGAATGTGGAAAAGTAAATTTTTCCTTGCCATATGTGCCTACGTGTTCCCCATCCTATGTTATACGTGCATGATCGATATGCATATATCCCCCTATGATCGATTAAAGACGCAATTATAGTTGTGTCCAACTCTAGTATGCCAGTCTCCAGTTCTCGTGAAAGCAACGAGTATTAGGCCTATGTTGCCACGTTTTACAGTGTGCACGTTAATTCATTGAATTGTCCCCGTTTCTATGCCTCAAAAGGGCCCGGACACCAGATTCAAGCTCCAGTCTCCTGAACCCATTCCGAGGAGCGATGCAGCCCCCACCTGCATCCCTGACCCTTCACTTACTTCCGCCGCGCAGCGCGGTGCCCGGCCTGGCTCTGCCTGCCTGTCTGCCAAGAATATGTTATGCTTCTAGTTATCAGTCCAGCTTTCCTTCTTCACATTCCTAAGCTAACGAACCGTATAAACATCTCCAGCTATGGTCTAGTCTTTCTGTCTCCATGTAAGAGAAATACTGTATTAATACTCATAGAATATTCCTAGCACACGCAATACATGTAGAATAGATGCATGCACCAGTCTCAGTGTCAAGTAGCCTCTGCCCTGATGACATTTAGATTCTATCAACATGTTCTCCAAACACCAGATACCAGATATGCTATAGGTGCATGTCGTCCTGACCTCTCAGACTTTAGTCTCCTCTTTTAGTACAGAAGTCATAGCCCCCAGTTCTCCCCAGATACACGTCATGGCCCGTTTGCGCGCACCACTAGGTTAAAGGTTCCAGCTGCTCAGGTAGCCCCCCTCCATGTTTCCACCCATTTCATGACACTTCTGTGACGTTCTCATCACATGTCTAAGTGCACGCCCTGTGCACGCCTTCTTTTCACACCCATGTCTCCTTATCTTACGCTTGTCATTAGTTACGCCTACTGTATGTAATGTAATTGAAATGTCTTACTATATATATGTTGAATTGTGATGAAAGAGCTGCAGCTGCCATCCCGTGCCTTTGATGTCACTTTATTTCAGGCTGTCCTGATCCTGTCCCTTCCCTTATGCCTGATTAAAGCCTGATAACCTCAGATTCCTCGGATCTTGCCTCTTATTTATTGAGCTATCTGTTATTCTTAATGTATTCAAAAATAGTACCGGTAATTAATTATTTATTTACCACAACACTACCACCCGGAGCTATCAGTCACTAGTGAAACGGTAGGTATGGATTTACTGCGCCAGGTCGGCATGGACAAAATGGGAGATCTATTTAATGAAGGGGAATTCAGAAAGGCAGAGGACTTAACGTACATTCAAAACCAGACACTCTTGTTCCGATTTACGTATTACAGGTTGCAAAGAGCAATGCAAAAATTATACCCGAGCTACCCGACCGAACCGGAGAGTCTGAAAACACTCCAGCTCATATTAACGTTCTCCGACACATCACACCTGGTGTCAAGGTTATACTCCACAGCACAGGCAGAAATACCATACACTACTGATAAAGCTAAATCGAGGTGGGACACATGGCTAGAAGACCCCATAACTGTGAAAGAATGGCAACAGGCATGCGCATTAGTACAGATACTCACCCCTAACGGAAATTTGCGCATCATACACTACAAATATATACACCAAGCATATTACACGCCTGTTAAACTGCAAAGATATGGACTGCCAGAGGAGGCAACATGCAAAAGATGTGGGGAGACTAGAGCTGATTTTATACATCTAGCTTGGAGTTGTGTAAAAATACAAGCATTCTGGAAGGAAGTAACAGCTAAACTAACAGTTATGGTGGGGACGGAAATAGAATGCACGGTGAGAACCTGTCTGTTGGGTTTACTAATACAAGTGAAAGCAGAGAAACGCAAGTTTTTTGCCATATCCTTATTATTAGCTAAACGTCAAATTGCACAATGCTGGAATAGCAAACATGCTCCAAAAACATCCCAATGGTTTCGAGATATAACAGGTTGCAGAGATAAGTTATTAACGTATGAGGAGGAACTGACGGCCCGATCTAGACCGAAAGACCACTGGAGATTCTTCACGGACCATGAAAAAACCTTATATATAGACGAGTTACTGTAAGTTTGAAAATGACTATCAATAAATGATTAACAGTAGATAAATGCAAAGTACCCTTAAGAAAACAACTGTAAAGAATAGACTTGTACTGTTTACGCTTTGGAAAATGAATGCGGAATTGTAATGGTGTCAGTTATTGTTTGTAACTTGACTTTCATCTGTACCTTTGTTGAAAATCAATAAAAAGATTTTTTTTTTTTAAACTAATAAACAGATTTTAAAAAAAATAAAAAATCAGGTACTGCCCCCATTATCACATTGCAATCTCTTCCTCCTTCCACTGACATTACCGAACACACCAGTGAACCCCAGAACCCAACCCAATCCCCAACTCCCCCACCCCCCCACCCTACCAAGAACAGGTCCTAAAACAAAACTGTTAGTCCCCATCCAAACCATACCAACACACACCTCACACTAAAGCCCGGAGGTAGCCACCGCAGGCATGCCTTAAGGGCTACGGGGGAGCCTAGTGCCAACGGATGACCGCTCTCGCTCACATATTAACTCCGCTGAAGTCCCCCCATAAATCACGGCCAGCTACCCCACCTGTGCGCCAGTCATCAAGTTAACAAAGCACCATATTATGAGGCCTTTCCCCGCCTCAGCCGCTTCCCAGAACCCCCTCTCCGTTCGCCATTCAGCACAGCACGCTGTCACAGCATCATGCAGGGTCCATGTACAACCCACTCAGCTACCCTCCAGCCCCAGCTCCCATAAGTTCGAACTATCACTATAGGAGAGTAGGGTCTATTTCATATGGTCACCCTCACTTTTTGCTGTGATTCTCTGGTTTTTCGACTTTGGTGTGGCTGTGGGCCTGCTAATCAGACCCACAGCTTAGCTGTTCTCTCTCTAAATTGATACCATGTACTTTAGGTACATACCTGATTGAGTATTGGGTCACCTTTGTGAGCCCCTGTATAGTGTACCATAGGTACCCAGGCATAGGTGCATCCAAGGCCTTCCAGGGGCTGCAGCATGTATTATGCCACCCCTGGCTGGCCATCCAAACTGACACCACAGGCTGATCATTCAGCTTGGGTAAGGTGGTGTAATCACCCCTTACTTAGATATAGTATATCTATATCTACCTTATATATAGACACATAGTAACCCATAAGTCACTCCTATGGCAGGCCTTACCAATCCTGGAGGCAGAGTGCTTGGTTTTATGTGAGAGGGTGCTCTAGCATGAGCTGAGCCCTTCTGTAGCTTTCGGAACCATGTCCTTATAGCTGTTCTATGATATAGCCATACGATATACTCTTAAGTGCATTATAATCCTCGCGGTTAAAGCTAACTTTGGTTTGGCTTTATCAAAACATGTCGTGTAAGGTGTCAAACACTTTGGAATACTACCCCCCCCCCCCGCCCAATTCTGGTGGCGGGGGTAGCATTCCAACCTTCTAGAGGGAAAAGACATGTTGGTTACTGCTTTACCCGGTTAAAGTTAAACAGACCCTCAGCATCACAAAATGGATGCTGCTGCCACAGACACGAGTCTGACCTCCTGCTGCTGGACGAAACTCCGGCAGGGGAGGCCTGGACAATAGGTTTCCTGCCCTGGGAGGTGCTAGCACCTCCCCAGACAGGCTTTTAGTGTATTAGGGCAGGGAGGGCTGCAAAATGAGACGCTGCCTGGGGCACACAAGGTGCTCCATGCATAGCCCGGTTCAAACCAGTTGCTGGGGCACTCCAGCCCCGCTCTGGCGTGAAAGTGGACAAAGAGAAAGGGGTGTAACCACCCCCTTCCCAGGGTCCACCCATAGGAGGGACCTAGCAGGTAATCCAGCCCCTTAGATTAGTATAAAGATAGGAGCTGTGTCTAGAGACATTAGATTATCCTGGACTGAAACTCTGAAATGAAACTCTTGGACCTTCGACTTTCTACATCGACTAGAAGACGGAAGACATCTCCCTTGTAGTCAAGGAGTGACCACCCTGTTCAAACAGGCACCACCAGTAACTTGCCATTTTGCTTTATTGATGCTCCCGATGGAACCCGAAGACTCAGCTACTCAGGACTGGACTTCCAGACTTCTTGGACTCCGACCCACATCCACAGCAAAGCTGAGACCCGTGGCGCACACGAGAGACGTGGGACCAGATTCCCTGGACATCCTGCAAATTGCTAACTGCATCGACTCCTGAGGTAACTCGCAGTTGTGCATTGGGGCACGAGAAGCCCCAGACCCGAGCGCCATTTGCACCAAAGCTCAGCCCTCCACACTCCACGAGTGCCGCGTGTGGGCTGCTCCCGTATTTCAGCTCGACACGTCTTCCCGGTTGCTAGCCCGTTGGCTAGTGAGCCCCCTGAAGGCGAACCTTTGAAATCATCTTGCTTTCCTGGTTGTCCAGGCTTGCTCCAGCTTCCCTGCAAAGGAGAAGCCCCTCAGACCTTGCTGGTCTGACCTGAAGCCGATCTTCACTTCCTGCGTGGGTTGCGGTTACCAAGGCTTGTTGGGTCCAATCCGGATACCGACACCGCAGTCAACTAGATCCTTTGTGGGGCAGCTCGACTCCAGCTCCTGGTTGTCGTCGACACCTCCTGGTCCTCGTGGCTGCAGAGACAAGCTTCACCTCTTCACCTGTTTGCATCGCGACATCACCTGGTTCCATCCTGGTTCCACCCTGGTCACTGGCTAATGACCCAGACTCTGTACCCTCTGCTTTCAGGTTCTCCAGCTCCTTGATCCACCCTTGGATCCACCCGGACACTCTTCCTTCGGCTGCCTGCAGCACTTCTTTTGCAGGTCTCCAGCTGCTTGATCCACCCTTGGATCCACCCTGACACTCTTCCTTCGGCTGCCTGCAGCACTTCTTTTGCAGGTCTCCATTGAAAGCATCGACAAAACCCGCCACGAAAAGACACCTATGCACCCGGCTTCCCTGGGTGAGGTAACTCGAGTACTCCGGTGCTCCCGCGGGTATTGACTATCCAAGTGTCCTAGTTGAAAGGGGTTTCACCGTAGTCCTCCCAGGAGTGTCCTTAATCAGTAACTTTGTGACTTCTTCGTTCTCCATTGTAAGTTAATGGTAACTTGTCTCCCGTGGGTCTCCTACTTCCAAACCTTTGGTTCTGTAGTGTAGCCCCAGCGACTCCCTAGGCCCTAGGCCTATTCACTATTCCTGAAGTGGTTCTTATACCACTTACTTATTATATGGTACATGAGTCCCCTAGGGCAGAATTGAATTTGTGCAACTTATAGTATGCTTAATGAGTAACTTGTAACGTATCTCGAACTCTGACCTCATAAAGAGTGCAGAGGGGTTGTGTTAGTAATAAATACATATATATTTGATATATACCTTGTGTGGTGTCCTTTCATTTGGTATTCAAGGGATTATATATGGTAAAACAGCTGGCTTCACATGCTCTCTGAAGTTTTAGCCTAAGACTGCTAGTCCACGGTACCACTAGGATAGCAGGTCAATAAGGTTGACTTTACAACCACCACCATAAGGGTTGTTTAGACTGGTGCAAGGTGCCCACTAGAATAGTGGACGTCATTTACCAGGCTAACTTCTCACAATCAGTCATCCATGAGTCCATCTGCTGTGGCCGGGGTGACCTGCGGCATCCGAACACTTCCGACCTCCAACGCCTCAGTGTGCGACTGTGTTTTGTCTTTCTCTGTGTCCGTACTCTCCGGCAACTGCAAAGTCTGACTGCTAGACAACGCCGACACTGCCTCCAGTGCATCTTGTTTTCCCAGTTCAGTTTGGGCTTGCGACGGTTTCCGCACCTTTGGTCGCCTAAGTCGAAGGCTCTGCGACTGACGCTGGGGCAGTCCTTCAGAGAGCTCCTGCAATCGTCGCTCTGTCCGATCCGTGCCAGATCTGTATGTTTCCAGCCACGCCCATGCGTCCTCCGGGGTGTCATGAAAATTTGTGCTACCATCTAGCATAATTTTCAATTTCGCAGGGAACAGTAACAAGTGCTGAATGCCTTCCGAACGCAGCTCTATTTTCACTGATAGGAATGAAGTACGACGGCGCTGGATCTCCAGTGTATAATCCGGGAATATAGTCACTCTACCATTAGCAACCTCATATGGCCCATCTGTCCGCGCCCTCTGGAGCAGCAGATCCCTGTCCTTATAATGTAAGAGTCTAGCTACCACTGGGCGCGGGGGACGTCCCGGCTGTGGGGGCTTGGCAGGCACCCTGTGTGCTCGTTCCAGCGTGAAGAAGGAAGACAGACCCTCCGTCACCACCACTGTCCGCAACCACTGCTCCAGATACTGCACCATATCTGACCCCTCCACTTTTTCAGGTAGGCCACTGCGCGAGTGTTGTTTCGCCTATTGCGGCTTTCGGCATCCTCCGCACGCTTCTCCAGCGCTTGAATACGATCCAGCGCATCCACCATCTTGCTCTCCAATACCTTTTGGGCCGGCGTTACCTCCTGTAATGTCACTTCCACTTGCTTCACTCTGTCCACCAGCTTGGAGTGGTCTGCCCTCGATAGTCCTAGCCCCGTCGCTACTTGCGCAATGTCTTGCTGTAGGGCTGTACGTGAATCTGCGATCGCCGCTAATATACGATCAAACTGTTTTTGCAACTGCGGGTCCTGGGCTTCCTCCGCTCCCTCCAAATCAACCTGGGACTGCTGCTCGCCCTCCGGCTGCTCGACTGCCCTGCCCTGCTTTCCTCTTGGCTTCCCCATGATCAGCGGCTGTCTTCCCGGCTCCCAGAATATCACCACTTCTCGCTTTTGCCTCACAAGTGCCCGGGTGCTCTGCCTGCCAGTGAGGACCACCTCCAGTCACTTCAATATTTCAACGTGTGGCTCGGCTGCTTCTATCCACAACTTGAGGGCACTCAGCGTCTCTCAAATCAGGGACTCCCCCTCCTCAATCCTCAAGTGCAAGCCCCTGCTCCTGGCAACTGCAGCGTTGGGGGGGACGACCACGGCTCCGCTCTCCCTGGAAGTCAACGTTGCTCTGCCGTGCTGCCCACAGCCCCGTTCAGTACGTGTTTTTCTCCCGGTGCCAGGCGTAGTCCACTTCTCACCAGCATATGCTCCTGTGGTCAATAAGCTCCGACAGGGGTGCTTCCTCTCCTCCAGCACATTAGTTGCGTGTGCATGGTCGACTATTGTCCTGCCCGCCGGTCCTTCCTCACAGGGCAACAGTGTGAGCCCCCCTCTGCTATTTACCGCGTGCCACCTTCTAGTGTGTCCCGGGTCACTGGGCCCCCCCTCCAGCCGGTGACTGTGTGGCAACTGGGGCACTTCTTATGTGGACCTTCAAGCAACCGCTCCACATCCGCGCTCAGCTGGGTATATGTTGCCTCCCATCTAACTAGTTTGTGATCAATTAATCAATCAGAATTTGTAAAGCACGCTACTCACTTGTGAGGGTCTCAAGGTACTGAGGAGAGGGGGAGGGCATGGGGGGGAGGTGTTACTACTGCTCAAAGAGCCAGGTCTTGAGGAGCCTTCTGAAGGTGAGCAGGTCTTGGGTCTGCCGTAGATGGGTGGGGAGGGTGTTTCAGGTCTTGGCGGCGAGGAAGGAGAAGGGTCTGCCACCAGAGGTCTTTCTTTGGATGCGCGGGACTGCTGCGAGGGCGAGGCTGGCAGAGTGGAGCTGGCGGGCGGGGGTGTGGAAGTTGAGTCTGTTGTTCAGGTAGGCTGGTCCGGTGTTGTGGAGTGCTTTGTGTGCGTGGGTGAGGAGTTTGAAGGTGATCCTTTTGTTGACGGGGAGCCAATGCAGGTCTCTTAGGTGGGAGGAGATGTGGCTGCGGCGGGGATATTGAGGATCAGTCGGGCTGAGGTGTTCTGGATGCGTTGTAGTCGTTGCAGGTGTTTGGCTGGGATTCCTGCGTAGATTGCGTTGCCGTAGTCCAGCCTGCTGCTGACGAGGGCCTGGGTGACTGTTCTTCTTGTCTCGGTCGGGATCCACTTGTAGATCCTGCGGAGCATGCGGAGGGTGTTGTAGCAGGAGGAGGAGATGGCGTCGACTTGCTTCGACATGGAGAGGGAGGAGTCGAGGATGAATCCCAGGTTGCGTGCGTGGTCCGTAGGTGTCGGAGATGCTCCCAGTGCGGTCGGCCACTAGAAGTCGTCCCAGGCAGTGGGGGCTGGGCCTAGGATGAGGACCTCCGTCTTGTCCAAGTTCAGTTTCAGACGGCTGCTCCTCATCCACTCGGTGACGGCCTTCATTCCCTCGTGGAGGTTAGTTTTGGTGGTGGGAGAGGATGAGCTGGGTGTCATCAGCATAGGAGATATTAAGGTCGTGTTGTCGGGCCGCTTGTGCGAGGGGGGCCATGTAGACATTGAACAGGGTTTTATTATTTATTTATTTATGAGGCTTGTAAAGCGCACGGCTACCCCCAAAGGGGGTGTCCCGGCGCTGTAGACTGCTTGAGTTGGAAAGGAAAAGCATTTTTAAGAGATAGAGAACAGCCACGTTTTCAGTTTACTACGAAAGAGAGATTCAGAGGTAGTAAATCTAAGATCTAGAGGGAGGCTGTTCCAGAGTTTAGCAGTCATTACAGTAAATGCTCTTCCGCCCATTCTGGAACGGCGGAAGCTAGGAACAGTCAAGAGACGTAGGTTGTTCGACCGCAAGGATCTGACCGATTGGGATAGTACAAGTCTCTTTCTCAAGTATCCCGGGCCCAACCCATTAAGGGCCCGAAAAGCAAGAGTCAGCATCTTGAACTGAATGCGACGGGAAATAGGAAGCCAATGTACCTTCTTACGGTAGGATGTGACCGACTGACGGTAGGGGATGTTGCCTATCAGTCTCGCCGCCGCATTCTGAACGATCTGTAGACGTTCAATTTGGTACAAGGGGGCACCGGCATAGAGACTGTTAGCATAATCCAAATGTGACGTGATCAGGGCGTGGATGACAGTTCTGCGGGCGTCCAGAGGAAGGTACGGAAAGATCTTTCTAATCATACGCAGTTTCCCGAAACATGCTGCCGTGACCTTATTAATTTGAGCTTTACAGGAAAGAGCGTTGTCGAATTGAAAGCCCAGATTGCGAGCTGTTTGGACAGGAGTAGGAGGAGGATTGAGCACAGTTGGCCACCACAGAATAGCAGGAAGGGTAGTTTTCTGATTAAAAAATAAGACCTCCGTCTTATCAGTGTTAAGCCTGAGATGATTAGAGGTCATCCAGGAGCATATGTTGCCAAGACAATGGCGAAAACTGGCAAAGCTGGAGTCAGAGTGATCTCTAAAGGAAAACACAAGCTGAGTATCATCAGCATAAGAGATCACTCTGACCCCCCAGGATTCCACCACCTTAGCCAGTGGGGCAAGATACACGTTAAAAAACAAGGGGCTCAGCGCAGAGCCCTGCAGCACACCACAAAGGAGGGGTTTACCCTCAGATTTGAAAGGTTTGAGAAGAACCTTCTGAGTTCGTCCTTTAAGAAAGGAGCCAATCCAAGACAGAACGGCGCCACCCAATCCAATCTGCCTCAGACGATCCAGAAGTATCTCGTGGGAAACCGTGTCAAAAGCGGCGGATAGGTCGAGGAGGACCAGCATGGCCTCCTCGCCCCTATCCACACACTCCCGGATCGTGTCAGAGACCTCCAAAAGAGCAGTCTCAGTGCTAAATCCAGTTCTAAATCCCGACTGCGAATCGTGTAGCAATGAATTGGATTCTAAATAGTCTGCCAATTGTAGCTGCACAGCCTTTTCCAGGATTTTCGCCGGTTTCGGGAGAAGGGAGATGGGGCGATAATTGCAGAATTGTGCCGGGTCCGCATCCACTTTCTTTAGGATGGGGACTAACATGGCCTCCTTCCAAACAGTCGGAAATTGGCCCGTTCGCAATGATGAGTTCCAGATTGAGAGAAGTGGTCTGACCAAAAGGGGAGCCAAGTTGCCCATGACCTTAGCAGGGACCGGGTCTAAAGGGGAACCCGATTTGCACTGGGTAAACAGAGTCAATGCAGACTCAGAAGTAAGCTCTTTAAAAGACACCAGTGACGCTATCACAGGGTCCCTAGCACAGGAAATAGGGGGGGTCAAAATAGTAGGAAAAGAAGACGTAATGTTGTCAATTTTGTCTTGAAAGTACACCGACAAACCATCACATAAAGCCTGGCTCGAGGAAATCTGAGGCACCATAGCGGGGGGCTTAACAAAGTCCTTTATAATGTTAAAAAGAGTTTTTGAGGAGTTATCTGCATTCTTGATTTGTAAGGCAAAGAAGTCTCTCATCGTGGACCTTTTTAGTTTTAGAAAGTTTTTTAAAGCAGACTTGTTCTAATTTTTTGCAGTGGCTCTTTTCCTCACGCAGGGCAGGAGAGAACCACGGGGCAGATGGTTGGGATCTTGCGGAAGTGATAGGTTGTAGGGGTGCGATGGCATCAATGGCAAGCAACAGAGCAGAATTAAGCTGAGCCACGCTTGTGTCAATATCATTAGACAGGGGGTCTGGTTGAAAAGTGAATAGAGGATCTAAGGCAGTACAGGTAACTTTATGCCATTTTCTCCCGCACTCCCTCCCAAGCGCTACCGGGCTAGGTACCGAGGGACGCGTGAGGTCAAAAGGGAGAAGGTAATGGTCTGACCAAGTGAGGGGGACGGAGGAGTGTACTATGATAACAGGATGATTAGAAAATATTAAATCAAGAGTATGGCCCGCTACGTGAGTCGGGCCCTTAACTAATTGGTTCAAGTTCAGGCCCTGCAGAGTCTCTAATAGTTGAGTAGCCTGAGAGCAAGAAGAGTTTTCAGCATGAAGATTAAAAACCCAAGCACTATAAAGTGCGGATGTTTAAGGGAAAGATCCACTATCAGGTGTACTAGTAGCATTAAGGAGGAGGCTGAAGCGTTGGGGGGGTTATACACTAGAACACCAGCCAGAATAACAGCAGCCGAGTCAGAGATGGTGAAGTACATGGCTTCGATCAGCCCGATATTCGTAAGTTTCCTGATAGTCAAATGAAGATGAGATTTCAAGATGATAGCAAGACCTCCCCCAGTTTTTCCACCCTCTCGATTAATACCCATCAAGAGATAGCCAGGGGGAGTATCTAGATGGATATTGGGTTTGGAAGTGTCTTTAATCCAGGACTCAGTGAGAAACAGGATATCCCAAGCATGGGAGACCAGAAATGTCCAGATCTCGCTAGCATGACGAGGGAGAGAGCGGCAGTTGACCAGGCCAGCCTTCAGCGTCAATGGGTGAATAGAGCGCTTGGCCAAGTTGGAAAGTAGAGGGGCACGCATTCCTAATGGGGGCAATGCAAGATCACAGTATGGACATTTAAAAGGGCGACCCTCCAGATTGCACGGAGAGCAGCGGGAGGTCGGCATACACGTACCTGGTCTCAACTGGAGGAGCTGCTCTCTAGACCAGCAAATATGACTGACCTCAGAGCGACAGACAGGGGGACTGGCCCTAGGCACGGGCCAGGCGCGAACGGGGGCAGACGGGCTTGCCTTTGGCGCGCCTTCGGCGCGCCCGCTGCGCCCGCCCGCTGCGCGGACGGGAAGACCATCTATTTTTATACATAGAGAGGAGGGTGGGAGGCGTCCAAGAGCTGGACCGCTACCCTGCCTTCCCCTAAGATGGCGGCGGCTATCCTCTGCGTGCCGGCGTCAGCGCCTCAAATCGGCTGCGCCGGTGGACAATTGAGTGTGGGGACCCTTGAGGCGACGTTAATCTCACATGCAAGGATCGATTCACTAGGTAAATTAAAACAGCACAATTTAAATATTTACAGCTTTTAAAAGTAATTACCAGCCAAACATGCACTGAGTAACATGGAGGGAAAGTAGAGAGCGCGCCCGGCTTCCGCCTCAGAGGAAAGTAAGCATTAGTCTACAAGCAAGCAGGAAATGGGCCCTTAAGTAACGATGGAGGGCAGGAGGCGTCCAAGAGCTGGACCGCTACCCTGCCTTCCCCTAAGATGGCGGCGGCTATACTCTGCGTGCCGGCGTCAGCGCCTCAAATCGGCTGCGCCGGTGGGCAATTGAGTGTGGGGACCCTTGAGGCGACGTTAATCTCACATGCAAGGTTGGGCTGAGGGATGAGCTCTGTGGTACGCCGTAGATGATGTCGGTGGCTTTGGAGCAGAAGGGCGGGAGATGGACTCTCTGGGTTCTGCCGGAGAGGAAGGATGTGGTCCAATCGAGGGCCTTCTTCTGGATTCCGGCTTCTTGGAGGCGTGTTCCTAGAGTGCGGTGGCAGACCGTGTCGAAGGCGGCTGATAGGTCTAGGAGGATGAGGGCTGAGGTTTCGCCATTGTCTAGCTGATGTCGTCTGTGGCGGCAATAAGGGCAGTCTCAGTGCTGTGGTTGCATCTGAATCCGGACAGGGATGGGTCTAGGATGCTGTGGTCCTCGAGGTGGCTTGTCAGCTGCAAGTTAGCGATTTTCTTGATGACCTTTGCCTGGAAAGGGAGTAGGGAGATGGGTCGGAAGTTCTTGAGGACATTGGGGTCCGCCTTGGGTTTCTTGAGGAGGGCGTTGATTTCGGCGTGCTTTCAGCTTTCCGGGAATGTTGCAGTGCCGAAGGAGATGTTGATGATCTTTCACAGTTGGGGTGTGATGGTTGTGTCAGCTTTGTTGAAAATGTGGTGTGGGCAGGGACCTGAAGGAGATCATGAGTGGATGGAGTTCATAACCTTGCGTGTGTCTTCGTCGTTGACGGGGGTCCAGGAGGTCAGCTTGTTGGTGTAGGTGGCGTTCGTGGGGTGGTCTGTTGTGGTCGGGGGGTGAGGAGTTGAAGCTGTCGTGGATGTCGGTGATCTTGCGATGGAAAAAGGTGGCCAGTGAGTCGCACAGATCCTGAGAGGGCGGGATGTCGTTTGTGTTGGCGTTGGGGAGTTCCTTCACTATGTTGAAAAGTTCTTTGCTGTCATGTGCGTTGTTCTCTAGTCAGGTTTTGAATGACGATCTTTTGGCTGTTCTGATGAGGTGGTGATGTCTACGGGTGGCGTACTTGTGGGCTGCGTGGCTGTCTGGTGTGCGGTTGTGGAGCCATTTCTTCTCCAGCTTTCGGCATGTGCGTTTGGAGATCTGAAGTTCTTCGTTGAACCAGGTGGCTTTCTTGCTGGGGTGGTTGGTGGGGGGTTTCTTGATTGGGGCTAGGGTGTTGGCGCAGTCGTCGATCCACTGACTGAAGTTTCGGGCGGCGGCGGCTGTGTCGGTAGGAGGGTTCTGGGTGAGGGCGGAGGTCAGTTGGTCTTCGGTGACTTTGCTCCAGCAGCGTCGAGGTAGTTGTTGGGTGTGGTGGTGCGTGGTTGGTTTCTGGAAGGTGAAGTGGACCCATCAGTAGTCAATCCAGTGGAGTTCGGTGGTGTGGTTGAAGGCGACGTGGGTGCTTGTGGTGAAGATGGGGTTGATCGTGTGTCCGGCGGCGTGGGTGGGTGACGAGTTGTCGGAGGCCGAGGTTGGTGAGATTGTCGATCAGGGCGCTGGAGTTGGCGTTATTGTTGTTCTCGAGGTGGAAGTTCAAGTCCCCGAGGAGGATGTAGTCCGTGGAGGTGAGTGCGTGGGTGCTGGTGAGGTCTGCGACCGAGTCGCTGAATAGGGCCCGGGGTCCAGGGGGTCTGTAGATGAGTGTTCCTTTGAGGGTGGTGTTGGGGTCCATGTGGATCCGGAAATTAAGGAGTTCGGCGGAGTTGAGGGAGTCATCTGCGAGGGTGTGGACCTGGAGGGTGGATTTGTGCACGATGGCTACTCCTCCTCCCATCCTGTTGGTGCGGTCTCTGAGGGAGACCTTGTAGCCGTCCGGGATGGCTATGGCGATGTCAGGTGCCGAGGAGTCGTGCCACCAGGTCTCGGTCAGGAAGGCGACGTCTGGGGCAGTGGTGTCGAGCGGGTCCCACAGCTCGACGGCGTGTTTACGTGCGGAGCGGGTGTTGAGGAGTATGCAGCGGAGGTGGTTGGGTCCATTCTTTGGGGTTTTGGTGGATCTGTTGCCTATGAAGTTGCAGGCGTGACAGGAGAATGGTCCGTGGGTGCGTTTCGGGGCGGCCTGGAAGCAGCGTGGGTCTCAGCCGGTGTTGAGAGCGAGGAGATTGTCGGCGTCGTAACGGAGTCTGGCGTTGTGGTGTGTGCGAAGTCCAGGGGTTCTGGTACTGGGCGTGGTCCAGAAGGGCTTGCCTTTGGCGCGCCTTCAGCGCGCCTGCTGGCCGCGTCCGCTGCACGTCCGGGCGGTGGTCGCCATTAGAGGCGGGGAGGGAGGGAGGAGCAGCTGGGAGGCGGAAGCGGGGCGGCGAGGGGGCGTGGCCTCAGGAGGAGGCAGCGGGAAAAACCAAGGGATACAGAAGGGAAAAAACGGTGGGAGGAGGGGTGACGAGCTGGCGCAAAAGCGGGAATTAACAATGGTAGAATACAGAAGTCAAGAGAAAATACAGTGGCAGAAAATACAAAAGTAAAGAGCAAAACACAATACAGCTCAATCAGACAGTCAACTTAGCGATGCGGCAAAAGGCAGAGGCAGCGCTCACAACGGCCACGAACTCGCGCTGGGGGGCAGCGGCAAGGCGTCAGCAGGTGGAGCTGAGTGGCGGTGGGGGAGGCGACCGGGCCTGCAAGCAGGTCAGGAGTACCGGAACTTTTGCTACACACGGCATCTCCCTGAAGACATTTCAGACTTAGGAGATTTAACTCCAAAATTAAGCCTGAGTAACTACTGATGTTGAATACACACTATGAAGAAAATTGAAGAAACAAACAGAATGTCTAAATGAAATCGGAATAGCCTTGAGAAAGCCCTGGCGCTACTCGCCACATAGGGCGAAACACGTGTCGGCTGTTTGTGTTCAAATCTGCATCAATAAAGATTTCCTTTTTGAAATAATCCTAAACTGGAGTACTCTTTGACATCTGAATGGCATTTTGCACTTAAGGAAACAGGATTCAGCCTTAAACTAATATACTTATAGAAAAGGTATACATACTTTCTTTTTCCTCAAAACTGTACAATTTTAAAGCTCAAGAGGTCCAGAGCTTTGAGTATGTCTCCTCTGCTTTTATAAAATGTGTGAAAACAGATATAGGCCTGGAATCCATGGACCTATAGCCTTTTGTTGAGGACTAGTCCTGGTAGTGCAGTCCTCACAGACCCAGCTGCTTAGTGCTGCGTTAATCCAAAACCTGGAGCTGTTTTGCTCTAAGCATGTGATAGTGCAAATAAACAGTTAGACATTATATTATACTAGTTTTGCACATATTCAAAGAAAGAATGTTTTGATTTATGACAAGTTGTGGTCATTTACGTTCTGAGCCCTTTCAAAAGATCAAACAATTCCTTTTTTGAAAATGTCGATTTTTTTATAGCTTTGTTGTATAAATCTGTCACTGCAAATGGACTAGCTCCTACCTTTATTATTTTAAAAATATATAGATTCAGAATAGAATGCAAACAAGGCTTGTGGATTTTACAAGAGTAATTATGGTTGTGTGGTGAAGAACTTTGTTCTTCACCACCTGTGTTGCTGGGCGCCCGGAAGAAAAACAATTAAAAATTTGCAAACATTCGTGACAAGAATTTTCAATTCTATTAAGGACACGGAGGCGAGGATTATGCTTTCTCTATTTCTTTACTGACAGACAGCAGCCAATAAGAACACAGTAAAGAAAAAGACAACTACAATACCCATGAATACCTGGGCAACCATAGAGACGACATCCCTATATAAAGGACCATAGAGGCTAGTACTTCCTCTTTCTTTGCCCAGGAACAGTCAATCAGAAAACATCAAAGTCTTAATGAAAAAACTCATGGATCCATGAAGATCAGCATGGCGGAAAACATCCGTAGGTGAAAGAGAAGATCGACCAGCAGAAGACTTCCAAAACTAACCAAGGACTAGTAGACTGGAGAAGCAGGTGCCAACTCATCCAGGATCTGAACTGCTGAAAGCCGATGAAGGATCGAACAGATGAAAATTCATTTCTGATCAGAGCCTGAAAAGAAAGATAGAGTCGTAATACACTATCCCAATACCATAGAAAAAATCAAAAGGCAAAAAAGGGAGGGAAACAGTGCAATAAACATCCTAGAATGATGCAATAACCAAATATATAAAAGCATACATGATAAATGCAGGTAAACAATTCGGGTGGGATAATCCTCGCCTCTGTGTCCTTAATAGAATTGAAAATTCTTGTCACGAATGTTTGCAAATTTTTTATTCTATGGCAGGACAGGAGGCTCCGATTATGCTTGTTCAAAGCTGAGCCACCACAACAGAAGCAACATCTACAATAGGCTTGAAATAAAACGTTTTGACACTGAGTCGGAAGACCAATCAGCGGCCTTCATGATGTCATGCAGACTCACACCCATGAAAAAGCTTTAGAAGCCATGGCTCCCCGAGCTGAATGCGCGCCAAAAATGGAAACCTCAATGCCTGCCTCGGACATGAGCCAACGCACCCAGCGCGCCAGTGTAGCAGGCGTAACAGGCTTAAAGGGCTTCTGTAAAGCAATCAACAATTGACCAGACAAGTTTTGTCGAAAAGGAGCTGTACTCACCTCATAATCCTTAATGCATTGGACAACACACAATTGCGGGTGTTGAGGAAAAGCAGGATATGTCGCAGAGGACGTATTACATTTGGTGCATCTAGAAATGGAGAAAGTGACTCCGTCCGGAGAGAACGTGCGACCAGCCAGGTCGAAAGCCCGCACATCTGAAACGCATTTGCAAGACACCAAACACAGTAACATCGTCAACTTTGCCGAAAGTTGTTTACGAGATAACAAGGAGTTGGGAGGCCAAGACTCCAGAAAACGCAAAACAATGGAAACATCCCATGGAGCAACATACTTTGGGCAAGGCGGATTTACCAGCCGAATGCCTCTAAGCAATTTAGAAACCAAGGGATTTTCCCCAACAGGTTTCCCATCGACCGAGCCGTGACCTGCAGAGATAGCAGAACGAAAAGAATTGACCGTCCTATAAGCTGAACCGGAAGAAGCCAGGGAAGCCAGGAAATTAACAACTAAAGCAACATCCGCTGAAGTGGGATCCAGTTCTCGTTCTGAACACCAACCACACCATCGTCGCCAAGCGAAGCATAACGTTTGTGTGTGTTGGGGGCCCAAGCTTCACCGATAAATCGTGCAGCGTCTCCAGATAAGCCTGGGATCTGTCAGCGTTCCCCGAAATCCGCCACGCAACCAATCGGAGTTGACCCATTTGAATCAAGGGGTGCGGATTGAGCAGCGGGTCCAGCAACAAATTCCACTTCTGGGGAAGAAGGAGCGGCGTCGAGCAACTCATCTCCAGAAGATCCGGGAACCAAGCCTGAGCCCTCCAAAGAGGAGCTATCAGAATGAGTTCCGACTGGAAGTGCTTTGTGCGAGCCAAGACCCTGGAAATCATCACGAACGGGGAAAACACATAGCAGAGATGTTGAGGCCAAACCTGAAGAAAAGCATCCGTGGCCAGAGCCTCCGGATCCGGACGCCAACTGTAAAACAGGGGCAATTGGGCGTTGAGGCGAGAAGCGAACAGATCTATCCGACACTGACCCCAAATCCGAGAGAGACTCTGGAACACCCTGGGGTGGAGCCTCCAGTCGCTGAAGTCCATCAGATGCCGAGAGTTCCAATAGGCTACCTGATTCTCGCAACCCGGGAGATACTCTGCAATAAGAGTGATCCTCCGTTGAAGACAGAAATGCCAAAAATCCTTCGCAATTTCTGCCAAAAGTCTCGACCTCGTCCCCCGAGTTTATTGACATACCGAACCGCAGATATATTGTCCATGCGGAGGAGTATGCAACAGTTGGTCACCTGAGGTGCAAGGCAACGGATCGCGAACGAGCTCGCAAGGAGCTCCAAACAATTGATGTGGAGATTCAATTCGTCCCGCGACCAACGACCGCCCGTCGTCACAGAGCCGCAACGGGCACCCCAACCCCACAGACTGGCATCTGATTCCAATACCACATCCAGGGTCGATACGAACAGGGCTTTCCCCGTTCCAAGCCTCCATGTGGTCCAGCCACCACAACATTTCCGACCTTGCGTCCTCCGACAGAGGTACAAGATCGGAATAGCTAAGGCCCTTCTGCAGATGTCTGATTTTCAGACGCTGAAGGGCTCGGTAATGCAACGGTCCCGGAAAGATCGCTTGAATGGAAGATGCCAACAGGCCGATAATCCGAGCTATCGATCTCAACGACACACTATGGGGCCGATTAGGATGGCGGTCCCTCCGTGCAAATTAGGATGTGACCGCCACCCTGGCGGTCACATCCTGGAAATTTAACATTGTGGCGTGTAGGAAGGTAGATCCCTGACTATGGTTGCCCCCAACTTTTTGCCTGGTGTTTTGCTGGTTTTCTGACTTAGTTGACCTGGGACCCTGCTATTCAGGGCCCCAGGCCTACTGCTCTCTCTGTAAAATGGATTCCATGTACCTTAGGTACATATCTAAATTGGATACTGAGTCACCTTATTAGTCCCTGTACAGTGTACCTTAGGTACCCAGGGCATAGGTGTACCCAGGGCCTACCAGGGGCTGCAGCATGTATTATGCCACCCCTGGCTGGCCATCCAAATCTGACACAACTGGCTGCTTGACAGCTGGGGCAAGGTGGTGTAATCACCCGTTGCTTTAGATATAGTATACCTATATCTAACCCTAAAAATGGACACACAGATCTCCTATCAGTCACTCCTATGGCAGGCCTTAACAATCCTGAAGGCAGAGTGCTTGGAATCGTGTGAGATGGTGCTCTGGCATGAGCTGAGCCTGTCTACGGCTTTCGGGATCCATCCCTTAGCCGTTTCCATGATATCGCATACCATATACTCTTAAGTGCATTATAATCCTCGCGGTTATATGCCAACTCTGGTATCGCTTTATCAAAACATGTCGAGTAAGGTGTCATACGAATTGGAATACTAACCCCTCGCCAATTCTGGCGACGGGGTTAGCATTCCACCCTTCTAGAGGGACACGACATGTATGTAACCCCTAACCCCGGTTAAAGTCAAACAGAGCCTCAGCTCCACAAAATGGATGCTGCCACCGAGACACAAGTCTGCCCTCCTGCTGCTGGGAGTCCTCCCAGAGCAGGAGATAAGGACAAAGGGTTTCCTGCCAGGGGCGGTGCTAGCACCGTCCCAGACAGGGTTTTGTGTATTGTAGGTAGGCAGGGCTTTAGAGGAAGGTGACTGCACGTGGCACCCCGGTGCTCACTGTGCATAGGCTGGCTGGAACCAGTTCCAGGGTCACTCCAGACCCTGTGCTGGGGAAAAGCCCGCCAAGGAAGTGGGTGTAACCACCCCCCTCCTAGTCCCACCCATAGGGCAGGACTTAGTCGCGTGCCAGCCCCTTTTTACAGGATAAAGGTAGGAACTGGCCTTCCAAATCAGATCATCTTTGAATCCTGAAACTACTTTCCACGAAAGGAACTCAAGACTTCTTCCTAAGATTTCTCCCTTGTGACTAAGGAGTAGTCACCCTGCATCCGCAGGCACCATCTAAGAACACTGCGGTCTGCTGCAAGTCCTTCCTCCGGAATCCGACTGCCCAGCTCGACGAGAACCGGCTTCCCTGGCACCTCTGACCTCTACCTGCATCATCAGTCACGCTGAGATTCGTGGGTGTGACGAGACCTCGAGGGACCGGCCATCTTCAAGACTGCACGACTTCTTTCCAGCAAGCCCGCCGAGTGAATTCCTGGTGAGTGCTTTGGGGTCCGAGAAGCCCCCACCCTGAGCAGCTCCAGCACCGAAGAGCAGCCCCCCAGCATCTCCACGATCTGCGTGGGGCCCTTCTGCTTTTTACTGCTCACCGCGTTGTTTGGCTACTAGCCCGCTGGCTTGTGGCCTTCCTGACGACGCCCGACGACATTTCTGCTGCTGGTCTGGTTGCTCCAGGCTGGCCCTTGCTTCCCTCCATCGGAGAAGTACCCTGGACCCTCCTGGTCCACTCAAGACGCCATTTTAGGTCCACCGCGTGGGCCTTGCATTTGCCAAGACTTGTTGCCCAATCCTGGGTCCAGCGACGTCGACAGCAAGAACCTTCGTGGGACAGCTCGCACCTCCATCCTGGTCGCCGACAACGCCTCCTGGTCCGAGAGACTGCAGAGCCCAGCAGCGCCCACTCACCTGACCGCGGTGACTTCGCCCGGTGCCATCCTGGTGCCCACTTAATCACTGGCTAGTGATTCAAGAACTTGGTCCCCTCTGCTTTCAGGTTTCCTTCTTCCTTGATCCAGGCTTGGATCCATCGAACTTTTCTTCACTGGTCGCCTGCCAGCAACTTCCTTCTTCCAGGCTCCTGGTCCGGCAACGAGATCCCCGACGTCTTTTCAGACCTATGCAGCTGCAGCCCCTGGGCTAGGTAACTTCGGCACTCCGGTGTCCCAGCATAGCCTCACTATCCAAGGGTCAGGATCCACTGTCGTTTTCTCCCTACCAGGTCGGGTTCGCCCGTGAACACTAACTTTGTGAATTCTAGCTTCCATAGACTTTGTCCCGCATCCCGCGTGAGAGTGCACACTCTGCACCCGAGTCCCCTGGGCCTCCTAGTAGTAATCTAACGATTCCCTAGTCCAGTCCTAGCGATTCCAAAGCCTATTAGAACTGTTACTTACCTGCTAGTAATTCGCATTCCACTTTTAGAGTATATGGTTTTTCGTGCCCCTCGGGCATTTGTGTATAACGTGCTAACTTAAGTATTTTCGTAAGAGTTTTGTTGTGTGCTTAGCTCCCTGTCTCATAAAGAGCCAGAGGTAGTCTTGTTATAAATAAATACACTGTTTATTTTCATAACAACTTGTGTGGTGTCCTTTCACTGGGTGTTCAAGGGGTAATGTGATGGTAAAACAGCTGGCTTAACACGCCCTCTAGAGTCTTAGCCTTAGACTGCTCGTATCCATGCTACTAGGATAGCTGGTCTATAAGGTTGACTTACAACCAATCATCAATAAGGGTTGTTTGGACTGATATATAGTGATCACTAGAATAGTGAACACTGCACATCAGGCCAACTTCTCACATTGGTGAGCAGCGGTTGGGATTTGAGCTTGCTGTTGTTTTACCACACATGCCCTAAGAATATCTTGTGAAAGATCACATAAGTACTAAAGGTACATATAACTTAGCTTAGAATACTCTGAGTTCTACTGAACCAGCTGTTGTAGCTCCTAGGGCCTAGCACACCCTAAACTACAACTCTAGCAAGTGATCAGTAGGCAAACATATAGTGTAGGTAAGTGCACCACTTACACCTCACTAGAAAAGCATGTCTACCCAGGGAGATTCTACTGAGACTCCCCTGGTCAGTGTTGACCCTCCACAGGTCACTTCAAGATATGCAGCTCTCAGTTTTCAGGAGATGAGACAGATCTGTGTCTCCAGAAAACTGAAGCAGGGGTCTAACCCCACCATTCCCTTTCTGATAGGTCTCTTAGAGACATATGATGCCAGAAAGCTTTCTCAGTTACATGAGAACATGCCAGCCTTAGAGGGGACCTCTGGGGATCCAGACCTCCCCAACACTGCTACTGCAGTTGAGGAGGAGGAGGATCAGGAGGAACTCTCTGGGGATGAGGTAGACAAAGGTCTTGAGGTAGTCAGAAGGCTAACTAGGACCAACTTAGACTTACTTGGGCTAGGATCTGGGGGACCCCCAGTACTAACCCGAAGTGGGCCTAACCTTGGAGTTAGGAGAGACAGATCTCTTTCTAGGGACTCCAATAGATCTCTGCACTCTAATGCCTCTTCTCAGGGGAGAAGGAATCCTCCACAAAGGAGATTTACTTCCCCTCAGAGAAAGGAGCATGAAGCTAGGATGAGACAAGCTGAACTGAGGATTGAAAGGGAAGAAATTGCCCTGGCCAAAGAGAAGCTTGCCCTGGCAAGAGAGCAGCAGATGAGTGGGTTAGCTCCCACTGGTGGCAGCAATCTCCCAAGAGATAGAGAGAAGGGTTTAGATACTAAACACCTGACTAAGATAGTGCCCCCCTTTAAGCAAGGGGATGATATCCAGAAATGGATGGCTGCTCTGGAGAGGGCCTGCACTGTGCAGTGCATTCCCCAGAGTCAGTGGGCAGCTATACTGTGGCTCTCCTTTGATGGTAAAGGTAGAGATAAGCTCCTCACTACAAGAGTAGAGGATGCTAACAATTACCAGGTCCTGAAGAATACACTGGTTGATGGGTTTGGTTTAACCACTGAGCAGTACAGGTTGCTGTTCAGAGACACCCAGAAAACTCAGTCTCAGGACTGGTCTGATTTTGTGGATTGTGCCACTAAGGCTTTGGAGGGCTGGTTGCTGGGTAGCAAGGTTACAGATTACACAGGATTGTATAATCTAATTATGAGAGAGCAAGTCTTAAATAATTGTCAGAACCAGTTATTACACCAGCACCTGGTAGACTCTGATCTGACCTCTCCACAAGAATTGGGTAAGAGGGCAGACAAATGGGTCAGAACCAGGATTAGGCCCAAGAACCAAGGTGGTGACCAGAAAAAGGAATCAACCAAGCCTCAAGAGAAGGGTGGGAATAAATCTCCAGATCAAACCACATCAGGGCCCCAAAAATCCTCTGAGGGGGGTGGGTCCCAGAATCCTTCCAACAACCAGAAGAAACCTTATTGTTATCCCTGTAAACAGGTGGGTCATTTAAAAACTGACAGCAGTTGCCCAAAGAATAACAATAAGGAAAACATACCCCCAAGTAACATTCCCAAACCTCCTGTTACTACTAGTAGTAATCCCCCAGGTGGTGGGAGTGCCCCCAAGAATTTGGGTGCATTTACTTTGGGAGTTCCTGGGGACTCTGGCCTAACCAGGTCCCCAAACTTAGATACTCTTGTCTGTGAGACTGGCATGGGGTTTGCCAACTTCACAACTTGTCCCAACACTTTGGGCAAGTACAGACAGGAGCCCCTCATCAATGGTATAAAAGTTGAGGCCTATAGAGATACAGGGGCTAGCATCACTATGGTGACTGAGAGTCTAGTCCCCTCAAGGCAACTTTTACCTGGTGCCACATACCAGGTGGTAAACATTGATGGAGTGAAGAAAACTCATCCCATGGCAGTAGTAAATCTCAGCTGGGGAAGTGTCACTGGCCCCAAGAGAGTGGCAGTGACATCCAACTTGCCTGTAGATTGCCTACTGGGGAATGATTTAGAGACCTCAGCCTGGGCTGAGGTAGAGCAAGAAACCCATTCTAGAATGGTAAACCCCCATGGTAAGGTTAGTGGGGCAGTGTTAGCCACAGCCCCAGTCCAAGATGTCCTCCCTGAACAGGTCAGGAGGGTTGTGCCAGTCGCAACCCAATCTCAGACAACTTCCTTCCCAGAACAGGTTGTCAAGGCTGTCATGGTAACAGCCCACACCCAAACTGAGCCCCCTCCTGAAAAGGTTGGGAGAGTTGTGATGGCCACAGCTCAAACTCAGACAGAAGATAGTGTTGTGAAGCCTGAAACCATGGATCACTCCACTCAGACAGAGAGCATTGAGGAGGAAGAGAAATCTCCCTCCCACCAGACTTTAGGAACAGATCAGCCTCCTCAGGGAACTGATCTGACCCCTTGTGAAGCAACTGCCACAGAGGTAGTCAGGCCTAGCCTGGCAGAACCCCTGATGTCAGTGGACCCTTCCAAGGTGGGACCCAGTCTGGAGCAGGTAACCTGCCCCTCTCTACCCTGCCTCAGTCAGCCCAGGGCTGTAGAGGTCAGGGAGGCCAGTATTGGACCCCAAGGGGCCCCCTGTCCAAAAGCATTTCCCAATCAGCAGATTAAGGGCACTGAAGCTAGTAGACCTAGCCAAGTGAAAATAAGACACACTCCTGAGGGATCCCCCTTAAAATTAGTTAGGGACCTCCCACAGATGGACACTGTTGGGCACAGCCAAACTTGGGACCTGAGGGCCCCAGACCTGAACTGTCCCTCCAGTAAGCCAAACAGAGGGACCCAACCTCCAGCTGTAGGTAGCCAGAGGTTGACCCTGAGAGCCCAAAACAACTCAGTCTTGGAAAGAAAGGCCTCTATGGTGGATAATGATTGGAGGAAGCTGAGCCCAAAATTAGTGGAGCCTCACTTCAGTACTCCATTTCAGCACCAGCCTTTTTCTTTGACAAAACACACCACAGGTAGAGATTCCCTATGGTGGAGACCCTCAGACACCCTTAGGGTGAGGGATTGCTTAGTGGACCATGACATAGGGGGTAACCATGCCAGTGCTGGTACTTCCTTAAATGGCCACTTAGGCAATATAGGCTTACCTGGACAAGGATAGCCTTATCTCCTTTCGTTTGGGGGGGGGGGTTATGTAGGAAGGTAGATCCCTGACTATGGTTGCCCCCAACTTTTTGCCTGGTGTTTTGCTGGTTTTCTGACTTAGTTGACCTGGGACCCTGCTATTCAGGGCCCCAGGCCTACTGCTCTCTCTGTAAAATGGATTCCATGTACCTTAGGTACATATCTAAATTGGATACTGAGTCACCTTATTAGTCCCTGTACAGTGTACCTTAGGTACCCAGGGCATAGGTGTACCCAGGGCCTACCAGGGGCTGCAGCATGTATTATGCCACCCCTGGCTGGCCATCCAAATCTGACACAACTGGCTGCTTGACAGCTGGGGCAAGGTGGTGTAATCACCCTTTGCTTTAGATATAGTATACCTATATCTAACCCTAAAAATGGACACACAGATCTCCTATCAGTCACTCCTATGGCAGGCCTTAACAATCCTGAAGGCAGAGTGCTTGGAATCGTGTGAGATGGTGCTCTGGCATGAGCTGAGCCTGTCTACGGCTTTCGGGATCCATCCCTTAGCCGTTTCCATGATATCGCATACCATATACTCTTAAGTGCATTATAATCCTCGCGGTTATATGCCAACTCTGGTATCGCTTTATCAAAACATGTCGAGTAAGGTGTCATACGAATTGGAATACTAACCCCTCGCCAATTCTGGCGACGGGGTTAGCATTCCACCCTTCTAGAGGGACACGACATGTATGTAACCCCTAACCCCGGTTAAAGTCAAACAGAGCCTCAGCTCCACAAAATGGATGCTGCCACCGAGACACAAGTCTGCCCTCCTGCTGCTGGGAGTCCTCCCAGAGCAGGAGATAAGGACAAAGGGTTTCCTGCCAGGGGCGGTGCTAGCACCGTCCCAGACAGGGTTTTGTGTATTGTAGGTAGGCAGGGCTTTAGAGGAAGGTGACTGCACGTGGCACCCCGGTGCTCACTGTGCATAGGCTGGCTGGAACCAGTTCCAGGGTCACTCCAGACCCTGTGCTGGGGAAAAGCCCGCCAAGGAAGTGGGTGTAACCACCCCCCTCCTAGTCCCACCCATAGGGCAGGACTTAGTCGCGTGCCAGCCCCTTTTTACAGGATAAAGGTAGGAACTGGCCCCCTTCCAAATCAGATCATCTTTGAATCCTGAAACTACTTTCCACGAAAGGAACTCAAGACTTCTTCCTAAGATTTCTCCCTTGTGACTAAGGAGTAGTCACCCTGCATCCGCAGGCACCATCTAAGAACACTGCGGTCTGCTGCAAGTCCTTCCTCCGGAATCCGACTGCCCAGCTCGACGAGAACCGGCTTCCCTGGCACCTCTGACCTCTACCTGCATCATCAGTCACGCTGAGATTCGTGGGTGTGACGAGACCTCGAGGGACCGGCCATCTTCAAGACTGCACGACTTCTTTCCAGCAAGCCCGCCGAGTGAATTCCTGGTGAGTGCTTTGGGGTCCGAGAAGCCCCCACCCTGAGCAGCTCCAGCACCGAAGAGCAGCCCCCCAGCATCTCCACGATCTGCGTGGGGCCCTTCTGCTTTTTACTGCTCACCGCGTTGTTTGGCTACTAGCCCGCTGGCTTGTGGCCTTCCTGACGACGCCCGACGACATTTCTGCTGCTGGTCTGGTTGCTCCAGGCTGGCCCTTGCTTCCCTCCATCGGAGAAGTACCCTGGACCCTCCTGGTCCACTCAAGACGCCATTTTAGGTCCACCGCGTGGGCCTTGCATTTGCCAAGACTTGTTGCCCAATCCTGGGTCCAGCGACGTCGACAGCAAGAACCTTCGTGGGACAGCTCGCACCTCCATCCTGGTCGCCGACAACGCCTCCTGGTCCGAGAGACTGCAGAGCCCAGCAGCGCCCACTCACCTGACCGCGGTGACTTCGCCCGGTGCCATCCTGGTGCCCACTTAATCACTGGCTAGTGATTCAAGAACTTGGTCCCCTCTGCTTTCAGGTTTCCTTCTTCCTTGATCCAGGCTTGGATCCATCGAACTTTTCTTCACTGGTCGCCTGCCAGCAACTTCCTTCTTCCAGGCTCCTGGTCCGGCAACGAGATCCCCGACGTCTTTTCAGACCTATGCAGCTGCAGCCCCTGGGCTAGGTAACTTCGGCACTCCGGTGTCCCAGCATAGCCTCACTATCCAAGGGTCAGGATCCACTGTCGTTTTCTCCCTACCAGGTCGGGTTCGCCCGTGAACACTAACTTTGTGAATTCTAGCTTCCATAGACTTTGTCCCGCATCCCGCGTGAGAGTGCACACTCTGCACCCGAGTCCCCTGGGCCTCCTAGTAGTAATCTAACGATTCCCTAGTCCAGTCCTAGCGATTCCAAAGCCTATTAGAACTGTTACTTACCTGCTAGTAATTCGCATTCCACTTTTAGAGTATATGGTTTTTCGTGCCCCTCGGGCATTTGTGTATAACGTGCTAACTTAAGTATTTTCGTAAGAGTTTTGTTGTGTGCTTAGCTCCCTGTCTCATAAAGAGCCAGGGTAGTCTTGTTATAAATAAATACACTGTTTATTTTCATAACAACTTGTGTGGTGTCCTTTCACTGGGTGTTCAAGGGGTAATGTGATGGTAAAACAGCTGGCTTAACACGCCCTCTAGAGTCTTAGCCTTAGACTACTCGTATCCATGTTACTAGGATAGCTGGTATATAAGGTTGACTTACAACCAATCATCAATAAGGGTTGTTTGGACTGATATATAGTGATCACTAGAATAGTGAACACTGCACATCAGGCCAACTTCTCACATGGCGGGTGCTGCTTCAAGCAGCACCCGCCGCAATGTTAAAAGTGCATGTTTTACATTTACATGCACAAAGCGGCAGGCACCGCGCGGTGCCTGCCGCTTTGTGCATGTAAATACTGGGGGGTACCATAGGTACCCCCCATGTGCACCCCCCACCCGCCTACACCCTGGGGGCCCGTAACGGGCCCCCAAAATCAAAAGTACACATGCTTTTCCACGGCGGAAAAACCGCCGCGGAAAAGCATCCTAATTTGGCTGGCGGTGTCTGATAGACACTGCCAGCCAAATGAGAGCTTTTCCGCCGCGGTTGTAATCCGACCGCGGCGGAAAAGCAGCGGACAGAAACCAAGACCCACCAGCCATCGTAATGTGGCGGTGGGTTTTTGGTGGGTCCGCAAAGGATTTTCCGCCTCCTCCGGGCCGGAGGTGGCTTCCGCCGGTCCGGAGGAGGCGGAAAATCCTCCATCCTAATTGGCCCCTCTGTTTGGATAAAAGTAATCTCAACTCCCTCTTGATAGATCTGATCTTCTGGGAGGGCAAGAGGAGTTGACAAGAGATCGAGTCGACTAGAAAACCCAGGAATTCCACTGAGTGAGAGGGGCGCAAAACAGATTAGAGAGGATTCACTAGAAACCCTAGAGACTGTAACAGCTCTATCGACCAGGTTAAATGAGTTTGTAATTGGACTGGACATTAGGCCATAAGGAGAATATCGTCGAGATATACTATCAGCCGAACTCTGCGCGCCCTCAACGACTCCACAACCGGTCTCAGAAGCTTCGTGAAGCACCACGGTGCCGACGAGAGACCGAACGGGAGAACAGTGTACTCGAACCACCTCCCCGACCATTGAAATTGGAGGAAACGGCGATGAGGCTTGTACATCGGGCCGACAACTAAGCGTCCTTCAGGTCGAGGCGGACCATCCAGTCCCCTTCGCAAAGAAGATCCCTGAGAAGATGGATGCCCTCCATCTTGAAATGGCGATACACAACCCCGCCGTTGAAGTCTTTGAGATTTAGAACTAAACGTGACCCGCTCCCTTTCTTCTGTATGAGGAAGACATTGCTGACGAACCCTTGCGGATGAAGTGAAGTCTGAACTATGGCCCCTTTGGCCAGGAGAGACTCGATTTCCTTGGACATTATCTCTTGATCAAGTTGGGAAAAATGAAGGGGCGAAGGAAGGTGGGTCTGATGTGGTGGACTGTAAAACTCTATTCTGTACCCGAGGACAGTCTGCAATACCCATGCATCGCTGGAGATCATACGCCAATTTTTTAGAAAATACTGTATTCTGCCCCCCAGAACAACATCTGTATAAGGAATCAAGCTCACCTGAGTTGGAGAAATCCTGACGTCCTCCCTAATTTCCTCCATAACGTCCTTTATTGGCCTGTCCACTACCTTTACGGGAGGGGTAGAAATTGGACTTGGAGCCGGAATAGGAAGTATCCTGACTTCCTCCCTTCTGGGACTCAGTGCCACGGTGATACTGTTGGGCAGATCCTCAGCCGAACGAACGTCCCCTGGAACGTCCGGCCCTTCCAAAAAACGGGCGGAATGCCCTATGGAGGGATGATTGTGCCTCGTCAAGGCCACTGAACGTGGCGACAAATTTGGTCAACTCTTTGAGGAAGGGTTGACCAAACAGAAGACCCTGAGCGAGGGGACCTGACTCGGAGGCAGCCAACTCAGTCAACCTGGGATCCATTTTTAATAGGATGGGCCGACGCCTTTCAGTAGATATAGCACAACTAGCATTTCCCAACTGGCACACAGCACGTTGAGCCCATCCAATCAGTTCGTCAGGATCGATGCAGACAGCTGACTCCTTGGCCTGGAAACCCATGTCCAAAATCTTTGTAAGGGGGCCCAGGAGATCTAAAACGTTATCCTGGCACAGACGCCAAGACCTAGCAATACCCTTCTTGGGATCTTTTGAAAACTTTTTGAGGTAAGTAATGATAGTAGGGTCAACCTCGGGAGTGTCCGCCAGCTTGTCTGCCAAATCAGGGCGAGGACACTCCGACCTAAGACGCGCTCTCACGTCCTGGTCAAAGGGCTGACGAATGTGGGCCTGAATGTACTCTGCGACTTCATTTGAAGGGAGCCAAGACTTGGAGTTGGGATGAAGTATGTCAGACGGCTCAAAGGTAGGAACCTGAGGCTGAGAAGGGGCATCCACAAAATGCTCCTTGCGAGCTTTCTTTGCAGGGGGAGGGACAGACGGACCAGAAGAAAAGATGAAGAAGTGTCATCAGAGTCTGAAGAGGAATGAGTAACCTTGGACGCCTTCTTCGAAGCACCACCTGAGGACAGGGTTTTGGCCAATTTGGCGAAATCTGACTGATGGGGATTTTTTGGAGACTTAGAAGAGCGTTTAGAAGAGGAAGAGGGCACCCAACCCTGTTGCGAAGCATATTCGGTCAAGTGACGTTTTAATGGTGCAATAGCGTGAACCAAAGCCACATTCACGGAGTGCTGCACCCCTTGATCTAGAGCTTCCACTAGATCTTGCTCCATGGATCCAGCATTCTCCTCTTCATAATAGTATTCCTCCTCTTCACAAAAATCACCCATAATAATACAATGTGAAGATAAATATGCCCACAGAGGAAAATACGATATTCAAGTCAAAAAGACTACTACGGGGGGAGTGACTACCCCAAAGCAAGCCAGGCAGGCAGGGGAACCCTACCTCAATAATTTAATAATAGGAATGTGGAGGGAGGGCTTGCTATTGGTAAGCCACTCTAGGCACTGCCTCTAGTAATTATACAGCCCAAACCTTTAAAAAGTGAAAGGGCAAAGGCTGGGGACTCCCTGAGCAGGCTGTGGGCTTCAGGCAAGAGAAACGCTGCCTTCGCGTGTGAAACTCTGTGAGTAAACACGGAAGCTACAAAGCTATGGGCTTCTGCGCATGCGCCGAATGCTGCCTGCAAAATGCCAGGAATGCGGAGAGATGCACGATAGCTGCGCGCGCACTCCAGAGTCCCCGAACTCCCTCTCCACAGAGAGACACTGAACGTAAGGCCCTTCAGACACTCAAACAAAACCGGGAACTGATTGTGAAGCCTGCCGATAAAGGTGGTGGGATAGTAGTACAATCTATGGATAATTACAAAACTGAGATAAAGCGACAGCTCAGCAATGTCAATCATTACATGATTTTGAGATCAAATCCCCTAGCTGAAATTCAAACATCCATCAACGCTGTTACATCTATTGCTAAATCAGCTGGGTATTTGAGTGATAAGGAATTCACCTATTTGAACTGCAAATTTCCAAGGACGCCTGTCCTTTATACTCTTCCTAAAGTGCACAAGGATATAACCAACCCTCCAGGCCGGCCCATTGTCTCCGGATGTGGGTCGGTCCTGGAGCCCTTGTGCAAATATATTGATGTATTTATCAAGGACTTTGCCATCAATACCCGCAGTTATGTACGTGATAGCGGAGATATGATCACACAACTTGAATCTATGGATTTCTGTCCATCCTCTGAACTGTTGGTGTGCTTGGACCTAGAATCCTTGTACACAAACATTCCACAGGTGGAGGGGATCGAGGTGATTCGTACTATTCTAGACACTCGACCAGCACCAGTTCCGGTTCCGACTGATTTTATTATTGAGTTATTGACTATTTCTTTGACTCGTAATTATTTTGAGTTTGACGGAAAGTCTTATTTACAGGTGAAGGGCACGTCCATGGGGGCTTTTTATGCCCCCAACTTTGCTATACTTTATGTGGATGATTTTGAAAACCGATTTATTTATGATTTGACTGTTAATCCCTATTTTGACTGTATACGTCACTGGCGAAGATACATTGACGATATTTTTTTCATTTGGACTGGGACTGAGACTGATTTATCTTTATTTTTGGACTGGCTAAATCGTTGTTCATCTGACATGAAATTTACATCTATCTGTAGTAATTCCCATGTTGATTTTCTTGACCTAACCATCTCCCCTCATGATGGCAAGTTATCGACAAAATTGTTTACAAAACCCACAGCCCGAAACACACTTTTAGAATACTCTAGTAACCACCCAAGGGGACTGAGGGATGGCTTGCCCTTTGGACAGTTTTTGCGTATTCGCAGAAATTGCTTTTTTAAGGAGGATTATTTTGAGGAGGCTGAAATTTTGTCTGAGAAACTTAGACAACGTGGTTATCCCCGCTAGCTAGTCAAGAGATCCATGAAGAGAGCATGGTACAACCATCGTGAGTTTCTTTTAACCCCAAAAGTCAAAAAGCAGAACAATCGTATTCCCTGTGTAACAACTTTTGGAACAAAGAGCAATAAATTGACCGCTATTGTCAAAAAACATTGGCCCTTGGTGATAGCGACGAGCATCACACAGGAACCTCCTCTGTTTTCATATAAGAGAGGAAAAAACCTTTGTGACCACCTTGTGAGGGCTGCTCTCCCTAAAGCTGAGATGCCAAATCTAACATCTCTTTGGGGTCTAAACAAACTACTTGGACACTATAAATGTGGCCGCTGTAAAATGTGTGACTCAAGTCTTAACACCAAACAATTCACACATGGAAATATTGTACATAACCTCAAAGACTACTCTAACTGTAACACCCAGAATGTTATATACGCGATCTGGTGTCCATGTGATCTTATTTACATAGGACAAACCACCCAAAAAATGAAGACACGGCTGACCCAACATAAAAGCCGTATTCGTTGCCAGACAGAGAATGCACCTCTAGTGTCCCATTATTTGGAACACAAACATGCCCCATCAGAATTACGCTGGCAGGTCATTGAGGTTGTACATGTCCCTGCGAGAGGAGGCAGTATTTCAGGGATTCTAAATAAAGCGGAATGCCGCTGGATGCTTCGCTGTGACAGCATTAACTGTGGTTTGAACTCATTTGAGGAGTGCCACTCCTTAACCTATGGGTGAACCTACTACACACATCTATGATCACTGAAAACTGTACCTCATTATGTTATTTAGATATTTCTAAATATTGTGAATTGTATTACTGTGCATTAGCTATATAATATACTTTGACTGCATTGTATAGTGCATTGTACAGCAATATTCATGCTCACACCATGTTCTGACTGTTTTGTATCATGGAATATTCAAGTATTTGAAATTGTAATTGGATTTTTCTATAGGTATACACAGTCAACATTACACCATGTTCTGATTGTTTTTGTATTATGCAATGTTTGAGTGTTTTAAATTGTAATTGGACTCTCCTACAGGTATATATTACTCTGTCAAATGTTTCTAATCAAAAGTTTTTTAACTCAACATGCACTTAATGGTGTCCACTACGATCTTGTTCTTTTTCTTTGGGGTAAGGTTTTTAATTTCTAATACAGTGGCATCCTTACTATTCTAATTGCACTGCACCATATTATTTTTGTGTTTATGACTTATTGAGCCTTATAAAGTTGCATCAGCCTATCTTTTATGTTTGAACTCGGAACTGTCTACCATTTCAAGATGCAGTCAGTAAGTTATGTTAACATATCGCCCCTTAATAAAGTTGTATCAGCCCCCTTTTTTGACGGTCGAAATCGGAACTGTCTACTATTTTAAGATGGCGGCCATTCTTTTTGGCACTTCGTAGTCCGTTAGTTATGTTAATACAAACGCCCTTTAAATATCGGCGGCTGTATAGATGCGGTTCACTCATTTTTTAATTGACCGCGATAGCAGGACTCTCAAGGTAAGACGTCCGAGTGTCGGATTGCATTTCCCTAAAGCCCGTACGATATTTTGTAAGACGTACTGACCGTGAGGGTTTTGGTTTTCCCCCCTTTTTTACAAACAGTGGCCTAATTTGAACTCTTGCACCACGTGTGTTTTCGCTACATTTAAGTATGCACCGACATTTGTATGTATGAGTGTCACTTGTTTAGTTCCGAGTTTATTATCCATGCATATGTCGATTGATGCAATCCCTTATATCTGTGACTTGCAATTGCAATTACCGCTATTGCGTGCACACCAATTGTTACAAGTCAGCCCTTTTGGGTTGCAGTGTTTGCACATAAGCCGACTTTTCTGCCCTCTCAATCTATTCGATATCCCATCCAGAATTAATAATTGTGAAATAACCGATTTTTTTTTCGTATCTATACACCATGTATTCCAGATTTGGTCAGGCTATGTTACATCTGAGTAAATTGTCTGTCGATTGCACATGGAGTATACTGGTGCACCAACATGTAATCATGTCTGACCCTTGAAGATTGTCTTAAATAAAAAAAAATGTAAAACAATCTAATTTTCGAAACTGAAGGTGTCGTTCAAGGCCAACCTCTTTATAGTTGAACAGTAAATAATTTTGATCCTTTGTCACCTATTTTTTAAATTTCCCTAGACCTGTGGCCGGGTGCTGTGACGGGCCTATTATTTACAAAGCCCTTGATGGAGGACTGAAATTCCAATCCCTCCCGATGTTAATCGCATTCCAGTGTAACAACTTTAATTACACTTGATATATACTGAATGACAGTTGCCTTTCAAGTAAGTGGCTTTCGATAAGTCCACAAATTACACGTTCCTTCTTCTCTTTAATTAGGATATTAATGAAGTTTTCTTTTTACAGTAATTCGAATTTGGAAATTACTGTATATATACCAACTAAGAACATGAATATTCCAGTTTGGATTTTAAATGTAGGTGTTTATTTTTCTGATCTGCACAATATTGGTGTCGGTATTATCCCACACTTGTAGAGGTCTGGCAATTTTTCTTCTTCTTCCACGATGGGCTCGGTTCTTACCTGTTTTTTAATTAAATCACGTGGTGAGCAGCTTTTTTCTGTTTCTCTTCTCTTTCTTGCTTTCTATTTTTTCTTTTTGTTGCCTCTAAGGGAGTCCAAATATTAACATTGTTGTAATTACATTTACAGAACTTTGACGCTCAAAGAATTTTCTTGTCCTGATGATGACCGCAACCTCTGACTGCGGTCGAAACGCCGTCGACGTATTTGTGGCTCATAAATTTTAGTGGACACATGAATTTTGTATATGTTGTACCCCTCTTTTAACATAATTATGGTTTGCCACATGTTTGGTTTTCCCTGTATGTTTTGTAATTTTGTATAAACCAGCAATTATATCTCTTGAGCGCACTATTTATAATAAATTTGTGATAATTTTCTAATCTTTTCTGATAGTTATTGATTTGAGTCTCCCTTTTCCCTTCTTCCTTTTCTTTTTTCCTTTTATTCTTCTGTTTCCTTTTGCTAAATGAAATTTGTTCGCAATTGATTATTTTGACAATTGTGTTTTGTTATTGGTCTCCTGAACTGTTGTTTGGAATACTAATTGACTACCACTGGTTCAGGTTGGTGGGTTGCCTCTGTGGTTGTTTATGATCACAGAGAGACACGGGCACTAGGTGCCCGAATCACGGAAGGCGGACCCGCGCTTCCAAATCCGAAAAACGGCACAGAAAGCAGCCGCAACAACAAGATACCCGGTGAAGCGTCAAAGCGAAATAAAGCGAACAACGTGGCAGTCACACCAAGGCAAGTAAACACAAGAATTACCACGATGCATTAACAGCAATATAAGAAATATTGTGCAAATAGAGGAAAACACTTAACTGGCTGCGGAGCAGCAAAGAAAGAGGAAGTACTAGCCTCTATGGTCCTTTATATAGGGATGTAGTCTCTATGGTTGCCCAGGTATTCATGGGTATTGTAGTTGTCTTTTTCTTTACTGTGTTCTTATTGGCTGCTGTCTGTCAGTAAAGAAATAGAGAAAGCATAATCGGAGCCGCCTGTCCTGCCATAGAATTAACAAATCATCCTGCCTCAACCACACTACCCAACTCCCCACCACCACACTTCTTGTTCCGGCAATCAATTATTAGCATGCTGCAGAGCATCAGTTTGGACTCCAGACTGCTATCTTTCCCACGTGGGGCCCAGGCCCAGCCGACTTGAGCTTCCCAAAAAAGAATGTCATAGGCCCCATTCCTTGATCTCTTCTCAGCTGCATATATTAAATTAAATAGAGAGTCAGCACAACAGTGTGACTCTCAGCTGACTCAACCCGCCGCAGTCGACTACAGAACCGGGCATTTATTTTCAGGGCACACATAGGTCACAGCCAGGCCTGCCTGTATTATTTCAAAAACACTAGACTAGTTTAAGCTTTACGTTCAACTTTTTAACTAACCCTAAATTAATTAAATGTTGACGAGCTGAGCCTTTACCGGCGATCACAGCAGCCGCACGGCACAGCCAGCCTGTCAACAGAGTTAGTACAGGGCGACTCTGCTGAAGTGAGGCAGGCGTTCGGGTCGAAGCTGCAAGAAAGTGAAGTTCTATTGTCGGACCTGCAGTGGGCACCTCAGTGGACAGCGAATCAGCAACTGGTCTGAAATAATGAATTGAGATCTCATAAGTCTTAAATAATTAAATGAGATCTCGTCTTTTCATTGAATCTTCTGTCCTACAATGTTACACTGGCGCTTGTTTTACAGAGCCACCGGGAAGGTGGACCCGAGTGGGAAGCTGGTAATGAGAAAGCAGCAAAATACTACGAAATATTAGTTATGCATTGAAAACCACCACTCTGAGCACGAAACGTGACAAGCTGTGTTCACATAAAAACAGCATAAAATACTTTTTTTATAGACTAAGCCTGTGTCGTTTGATTTGTGATTAAAGCGCTCAAATCATGCCCACTTCCCGCAATTGCAGCGTGCGTACGCTCGTGCTACAGTTACACAGACTTGTTACTTAAGTCAGTGCCAGAAGCACCTCTGCAACCTGGCAGAAAGTAAAGTGCGAAACAGTAACTAAACTTTCTTAAACTTAACGTCTTATCTCTGTCTTCTTTACAGTCAAGACTGACTGTCTCACACAGTCTCCTCTTGTCCGGCGGCGGTGAGCCACACACGGGGTCACGGACGTACAGTCGTGACATAACATGATGACCCAGACCATAATGACCACCAGTCACTCTGGCAGACTCACTGCAGCGCCCGCGATGCCTCTGATGCAGCGCGGCCCGGGCCACGATCATGCTGAGAGTCACTCAGTAAGTTGCGGTCGATGATGTCCCAAACGCCGCTGGGAGTGGGTATCATTAATTAATTACGCGCAGCCAGCAGCAGGCTGCCTAGGTGAGGCAGAGGTGCTTCAGTCTACTGACGAGTGTCCCCCGCCGCTCCTCTGGCGACCTCACTTCCTCCTGCATTGCAGGACGGGCCGCGTGAGGTTACATTTGGATATTAATCCCCCGCGCCCACACTCAGGCAGTAGCAACTGACTGTTACTGTCCTGGTGAGGGAAGGCCCCCAGGTTTCAAATCGGCAGTGGTCTGGTGTCAGTCAGGGGGCCCGGGAATAATTAATTAGTGCAGCCAGGCTGGCAGCAGGTGGCTGAGGCTGCAAATTGTAACATTGTAGCAGCACTTACTCTCACTCAGCCAGAGCGGAGGAGAATTGAATCCTTAACTGTTTATTGACTGACACTGAGCCAGCTGAGTTGCTGGCAGCAGTGCCGGCACGCTAGCACCGCATAGCCAGTTTCAGTGTCATTAAAAATGCATGACAATGCATTTCAGTGCAGTGATGCGAAACACAACACTGAAATACGTTAGTCCCATGTGATGCGTGATACTTGGCAGGCCTGAGCATCACTGAAACAACATGGCTCCATGTCATGTAAATAACTAAACACATCCCATCTCATCAGCACTGTTATATACATTTATATTCATACAATTTACACCAACAGTACACATTAGACACAACCCCGCACCATCACAGGCACAAGGGGGCTTATTTACAAGACCCTTGCGCCGCCGGTGCGTCACTTTTAAAATGGGAAAAAGTGATGTACTGGAGGCGCAAGGGTTTTGTAAATAAGCCCCATCATGCCTTCTTGCCATGTAGTGGGCAAAACATATGCCATCTCAATAACACAACCGTATCAACATGTATTCATACACCGATCCACAGTAAAAGTACAAATTTAATGCAAATACCAACACAATCACATGCATAGTCCAGTCCCAAGAACAATGGCGTGCAAAACCCGGCCCCAGCATTAATAAAAGGCACTGTCATTCACAATGCCGATAGTTCAAAGTTTTGAAAATGCGAGACCTATTGCATTGCAAATGCTCGTTTAAATCTTGTAGTGGGTTATAGGCACATGCAAAAAAACGATTAAACCTTTTCCGACGTTCCAGCTCTATACGTGATCGAGATAACTTTCATTAAGTAATCAAAGCAGCGTATGCTGAAATGATTTAATTGTGGTAACAATATCGTGTCAGCATCATAAAACTGCACAGCAAGACTTTATGTTCATTTACTTAGATAATTTCGAACTGATTGCAAAGTGTTTTGATATTTGTGTTCTGCCATTTTGATCAAAGGGCATATGTTTGTGTGGACTGGTCCTTCCAATTGTTTGACTGAAAAGGAGATATTTACTAGACAAAGATGGCGTCCAGATTTACCTATGTGAAGCCATCGTTCCAGCTTTAAACTGCGGGACGTGGAAACAACAGTACGTGCAAAGTTTAAGTTATTTTGGACAGGACTCCTCCCTATTTCCTCACCCAACATGATAGACCTTAAGAGGCACGCGTTAGTACCGGAGTGGTTTGGCAGTAGTTTGTGAGTTAGAATAGACTGACTCAAGGCTGTCCACGCAGTTTAATTAAATGCACGTGTTTGTTAACATGTTTTCATTTTACAAAACGTCGAAGACTAGAACGTGGAAAAAAGAAGTCCCGCTGTGCTGCAGAATAATTCTGTGCGTGTGTCGTCAGACAATTCTTTCCATGCGTAATGACGTTCGACGTGTGCGCAAGACCTGCCCTCTTTCTGCTGTATAAATATCCGCCACGTTTTCTATCCAGCCTGTTTCATGTTCTCTCGCCAGGGAAACGGTAAGGATTTGAAAGCAGCGCAGCATGGTTGGAGTGTTTTGCGTCGAGGCCTAGCAGACACGCGCTTAGTTAGACTAGCATGCTCTATAGGTTATTTCGTCTTCATCGAATGTTTTCGCTTCTTTAAAGCTGGAGGGGGTCGATGTTACTGTCTTGACTCGTGGACGGATGTATCCTTGCTAGTCTTGTGAACCCTCTTGCCCGGGAGGGTCTTAAGTTACTGAGCCATTTGTTTTTTTGTACTACTGGAAATATTCTCCAGTGAAATAGTTGTTAAAATTCTGCTTGCGCGAATTTAATCGGTCGTAGCAAAAGACTATTTTTTTTTTTAAAATAATTTGTTTGTAGTCTTAACCGGTCTGGTCGAAGTACAAGTCAAATGTATCTCCTGTAGGCGTAGCGTAGATAGTGCTGTATTTGCAATTGGAGCGCCAAGCTTGCATAAAAAATATCTCCCTCTTAGTAATCGGGGCTAATCTTTGGCTTCTCTGTAGTTGCGGTGTCTAGCTTAGTCCATTTCGTTCACCACGGTTAAAGGCTACCCTTTAAACTTTGATCCAAATGTGTACTTCTGCTAGTCCAGCATAGTTGGGAACTAGGTGTGCCGGTCATTTCAGATCCACTAGAAATGATGCGATATTTTCAGCTACTAAAAGGTTACCAGTTACTCTTTGCATAATGTGACACTTGTCGCTTGAACCGGTTTATCTGTGAGCGCAGTTGTGCACGGGGTGTATTATGTGGGTAATGTGGTACATGTATAATCATGCGTGTAACGCTGCTGGTGCCGAAACTCGTAGTCCTTCGTCTTGCAATGCTGGTGTCACAAAGTCCTGTGAATGTCCGGGGGGAAAAGAGTGCTTTTCGAAATGCCACTTGATTTTTAACACGCCATAGTCTCTCTATGGTGTATGAACTCATTGTGGCTAGATCAATTTACAGGGTTTGCTTCCATCTCTGTATGCACCATGACAGTGATGACAATGAGACCTGGCACATGATAACTCAACAAACTTATTTTATAAGTACCCTTGCTTACTCCTTAGTATTAAAATGATTTCGCGGTCTCACTTTGTGTGCAAACCTTGTTTTATAGCGCAGATTGCAGGAAATCAAGCTTAAACAATATACTTAACAATCTTCTTTCTTTGTAGTCCCATGATGTCTGTCCAAGATGTGTCGCAGTTTCATTGGCTGTTAAACAGTAAGTAAACCTTAGTAAAAGTATTTTAGCTGCTCTATTTTCTTGGTGTTTTTTTGCTTATGAGCACTTGATAGGTTTTGCTTACACGTGGGCAAAAGCCAATCTTCTAAAGTGCTTAGAGGATATTCTTCTTTTGCAACCCACAGCTGTTTACTCTGTAGAAGTTGTGTTACTTGTAAGAAGGGACAAACTTATAGGTCGCGTCCTGTTGCTGAATGTTTGTGTCGTCGGATATCCGACTTCAGAAGTTATGCGTATATAAAGTAATAAAAAAACTTTTTTGTGTTTTAGGTCCAGTAGCATTTTTTGCCGACCATGGATGATCGTTACTTGCTGGTAAGATTCCTTGAATGAAGCCACTGATTTCTTGGTACTATGTTATCTGCAGAAACTAGTATAATGTTCCGTGAAACTTCCCCAACATCCTTTGTAGTTGGATCGATTGTTCCCAATTTGAAATGGGAATGAATATAAACTTAAACCTATCGAAGTCCATGGCAGTGTCGCTAGTGTTAACCTTCTTGAGCGCATACCTCGGTGCATTTAAAGTACCTTGTCAACTAGTTAAACAATTAACTTGGTTGTTATTGGAATGGCGGCGCGCTGCATGCCACCAGTCCTGTCTGTCCAGCCGCTAGAATTCTTGTTAAACTGTAGAGTACCTGGTAATTCAGTGCGGACTATGACTAGTGGTTTATGTAACGCGCACTGATCTGCCTAGCCTCAGTGATTGAATAATGCTGTGACTACAGATGCCATCTGTTCCATGGGCGCTGATTGTGACCTAGTGTGGCTCACTGGTTAGAGGCGGCAGGCCTGAGAGCAGAAGTCAGCCTGGGACCAGGGTTCAATTCCCGACGCGGCAGGGTCGTGGACCTTGGTCAGCGGACTCAATAATTCTCGCTTCGGTGCTTACTCTAATCAGGGGTTCCACTCGGCAACTCTGGGCATTAGCTTGCCTAATCTCCACAACGGCCCCACCAATTCCGGGGATGCCTGGCTCCACCTTGGGGACTCCCAGCAAGGGACCATCCCACAGGGAAAGCCAGGACGGGTTCCCCAGAGTTATACAGCGCCGGGACGCCCCGTTGCTGGGGCAGCTGTGCGCTTTACAAGTATACTACATTTACATTTGTTGGAAAAGTCGCATTAGGTTTCCGTGTCCTTTTCTCGGGTCCTGTTAATGAGGGCAGAGGCGTCCGAGTAAATACAGTAAAACAACCTTCCTGCTATAGAATTGTAGCGTTGAGGTCTATCCCGACGGAGCTTCCACTGTAGGTTCATGTCGTTGGAAATGCCTCATAGAGAAACTTGTGGTTCGCTTTACCCACTGGTCTAACTTCTAGGCTTGGTGGGCTGAAAAAATCCACAAAACATTTTTCCTTGCCGATTTTATTTTAACTTGCCCATGTGCAGACACTTGTCGAACAGCGTATAATAAACACACAGGTTCGGCGTCGCATCTTCTGAAATTACCTGTTGTACTGAAGATCTGGTAAACTACAGTAACTAAATCAATGATGTACGTCACTAGGTTTTACTTTCCTGTGTAATTGGTGTATGTCTAATTGTAAAACCGGGTCCCTTGCCTTTTGGCTACTTTAGCGCTGTACAAACACCACATATAAACAGTAGTTGGCATTTATTCTTGGAACCGAGTGCCTGCCTAAAGGCGTGGCTGGATGTTAAGTTACAAACCACCTTTGTTTTCTTTTGCGCAGGTTTCTTGCAGTACCGCCGAAGATATAACCATGCTCTGAAGTCTCCGCCGAGGGCTAGCACCCCCTGCAGGTGAGCTGCTGTTGCTACAGTTACTGTAGACTGAAATGCTGCACCGAATGGTATCTGCACACACCAGCCTCTTCCTGGTGCGGTGTTCATTGATCGGTGCTACAGTACCCCAGCATCTGGCATCGTTGGTTTGCAGGCCTCTCGTGTTTGTCGAACCTGGTATTTCTGCTGGTACAAGCTGCATTCATTGTGTTTAACTATCACTGATGTAGCCAATCAATTATCTTTATTTAGATACAACACATATATCTTTAAGATGTAGCATTTAGCCAATTGTATCAGTAATATAGCGTGCGGCTAAGGGCCGTGCTAGCGTTAAATTACGCCTTTAGCTGGACCGGTCTTTAGATGTTGTGCAGGCTGGCATGATCTGTTGCTGACGGCACCTTGTTTCGAATTTACTTGAATTATAATTTGCTGTTTCTTTTAGATGCGGCTGGTGAAAGCTACTTCCATCATGTTGAAATGGTACGTGAAGGTTCGAGCGGAGCTCTGATTATAGAGTTGTATTTCAATGCCCTCTTGTTATGCATTGCTGCAATTATGCCTTATTACAGCTGAGGCAGATTGGGCACTCCATGAGAATACGTTACTTATAAGTAATCGCAGTGGGCGTATTCCATTCTATATGGAGGTCTGATTCTAAACCCTGGGGGAACCTCTCGCTCTTCTCAATCTAGCCCCTAAAAGGGGAACTGAAAGACCATTAATATACCGTGATCTTTAATTACCTTTACCTGCTTGGGCCAGCTTTAGTTGGGGCTAGATCCGTGGGTGCAGATCTGAATCTGCTAGCATTAAAGCAATGGTAGATACAGCGCTCTGCCAAGGCCAGCAGTCCGGGGTCTTCTACTGTCATGATGATTGGCAAATGTTCAACTGCTCTGAAGAAGTGAGTGATAAAAGCCTTTCTGAACGATGATCTGTAATCCCCTTTAATTTGTGGCGTGGCTGATAGTTTGGTTCTGCTTGCTCAGCTTTCTCCCGTCTGTTTCAACAGGTGTCTTGAAGCGTGCAGATGGTACTTGAGCCTGCATCCCTTAAGGTAACTTTCAATAACACGCATTACAAATCTTTACTTGCAATACTTATGTCTGTACTACTACTTGGGTTTTAATATGGTTAAACGTATAAACTGATTTGTTTGGGAATCCTAGTTGGATTACTTAAACAGTATAGGATACAGTTAAGCGATGTAGGTGGCCTCCCTAAACCACATCCACGTAAAGTTAGTGCCCCAAATATCCATCTACTAAGGAAAGGATAGGTTGTTCCGTAGACTTCATTTGAAAGGAGTGGTCATGGGTCCCCTGCAGCTTTTAGTACAGTTTGCACTAGTTTCTACCCTCGCTTTAGGGGCGGATAGGGGACACGCCCGGAATTTGCCCGCTGCTGCTCGGGTCATGGCGATGGATTTCACCCCAACAGTGTGGTGCGATTATTTCAAATTTGGTCTAGTCTTTAAGTACATAATCGTGCTCTACAGGAATCCCCACTACCTGAATGAGTGAAGTAAGACTTTGCTGATCAGTGTATATATTTTGTTATGATTTTATTATAGTTAACAGCCCTATGAATAAAGCCTTGCCTCTCGTCCTAATTTATCGCTAGCCCGTTTATTTGTGGGCTTTCGCAGGCATCCACCCGGCTTAGTTAAACTGGAGCAATACACATAACCCAACATGGTTATCTTGGTGTAGGCCTTTCCATCTAACATGCCTATAATTTGTCGCAATGACCAGAGCAGTATGTTTTCAACTCCTGAGACTGGAAAAGGGATGCTGTGAATCATGCAGCCACTGCAAATGATGCCTGCTTTATAGAAACTGAAGTATTGGGTCCCAGAGCCTCGCACCCAAATTTCATATGTACTGCGGTTCCGATGATGAAACTGTTCAACTGCTGTGTGACTTGTAAGATGAACTGAAATGGTTTTCTGAGCAGAACTGCCAGCTGGCGTGGCATTTAATAATGCGTCCTGATTGGTGGAACATGAGGATTTTTCTCTTCTCCCCCCCCTTGTAGGTGACCAGAGCCTAGAGTCTTATCTTCCCTGGAGTTGAATCTCCTGGAGGTAAGTGTCTGACCGACCTCTTGACCTTTATTGCACTGCATGGTATCTGCACACACCAGCTGTTTCCTGGTGCGGTGTTCATAAGTCGGTGCTAGATCAACTCGGAATGTGGCATCGTTGGTTTGCAGGCCGCATCTGCTTGTAATCCTGGTATTTCTGCCGATACAAATACTTAACGTGTTAACTTAACATCTTATGTTGCGTCCGTTCACTGTTTTATTTCTTTTCAGGGATCCATGAAGGCGTGGCCGCTGCGACTGTTACCAGATCATATTTGACAGTTCCAGGTAAATGTTTTGATTAGGCTTGTGGCCATTTGTGTGGCAGCCTTACATTTTCCAACCTCCTACCATGTAATGCTGAGCCCTCTTGCATATAGCTTTTGTATTGGACCTTCAGTCTGGCGGGAGGGTGCGTAACTGCCATTCTACCCTCCCGCCCTCTTTGCTCCTTACCCCATCACTGTATAGTTCATGGCGCTCATAATCCGTGACAGGGCAGTGATGCCTTTCACGTCCTTTTCATCGCTGCCTACCACCTCTGATGCTTTATATTAATGTCCACCTTCCTATTCTATGCCCTCCTATGGCTGCCTGCCTTATCGGTGACCACCTCTGCTTTTATATTGCTCTTGTCAGCCATATTGTCCTGTCAGCTCCCCTCCAGTCACTCACTGTAGGACACCCACTTTCCAGACTCCTCTCCACCCCCTACTGCCCTTGATCTCTTCCACGGCCTTATCCACCCCAGTGCCCCCTTCCTGAAACGCCCCTCTACCCCCAAATCGCTCCATAGCTGCTTGGTTATGGTGTCCCTCTTCACATAGCGTTTCACCCCTCAAGTTCGGAGACCACGGGCCTGGTCCAACATCGCACTGAGCTTTGGACCTTTGTGGCAGTCTCTGAACCATTTCCAGCAAAAAATATAGATTGTGTGATCTTCGGTCATTACCAAGGCTGTTTGAATGTGCAGTTTCAGGTCTGCCGTGGACATGACCATATAGCAAAGTCTACAGCAGACGTCTCTTGGCTACGCGTGTAGCATTTGTCTGCTGTTGCACACTTTGGAACCGGTAATAGCCTGCGTTTAGGTGCTGATTTCAAACCGTGATTGTTCTGTTGCATGCTTTAGCTAATCCGGACTTTTTTTTCCGAAGAACTGAAATAAGCTGGTGGCCCCTCCTTAGAAGAATGGCCTTCATGATACAATGCAAAGTGGACAACACCACTCTGGCAAAGGTAAGGCTCTATTCTCTCCCCACCACCACCCTCCTTGGTTCTGTTCAACATGGTCATTTCAAAGAGTGCTTATGTGGCTATCAACCCATTGCGCTTCACGCTATGACCAAAGATAAAAATCCTCTGCAGGATACCGTGGGCACCTGTGTGCACTGTGGTCTATTCCAGAGGAGACATCGTCTGAGGCGAATGGCATGTTAGCGACAATTGCTTTAGATTGTTACTATTTGTGTAGAGCTGTTTATTTTAATATGGCCTTACAAGATGATACAAATGCTTGTTGTGCTTTCTTAGAGGGGTTCAGTGATTGTATTTGGTCTTGTGAAGTGTTGGTGCCACTAATGTGGCATGTAGCATTTTTTTAGGTCGTGCCTGAGCCAGCCTGCATGCACTGCGCTGGTGATCGGTTGTAGTTCAGTACAGGGGACTACCTACCCACTCCCCTCCCCATTGTCATTTGTTTCCGTCCTTCCTTGTTGCAGCCTTCTGATTCAGTAATTGGCTTGTTAGTCCCTCCTTACTACCGCTTTGTCTTCATTTGTAGCCTTGAGAGAGTATGCAGCTCCTCGGGGTTGAGAGAGGAAGAGGAGGCAAAAGAGGAAATGGATTCCTCCTGGTCAGAACTAGGGTCCGCACCCAGCAAGCTAGGTGACATGCGTCATCCTAGTCGGCACTGCAATATCCGGGCACCCATAAAGGGGCTCTATAGCGGAGATCTTTTGTTCCTGGCAGTATGGTGCAGTGCGTGTGAGGGGCCTAGTGGTGTAGATGTGAGTGGAAGTGATTATTAGAACAGGTTGATAGTCAAAAATATGGCTGTTCAGGCTGGCTATCCACCTGACTAAAAACAAAGTAAGAGTGCAGCCTGCTGACGTCTATGCTCAACTCTGTAGGTCTATTTGTAGCCTCCCATGGCTACTGGGCCCTTTACTTCTGTTACACAGTACGTTTATTAGTCTCTAAGCACTCTACTTTCTTCCTACTGCAGACCGGACGACATGCGCAGCTGGGGCAATGGCAGCCACTTTTTCTTTCGTTTCCAAATGAGCGTTCGGCTGGACGTGAGTGTATGGGCCTATGTGGCAGCATCCAGTGCCATCTGTCTGGTCTGGGTTCAACCTCCATCACAAGTAAGTGTTCTATGGAACCCTCGGTGGTATGCCAGCTTTGCATGTGAAACTGTTAGGTGCGCTCAGTACACGTTGGGAAGTTGTGGGTTTGCAGTGTAGCGTCATATTGGGCCAAGCGGGTTGGACCCTCTCGGAGCGTGACGCGAGCCAACGTTTAAGAGCAGTGAAAAGTTGGTACTTTGATTATATTCACTTGAACTGAATTAAGCGGAAGGAAGTAGTATTTACAGATTGTTATACTTCCCCTACTTCTTTCGGAAGTGTTGGCGAAGGCGGTGGCCTGACCTCTCTCCTCACCCTGTTGAGGTTTTTAGGCTGGTTGGGTATGAGGAACTTAAAGTCATTGTGGGTGGATTTTCACTTTATTCACCTGGTCCATCGTGGCGATGGTGGTCCCCTGCGATGGCACCCAACCGTTTCCTGGTCTTGACAAACTGCTTGTTTTCTAATTGAGAGGCTCGCATATTTATGTACTCCATCCGTATTCTAACTGAAAAGATAATGGTAGTGACGCGTGTGTAGGAGCTATTGGCGAAAGATTAAAATGTACATTTCACTTCATTGACGTTATGTAGTCTGTTTGATCGAAGTCGTTCTGGGGAATTCCTGAAAGGTAGCAGTCCCAGTGTCGTAAGATAAACCACTTTTAGATTACCATGTTTGGTAGTTTGAAAAAATAACATAGAGCTCCACAATAACCAGTGCACTGTTATGTACCTGATAGTGTGCTTTATCTCTCCCGTGTTATTTTTAAGAAAGCAGTCTATGATGATACGTTATCCCTGTCTGAGTCAAAGATCAGTGTGGAAAAAAAATTACTGAGACTTGCTTTGTGAAACTTAATCTGCGTGGCTTTGCCCCTAAATTGGTTAGTTTGCCACTAAACTTCTCATTTTTTTTTTTTTCAATTTCAGGCTCCATCCTAGACTACTTATGTTCATGTGGCTGAAGTTTCATGGGAGAGGATCGGAGGCACTTTTCAGCAGGTAGTTAACGCATCTTTGCTGACCTGTATGCAAGGAGCCTTGTTAAATATTGGAATCGGTTGTTGACGTGAGGACACCACTGTCACTCATGAGGCCTGCGTGTAATTGAGCCAGTGATGATTTGTTATCCCTGTCTGAAATAAAGCAATGAACGGGACAACTTTTTTCTGAGGCTAAATTTGTCAATTGTTTAGGTTTCTGTATGTTTTATTTAATTGACAAATATGTTTTCCTATGCGTAAATTACACCACCATCGAAAAATAGACCCCTTCGATCAAACCCTTGATACTAATTTTCTTTTAGCATGAAATGCATGTTGGTTTTCATTTTTAGTGACCAGACTTATTGTGCTGAATCGCAAACTCTGAAATTGCTAAACATGTAGCAGCTTTGGCATGTGTATAGCCAATTTATGTCATCTTTCAATTTGGAAGCATTTCAAGGCTTGTAATGAGTGCATGATATCAGCCAGGTTCTCTAGCTTAGCTAAAATGTACTGTTCACTTTCCGGCATACAGATTTTATGTGCTGATAATTTGAGAGGCAATCTGTGGTTAATATCCTACAGACCCTGGTCACGCCATGAGTGATACATAGATTCAGGTTATAACACTGCCGATACTAGCATGTTACTTTCTGTGGGAGTAGCCTGGATACTAGCGTTCAGATTTAATTTTAAGCTAAACTATTTAAGATAAAGTAGTTCACCTAGGGCAGTATCATTTTAGGTCTTTCCCAGTGCATGCAAGACCATTTGATTTTAGGTCTAGTCCGAACCAGCTTGCATGCCCTGCTTTGGTGCTCTGCTGTAGTAACGTATGGAAGAGAAGCTCTGCCCACATTTCATTGGCTTCTGTCTGTCGGGCTTCTGATTCAGTAATTGGTTTGTTAGTTCCTCCTTAGTACCACCTTTTCTTAATTTGTAACCTCCCATGACTACTGGCTGCTTAACTTTGGTTGTGTTAGTCTTGTCAGCACTATTAGTATTTACTGCAGGCACGACATGCGTTTCAAGCATTTGCTTTATTTTCTTTCCTTTCATCAACATGGCCCTGGATATCTAGGAGAAAGTGAACACCTGCTTGTGACTGGGGTATTCTGTACTCATTAAGAGTATCGGAACATCACTGTTAAATGTGTGAAGAGTAGCATGCTTAATGAGCTACAGCAAGCTTCCTCATCTCTAAGTGGGTGCCAGGTTGTTTTTGATTGCCAGATTTTTGCCTTGCCAAGGATGCGTAGTCGAAGCATGGTCCTTTACTTGATTATGTGACCTATCCACATTTGGAGTAGCCTTGTATTCTGGAGATTTAAAGTGGGCAAAGGAAGGGTACCTTGATTTACCAAAAGTGTTAATTTGCTAATGTATGCAGTGGCATTGCCATTGGTACATTAAACAAGTGAAACATTGTCTTTGCATTCACCAGGCCAGAAAGTTTCTCCAAAGTGTGGTGAATTGTGCCCTGTAGTTTCTCAAATGTTCACCATTCGTACCAGTGCATTTCAAGCTCTTGTACGCCTATATTTTTCATGCAAGACCGCATTTACGAAGGACGATGATGCAGGCAAGGTCATTAATCTGCTTTTTAGTCTCTCCTTAGTACCGCGTTGTCATTTGTAACCTATGGGACAACCCTTTTACTTCTGTTACAAAATGTCATTTAGCACTGGCGCTCCATGTTCACTTTCAAAGTAGCCCATGATAATAATTGCATCTGCTCATTTGAAGTTAAATAGGTCTCAGTTACAAGAGTTTGAACTATTTGCATGTTGAATGATCTCAATGTCTTAAGTGTCAATTTACAAAAGCATTGTTGGGTACAGTGCCAATAGCTTAATTTTACAATGTGGGACCTATTGCATTGTAAATGCTTGTTTAGTGCATGAATCTCCTCTGACTAAACAATGTTGAGCTGAAGGTCGTGAATGACTATAGTAATCCCTGGCAATTTGTCTTTCAGGTACGTCTGTCCCAGAGGCGCCTCTTTCCTTGGATACTTAACTATTTTTGTGCAATAAAAAGAGAAGTTCATAGCTGGCTATTGTGTTTTCTTTAAATTGGTTGTGCAGGCCTAAAGTCCATGACTTTTGCAGATGCCATTATTTTTGGGAGAGGGCACCTTTTCAGCACATGTCTGGTTGGACTGAAATGTCTTAGTGGGCAATTTGTTAAACATTACTTGAAAGATTCAAACCAATTAATTTTCAGTAAACTTTCTATCGTCATTGAGGATTATTAGCTGGATATAGCAAGTGTTAAACATGACTCAATACTTTCTCCAATTTGACCTGCACAGTACCCTTGGACTGATTGCTCTATCGGACTTACAGAGGTCAGGCTGCCACTGGCTGCTTTTTTTTTTTTTTTTTTAGAGGGGCCTTAAATCTGTAATATATTAGTACAATCCAGTTATACAAGCAGCAATGAGTTAAAATAAGTGGCATCGTAATGTGGGTTAGAGTACCATATGGTTTTCCAAGATCTTGGATGCATAATGTATGTGTTGCAAGAGCTAGAATAGGAAGCCCCATTCAGTTATCGGGAAAGCTCTGAAGGCATCAAATACATTGCTGTTATAGTGGGCACTGAGCACAAGAAGTGAGGGGCACACAAAATAACTGCAGTTTGATTCTGCATTATGTATAACCATTATAATAAACTAAGTGGCTGGACCACCTGTAAAAGCGACTCACACTTATTTTGATTTAAATGAGTGCCAGAAAACGTTTAGGTTTATTAAAAGACCCCCTCAACAACCTAGTAAGGGGCATGCTTCATCATTGGGATCCCAACTGGATACATAATACAAAACGGGAGCAGACCAGGTCTAAAGATACGTGTGTGTCTATATAGGTGGCCATGTGACAGTTAGGTATATGTGTAAACAACTACTGTTGAATCTCAACGGACAGAACAAGTCCCATCCGCCCACCCTTTTGGTGGAATTTCGTCATGTGGGAATTGTTGAACAGTCTGGCCAGACCATTTAGTGTCAGGAATGAATGTCCATGCTCTAGCCTCGTTGTTCCTCAGAGAATAAAGTTAGTGAAGTGCAGTGCTGTAGTGATAGGTAAAATTAACTACAAAGACTCAAACATACAGATAAGAGTCTGTGTCAAAGGTTAAAAATACACCGAGTAGTCTAACGCTAGCACTACTCTGTGGCGCTTCGCAGGGTGGTTGACATGTTTCAGCCAACAGGGGAATTACCCCGGCTTTCTTCAGGACCTATAGTATACAGCACTGCACTAACTTTATTCTCTGAGGAACAACGAGGCTAGAGCATGGACATTCATTCCTGACACTAAATGGTCGGGCCAGACTGTTCAACAATTCCCACATGACGAAATTCCACCAAAAGGGTGGGCGGATGGGACTTGTTCTGTCCGTTGTGATTCAACAGTAGTTGTTTACACATATACCTAACTGTCACATGGCCACCTATATAGACACACACGTATCTTTAGACCTGGTCTGCTCCTGTTTTGTATTATGTATCTTGATATTAGGGGTATGAACAGACCGGTCGGTAAATATTCCCCTTGACCCTCCACACACTTGTTTTGGGAATCCCAACTGGATAGCCAAATGCCACCCTGTTGTGCTATGCCGCTGGATTACAGCAGAGCTGTTTGTGTAAATTTGAGGGAAGTTGTGCGGATTAAAATGATTTCTGGGATGCCTTGTTAATTAAAATTTGTTCTTGGCAGCCCAGGATAAGGTTAAAACTGAAAGATGGCAACCTCCGAGAATGTTCCTTGTCGCAATGATAGGTCTACATGTGTCAGCCCCCTAAAGTGTGGGGGAGGGCTTTCGTCAGGACCAGGTGAATGAAGTGTGGGTGTAGCGAAAATATAAGCCGCATGTATAGTCCTTTGCAACACACAAGCTAGGGTGTATTGTGAGGTGAGTGGTGTCTGTATAATTGAGGACCCACTTATAAAAACCTGTAGGGAGAGAGACAACACATATGACAAAGTTTAACATAAAATGCAATCTTCAATACAATATTCGTGTGACACTGTGGTTGTCTCCAGTAAGTGGGCAGAGAAGTAAGTATCAATAGTTGTAACCTGGTACAGCATGCGGTTCGGGTATACTTTGCTCCCTTTTGTGAAGTCATACTGCTTGTTGCGTACATATAGCATGCTAGTACATTACTAAAACGAAAGTATAGGGCTGGGGGCGCTATATGTAACTCTAGCTTTACTCTTGTAAACAGGGCAATGGTGCCGATGTGGTTGCAGACTTTTACACTTTCAAGGTAATGCGAAAATCAAGGCGGATCATTGTTAAAAATTGAATGCTTGGAAAATTCAGACTAAAAGCTATAATTAAGCTAGTTATGGGCTAGTAGCTGTTAGCAGGACCTTGGAGGGGCACCCATCTGTAGTCCAAACCTAGAGGTCAAAGTAGGTATAGGCATGGGGAGTTAGTGTACAGGTGAGATGCTCAGCATGCCTTTGCTTGTGTGAAAATAGAAAGGGCTTACTATGTCAAGAAGGAGCACCTGCTAGCAACACCTGTTTCCGCCTACTTGTCCTGGATGTTACTGGCCCCTTCTGCAAACCGTACAAATACGGAAGCGGGCCAGTTGTGGAAAGAGTGTTAATGTCATTGCATCCACGTTGGGAGCCTTAAGACGTGTTGGCAAAAAAGACTAGGATGGTAATGTGTCGAATGCTGTGCAGTGTGAGCTTTGCCAAAAAGCTACCTACTTGGAAACCAGGTTAAGGTGTTTGCAGCAACCTAAATGAGCACAAAGGGCTTATCTTTAGAGCGTAAAGTGCAGGGTCACAGTGGGGGCAAATACTACCACAAAGAGTCTTACTACTAAGCAAAGTAAAAGAAATGGTAAATGCCATTTCTGTAAATGGCAGAAGTATCGTGTGGTATTTGAGCATGGACGGGTGCACTGTATAGTAGATGGTTATAGAAACAAACCACTGTTACAACATTTGCAAATCTATTTTGTGGTATTGAGTACATACTGTAGGTATTGGCAAATGCCGCTTATATAATGACCTTAAAAAATCCAAGAAGACATGCCGCACCCTGGAGAAGAATTGGAGAAAAGAACCAACCTCAGACAACATGGCCTCCCTCAAGACAGCCACCCGCAAACACCACCAACTGATCCGATCCGCCAAGAAATCAGCACTTAAGGACCGTCTCGACAACAATTCTCATAACAGCAAGGAACTCTTCAATATCGTCAAAGAACTCACCAACCCTCCCGCAGCGTCCAACGACATCACTAACTCCCAAGACCTCTGCGATGCGGTATCCTCCTTCCACAACAAAATTGCCGACATCCACAAGAGCTTCAAGAACACTCCCAATGACCAACTCACCCCACCCCCTTCAGATCCCACCCCTCCAACTAACTACCTCAACTCCTGGAACCCAATCACCATTGAAGACACCATTCGCCTCATGACCTCAATCCACTCTGGCTCACCTTCTGACCCCTGCCCCCACTACATCTTCAACAAAGCTGACTCCATCGCTCCCCAACTCCGCGATGTCATCAACTGCTCCTTCGACTCCGCCACCTTTCCAGAAATATGGTAACAAGCCGAACTCGGCGCCATTCTGAAAAAAACAGCAGACCCCTCAGATCTGAAACTACCGACCAATTTCCCTCCTCCCTTTCCCGGCCAAAGTCATCGAGAAAGCCGTCAATAGCCAACTAGCAGCCTTCCTTGAATCCAACAACTCCCTGGATCCCTCACAGAACGGCTTTCGAGCCAAACACAGTACCGAAACCGCCCTCATTGCGGCTACCGACGACATCCGGGCACTCCTGGACAACGGTGAAACAGTGGCCCTCATTCTACTCGACCTGTCCGCTGCCTTCGACACGGTCTGTCACAACACCCTCATACAACGCCTCAACAACATCGGCATACAAGGAAAAGCCTTGGACTGGATCATCTCATTCCTAGCCGGGAGAACAGAGTCCGACTCCCCCCCCCCCCCATTCTACTCAGAGCCCACCGAAGTCATCTGCGGCGTACCTCAAGGCTCCTCACTCAGTCCCACCCTCTTCAACGTCTACATGAGTCCCCTCGCCTCATCGCACGTCAACACAACCTCAACATCATCTACGCCGATGACACCCAGCTAATCCTTTCCCTCACCAAAGACCCCAACACTGCCAAAAACAACCTTCACGAAGGCATGAAAGAAGTAGCCGAATGGATGAAACCGAGCCGCTTAAAACTCAACTCAGACAAGACGGAGGTGCTCATCCTAGGATCCTCCCCCACAGCTTGGGACGACTCCTGGTGGCCTTCCGCTCTGGGATCTGCGCCCACACCCACAGACAATGCACGTAACCGTGGCTTCATTCTAGACTCCTCCCTCTCAATGTCCAGACAAGTCCACGCCGTATCGTCCTCCTGCTTCAACGTCCTTCGCATTCTCAAAAAGATCTTCCGCTGGATCCCCCTCGAAACAAGAAAGACTGTCACCCATGCACTGGTCACGAGTCGACTGGACTACGGCAACACACTCTACGCAGGAATTACAACAAAATTGCAGAAAAAGCTCCAGCGCATCCAAAACGCATCAGCGAGACTCATATTAGACATCTCGCGCCAAGAGCACATCACCGGTCACTTAAAAAACCTCCACTGGCTTCCCGTCAACAAAAGAATTACTTTCCGCCTTCTTACCCACGCACACAAGGCCCTTTATAATCTAGGACCCGAATGCCTCAACACCCGACTGTCCTTCTACTATCCCACCCGCCAACTTAGATCATCCAATCAAGCCCTCGCCGCAGTCCCGCGCATCCGGAAAAACCACCATGGGTGGCAGATCCTTCTCATTCCTGGCTGCCAAGACCTGGAACTCACTCCCCACCCACCTCCGCCTTACTCAGAATCACATCTCCTTCAGAAAAGAACTGAAAACATGGCTATTCGATAAAAAGTAAACCCCTCCCACCAGCGCCTTGAGACCCTCTGGGTGAGTAGTGCGCTTTGTAAATGCATGAACTTGAACCCCCGGGCTATTCCATCATTAGGAAAGATAGACCCGTCCGAAAAGGCGGTGGTGTAGCTATCCTCTTTAAGACTAATTACAGCTCTCCCTTATCAATAACGCCGAATATGCCTCCTTTGAATACCTCGTAGCCGAACTCAAAATACAGGGTTCTCCCCCATCCGCCTTCACTATATATATATATATATATATATATATATATATAATCCGCCTGGAAATCGCTACCCATTCATTGATGAGCTATCTAACCTTCTTACCCAATCCTCAATTTCCAAATCTAAAAACATCTTCCTGGGAGACTTTAATCTCCATTGGAATGATACTAAAGATTCCTCAATCTCCCTCCTCTCTGACCTTCTCGAAATTAATGACCTCAATCAAATCTGTCAGTCGCCAACCCATTCCAAAGGAGCCACCCTTGACGCTATCGTAACCAGCAAAGATCTAGCCCTCCTATCTAACATCATTCCCATTGACTGGTCGACATCACCTTATTCTGTTCACCATAACCACCTCTGCCTCCCCACCTCCTTCCAAAACTATTAAACCCATGAAACTGATCAGAAATCTGTCTTATCCCTCCCGACTTACTTGAATCCAAACTTCATGCCCAGCTTCTCGCTATCCCACCCTCCCTTAACACGAATGAACTAACTGAACAATATAACAAAGCTGTCACTGCTACCCTTGACCTTCTTGCCCCTCTCAAACTCAAAAAGCAAAGAAATATCCCCTCCAAATCATGGTTTAACACGGACCTTAATAATGAAAGCTGTAGACTCAGACTGACTGAAAGATTATGGAGACAGCACCCCTCTCCTGACCCGCCTGAGACTTGCTAGATCGTCCTATAAAAAACACATCTTTAGACAAAACTTCCTTCTTCAGATCACAACTAGATCGAGCTCAGAATAGGCCAAGAGACCTATTCAACATTGTGCGCAATCAAACTACTTCCGCCCCCCCGTCCCACTGGCCTCGACGACTAGATGTGAAGAAATAGCTCTTTTTTTCAGACAAAATTAAACTTAATGAGCAATCCTTCCTCTCTACTGTGATCCCTCCCACCAATCCAAACATCTCTCTTAATATCCCACCCGCCACCATAACTCCCCCTACACCCACTACTGCCCATCAAAACTCTGATCTCCCTTGCCCTCCAATTTCCTTGACTCCAATCATCCTAACTCTCTTACTAAAAATAATGCCACGTGGCTTAACTTCCAGCCTGTCACTGAGAGACGTCTTTAACATCATTTCCAAACTCGAGCCTTCCTCCCACACCAAAGACCCTCTCCCCTCCAAACTTGTCCAAAACCTCAAACACATCATCCCCCCTTCCTGGACCTCTATTATCAACAGCTCCCTTGCCACCGGCCTTGTCCCCACTTCATTGCAACTAGGCCAAATCACCCCCATTATCAAAAACCCTTTGGCAGACCCAAACGACCTCAATAACCTTCGTCTCCAACCTTCCCCTTCTTTCTAAAGCCCTGGAAAAATGTGTCCTTCTCCAACTAGATAGACACATTGAACACTTCAACTTACTAGACCCCTTCCAATCTGGCTTTAGGAAAGGATGCAGCACTGAAACTGCCATGCTAAACATTATTGACGACATCCACCACTCACTTGACAATGGTGAATCTAGCCTGCTGATCCTCCTTGATCTCTCTGCAGCGTTTGATACTGTTAACCTCTCTGCTCTACTAAATGTTCTTAGAGATCGATTCGGCCTGAATGGTACGACACACAAATGGTTTGTCTCATACCTACACCGTTCTCAACAAATCAAAATCGCCTATCTAACCCTACCTCATCTCCTTAGGAGTTCCGCAAGGATCCATCCTCTCTCCCACTCTCTTTAACCTTTTCATGGAACCCCTCACACTCATTCTTAAACAAGCCGGGATCAACTACCATCTCTATGCTGACGACACCCAACTCTATTATAAGATTAAAACTCATGCTGACATCCTTCAACTCAACAACACTCATCAAGATCCAATCCTGGCTCCACAGTAACCACCTCAAACTCAACCCTAAAAAAACTGAAATCATTCTTTTTTTCCCCTAAAAATAACCAGCTCCCCATTCAGAAGTGGATCTCTGACCTTAACGCCCTCAACTGCTCCTTATCTTTGTCCTCCTCAGTCAAATCACTAGGGATCTCCCTGGACAACCTCCTAACCCTCAAAGTACACCTCAATAATTCTGCCAAAGGAGCCATCTTCACTCTCCGCCACCTTAAGAAAATCAAGCCCTTCATCCCGATCGATTTCAAACTAGCCGTCCAATCCCTTGTTCTTTCTCGCATCGACTATGGCAATGCCATTCTCACCGGAATTCCCAAGATCCACCTAGCACCTCTTAAATCTGTGCTTAACCTTGCAGCTAGGCTTACCTCAGACTGCAAGCGATTCGACCACATCCCCTGCCCTTAAAACTCTTAAATGGCTCCCCATTGAAGGTAGATCCATTTACAAAACGGCCTGCATTGCACACAAAATTCTCCATCAGAATACACCGACCTACCTCGCTAGCAAACTCACTAAAGCCGGTTGCTCCCGCTCCTTGAAGTACTAACACCCTCCTTCTTATCCCCCCTCCCCTTCTAAAAAAGAAAACCACCCAGTCTAGATCCTTTTCTGGCAACACTCCTTGCATTTGGAATGCCCTTCCAACTGACCTTCGCTGCAACCCTTCCTACTCTTGTTTAAAAAAAGAACTCAAACTACATCTCCTCAAATACTGGGGACCCTAATCCATATCTGTTCTCTTCCACTGGCTACATCTGTCCGACCCTAGGTGCATTCGCCCTCCCTTGTTTTTAGCCTTACTCGCCCTTTCTCCTCGTCACTTCCCCCTCCGTTTACCACCTTCACTCCTCCTTGCTCCCCCCCCCTTCCCTTGTCCACCCTCAGCCCGCATCCCCTTCAACCCCCTCCCATTTCTGCCCCTCCCGCTTCTCTTCCTTACCATCCTAACGGACCACTAACCTTCCTATCCTGACCCTGCAATTTTCTGCTTTTTTTTCCAATTTGTGCCTTGTGATATGTTTGATTTATCACATCTTACACATTTTGTTGTGCTTATTTCCCATATTTATCTTTTTGAAATCTGTCAGACGGATACTTTTATGTTTATTTACATTGATGCTATGTATGTCCCCAGTTTTATTGACCTTTCTTGTCTCTAAAATGTAAAGCGCTCTGATACCCCCGGGTCCAGCCAGCGCTATATAAAACCTCTAAAATAAATAAGTTTACAGTGGGGCAGATGACTAAAAGTTTCTGTCTGCTGGATTGCAGTGTCTTGAAACTGTCTAGGGCATATGCTGAAGATACCAAGTGCTCTTGGTGAGGTACCGACATGATCCTATTTTTCATGACTTCAAAGCACCAGTGGAATAAAAGTATTTCCATATTCATCCTTGAATGTCAATAAATATTGCATTTTATCGGCCTGTTGGGAGTGGATTTGGAATGTCTCACAGTCTTAGTCAAGAGTTGTTCTAATGCCACACCTGGGGGTTTGTTCAGGGAATTCCAGGGGATGTTGTCACTAAGGCCTGTAAGGTGGGTAGACCAGTGGTAAAAACCCCACTGTTCCTTCTCCAAAATGTGGCTCTAGGTTTGGCGCCCAGTGTTTCAATCAATACCCATTGCATGTCATTAGTGGTATGTCCGGCCTCTAGGGAGTGGTTGGCCATTTGTGTCATGTTTCTTTTACATCGAGTGTGTAGGGTCTGCTTTCCTATGGTCACCCGCTTTTTGCTTCACTGGTTTTTTACTTTAATGTGGCTGTGGGCCTGTTAATCAGACCCACAGCCCAGCTGTTCTCTCTAAATTCATACCATGTACTTTAGGTACATCACTAATTGGGAATTTGGTCACTCTTGTGAGTCCCTGTACAGTGTACCATAGGTACCCAGGGCATAGGTGCACCCAAGGCCTACCAGAGGCTGCAGCATGTCCTTTGCCACCCCCGGCTGGCCATCCAAACTGACACAACTGGCTGATCATTCAGCTGGGTTAAGGTCGTGTAATCACCCCTTGCTTAGGTATAGTATTCATATACCTACCATTATATATAGACAAATATACCTATAAGTCACTCCTATGGCAGGCCTTAATCCTGAAGGCAGAGTGCTTGGTTTTATGTGAGATGAGGCTCTAGCATGAGCTGAGCCTGTCTGCAGCTTTCGGAACAATATCCTTATAGCTGTTCTGATACAGCCATGCCATATACTCTTAAGTGCATTATAATCCTCGTGGTTATTGTTAACTTTGGTTTGGCTTTATCAAAACGTGTTGTGTAAGGTGCCATACGCTTTGGAATACTACCCCCTCGCCAGTTCTGGCGACAGGGGTAGCATTCCACTCTTCTAGAGGGAGAAGACATGGTCCTGTTAATCCCGGTTAAAGTTAACCAGAGCCTCAGCATCACAAACTGGATGCTGCTGCCACAGACACAAGTCTGACCTCCTGCTGCTGGGAGTCCTTCCAGCGAGGGAGGCTTGGACAATAGGTTTCCTGTCTTGGGAGGTGCTAGCACCACCCCAGACAGGCCATAGTGTATTGGGGCAGGGAGGGCTGAATGAAATGAGACACTGCCTGGGGGCACACAAGGTGTCCCATGCATAGCCCAGTTCAAACCAGTTGTTGGGGCACTCCAGCCCCAGCGTGAAACTGGACAAAGGGAAAGGGGTGTAACCACCCCTTCCCTGGTCCCACCTATAGGAGGGACCTAGCAGGTAATACAGCCCCTCAGATTAGTATATAGGTAGGGGCTGAGTCTAGAGACTTTAGATTTATCCTGAACTGAAACGAAACTCTGGACCTTCGACGATCTACTTCACAGAAGACGACTGAAGAATCTCCCTTGTGGTCAAGGAGTGACCACCCTGTGCAAACGGGCACCATCCAGTGATCAGCAGTTTACTTTGTTGACGCTCCTGCTGGAGCCTGAGCTCGGAGTCCCATGAGAGCCAGACTTCCATGACCCTGATCCACAGTCCCTGTCAAGCTGAGACCTGTGGAGGCGACGAGACGTGGGACCGGCCATCTTGAAAAGCCTGCTCTTTGCTACTTGTGCAGCTTCTGAGGCACCATCGAAGTTGTGCATAGGGGATTGAGAAGCCCCAGCCCTGAGCATCATCTGCACTGAAGATCCGCCTTCCACACTCCACGAGTTCTGCGTGGGGCCCTTCTGCATTTTCCTGCTCGACGTCTGGTTACTTGTCCATTGGCTAGTGGCCTCTGTGACGACGAACCTTTGAATCTACACCGCCTGCCTGGTTGCTCCAGGTGGGACCCTGCTTCCCTGCAAAGGAGAATCCCCATAGACCTTGCTGGTCTAATCCTAAACGAATATTCGATTCCTGAGTGGGTTGCATTTGCCAAGGCCTGTTGACTCTAATCCGGAAGCCGACGCCGCCAACAGCGAGATCCTTCGTGGGACAGTCCGTATCCAGCTCCTGGTCGTTGTCGACGCCTCCTGGTCCACGTGGCTGCAGAGTCAAGCTTCACGACATCGCCTGGTTCCTTCCTGGTCACTGACTAGTGACCCAGACTCTGTCCCCTCTGATTTCAGGTATTCTTTATCCTCGATCCGCCCTTGGATCCAACCGGACACTTCTCTCCTGGTCGCCTGCAGCATCTTTCTCCAAGGCTCCATAGGATTCAGCGACGAAACCCGACACACTTTGGACACCTATGCACCCGCTTCCTGTGGGTGAGGTAACGCGAGTACTCCGGTGCTCCTGTGGGTATTAACTATCCTAGTTTTCAGTGGCTTTCTCCTAGTCCATCCGGAAGTGACCTAAAAGAACTTGTTTCCATTTCTTTCGTTCCCATTGTAACTCTATGGTAACTCGCGTGTGTGAATAGACACTGCACACGCATCCCGTGGGCCTCCTGCTCCCTAACTCTTGTTAGTACAGCATAGCCCCAGCGATTCCTTAGGCCCTAGGCCTATCTTTTGTTAGTGGCGTGGTTCTTATACCACTATTTTAGTATATAGTTTTACGTGCCCCTAGGGCCCTACTGTATATTGTGCAACTTATTGTATGATAATTGAGTAACTTGTTATATGCTTTAGCCTCTGACCTCATAAAGAGTTCAGAGGGGTTGTTATTATAGTTTCAAGCTTAAATACTTTATTCGACAACACTGTCATAAAAGCATATTTCCCTAAGCTATAACAATAAATACTATTCTAAGATTTAGAAACAAGATAAAATGCAAATTAAACCGTTCATGATATATAGTGCTGACGAATAGTTCAGTTCATAAAAAATCCAGCATATAAAATCCAAGTCACAGCATAGAGCCTTGCATGCATATGTAGTTATATTTACAATTTTAAAGTGCGCGTGCGTATTAGCCAGGCTCACCCCATGTATTTGGCCACAGCGATAGCAAGATACGGGGCACAGTTAGATCTTAATATTCTCAATGCCTCTGAGCAATTCCTAGTCCCTAAGTTCCTGCATACCGGCTTTAGCCATCTACTTCTTGGGGCAGCATATAATGGGCAAACAAACAAAAAATGTGGGATGTCTTCTACATGTACTTTATAATGAAAACAGGTATTCACATTACCAGACGACCATTTGACAGTAAAAGCATTAAGGGGTAAGGAGCCAATTCTAAACTGGAAATATAACTTCCTATCTAGGGGTTTGGAAATCAAATCCCAATACTGTTCGTATTTGGATATGGGTTTAAAATCCAGGAACTGGGATGTCAGCATCGATGGTTGGTTAGAAATCAATGCCGTGTTAAATATCATGTCCCAGTACATTTTTTCCAAACATGTCTTGGAAGGAAAAACCTGTGGATCTACTGCTGTCCACAGGTGATCTAGGTGCAGTTTTTGAAGCAAGGTTCTTACTTCATTGAGCCATAATATCTTATGAAAACAATCGGAGCTTACAACATCCATTAGAGCAGCTGCATAATGATTCAGTTCGGGAGTAGTTTTTACGCGTCTCCAATATAGGAGGGGACGCAATCTTATCATGTCCTCTATCTTTTTTCTCCCGAGGTCATATTGTAGCGGGATCGTGGGTGTGCTCTGGGGTGCACCAATCATTCGTCGAAGAAACTTATTTTCTGCGACGACTAGTGGGCTCAGGTTTGAGAAGCCCCATAACTCAGACCCATACAAACAAGCTCCCAAAACTTTCATGCTGTAAATCTCCATAACTGGCTGAATAGGTTTTGTGAATGAAGATTTGTATTTTAGCGCTATTGAACCTGTCAATTGGTTAAACTTTAGCACCACATTATCCATATGAGATTTCCAGTTCATGTTTGACTGTAATAAAATGCCTAGATAGGTAAAAGCATTCACTTCTTCCAGTACAGAGCCATTAAAATACATTTTCCCCTTGAATTTCTTAACCGGGCATAAGTTCATGAACTTTGTCTTTGATGTATTTAGTTCTAAGCCCCGGTTCCGGCAGAAGTCACCAAAAGCGTTTAGTGTCTTTTGTAATCCACTGGGGGTCCGCGAGACCAGCAGGGTATCATCGGCAAACATCAATACTGGTACTCGCTCCCCACCTAGTATTGGAGCATCTGTCATGGATTGTTTCAAGAAATCAACTATACCATTAATATACAGTGAGAATAAGGTGGGGGCCAGGACACAGCCTTGCCTTACCCCCCGCTCTACCGGGAAGGATTCTGTGACATCTCCCTGGGCACCCCACCTGATCCGGGCATAGTTGTCTTCGTGCAATCTCACAAGCAGGGTCAGCATTTCTGGGCTTATTCCAAGTTCCCTCAGTACAATCCAAAGTTTGTGTCGGGGTACTAAGTCAAACGCTGACTTCAAGTCCACAAAGACAGCGTATAATGGCCCGTTTGTCAGGGTTACATTTTTCCAGAACATTGTCAAAAAGTGGAATACCTGATCGACAGAGCTAGTTAGGGGGCGGAAGCCTGCTTGGTACGGGGAGAGGATGTCCTTGTCATCAATCCAGGCTTGTATTTTGTTTTGTAACATCCTGCGCATCAGTTTTTGCGCAGCATCGATAAGGCTGATGGGCCTGTAGTTGCTTGGTAAAGCCTTGTCCCCTTTTTTAAAAACCGGTATTATCTCCGCGCCCTTCCATGTTGCTGGGATCGTTGCACCTTGTGCGATTGCGTTAGCAAGCCATACAAAATATTTACACCAGTTAGTCCTGTCGGCTAAAAACACATCCGCTGGTATTCCGTCAATGCCTGGCGCCCTACCTCTGGTTACTCCATCCATAGCCACTTGTGCATCTTTCAATGTGAATAGGGCTTGGGTGTATAATACCCTTTGCAGGGGGGTTTCAGTTGGGGGAGGTAAATTGTCTGCGTATTGCGGTTTGAAGAATTCCACCCAGTCATTCTTCGCTACATGGTTTTTTGGGCAATCAGCATTTCCCCCTTTACCCCACTTTAATATAGCCCAAAACTCCTTCTGTTGCTTAGCAGCACAAGCTTTCTTCAAATCTAGCCATGTGTTCTCATCCCACAATCTTTTTGCCCTATTTTGTGCTTTTCTATAATCATTCCTGGCTTTTAATACATCAGTTTTTGTCCTCAGTGCTATGCTGAGTTTCTGTCGCGCTTCTCTACACGAGTTGTCATACCATGCTCCTTTTGTTAGTATTCTAGAACCTTTCTTCTGTTTAGTTTTTTTGAAGAATAACTTCTGAATATTAGCGAACAGCTTTTGCTGTGACTCTTCAATCAATTTGTTAAAATTCATCTAGTTGGTAAGAGATTGTAATCTAGAAACCTCTACATTAACTATTTCCTCTAAGACCTGCATGTCCCCTATATTATCCATCAATGTTGCCCATTTAATATGACGAAGATTATTAGATGAAACAACATCTGTTGCAACATCTTTTTTCTGGTTAGATGTGTTTTCGCCTGATACCAGATTGATGAGGATGTAATGAGGTTTTTGTCCAGTGTCATATGCTGACGATACCCAGCTGCTCTTTCCCTTTGACCACCTAACTCCAGAGGTATTACATTCTTTCTCTGAGGGGATGAGAGCAGTTTCCCAATGGATGTCTTTGAACATGTTGCAGTGCAATGTTTCGAAGACAGAGGTTATGCTCTTCGGTGAGGCTAAGATCTGCTGGGCTCCTGACTGGTGGCCTTTAGATCTAGGCCCAGTCCCTGAGCCTAAGCAGATAGTCAAGAACCTAGGGGTCCGTCTGGAACAAGAACTCAGCCTGAAGCAGCATGTTACCAACCTTGTTGGGTCTTGTTTTCGGACCATAGGATTGCTGCGCAGAGTTTTTCCACTGCTTCCAGACACCATTAGAAAGACCCTGGTCCAGGCGCTGGTTATCAGTCGTCTCGACTACTGTAATGGCCTCTTGTTGTCAGCTAATGAGGAGGATCTGGACAGGTTACAGGTCGTGCAGAACACTGCAGCTAGGCTGGTTGTAAATGCCCCTCCCAGAACACCATCAAAACCACTTCTTGCCAGGCTTCATTGGCTTTCCATCCGTCAGAGAGTCCTCTTTAAGATCTGTTGTACGGTACACAAAGGACTTCATGGTTTGGGTCCCTCTTATCTGGCAGACAAGTTTGTGCCGTATGTCCCTTCCCGTGCTCTACGGTCCAGTGATCAATTGCTTCTTACGTTTCCTAGGATCAAGCGGGCAAGGCAAGGGGGTAAGGCTCTGTCGGTAAGGGGACCGAAGATATGGAATGGCCTCCCTCTCCAGCTTAGGCAGCTTGAAAATCATCTGGCCTTCAGGAAAAAGCTGAAGACGTTCTTGTTCCAGGCCTAACCATACAGTTTTAGAACTAGATTGCAGTCATGTAACTCGATCTCCTGCAGGTTCGGCAGTCATATAGCGCGGAGATACTCCCCTGGGAGTTTATTCTAGCGCTCTACAAACACGCAAAATAAAATAAATAAATAATCTATCCTACTGCTAGACCTCCCGTTATCAAAGGTATGTTTACCCTGGAGGTCCGAGGGGGTACGACCATTTACTGCCCTCAGGCCTCTGGACAGGCATAAGCTCTTAACCTGTATAGCTACTTCTGTCCACTTCTTTACCTATGGTAGGTCTAATTGCGGAATGCCCCATTTAGAGTCTTCTTCTTGGGTCAGATCATTATCCTTACAACCTAGCGGTTCAAATGTTGTATTCAGATCTCCCCCCACACAGATAGAATAATTTGCGGGTAGGATCTCTAAGTCGTTGTCTAATGCACCTATCACATCAGAGGCAACGCCTCCTTGCATTCCCCTGGCATAAATGTTATACAGAGCCATGTTTTGGTCTTCCGGCGTAGTGAGCACTAATGAAAGTAGATCACTATTATTAATGGGTCTCTTTTTGATGGTGCATTGTAAGGATTGTCGTACCCAAATAATTAAACCCCCAGAGGGCCGTCCCTTAATGTTCTTTTTCGCAGGTATATGATAATTTAAATACCCCTGGCGAAAGACTGGTGCCACTGCCCAGGTTTCTTGCATCATAATGATATCATAGCTATCTATGAACTCGCACCATTCCGGGGTCTCCAATTTATGATGGATATCTGCTATGTTCCAGGAGATGAATTTAGTACTACCTTCTGTCTGAGCAATGCCCCTTTGTAGCAAAGGACATTGGCTAAGAGGAGACAGAAGGTGTATAGGATTAATTTCCACCTCCTGTGTGTAAGTGCGGGAATTTAGCGAGATTAGCTCAGCTATGCTAAGGGTGTCTTCCCTGTGGATGGATTTAATTCTCTCGCTGCAGTTTAGTTCGGTGTTATTTAAAATACAATATTTTCCCTCATAGGATTCAATAGCCTTGTTGTTATTATAATAAATACATATATATTTTATATATAACCTGTGTGTGGTCCTTTCATTTGGTATTCAAGGGGTTACATATGGTAAAACAGCTGGCTTCACATGCTCTCTGACGTTTCAGCCTAAGACTGCTTTGTCCATGCTACCACTAGGATAGCTGGTCTATAAGGTTGACTTTACAACCATCACCATAAGGGTTGTTTGGACTGATACAGGGTGCCCACTAGAATAGTGGACATCACATATCAGGCTAACTTCACAGAGTGGTGCTACGATGCTCACATATGCAGGTCTAGTTTTTGCAGCTGGTCATGCGAATGCAAGTCCACAAGGGCACAGTGGCATTCACGGGTTTACAGTTTGTATTTTGAATATACCATATCTTGCCAGGTTCCAAATCCAGGCTTTTGATGGAGTCTTAAGTGGCACACTGCAATTCCCACATGGGAAGTGGTATTCAATATGGTGTTGGCTGGTCTGTCGGGCTGTGTGGGGTGCGTAGATACAAGAGTCTATACCAAGCACCCATCCATGCTCTACTACCACACGAGATACTTCTGCCATTCATAGAAATTACTTACCATTTCTTCTACGTTCCTCAGTAGGTTGACACGCTCTTTGTAGTAGTATTTGCCCCCACTCAGTGACCCTGCACTTTATGCTCTAAAGATGACCTATTTGCGCTCATTTAAGCTGCTGATAAAACCTTAACCTGGTTTCCAAGTACGGAGCTTGTTTACCAAAGCTCATGAGTCTACAAGGCACACTGTACACATGTGCGTTTGACGCCTCGCCGTCCTAGTCTTTTTTTTGCCAACGTGTCTCAGGCTCCTAACATGTATGCGATGTTTACACTCCTGCTACTGGCCTGCTTCTGTATTTGTACCCGGTTTGTGGAAGGGGCTAGTAACATTAAAGACCGCGAGGAGACTGAAATAGGTGTTGCCGGCAGGTGTTGCATGTTGAACTAGGACCTTTCTATTTTCGCAAAGGCGTGCTCATATATACATGCGGAGCCATATCGCCTGTACACTTGACTGCCCAAGCCTATATCTGCTAACATATACTTTCACTCTCGCCCCTAGTGTTTGACTACAGATAGGCTCCCCTCCTGGACCCCAACCGCTACTAGTAACGCGTAGCTAGTGTAAGGTCTTTTTTTAATTCTGTATTTTCCATGCATTCAATTTTTTTACACCAATCCGCCATGGTTTTTGCATGACCTCCATTAAGTATGAGTCTGCGCCCACATCTGCACCGTTGCCCTGAACTTATAATAGGCGAAAGGCATATATGGCACACCACAGGGCCCCACCACTTTACTTTTGTTGTTTTAATAATGTACAAGCATGCTGTAAGCATGCCACAAGCAGTATGACTGATGCATGATAAGGGAGCACACTATACCTGAACAGCATGCATTTGATTGACTCCCTTCTCTGACCACTTACCTGAGACCACCACAGTGGCACACAAATACTGTAATGAAGATTGCATTTTATGTTGCACTTCGTCATCTACCCTATCTCTCATCCTATACATCCACTCATTTATCCCAAACCCCATACCACTACTACGATCCCCAAAATAACCCTTTGTAGACTCTCTCCTGCTCTACCTCTCCTTGCATCATCTGACACCTTTTTACTATACTGATCCCCTAAAACAAACTTTCTAAACTCTTCCCTCTGACTCCTCCCCTCCCAAACTCTTTTTTACTCCTCCAAAAGCCTCCTCCTACTGTTGAGACCTAAAACAAAATCCTTCACTTTTATCGCTCCACTATCCTTTTCAATCAAAATTAACAGGCTAACATGTTCACTTCTCAAATTCCATATTCAACTATACTAATTAACCACTAATATTTTATTGTGTTCCGGAGTAGTGTGCTACTCGCCAATAAAGTCTCCACCCCATCTGGGTTACAAGCGCTATATATTTGCAAACCTCTTTCCACCTCTCCCTAACCCTTCTCAATCCAAATAACTGACTAACATATCCACCACTGCAATTTTTTTCATGTTTCACCATACTAATTCAACACCAATTCTGTTGGGTGCCAGAGTAGCGTGCTACTTGCGCTTCAAAACCCCATCAGGGGTAGCAAGCACTATATAAATACAAACCTTTCTTCTATCCTGCCACCTACCTTTCTCTACCCAAATAACTGAATAACATATCCACTAAAATTACTTCATATTTTACTATACTAATTTTCAACACTAATCCTTTATGGGTTCCGGAGTTGTGTGCGACTCGGCAGAAAAGCGCGTTAACACTCATCAGGGGTAACAAGTGCTATATGAATGCAAACTTATCTTCCCCTTTTATCCCTCCGCTATCCTCCTCACTCCAAATAACTGACTAATATCCACCACTGAAATTACTTCACAATTTCACCATATTAATTCATCACTAATCCTTTATGGCCTTCCTGAATAGCGTGCGTCAACACCCCATATGGGGTAACCAGCGCTATGTAAATAGAAACCTTTTTCCTACTCTCCTTCTGCTATCATTCCAAATCTAAATAACTGACTAGCCTATCCACCACTTAAAATGTACTTGCATGTTTCACTATACTAATTCAACCCTAATCCTCTATGGGTCCTGGAGTAGCATGCTACTCGCCGAAAAAGCGCTTTGATGCCCCGTCAGGGGTAGTAAGCGCTATATAAATGCAATTACAATACAATCTGTTTTGTCTCCTTGTCTTTCTCTTCCTACAGGTTTTTTTAATCAGTGGGCCCGTAAGTATACAGACAGCACTCGCATCACACCCTACCCTAGTGTGTGTTGCAAATAACTATACATGTGGCTTATTTTTTCGCACCCTCACTTCACTCACCTGGTCCTGACGGAAGCCCCCCAATTTTTATGGGGCTGAAACATGTAGACCTAGCATTGTGACAACAAGGAGCATTTTTCTCCGAGGTTGCCCTCCTTCTAGTTTTAACCTTATCCTGGGCCGCTAAAAATAAAGTATGTTTAGTAAGGACTCCTAGAGAATTTTAATCCACACAACTCCCCTCATATTTACACAAACAGCTCCGCTGTAATCTGGCGTCGTAGCACAACTGGGTGGCATTCGGCTACCCAGTTGGGACCCCAATGTTGAAGCATGCCACCAACTAGGTTGGTGGGTGAGGGGCTTTTAATAAACCTAATGGTTTTCTGGCACTCATTAAAATACAAATGAGTCACTTTTGCGAGTGGGTCTGTCCACTTCGTTTATACTTTACCTCTGTGGATAGGGACGTACCCTGACATAATCCTTGATCTCTCCTTTTGTTTACCCATAACCATTATAATAACCATGAACGTTCAGGCATGCCACTGACTGCATGTTGGATTTTCCATTATTTGCCCTAGGTATAGAGCCTATATGTTGAACTTGTACCAAAGTTTTAGGAAGGACAAGTGTCTTAGACTTGGTCAGACTGAAACCCAGTGTAAACTAGGATTGATAATGCTGCTGGCTTTACTGCACAGGCACATTCTTTCCCTGGACTCCATTGATTTCACCCTCTTCCTGTACCCAATTAGTGTTTTATTTTACTTTTCCAGTACAGCACTGCCGTTTCGCATGAACTAATAGCTAATATTTCACATGACTTCATAAACCTTGCCATACTCCTGAGGAAGAACTACTTGAATACCTTGTGTAGGAAAGTAGATCTGCTTTCATGGTTACCCCAACTATTTTCTAGTCATTCTGCTTTCTGACTAGGATCCTGCTAATCAGTACCCCAGTCACTGTACTCTCTCTAAATTGGACTATGGTAAGTACTTTAGTAACTTCCTAATTGGCTACCGGTGTACCCTTCTAAGTCCCTAGTATAGGTACCCTGGTAGACCAGGGACTCCCATCAGCTGCAGTATGTATTATGTCACCCATGTGAGACCACTCAAACTTACTACAGGCCTGCCAATGCAGCCTGTGTGAGATGGTGCTAGCACCACTCACCATTGATGCTGCCTTATCTGGGGTCACTGCACTTAACATGTGAGTCACCCCTAAGGCAGGCCTTTCAATTCTGAAGGCAAGGTGCTTGGTTATAACTATGAGGGTGCTCAGCATGAGCAGGGGACCCCTTCAAACCCAGGAGTCTATTCTCCCGGCTTTCTGTGCCTTCAGCCATTTTATACATATAGTGAACACATAGTCAATTACGAGATGTCTAACTATATATTGGCTGCACTGAAACCAATCCTGTTTGGTATAAACATTTTGGAATCCTACTCCTACACTGATTTCAGTGTAGTAGGATCCCATGTACTGGCGGGCTCCCCAATGGAGCCCCCCTTTATTCCCAGTACCAGACTTTCAGGGTCTATCTAACAGCAAGTTAGTACTGCTGCCGATCACAGACCTTATTCGTCCCTCCTGCTGCTGAGCCGGGCTCGAGCAGCGCTAGGGGGAGAACAGGGTTCCTGTCCCAGGGATGTGTAACCACCTCCAAGACAGGACTTGGTGTATTGGGCTGGGGGGGTGCTTTCCAACGCCACCAGACTTCTTTGAAGGGCTCATTTTGTGCCCTCCCTCCATACTGCAGTTGAAACCAATTCAGGGAGCCTTTGGCTCCCGGCCTCGCTTAAAACTGGACAAAACTAGAGTATCCTCCTGTCTACCCCTGGGGTCTTCAATCTGAAGGCGCGACCCCCAGTGGGGCTGTGAAGTCCTGGGAAGTGGGTCATGCATTCCCCCGCTTCACTGTCCCTGCAATTCAAAACGTTTGCTTTTCTTTTGGAAAAAGACAGCAGTCCTGGGACTGCTTATGTAGATCGTTATCAGCTGCTCGTCTGAACCCAGTTAATCTGTAAGTGTAAAGGATTCCTGGGAGCGGTCCTGGCTTTACCTGCTCAAATCACTCCAAGGTTTGTGATGACAAAGATTTAACAGCTGGGCTGGTAAGTGCTTTTCTTTAATTTGAACTGCATTTACATAATACCCCTATAGGGGTTTGAAGGGACAGTTAAATAAAAAAATTAATTGCATTATACGCTCCTGTATTACTAAGAGTAAAACTATTTGCACATTTTGCAGCATTCTATCTTACACTGTATGTAATGCAAGTATAACACGCATTTACGATGCAACGGTCTCGCCTTTACAAAAGTTAGAGCGATTGGCATTGTAAATGACAATTGTTATTTGTGTTGGTTTTGAAAACAGATAAATAAATAGTGTTTGATTTGCTCAAACGCTCCGTCCATCATCCCCTTTTGTATCGCTTTGTTCGCCCTAAGTGTGGCAGGGTATGCTCAGACGTGAGTCCCTTGCTCACTTGGCCACTGGATTCAAGATAGCCTGGCTGATGAGGATTATGAATCCGAAACCGGTCCCAGGATGCTTGTTTCCGGTCCATGGAAGACATGGCTTGGCAGTTCGGGCTGGACTGTTCCCATGAGGCACAGGGTCAGACTGATTTGCATATAGCCATGTCTGAAATGAGGTGGCTGAGTGGGCTAAAGAATGGTGATGGATTAAACCCAGATCAGTTGACTGGGGGTGAGTGTTTGATTTGCTCAAACGCTCCGTCCATCATCCCCTTTTGTATCACTTTGTTCGCCCTAAGTGTGGCAGGGTATGCTCAGACGTGAGTCCCTTGCTCACTTGGCCACTGGATTCAAGATCGCCTGGCTGATGAGGATTATGAATCCGAAACCGGTCCCAGGATGCTTGTTTCCGGTCCATGGAAGACATGGCTTGGCAGATCGGGCTGGACTGTTCCCATGAGGCACAGGGTCAGACTGATTTGCATATAGCCATGTCTGAAATGGGGTGGCTGAGTGGGCTAAAGAATGGTGATGGATTAAACCCAGATCAGTTGACTGGGGGTGAGTGTTTGATTTGCTCAAACGCTCCGTCCATCATCCCCTTTTGTAACGCTTTGTTCGCCCTAAGTGTGGCAGGGTATGCTCAGACGTGAGTCCCTTGCTATCTTGGCCACTGGATTCCCTTTTGTATCGCTTTGTTGGTGCTAGGCAGCAATTTGTGCACCAACGCAAGTGAAAAGGACAGGAATGCACCTTATTTCAGAAATATGGTGCATTCCTTGCCTTTCACATTAGCATAGGACAGTGCAACAAGAAGACATGCGGCACTGCCTTACGCCAATTCCTCATAAATGAGACCCTTTGTTTTTAGCTCTTCCTTTGCTTACAACCCTATGCTCACAGACATTTGGTTTGCTAAGCACTGTTTAATATTATTCCCTACCATAAAAATTATTTGCTATGGGAATTTGGAACATTTATGGTTGTTAATAGTTGTCGATGAGGAGTACCAGGTTTCAGAAATGTTTAATCCGAAGGGGGTGCTTATGCCTAAAAAATGTATGACAAGGGGGTCTTGGCATCAAAGTTTGAAGACCTCTGGTTTAGCCCCTCCTTTCCCTAAGGTACTTATGGGCTTATCTGTGGTTGGTTCTTCCGATTCCTTTGTGGGACTAGATTCAGATCCGAAACCACTGCAACTGTCTGGGCACTTTGGACTTCGCTTTGGGAACTGAGACTGCATCAAGGAAGTCTGCTGCTCCTGGTCTTGTCGTCCTGCTAGACTTCTGCGTCTGTGCTCCATCCAGGTTCTTCTCCAGGCCTGTGCATCAAATACCTCTGAAGGAATCTCCCTCTGAGTGAGTCACTCCCCTGCATCTGTGGGCACCAAGGAAAATGACTAGTCTGCTGCTCCAGACATCCTCCGGACTTCAAAAGGGCCAGCAACACAGGTGGTGGTTCTGCAACTCCCTTGAGGCCTGCCCTGTCTTCTCAGTATGTTTGAAGCCAATATCCCTTGTCTGACCCACTGGAACAGCACCCTTGTGAACCATGTTGATTGCAGTTGCCAAGGGTTGTTGACCCCTCCAGAGATCTTCAGTCTCCAACATCTCTTCCTGCCAAGTACTTTGTCCTTACCACATCCTCTGCACTATGGGGCTGCATCTTTGAGCTGCTCGAGGTCCTCTTATGACTTCTGGGCCTTCGGCTTGTGGGTCCTCTGGCTCAGGGCATGCTCTGACTCCTCCACTTGGTGAGTCCCTTGGACCTTGCTGGTCTGGACAATGCACCACCTTGGTGCTCCCACCGGATACTGCCCCCCTCCCTCTCCCTGGTTCAATACTTCTGATGTGGGACAGTTCGTGGATGGCTTCTGGTCTTCCACGATTTCGCCTAGTCCTCACAGCTGTAGCAACTAGGTCACTGCCCCCTCTCCTGCATCGTCCTTCATTGGTCGTCCATGCCTCCTGGTCACTCCCGAGTGGCATAGACTGTCCCCTGTGCTTGCAGGAACTCTTCAAGAATCCACCTTTGATTCCACTGTACTCTTTCGCCTCCGCCAGCGGCATCTTCTATTGTGGGCTACAGCGATTTTCATTGTCACTTCACACCTATGCACCAATCTTCCCTGTTGTAGATATCCTGGTTCCTGGAGTATCCACGGGTGGGGTGACTCTCCAACCTTCCATCTTCTACAGGGTTTACATCTTCCACTGGGAAGGGTCCTTGAAAACTGCAACTGCGACCTCCCCATTGACTTGCATTGTGTACGTGGCTGTTTTTCCATTCTGCACTCTGCCTCCATGCAGTTCCTGGGTACTTATTGTGGGTGGATCCTTGGGTCCCTAGCTCTAAGTCTTCTTGGTCAAGTCTAGAGTTTGGTTGTGGTTCACATTTCACTTTATTAGTATATGGTTTGGTCTCCCCTGGACACCACTGTAATTTTGCTATTTGTCCGTTCATATTTTAAAATGTATATTGTTTATATATTTGGATAGGAGAGATACCAATGTGTTAGTGAGTATCTATATTAACAAATTATATAACTACAGTATTTGGTTCTCTTAACCTACAATACATGATTAGTTCTGTTAAACAAGCTCCTTTACAATCCTGGAGTAAGCCTAAAGGCTGCTCTCTACAGCTAACACTTGGTGAGCTTCTGTGGTTGTCCAAGACCACGAAAATCACCATAAGGGTGGATTAATGTAAAGTGCTTCACTTACATAAGTGGGCACCATATACTAAGCCGACCTCCAACACCTTATTTACTACTTTCTGGCAGAATGAGGTTCGCCCGGGGTTTAGCCGATAGAATATTGTCCTTGTGTAAAGTGTTGATGAAGTTCAAAACAGCTGTGTTTAGTGCAATAGTGTTTCTCACTGAGAACCCAATAGTATTGACTGAATATGGAACAACCAGGAACTCTAGGCACGCAGCGTAATGTGCTTCAAGAAATGCAGTTGCTTACCAGAAGGAAGCTGGCTACTACCCTGCGCTAAAGAGCCTCACTTGCGTTCAGAACTTTCTCATGTGTTTTTAGTACTTGAAACCATCTTTTAAGCCCAGGCAATGTCTTATGGCACATTGCCAATAAATGCAAAGGTGGGTGAAGCATTCTTTTTTTTGTTTTTGGGTGGAATCAAATGTGGAGTGAGAGCTACGTAGGGGCCTGTCCAGCTTATGATAGTTTGTTTGCAAGGTAGGCTGGTTTTTCCACATTGTTCTGTTTGTTATGCAGAGAGTTTTTAATATACTTCCTGCCTCAATTTGTAGCCATTTGAGTTTTTGGAATGTGGAAGTGATGTGATCATAGCATTGCTTCGTTAAAAGTGGATTTCTTAGGAATTCTGTGAGAAACCAGCTTTGTATATGGTGCACACTTATGTAAGTAGGTATCTTGCGCTAATCCAGACAACCCATATGGTGAGCAGTCTTAGACAACCTTAGAAAGCTCTCTAAGTGGTAGCTATGGAGAGCAGCCTTCAGGAACGGTGCCAAACAACGCCCTCTCAAGGCCGCCTGGTTCACCACAGAACTACAAGAAGCCAGACGCTTCTGTAGACGCTTAGAGAAAACCTGGAAAAAACAGAAAACCACAGAAGCATGGAATAACCACAGGATCGCCCTGAAGGAATACCACCAACACATAAAATACATCAAACTGACCTTCATAGGAGACCAGGTCCAGACCAAAGCCAAGGAACTATTCAACGTCCTACAGCAGTTCGCAAAACCCACCAGTGAAGCCATAGACGTCACAACTTCCCAGGAACTCTGTGACCAGCGCAGCTCCTACTGCCATCTGAAGATCAAGACCCTTTACGACAATTTCAGCAAACCAACACCGGACACCCCCACCGCCGCTGATAAACCGACCATTACGACCTGGGATCCCAGCACCATCGAGCACATTACAGCGACCATGAAGAAAACCCACTCAGGGGCCCCAACGGACCCATGCCCACCGCACATATTCCACAGGGCCGCCGCCAAAGCACCCGACTAGAACGGACCATCAACTCCTCCTTCATTGCCGGCATCTGCCCAGACAACTGGAAGCAAGCGGTGGTCAAACCCCTCCTACTGCCGATCCTACAGACCTGAAAAACGACCGTCCAATGTCTCTCCTCCCCTTCGCGGCCAAAGTCGCAGAGAGACTCGTAAACACTCAGCTGACCACCTTCATCGAAGAGAACTCCATCCTTGACGCCTCCCAGTCTGTATTCCGAAGCAACCACAGCACGGAGACCGCCCTCCTCGCTGCCACAAACGACATCCGTAGGCTACTCGACCAGGGACACACTGCGGCCCTCATCCTTGTAGACCTCTCCGCAGCCTTCGACACTGTCTCACATCGTACCCTCGCAGCCAGACTTCACAAAGCAGGGATACAAGGAACTGCCCTCAACTGGATCCAATCCTTCCTCTCCGGCAGAACCCAGAGGATCTGACTCCCTCCTTTCCTCTCCGAACTGACCGATATCAACTGCGGAGTACCCCAACGATCATCACTCAGCCCCATTCTCTTCAACATCTACATGCTCCCTCTCACCGCCATTGTTAGACAGCATGGGCTCTGCATTGTATCCTATGCCGACGGCACCCAGCTTATCCTCTCACTCACAAAGAATCCCGTAGACATCAGACTCTGATTCCAGGAAGGAATGAAGAACGGTACAAAAGGGGGTGGTGATGGACGGAGCATCTGAATCAATCAAACACTCACACCCAGTCAAAAGATCTGGGTTTAATCCATCACCGTTCTTTAGCCCACTCTGCCACCCCAGTTCAGACATGGCTATATGCAAATCAGTCTGACCCTGTGCCTCATGGGAACAGTCCAGCCCGAACTGCCAAGCCATGCCTTCCCTGGACCGGAAACAAGCTTCTGTAGTAGGGGATCTCTGTGTATAGTCATAATCTAGTGAATAGTCCCGCCCATGTGCGTGGACCCCGGAGCAATCAAAAATAATCTCTTAAAGTGTCGAAAAAATGCAGAACTGCACAGACACTTAAGAGAGAATTTAAAGACAGATAATGCAGCCTATAAAACAGGCTACACTGTCCAGTACTTCAACTAGAAATTCCACCACAAAATCCACAAAACAGCAAAGCCTGTACAGATTTCCCTTGCTTTAACAGCAAACACCCTCTGGAATGATAGAGAGGAGAACCTGGACAGACAAGCCCCATAGGCTGCCATTATGTGGCTCAGAATAGGATACTGTGCCTTTAAGAGAACCTTTCAGAACTTCACAGTATCCCAGAATGCACTGCAGGTCCCATTTACTTTCAGTTCTTTTTTCCGGCTCCTGCAAGCAGGACCCTGGAGCATTGAGCTCTCCCTTTTCAAGGGTTATTGGTGATTTGTCACTATTAATTTCGATTTTGAGTGCTTCTAAAGTACTTTAGTGCTGTTCTTCTTGGTTTTTGCTCCTTTTTGATGTCAAATATGCCTGCATTATTTGACAAATGCCCGGAGTGCTCCAGGAAGAAGGCAAAATCAGATTCCCATGAGGTGTGTATCCTCTGCCTTCCCTCTTCCCACATCCCAGAGGAGTGTGAGATTTGTCAAGGCTTCTCTGGCAGGACCCTGAAGGAAAGACAGAAGATCAGGCTTCAGGGCCTCGAGGAAAGAATGCTGAAGGCGCAAGGTGGGTCTGGAGGGGCTTATTCTGCCCATGCTGAGGCCTCTGGGGGGCTCCCCAGGGGCAGGAAGACCAGCAAACGCTCCCATTCTCCATCTGGGTCGGTTGCACTGACCACGACGTCGAGAGGGATGACTACGGTCTGTTCCCCGTCTCCCCAGGGCTCTGAGTCGAAGCAACGTCGACGGTCGACGTCGAGGGAGTTACACAGGCCGCCGTCGAAGTCTCCTTTGACGATTTCGTCGTCATCATTGTCGGCATCGACGTCGAGTGATCGACGTCGAAGGGCCCGGCGTCGGCGCTCGCCGTCGAAGCGACACCGCCGTTCGCCGTTGGCGAAGAGGAAACGATCGTCGTCGAGGGGACCCTCGTCGTCGAGTCCGCCGTCGAGGCACAAGAGGTCGTCGTCGAGACGCAAGAGGTCGTCGTCGAGACGGACGAGGTCGTCGTCGATACGGACGAGGTCGCCGTCGAGGCATGGAAGACGGTCGACTCCGAGGAAGGGGCGCTCGACGTCGAGGGGCCTGTGCTCGCCGTCTGGTCACCGCTCCTCGACGTCGAGGTAGCGTGGTGAGAGGCCTGATGCTGTGGGAGGCTCTCCACAGTCCAGATCTGGAAAGGAAGGCGGATCACCGGGATCGGTGTACTCCGAGGTGTATACTCCATCGCAGAAGCATGTTACGCCTCCGTTGCCGAGGGGTCTCCCTCCGAGGGCTCCGACCCCTCCTCCGTTGCCTCCTCTGCCTCCACCGCCTCCACCGATGCCTCGGCCTCAGGTGCCAGATAGGCCACCCCCGGTTCCGCCGAGGTCGGTCTCGTTGCCCAGGCTTCTGACCCCTCCCAAAGGGACTCCTAAGCCGCAGGCCCCGTCCAAACCCAGGACGCCCGCCCTGGGGAAACCGGCAGAGAGTCCCAGGCCTAGGAAATTGCGGTCACGCTCCGGACGGAGAGGAAGATCGAGGAGTCGGCACAGGTCCTCCACTAGATCCAGCAATCGCCATAGGAGGCGAGGATCCAGGTCCCGTACAGACTCCTCTAGGACTCGCTCATATTCACCGACCTTATCGGACTCCCCGGAGACAAGGGTGTCTCCGGTTGACGACATCAGCATGTTCCAGGAGGTTCTCCTGAGGGGGTCTACGAAATTGGGCATCACGGTGACGGCTCCTACACCTACGACATCCGTGATATTCGAGACACTTCACAAGAAGCATCTGTCTCGCCCTCTGCTGCCATTGGTGCCAGGGCTGGTCGAACCTGCGGAGGAGCTGTTCCTTACGCCTGCGGTGGTGAAGGCCGCTCCCTCCCGACTTCTGAAGAAGTACAGAGCACCGGATTCGGACCCGGCCTTCCTGCGGATGGACCCAGTACCCAACTCCGTGATAGTGACGGCGGCCAGGAAGTTACACTCTACCTCCCCGTCCTCCACCGTGCCGCCTGATAAAGAAAGCCGATTGATTCGGCTGGAAGGAAGGCTTGTGGAACGTCTTCCACGACCATGAAAGCCTCCAGCGATTCGGCATTGCTGGGGCGGTACGGCCGTGCCCTGTGGGACTCCCTAGAACAGTTCACGGACCTTCTGCCACGAGACAAGAGGGAGGACTTCCTAGAAATACTTAAGGAAGGGATGCTGGTTTCAAACCAGGTCATCAGCGCCGCTGTGGATATCTCGCTGTTGGCGGCCCATGGTTACTGTCACGGGATCAATCAGCGCCGCCATGCTTGGCTCAGGCTTACGTCACTCAAGCCGGAGGCACAGCAGCGGGTGGCTAATCTGCCCTTTTCCGGAGAAACACTGTTCGGAAAACATGCCGATGATGAGATGGCCCGCATGAAGGCGGAGGCGGAGACCCTGACGGCTGTGGGCTTGGAGAAGCCCAAAGAAAAGAAGTCCTTCCGCCCGTTCCAGAGACGGTTCGGTGCACAGGGAAAAGGACGAGGACAGTCTTCGGGACAGCAGCAGCAGCAACAACAGCAGCAGTTCTGGAGACCCTTCCAGAAGCGCCAGAAGGGTAGAGGTGGACAACAGTCCTCTACTGTGAACAAAGGCCCGGCCGGGTCTCGACCCTGAGCGGTTACTTCCCCTTCATCCGTTACCCGCTCCGGTGGGGGGAAGCGTTCAATTTTTTCTGGCAGAGTGGAGAAAAATTACTCAGGACAAGTGGATGCTGAATATTGTTTGCAATGGATACAGTCTTCGGTTCACCAGCCCTCCTCCATCGATTCCTCCGGTCAGCTCGCAGTATCAGCTGCGCGAGCTCCAGACGGAGGCCGATATCCTGTTAAGGAAAAGGGCGATAGAAGACGTACCTCTGTCTCAAAGAGGAAGAGGTCTGTACTCCCGGTTCTTTCTGGTCCGCAAGAAGGACAAGAACGAGTTCAGGCCCATTCTGGACTTGCGACAGGCAAACAAGTGGATTCGCAGAGAAAAGTTTCGCATGCTGTCGTTGCATCAGATTTATCCTCAGTTGCAACAGGGAGACTGGCTATGTGCAATAGACCTACAGGATGCGTACTTCCATGTGCCCATTGCACACAAACACAGGAAGTTCCTGCGATTTCAAGTCGGCACCAATCACTATCAATACACGGTACTTCCATTCGGGCTGAAGTCTGCGCCCAGGACTTTCTCGAAGTGCATGGCAGTGGTAGCCGCACACCTGCGGAACAACAGGGTATTTGTCTACCCGTACCTGGACGATTGGTTGATCAAGGCCTCCTCCTTCTCGGAAGCTCAGGCGCACTTCCAGAAGACGTGCGTTCTATTGAACAAGCTGGGGTTGCACATCAACATGTCCAAGTCTGTCCCGACTCCGGTCCAGTGCATTCAGTACTTGGGAGCCACCATCGATACGATGTCAGCAAGCGTGTCTCCTTCGGAGGAGCGACGATTATCACTCCTTCGGAAGGCTCAGGCTCTTATGACCACTCCATCTACGACAGTGAGGACGGTGTCTTCTCTACTGGGGCCGATGGCCTCTTGTATCTTCCTGACGCCACATGCGCGTCTGCACATGAGACCGCTGCAGGAGTGCTTGGAAGATCAGTGGGACCAGAGGAGAGGTTCTTGGGACGACAAGATACGACTGTCTCTGCATGCTCTTCAGTCTCTGAAGTGGTGGTGTTCAGCGGAGAATCTCCTCAGAGGGGTTCCCTTCCACAAGGACATTCCCACTCAGACTCTCGTGACGGATGCTTCTCTCCAGGGATGGGGAGCGCACTCCGGAGACTTACAGATTCAAGGGACGTGGTCCCCGACGGAGTCCACGTACCACATCAATTTCCTGGAACTCAGAGCTGTTCACTTGGCACTGAAGGCTTTTCACCCGTCCTTACAGACCAACTCTCTGCTTGTACAGACGGACAATACGACCACGATGTATTACCTCAACAAGCAGGGGGGCTCGAGATCACGCACCCTGTCGCAGGAGGCGCAGACGACCCGGCACTGGCTTCTGGCCCGAGGACTGACGATAACGGCCACCCATCTGCCAGGTGTGCAGAATGTTCAGGCAGACGCACTGAGCAGACTAATTCAGGAAAACCACGAATGGGTCATAAACGACGAAGTACTGGGAGAAGTCTTCGCAAGGTGGGGAACTCCAGACGTGGATCTGTTCGCCACCGCAGAAAACAGCAAATGCAGAGACTTCGCCTCCAGGTAGTATTACCAGCCAGGGACGCTGGGGAATGCAATATGGATCAACTGGTCGAACAACTTTCTGTACGCTTTTCCACCCATTCCCCTGATTCCAACGGTTCTCATCAAGCTGTCCCAGTCCAGGGCGCGGATGATTCTGATTGCCCCGGAATGGCCCAGACAGTGGTGGTTCACGGACCTGCTTCACCGGTCTCTCCTCCCTCACATACGGCTGCCGTGCAGGCCGGACCTTCTCACGAAGTTCGGGGGGCGGATGTTGCACCCCAACCTCTCGTCTTTGAGTTTGGCGGCATGGCTCCTGAGATAGTGCAATATGGCCATCTGAATCTCCCGGAAGATTACGTGGACATACTGAAGGAGGCTAAGCAACCTTCCACTAGAACTTCTTATGCTTACAAGTGGAAGAGGTTTTGCATCTGGTGCAAGTCCAAGAACTATGACCCTACGACATGCAAGGAGAATGTCATCCTTCCATATCTACTACATTTGGCGCAGTCTGGCCTTAATGTCCATTCCATTAAGGTTCATCTGGCTGCTTTGACTGCCTACAGGAAATGCCCTTCACAGACTTCCTTCTTCCAGATCCCTGTGATCAAAGATTTTCTGGAAGGCTTGAAGAAAGTATTCCCTCCTGTCAGGCTTCCCTCGCCTTCATGGGAATTGAATGTGGTGCTGTCCAGATTGATGAATGAGCCTTTTGAACCTATTCATAAGGCTTCATTGCAGCACCTGTCCTGGAAGGCTGCGTTCCTCGTGGCCATTACATCGGCCCGCAGGGTGAGTGAAATTCAGGCGTTGTGTTGCCAAGAACCTTGTACTGTATTTCATGCTGCTAAGGTTGTTATGCGTACTCACCCTAAATTTCTTCCCAAGGTTATTTCTGATTTTCATGTCAACCAGACTATAACTTTGCCTACGTTTTTTCAGAATCCTTCATCTCCAGCGGAAAGGTCTTTACATTCCCTGGATGTTAGGAGGGTGTTGAAATTTTATCTGGATAAAACCAAAGATATTCGTAGGTCAGACCAATTGTTTATCAATTATGGATCAGTCAGGACGGGTCTTGCTACCTCTAAACAGTCCATCTCGAGGTGGATTGTGTCCTGCATACAATTGTGTTACCAAAGGGCTAATAAGACCTTAGGGGGCAAACCTAAGGCTCATTCCACCAGGGGCAAAGCTGCCACGACGGCTTTGCTTCGTAATGTTCCCATTGCGGAAATCTGCAAGGCGGCCACTTGGAAGTCGGTCCATACCTTTGCTAAGCATTACTGCCTGGACACTGATGCCAGGGCAGACGCTCAGGTTGGGCAGGCTTCGATGCGAAATATGTTCGCACAATAGTGGTGTTATTTATCGTTTCTCCACCGCCGCTTTGGTGTGGGGATGGGCTTGCCATTCTATTCACTAGATTATGACTATACACAGAGATCCCCTACTACAGAAGGAATAGTTTCTGTCCTGTAACTCCAGTTCTGTAGTAGGGGTATCTCTGTTATAGTCATAAGCGCCCGCCCTCCTCCCCGGTGGAGAGAGATATTCATGTACAGAATGCTACAGGTCTGGCGTGTTACGCCTTCAAAAAGAACTGAAAGTAAATGGGACCTGCAGTGCATTCTGGGATACTGTGAAGTTCTGGAAGGTTCTCTTAAAGGCAAGGTATCCTATTCTGAGCCACATAATGGCAGCCCATGGGGCTTGTCTGTCCAGGTTCTCCTCTCTATCATTCCAGAGGGTGTTTGCTGTTAAAGCAAGGGAAATCTGTACAGGCTTTGCTGTTTGGTGGATTTTGTGGTGGAATTTCTAGTTGAAGTACTGGACAGTGTAGCCTGTTTTATAGGCTGCATTATCTGTCTTTAATTTCTCTCTTAAGTGTCTGTGCAGTTCTGCATTTTTTCGACACTTTAAGAGATTATTTTTGATTGCTCCGGGGTCCATGCACATGGGCGGGACTATTCACTAGATTATGACTATAACAGAGATACCCCTACTACAGAACTGGAGTTACAGGACAGAAACTACTCCTTCCGAGGACCGGTTTCTGGCATTCCAGCTGTCTTCAGCCCGGCTTGCTTGAATCCAGTGGCAAAGTGAGCAAGGGACTCACGTCTGAGCATACCGTGCCACACTTATGGCGGCCAAAAGCGGTACAAAAGGGGGTGGTGATGGACGGAGCATCTGAATCAATCAAACACTCATACCCAGTCAAAAGATCTGGGTTTAATCCATCACCGTTCTTTAGCCCACTCTGCCACCCCAGTTCAGACATGGCTATATGCAAATCAGTCTGACCCTGTGCCTCACGGGAACAGCCCAGCCCGAACTGCCAAGCCATGCCTTCCCTGGACCGGAAACAAGCTTCTGAGGACCGGTTTCTGGCATTCCAGCCGTCTTCAGCCCAGCTTGCTTGAATCCAGTGGCAAAGTGAGCAAGGGACTCACGTCTGAGCATACCCTGCCACACTTGTGGTAAATAAATAAATTACCGGTACTATTTTTCTATACATTAAAGGTAAAAGGATAGCTCAATAAATGAGAAGCAGAGTCCGTGGTATCTGAGTCATACGGGCTTTAATTAAGTGGCTCGAGCCAATGGACATCGGGTTCCATCACCTGCTAAGGTTCAGGAAGGGACAGACAATCTCTTATTAACGTCATACAGTATATATAGTAAAACAGTACAGTTGCATTGAATACAGTAGGCGTAACAAGTGACAAACGAAAGATAAGAACATATGGGCGTGAAAAGAAGGCGTGCACAGGGCGTACACGGAGGTGTGTGATGTAGACGTCACAGAAGTGTCATAAGTGGGTGGACACATGGAGGGGGCTTCATGGGCAGCTGGAACCTTTAACCTACTGGTGCGCACAAACGGGTCATGACGTGTAACTGGGGAGAGCTGGGGGCGCTGACTTCTAGCACTAGAAGAGGAGACTGTAGAGGAGACTGAAGTCTGGGATGTCAGAACGACCTGTACCTATAGCGTATCTGATGTCTTGTGTTTAAAGTACATGTTGCTTGATTCTAAAAGTCATCAGGGCAAAGGCTACTTGTCACTAAAGGCTAGTGCATGCATATAATTCTTCATGTATTACGTGAACTATGGATCTTCTATGGATACTAATTCAGGAAATCACTTGCATGGAGACAGGAAGACTAGACTGTAGATGGATATGTTTATGCAGTTCGTTAGCTAGGAATGTGAAGCCGGGGAGCTGAACAGATAACTGTGGGCATAACATATTCTTGGCAGGCAGGCCAGGCCGAGCCGGGCACCGCGCTGCTTGGCAGGAAGTAAGTGAAGGGTCAGGGATGCGGGCGGGGCTGCATCTCTCGGAGTGGTTCAGGAGGCTTGAGGCCTGGATCACGTGTCCGGGCCCTGCAGAGCCCTAGAAACGGGTGCAACTCGATGATTTAACGTGCACCATTAAAAGACATTGGCAACATAGGCCTAAAAGCCTAATTCATGTTGCTTTCAGGATGACTGAATAACTGACATACTAACGTTGGACGCAACTGTAAATGCGTCTTTATTATCGGCCATAGAGGGAAAATGCATAGCGATCATGCATATATATTACAAGTTGGGGAACACGTAGGGACACATGACAGGGCAAAATTCAATTTTCCTCATTCCCTCCTTGTTCCCTACGTTCCCTTCAGGAAACATCAATATTCATAAGACCATCTATCTGTTCATACAGCATCATTTGCTCGTCTTTTATCTTTTGGGAATGGGACTTAGGACGTGGAATACAAGATGTAGCGCACAAGCCGCAAATCGCTGGGCCACATTGTAAACAGAGACAACAACTGAATATGATCATTACTACTACTCCCAGGAAGGACAGTACTTTCCATCCCCAGGCAGATATTACACTCCAGAGCCAGCCGGACCAAGTCCAGGTGCCTGGATTCTGGTGTAGCTGATGGGCTATTTTATGAAGTCTAGTTATTGCTGAATACACGGACGGTGCGTTATTAGGAATGAAAACGCAACAACTAGATCCGATGACTCTACAAGCTCCGCCCCTATCGGCCAGTATGACGTCAAGAACAAGGCGGTTCTGAAGAACAACAAATCTCATAGCAGACTGTTCTTCTGTTAAGTTACCTAGAGCAGAAGTAGTCTCATTCACTACTGCTTCAAGGGTTCTGGTTAACCTGCGTATTAGTTTACTATTCTGGACAGGACCTATGAAGAAAAAGAAACCTTTATTGAAATCCGTATACTGTTCCAATGCGTATATAAGCGGTCTGACCACATATAAAATAGGAATGACGTGAGGCTTTGAAAGTAGACTTCCCACTGTCACTGTACTCGACCACAGTAGTACAATCACTGTGTCCTAGGTGTACTGAACCATTCTTTCTAACACATAATTCGCCTTTCACTGGTAGAAATGTTATAGAAGGCAAGTCTGGATTGGTCTCGGACTGAACATTCAAAACCATGAGGTTGGAGGAAAAATTACCTAGATCATATACTTCATTTTCTAGATCTAACCCTGTCCTATGGGAAAGACCGTCCTTGTCTGGGAAACAGGTTCTATTCAGAAGGGACTTATCGTCTAAAGATGACGTTAATGTAAACCATGCTCCACACGAACCATTGTGTGAAAACGGATAGGGAAAGAGTGGCAGAGCTCCCTTCACAGTCTGGAAAGGGGGGAGTCGACCACATACCCAGCAATTAGTGGCATTGCTGGTCTGGTGCGAATAGTGTAACATACGAATAAAAGTATTATTGCGCATTGCAAGTCGATAGGATAACTCGTGAGGTGGTAGTTCACTAAATGTGTGCTCTACAGTATCATTAGAGGAAAGGTGTACATGGGAACCAAGAGGAGGAAAGAATACGTGTAACAAACAACTTATACATGTGATCGTAAGACTCAGAAAAAACATAAACAATAACGTAACGATACATCTACTTCGGAGACTCTTACAATATTTCATTTTCTTGAAGTTTCGTCTATCTCTCTCACTATGGGGGTCTATCTCATACATGTCAGAAACCTGTCTAACCGCTTCACCCGAGGGGGACTTAAACAATTAAATGCTGTCTGACTTACTAGACCTTAATTTAAGTTTATACTCCTGCTGCGGAGTTTTCTCTAACAGGGAAAGTTTAGAGTCAGTATCGGGGCAGTCCTTGAAAAAAGTCTTTGGAAGCAGTCCATGAAAACGCTTGATGTGACTGGAATGGAGCCAGCCTTTTCTTCCTTCTAGCTTTACGGCGGTCCTTGTGGTCATCAGAACGAGTTTTGGCTCCTTCCAGCGGGGCTCCAGAGGGCTTGAGCGATCAAAATTTCGGACCAGAACGAGATCACCTGGAACGACCTCGTGCGGTTTCACCTGGGTGTTGTCCGGGAAGGCAGCCGCGACCTGTGAACGACAAGAGAGTAGTGCAGACATCAAGGAAGCTAGGTAATCTGTCAGCATGTTATTGTCAACATCTGTGATTTTACGAGGCATAGGTGTACGCCACATGTTCGGGGGACGACCGAAGACAACTTCGAACGGTGACAAACCAGATCTGGAGTGAGCGACCATTCGCATATAGAAGAGGGCAACCGGCAGGGCTACCATCCAATCTACACCTTTTTCGGCACAAACCTTCGCTAATCGTGTTTTCAGAGTTTGATTATGTCGTTCGACGAGGCCAGCTGCCTCGGGGTGTCGTACGCAGTGGAATTTCCACTGGTACCCTAACAGAAGTGATACCTGTTTCATGAGTTCGGACGAGAATGGCTGTCCGTTATCTGAATACACGACACGGGGTAAACCGTATCGAGGGAAAAACTCACGAACCAACTGCTTGGCAGTGGTCGCGGCAGTATAATCTGGGACTGGATATGCTTCTGTCCATCTGGACAAAGCGCAGACAACTACGAGGACATACTTGAATCCTCGACATCGATCCATCTGGATATAATCCATCTGGAGGACTTTAAAAGGGTGGTCAGGAGGATGGAATCCACCTTGTTCCACGGGAACACCTTTACCTGGATTGAACTGACAACAGATCATGCAGGTACGCACTTTCTGCTTCGCTGCTGCTCGTAAATGCTTGTTAAACCAGAGATTCTGGATGCTGTCTAACATGGCTTTTTCTCCTAAGTGTGCTGGACTGTGTGCTGTATTAATGATGGCTTGAACCATAGAGTCGGGGAGAAACCATGTGGCTTTTCCCTTTGTCAACCATCCCTGATTTGTCTGGACCCCTCCTTGTTCAGACCATTTCTTGATTTCGTCTGGAGTAGCGTGTGTCTGTATGTCTAGTACGTCTTGTGTAGGATCCTTGACTGTCATGCAAGTCGTCTGGACTGGAACGTCTGTCTTTGATGTGTCAGCTGGAATGTCTGGAGTCTGAGCTGTAAGCTTGGCTGTTCGATCTGCCAGGTCATTACCCTGGGAAATGGTGTCAGTGACTTTCGTATGTGCCTTGCACTTCATAATGGCTATAGTTGTAGGTAAATGTATTGCTTCTAACAGAGCTTGAATGAGGGGGCCATGCTGAATTTTGGCTCCATGAGAGGTCATAAAACCTCTTCCTTGCCAGAGGACTCCAAAGTCGTGAACGACTCCGAATGCATAACGTGAATCTGTATATATGTTTACTTTCAGGTTCTTGGCTCGTATGCAGGCTTGGGTCAGAGCGATGAGCTCTGCTGCTTGAGCAGACAGGGTGTCAATACGATGTGTTTCTATAACTTCAGTTTCAGTAGTCACTGCATATGCTGCTACTAACTCTCCTGTACTTGTTCTCATACATGAACCATCCACGTAAAGTGTCAGGTCTGGGTCAGGTAATGCAATGTCCGTCAAGTCTTGTCTTGGCTTCGTCATGGTGTTAATAACTTCCACACAGTCATGTGTGGCAGGATTTGAGGTAATCGAGGGTAGTAGTGTAGCAGGATTTAAAATGTTGCAGCGTCTGATTTCTATGTGTTGCTGAAACAGTGTCAGTTCATATCCTGTCAATCGTGCTATAGTCAAGTGCTGAGTCTGTGTACGGTTTAAAAGAACTTCCACGGAGTGTGGAACTTGTACTGTCAGGGGGTGTCCTAACACTATGGAATCACTTTGTCTGATAGCTAAAGCTGTGGCTGCAACTGATTTGAGGCATGCAGGCAAAGCCTGGGCTACTGGATCTAGTGTGCTAGAAAAATAAGCACAAGGCTTGTGTTGTCCTGCTTGATCTTGTGTGAGAACTGATAATGCTGTACCATCACGTTCAGTGACAAAAAGTGTAAAAGGTTTGCTGTAGTTTGGTGTCGCTAAAACAGGTGCTTGACATAAAGCTTTCTTTAATTCATTGAAAACAAGTGTATGTTCCTGGGTCCAAGGGAGGACAGTCGATGTCGCTGCCTCCTGTGTTGTCAACTGTATCAGTGGCTTGGCTAGATATGCGTACTGAGGGATCCATTGTCTGCAGTAAGAGGTGAGGCCGATAAAAGCTCGTACCTCCTTCTGTGTCTTGGGCTGTGGAAGATGTGCAATTAACTGGATACGGTCAGGTGTCAACTGTCTACCCCTCTTGGACAGCAAGTGTCCAAGGTATACCACTTGCTGGACACAGAATTGCAGTTTCGAAGGGGACACCTTGTGCCCCATTTCTGCCAGAAAATACAAGACTGTCAGTGATGCACGTTCGCAGTCACGTTCTGTACGGGCTGTGATCAATAGGTCATCCACATACTGGAGCAGGGCAGTGTCAGTTGGCATGTGAATACTGTCTAGTTGTCGTTTTAGTGCTTGACTGTAAATACTAGGACTTTCTGTGAACCCTTGAGGTGCACGTGTAAATTTATAGCTTCTTCCATTTAAACAGAATCCGAAAAGGAACTGGCTGTCTGGATGGATGGGGACACTAAAGAAGGCGTTCTTGAGATCAATAACAGTAAAGAACGCTGCTTCGGAATCAATGGCAGTCAATAGGGAAGAGATATCTGGAACCACTGGGTACTGGGGTATAATACATTTATTAAGTTCTCGAAGGTCAATCACTAGTCGATAAACTGGAGGTGCATTTGGGTCAGTACGTTTAAGAATCGGAATGATCGGGGAATTACATACATTGGAGTCAGTTTCTACAACCACTCCTTGAGCAATGAGCTCGTCAATAATTTTAGATAAGGCTGCAACAGCCTCAGGTGGCAATTTGTATTGTCGGATTCGTGGTAGTACAACTCCTTGTTTCAGAGTGACACGATATGGTGTAATGTGCATACAACCTACATCAGTTGGATCTTGCGCCCATAAATGCTGTGGTACATTCAGTAATCTTGGATCAAAATCTCTTAACACATAATGTCCTTTAAAATCACGTAAAAACAATCTCACTCCTTCCGGAGAACAACAAATCACTGCACCTAATTCTTTCAATGTTTTAATACCAAGTAAGTTTTCTGGACATGATTTCGTAAGTAACAAGTCTGTAGTTTGGGACAATGGACCAACTTCTAGGGAAACTGGTTTCGATATTTCATTAACAATAGGCTTTCCTGAAAATCCCAGGGAAACATTTCTAGAGCCTGAGAGAGGAGCCCCTGGAACCTCGTCATGACTGATGGTAGTCCTACTTGCCCCTGTATCAATCAGAAATTTTCTGTCTTTCCCTAATACCTGACTGTGTACATAGGGACCCTCTTGATCTACAGGAACCTCGATGAGAGGCAAGCCAACCTCCCTCTCTAGGCTGTTTCATGAATACTGCTGATATTCTGGATAATCCGACTGTGCGTACTGGTACATCTGCTGTGTAACGTGTTGTGTGGCAGCTATAGGCTGCGGTACTGTCGCTGTCTGTTGTGCGTTCTGCGGTGGTTGCGTGTTTTGCGGAACATGTTCCTGTCTAGGAGGACGCGGTCTCTCTTTCGTCTTACCAGTAGCTATGTTGTGTTTCAAAACTGCACATTCGTTTATATAGTGACCTGGCTGTTTACAGTAATTGCATGTCCCTTTAACGGGAGCTGCAGAATGACTAGTCTGAGTCGTACCCCTCTTCTGACTATCTATCGGAACAGACTGTGCAACTAGTACTTTCATTTTCGTGTCTTTCATACGTCTCCTTTCGTGTTCTTGCTCTTCTCTGATTCGGTTCTGGTGGTACTGTAACATTTGTAACATTTGGGACGGAGTATTAGCTTGCCAGGTACTCTCGACTTTCAGTACTCGATTTTTAACTTGTGGTAAAGAATTCTCTACTAGTTTGGTAACAAAAAGATGTGGATACGACTCACTACTTGTTTTCAAGCCGCTATTAATAATGAAACATTTTTCAAATCTGGAATAAAAATCACTAGTGTCTTCGTCTTGTTTCTGTTTACAGGCTGAGATGGCATCCCAGTCTTCCTTTTTCGTGGTTAGTAATCTTGGCAAGACTTGTATTAACAATTCGGGCAATGCTTTGGCTTTTTCCCCGAGACCGGTACCAGGAACTCGTGTATTATCTTCGTTCTCTAATTCGGCCCAGTCAATCTTTTCTCTCCCACCTCCCATTCTTTTTCTTTAAGTTTTTCATATATGCTCGCAGGCAACAGGACCTTTAACATTTTAATGATATCGGGATACGTGTATTCTCCCATCCGGAGCATGTCTTTTAATTCACGGTGGAACCCTGCTGGATCTTTATCGTGACAGGGCACTAACTTTTTCATTTCTAGTAGTTCTATTTTCGTTAAAGGGGTGTAAACAAATACTCGTTCGAGTGCACCTCCCGTTCCCTTAACAGGATGCACTTCTCGCAAGGGATTCTGTCTGTCTATGTAAAATGTCTTCCTTACTGGGGGTGGAACAGGGACGAAATGTGGAGTCAGGAACGTTCTGTATTTATGGCGTTGTTCTAAAATGACATTAATCAAATCGGTACCTAGGCCTTTCCATCTGTTTAGGAGTAACTCGTCCAATACATTATATAGGGGACCTGGATCAGAATGCTGACTTTCGTACAGTGTAATGAGGTGCTGGATCATGTACATACCCACCAGTCGCTGTTCGTCTGGCGAAAGATTCAGAAACGTATGGGCCACTACTTCGTCTCTAAATGCGCTAGAATCACTAGTCCATTGGACTGCTGATCGGGCTAGTTCTTGTTCATGCATGGTACTAAGCTCACTGTAACCTATACGTTGTCTCAGGATTCTATCGGTAGCTTGGAATAAATGCTCAAGAGAACACTGTTCTGGTACGGGAGGAAGAAAAGTTTTCTTACATTCTAGGCGGGTGTGTCTGTCAAAAGGTCTCGCCCTACCTACGTACGCTATTCTATCTGGGCTGTCGGTGTCTGCATCTTCGTCTGAAGTGTCATTCTCTTTCTTGGGTTCTCTTGTTGCTTTTGCCCTTTCGTGTATGCCTAGAATTTCTTTACGAATCTTTCTATACATGGTTTCTATACAACTTTGTTTACTGTGTTTTCCGTCTGCTATATTGTCACTCCATCTTGTCAGGACTTTCATCTCGTCTTTGTCTTTACCAGGCTGGTCTTGTTCTCTTATTAAACAATTTATCAAAAACTGCAAGAGCATATTTTGAGTCTCGACTTTCCTGTGTGCCATAGCCTCGTGAATACTTTCTGGTCCTTCCCCTGTTCGGATGAAATGATATATTCTGTCTAGATGTTCCCCCATTTCTGGTATGATAGTCAAATAGCTTGCAACTCGTCGTAGACGCACGGAATATAATATCATGTGATCTTCGCCTGGCACTGGATCATATCTACAATCAGTAAGATACTTTTTGAGGGCTGCGTAAGTAGCCACTTTTGGCGTGCGCTGTAATGCTATGTCTCTTAGCGTCATTCGTTTTGTTTGAGGCGGGGTGATAGGGATACCTCCCCCTGCTCCTCCTGAACTAGAATCGTCAACTAATACTGGATGTGCGGTCGTTGGTAGTGTGACTGGTAAAATAGGCAAGCGTAATGTGGGTTGGTCCTGGGTTACTGGTAGATTAAAAGGATTCCCGGGACCAGTGGCTGGAGGAACAGTAATTGCGTTATCAACAGGGTTTTGAGGTTGACCAGGCGGGCGCGGATTTGTATATTCTGGAACAGTGTCGTCTAAATAGGAAGAAAGAAAAATTTCAGCTGCGGTCGGTTTATGACGTAGCTTAGTCGGGACCAATGGTGGCGGTAAATTACAGGGTGCTTCCGGGGTCGCCTTAGGCAGGCCCTCGGCGAGAAGGGGATACATGCCTTTAATAAGGGCGTTTCTTTGTCTGTCTAACTGTTCTGCTCTAACTCGTTCACCTTCTTCTAGTAATTCCCTTTCTTGGGCTTTTTCTGATGATTCCCTACTTAGTTCTGCTTTTCTGATTTCTTTTTCCGTTCTTTTATGCGATTCTTTGCGCCACAATTCTATGGCATCTTTCTGGGATTGTCTGGCTTTCTTTTTCCATAATGCTTCCTCTATTCTCATGATGCACTCAGCATCCCACGTTCCTGAAACAGGCCATCTATATTTCTCTTCCAGATCCTTGGTATAGTCTACCCATAAGTCTAAGTACAATATGGCATCTAAGCCATGTTTGTGATACATGAAATGTCCGGGACTGTCCCTAGGTGGGACAGGGACTGATTCTTCGAGTAGCCCTTTTCTGGTTCCTATCTGACGTAACTTTGAAAACAGAGGCATATTTGAACGTACTCGAACATGAACACAATATACAATGAACACAGTAATGAATAGCAAAACAAATCATTCATACCACGACATCAAACCACATTAAAAACAGTTCGAACAGATACTACCTAGTACATTGAAAACATAATACTGGAAATCTCGAGAGACTATGCTAGAAAACAGAATTACTGGGTGCACTGCTAAAACAGTACAGAACATACCGGTCTCATAAAGAGACACGTCATACCGTATCCACCTAGGTGAACACGTCGGACCGGATCTGTGTACCCAAACCCGTCTGGACCGGGCACAAATTAATGAACCCGTCTAGATGCGTCCCCAGCAACGGTACTCACCGGGAAGCAAAACTGAAGGCCTCGGAAACTGGACTGGACTGGACTGCTACGACGTCTGGTTACTGCTACGCACTACGCATGCGCTTCGGGCTTCGGAAACAGGTGGGCCTCTGTATACCTCGGACCTTGCTCTCTCGGCTTGGGCTCTGGTCGGGACTCTCCGCCTTCCTCACCACCTCGTCTGGATGCTGGACCGCAGCCTCCGTCTCCTCCGTGGGCCTGAGGGAGTTTTTAGCAGGAAAACCTGCGAGTGCACAGTAGGGGTCCGTCACGGCTGTAGAAGGGTCAGGGGGGCCTGCGTTACATCGCCGGCGCGTGGGGAAGGGGCTCGTCCCTGTTCGGGCGCCATTTTGTGGTAAATAAATAAATTACCGGTACTATTTTTCTATACATTAAAGGTAAAAGGATAGCTCAATAAATGAGAAGCAGAGTCCGTGGTATCTGAGTCATACGGGCTTTAATTAAGTGGCTCGAGCCAATGGACATCGGGTTCCATCACCTGCTAAGGTTCAGGAAGGGACAGACAATCTCTTATTAACGTCATACAGTATATATAGTAAAACAGTACAGTTGCATTGAATACAGTAGGCGTAACAAGTGACAAACGAAAGATAAGAACATATGGGCGTGAAAAGAAGGCGTGCACAGGGCGTACACGGAGGTGTGTGATGTAGACGTCACAGAAGTGTCATAAGTGGGTGGACACATGGAGGGGGCTTCATGGGCAGCTGGAACCTTTAACCTACTGGTGCGCGCAAACGGGTCATGACGTGTAACTGGGGAGAGCTGGGGGCGCTGACTTCTAGCACTAGAAGAGGAGACTGTAGAGGAGACTGAAGTCTGGGATGTCAGAACGACCTGTACCTATAGTGTATCTGATATCTTGTGTTTAAAGTACATGTTGCTTGATTCTAAAAGTCATCAGGGCAAAGGCTACTTGTCACTAAAGGCTAGTGCATGCATATAATTCTTCATGTATTACGTTAACTATGGATCTTCTATGGATACTAATTCAGGAAATCACTTGCATGGAGACAGGAAGACTAGACTGTAGATGGATATGTTTATGCAGTTCGTTAGCTAGGAATGTGAAGCCGGGGAGCTGAACAGATAACTGTGGGCATAACATATTCTTGGCAGGCAGGCCAGGCCGAGCCGGGCACCGCGCTGCTTGGCAGGAAGTAAGTGAAGGGTCAGGGATGCGGGCGGGGCTGCATCTCTCGGAGTGGTTCAGGAGGCTTGAGGCCTGGATCTCGTGTCCGGGCCCTGCAGAGCCCTAGAAACGGGTGCAACTCGATGATTTAACGTGCACCATTAAAAGACATTGGCAACATAGGCCTAAAAGCCTAATTCATGTTGCTTTCAGGATGACTGAATAACTGACATACTAACGTTGGACGCAACTGTAAATGAGTCTTTATTATCGGCCATAGAGGGATAATGCATAGCGATCATGCATATATATTACAAGTTGGGGAACACGTAGGGACACATGACAGGGCAAAATTCAATTTTCCTCACACTTATGGCGGCCAAAAGCGGTACAAAAGGAATCAATCAGACACTCACACCCATCACCGTTCTTTAGCCCACTCTGCCACCCCAGTTCAGACATGGCTATATGCAAATCAGTCTGACCCTGTGCCTCATGGGAACAGTCCAGCCCGAACTGCCAAGCCATGCCTTCCCTGGACCGGAAACAAGCTTCCGAGGACCGGTTTCTGGCATTCCAGCCGTCTTCAGCCCGGCTTGCTTGAATCCAGTGGCAAAGTGAGCAAGGGACTGCTGTACATCATACTGTTTTCAAAGCTCCTTGTAACTCTGGAGCATGGAATGCAATTTCACCCCAGAGAACTGCCTGTTTGCCTGCTGAAGAGGTGCCTAAAGTATCAGATTCATTTCGAACATAAGGTGCCAAGTGAAGAGTCCTGAAACATCTGTCCATTTCACCCTGAAGACTGCAGCTGCCTGTGTAAAGGAAAGTGGTGCAGCTGATGCAGTGATTCGGAGAAGAATGACAGCAGTGATCTACAAAACTACAGGTGCTGAGTTCTACAGAAAGGACTTTCTGGTGAGCTTACTCCCTGCATCAACGCCATTACACTCTACTCTGTACCACTCCGTGCCAGTGCACTCTATGCCAATACACTGTAATCTACTTGCCATTTATGCACTCTACCTCACTGTACTATACCGTGCACCATTCCACTCTGAAATATCTACTGTATGCCATTGCACTCAGCGCTGCTGTAGTCTGAGTCACTCCACACCACTGCACTCTACACCAATTTACTTAAAACCAATGCACTCTACATTACTGCACTCTATGCCACTCTACACTGCACTATACGCACCTATACTCTACACTACGTCACTGCACTCCAAGTCAACTGTTGTATGCGCCATTGTACTTTACACCCCTCTGTTCTACTCTGCACCACTGCACTCTATGCCACTCTACTTTGCACCACTGTACCCTACGTCACACTACATCACTGCGTGCCAATCCACTCTATACCACTGCACTTTGACAGTCTACTCTGAAATCCATGCCACTACACTCCTCTGCCCCACTGTACGTCCCTTTACTCTATCCTGTACCACTCCACCCCAGGAGCGGCTGGTGACATTTGAAAGTGGTAGGGCGTAAATACTGCACTGTGGCGAGCGAGCGCAGCGAGTGAGGCCCAACCACCTATGGGGGATTCGGGGGTTCTCCCACGAGAACATTTTGAAAAAAGAGTGGGCAAATGGTGCATTCTCAAGCACATTTGAGAAAGAGGTATCTTGGCCAATACATCTCTGGGAGTAGCCAGACAAGTCTCTTTGCACTTGCACAGATACATCTCTCTCCCTGCATTCACATAGGCACAGTCACCCTGCACTCATAGACCCATTACTCACCCTTCCCTGACACATCACTAAGCCAGCATTCACCCATCCACATCACTCACTCTGGACTCACACAGGCACACTGCTCAACCTGCACTCGCACAGACATCACTCACCCAGGACTCACACAGGCACACTGCTCACCCTGCGCTTACACAGACATCACCAACCCTGCACTGTCACAGACATCACTCACCCTGGACTCACACAGGCACACTGCTCACCCTATACTCACACAGACATCACTCACCCTTCATTGCACTGCACTCAATAGGTTTCATGTCTTTCAGCTTGTGGAGGACTGTGTTATATTCTGGAACTGTCGCAGGGTTTCTGTACTCACACAGAACTGTGCACAGAGGAGTGGAACCTCGGCAAATTAGGGTGTCCCAAAACTTACCTTAGCAACCAACTCACCCCTTACCGAGCTAGCTACAGTGTCTCATTGGACATATCAAACTTCCAATGTTTAGACAAACCAGAACATGAACTTACAGTACCTCAGGGTACGTGGGACTCATGAACACTCTTTCGTTATATTATCATTACAAACCAGAACATGGAGTAAAGAAGACACATGTGCATTTGAAATGTTTATTTACTAATGCCGTCTTCTCAGGCGCAGTATCTTAGATAATACAAGTATACTTATTATCAGTAGCAAAATTATCAGCATAGTTACTAAGACATAAAAAGCGAATGGTGACAGCATGTTAACATGCTGTAATGAATAAGAGTCAACAACACTTATATCTCACCCTCCCTAACACATATATTATATTATTAGCTAAGAAGGTCTCTTTGGGTTGTTTTAGGGCGGGCCCATACCTTAGTGTCCTAGCATGAAGGAATCACATCAGCATACACCAGCTCTCTCTGCATGTGCACCGCATCAAGTGTGTTCACAATTCTCGTGCAAAGCAATATCAATCCCGCCTCAAGCCCAAGTTGGCAAAGGCTGCACTTGTGTTATGACTATGAAGGCGTGGAGATCAGACCTCATAACAATTCCATATCGTGTTGCTCCTGAAACTTCAGCACTCTCCGTGCAGACATGGTTTATTAAACAAAACTGATATCAGAGCAATAACATATTATTCTCACATACACCACGGCAAACCACTAGGTTGAAAGCTAAGTCAACAATTAAGGGTCGTGTGCAGAAGTTGCAAGAAAGGAAAAATGACGTTTAAATCTCAAATGTACCTATGCTAACTTAACACGATATAAGGATATATAGGAGCTATATAACACCCCCCCATGATCCGAGAACGGACTAAATAAGATAACAGAAGTGCCATCACATGAGAGCAGAATCCAACAATAAACGAGCATGAATAAAAATTCAATTATAAAAACTAATGCTAAAAAATAGCCCACAAGTATAATGAGGCTCAAGCCAATAGGCAAGCAAAAATAAAATGTCTTGACCAAAAGTCAATAAAATCAAGGAAATGCTATTAATCAGCATGTCAATTCGAGGCAGTGTTTATGATAAGACTGTATATGAAAAGTAAGCTGCAACAGCCTCCAGGAGGAAGTCACTGTCCTCATCCGAAAACAGTTCAGCCATCCAATTTAAAAGATGAAAGGAACATACGTGATCTCCCAGCACCGGATCCTCTATAACCATCAGAGGACAGCTCGGTGGGTTTTCAAGAAAACTTCGTTCCAAGAAATTTTGCGCTGCCGACAATACATCCCAGGGACCCATTAGTCCATGTGCCACCGCCAAGGCCATAATCCTTTCGTCAGAACAAACCAACTCGTGAGCAATGATAGGACTCATCAGTTGATCAAAATCGACGTCAGAAGAAATCGGTCCGCAGAGACACAAATCAATGGCCCAAAGGAAATCACAGGTCAGGCAACGAAATACAGGCTGGACACAGGTGAAATAGGAGAACCGAAAAGATAATCCAAACGCCGTGCTTAGAGTCGCCAACGGCAGTGTGCCATAATAATCAAGCATGCGGTTGCGAAACCGCGTCAGTAGCAGTTGAGCGTGGTCTTGCACAGGAAGGGCATCCATATTTAAAAAGGCAGAAAACCACCAAAGCGCCAGCCGCTAATGCAAGAAAAAACGGGAACCCTCCAAATAAGGATGAAAAAATAGAATGGAAGAAGGCAGGGATGACTCCAAAAATCTTCTCAAAGGAAGTCACGAGACCACTGCTAACAACTTTAAAAAAATGTGCTAGGCCCGTTGTGGAGGATGCGTTAAAGATAGAACGAACCATGGCTCCGAAATGCAAAGGCAAATCAGTATTTAAAAGAGCCTGAACCTCCGTACGGGTGTTAGCAATGTGAAGCACGAAAGTTTCACGGGCCGAGCTCAAGGCCACCTCTTTCTGGGACAAAAGAGCTCTTATTCTAGCCATGCCGCTGAATTCTGCTCCCAAGGTCGGTATCTGTGGCCAAATGGAAGACTCCCTATGTTCACGCGTGGGAGGATAAAGAACATTTCTGCAGCAAATAACTCGCTCACTTACTGTTACTATGAAAGCTATACCTTTAATTAACCCACAACAGTTTTCATTATTGAGCATCAAATAACTACCATTTTCTAACAATTTAAACATGGGGATGATAGCCGGAACTGGCGTGCCCTGTAAAACGCAAACCATATTCGGTCGGTCCTTGTTACATGAACCGTGTAACTGTATGTGTCTGCACATTAAAGAACGATCTGGCGTCTCAGTACACTCCTCCCCTGTTAGATAAACCTCCTGTTCATCCTTGAAACATCTGTATGTGTATGGGAGCGACCAGACCTCATGAAGAAAACCGCTACCCAAGGGTTCAAAACGACCTATTGGCACATATTTCATACAATTTGAAAACTTATATAAAGCAAAAGGCAGTGTTATTAAACCGTGGATAAGCCACGTAGCAGCAGTGGCTTCTGCCACAGAAAAAGGTAAAGATTCCAACCTTTCAATATGTAACATAGAAAAGGAAGCATCACGCATTGAAAGCAAGCGTTGTTTGTCAGTCAAATTAAAAGGTGCAAATAAAGAGGAAACGTTCATGTATCCCCAGGGAACTTTACCCATTTTCAGAGTCTGAAGTGTCCATGCAAACTGCATGATTGACCGTAATTGATTTTGACCATGGTATAATACTGACACTTCATCATGCACAATATCAACAACAGACGACACAATATTATCCAATGTGTAAATTCTAGAGGAAAGCACGTTAATGCTATTGTCAACAACTGCAAGCACTTTCTCAAGATTTGCCTGATCAATAGCCCTAAGGCGTGTAGCAGCCTCAATCTGTGACAGTTTCCAAATTTCATTGTAAACCCCATATAACCACCTTTTCGACCTGCCACTAGCTGGGCCTCTAATGAAATCATTCAAATCCACGTCTGCATTCAGTTTGGAAAGGTGATACTTAACCGCAGGTAACGTTGAATGTTTCAGCCAAGCTTGACACAACTTGCCCACAGAGTAAGAGGTGACAGTATGACTCAAATCAAACCGGGGATCAGATCTAACAGTCTTAAAACCGTCAGTTATATTCAAAAACCTTTTTTGGCAAGAATCAGCACTACGGTGCCAAAGCAGCCAACCCTTAGGATTCATACTGGAAATATTAAAGGAGGAATTAAGAAGCAGAGCCTGTATATCTTTAATGGACAATTGAGTAAAATTACTCCAATCCTCATATTCCTCCAACTCTGGGAAAGACGGGGTGTTTAACCTTTTAGATGTAGCCAATCCAAAGCATGTGGTCTGGGAAATGGTTTCATTTAAAAACAACATATGATTCGGGATGAGACATGCACGGTGCAAAGCCTCAGTGCCTCGTACCTGCCAGGCCCTTGAACCCCAAACCGATTTAAGGTCTATGGTTTCCTTCCATAACTCATACCCCCCAGTTACTAATTGATCTAGGAAGGCCTTCGAATACAACAATTTTGTATTTGTAAGTCTAACCTTGGACAGTTGCTGTTTGTGAAATCTAAAATAAAAGGACTCGGGATTGGACTGATTAAAGTCAGTGAAATAAGTATACTTTTTAAGAAACGTTTCTGAACTCCCTTGTGTAGGTGCTGGGCAATGTTCCCACTGAGTAAAATTAACAGCATCCCTTCGGGAAGATGTCTTGTGTAAGAAGTGATTGCCATAATGTTGGTAACAGAACAATTCACCATAATTAGCAGATTCTAAATATAAATCCTCAGCATCAAAAGCAGCATAGTATTTTAAATCAGAAAACAAACTTTCCACAGCATTAACATCCCAATCATCAGAACGAATGTTTTGTTTCACCACATCCCCCATATTCACTCTAAGTACATTAGGAACATTAACGACTTCCGTTGGGCCATGAATTTGAAACCGAACTGCATCCCACGCGATTCCATCCAGAACAGGCCATGCAGTGATGTTAACCAAAGTCAAGTCTCTTTTTAATCTGTGTGTAGAATGTGAAGAGGAAAGTGGGGCCAAAGTTCCATTTAAATGAGTAATGCAAGTTCTCTCCTCGACATAGTGTCCATTCATAATTCGAAAAAAATAAAACACAAAACCAATTGACATAAAAAGGTAAACCGAAAAAAGGACCAGCCAAATGTATGTCCAAGGAGGTATCAAAAAATGTTTTTTAAACAGGCTAGCATAAACTGCAATATGAGAGGGTTTTTTCGAGGCAAGGGAAGCAGAGTCAAATGAAAATCTGGATTCCGTGGCTAAACGAGCTTGCAGGTCACGCATGGACAAATCAGTGGGGTATGTATAGTCCAACTCATCAACGTTAGTTCCGGGTAAATTATTTAATAATGGACTGGAAACAGCAGGTAATTCGATGGCCACTTCAGGTTCAATATTAGAAGCAGTGGGCATAACTGAATTTCTCACAATGGAAGGACAGGAAACAGCCGGTGTCATGCTAAGAAGAATCGGCCACTCTGTGTATCTTGACATTGTCAATTGAAATAAACCTGTTTTCCTTACGACCAGGAAGTGGTGGTAAAATGACTGTTCTTGTGCCCTTCACTCCAAGGACGGGAACCGGAGCTCGATAGGAAGGACCAAATTCTTTCTTGTTATCGATCTTCTCTCGAACCAGTTCGCCAACTTGAGGTAACCAGCCAGCTACCGGGATCTGCAACGCATCATCCGACGTGGAGGGCAAATGTTCCTTTGCAAGACTGTCTCTGGTCTTTTGTAGATTCTGTAAAACATTGCAATGTTCATCTGCGTCAAAGCAAGTGGCGCGAACCACCAAGTCTAGACCGTCAAGGTCAGGGACGTACATCTTGATGCCAAAGAGCATCTCGTATGGGGTCCGCCCACCCAGAGACCTTCTAGGGAGATTATTAAGAGCACGCTGCACGCCATAGAGGTGAGCCAGCCAGTTTCTGCCAGTGCCTATAACTCGGGCTGTCAAAGATTGCTTTAAATCACGGTTCATTCGTTCAACTACACTGTTACCCTCAGGTCTGTAGGGTGACGAAAACTTGACTTGAACCCCCATCGAAGTCATGGCATCCTTATACGCCTTAGAGGCGAAAGCCGGACCCTGATCCGAATGGAAGGTACCACAGGCAAAAATCCCTATAAAGATACGCAAATCTCTAATGACAGTCCGTGAATCAGCGCTGCGATGTGGCCATACCCACACAAAGCGTGTGCATGAGTCAACTGCTACTAAGATGTACTTATATGCAGTATCAGATGAAAAAGGACCGCAGTGATCTAAATAAACACAGCCCAGCGGTTTATTAGAAATGTACAACTGAGTCTGTGGCGGACGCGTAGCAGTTGAAGGTTTAATCTGCTGGCATATGTCACAAAGAAGGACATAATCACGCGTCTGTTTGTACAGTCCCCGCCACCAGAAACGTAGTTGTAATTGCGTTACAGTGGCCGAGACGCCCGCATGCGCAGACGCCACACCTTCATGAGCCGCTGTAATCAAGTCTGCTCTGCGATCCGAGTTGGGAATCAGCCGTTCCCCAACATCAGGAATTGTCACAAAAGGAACCTTTTCCGGACTTAAGTGGTATTTATACTTCGAAGGGAATCCCGCAGGATGTTTACTTCCCTTCTCAGAGGCAGCAATCGCTGCCAAGATGTCGCTATCAATCTTGGTTTTAGACCTAGTAACAGCTGCAACTAAGTATGTAGATACTGCTGATTTCGCTGCTTCATCAGCAAGCGAGTTGCCAACAGCGTGAACTCCTACGCGCTGATGACCGAGAGTATGAATAACAAAAACGAGTGGCAACTTAGCCTTAAGCTCTGCCACTCGAACCCAGATCATTTTATGTTTTATTGTGCTACCCTTGGAATCATGAAAATCATTTTGAATCCAAAATAACAAGTTTTCATTGTAAGACTGGACACAGTAGTAAGAATCACTTACAATCAGAGTTGTAACACTTGGATCCGCGTACTCTAACGCTAGTAATAGAGCACGAAGCTCTGCCAATTGTGCGGTGCAATCGCCCAGGGGCAGCGTGTGCACCTCCCTGGAAATGAACTCATCATTCAACATAGCACCGACCACAATGGCGCATGCGGAAACGTAGGCATGTTTAGAGCCATGCGCAACCTGCGCCGACCCATCAGTGTAAATGATGCAATGGAAGTCCTCCAAAGGTCGCATAGCCAGAGGAGCAGGATGAACGAATTCATACTGCAAGTACTCTTGCGACCGTAAGGAGGCGTCAAAAATAAACATGACATCCGTGGATGATAATGACGCAGCCCACTGAATCCACCGAGGGTGCAAAGCTTTTGAATTTGGTACACTGGCTTTCGTGACTGCCTCCAAATGAGGACAGGGTGTTACCACTAGCATGCGTTTCCCCTGAGACAGTGCTCGTTCCTTAAGAATTGCCATCTGTACAGCAGTTAAAACCTTTTCCACTGTGGGAAACCGCAACTCAGCCGAAGTGTACAAGTGCGACTTGTAAGCAATAGGTACTGTGTCACCTTCATTAAAAGTGAGGTAAGTGAAACCCACCGTCCCAGGAATTATTCTTATTACCAGGTTGGTGTGGTTATCACGAGTCAGTAAATATTTAGAAGCGAGCAGATCAGCCTGCAAGGATTGCAAAATGGCTGAATGCTCAGGCAGCCAGCATGATTTTGAGAAAGTTGGTTGTATCAAAGCATACAACGGCTTGATACGCTGGCCATATTCCGGAATGTAAGTTCTGCCGAAATTCAAAAAGCCCAGCAAAGACTGTAATTTTTTCAGTGTTGTAGGAGCGCGCAATTGCGCGCATTTCTCCAAGAAGTGAGGAGCCAAACCTCTACCTTCATTGTTCAGCTCATAGCCGAGGAACAACACTGTGTGTTCTGCAATGTGCGATTTTGCTAAATTAAATTTGTAACCCATATCAGCAAAGGTACAAATTATGGAATTCACTCGACACAGATGCATCCAAATCTCGTCGTCTGTGAGATAAATGTCATCCACATAAGAACATGCATCGGGATCGATACCCTCCAATAGAGTGACTATTCTGGAGGTGAACACTCCAGGACTATTTTTGTAGCCCATAGGGAGTTGCCGGAAGCATTTTTGCACAACAGCGGACGTAAAACTTGTCCATTGGGAGCTAAAGCCATCCAGTCTGTGGGCATAAAAACCATTGGAAATGTCAAGCGTTGTCTTGAAACGCTTACGCACTAGACTATCCACTAACGCAGAGCCGTGAGTATTCTGTACTGCACAGTTACGGCAATGCGAGTTCAAATGCCGGTAATCCAATACCAAACGATATGATCCGTCAGGTTTGGTCACAGTAAAAAGGGGATTATTCATTGGAGACACACACGTTTCAATAACTCCCTGATATTCCAATTGTTCAAGGATTTCCGCGACGGCTGCTTTAGCTTCACGTCGTATGGGATATTGAGGCTGAGGCTGCGGCTCAGACCGCAAAGGAATTTCGTGGCAAGGGGACAATTTGTCCCAACCACATTGGTTGCGGTAGAGAGCCGGTGCAAGAGCCCGAGCCCACTCTTCTGCAAAATGCTGCGCATGCTCAGTGGAGACAGTGTGCGCGAAACTGGGAAGGATTACCTCCTCCCCTCGCGGCGCTGCGAGCACAAAAGGTGGGGGCCAGTCAGCCTCAGAAAGCAAAATGTCGTACGTAGACGACATGTTCTCCCAAAATACCCCTCTGACCGTACGCTGTATGTCACCTTCAATTAACAGGACAATTTCAAAAAGTCTTTCAGGGGGAGCTAATCTCGTATCGGCTGTTTCTATGACAACAAACACATCAGTCGCTGTCACCTTCAGTAGTGGACGGAGCGCCTCTCTGACTATGGTAATCTCCGCCGCGCTGTCCAGCAAGGTCAGAGCCCACGTCAGATTCCGAAGCCGCGTTCTCACTATCTGTGGCATATCTATGCGCTGTTAAGGCTGCGACTTTCTTTTTCGCAAACTGCGGACGCTTAGGCGTAGAATCTTCCTGCTTCACTGCGCCGTCCGTCTGGCGGGACTGACCACGTCCTTGTTGGCCACCACGTCCACGTCCACCCCCTCCACCTCCACCGGTCTTCGGGGCCGATGTTTCCTGAAAGGAACGAGGAGAGCGTTGATCAGAACCCTGAAATCGATCAGGTGATTTAATCATCGCGCGATCGCGCAAATCATAAACTTTTTCTGTCGGCGCAGGTGCTTGTACTGCAGGAAAAGAATCCTGAGTCTGTGTATTCTTCTTCCCCTGTGTCTGTTTCTTAGGCCAATTTTGTTTTTTGGACTTGGGCTGGACATCTGTCACTGCAGATTGTCCCTGAGGTTGTTTTCTCTCCTTTACTGGAAAATATTTCAGACCTCTACTTGTGCGGCCAATTGTCTTATAAGCGGCCACCACAATCTTTGCTAACTGGCGGGGTTTGTCGGCATCGGGCAGAGCAGCCAAAGCATTCGACACCTGAAAGTGAACTGCATCTCCTTTAACATTGGAGAGAATGAGATCACATACAATCTCAAAAGAACCACACAGGCGCATACCCAATTCAACCGCTGCCTCTGGACCGTGATCATTCTGAACACGCCTAATTATTTCAGGCAGGGCAGTCATAGACGGGGTGCCGAAGCACCTTGTATAAACTGCCGCAAATGTTTTTCCCCAGCTTTCACAGTCAACAAGTTCAGGAGTTATATCCTTCGGTAGAGTAATCGTTAACATTCTATGTTTATCAGCAGGAGTAGAATTCGGAAAAACCGCCTCCAGTTGATCAAACTTCTCTGCTAGCCAGAATGGGAAGTCATCGTTGTCAACCGGACGCGCACCAAAAACCGAATTAACCATCACTGGATTGAGACGCATTCCGCCTCGATCCACGGGAGCGGCCGCACCCCCCTGGGGACCACCAGGAAGATGTCGACCGATGTATTGCACTAAAGCACGAATCACGGAAATGGAAACAACATGTAGCCTGCGAATTTCTGCTAGGGTACAAGCCCCGTGATTCGGGTGCGGGGTAAAGCCACCCAACGCAGGCCAATTTGTACCTGGAATTGAGAGTGGACCTAACTGCGCAGCGGACAAAGAGTGGGGGAGGGCGCCATCAAACCAAACTCGATGCTGCCAATGATCAATAGGTATTTCCAATGCCCTGTACGGTGTATACTCAGCTGGGACAGCCGAGGCGGTGTAGGAGTGGAACAAACCAGAATTGGCGTCCACAGCCGGAAACGTAACCCAAGAGTAAAACAACTCATAAGGGAACGCCGGATCTGCACACACCACGAAAATCACAGCCATCCCATCCACCGGTACTTGGTACGTCTGAAGATGGTTGCGCACCGCCACGCGACTATGCTGCGCAATGGCCACTGCCGCCATGACAACACTGGAAACTAGAAAACACAAAGAATACTTTGTAGCACAACTGGGTAGTAATCCAAAGAAACCGTTTAAGAAAGAATCAAGCTTGAATAACACCTATTTAAAAAAATAGGTAGGTCTCACCGACACCCCGCTTTCCGGAAACGGAGGTGAAGGGGTTAAGGTATGAACGATAAACTACTCGAGTGTCATGAGATAAGACCACCGAAACCGTTGGGCGCCATGTCGCAGGGTTTCTGTACTCACACAGAACTGTGCACAGAGGAGTGGAACCTCGGCAAATTAGGGTGTCCCAAAACTTACCTTAGCAACCAACTCACCCCTTACCGAGCTAGCTACAGTGTCTCATTGGACATATCAAACTTCCAATGTTTAGACAAACCAGAACATGAACTTACAGTACCTCAGGGTACGTGGGACTCATGAACACTCTTTCATTATATTATCATTACAAACCAGAACATGGAGTAAAGAAGACACATGTGCATTTGAAATGTTTATTTACTAATGCCGTCTTCTCAGGCGCAGTATCTTAGATAATACAAGTATACTTATTATCAGTAGCAAAATTATCAGCATAGTTACTAAGACATAAAAAGCGAATGGTGACAGCATGTTAACATGCTGTAATGAATAAGAGTCAACAACACTTATATCTCACCCTCCCTAACACATATATTATATTATTAGCTAAGAAGGTCTCTTTGGGTTGTTTTAGGGCGGGCCCATACCTTAGTGTCCTAGCATGAAGGAATCACATCAGCATACACCAGCTCTCTCTGCATGTGCACCGCATCAAGTGTGTTCACAATTCTCGTGCAAAGCAATATCAATCCCGCCTCAAGCCCAAGTTGGCAAAGGCTGCACTTGTGTTATGACTATGAAGGCGTGGAGATCAGACCTCATAACAATTCCATATCGTGTTGCTCCTGAAACTTCAGCACTCTCCGTGCAGACATGGTTTATTAAACAAAACTGATATCAGAGCAATAACATATTATTCTCACATACACCACGGCAAACCACTAGGTTGAAAGCTAAGTCAACAATTAAGGGTCGTGTGCAGAAGTTGCAAGAAAGGAAAAATGACGTTTAAATCTCAAATGTACCTATGCTAACTTAACACGATATAAGGATATATAGGAGCTATATAACAGAACCTGATTTGGACTGAAGAATGTCTTCCTCTTTTTGCAAGCTTGATAACCTTTTAGAAATCCGCCCCCGTATGTTCTGCAGAAAAGAACAGTGTCCAACTTGGGGTTATACTCGGATAATAAATAACACCGTGAGCATCAGGTCATTCAAGAGGACTGGAAATGCCTCCACTTGCATCAAAATATGTGCTTTACCGTCTGAAGTTTGAGGACTGCAAAGCAAACTCCCTGAACTTCTGAGACTTCAGCTGAAAGTTGGGAGTCTAGCATTTTACGGCAATCACATACTCAGCGGAGTATTACGTACTTCAAATGATACTGCACGTTGTTTGCCAGTACATATTATCAGTCACGGCTCGCAGTACTCGCGAGGGGGGGGTAGCGGGGGTGGTTGCGGGGGGGTGGCGGGGGGAGGGGGTCGCGGTGGGGGGTGCGCCAAGGGAGAATAACATTAAGAAAACGTACCTGACCGCCTCTGCTCCTAGTCCGCGTTGGCGCCTCATCTTCAAACAGGAACAGCAGCACTGAGTGGCAACCCCTAAGCCAATCTGCAGCGCCAGGGCACAGTTACTCCTCGCCCGCTGCCTGCCCATTAGGAGACCGAGGGGCTCCTAATGGGCATGCGCTAACAAGTAAAAACACAAGTGCGCATGCGTGGGAACGGTGCGAAAATTCGCCCTCCGTCCCCACTCATGCGCACTTGTGTTGTGCTGCTGCCTGCTGCCCCCATGTCTGACAATGCATGTCAGACAACATGACGCCAGACCACTGTAGGAGAGTAGGGTCTGCAATCCTATGATCACCCAGATTTTTGCTTTTTGCTGCACTGGTTTACGACTTTCCCTGGCTGTGGGCCTGCTAATCAGACCCACAGCCTAGCTGTTCTCTCTATCCAAATTGTACTCAGGTACTGAATTGGCACTGGGCCCTCTCTAAGTCCCTGTACCCAGGGCTGAGGTGTACCCAGAAGTCTCCCAGGGGCTGAAGCATGTATTGTGCCACCCCTGGACTGACTAACTAAACTGACACAACTGGCTGCACGACAGCTGGGGCAAGGTGGTGTACTCACCCTTTGCTTTAGATATAGTATACCTATATCTAACCCTAAAATGGACACACAGATCTCCTATCAGTCACTCCTATGGCAGGCCTTAACAATCCTGAAGGCAGAGTGATTGGAATCGTGTGAGATGGTGCTCTGGCATGAGCTGAGCCTGTCTGCGGCTTTCGGGATCTATCCCTTAGCCGTTTCCATGATATCGCATACCATATACTCTTAAGTGCATTATAATCCTCGCGGTTATATGCCAACTCTGGTATCGCTTTATCAAAACATGTCGAGTAAGGTGTCATACGAATTGGAATACTAACCCCTCGCCAATTCTGGCGACGGGGTTAGCATTCCACCCTTCTAGAGGGACACGACATGTATGTAACTTCTAACCCCGGTTAAAGTCAAACAGAGCCTCAGCTCCACAAAATGGATGCTGCCACCGAGACACAAGTCTGCCCTCCTGCTGCTGGGAGTCCTCCCAGAGCAGGAGATAAGGACAAAGGGTTTCCTGCCAGGGGCGGTGCCAGCACCGTCCCAGACAGGATTTTGTGTATCCTAGGTAGGCAGGGCTTCAGAGGAAGGTGACTGCAAGTGGCACCCCGGTGCTCACTGTGCATAGGCCGGCTTGAACCAGTTCCAGGGACACTCCAGACCCTGAGCTGGGGAAAAGCCCGCCAAGGAAGGGGGTGTAACCACCCCCCTCCTGGTCCCACCCATAGGGCAGGACCTAGTCACGTGCCAGCCCCCTTTTCCCATATAAAGGTAGGAGCAGGCCCCCTTCCAAATTAGATCATCTTTGGAATCAAGACACGACTTTCTGCGAAAGGACTTCAAGATTTCCTTCTTCAAGATTCTCCCTTGTGGCTAAGGAGTAGTCACCCTGCATCCGCAGGCACCATCGCAAGAACACTGCGGTCTGCTGTAAGTCCTTCCTCCGGAATCCGACTGCCCAGCTCGACAAGACCCGGCTTCCCTGGCACCTCCGACCTCTACTCACCTCTACAGCCAAGCTGAGAACCGTGAGTGCGACGAGACCTCAAGGGACCGACTATTGCCAAGACTGCACGACTTCTGCACAGCAAGCCCGCCGAGTAATCTCCCGCCGAGTAATCTCCTGGCGAGCGCTTTGGGGTCCGAGAAGCCCCGACCCTGAGCAGCTCCAGCACCGAAGAGCAGCCCCCCAGCATCTCCACGATCGGCGTGGGGCCCTTCTGCTTTTTGCTGCTCACCGCGTTGTTTGGCTACTAGCCCGCTGGCTTGTGGCCTTCTGAACGACGCCCGACGACATCACTGCTGCTAGTCTGGTTGCTCCAGACTGGCTCTTGCTCCCTTCCAGAAGAGGAGCACCCCGGACCCTCCTGGTCCACTCAAGACGCCATTTTGAGTCCACCGCGTGGGCTTGAATTAGCCAAGGCTTTGTTGCCCAATCCTGGGTACTTCGACGCCGACAGCTTCATCCATCGTGGGACAGCTCGCCTCTCCATCCTGGTCGCCGACAACGCCTCCTGGTCCGTGAGATCTGCAGAGCACAGCGTCGCCCACTCACCTAGTCGAGGTGACTACCATCCGGTGCCCTCCTGGTGCCCACTGACTACTGGCTAGTAGTCACGAACTTGCTCCCCTCTGCTTTCAGGTGTCATCCATCTTCCAGATCCAGGCTTGCATCACTTCGAACTCTCTTCACTGGTCGCCTGCCAGCATCTTTCTTCCAGGCTCCTGGTCCGGCAACGAGGATTCCCGACGTCTTTTGAGACATATGCAGCTGCAGCCCCTGGGCTAGGTAACTTCGGCATTTCGGTGCCCCAGCATAGCCTCACTATCCAAGGGTCAGGATCCACTGTCGTTTTCTCCCTACCAGGTCGGGTTCGCCCGTGAACACTAACTTTAACTTTACTAGCTATCATAGACTTTGTCCCGCATCCCGCGTGAGAGTGCACACTCTGCACCCGAGTCCCCTAGGCCTCCTAGAAGTAATCTAACGATTCCCTAGTCAAGCCCTAGCGATTCCAAAGCCTATTAGTACTGTACTTACCTGCTAGTAATTTCGCATTCCACTTTTAGAGTATATGGTTTTTCGTGCCCCTCGGGCATTTGTGTATACCGTGCTAACTTAAGTATTTTCGTAAGAGTTTTGTTGTGTGCCTAGCACCCTGTCCTCATAAAGAGTACAGGGCTGTTGTGATTCTAATAAATACATTGTTTATTTTCATAACACTTGTGTGGTGTCCTTTCACTGGGTGTTCAAGGGGTAATGTGATGGTAAAACAGCTGGCTTAACACGCCCTCTAGAGTCTTAGCCTTAGACTGCTCGTATCCATGCTACTAGGATAGCTGGTCTATAAGGTTGACTTACAACCAATCATCAATAAGGGTTGTTTGGACTGATATATAGTGATCACTAGAATAGTGAACACTGCACATCAGGCCAACTTCTCACAACCACCCACCCCTTCAGTCTCTGAAGGGGTGGGCGGTCTGACGTCATGCTGGCTGGCATGCATTGTCAGTTCTCCCTCTGCGTCGGAGCTGCGGGCGGCTGCGGGCGGGCGGGGCGATGCCCCCACGCCCCAATGGACGCACCGCGCCTGCTCCACCCCACTCTACAACACTGTACTCTTAACCACTGAACTCTACACCACTTTACTCTGCACCACTGCACTCCTCTATACCACTCTACTGCACTGTACGCCACTCACTTAACGCCACCCTATTCCACTCTGTACTTTCTCACTCTATACCACTGAAATCTACCCTGCACCACAAAATTCTTCCCGCTATTCTACACTGCTGTGCCCTGAGCTAATGCACTCTACACCACCTTACTCAAAACCAATGCACTCTAAGCCAATCTACTCTGCACACCACTAAACTCTACAATGCAACACACTGTCACTTTACTCTGCAGCACTCTACTCTGCAACTCTCTTGCCAATGACTTCTATGCCATTACTTTGCACCCTTCCCTGCCACTGTTTTCTACTGCACTCAGTTACTACACTCCATGCCACTGCAATATGCCGCGGCACTCTACGCCTCTACTCCAGCAGTGCACTCCACCCCACTCTACTATGAACCACTGCACTCTTCGCCACTGCACTCTACACCAGTCCAGGCCACTCTGCACGACTCCACTCTATGCTGCTTCTGTAGTAGGGGATCTCTGTGTATAGTCAATGCAGAACTGCACAGACACTTAAGAGAGAATTTAAAGACAGGTAATGCAGCCTATAAAAGCTACACTGTCCTGTACTTCAACTAGAAATTCCACCACAAAATCCACAAAACAGCAAAGCCTGTACAGATTGAGTTTGAGTTGAGTTTAAAATATTTATAGAGCGCGCGATCACCTAGCGGTTCCATGGCGCTAAAACGTACTGAACGTTTGGGACAGAAAAATCGGGGGAGGAGCAAGGATAAGCGAGTTATGATGGGAAGGCTTGGGAGAAGAGAAGAGAAGAGTTTTTAACGTTTTACGGAAGTGTGAGTATTGGGTGGAGGATCTAAGGTGAGCGGGGAGAGAATTCCAAAAGGCCGGGGTGAGTGTAGAGAATTTGGTACCTCCCCACTTCTTGCGCATGAAGCGGAGAACTGTCAATAGTTGTTGGGAGGATGAGCATAGTTCCCGAGCCGGGGCATAGGTTTTGATTTCAGAGGAGATAAAGGCCGGGGCTAAACCGGCTCGGGACTGCAAAATGTTGCAACCCATTTTGAACTGGGCTCGTTCACGGATGGGGAGCCAGTGCAAGGATTTGAGGAGAGGAGTGACGTGATGGGATTTGGCCAGGTTGAAGATCAGGCGGGCAGCCTGGTTCTGGACCAGTTGCCATCGTCGCATACTGTAAGCGGGCAGGCCACAGTATAGGGCGTTGCCATAGTCTAGGCGGGAGATTACCATCGCCAAGACTATGATCTTTAGGGCAGAGAGTGAGAAAAACCGAGAGACTTTACGGATGGTACGGAGTGAGAAGAAAGAAGAGGACACCACTTGGCTGATTTGGGAGTGCAAGGTGAGTTGGTCGTTCAATTTAATGCCAAGAGTTTTTATAGAGGAGGATGCAGAAGGGGGGAACCAAGGGAGGGGGCCAGAAGAGAGAGGACCAGGGACTGGAGCAACCCTTGCTTTAACAGCAAACACCCTCTGGAATGATAGAGAGGAGAACCTGGACAGACAAGCCCCAAAGGCTGCCATTATGTGTCTCAGAATAGGATACTGTGCCTTTAAGAGAACCTTCCAGAACTTCACAGTATCCCAGAATGCACTGCAGGTCCCATTTACTTTCAGTTCTTTTTTCCGGCTCCTGCAAGCAGGACCCTGGAGCATTGAGCTCTCCCTTTTCAAGGGGTTATTGGTGATTTTTCACTATTAATTTCGATTTTGAGTGCTTCTAAAGTACTTTAGTGCTGTTCTTCTTGGTTTGTGCTCCTTTTTGATGTAAAATATGCCTGCATTATCTGACAAATGCCCGGAGTGCTCCCGGAAGAAGGCAAAATCAGATTTCCCTGAAGGAAAGACAGAAGATCAGGCTTCAGGGCCTCGAGAAAAGAAGGCTGAAGGCGCAAGGTGGGTCTGGAGGGGCTTATTCTGCCCATGCTGAGGCCTCTGGGGGGCTCCCCAGGGGCAGGAAGACCAGCAAACGTTCCCATTCTCTGTCTGGGTCGGTTGCACTGACCACGACGTCGAGAGGGATGGCTACGGTCTGTTTCCCGTCTCCCCAGGGCTCTGGGTCGAAGCGACGTCGACGGTCGACGTCGAGGGAATTACACAGGCCGCCATCGAAGTCTCCTTTGACGATTTTGTCGTCATCATCGTCGGCGTCGACGTCGAGTGATCGACGTCGAAGGGCCCGGCGTCGGCGCTCGCCGTCGAAGTCGACACCGCCGTTTGCCGTCGGCGAAGAGGAAACGATCGTCGTCGAGGGGACCCTCGTCGTCGAGTCTGCCGTCGAGGCGGAAGAGGTCGCCGTCGAGATGGTCGAGGTCGCCGTCGAGGCACAAGAGGTCGTCGTCGAGGCGCAAGAGGTCGTCATCGAGACGCAAGAGGTCGCCGACGAGGCGGACGGGGTCGCCGCCGAGGCATGGAAGACGGTCGACGCCGAGGAAGGGGCGCTCGACGTCGAGGGGCCTGCGCTGGCCGTCTGGTCACCGTTCTTCGACGTCGAGGAAGCGTGGTGAGAGGCCTGATGCTGTGGGAGGCTCTCCAAAGTCCAGATCTGGAAAGGAAGGCGGATCACCGGGATCGGTGTACTCCAAGGTGTATACTCCACCACAGAAGCATGTTACGCCTCCGCCTCCGTTGCCGAGGGGTCTCCCTCCGAGGGCTCCAACCCCTCCTCCGTTGCCTCCTCTGCCTCCACCGCCGCCTCGGCCTCAGGTGCCAGATAGGCCGCCCCCGGTTCCTCCAAGGTCGGTCTCGTTGACCAGGCTTCCGACCCCTCTAAAAGGGACTCCTAAGCCGCAGGCCCCGTCCAAACCCAGGATATCCGCCCCGGGAAACCGGCAGAGCGTCCCAGGCCTAGGAAATCGCTGTCACGCTCCGGATGGAGAGGAAGATCGAGGAGTCGGCACAGGTCCTCCACTAGATCTAGGCATCGCCATAGGAGGCGAGGATCCAGGTCCCGTACGGACTCCTCTAGGACTCGCTCATATTCGCCGACCTTATCGGACTCCCCGGAGACAAGGGTGTCTCCGGTGGACGACATCAGCACATTCCAGGAGGTTCTCCTGAGGGGGGCTACGAAATTGGGCATCACGGTGACGGCTCCTACACCTACGATGTCCGTGATATTCGAGACACTTCACAAGAAGCATCTGTATCGCCCTCTGCTGCCATTGGTGCCAGGGCTGGTCGAACCTGCGGAGGAGCTGTTCCTTACGCCTGCGGTGGTGAAGGCCGCTCCCTCCCGACTTCTGAAGAAGTACAGAGCACCGGATTCGGACCCGGCCTTCCTGCGGATGGACCCAGTACCCGACTTCGTGATAGTGATGGCGGCCAGGAAGTTACACTCTACCTCCCTGTTCTCCACCGTGCTTCCTGATAAAGAAAGCCGATGGATTGATTTGGCTGGAAGGAAGGCTTGTGGAACGTCTTCCACGACCATGAAAGCCTCCAGCGATTCGGCATTGCTGGGGCGGTACAGCCGTGCCCTGTGGGACTCCCTAGAACAGTTCACGGACCTTCTGCCACGAGACAAGAGGGAGGACTTCCTAGAAATACTTAAGGAAGGGATGCTGGTTTCAAACCAGGTCATCAGCGCGGCTGCGGATATCTCGCTGTTGGCGGCCCATGGTTACTGTCACGGGATCAACCAGCGCCGCCATGCTTGGCTCAGGCTCACGTCACTCAAGCCAGAGGCCCAACAGCGGGTGGCCAATCTGCCCTTTTCCAGAGAAACACTGTTCGGAAAACATGCCGATGATGATATGGCCCGCATGAAGGCGGAGGCAGAGACCCTGACGGCTGTGGGCTTGGAAAAGCCCAAAGAAAAGAATTCCTACCGACCGTTCCAGAGACGGTTCGGTGCACAGGGAAAAGGACGAGGACAGTCTTCGGGACAGCAGCAGCAACAACAACAGCAGCAGTTCCGGAGACCCTTCCAGAAGCGCCAGAAGGGTAGAGGTGGACAACAGTCCTCTACTGTGAACAAAGGCCCGACCGGGTCTCGACCCTGAGCGGTTACTTCCCCTTCATCCGTTACCCGCTCCAGTGGGGGGAAGCGTTCAATTTTTTCTGGCAGAGTGGAGAAAAAATTACTCAGGACAAGTGGGTGCTGAATATTGTTTGCAATGGATACAGTCTTCGGTTCACCAGCCCTCCTCCATCGATTCCTCCGATCAGCTCGCAGTATCAGCTGCGCAAGCTCCAGACGGAGGCCGATATCCTGTTAAGGAAAAGGGCGATAGAAGACGTACCTCCGTCTCAAAGAGGAAGAGGTCTGTACTCACGGTTCTTTCTGGTCCACAAGAAGGACAAGAACGAGTTCAGGCCCATTCTGGACTTGCGACAGGCAAACAAGTGGATTCGCAGAGAAAAGTTTCGCATGCTGTCGTTGCATCAGATTTATCCTCAGTTGCAACAGGGAGACTGGCTATGTGCAATAGACCTACAGGATGCGTACTTCCATGTGCCCATTGCACACAAACACAGGAAGTTCCTGAGATTTCAAGTCGGCACCAATCACTATCAGTACACGGTACCTCCATTCGGGCTGAAGTCTGCGCCCAGGACTTTCTCGAAGTGCATGGCAGTGGTAGCGGCACACCTGAGGAAGAACAAGGTGTTTGTCTACCCGTACCTGGACGATTGGTTGATCAAGGCCTCCTCCTTCTCGGAAGTTCAAGCGCACTTCCAGAAGACGTGCGTTCTATTGAACAAGCTGGGGTTGTACATCAACATGTCCAAGTCTGTCCCGACTCCGGTCCAGTGCATTCAGTACTTGGGAGCCACCATCGATACGATGTCAGCAAGCGTGTCTCCTTCGGACCACTCCATCTACGACAGTGAGGACGGTGTCTTTTCTACTGGGGTCGATGGCCTCTTGTATCTTCCTGACGCCACATGCGCGGCTGCACATGCGTCCGCTGCAGGAGTGCTTGGAAGATCAGTGGGACCAGAGGAGAGGTTCTTGGGACTACAAGATACGACTGTCTCTGCATGCTCTTCAGTCTCTGAAGTGGTGGTGTTCAGCGGAGAATCTCCTCAGAGGGGTTCCCTTCCACAAGGACATTCCCACTCAGACTCTCGTGACGGATGCTTCTCTCCAGGGATGGGGAGCGCACTCCGGAGACTTACAGATTCAAGGGACGTGGTCCTCGACGGAGTCCACGTACCACATCAATTTCCTGGAACTCAGAGCTGTTCACTTGGCACTGAAGGCTTTTCACCCGTCCTTCCAGACCAACTCTCTGCTTGTACAGACGGACAATACGACCACGATGTATTACCTCAACAAGCAGGGGGGGCTCGAGATCACGCACCCTGTCACAGGAGGTGCAGGTGATCTGGCACTGGCTTCTGGCCCGAGGACTGACGATAACGGCCACCCATCTGCCAGGTGTGCAGAATGTTCAGGCGGACGCACTGAGCAGACTGATTCAGGACAACCACGAATGGGTCATAAACGACGAAGTACTGGGAGAAGTCTTCGCAAGGTGGGGAACTCCAGACGTAGATCTGTTCGCCACCGCAGAGAACAGCAAATGCCGAGACTTCGCCTCCAGGTATTACCAGCCAGGGACGCTGGGGAATGCGTTATGGATCAACTGGTCGAACAGCTTTCTGTACGCTTTTCCACCCATTCCCCTGATTCCGACGGTTCTCATCAAGCTGTCCCAGTCCAGGGCGCGGATGATACTGATTGCCCCGGAATGGCCCAGACAGTGGTGGTTCACGGACCTGCTTCACCGGTCTCTCCTTCCTCACATACGGCTGCCGTGCAGGCCAGACCTTCTCACGAAGTTGGGGGGCGGATGTTGCACCCCAACCTCTCGTCTTTGAGTTTGGCAGCATGGCTCCTGAGATAGTGCAATATGGCCATCTGAATCTCCCAGAAGATTGCATGGACATACTGAAGGAGGCTAAGCGGCCTTCCACTAGAACTTCTTATGCTTACAAGTGGAAGAGGTTTTGCATCTGGTGCAAGTCCAAGAATCATGACCCTACGACATGCAAGGAGGATGTCATCCTTCCATATCTACTACATCTGGCGCAGTCTGGCCTTAATGTCCATTCCATTAAGGTTCATCTGGCTGCTTTGACTGCCTACAGGAAATGTCCTTCACAGACTTCCTTCTTCCAGATCCCTGTGATCAAAGATTTTCTGGAAGGCTTGAAGAAATAATTCCCTCCTGTCAGGCTTCCCTCGCCTTCATGGGAATTGAATGTGGTGCTGTCCAGATTGATGAAGAAGCTTTTTGAACCTATTCATAAGGCTTCGTTGCAGCACCTGTCCTGGAAGGCGGCGTTCCTCGTGGCCATTACATCGGCCCGCAGGGTGAGTGAAATTCAGGCGTTGTGTTGCCAAGAACCTTATACTTATTTCATGCTGCTAAGGTTGTTATGCATACTCACCCTAAATTTCTTCCCAAGGTTATTCATGTCAACCAGACTATAACTTTGCCTACGTTTTTTCAGAATCCTTCATCTCCAGCGGAAAAGGCTTTACATTCCCTGGATGTTAGGAGGGTGTTGAAATTTTATCTGGATAAAACCAAAGATATTCGTAGGTCAGACCAATTGTTTATCAATTATGGATCAGTCAGGACGGGTCTTGCTACCTCTAAACAGTCCATCTCGAGGTGGATTGTGTCCTGCATACAATTGTGTTACCAAAAGGCTAATAAGACCTTAGGGGGCAAACCTAAGGCTCATTCCACCAGGGGTAAAGCTGCCACGACGGCTTTGCTTCGTAATGTTCCCATTGCAGAAATCTGCAAGGCGGCCACTTGGAAGTCGGTCCATACCTTTGCTAAGCATTACTGCCTGGACACTGATGCCAGGGCAGACGCTCAGGTTGGGCAGGCTTCGCTGCGAAATCTGTTCGCACAATAGTGGTGTTATTTCTTGTTTCTCCACCGCCGCTTTGGCGTGGGGATGGGCTTGCCATTCTATTCACTAGATTATGACTGTACACAGAGATCCCCTACTACAGAAGGAGTAGTTTCTGTCCTGTAACTCCAGTTCTGTAGTAGGGGTATCTCTGTTATAGTCATAAGCGCCCGCCCTCCTCCCCGGTGGAGAGAGATATTCATGTACGGAATGCTACAGGTCTGGCGTGTTACGCCTTCAAAAAGAACTGAAAGTAAATGGGACCTGCAGTGCATTCTGGGATACGGTGAAGTTCTGGAAGGTTCTCTTAAAGGCACAGTATCCTATTCTGAGCCACATAATGGCAGCCTATGGTGCTTGTCTGTCCAGGTTCTCCTCTCTATCATTCCAGACGGTGTTTGCTGTTAAAGCAAGGGAAATCTGTACAGGCTTTGCTGTTTTGTGGATTTTGTGGTGGAATTTCTAGTTGAAGTACTGGACAGTGTAGCTTTTATAGGCTGCATTATCTGTCTTTAAATTCTCTCTTAAGTGTCTGTGCAGTTCTGCATTTTTTCAACACTTTAAGAGATTATTTTTGATTGCTCCGGGGTCCACGCACATGGGCGGGACTATTCACTAGATTATGACTATAACAGAGATACCCTACTACAGAACTGTAGTTACAGGACAGAAACTACTCCTTCCTAACACTGCACTCTACGCCACTTCACTCTAATCTCAAACAATCTACAATACTTAATGCTGCACCACTCTACGCCACTGCGCTCTATACGAATGCACTCTACACATATTTGCTCAAAACCAACTTCTCTGCACTACTGCACTCTATACCCTACATCACTGCTCTCTGCAGCACTATACTCTTTGCCAAAGCACTCTACAAGACTGCACTCTCTGCCACTGATCTCAACACCACTCTACTCTGCACTATTGAACTCTACGCCAATGCAATCTACACCACTTTACTCAAATCAAAGCACTCTGCACCACTTCGCTCTAAGCCAATCTACTCTGCACCGCTGCACTTCACTCTAGGCCATCACTGTATACCACTCCATGACTCTCTAAACCAATCCATTACACTCAATTCTCCTTTACCCCACTAACGTTTGGCCATGCTGGTGTACACTATGGCTAAAACGTATTGGGAAATACAATAGCTCTGGTATAGGTGGGACCTATTTTCTTTTTCAATGCCTGTCCTTCCAATTTCAAACCAAATTCCTATCCCACTGTCTTCTTACCTGCCTCCATCCTGTCTAGAGATTGAAATTGTCTTCATGGTGGGTTTTGAGAGTATGAAGTTACCTTAGATTTTTTTAAAGACTTTTGAAATATATAAATTACAGCTTTAGTAAACACCTGTGAACCCTGAATTAGAGATGTATGATTCTTTTCAGGTGAGTCCAGGTTCTCCTGTCTTGATTATACTGAACCGGTCCAGTTTAAGACCCACAAACAATAGAACTGTTCGTCCATGACCATCGTTTCCCTAAATATCAGGGTTTATAGTTTCACAAGCAGGTCAAGCAGCAAAAACTAGAAAACTGAGACGCTAGACTCTCGTGACAAAAAAATATTTAGATCAAGATCAGACACCTAAATATGAATACGAAAACACCCGAGCTTCGAGAAGCACATGTAAAAAAAACTTCTGGTGAGCTATTTCACGCTACTGATCTTGAATTCCAACTCGTATCAAATGCAGGATTAAATTCAATGTTCTCGCTACCATCTACACCACATTCTAAAGCAACGACTGAGAGACCTGCAAAGATTACCTTTCTTTATTGTAACAACCATGAACCTCAGTGGATGCATGTAGGAGAGTAGGGTTTGCAATCCTATGATCACCCAGATTTTTGCTTTTTGCTGCACTGGTTTACGACTTTCCCTGGCTGTGGGCCTGCTAATCAGACCCACAGCCTAGCTGTTCTCTCTATCCAAATTGTACTCAGGTACTGAATTGGCACTGGGCCCTCTCCAAGTCCCTGTACCCAGGGCTGAGGTGCACCCAGAAGTCTCCCAGGGGCTGAAGCATGTATTGTGCCACCCCTGGACTGACTAACTAAACTGACACAACTGGCTGCACGACAGCTGGGGCAAGGTGGTGTACTCACCCTTTGCTTTAGATATAGTATACCTATATCTAATCCCAAAATGGACACACAGATCTCCTATCAGTCACTCCTATGGCAGGCCTTAACAATCCTGAAGGCAGAGTGCTTGGAATCGTGTGAGATGGTGCTCTGGCATGAGCTGAGCCTGTCTGCGGCTTTCGGGATCTATCCCTTCGCCGTTTCCATGATATCGCATACCATATACTCTTAAGTGCATTATAATCCTCGCGGTTATATGCCAACTCTGGTATCGCTTTATCAAAACATGTCGAGTAAGGTGTCATATGAATTGGAATACTAACCCCTCGCCAATTCTGGCGACGGGGTTAGCATTCCACCCTTCTAGAGGGACACGACATGTATGTAACCTATAACCCCGGTTAAAGTCAAACAGAGCCTCAGCTCCACAAAATGGATGCTGCCACCGAGACACAAGTCTGCCCTCCTGCTGCTGGGAGTCCTCCCAGAGCAGGAGATAAGGACAAAGGGTTTCCTGCCAGGGGCGGTGCCAGCACCGTCCCAGACAGGATTTTGTGTATCCTAGGTAGGCAGGGCTTCAGAGGAAGGTGACTGCAAGTGGCACCCCGGTGCTCACTGTGCATAGGCCGGCTGAAACCAGTTCCAGGGGCACTCCAGCCCCTGGCCTGGGGAAAGCCCGCCAAAGGAGAGGGGTGTAACCACCCCCCTCCTGGTCCCACCCATAGGGCAGGACTTAGTCGCGTGCCAGCCCCCTTTTCCCAGATAAAGGTAGGAGCAGGCCCCCTTCCAAATTAGATCATCTTTGGAATCAAGACACGACTTTCTGCGAAAGGACTTCAAGATTTCTTCTTCAAGATTCTCCCTTGTGGCTAAGGAGTAGTCACCCTGCATCCGCAGGCACCATCTTAAGAACACTGCGGTCTGCTGCGAGTCCTTCCTCCGGAATCCGACTGCCCAGCTCGACAAGACCCGGCTTCCCTGGCACCTCCGACCTCTACTCACCTCTACAGCCAAGCTGAGAACCGTGAGTGCGACGAGACCTCAAGGGACCGACTATTGCCAAGACTGCACGACTTCTTCACAGCAAGCCCGCCGGGTAATCTACTGGCGAGTGCTTTGGGGTCCGAGAAGCCCCGACCCTGAGCAGCTCCAGCACCGAAGATCAGCCCCCCAGCATCTCCACGATCGGCGTGGGGCCCTTCTGCTTTTTGCTGCTCACCGCGTTGTTTGGCTACTAGCCCGCTGGCTTGTGGCCTTCTGAACGACACCCGACGACATCACTGCTGCTGGTCTGGTTGCTCCAGACTGGCTCTTGCTCCCTTCCAGAAGAGGAGCACCCCGGACCCTCCTGGTCCACTCAAGATGCCATTTTGAGTCCACCGCGTGGGCTTGAATTAGCCAAGGCTTTGTTGCCCAATCCTGGGTCCTTCGACGCCGACAGCTTCCTCCATCGTGGGACAGCTCGCCCCTCCATCCTGGTCGCCGACAACGCCTCCTGGTCCGTGAGATCTGCAGAGCACAGTGTCGCCCACTCACCTAGTCGAGGTGACTACCATCCGGTGCCCTCCTGGTGCCCCCTGACTACTGGCTAGTAGTCACGAACTTGGTCCCCTCTGCTTTCAGGTGTCATCCATCTTCAAGATCCAGGCTTGGATCACTTCGAACTCTCTTCACTGGTCGCCTGCCAGCATCTTTCTTCCAGGCTCCTGGTTCGTCAACGAGGATTCCCGACGTCTTTTGAGACATATGCAGCTGCAGCCCCTGGGCTAGGTAACTTCGGCATTTCGGTGCCCCAGCATAGCCTCACTATCCAAGGGTCAGGATCCACTTTCGTTTTCTCCCTACCAGGTCGGGTTCGCCCGTGAACACTAACTTTAACTTTACTAGCTATCATAGACTTTGTCCCGCATCCCACGTGAGAGTGCACACTCTGAACCCGAGTCCCCTGGGCCTCCTAGAAGTAATCTAACGATTCTATAGTCAAGTCCTAGCGATTCCAAAGCCTATTAGTACTGTACTTACCTGCTAGTAATTTCGCATTCCACTTTCAGAGTATATGGTTTTCCGTGCCCCTCGGGCATTTGTATATACTGTGCTAACTTGAGTATTTTCGTAAGAGTTTTGTTGTGTGCTTAGCTCCCTGTCTCATAAAGAGCCAGGGTAGTCTTGTTATAAATAAATACACTGTTTATTTTCATAACAACTTGTGTGGTGTCCTTTCACTGGGTGTTCAAGGGGTAATGTGATGGTAAAACAGCTGGCTTAACACGCCCTCTAGAGTCTAAGCCTTAGACTGCTCGTATCCATGCTACTAGGATAGCTGGTCTATAAGGTTGACTTACAACCAATCATCAATAAGGGTTGTTTGGACTGATATATAGTGATCACTAGAATAGTGAACACTGCACATCAGGCCAACTTCTCACATTGGTGAGCAGCGGTTGGGATTTGAGCTTGCTGTTGTTTTACCACACATATCCTAAGAATATCTTGTGAAAGATCACATAAGTACTAAAGGTACATATAACTTAGCTTAGAATACTCTGAGTTCTACTGAACCAGCTGTTGTAGCTCCTAGGGCCTAGCACACCCTAAACTACAACTCTAGCAAGGGATCAGTAGGCAAACATATAGTGTAGGTAAGTGCACCACTTACACCTCACTAGAAAAGCATGTCTAACCATGGAGAGTCCACTGAGACTCCCCTGGTGAGCGTTGACCCTCCACAGGTCACTTCAAGATATGCAGCTCTCAGTTTCCAGGAGATGAGACAAGTCTGTACCTCCAGGAAACTGAAGCAGGGGTCTAACCCCACCATTCCCTTTCTGATAGGTCTCTTAGAGACATATGATGCCAGAAAGATTTCTCAGTTACATGAGAATATGCCAGCCTTAGAGGGAACCTCTGGGGATCCAGACCTCCCCAACACTGCCAATGCAGTTGAGGAGGAGGATCAAGAGGAACTCTCTGGGGACGAGGTAGACAAAGGTCTTGAGGTAGTCAGAAGGCTAACTAGGGCCAACTTAGACTTACTTGGGCTAGGATCTGGGGGACCCCCAGTACTAACCCGAAGTGGGCCTAACCTTGGAGTTAGGAGAGATAGATCTCTTTCTAGGGACTCCAATAGATCTCTGCACTCTAATGCCTCTTCCCAGAGGAGGAGGAACTCTCCACAGAGGAGAGTGACTTCCCCTCAGAGAATAGAGCATGAAGCTAGAATGAGACAGGCTGCTCTGAGGATTGAAAGGGAAGAACTTGCCCTGGCCAAAGAAAAGCTTGCCTTTGCTAGAGAGCAGCAGATGAGTGGGCTAGCTCCCACTGGTGGCAGCAATCTCCCAAGAGATAGAGAGAAGGGTTTAGATACTAAACACCTGACTAAGATAGTGCCCCCCTTTAAACAAGGGGATGATATCCAGAAATGGATGGCTGCTTTGGAGAGGGCCTGCACTGTGCAGTGCATTCCCCAGAGTCAGTGGGCAGCTATACTGTGGCTCTCCTTTGATGGTAAAGGTAGAGATAAGCTCCTCACTACAAGAGTGGAGGATGCTAATGATTACCAGGTCCTGAAAAATGCACTGGTTGATGGGTTTGGTTTAACCACTGAGCAGTGCAGGTTGCTGTTCAGAGACACCCAGAAAACTCAGTCTCAGGACTGGTCTGACTTTGTGGATTGTGCCACTAAGGCTTTGGAGGGATGGTTGCTGGGTAGCAAGGTTACAGATTACACAGGATTGTATAATCTTATGATGAGAGAACAAATTTTAAACAATTGTCAGAACCAGTTGTTGCACCAGCACCTTGTTGATTCAGATCTGACCTCTCCCCAAGAATTGGGAAAGAAGGCAGACAAATGGGTCAGGACAAGGATCAAGCAGAACCAGAACCAGAACCAGGGTGGTCAGAAGAAAGCAGACCAGAAGGGTAATGTTAAGAGTGAACAAAATGACCAGAAGTCTTCACCAGGTCCCCAACAAACCAAAGAGGGTGGGGGTCAGGCTTCCCAGAAGAAGAAGACTCAAGAAGGCCAGTCAAAGAGGTGGTGCCAGTACTGTAAAAGTAAGTCTCACTGGTTTAGTGAGTGCACCAAAAGAGGAGGACAAACTCCTGCCACTACAGCCCCTAAGGCAACTGCACCCCCTAGTACAGTCAGTAGTGGTAGTGTACCTCCCAAGGCATTAGTTGGGTTAACCTTGGGAACTGAGGGGTCTGACAACTTAGTTGGCACACTCACTCAGGCTGTCCTTGTCTGTACAGGGGATATAGATCTATCCCCTGATATAAGTCCCAATACTTCGGGCAAATACAGGCAGACACCTTTGATTAATGGCAAGATGGCTCAGGCCTATAGGGACACTTGTGCCAGTGTCACCATGGTGACACCTAACTTTGTGGACCCTGGACAGATCATGCCAGGTACAGATTTCCTGGTGACCAATGCCAGCAACGTCACTACCAGTCATAGTATGGCGATTGTGGCTTTCTCCTGGGGTGGAGTGAAGGGTCAAAAGAAAGTTGTAGTCAGTTCAGACTTCCCAGTTGATTGTTTGTTGGGCAATGATTTGGAGTCATCACTATGGTCAGAAGTGGAGCAGAGGACTCACATGGAAATGTTAGGCTTGCCAGCACATGTGCTTGCTGTGACTAGGTCACAGGCCAGAAGATGCCCCACTGAACAGGTGCTGGATCCTGAAAGAATGGACCAGACACCTTCCAAGAAGAAGAGCAGTAGGGTTAAGGCTTTGCCTTCCCCCTTGCCCCAGGTTGAGGATCAAGTCTCTGAGGAGGCTGATCTGAGAGAACTGAGGGAAACTGAGCCTAAGGAGCTTGAACTTGATCAAGTTGAGTTTCTGGGCTCAGGGGGACCCTCCAGAGCAGACCTGGGGAAGGCACAGTTAGACTGCCCTTCCCTTGAACCCCTCAGACAGCAGGCTGCTGCTGAGGCTGCAGGGAATGCCACAGGTGCCCACAGGGTATACTGGGAAGATGGACTCCTGTACTCTGAGTCAAGAGACCCCAAGCCTGGTGCAACCAGGAGGCTGGTCATCCCCTTGTCTCTGAGAAGTTTCCTTCTCACCTTGGCCCATGAGATTCCCCTTGCAGGTCATTTAGGTCAGACAAAGACGTGGGACAGGCTTGTCTCACACTTTCACTGGCCCCACATGAATGAGAATACCAAGGAGTTTTGTCGCTCCTGTGTCACTTGCCAAGCCAGTGGTAAGTCAGGTGGCACAACAAAGGCCCCCCTCATACCACTACCTGTGGTGGGGGTCCCCTTTGAAAGAGTGGGGATTGACATTGTTGGTCCAATGGAACCCCAGACAGCATCAGGGCACAAGTTTATACTGGTGGTGGTGGATCATGCCACCAGGTATCCTGAAGCTATTCCACTTAGGACCACTACAGCACCTGTAGTGGCAAGGGCCCTAGTTGGAGTGTTCTCCAGAGTGGGCTTCCCTAAGGAGGTTGTTTCTGACAGGGGTACACACTTCATGTCAGGATATCTGACTGCAATGTGGAAGGAGTGTGGTGTGAACTACAAGTTCACCACACCCTATCACCCACAATGCAATGGGCTTGTTGAGAGATTCAACAGGACCCTCAAAGGGATGATTCATGGGCTACCTGAAACTCTTAGGAGAAGATGGGATGTCCTGATCCCCTGCCTCTTGTTTGCTTACAGAGAGGTCCCACAGAAGGGGGTTGGCTACAGCCCTTTTGAGCTTCTGTATGGGCATCCTGTAAGAGGACCCCTGTGTTTGGTGAAAGAAGGATGGGAGAGACCTCTCAAAAAGCCTGCAACCAACATAGTGGACTATGTACTTGGTCTCCGCTCCAGGATGGCTGAGTATATGGAAAAGGCATCTAAAAACCTGGAGGCCAGCCAAGAACTTCAAAAAGCTTGGCATGACCAAAAGGCTGTTCTGACTGTGTACCAGCCAGGACAGAAGGTGTGGGTGCTGGAGCCAGTGGCCCCAGCAGCTCTGAAAGACAAATGGTCTGGGCCCCACACCATCATTGAGCAAAAGGGAGAGGTTACCTACTTGGTGGACCTTGGAACTCCCAGGAGCCCTCTCAGAGTGCTCCATGTAAACAGGCTCAAGGCATATGTTGACAGGAAGGACATGAGCTTGCTCATGGCCACAGATGAGGGACAGGAGGAAGAGAGTGACCCTCTCCCAGACCTGCTCACTCAGAATCCTGATGATGGATCAGTAGATGGTGTTGTCTTTTGTGGCAGCCTCACTGAACATCAGCAACAGGATTGCAGGCAAGTTCTGCAATCCTTCAGACATATGTTCTCTCTGACACCCAGCCAAACTGATTGGTGTACCCATGATGTTGACACTGGAGACAGTCTGCCTGTCAAGAGTAAAATCTACAGCCAGCCTGATCATGTTAGAGACTGCATCAAAACAGAAGTGCAGAAAATGTTGGAGCTGGGAGTCATTGAGCCCTCAGATAGCCCTTGGGCTAGCCCAGTAGTTCTAGTGCCAAAGCCTCACACCCAGGGTGGTAAGAAAGAGATGAGGTTTTGCGTAGACTACAGAGGCCTCAATGCAGTCACTAAGACTGATGCCCACCCAATACCAAGAGCAGATGAACTTATAGATAAATTGGCTTCTGCCAACTTCTTAAGTACATTTGATTTGACAGCTGGGTATTGGCAAATCAGGTTAGCTGAGGAGGCCAAACCCAAGACAGCATTTTCTACCCCTGGTGGGCATTATCAATTTGTGGTAATGCCCTTTGGTTTGAAAAATGCACCTGCCACCTTCCAAAGGTTGGTGAATCAAGTCCTCACTGGGCTGGATGACTTCTGTGCAGCATATCTTGACGATATTGCTGTCTTTAGCTCCACCTGGGAGGATCACCTGGTCCACCTGAGGAAAGTGTTAGAGGCTCTGCAAAAGGCAGGCCTCACTATCAAGGCCACTAAGTGCCAGATAGGGCAGACACAGGTTGTATACCTGGGCCACCTTGTAGGTGGAGGCCAGGTTCAGCCACTGGAGAGTAAGATACAGGCCATCAAGGACTGGACTCCTCCAATCACCCAGACTCAGGTTCGAGCTTTCTTGGGCCTGACTGGGTACTATAGGAAGTTTGTCAGAAATTATGGGTCCATAGTGACCCCTCTTAATGACCTGACAAGCAAAAAGATGCCAAAGAAAGTTCAGTGGACAGCAAGCTTTCAGAAAGCATTCCATGACCTAAAGCAGGCCATGTGCACAGCACCTATCCTAAAGAGTCCAGATTACTCCAAGCCATTCATTGTCCAAACAGATGCTTCTGAGTTGGGTGTGGGAGCTGTTCTGTCTCAGCTGAATTTTGATGGTAATGATCAGCCTATTGCTTTCATTAGTAGGAGGCTGACCCCCAGAGAGAAAAATTGGTCAGCTATTGAGAGGGAGGCCTTTGCTGTGGTTTGGGCCCTGAAGAAGCTGAGGGCCTACTTGTTTGGCACTCACTTCACCATTCAGACCGACCATAAGCCCCTCTTGTGGCTAAATCAGATGAAGGGTGAAAACCCCAAACTGCTTAGGTGGTCCATTTCCCTACAGGGGATGGATTTTACAGTGGAGCATAGACCTGGTACTGATCACAGCAATGCTGATGGGCTCTCCAGGTATTTCCACTTAGAGCAAGAAGACTCACCTGGTCAAGGTTAGTTTATTGTCCCAAAGTTTGGGGGGGGGGTCATGTAGGAGAGTAGGGTCTGCAATCCTATGATCACCCAGATTTTTGCTTTTTGCTGCACTGGTTTACGACTTTCCCTGGCTGTGGGCCTGCTAATCAGACCCACAGCCTAGCTGTTCTCTCTATCCAAATTGTACTCAGGTACTGAATTGGCACTGGGCCCTCTCCAAGTCCCTGTACCCAGGGCTGAGGTGCACCCAGAAGTCTCCCAGGGGCTGAAGCATGTATTGTGCCACCCCTGGACTGACTAACTAAACTGACACAACTGGCTGCACGACAGCTGGGGCAAGGTGGTGTACTCACCCTTTGCTTTAGATATAGTATACCTATATCTAATCCCAAAATGGACACACAGATCTCCTATCAGTCACTCCTATGGCAGGCCTTAACAATCCTGAAGGCAGAGTGCTTGGAATCGTGTGAGATGGTGCTCTGGCATGAGCTGAGCCTGTCTGCGGCTTTCGGGATCTATCCCTTAGCCGTTTCCATGATATCGCATACCATATACTCTTAAGTGCATTATAATCCTCGCGGTTATATGCCAACTCTGGTATCGCTTTATCAAAACATGTCGAGTAAGGTGTCATACGAATTGGAATACTAACCCCTCGCCAATTCTGGCGACGGGGTTAGCATTCCAACCTTCTAGAGGGACACGACATGTATGTAACCAATAACCCCGGTTAAAGTCAAACAGAGCCTCAGCTCCACAAAATGGATGCTGCCACCGAGACACAAGTCTGCCCTCCTGCTGCTGGGAGTCCTCCCAGAGCAGGAGATAAGGACAAAGGGTTTCCTGCCAGGGGCGGTGCCAGCACCGTCCCAGACAGGATTTTGTGTATCCTAGGTAGGCAGGGCTTCAGAGGAAGGTGACTGCAAGTGGCACCCCGGTGCTCACTGTGCATAGGCCGGCTGAAACCAGTTCCAGGGGCACTCCAGCCCCTGGCCTGGGGAAAGCCCGCCAAAGGAGAGGGGTGTAACCACCCCCCTCCTGGTCCCACCCATAGGGCAGGACTTAGTCGCGTGCCAGCCCCCTTTTTCCAGATAAAGGTAGGAGCAGGCCCCCTTCCAAATTAGATCATCTTTGGAATCAAGACACGACTTTCTGCGAAAGGACTTCAAGATTTCTTCTTCAAGATTCTCCCTTGTGGCTAAGGAGTAGTCACCCTGCATCCGCAGGCACCATCTTAAGAACACTGCGGTCTGCTGTGAGTCCTTCCTCCGGAATCCGACTGCCCAGCTCGACAAGACCCGGCTTCCCTGGCACCTCCGACCTCTACTCACCTCTACAGCCAAGCTGAGAACCGTGAGTGCGACGAGACCTCAAGGGACCGACTATTGCCAAGACTGCACGACTTCTTCACAGCAAGCCCGCCGGGTAATCTACTGGCAAGTGCTTTGGGGTCCGAGAAGCCCTGACCCTGAGCAGCTCCAGCACCGAAGATCAGCCCCCCAGCATCTCCACGATCGGCGTGGGGCCCTTCTGCTTTTTGCTGCTCACCGCGTTGTTTGGCTACTAGCCCGCTGGCTTGTGGCCTTCTGAACGACGCCCGACGACATCACTGCTGCTGGTCTGGTTGCTCCTGACTGGCTCTTGCTCCCTTCCAGAAGAGGAGCACCCCGGACCCTCCTGGTCCACTCAAGACGCCATTTTGAGTCCACCGCGTGGGCTTGAATTAGCCAAGGCTTTGTTGCCCAATCCTGGGTCCTTCGACGCCGACAGCTTCCTCCATCGTGGGACAGCTCGCCCCTCCATCCTGGTCGCCGACAACGCCTCCTGGTCCGTGAGATCTGCAGAGCACAGCGTCGCCCACTCACCTAGTCGAGGTGACTACCATCCGGTGCCCTCCTGGTGCCCCCTGACTACTGGCTAGTAGTCACGAACTTGGTCCCCTCTGCTTTCAGGTGTCATCCATCTTCAAGATCCAGGCTTGGATCACTTCCAACTCTCTTCACTGGTCGCCTGCCAGCATCTTTCTTCCAGGCTCCTGGTTCGTCAACGAGGATTCCCGACGTCTTTTGAGACATATGCAGCTGCAGCCCCTGGGCTAGGTAACTTCGGCATTTCGGTGCCCCAGCATAGCCTCACTATCCAAGGGTCAGGATCCACTTTCGTTTTCTCCCTACCAGGTCGGGTTCGCCCGTGAACACTAACTTTAACTTTACTAGCTATCATAGACTTTGTCCCGCATCCCGAGTGAGAGTGCACACTCTGCACCCGAGTCCCCTGGGCCTCCTAGAAGTAATCTAATGATTCTATAGTCAAGTCCTAGCGATTCCAAAGCCTATTAGTACTGTACTTACGTGCTAGTAATTTCGCATTCCACTTTCAGAGTATATGGTTTTCCGTGCCCCTCGGGCATTTGTATATACTGTGCTAACTTGAGTATTTTCGTAAGAGTTTTGTTGTGTGCTTAGCTCCCTGTCTCATAAAGAGCCAGGGTAGTCTTGTTATAAATAAATACACTGTTTATTTTCATAACAACTTGTGTGGTGTCCTTTCACTGGGTGTTCAAGGGGTAATGTGATGGTAAAACAGCTGGCTTAACACGCCCTCTAGAGTCTTAGCCTTAGACTGCTCGTATCCATGCTACTAGGATAGCTGGTCTATAAGGTTGACTTACAACCAATCATCAATAAGGGTTGTTTGGACTGATATATAGTGATCACTAGAATAGTGAACACTGCACATCAGGCCAACTTCTCACAATGCAACACCCTAATAATATGTCAACCAATGCCACAGAAACATGGTTTCTTGGTTGTCAAGAGTAAAGGGCTCTTTGAGCTTGAATCATCCCTGAGAGCGCAGCCAAGCACCCCTGCTCTAGAGAAAACTCTCAAGATAGGCTGTTCAAACAAACTTTTCCCCTCTTATGGGCCGAACCCCAGTCCATGCAAGAACTGATCAAATTGATGTTGACATTTGGGCACCAAACATGCATTTACTAAAAAATAAAAAGCCTGGTATTTCTGGACAAATCTTTAGATTATTTTCCCTTTAGAATAGGTATTGTTCAGGAGTGTCATGTTTATTTTGCCAAAATGAAAAGTTTGTAAATTGTTTTTTTGTTTGGAGTTTTATATAGCGCTAACTAGACCCAGAGGTATCAGATCGCTTTACATGAGCACCAGTTACGTTACAGATACACATTCATACATGATAGATTAGTTTGATCCATTTGTTGTATGAACCTGTACATTCTTTATAACCTGAGCGACAGCACTCCTGGGCCTCAAAGGGCATTCTGGGCCTCCTGCACTGCCTGTGGTTACAATACGATGGGCTACCCTAGGTACAGAGGCTCCCCCTCAATTCTGTGTATTGCCTCACAGCGTCAGGAACAGGCTGGATAAAGCCACTGGGGTATTTCAAGGGGGCTCTTTTGTGGTCTGCGTCCAGCGGTGGTCAGATCGCAAGTAGCGGCTGTTTTTTATGTGGTTTTTTTTAGCAGAAGCTAAAGTTTCATGGGGATGTCAGCCAGGGGATGGTCATAAAAATTACGATCACCTATAAAATACTAAAATCCTTAGAAATTCGAGTATCTCTTTTGTGTGCATATGTGTGTTTATTTTTTTTTATTACTCTTTTAATGTTTGAAATTAAATCACACAAATTGCTGAGGGTCCACGGCTTCCAGTGGTGAGTCAATGGGGGTCCTCAGGAGTCAAAAGTTTGGGAACCACTGACCTAAGGTATGAGCCCATTGTAGCCACCCCTTACACCGCCAAGGGGAATGGGCATGGTGGTGGTGCATGCGCCCTTCCTCCCATCTGCTGTATCTCAGGGCACAATGTGTTTATCGCTGTCTCAAGGGGTATAGGGTTATCAGTGGCAGGGAGCATGAGTGGTGACATACTGTCCTGGGGAGGCTGGTGCCTGGAATACAGTACCAGTCCAAGGGTTTACACAGATTTTCTCTCCACCCCTACTCAGATAGTAGGTGTAGGCCGCATCATAAGGCGTTGGTTGTGAAACAAATTGTGACTATAATTTAGAGCAGTGGTCCATCCAGTGTATCACGAGCCCTAATGCAAGTAAGGAAATAGGTCTGAAATATAAACTAATCAATAACCGGGGTTAGGTAGGCCTCTGGAAAATATGTTAAAAGCATTTTTTGATGTGATTGCTGTTTCAGATTTATATTGCACAAGGCTAAAATATCGAGTATAACTTCTTTCCCTACATTTTACCGACCTGCTCCTAAAAAACCAGACCAGGACAGTATTAAAAAAACAAAAAAAAGTCCTATCATTTGGCAAAGGATATTGGGAGGAAGGAGGACTATCGTGTTCCTGCTGCGACTATAGCCCTATAGCCTGCTGTAACAGGCTATACCAGCTATTAAAGGGCAGAGCCGAAGGCGAGGGCCTTTAACAAAGGAGCGGGCCTTTAATGGCCTGTATAGCCCAGCTACGGAACGCTCTAATGCTAGTAGAACATTCTGCAGCAAGAAGGCAGAATGCTGCAACAAATGAAACAAAACCTTCATGAGCCCTAGGGGTTTGAATCTCCTCGGGCTCTATGAGGACTGGAGCACTCCATTGTCTTCATTGGAGCTCCCAACACTCCTATTTTCTAATTTGCTTTTAGAGCTGTTGTTTTGTGTTGTTCAATTTTGTTTCTCCTGATGTCTTTCACCTACAAGAATGAGGGCATAGGATGCTTTCTTTCTGGTTGCCGTACTTCTATCCCGGCTAGGCTGGCCACCTGGCCAGTTTTTTTTCGGCATGACCGGTATTTTTATGTATATGCCCGTACAAAAATCCCCTAAAGCTGGTATTTTTCAGCTTATCAGTTTGTACTTTAAACAGTCAATGACAGAAGAAAACTCTTTAAAATGTGTTCTACAGCTGCCTTAAAGACCAATGATTCAAAATGAAAGTAAACAAAGACAGAAAGGACATGTTAGAAATGAATACAGATGATCTCATATAAAGTTCTACTTAAGAATCGTGTCCGGGCCTTTGCAGAATCTTAATATGCGTAAGAATGGCAGGTATTTTCTCTGCGAAAGGGGGCAACCTTATCTCGAGCGTTTTGGCAGACGATAGTTCTTGGCAGATAGCTGGATTATTAGACCCTTTTCAGGCATGACATGTTATAAAGGCCCATGTGCTGTGAGTGGAAGGTAAACTTTGCAGATTGGGCTTGCTACATTTGGCCTTTCTCGACCTTCAGGTCAGCTGCTTTAGTGGAGCTAAAATCTAGTTTCTTTCATGGTTAATGTTTGCTTGATGTTCTTACTGCTATACCCCACAAAGGTCCATACTCAGTTTATTTCAGTAGTACCTTCTTTGGTATCCATCCGTGATGCTTCGGCTGCATACCACAGTGCAGTCGAATATCATTTCACAGACGTACCCTGGGTGTTCCAGGCAGATGGTGCACATTGGGATGATACTCCAGCAATGAGCAGAAAAACACTCATAAGCATTTTCTCAGGTACGGTTCAAGACAGGGCACAAGTCCTAAAAAAAGAAGTGGGGGGACGCTGATGTCACCACAGGAAGTGACGCCACGAAAGGTCGCTTGTGTCATAGGACTCATTGCCTTCCCTCGCTCACCCAGTAGATGCGATTGTATCAGAGAAACCAGTGTGTGAGCAGCGTTCTGAATGAGCTCCGATCTCACCACAGAGAGGCCAAACAGTGAATGTGTGACTCCATTTGCTCCAATTATCGAGCTACGGTAAAATAAGGGGGGGTACACCGTCCACCCGCATGGTACCCCGCCTTGAGCCCTGGTTCAAGAAGGCAGTTCCTTGGAAGCATACTGTGCAAGTGATAGGAATGATACAGCTTAGGCACTGTGTTCTCATATTAGGGAGCAGCCAAACACCTTTAGCATTCAAGTTAAGATGTTTACCCCAGAAACCTGATGTGTTACAATGAGCAATAAAGATGGTAATAGCATTGATTGTTTACTTGGGTACAACAACTAATGCATGCCTAGATACTAAGCCGTTATACTAATTCACAGTCTCGCTGTTCTCCTCAGCGACAAGAATTGTGGGTAATCCACACACAATGCTGAGGGGGTAAATGCACCCACTGCAGGAGGCAAGCCTGATTCTGGCGCATTGGTTTGAATGCTCTAAGGTTTGTTTAGCTTTTCAACCTCCTAGAATTGACTGAATACATATGAATGTGACATCAATCCCCCCATGGGATGAATGGGCCATTCCCACGCTCCTAGGGTCCTCAATTGGTTACCAGGGTTTCCTTTGGCCCTCTGCTAGCATTTTGCTTGCACTGAAATGTTGTTCCAAATGTTTAAGTGTTCAGCTGCAGTCATGCTAGAAACAGTCCTAAACTTGGTGGGTGGATGAAGTTTCAGCTAAAAAGGAACACCTGCTTTCTTTCCTTTAAATACGAGGCTGGTCGACGTTGAGTTTCAAAGCGGACGGACTCGCTTCTCTGTTTTGCCGCAGAGCCCAAAGAAGGAAGTAGAGGGATGGGGGATACAGAGCGGCAGTGGCACAAATTAGGCAATGTCCTAGTGTATACCTATCTACTGGCACAGGGAGATATCTCTTCCAGCATGCACCATGGTCAAGAATCTTTCCCTGTACAGGTGTGAAGACGGTCCACTAGTCCACTGATCCACAAGAACGATACACGTCACACATGTTTAAGGCTACCTGGGCGAATATTTATCAAGAGCTATACAAAAAAAGAATGAACGATCCATTGGCAACATTGTAGGATGTATACTTGGCTGAACACCGGTAAGAACAGCCAAGTTTTCTTGAGCGACAGATACTGGGGACAGATTAGCTTGACTGGGTGCAGCAGTCCACCCATTTAAGCTATCTAGAAGGTGGTAGTATTGATGGTACGTGATCTCTGACCACTGTCTTCCTGAATGTAGCAAAATTGTTCGACATGAGTACCAAGGGTTTGAGTCTGTAGTTCAAAAACAAAAATGGAATTAAGGATGACAAGCAATACCGATCCATGTGAAAAGCACATGCACGAGGTCCACCCTAAATAGTGCCACCATAGGATGGCTCATTAGTTTGACTTTAGAAGGACCCTCTCTTTTAACAAGGTGGTTGGTTCCTACAGAGGCGCATCACACAAAGGATCAGGTCATTGCAACCTGAAGACCATGGATTTAGGTTGTTTGCAGAAATCCACTTGATGGTCATTCAGATTTGAGACCGCTGACTGAACAATCCTAGGCAAATGCTGTGTAAGCTAACATCGAATGAATAACCAGAAGACTCTCCGCTTGGGAACAGTGGTATTGGTTGACCAATCAAATAAGGGGATAGACATGGTTGAACAGTCACAAAATGTGTAGTGATTAAGGTTCAGTATCCAAAGCCAGCATGACAAACCTATCAGTCAGTTAAGTGTCATTATTCTAACTGACCTCCTGCTTGTGGCCTATCAGTAATTCTGGCTTCTGTCGCCATGTTGCATTTTAATATAATTGCACTAATTAACCCTGAAGAGGCGGTGAAATCTTTACGCTGGGCAGCATATTGCCCTGGAACTCAAGGTTAGTGGGCAATTGAGTATTTATGGATTATTGTTGGATTGGGTCACTTCTGAGAAACTGGTCTCCTCCACATGCACTTCCACTGACCCCCCCATCCACCCCAATATTCCTCCAGTTCGATAGAATAATAATGAATAGGGTGGCATCACAGTATTCATTCTCAGAAGTGGCAGGGTAGAACAGCAAAGCTTTTGGGGGGGTCACTACTATTCATAACGTGACTGGATACATTAACCAAAGCAATGTAACCATCTTGATGGCAATGGTTTTCAGACGGGCCAAAAAAATGTGCCATGGCGGGGTGTTGTTACTTGTTCATGGCCAGAAAAGTCCAACAAGCACAGAAGATGCCTGAGATGTCCAAAGAAGGCTAGAGTGACAAGATCTAGGATGTTTTGATTTGCCTTGTGAAATGACGCCCTGTGATCAAACCCGCACATGTAGCGCTAGGAAGAAGGTTATTTTCAAAGGCATTCAAATATTGGGGGTTAGTTATGTAGAAATGTGATTGTACGTCCAAGAAGCACCATGAACTGCTAGGTTGCCTGACTATATAACCAAATAACTCTCACTAAGGTAGTTAGGAAAATACATGGCACCGTTTAGGACTGCCCGTGGATGTATTCCAAAGAATAGAACTGCTTAACTTAAGGGTAGTAGCAGAAATAGCAGGTCATAGCCAATTGATTGAGAACGGAAAGGGGGGTCAGAAATTGCCAGTTTAAGGACCTACAGTTGAATAAAACTTTCAGTTGATAGATGTTTATAGGCCTATATGGCAGACTCGCCCCTCCAATCCTTAACTTGGTTGTAGTGCAAAGGGCAGAGATAGGACCGTAATTTATCCACACACCCTCAGGAACAGGGTTTGCCATAAATGCTCTTCAAAGGGTCCCTCAGGAAATAAAGGGTGGCAACATAACTATTAAAAGGCACAATATTATATTTAATTCACACAGATTATTCTAAAATCACTTGGGTATTTGTGCATTGGTTTACCAAAAATGCCAGAGTTGTTCCAGCAGATTAAATGGGAGGTGTTATACTATGCAATATTATAAACTTTATTTTACATTTTGTATGAAGACAAAGAAAAACAAACAAACAATGAGATTGCAATATGGGAACATCAAATGACATTTGCAAAGATTGTGAAAAACATATCAATAAAATATGAACACAACTCATGAGGACATAAAAAAACAATGTGATACATGATTACCGACAACAACAATATGTACCATACTTAATGAAAGGTCAATCTCGTGACACAGCTGCAAACAAAAGATACTATCAAAAGCAAAAACCAAAAGCCAAATAGGGGTGATGTCATCATTTCCCTGTTGTTTCATCTCAGAGTCTGTGGAGAACTATCCCACTCCGGTAGGGGTGATGCCGGACAGTAACTCAGAATTCTGGGCTGGCTGGTGCCGGGAGATGTAATCTCTATACGAGCCCCAGATATCGGTTGGCCTGGAAGAAGTGGGGAGTAAGGTACTGAACTCTTCGCAATTCACATTGCAGAACGCTAAACTGTTTAACCAGGAGTGAAGAGTGGGGGCGCGCCTACTGCCCCACAGCAATGCTATCTACCTCTTGGCCAAAAGGAAGCCGAGCACCGCTAATTTACGAATCTTCCTAGGGAAGTTCTCAACATACCCCAAAAGCGCCGTCTCAGGTGTAGGAAGGAGCGGCATGGACAATATATCACCCAAGGCGGAGTGGATTTCTAGCCAATACTGGTGTATTTTGGGACAAGTCCAGGACAGGTGTGCGAAGTCAGCAAAGGGGGCAAGACATTTCCGACAGTGGGGAGGCTGGGAATTGTCAATTCTGTGTGCGGGGGCCGGAGTAAAATACATCCGACGAAGAAATTTAAACTGAAGCAATTTAGGATGACTGTTCAAAGAGACGTCTGTTGTGGTCCTGCAGCAATATGCCCACTGATCATCAGAGATTGACCCACCCAGGTCCTCTTCCCAAGCGGCCCTGAGCCAAGAGTCATTAATTGGTTTGAGTGCCCCACACTGTTTATACAATTTGGAAATCCGGTGCGCATTATTTGGGTTCTGAATCACCAAAGTGATGGGAGGGGTCTCATCAGGAGCCAAAGGAAAGAAGGGGAAACCCGCCCTCAAAGCTGAGCGAATCCGGGTGAGAATAAATGTGTCCATAAAGGAGCGATCGCTAAACCGGGTCTCCTCCAACAAGGAGAATACATGCCCATCTGGGAACAAGTCTCCGAGGGTGCATATGTTGAACTTCGCCAAGGTGCGTTCTACCAAAGCTTCCCATATAATGGGGAAAAGGGAGGCATTGGGAAGGGGCAAGGCCGGGGAATATAAAAGATCTATTCCCAAAAATCTGTGCAATCTGATCCAGGTCCAGCATGTGGTGGAGACAGTCTGGATGTCTCGAGGGTCACGAGGGAAGCCAGTGGGAAGAATGGTAAGGAGCCGTCTCTGGAGAACCAGATCTGCTTCAGGCCGCAAATATGGTATGCGTGCGTCCGGATGGAACCAAGTGTAGCATAGGCGCACTGCGCAACTAAATAATACAAATAAAAGTCTGGTACACCCAGCCCACCTCTGTCCGGTGGCAAGGTCAATACTTTCCAACTGACCCGGGTTGTCTTATCTCCCCAAATCAAGCGAAGCAGAAGAGAGCAGAGTTGCGTAAAAAATACCTTGGTTAGGGGAATGGAAATATTATTGAAATAATACAAAAAGCGGGGCAATACTATCATTTTAATAATTGCGATCCTACCCGCCATGGACAGGGGTAAGCGGACCCATCGGGTGATCTGTGATTCCAATGTGCCGATAGCAGAGCCATAATTGAGACAGATCACCGATGCAGTGTCTAAATGAATGTGAATACCCAAATATTTAATGGAGTCATCGCACCATTCTAGCAGAAACTCAGATGACCAAGGCGTAGTGCAGGCTGTGAGCGGAAAAATTACTGATTTGTGCCAATTGATATGGAGCCCGGAAAAATTGCCGAATCGTATGATTTCCAGAATCAATGATGATAAATCATCCTGAGGCTGTCGAACGTATAATACCATGTCCTCCGTGTACATGGACATCAACAAAGGGCCAGTGCGGAATTGCAACCCACGCTGAAGGTGGTTCTCCTGAAACTGCCGAGCCAAGGGGTCCATGGCTAAAATGAAAAGGAGAGGGGAAAGGGGGCAGCCCTGCCTAGTGCCTCGTGACAGAGGGAAAGGGTCGGACAAAGTACCGTTAAGACGCAACCGGGCAGTGGGTTTAGTGTATAGAAGAGTGACAGTGGCCACGAAACATTCCAGCATTCCCATCCGACGCATGACTGAAAGAAAAAAGGGCCATTCCAGGGAGTCGAAGGCCTTCTCCGCGTCCAATAAAATTGCGGCGGCCAGCGTGGAAGGGTCAATACGGTGCAGTACAGTGAATAATGTACGGAGATTGAGAGAGGTGGACCTGTGTGGAACAAAACCCGACTGCACAGGGGAGATAACCGATTCCATCAGGAGCGATAGTCTAATGGCAATGACTTTTGCTAAGATCTTGTAATCCAAATTTAGTAATGACAGTGGTCTGTATGAGCCGCATTGCATGATACATGTGGGGCCCCTAGGGGGGCGTAGTGTGTTGGCCAATAGGCGACCCGGACGTTCCCCCTCCCCATACCGCCGCGCCACGCATTGTTTCATAAGAAACGACAGTTCCCTATCAGCCCCGTCCCGAAATTCGACACATGCCTCCAAACGGTGGGCAGAAAGAGAATCAGAGGGAGAAGCGAGTAGTTTGCGGTCCGCCGCAGCGAATTTCTTTTCGATCTTATCTAAAGTAGAACGTAGTTCGTGAAGGGCATGTTTAGAAATGCAAACACCCCTTATGTAAGCTTTAAAGCCCTCCCATAAGACCGCCCATGTGTCAAGAGAGCCCGTGTTGAAATCAAAATACTCTTCTATAGCCGGTCTCACCTCCTCACTGAAAGCGGGGTCTGCCAAGGCCCGGCCAGGAAAACGCCACTGCCGCTCATAACCCCCCTCACTTGGAATAAATAGCTGAAGAAGAACCGGGCAGTGGTCGAAAAGAGTGCGAGGGAGAGTCTGGACCGAACCCAACCAGCCAGCCACTCCAGGGGAGACCAGCCAATAATCGATTCTAGTCCAGGTGTTGTGGAACTCAGAGTAATGAGTGTAGGCCGGATGGTGTGCGTGCAGATGTGACTCTATGTCTACCAAGGAATACTGTGTGCAAATCTCACGAAGCGCTATGCGAGCTTGGGGCTTGAAGTCAGGAGTGGAGGCAGTGCTGTCTCTAGAATGGTCCAGAAGAAGGTTAAAATCACCACCCATGATCAAGAGCCCTGCGTTTATGGCAAGGAGGCGAGTCAACAGGGAGTGATAAAATGAGGGAGAATCAGTGTTCAGACCATACACGCATACAAGTGAGACCCTATGACCCATCAACTGACCAGTGACAATCCAAAATCGGCCTTCGGGGTCGCGATGTGTGGAATAGTGTGCAAACTGGATCCTTTTATGTACAAAAATAGCGACTCCTCTTGAATATGAACTGTAAGCAGAGAAGTACCTGTGTGGACCCCAACCGGAAACCATAGAGTTGGCACCCGTGTCTGCCAAGTGGGTCTCTTGCATAAAGGGGATATCAGTCTTATGTCTAGCTACATAGTTCAAAACCTGTCGACGTTTCCTATTATTATTCAGGCCACGCACATTCCACGTTAATAACAAAAGCTCGGAAGGACCGGGCACATTTCCTAGCTGCACCATATATACAATACAAACAAGCATTTGCAATGCAATAGGTCTCGCATTAAGAAAGTTTGAGCTATTGGTCTTGTAAATGACAATTTTTTTATTTATGTGTTGGTTTTGAAAATAGCTAAATTAATAGCTTTGTCATTTACAATGCCAATAGTTATTACTTTGGCAAATGTTTTGTATTTACGTGACTTAGATGTATTGATATTACAAATAACAATGGCTTTTAATTTTTTTAAATAATTAATACTTAAATAAAGATGATTGTCATTTATAATGGCAATAGCTTAAACTTTTGTAAATAACTTTTGTGAAGATTATGTTCAGTGTATTTTATTGTGACGAAAATCCAAGAACAGAAGTGAAATATTAACATCTTTTTGTGACATTTGTAATAAAGCTTTAAACATTGAGAGAACATATTTGAACAAGTTGTTGTTGAATGGTTGCTCAGATTGATGCTGTGATGGCGCGGAGTGATGTTGTGGTGGCGACGAGTGATGCTGTTGCGTTCAGTGATGCTGTGGTAGTGCATAGTGATGTTGTGGTGCCCCTGAGTGATGCTGTGGTGGTGCTGAGTGATGCTGTGGTGGTGCTGTGTGGTGCTGCTGAGTGGTGCTGCTGAGTGGTGCTGTGGTGGTGCTGAGTGATAATGTGGTGGTGCTGAGTGATAATGTGGTGGTGCTGAGTGGTGGTGCTGTGGTGGTGCTGAGTGATGCTGTGGTGGTGCTGTGGTGGTGCTGAGTGATGCTATGGTGGTGCTGAGTGGTGCTGTGGTGGTGCTGAGTGGTGCTGTGGTGGTGCTGTGGTGGTGCTGTGGTGGTGCTGAGTGGTGCTGTGGTGGTGCTGAGGGATGCTGTGGTGGTGCTGAGTGTTGCTGTGGTGGTGCTGAGTGGTGATGTGGTGGTGCTGAGTGATAATGTGGTGGTGCTGAGTAATAATGTGGTGGTGCTGAGTGATAATGTGGTGGTGCGAGTGGTGCTGTGGTGGTGCTGAGTGATGTTGTGGTGGTGCTGAGTGATGCTGTGGTGGTGCTGAGTGATGCTGTGGTGGTGCTGAGTGGTGCTGTGGTGGTGCTGAGTGATGCTGAGGTGGTGCTGAGTGATGCTATAGTGGTGCTGAGTGGTGCTGTGGTGGTGCTAAGTGGTGCTGTGGTGGTGCTGTGGTGGTGCTGTGGTGGTGCTGAGGGGTGCTGTGGTGGTGCTGAGTGATGCTGTGGTGGTGCAAGTGGTGCTGTGCTGGTGCTGAGTGGTGCTGTGCTGGTGCTGTGGTGGCGCTGAGTGGTGCTGTGGTGGTGCTGTGGTGGTGCTGTGGTGGTGCTGTGGTGGTGCTGAGTGATGCTGTGCTGGTGCGAGTGGTGCTGTGCTGGTGCTGAGTGATAATGTGGTGGTGCTGAGTGATGCTGTGGTGGTACTGAGTGGTGCTGTGGTGGTGCTGTGGTGGTGCTGAGTGGTGCTGAGTGGTGCCGTGGTGGTGCTGAGTGAAGCTGTGGTGGTGCTGAGTGATGCTGTGGTGGTGCGAGTGGTGCTGTGCTGGTGCTGAGTGATAATGTGGTGCTGCTGAGTGATGCTGTGGTGCTGCTGAGTGGTGCTGTGGTGGTGCTGAGTGGTGCTGTGGTGGTGCTGAGTGGTGCTGTGGTGGTGCTGTGGTGGTGCTGTGGTGGTGCTGAGTGATGCTGTGGTGGTGCTGAGTGGTGCTTTGGTGGTGCTGTGGTGGTGCTCAGTGATGCTGTGTGGTGCTGTGTGGTGCTGTGGTGCTGCTGAGTGGTGCTGTGGTGGTGCTGAGTGATAATGTGGTGGTGCTGAGTGATAATGTGGTGGTGCTGAGTGGTGGTGCTGAGTGGTGCTGTGGTGGTGCTGAGTGGTGCTGTGGTGGTGCTGAGTGATGCTGTGGTGGTGCTGTGGTGGTGCTGAGTCATGCTATGGTGGTGCTGAGGGGTGCTGTGGTGGTGCTGTGGTGGTGCTGTGGTGGTGCTGAGTGGTGCTGTGGTGGTGCTGAGTGTTGCTGTGGTGGTGCTGAGTGTTGCTGTGGTGGTGCTGAGTGGTGATGTGGTGGTGCTGAGTGATAATGTGGTGGTGCTGAGTAATAATGTGGTGGTGCTGAGTGATAATGTGGTGGTGCTGTGGTGGTGCGAGTGGTGCTGTGGTGGTGCTGAGTGATGTTGTGGTGGTGCTGAGTGATGCTGTGGTGGTGCTGAGTGATGCTGTGGTGGTGCTGAGTGGTGCTGTGGTGGTGCTGAGTGATGCTGAGGTGGTGCTGAGTGATGCTATAGTGGTGCTGAGTGGTGCTGTGGTGGTGCTAAGTGGTGCTCTGGTGGTGCTGTGGTGGTGCTGAGTGGTGCTGTGGTGGTGCTGAGTGATGCTGTGGTGGTGCGAGTGGTGCTGTGCTGGTGCTGAGTGGTGCTGTGCTGGTGCTGAGTGGTGCTGTGGTGGTGCTGTGGTGGCGCTGAGTGGTGCTGTGGTGGTGCTGTGGTGGTGCTGTGGTGGTGCTGAGTGATGCTGTGGTGGTGCGAGTGGTGCTGTGCTGGTGCTGAGTGATAATGTGGTGGTGCTGAGTGATGCTGTGGTGGTACTGAGTGGTGCTGTGGTGGTGCTGAGTGGTGCTGAGTGGTGCTGTGGTGGTGCTGAGTGAAGCTGTGGTTGTGCTGAGTGATGCTGTGGTGGTGCGAGTGGTGCTGTGCTGGTGCTGAGTGATAATGTGGTGCTGCTGAGTGATGCTGTGGTGCTGCTGAGTGGTGCTGTGGTGGTGCTGAGTGGTGCTGTGGTGGTGCTGTGGTGGTGCTGTGGTGGTGCTGAGTGATGCTGTGGTGGTGCTGAGTGGTGCTTTGGTGGTGCTGTGGTGGTGCTGAGTGATGCTGTGGTGGTGCTGAGTGGTGCTGTGGTGGTGCTGAGTGGTAATGTGGTGGTGCTGAGTGGTAATGTGGTGGTGCTGAGTAGTAATGTGGTGGTGCTGAGTGGTGCTGTGGTGGTGCTGAGTGGTGCTGTGGAGGTACTGAGTGGTGCGGTGCTGGTGCTGAGTGATAATGTGGTGGTGGTGAGTGATGCTGTGGTGGTGTGGTGGTGGTGCTGAGTGGTGTTGTGGTGGTGCTGAGTGGTGTTGTGGTGGTGCTGAGTGGTGCTGTGGTGGTGCTGAGTGATGCTGTGGTGGTGCTGAGTGATGCTGGGTGGTGCTGAGTGATGCTGGAGTGGCGCTGAGTGATGCTGTGGTGGTGCTGACTGTTGCTGTGGTGGTGCCGAGTGATGCTGTGGTGGTGCTGTGGTGGTGCTGAGTGGTGCTGTGGTGGTGCTGAGTGATGCTGTGGTGGTGCTAAGTGGTGCTGTTGTGGTGCTGAGTGGTGCTGTGGTGGTGCTGAGTGGTGCTGTGGTGGTGCTGAGTGATAATGTGGTGGTGCTGAGTGATAATGTGGTGGTGCTAAGAGGTGCTGTGGTGGTGCTGAGTGGTGCTGTGGTGGTGCTGAGTAATGCTGTTGCGTTGAGTGATGCTGTGGCGTTGAGGGATGCTGTGCGCTGAGTGGTGTTGTGGGATAGACGAGACCTAAAAAACAAGGAACGTTCATAAATCATGTACCTTTAGCACAGCACTCAATGTTTTAATAGACATCTGCATGCTGCAGAGGAATACTGCTCCTGGGTACACCGAAGTGTTGAGATATTTAAAGAGCTCCTCTTCGGGGCCGTTCGTAATACCCACAGCTTTTAAGCAGGTACATTTTGAGAACCTTGCTGTAAAAAAAAATCATGGTCTAGCCCGTTTTGTTAAAAACAATACTTTGGGACCCCGAACCCCTATGGATTACGTTGGGGCTGCGTTCACTGTGCTCGTGCCGTTTGGGGGTGGCATTAACTTAAGCAGTTTCCATGCTCGCGTCGCAGAAAATGGTCAGATGTTTGGATATCCAGTCAGTATGCAGATGCACGTCTTTTTTAAATTAGAAACAAAGGAAATATGTTATGTTTTGAGGTAATATGTTTTCGGCAAACAGTTAATATTTTTCAAATGTAACAGGCAAATATTGTTTTGATGCATTTTTTTTAAGCACACATGCCAAGGAGTCCTGCAGCTTGGTACAGAACCAACCTTATTTTGAACGTCTCATTGCTTGTGATTAAAATAGAAACGAGCTACTGGGCTGAATGCTCCTGTCCCTCGACAACACCAATGATATAGAGGACAAAAGAAGAAAAACTGCCAATATAGGACATCCTATTACATGAACAACAATTTAGATTGAATTTAAATGACGCTGGGTATCGACACATTCTTCGTCAGACTAAAGTAGGGTTCAGAACAACATAACATTACTAAAGCTTCAGCAGCTAATAAAGGTGTACTTAAAACATACGAAGTATGAAGTTAAGTTGAACAAATGCACATTAATCTAGTACAGTTTCACATGTGAAAACAAATGACCAACATCTTCGCAGCAATGAGCACTCCAATTTTTTTTTAAATGTCAACATACAGACCAATTATGGTTTGGGTAGAACGGCAAGCAAGATTGCATTGACATCTTTCCTTGCCTAGAGGTTATGCGCCCAGGTAGATATTTGTTCCGTCGAATTTCACGACCAAATGCTCCCAAGTTGCACTCTTGACAGACCAATATGGGGTCACTATTTGGAAAGGAAACCAATTCAATGCTCCGACCCTTGTATCCTTCTCACTGTCGGCTGCAAATAATCGTAAACTGAATATGCTCCAGGCGGGCAACTAGAGCCAAATTTCGGGGAGCTGGAAAATATTTCGGGGGTGGGACTAATTCTTCCATCCACGGACAGAGTGGCTGTAAAGAACGGGTGAACACACAACAGACCCTAATTTGCACGTAAATGGTCTTTTAAAGACCTGTTAAGTACTCGGGTGCGGCTGCAATTAGACAGTCGCCAGCCCGTGAAGCTGTCTCCGCCAGGCTGACACACACGACGGGGTGGGGGTGGGGGTTGAGGGGGGGCTGAAGTTCTGTGAAGCTGTCGCTTTTCGCAAGGGAACCTCAAACAAATGAAAAGATAGCAAAGAAAACATCGAATCACTTGTTACAGTGCAATGAATATGCAACGAACAGAATCGACGTCTTCCAATACAATTCTGCTACAAACAATGCTGCCTCGCTCACTGATCACAGTGATTGGTTTTATTATTTTGATTAAAGAACTAGCACTCAAGTGATTAGTAAGAACAGTTAAAACAACTCCTACTTCTAACACCCACACTTGGTGCACAAAAACTATCATCTATCCACACACAAATACTCTCAAAGTTACCAACGGATAAATGAACAGAAATTAAAGCGCGTGTTCAGAAAGAAAATGGTGTCTCCATTAGCGCCATTCACAGTAAACAGCAAACAAGCTGCATGCCGCGTGTAAGCAACAAACAATCCCAGGTGCACTTAACGCATTAAATCCTCGTGAAAGCGATGCGGCAATACAACACATAATCCCTGGTGCGTGTGCCTACAAGCTGACAAACTGTATGCTGCGTGTAAACAACACATAATCCCAGGTGCGCTCGTTAGTAAATGGCAGTTGCCAAAATCTCCAAAAAGATGAAGAAAAGAAACAAGCAGTGGGTCTGAGACCGTGGCAGAGTGCCCACGGGGTGATGTGTCCCTCAACATCTCGCCGCTCTGTCTGTCTGTCCAACGAGCTGCCCAGACAGGCTGGCAGGCGGAGAGTGAAGCAGACAGCCAGGACAGAGCGACGCGTGGACACTACAGACAGACATGGATAGAACGCACAGTCCCGCCCCTGGCACTGTGCTCCCCTTGCCCCTCCCTCTTGCTCCAGACCCTCATTAGCATCAGATGCCACCCCTCGGTAATCAGAAGGCAGGAATGAGGTCCTGGGACCAGACAGAGCCTCTGAGGTGCCACAGAAAACACGTTGCGCTCTGAGAACTTGGGTCCTCACCGGAGGGAGAGTGTTTGTGAGGCCTCTGGGGGGGGGGCACTCAGACCCTCAGTCTGGCGTCCCTCGCTCTCTGGGGGTGCGCGGGCGGCCGTGAATGGCAGATTGCCTTCATGTGCAGAAGTGGGCTTGCGAGGCCAGCGCCAAGCCCTCTCGGAGGAGCCAAGACTTCTAACCAGCAGTATTAGCAGCACAATCTGAGCACGCCTGTCAAAGAAAAAAAGTCTCAGTTGATAATGTGCCTGCTGCAAAGTACCGACTGCAGAGCGAGATCTGCTGCTCGGCTTGGTCTTTGAAGAATGCTTTTAAGCAGCAGACACCAGCTCTGGACTGGCCAAGGGGGACAGCGGGGGTGTCCCTGTCAGCCTGGTGCGCATTGGCTGCTTTACTGTAGAACGAGGAAGAAACTTCGCTTGTGGGTATTTTTAATAGTTCATTACAGTAAGGAAAACAAATGATCCTCGTGTGTTGCATTCCCAACCAACAAAACAAGCATTTGCCGCGCGGGAGTTGTGTCGCACACAAAACTTAATTAAAAAACAAGAAAGGCCAGAGCTGCACAAAAAAGCGAAAGGCACAAAAAACGAGCCTAACAGGGGCAGAAAAAACGCGGCCGCGAAATGAAAGTAAATAAACGCGGCCGCGAAATGAAAGCCTTTGATGCAGCAGGGGGCGGAGTGGATCCCTTTGAAGTGAAGCTGCTGGCAGCACCACGCTGGGGAAGCAACAGATGGCTGGCTTTGATGTGGTGACGGGAGGCAGGCAGGCGGATAGAAGCGCGTGCACGGGACACATGCATTTCTGGAAATTCACATTTCTTTGAGAGAATAGTTTAGCTCTTAGTTTAGCCCCAATAGTCTCGTCCTATTCATTCCTTGCGGAATGGAATAGGACGAGACCTAAAAAAGGGAAGTCAGTGTAAAAAAGCATCACATCATATAAAGCAATCCTCACCGTCTGTGAACTAACATATCCATCAAAAAACTAAACAAAAACCCCCAACCACCCCCACCCACCCTCTCACTACACAGAAAGAGGAACACCCTAACAGCACATCCCAAAAAACAAACCAAAGAAGTATTCACCATGGGGCATGGCGACGCCACGCCAGTCGGGCAACCCAGCAATCAAATAACAGAGCAATCAAATAGCAGTGAAATATGCGAACGAGCCAAAGCCAATAAAACACTATCAGGGCCAATGAACAATACGAGACTGTCCTCAGCCATTCTCCATCTGAGAAAAGAGGTCCACGCTGGCTTGTGAGGTCTGAAGTGAAGGGGAATGGGGCCGCGTGCTGCCTGACGCCCCCCTTTTGTTATTCTTGAAGTTTTGGAAGAATTCCTGTGCAGCATGCGGAGTGTCTTAGATCCTCGGCCTGCCATCAATGTCAACCTTGAGACGAGCTGGGTAAAGCATGCCATAACGGAGTCCCAAGTTTCTAAGCATGGCTTTGACACTTTGATACATTCTCCTGGCCTCCTGCACCATGACTGTGAAATCCGGAAAGAAAGAAAGATTGCTACCCTGCCACTGGATCTCGCCCTTCTCGCGGGCCGCTCGGAGGGCAGTGTCCGGATCACGGAAGTTCATAAGTCTTGCAACAATGGGTCTTGGAGGTAAGCCTGGTTTGGGGCGAGGGCCTAAGGATCGATGAGCTCGCTCGACAACAAAGTCTTGGGTGAAGGATTCTCTTCCAAACAGGACAAAGTCTTGGGTGAAGGATTCTCTTCCAAACAGGTCTGAAAGAAGCTGCTCCACGAATGTGTCTAGTCGGCCAGTGGCTGTCGTCTCCGGAACGCCGAGAATGCGTATGTTGTTGTGGCGCCCCTGGGCCTCCAAATCTGCGTTCTTTATAGCCACTTCTATAAGGATCTTCTCGACCTTCTCCAGCCGCTTCAGAGAGGAGGAGGACCCGTCTTCAAGGTCCGTAATCCTGGACTCCACCACGTCCAGTCGGCGGTCATGACCCTGGACCTTTGCGTTCATGTCGGCCAGCTTCTTATCCAAGTCATCGAAACGGGCATCAAGGGCCTTGAAGCCAGCTCTCATTTCGGCTATCATGGTAGCAGCCAGGGGGGCCGAGACGGTGTCCTCTTGATGGGGTGCGGCTTCCGAGGCCGCGGCAGTCGGCGGCTTGTCAAATTGGAGCTTGGGCTGCCTCGGGTCCTTCTTGACCATCTTGGCGAAACAGCTGCATTGCGATGAAGATGACCAATATCAAGTTCCCCTAATAGGGCACGTGTGGAAGGCGCAGCCAGGCCAGAGGGCAGAAGCGGAGGCAAATCACTGATACTATGGCAGGGGAAGAGTCGCTCACGCGGTCAGGAATGCATGCCCTGTGGAATTAACGGCAAGATCCTGGCCCCAAACAAACAACGTGTAGGTATCAGCAGAGGCGCCACAGGAATGGAGCCGGCATCCGGCTCCAGCGACGTCCCCAGGAACGCCTCAGCTGCTACGGCGGCATCAGACACAGGCGCCGAGCCCCGCACTCACAGGGAGGAGGTATTGGCGTGTGTAGGGGCTCGCTCAACGCAGGATCGAGGCTGCTGCCGACCGGCAGAGCTCTAGTCGGATGCGGCCATCTTGGTCGCCTCCGTAGCCACGCCCCCTATACTATGCAATATTTGTTACAGTTTATTATGTGTTTTAAATCTAATTCTCAAAAGAAGGTTGCCATTACATCAAACGTGCTGGGATTGTAGTTTGATATCTGATAGAGACGTCTAGCCGCAGATTCCTTACCTTAGAATATTCCCCAGGACTCAGGCGGGATTCGGACGTTTTTGATCAATTTTCCTGCGCAGCGGTAGGTGGGTTCATTCGGCTACGCACCAGTGCCATCTGTGCCGGAAATGACATGCACTGTACCTGTACAGGCTCCATCTTGGTGTTCTTATGTCAGGTCTTTACTCCTTTCTGCTCCAGATAGTGCTGATCGGCCAAGAGCTACACGCAGTCATTTTTTGACTGACTTTTTCTCAACTTTTCTTGAACCGTTTTTTGAGAGATTTTCTTTGCTGGTGTGGCAGGATGTCCCCAAAGAAACTGGCTGGTTTCAACCCATGTGGTGCCTGTCACAGGCAGATGTCTGTGACAGACGCACACTTGGTTGGTCTATTGTGCTTGGAGAGGGACCACAACACCAAACAGGAAGGAGTATGGAGCACTAGCAAGAACATGACCAACAGAACCTCCTTGAGGACCTCTACCACTGGTACTGAGGAAGAAGAGAGACACCCTTGCCGCTTTCATCCACTGAAGCACCAACCACAGCTAGGAACTCTTCAACCTAATCAGAGAGTTCTCCAACTCCGCTGCCACAGAGGACAGCATCATCCCCTCCCAGGAGCTTTGTAATCTCACCATTTTTTTCCACAACAAGATCTCAATCATCTATAAAACTTCGAGCCCCAGCCTACAGACTTACTCAACCTACACACCCACACCATAACCAACATAGAACACCAACTGACCACGTGGAACCTGCTTACCTACCAGGAAACTGCCGGCATCATGAACTTCATCCACTTATAGGCACCCCGAGAAACCCTGCCCACACCACATCTTCAACCTCGGAAGTGACAGAATCAGCCACAAACTCACCTCATTTCTCACCATCTTGATAACCACGGCCACGATCCCAGAAGACTGGAAACACGCAGAGGTAGAACCCCTACCCAAGTAGCCATCAGCCGACCCCAGCAAACTCAAGAACTAACTGCCCATATTCTTACTTCCTTTTCCTGCTAAGGTAATGGAGAAAGCCATCAACAAACAGCTCACCAAACATCTCAAGCAGAACCATCTTTTCCCAGTTTGAACTCCACAGCAATCATAGCACCAAGATCGCTCTGATCACGGATGACATCCGATCCCTCCTTGACCGCAGAGGGAGGGCGGCCCTGATCCTTCTTGACCTCTCAGCAGCATTCAACACTGTATCCCACCACATGCTGATTGCTATGCTACATAGCATTGACATACAAGGTGACGCTCTCAGATGGATCACCTTATTCCTCACCGGAAGAACACAGAAAGTCTGCCTACCACCTTTCACCTCTGAACCCAAGGAAATCATCAGTGGTCTTCCCCAAGGCTAATCCCTCAGCCCCACCCTCTTCAACGCCTACATGATACCCCTTGCCAACAAAGTCAGAAAATCCCATGGACTCAACATCATATGATACGCAACTCATCCCCTACCTCTCCAAGGAGCCCACCACCACCAGAACCAGCTTCCACTGGTGCATGACGAGCGTTGCCAACTGAATTAGAAACAACTGAGTGAAGATTAACACTGACAAAATGAAAGTACTCATTTTCGACGACAACAACATGCCCTGGAATGCTTCCTGGTGGCCCGCTGAACTAGGACCAGCACCCTCCCCGTCGGACCACACCAGAAACTAAAGGCGGTCGGTGATCTCCGCTCCGTTAGTGGAGTTCGCAGAGTTTTCCCAACTCTGCGCTCTGCCCGGAGCACGGAGATTGGCAAAAAACTCAGTTTTTGCTGCGTTGGGGAGATTTCTCCGCCGGCCATCCCTACATCCAACATCAATGCAGCCACGCTTCTTCTCCTACTAAGAGAAGACTCACTGGTAGTCACAGCTGCAAAAACGTTTGCCGTTCTTCAAGGCCTCCCTGTGGACCCCGCTGCTCAACCACCTGTGCTGCAGGTATTCTCCCTTCTGCTCAAAATATCTTGAAGGCCACCTGGATTTTAGCCTCTGATGGCACGCTGGATGTGTTTCTTCTAGAGCAACTACTGAGGCATGAAGGCTGGATGTTAATGACATCATTCTGGCATGTCATTACACCCTCCTTCCAATTCTTCCTGTGCGGAGGGGCTGTACCTTTCTCTCCACCCTGGGGCCCCTTCCTGAGATGCTCCACGATTCTGTAATCATGGATGTATCATTGCAATTTTACACTAGCAGTACGGCTCACATTGTAATAAAGGTACTGGCCGTAAGAAGCAGCCGAAGCAACGCTGACCCTGGGTCCACTGAGCAGAAGGAGGAAATTAAGGAGGAATGAACTGCAAAGAAGTGAGTAACAAATAGAAGACGGCTACAGTGTGGGGTGGAATTTAAAGAAAGTTGTAGGCAAGAGCCAAGAAGCGCTTTAGAATGTTTAATAATACATTGAATACAAACAGTTTATTTAAGCCTGTGATGGCTGCTCTACCCTTCCCCGTACATAAGACACACAATTGCACTGGTGGGTGTTTCATTGTTCAAGGTGACTGGGTGTGTGGGGCCAATGGGGCACCATGCTGGGCTACATGTGGGTGCTGTGCTGCTGGCCTGTAGCTGGCTCTGCCCAGTGCCATTGGGAAACCTCGCCTGCCCGAGTGGGCCCACTGGGCCCAGGCGGAGCACCAGATATACCCCTCCGACCCGGGCGTGGTTCCTGTCCCTGGATTACCTGCATCACTGCCTGGGGCTGGCAGTGATGCGCTTCAGTATGAAGGTGAGACTCCGCCGGGTGAGGGTGGCATGGGGGTGACGTGTGGAAGGAGCCCAAGGGCTCCGTGAATCTCCCAGGCTATGTGTGGTGTGGGAGTGGGGTTTCTCCATTCTTCTGCTCCTTGTGCATCACAGTGCATTCTGGGACTTGTAATCCAAAGGTCTATGCATCGCACACAAGGCGGTCTTTGGCAATGCCCCCAGTTATATTAAAGCTAGACTGGTGCAGTATATCCCTAGAAGAACTTTGCGCTCGTCTGAGGACGTTCTTTTGGTAAGCCCGCGTTATCGTCTGACCACCCTCGGTGGACGCGCATTTTCAACCACCCTGCCGGCAGCTTGGAACAAGCTGCCTCCAGGTCTACGGAAGGAACCAAATTTATTGCCTTTTAGACGAATGTTAAAAACGGTGCTTTTCCGAGAAGCCTGGAGTTCAATATAATTTGTCTTGCCTGTCCTCCTGTGATGATTGGTTTCCCAAGTACAAGCGCTTAGAGACCAATCGGTGATAATGCGCGATATAAATGTAATATAAAAAAAATAAAAAATAAATGTTCTGGTGATATGTAGGGCAGAGCAGAACTCTAAAGAATTCCACAGAGTTTTTAGGCAACTCCATGGAATTCCGTGTAGTACAACTCTGCGGACTCTGCCCACCCCCACCAGAAACCTCAGCATCATCTTTGACAGCAAGCTCACCATCAAGTCCCAAATCAATGCAGTCTCCTCTGCTTGCTTCTTCACTCTGTGCATGCTGCAAAAGATCCTCAAGTGGCACCCCCTGAACACTAGACACACTGTCACACAAGCTATCATCACCAGCACACTGGACTACAGCAATGCTCTGTACTCAGGGATCGTTGCAAACCTCATCCAGAGACTACAGACCATTCAGAACGCCACAGCCAGACTTGTCCTCAACCTCCCCTGACTGACCCACATCAACCCTCACCTCAAGGAACTCCCCCAGCTCACAGTACAGAAAATATGCCACTTCAAGCTGCCGACCCATGTATAGTAGGCTCTACACAACCTAGGACTGACCTACATCAACCACCACCTGAACTTCCACCAATCATTCAGACAACTATGCTCTGCCTCCCTCTCGCTCGCCCACACTCCCCGCATCAACAGAAGCACGAATGGAGGACGTTCCTTCTCCTACCTTGCAGCAAAGTCATGGAATAACATACACTTGCAGCTCCAGACCTCCCCTTTTCTACTGGAATTCCAAAAAGCATTCCAGACCTGGCTATTCGACTGAGTCCTTCTGACCCTGCAAGTGCCTGAATGGTAGTGAGACAAAATATCGAAATTAAAATATCGATATACAATAATATCGATGTTTTAAATTCGATGGTATAGAATATCGATGTCCAAAATATCGACAGACAGAATATTGTTTTTTTAAGGTACAAATGTTACTAATATCGAAAATATCGAAATTTACTAATATCGAAATTTTGTTTAGTGTTATGTATTTTATTATTTTGTTTATATGTTTGTTAAATATGTTTTGTAATGTATGTTTGAAAATTAGTAAATTTGTTTACATTTTGCGTTTTAGTATCAGAGCGGGTTGTGGGTTTATAGGGGAATAGGGTGGGAAGTAATTTTATAATAATTAATTAATTAATATATTTTTGTAAATATTTTTAATTAATAATTAATTGGTAATTAATTAATATTAATTAGTTAATTAATGAATATATTTTAGTAAATATTTTTAGTTAATAATTAATTGGTAATTAATTTATATTAATTAGTTAATTACATTATTAGAGTTAATGTTTTAATATATATACATTTTTGTTATTGTTAATTAATTAATTGGTAATTAAATAATATTAATTAGTAAATTAAATTAATTAGAGTTAATGTGCTAATATATTTAATTTATTGTTATTGTTAATTAATAATTAATTGGTAATTAAATATTATTAATTATTTAATTAAATTAATTAGAGTTAATGTGCTAATATATGTAATGTTTTTGTTATTGTTAATTAATAATTAATTGGTAATTATTAATTAAGTGATTAAATGTGATTTATTTATGTGTAGTGGGTTGTGTGTTTATAGGGGGATAGGGTGTGATATAATTAAATTTAATTAATTAAAGAGATTGTATTTATTTGTTGGTATTTATTGTTAATTAATTAGTAATTAATATGTGTTAATTAGTTCATTTATAATTACATCAATTTTGTAATATTAATTGTTATTAATTGATTAATAGAAATTTATATTAATTTTGTTTTTTAGTATGTGTAGTGTGTTGTGTGCTAAAGGGGGAGTAGTGTGGTAAGTAATTTTTACCCCCATGCTATCCAACGCTTTCCCTACTGTTGAACCCTCTGGAGTGGGAATAGTAATTTTAACCCCTACGCTATCCAACACTTTCCCTACTGTTGCACTCTCTGGAGTGGGAATTGTAAATTTTACCCCTACGCTATCCAACGCTTTCCCTACTGTTGCACCCTTTGGAGTGGGAATAGTAATTTTTACCCCTACGCTATCCAACGCTTTTCCTACTGTTGCACCCTCTGGAGTGGGAATAGTAATTTTTACCCCTACGCTATCCAATGCTTTCCCTACTGTTGCACCCTCTGGAGTGGGAATAGTAATTTAAACCCCTACGCTATCCAATGCTTTCCCTACTGTTGCACCCTCTGGGGTGGGAATAGTAATTTTTACCCCTACGCTATCCAATGCTTTCCCTACTGTTGCACCCTCTGGAGTGGGAATGGTAATTTTTACCCCTATGCTATCCAACACTTTCCCTACTGTTGCACCCTCTGGAGTGGGAATAGTAATTTTTACCCCTACGCTATCCAACGCTTTTCCTACTGTTGCACCCTCTGGAGTGGGAATAGTAATTTTTACCCCTACGCTATCCAACGCTTTCCCTACTGTTGCACCCGCTGGAGTGGGAATAGTAATTTTTACCCCTACGCTATCCAATGCTTTCCCTACTGTTGCACCCTCTGGAGTGGGAATAGTAATTTTTACCCCTACGCAATCCAATGCTTTCTCTACTGTTGCACTCTCTGGAGTGTGAATAGTAATTTTCACCCCTACGCTATCCAACGCTTTTCCTACGGTTGCACCCTCTGGAGTGGGAATAGTAATTTTTACCCCTACGCTATCCAACGCTTTCCCTACTGTTGCACCCTCTGGAGTGGGAATAGTAATTTTCACCCCTACGCTATCCAACGCTTTCCCTACTGTTGCACCCTCTGGAGTGGGAATAGTAATTTTTACCCCTATGCTATCCAACGCTTTCCCTACTGTTGCACCCTCTGGAGTGGGAATAGTAATTTTTACCCCTATGCTATCCAACGCTTTCCCTACTGTTGCACCCTCTGGAGTGGGAATAGTAATTTTTACCCCTACGCTATCCAACGCTTTTCCTACGGTTGCACCCTCTGGAGTGGGAATAGTAATTTTTACCCCTACGCTATCCAACGCTTTCCCTACTGTTGCACCCTCTTTAGTGGGAATAGTAATTTTTTACCCCTGCGCTATCCAACGCTTTCCTTACTGTTGCACCCTCTGGAGTGGGAATAGTAATTTTTATTCCTACGCAATCCAACGCTTTCCCTACTGTTGCACTCTCTGGAGTGTGAATAGTAATTTTTACCCCTACGCTATCCAACGCTTTCCCTACTGTTGCACCCTCTGGAGTGGGAATAGTAATTTTTACCCCTACGCTATCCAATGCTTTCCCTACTGTTGCACCCTCTGGAGTGGGAATAATAATTTAAACCCCTACGCTATCCAACGCTTTCCCTACTGTTGCACCCTCTGGAGTGGGAATAGTAAATTTTACCCCTACGCTATCCAACGATTTTCCTACTGTTGCAATATGTGGAGTACGTATATATATTAATTTATATGTAGAGTTTTTAATTTATTTTAAATGTATATGTATTAGTTATCATTTTCTTTATATGTTTTAATGTTTTTATTTAATATTTGTAAAATTGTATGTATTTTTAAACTATTTTTACATTATTATTAATACATTTAAAAAAACGATATTTTTACTTTAGATATTTTTGTACTACGATATTAAATTTTCGATATTTTTGTACTTACCTTTATGAAGATATAACTCCGATATTTTTGACTTCGATATTTTTGTATCGATATTTTTGTAGGTAGATATTCTGTCTGTCGATATTATGTCATAGATTCGCCTGAATACCCTCTCTTGTAATTAGCAATGCTATACAAATCGATTTGATTGATTGATTGACTCCTTTCCATGTCAGACAGAACATCACCCTGCCTACCTTTTTTGCTCCTCCTCAACCCTCCAAAGAGGAGGAGAGACTCCATTGTCTGGATGTAAAAAGGGCATTGTCGTTCTATCCCACAAAAGAGTTCTGGGTAGATACTCAACTCTTTGTGGGGTGCACAGGGCCCAAGAAAGGGAAGGCTGTGCAGAAAAAGAACATCGCAAGGTGGATAGTTCTGTGCATCAAGATCTGCTACGCATTGGCCAAGAAGCAAACCCCAAAGGACTTATTCCACCAGAGCCAAGGTTGCAACCACTGTGTTATCTTGCGGAGTCCCTGTTCTGTTCAAGCAGCAATGTGGGCAAATCTGCACATGTTTACTAAGCACTGTTGCCTGGATAGTCGGGTCCGTCGTGAGACACGCACTTTGGCCTGCAGTGCTTTCTGGTTTAAATTCACTTTTCAGGTCCACCTCCAGGGAGACATTGCTTGGGTATCTATTCTAAGGTAAGGAATCTGCAGCTAGGAGTCTCTATAAGATGATCAAGTTACTTACCATTGGTAATGTCTTATCTGGTAGAAACTCTGGGCCTAATTTAGTTCTTGAGGGGATTACCAACATCCCGCCGCCGTGGCAGTTCCAAGCACTGCATCGAGCTGACGGTGATCCGCCCGCCGTATTTTGATGTTGAGGCTATAGACAGTGGTGGTGGTCTTCTCTGCTGGCCAACAGTACTACATCGCCGTCGGTCATACTGCTTTGCGTCAAGCCGATTTAGATGTTCCAGTTGTGCGGGTGGGAGAGTCCTGACAGAGTGAGGGCATGGTGGTGTGGAGACAGGTAAGTACTATCATCATTAACGTACTACACATATGTTGTGAATGTGTCATAAAGAATATGTTGGTAATGTGTAACTGCATGTGAGAGCAAAGTAAACAAATACAAGGCGATTGCACATGTTACCATACGTCTCATAGTGAGACAAGTGACACTGAAGCATAACTTAGACAGACATGCCAACCCTCCCGATTCAGGCGTGAGACTACCGATTTGAAGGCTAGTCTCCCGCCTCCCGATTCCTGCAAGCAAAAACCCGATTCCTCAGGGGTTTCAGCTTACAGGGCTTGGTATTTATTGTGTAACGTCCAGGGGCTCTCGAAGGGGTGAAAAACCAACAAAGTGTCATTAACAAGGGAATTGTCTTTTAAAGACCTGTGAAGTACTGGGGGGGGGGGGGGTGCGGGCGGCGGTTGTGTGTGTGCGCCTAGGAAGTTGTTTCAACCCGGGCTGCCACACGGGGGGGGGGGGCGATTGGGGGGTGCATTCAATGCCAGCAACCTGCCAGGCCAGTGACCAACACTTACATCGCCCTCTCTCTGCCTGCCATTATGCTCCATGCTTCTGAAAGGTGAGAAAAAAACGTCCATTTACGTTTCAAATGTCCGATCTTGCAGCAGCCACTTCCAAAGCCCATACATGCCAGTAACCCGATTCAAGGCCCCATTCTCCCGATTATTTTTTTTAAATCTCCCACTTTGCTCTTCTGAAATGTTGGCATGTATGCTTAGAATCCGGCGACAACGGGGTTGCTGAGAGTCGTGGTCAAGTAGCAGCAGCATTGGGGGCGCTAACAAGCCCGAAGCAAGATGGTCGCACATTAGTGCAACTCTGCTGGTCGGGGCAACAATTCGTCAATAAGCCTGCATTTCTTCTCCACATCTATACCTGAGAGGCAGAACACTGATGTCAGCTACGCATGCTGTATGGTTTGCAGTGTTTTTTGACCGTCAGAAGATGATTTTTATGTCATAACAATGACGTTACAGGCCGAGTGACAAAATGGCGGGTGCCCTGTCGGACTAGCTGCTGCTTGGTAATTTGAACTGCGGTGCGGGAGCTGTGCCTACCTGAGTGCTGAGCAAACAAACATTAGCGGGTGAGCTGCTGAACGGATCCTGGGCTCAGCTGGGCGAGTGGCGGTCCCGCTCGCTGTGTAGTGCGGTGTGGGCAGGGGAGCCGAGCCCGTACTAAGGACGCTGCTGACCGGAGGGCTGGCAGATGCTGCAGAGCTGGTCGGAGCCCTTGGAGAGTCCTGTTACGAGAAGGTGCTGCTGCCCGGTGGTGAGTGAGCTGACGGCGGAGGTGGAGTGGCGCTGGACCCGCTTGGGTACTTGCTCCGGCTTTAGCGGGCGGTGCCGATGCAGTAAATAGAGGCCACTGGTGGTACATGATTCCCGCTGTGGAGAGCGCGGGCTGGTTGGCGGCGGGAGAGGAATGCATCCCATTAGGCTGCAATGTTTGTAAGGTACCCCGCACAGGAACGAAGGTTGCGTGGTATGTTTGGACTTGGCCATAAGCAGCCAAGGTAGAGTCTTGGCGCGCAGTGGAGACAGCGCCTGCCATTTAAATGACTGTCCGCCCACCATAACACTTGTGGGCCATGTCCTGCTGTCCCATGTGCTGCACTAGGCTCCGCATTAGCTCTGCCCTGCTGAGTTCAGAACGAGCATACTGAACAGTGTGGAACATCCTGAGGAGACAGAGAAAGGTGCTTTTTATTACAAATGCACAAGTAAGGAGAAGCGCTGGTGAACCTGGTGAATATTTGCTTGAAGGCTTGGTGGTGTGGCTGATCAGTGGGGCATCCTGAAGACGTGATTCTTAGGAGTGCTGCGTTGATATTGTGAGAAGTTGGCCTGATATGCAGTGCTCACTATTCTAGTGATCACTATGTATCAGTCCAAACAACCCTTATTGATGATTGGTTGTAAGTCAACCTTATAGACCAGCTATCCTAGTAGCATGGATACGAGCAGTCTAAGGCTAAGACTCTAGAGGGCGTGTTAAGCCAGCTGTTTTACCATCACATTACCCCTTGAACACCAAGTGAAAGGACACCACACAAGTTGTTATGAAAATAAACAGATATTTATTTATAACAAGACTACCCTGAACTCTTTAGGCCTACAATTCTAAACACTGGGATTAGATGCAGGAGGCCTGTGGACGTCGTGTGCAGAGTGGGAACTCTCACGCGTAAGGCGGGAAAAAGTCTATGGAGGCTAGCAGTTGCAAAGTTACTGTTCTCGGGCGAACCCGACTAGGTGGGTCGAAAACAAGAGTGGATCCGAACACTTAGGGTGTTGGACTATGCTGGAGCACCGGAGTACTCAGGTTACCTAGCCCAGGGGCTGCGGCTGCATAGGGTTGAAGTTGCGTCGGAAACCCTCGTTGAAGATCCAGGAGCCTGAAGAAAGAGTTGCTGGCAGGCGGCCAGTGAAGAAAGTTCGGAGTGATCCAAGCCTGGATCAAGGAAGAAGAAACCTGTAAGCGGAGGGGACCAAGTTCTGAATCACTAGCCAGTGATTTGAGTGGGCACCAGGATGGCACCGGACGAAGTCACCTCAGCCAGGTGAGTGGGCGCTGCTGGGCTCTGCAGTCTCTCGGACCAGGAGGCGTTGTCGGCGACCAGGATGGAGGGGCGAGCTGTCCCACCAAGGTTCTTGCTGTCGACGTCGCTGGACCCAGGATTGGGCAACAAGTCTTGGCAAAAGCAAGGCCCACGCGGTGGACCTAAAATGGCGTCTTGAGTGGACCAGGAGGGTCCAAGGTGCTCCTCTTTTGGAGGGGAGCAAGGGCTAGTCTGGAGCAACCAGACCAGCAGTAGTTGTCGTCGTGGAGCGTCGTGAGGGGGCCACTAGCCAACGGGCAAGCAACCTGGACAACGCGGTTGGCAGCAAAGAGCAGAAGGGCCCCACGCAGATCTCGTGGATGCAGGGGGGCTGAACTTCGGTGCTGGAGCTGCTCAGGGTCGGGGCTTCTCTTACCCCAAAGCACTCAGTCGAGGGTCACTCGGGAGTCGTGCTGGACAAGCGTTGCGCAGTTCTGAAGATGGCCGGTCCCTCGAGGTCTCGTCACACCCACGGATCACAGCTGGGCTGATGATGTAGGTTGAGGTCAGAGGTGCCAGGGAAGCCGGTTCTCGTCGTGCTGGAGCAGTCTTGATCCGAAGGAGAGACTGGCAACAAACCGCGATGCTTGGTTGGTGCCTGCTGCTGCAGGGTGACTACTCCTTAGTCACAAGGGAGAAATCTTGAGAAGAGTCTTGAGTTCCTTCTTGAAGAAAGTAGTTTCAGGATTCAAAGATGATCTGATTTGGAAGGGGGCCAGTTCCTACCTTTCCTGCAAAAAGGGGCTGGCACGCGACTAAGTCCTGCCCTATGGGTGGGACTAGGAGGGGGGTGGTTACACCCCTCTCCTTTGGCGGGCTTTCCCCAGGCCAGGGGCTGGAGTGCCCCTGGAACTGGTTTCAGCCAGCCTATGCACAGTGAGCACCGGGGTGCCACTTGCAGTCACCTTCCTCTAAAGCCCTGCCTACCTAGGATACACAAAATCCTGTCTGGGACGGTGCTGGCACCGCCCCTGGCAGGAAACCCTTTGTCCTTGCCTCCTGGGCTGGGAGGACTCCCAGCAGCAGGAGGGCAGACTTGTGTCTCGGTGACAGCATCCATTTTGTGGAGCTAAGGCTCTGTCTAACTTTAACCGGGGTTACAGGTTACATACATGTCGTGTCCCTCTAGAAGGGTGGAATGCTAACCCCGTCGCCAGAATTGGCGAGGGGTTAGTATTCCAATTCGTATGACACCTTACTCGACATGTTTTGATAAAGCGATACCAGAGTTGGCACATAACCGTGAGGATTATAATGCACTTAAGAGTATATGGTATGCGTTATCATTGAAACGGCTAAGGGATGGATCCCGAAAGCCGCAGACAGGCTCAGCTCATGCCAGAGCACTATCTCACACGATTCCAAGCACTCTGCCTTCAGGATTGTCAAGGCCTGCCATAGGAGTGACTGATAGGAGATCTGTGTGTCCATTTTAGGGTTAGATATAGGTATACTATATCTAAAGCAAGGGGTGATTACACCACCTTGCCCCAGCTGTCAAGCAGCCAGTTGTGTCAGGTTTGGATGGCCAGCCAGGGGTGGCATAATACATGCTTCAGCCCCTGGTAGGCCCTGGGTACACCTATGCCCTGGGCACCTAAGGTACTCTGTACAGGGACTGATCAGGTGACTCAGTATCCAATTAGATATGTACCTAAGGTACAAGGAATCCATTTTACAGAGAGAGCAGTAGGCCTGGGGTCCTGAATAGCAGGGCCCCAGGTCAACTAAGTCAGAAAACCAGCAAAACACCAGGCAAAAAGTTGGGGGCAACCATAGTCAGGGATCTACCTTCCTACAGATATGACAAGGGTCCTGAAACTAGTGGAACTGTATGCTTGAAAGCTTGTCTGCTAGGGCAGTCAGATTATCTGCCCTGAAAACAGTACGATTCTAATATAGGAGTGCTGACCTTAGCTGCGTGGGAACTGCGTCAGAGACACTTTGAAAGAGGCCTAGGCGCAGTGGGAGCGCACTGGTGTGCCCGACGGTTTGGAGGCAAGATGGGTAATCCGGACAAACAACTTCAGCCTAAACTTTTGTTTGAATCTAAATGCCTCAAAAAACACAGATGCAGGCTGCCTCGGACACTGAGACGGATCCAGAAGAGGGCAGCAGTAGCAAGTTGGAAAAAATGATGCTGGCCATGCAGCAAAGTTTGCACACCATTGATAGTAATATAGATAATTTTAATTTACATATGGATACTATGACAATCAAACTGGACAAGCATGGCGTGCAAATAACGAAAACAGAGCCACACATATCAAATGCAGAAGACAAAGTGGAGAACATTACGGAGTCCTGCACCCAGATGGAGAGGCTCTTGGAGGTAATCAGAGCCAAAAGCAAAGATTTGGAGGCGAGATTGCACCGCAATAATCTAAGAAACACGGAGGTGCCCAAATCTACCGACACGAGCAAACTGGAACTCTATGTTGAGGAAATGCTCAAAACTATGTTGGGTGCAGAACACTTTTCAAACATGCTGGTAGTAGAAAGAGACCATCGTTCGCTTGCGTCGCGCCCTGTCTCAGGAGCGTCCCCATGCCCGATAATAGCAAAACTCCTTAATTATGGGGACAGGGATGTGGCCCCTACGACGGGCCAGAGAAATGGGCACCGCCAGATACCAGGGAATAGAAGTGACGTTGTTCCCAGACTTCACGGCAGTGGTGCAACAAGCCCGGCGGGAATTCCAACAGGTTAAGAAGATACAAATCATGAAGCTAGAATACGCCATGCTCTACCCAGCACGTCTTAAAATAATATATGGCAGCAAACCTTGAATCTTCACGACTCCAAAGGACGCTATGCAGTACATAAAGCAGCTTGAACGGCGCGGATCGTCTGGGGCGGACGGAGAGGAAGCGGACAATGAGGATTAAGGAAACTCCAGGTTATAAACTGGTTGTATCTGGTAATGATGTTTAAAGTATCCTTGGTGACAGGCCCACAAATACAGTACACACAAACTGTCTGTCGCACTAAGGATTTGGTATGTCACAATGATTTGAGTCTTTACTGTGCAACAACTACCATTATTAAGGGGAAAATGTCATGCCTTTGGGAGCACCTCCGAGTGTACACTAATGGATATATGTGGTTTAACTCCGTAGGTAAATGTAAGTGTTCATGGAGATGTTCATAAGGCTTGGAGGAGACATTGTTGCGATATAGAGTACAGGGATAAAATATTGATTCAACTGTTTATGGTAATGCTGCAGTGTTGATTCTGATTTATGTCATGGATAAACTATTCTTGATATGGGCTAAGATTGCAGATGGTACATTTGCCATCTTGCATGTTTAGTGCGGCGTTGGATGACGAAACTGCGAGCTGCATCTTTTACATGTTGAATTTTTGGTAATAAGAATCTCTTTACATAACTGTTACATTTAGGCATACTGCAATTTGATGTGATGATGGGAAAATAGATGTGGCCCTGACCCCCCTCATACCAGCGAGGGGGGAGATGGGTGGCTGGTGACCTCCAAAAGGGTATGCCCCATGCAGTTGTATTGTATTTATTGTATTGAAATTTATATAGCGCGAACTGTCACCCTGCGGGTATCCTAGCGCTTAGACTTGAAGATAACCACCGTGTCAGCAGACCAGATTGTCAATGAAAGCGTCTAGTTTTAAACCCTTGGGAACAGCCAGGTTTTCAGACTCTTTCAAAAACAGGTCAGAGAATTGGCCTGTCTAATATTCTGGGGCAGCTCGTTCCATAGGTGTGCGGCAGCCACGCCAAAGGATATGCCCCCCATCCTGGATCTCTTAAATCTGGTAGTCATTATCTGATTTGCACTAGCTGAGCGGAGCTGCCTCTTGGGGTTATACCAGGTAAACCTCTCCTGCAAAGGGACTGGGCCCAAGTTGTGTGCTGCTCTTTATACGATACAGAGAGATTTAAAACAGACTCTCTCCTTGATAGGCAACCAGTGTAGATCTCTCAAGGCCAGGGTCATAAAAGACCTGCGTTGTCTATTTAGCACCAGCTGTGCTGCCATAGACTGGACTCTCTGCAACCCCTGCAAAATATATTGCGGTGCTCCCAGATATAGGGAGTTGCAGTAGTCCAGTCTGCTCAAAATGATGCTCCTTACTACAAGAGATCGGTGTCCTTAGGCAGTAGCATTAGGATCTGTCGTAACATGCGCAGCAGGGAAAAGCAAACACTAGCAGATTATTTTCCTGGTGGAAGATAATCTCCAAATCTCCATTTGGAGATTATCTTCCACCAGGACCCCTAGATTACGTACCGTTTTGAGTGGAGCCAGAGTATCGTCCTCTGGGGTGAGCTTGAACTCCAGCGGGAGATGTTGAGACAGTCTGGTAATCGAGCAGTATACCACCTCTGTTTTTCCCCCATTAAATTGCAGGGAGTTTTTCCTGAGCCAGCCCGCAGTCTGGCGCATACATGCCTGGAACGTATCCATGGACATCGCTTGTTTCCCTTCCAGGGAGAACATCAATTGGATATGTTTCTTGGGCATGAGCAGAATAGCTGCTCACGGTGGGTTGGGGGATTGTTGTGTTTACTGTGTTCCTTTCAATGGGGATTGTTAGCATAATTGGGATGCTTACGTGGGTGGGGGGGTTGGATGGGGGTTTGTTCATATGCAATATTATGCAAGTCAGAATACATGATAGCAGACAGTGTGGCAAGCAGCATAAATACGGTAGCCAAGAATACGACACAGATTGTGAACGGGGTAGATGACAGCTGAGGTTGGAAAACTCACATGGATAACGTGGAATGTCAGAGGCCTTAACAATCCGAAAAAAACAAGGCAGGTGTTGGCCTACCTGGATAGGCACAATGTGCAGGTGGCGTTCCTGCAGCAAACACACTTGACCAAACAGGCAGATGATAAAGTGGCCACCAAATGGGCTGAGGCAAAATGGGCCTCATCCTACTCCTCCTATGCGAGGGGCGTCATGATTTTAATTTAAAAAATCCCCCGTTCGTGGTAGCACGTGTGGATATTGATGATAATGGTAGATATATTATTGTTCAAGGGAATGTGGTATGATGGTGACTCTTCTTAATATATATGGGACAGCTACATGATATTAACTTATGCTAGAGCCCTGTTTTGGATCTTCTTTATGCGGAGGTCCTGGGAAAGGGTACCGAATAATGATTACTAAAATCAGGTCACGGTTGCGTTGATATGCATCCACTATGTAGTGAGTGTACTTTATCCATCTTTGGAGTTTTAAACCCATGCTAAGATGGCTGACAAAACGGGGCACTAGCATAAGTTAATATCATGTAACTGAAGTAGAACGAATGCTCGCCTGTATAACTGCATTATGGTTTTCAGAAAACATTAGACATAAGTGTTCTTATATTTGTGTTAAACCCCCAAGATGATTGAGATACATACCTTATATTGTAATTAAAAGGACGCCTACCAATACCCCTACAACTTGATTGTCCCTTAATCTAGAGAAGTAAAAGGTCCTCTATTTAGTCCACAACATTATGTCGACCACAATCTGGGACACAACTTCAGCTACCTCCAGGGTGGACCCCACAGTCAACAAGCATTTACAATGCAACGGTCTCGCCTTAGCAAAAGTTAGAGCTATTGGCATTGTAAATGACAATTTTTTTATTTATGTGTTGGTTTTGAAAAACGATAAATAAATGGCAGTCATTTACAATGCCAATAGCTTAATCTCTCGCAAATGCGAGACCTATTGCATTTGCACCCAGACACACACAGAGAGCCACATACACACACACAGCCTCACACACACACAGCCACACACACACAGAGCCACACTCACTGTCCCACAAACTCACTGTCCCACACACTCACTGTCCCACACACACACACACACACAGACTGTCACACACACACACACACACACACAGACTGTCACACACACACACTGTCTCACACACACACTGTCTCGCGCACACACTGTCTCGCGCACACACTGTCTCGCGCACACTGTCTCACATACAGTGTCTAATTTGGGGTTCGCCCACTTAGTGCGGTTTATGGAGCACAGTGTTTGTGGGGAACCCCCCTCCCCCTCCAAGATGCACAGACACACAACAGGCAGGAGACATATTACTTGAAAAAAAAAATCCACTCCCCTGAACCATCAGAGTCCACCCTTAAAAAGCTGGAGGTGACCACCCAGCAAGTAGCCAGAGGGGGACCCCGAAGCTTACTTTGGTCACAGTGCAGGTGGCTTAGAGTCCGGGTCCCTTGAGGGGAGGGGCCGGGGTGAGCCCCTCCTGCAGAGTCACTGTTCTCTAAAGAATGATACAGATCCAATAAAGGGATGCAAGGAATCCTGGTGTCTCCAGCAGCCGGGCCTCTCAGAGAGCCCCTGTGAAACCTTCCCCTAGAGACTTTTGGCAGGCCTCGCAAGATCTCAATTATACAGCTGATGAATAGCCACCTTTGTGTCCCCCCCAGCACCCTCCAACTCCTCACCTCCTTCTGGAGTCTAGATAGATATTTTCATACATCTTCCATAGCTGGTACATACTTGTCTCCACGGAAGTTGCACAAATTAGCTACTGGTGATGCATCAACATGTTTGTGATCTTGTGCACCCTCTCCGGGGCTGTACTGCCATTGGACGGGAGTGGTCAGGTCTGGTGGACATTGACTGACATCGACGGCATTACCTTGCTGCCTCCGGGCTGCTGTTTGGCCATACATATTACACGGCTTGACTGACAGCACAGTTCCTTCCAAGGACAGGCACCATTGGCTTGCAGCCTCACTTGCGGTCACGCACGTTTGCCCTGGCGCACTCCCGTGAATCCCAACCGCGACGAATCGTTGACCAAATTGGCGCGTGCGGCTGCATGCAAACGTCTTGTTGATTAGACAAACGATCATACAGAGATATGGCCACCTTTGAGTCTGCTTCACCAGGCAAACATAACCTTTGCTAGCCATGTAATATACTGTTCGCGTTCACCTCAACTTCAAGCGCCTAGTAAGCGCTATATAAAAGCAATTTTAATTCAGTTCAATAGAGCACCTAACATTTGCACGGCCACCCCCGGAGCAGCTTTCAGACCACCCTTCCCAGTACTTCTCTCTTCTTCACACCTTCCCTTGTGACGCGTTCCCGTTTTTGTGAGGTATGCATCTGTGCCCATTTCGCTCTCCTCACCAAGCATATACTGTGAGGTATGTGCCTTTCATATGTATGAAACTGAAAGTACCAACAATGGTCTAAATTTTAGAGAAATGTACATAGAATTAAAATTGGATATAATGACCATAATATGACTCTTTGCTCATGTATAGGGTTGCTCCTCCATTTGTTCATTAAGGAAACTGGTTAATTGGATTGTATATATTTTTTCACATAATTTTGTATGTTTTCCCATGTCTAAATAGTGAACAAACTGTGTTGATGTCTGCTCCAGATATCTGATTTGGATTTGATTTTAAATGTTTGTATTCAATGTTGTAAATAGTGTCTTTATGTACTTTTGTAGCCCTGAAGAAGTCCGATTGTGGACGAAACGCGTTTGCAAACAAAAATAAATAATCTTTTAAAAAAGAAAATGAATAAAGGATGTAGTTCAATATTACAAGATAACATCGACTCTTCTTTGGGAAAACAGTTTTGTCATAAGTCTAATTTACTCTGTATTTTACACGTTTGATATTTATAAGTGTGCTGGGCTGTCTTTCTGTTGTATGGTATTGGGGAGACCAGGTGGGTTACTTCTGGTCTCTTCATATTGGGTCCTAGGGGATTGTGTCTCAAGCCCTTTTTGAACTCTTTTTTCTGGTTTAGGGACATCAAGACTGGTGCGGGTATCTATGCTTTGATCCCCAATTTTGTATAAAGTGGATGTGTAGTATCTGCTAAAGTGCCTTCAGGTATGCAGGAGCACCAATGGCGTGTCTCTCAAACAGTATAGCCCACAATGCAGATAAGGGTTAGGAAATACAATATTTTGCTAATCACCTATATTATGTCTCCAAGTATAGAAAACAGTAGTAGGCCCAGTCTGCAAACAAGTCCACCGGGGTATACCACAGTAAGCAACAGCTCAGAAAGGATGCATGCCAGAAGCACAAAACTATAACAATGGAAACTAAAAGGCAAAAACAGCACACCAACAACAACACCATTTCTTAATTTCACTAAGGCGGACATCACGTTTATGCATATTAACACTCATTTATATGAATAAATGTGTATACCAATGCAAAAGACGTTCTTGTGCTACATTTATTCAATATAGTAAAATAAAATGCACATTTATATGGGGCATTCTTCCAGTAGACGGAAACATTTTGGCCTCAGTTTCAAACCAACAAGGGGAGACTTCGTACTCCTCAGCCATCAGACATTGGGAGGCAAGGGATGCACAGCACAGATAGCTAATCACAAGGTTTCTTGTGGAATTTGATGACTCCCACATGACTCCCACAATCCCAGTCCAACAGAGAGCACAACCCAGGGCAAAGACATGCACCCGTGACACAATCTCCCTGCCAGCTCAAACAGAAATTAAAGAGTTCCTCTCTCTGAGGCAGAGCTCCTTCTCATATCTTTAGGGCTCGAGCTGGAACTCAAAGGGGTCCATGCAGGCCAATCGCATGCACCTATTTGCTAGTCCTTAAATGAAAACACATGGGGAGAGAGCACTGGGAGGGGCAAAGAGGAGGAAATGGTGGCAGGGATGGAGAGGAGTGCTAGGAAAGAAAGTTACTTTAGGCTAAAGTAAGAAAAACAAGGCAGCTAGGGCATCCTCAGCATGCCCCGGAGCCCGCGGCCACAGCTATCTCGAACTGGCAGGGGAACCGGCAGCTCTTGCCGGGCTCCCAGAGGTTCATCTTCTCCCGACATGCACTCTAAGGTTTTAACATGTGGCAGAACAGGATACTCATTAAAAAAGAACAAAAAGGTAGTTCCGTAAAAAGGTATTAAAACGGCCATTGCATATGTTTAGAGGTAGTTTGTCATTGCTCTTGGGGAGTGCTAAACACTGGAAGAGGCATTACGTATGCATACCGTTGACTCAAGGGGAGAACAAATAATGGAGCGATGATGGAGCCAGCAAATGGGAAACCAATGGGCAGGCTGTAAGCCTACAAAGTAGATACAGCAGGTCTCTTCAAGACAGCACATGTGCACCGGCTAGAGCCGGGTCCTAATGACTAATGCCTGCTACCCAAGCCATTCTTCTAGGATTAGGAGCCTGGAAATGTCTGAATTGTTACACGTGGAGGAGCAGGACAGAAAGAAAGTTGTGTCGGTACTCTCACTGACAGTGCTGCCATGAGCATTGTGTGGTGCAAGCTGCAGTGTTTACAAATTAAGCACTGGTGTGCTGGCAATAGTGCAATAAGGCTATTGCCTAGAATTCCACACCACCTTATCCAACATTCCACCAAGATACAGGGTTTTCAATCAACATCTCACTCAGCTACAAGAGGAAGTTCAAGCTCTGCTCCTACTACAAAGGGGACTGAGTGTATTCTCAATGTAGTAATAGTAATGATGGTAGCAATGAGAATACGGCATACATTGCCTATATTATCACACAAATATCATCATCCCAAAGTTTCAATGCTTCCACAAGGAAGAAGTACCTACCAAACACTCCCCATAGGGAAAGTAAAATGCCAAACAGGTCAATAATGATCCCACAAGCATTCTTCTATCCAGTCATCCAAAGTACAAAGTTTCAATCTCTGACGATATTCCGAAGTCTTCTTTATTGTTCTTCCATTCTAGCCAACATGTATTTCATCAATTTCGACTTCATCAGGGCTGTATTAATGCAAGTACATCCAACTCAGAATCCCAAAATCAAAGTGCAACTGCAAGCACTGTGTGTATGAAAACAAGTAGAAATCCAATCTTAAATCTACTGTTACTTCATTAACAGGACAGGCACACATTTGGCTACACGCTACATCCAGTCTCCAGGATCAGTGTAGAAGCCTGATCAAACATGCGTTGTCAATTTCGATTTCATCAGGGTTAGAAGACTATATACTATATACCACAAATTATTTCATAATATTTATAAATCATCAGGTACCAAATACCCAGTGACACAAATAAAGAGAAACCAAAAGACCATCTGCATAGGTTCATAAACTGTTCTATACTAAACAAGTGAAATACCTATTCAGTTAAACACTCACTGTGATGTGTAAAAAAAAACTTGTTAAATGCAACGTATACCGGGAGGTGTCTTGGCGCTAGTCAGAGTGCAGAGCACATGCTGGGGGAGAAGCTACTGATTAAAAAGCCAGGTCTTTGAGTCCTTCCTGAATTGTAGGAGGGTGGGGGCTACTCTGATGTGAAAAGGTAGGAGATTCCATTGTTTGAATGCTCCTACCACAAAGCTGCTTCCTACCCAGTTGGATTTTTTTTTATATCTAACAGTGTTTACTTTGAAGCATCCCAATGATCTCAGATTTCTGGTAGGAGTGTTATGTTATGTTACGTGGTTTTATATAGCGCATAGCTGCCCCAGCAAAGGGGCGTCCCAGTGCAGACCGGCAAAAGAAAAGATAGGAGGCTGCAGAAGAAAGCAGACCCTAGGTCAGAGGGAAAAGGTGAGTTTTATTAGCCTTACAGAAGGCCAGGTAGTTGTCCATACTGCGAATGTGCAGCGGGAGCGAGTTCCAGAGTTTGGCCGCCAAGATGCGAAAAGAACGTCCTCCTGCACGCAGCTTCCTCACCCGAGGGACAGCCGCCAGATGCTGGCCGGAAAGATCAGAGGTGGCGAGTAGATGAGTAGGGTAAGAGCAGGTTTGCCAGAATGCTAGGTGAAGAAGGATTCAGGATTGTGAAGGCAATGCAAAGCGACTTGAACTCGACACGCCTAGCCACCGGTAAACCAGCGGAGCCGGCGGATGGCATTGGTCCGAGGGAAGGTTCTAGGGAGGCCTAGGAGAGTTCTGGCAGACATATTCTGGACCCTCTGCAGATGTCGAATTACCACCTTGTTGACCCCCAGGTACAAAGAGCTGCCATAGTCTAACCTAGACATGACGGTAGCCTGGATAATGCCATGGTGAGTGTCCGCATCAAAGAAACCCAGCAGTGCTTGTGACCCAGCAGGAGACCAAAATATGTGGCCGCCATTTTTTTAGTTTGGACCTGGAACTGAGGGCTGAGTCAACCCATACACCCAGATTTTTTACCACTGGCGTGGGGACGGGTGCAACTCCCAGGGACGCCGGCCACCAGCACTCGCTCCACAGCTCAGAGTGTCTCTCTACCAGCAAAACCTCAGATATTTTTGTTGTTAAGCTGTAGACATTTAGCATACATCCACTCTGCAACAGCTTCAAGGTCCCTGTGAGACTTAAGAGCATCCTGCGTGGAGAGAGCAACCACTAGTATCGTCAGCATGATTCTGCTGTTAGTCCTTGACTCCTAGATACAGCCGCCAACGGTTGGACATACAGATTTAATAGTGTAGGGCTTAGTGCTGAGCCCTGAGGAACCTCTTGTCTCACAGTGTGTATCAGAGAGGAAAAAGGGAGGGCTGCCACCTGGAAGGTTTGCTCCGCAAGAAAAGAAGCGTACAACCCAGGACTGAACCCTCAATATCAGACTCCTCCAACTGTTGTAGCAGGATCTGGTGTGATACTATGTCGAACGCGGTGCTGAGATCTCATAAAATCAGCGCCGAAGTGCATCCGGCATCTTAGACTGCCCTCAGATGTTCGGTCACAGCAAGGAGAGCAGACTCTGAGATGCTGAGAGGCATCAAGCACACTGTTGTTTTCCAGAAATCCTGTCAGAATGGAATTGATGTAGTCCTCAGTGATCTTAGCTACCCGCTGCAGGAGAGAGATGGAGCGGAAGTTCTCCGGTTTGGTGCTAACCAGAGTGTGTTTTTTTTAGCAGAGGGATCACCCTGGCTTGTTTCCAGGCCATAGGGACAACTGCCCTCCACAGGGACAAATTGATCAGCTGACACAAAGGTGTAAGGAGCAGAGTGTACCAGGAGAAAGCTTTCTTCAAAAAGAGTGGTCCATAATCATGAATAGCCTTATATGTGATACACAGAGATTTGAACGTAATCCTATTCTTTACATTTAGCCAGTGAAGATTCTTTATGGCAAGAGAGACAGAGTGATGCCTGGGCAAACCCAATAGTAGTCTTGGGGCATAATTCAGCGAAACTTGTAATTTGTTGACATATTGGGCTTGCAGTCAGTTGTATAAGCCATTGCAGTAGTCTAATTTAGACAATATTAAGGTGGAGATAACAGTCCTCCAGGAGATGACGGGAAGGAAATTTAATATTTTCTTAAGGATTCCGAGGGTGTAGTGGGAGGATGAAATGATTGCATTAATTTGTTTTCCTAGATTTAATTTATAATCCAATATGACCCCGAAACTTTTGGCTTTGTTGGTGGGAGCGGGGAGTTATGCCATTTCTGCTAGCCGACAAGATGTTAACCAGAAGTTGGGATTGTTTCCAAGAAGGATCACCTCAGTCTCCTCAGAATTAAGGTTAAGGAAATGCTTGCTCATCCAATAATTAAATTGACTCATACAATTCTGGAATCGATGGCTGGTATTCTTAGAATTGTTAGCAGCGTAAAGCATGATTTGCATGTCATTCATATAGGATGTGATCAAGAAGCCGATTGATTGAACCAGAGGGGCAAGTTCTGCTACGTAGATACTGAGTGATGAACCCTGTGGAACTCCACAGGGCAACAAAATGGATTTGGAGGAGAAAGTGTCTACTTTTACAGTGTTTTCCCTATCAGAGAGAAAGGATGTTAGTAATTTTAGGGCTAGCTTATTTATGCCTATTGCTTCCAAATGGTGAATCAAGATGAAATGGTGCACGGTGTGAAAGGCCGCCGATAGATCTAAAAGCATTAGTGCTGCCGATCCTCCCTCATCCAGGGTGAATTTTAGTTCATCAGTAGCCTTAATGAGGGCGGTCTCTGTGCTGTGTTACGATCGGAACCCAAATTGAGTGGGATCGAGAAAGTTGTTTTCTTCGATAAACTGATTCAGCTGAGTAGTTATATTCTTTTCGATTATTTTGGAAGGAAAGGGGATTCTGGAAATTGGCCGATAGTTAACTGGATCTCCAGGATTAAGATTATGTTTTTTGAGGAGCAGGAGAATACATGCCTTTTTCCAAGAAGCGGGGAAAATACTTGAGATTAACATTGAGTTTAAGATGTCAGTGAGATTAAAGGCTATGGTATTAGAGATAGACTTAAGTACTGAAGGAGGGCAAGGATCATCCGGTGAACCAGCTTTGATGGTAAGTACAAGATCCTCTATTTGCACTATTGTGACTGGGAAAAAGGTATCAAAGACGGTCTGTGAAGAATTGCTTTCAGAGTAGCCATCTAAGCCGCTACTGTAGGCAGGCAGATTGTTGTTACTGGAGTGCGCAAACAACTTAAAACTTTGATCTATTTTGTTAGTGCTGAGCGATAATATCGCAAAAGGACTGACTAAGCCAGAATCCTTTATAGTCAGGCTCTCTGTTTAGTTTGTTTATTACCTGATAAAGTTCTTTTGCTGAGTTTTTGAGGATTTGATGTTTGTGGTATAGTATACAGCCTTTTCCTTAATTAGAAGCGTTTTGTATTTAGATAGGGAAAGTTTGTAAATTCCTTTCTTGTGTGAGTCGTATTCGACTCTCCATTTTCTTTCTTGATGCCTGTAGCTTTTTTTTTGTATTCGAAGAGCTTCAGAAAACCAAGGAGCAGATGGTTTATTCCTACTAGAGTTAGCCTTCTTAATTGGAACAGTCTGCAAGAAGGCTATGTTTAACCAAACTGGGTACTCCTGAGCGGCTACCTCCTGGTTGCTCACTGATGGCGGAAATTAATTTCAGCACTTGTTGCAGTTTCTTTTTATCTAGGTTAGCCCAAGCCCTATACTGGGATGAATTATGTCTGTTAATTGGAGGTTGATTAATTTCAACATCTTTAAGCTCAAAGAAAATGGCTGTATGATCCAACCAGAATAATGGAAGTATGTAGAGGAAGGAAATGGCTTTATTGTTAGAGAACAGAGTATCCAAGGTATGTATCGAATCAAAAAGGGGGAGAAGGAAGTGGTTGTGATCCACTCAGCTTCCTTGGTACATAATACAAAAAATCAGAGGGGGGAACGGATCACTTGTCCTGGGTCACCAGGGTTTCTTAGGTTTTTCATTTTACGGTACCGATAAAAAGCCCTCAATCACGTGCCAAGGCTCGGATGGCGGTATATCTTTGTTCTCCGCCTTTTAAAGGTAGGTGGCAGCATCATCATTGGGTTAGTTGTTGTGCTTCCTCCACATGGAGGTGAACCACTGGTTAAAACACTAGTGATCAGTGATCAATAACGGTGAATTACAAGTGAGTGAAAAAGGTTAAAAAGGATGAGTGGCCAGATAGAACAGAAAATGTATTGGGTCTGGGTTCAGGCTGTTGTTAAAATCTTAGGCATGCATTGGAAGGGGAGTTTGGAGTCTTCCGCAATGATCTTAGTCCATAAAAAAGGTCGACATGTTTCAGCCTTTGGTTGCCCAGGAGGGGTCAGTTAGGCTTTCTTCAGGTCATTATCACTTTTCTCACAAATTTTAGGTCCTGAAGAAAGCCTAACTGACCCCTCCTGGGCAACCAAAGGCTGAAATATGTCGACCTTTTTTACGTGATGTAGGGTTTTTTATTGGTACCGTGAAACGAAAAAACTAAGAAACCCTGGTGACCCAGGACAAGTGATCCGTTCCCCCTCTGATTTTTTGCATCCAAGATATGGCCAGCACTGTGGGTAGGTACTTGTATTAGTTGAGGAAGATCCAAAACATTCATGATTTTGAGTAGAGAGGTAGTTTCTTTGTCTACCTGGGATTCCATGTGGAAATAAAAATCTCCGAAGACAGTAAAGTCTGTTTTACAGATGTCGTCTTCCAGGAGGGAGCTGAATGGATTTAAAAATCTATTTCTGGGCCCCGGGCTGGTAAATAAGGGATCCTCTGAAGGATTGTTTATTTGTCAAGTCAGAGTTAAACGATAGAGCTTCACTTTCTTTGTTCGGGTTGGTCGAAAATCTGACCCTAAGATTACACCGATATAGAATGCCCAGTACTCCACCTCTTTTAGCAGGCGGTCTTGTCTGTGCAATCTGTAACTTACAGGGTTTGCAGTTAGAAGTTCTGGCATTGATGAATTAATAGCCCATGTTTCCATAAAAGATGTAATGTCTGGCTTAAGGGAGTCAATTTCTATGGCGTGTTTTATTAATGAACACGTCGGTTCCCATTCACCACAAGACGCCGTGAGGGCCAGACGTTTACAGAAGCTCATCTCCATCAGAATTATCGCAATACTCCATCGCGGACATCGATCTGGCCCCGATACACTCTAAAATACTCATAACTTCAGAGCCATTATTTACAGCGCCAATCTGATCATCTCTATCAGACACATATCCCACTCAAGCGTCAACCGGAATTCTACGTCATTATCAACTATGTCGAAGGAGATCATATTCCTATCAAACAAATTTGAATCCGTGCATTACCTATAATGAAGTCGGAGTCAAAGATGGGTCACCTGATGAAGGCTTGCAAGCCGAAACGCGCGTAGTGCATCTACCGCTTTGCCTGCATCATGTTTCTCTTTCCTCTTTTTTTATGTCGAGTTATATGTATGTCTTTGTATATCTGATGGAAAAATTCCAATTGATTTTGAAATGTATCAAAATGCATCTTAAAAATATTTATCTACAATAACCAAAAACTATATATTTTTCATTAAACCAAAAAAATAAATCTTGAATAAATATATAATTGTGTAGTCATTGATACTTTCTGTATAGTGGGTTTGTAGATATTTATACCTCATTGTGTTGCATGTCTAGTTATAGACCTTTTTCAAACTAGATTTCTCTCCCTATGTATAACTAGCAATTTTCGTATATAGGGGTCCCCTACTTTCTAAATCATCGTGTTTTATTAATGAGCAAGCATTCACAAGCATGCAGGTGAATGTCGTAGAAATATTTTCGGAGTGGGTGCCAAGGCCCTTTTCATGAGATGTAGCCCGAGAGAAAGAGCCCATGAGCTGGAATCCGCAGCTCTTACAGCCTTCATCGTTACCTAGCCATAGTGAGGGGATGTATGACGTTACAACGAATGCTTTTACCACGCATGCTGTTACAACGCAAATATTACAACGCAAACCTTTACAACGCATTACACTTGGGGGTGCTGGATAGTGAATAGTTAAATTTACTATTCCAACTCCAGTCCCCAGGGACACTAGGGAAGGTGTTGGATAGTAAATTAAAACTATTCCCTATCCTAGAGCGCCCCCCAGTGTAATGCGTTGTAAAGGTTTTCGTTGTAATACTTGCGTTGTAACAGCACTGCGTGGTAAAAGTTTCGTTGTAAAGGATGTTTCCCCAGTGAGGTCTTGGTAAAGTGATTAAAAAATGTTCACCCCTTGTTAAAAGCTGAAAGTTGTGTACCTGAGAAGGCAATTAGGTTTGAGGTTTCTGGGGTGAAACCAGCATGGGTTCTGGCGCTCAGCGTGATCTGGGCGCAGACGGGCTTGCCTTTGGCGTGACGGTGGCACATGTCCACGAAGCAGTGTCATTAATTTAGGAGCCATGGGGGGAAGCAAACACCTAGACTGCTAACCCACCCAAAATGGCGTCTTGCAGGAGTCCCAGAGGGGAAGGAAAAATGGCTCCTTTCTGACGCTAAACTGAACCCAAACAGCACTTTGTTACATAAGGCCATATGTGTCACAACAAACAGGATCTTCTCCCAAACATGGCTTATTATTTTGAACCTCCCCATGCAGTTAATATCCCATTTCTTTTATGGAAAGTAGCCCTCTAGTAGGCATCACGTTTTTACAGTGAGTTAAATGCACTCACTATTTAAAAGCCCTTCGCCTAAAGATTGGGTGGTCTTATGGACAAACCCAATGGTTTTACTACCAATAATTTCTACATTTCACTTAACAGTCAATAGATTTTTCCAAAACGAGAATCGTTTTGGAAAGGGCTTTACACACATTGTAAATATAAAAGTATTCTAGTGTCCTACATTCATTGGATATAAGCCTTTCAGAAGACTAATCAGTTGTTTGCTGCCTATGCAACACCACAGTGAGGACAAACAATATCCAAAGCAGGAATTGCATGATGGATTGTAAAATGAATTTAACCCTACAAATGCAAAGGCAAACAGGACCACCTACAGCACTCTACAGCAGGTGTCTCCAACCTTTTCCATAGAAAGAGCTACTTCTGTACCGAAAAACTCATTGAGAGCTACTAATATTATTAGTGTTGTCATAGTGCCATTAGTGGCCACAATATGGAAGATTCCTGCCAGCCATCACCTCAGTGCATCCGGAATAGTTGCCAGCAGTAAGTTATGTTTTGCAACTATGGAATGCATTTATAAGGGTAATATATAAGAGGAATAGTAGCATAGCAGCAATGCCTCTGGACCGAAGGCAATTACATTTACAAAACGTCTCCACAGTGCTTTATCATTTAAATATCAGATTTCAATATAATTCGGAAATTCTGCAATTTTTCTTAAAAAACCAGCATATGAGATCTGAAAATTAACATATTTTCGTTTCAAATATACACTCACAATTTTGGTTTACATATGGAAATTCAGCCAAGCAAAAGCCTGCCTGCACACAGGATTACTACTTATAGGTAGCTGGAGAGCTACCAGTTGTTCACAAGCTACTCGTTGGAGAAGCCTGCTCAGCACAAAGAAACGGGGCTACCTTGGATTTTTTAGGCAAGATTCCCATAGCTGAGATTTGTAAGGCAGCAACTTGGTCAACACTGCGAAACTTCACTACATATTACTTTGTGGATATACTAGCCTGACAACAGGCTATGGTTGGCCAAACGGTGTTAAGAACACTTTTTCAAACATCCGTCTCAGTTGCCCACTAACCACAGCTAGGAGGATACTGCTTTATAGGCAATGCAAAGCATGTATATCTACAGCAACACATGCTATGAACTGATTAGGTTAACCATAAAACGTCTATTTGTAGCATGTAGTGTTATAGATTCACATGCACCCTCCTGCCTCCCCATAAGCGACACTGACAGCATGCTTTCTTTATCATTACCAACTACAATGCACAGCGCTTACATTTACAGGTCTACATACATGCTCACTCTCCCTTTCACCCCACTGTGCAGGTAAATAATCTAAGGATGCAGTCGAAGCCCATGTGCATTGTGGACTAAGGGAGGATTTGCTCTACACCTCCCGACTTGAAACTTCTTTGAAGAAAAACAACTTGTAATGTCTGAACCCAACACTAGATGGCAGGATTATGCAAATCATGTGACTCTACAGCACTACAAGCTATAGACAGATGTATACAAAGTAGCTGCTCACTCCACAATCCGAACCGCACTTTGGGCTTCCCAAGGGTAGGAGAATGGTTTATAAATACAATACAATTGAATATCGTATAATAAACAGGTGTGTATTAAGAGTGTTTCCATTTTCTCAGGAAGGTGTATAAAGTGCTAACAAAGGTGAGGAGGAACGTAACATTATGTCAGGGATGTCAGAGACCAAGGAGACAGGTGATTAACCGTGTCTAAAATTTTCAATAGTGACCTATATGTGGTGACTCCAGCTAGAAGCAGGCAGGATAGTTATGTTTCCCGAAGCGCATGCACAAGGGCTAGGCTCTCAGTTTCGTCTGTGTGTTGGGGGGGGGGGGGGAGGGGTGGGAGAGGGTTGGGGGGGGGTCTAGGGGCTTCTTTGCCCACTTATCTCCCCCATGTTGTCAATAGTAGTTCTTTCTGAATGCCTTTTAATGATCAGCCAACTACCGTGTGTCATCTACATATAACTGCTGCTTTCTAGATCTGACACACTGGCTACTCAGTCAAGTCTTGGAAGATCTGGGTTTCTGCCAGCAGGGGGCGCAAGAAGGCCATATTAAGTGTAGCCCTTGGCTGGAAATCATCGGATTGCAAAAACAGCAATCTAAGATCATCGTTCAGTGTTTTTGCAAAGCCGTAAACTACAGAACGTTTAGCGGATATTGGAGCAAGGCGATTCTTTGAGACAACACCTGTCTGATTCGAGGGGGAACGACCCAGAGCTTTAAGTAGGCAGGGCAGTTAAAAAAAGCAGGTGCTGAGATTGGTCCCAATCAAGCTCTCCATGTTTGCCCTCGTCATCAGGGAGATAACAAAAATATCAACTCTGCAGCAGGGCCACCCTTTACAGCCTTTGATGTAACTTCAAAGAGACTCGTAATATTTCTTTCATGGTCAGAACTGAAGCATTTTCAATGTTGTATAAAAAGAAGCTGTAGATAGAGTTTGTGCTTTTATTTCATAAGCAACTAACAACCATTGACAAAGCCAATGGTCTAAGTGAATGTTGCTTGTTGTATTTTATATCTGGACGGAGACAGAAGCAGCAAAATACCAGTGCGGGGGGGGGGGGGGGCACACTATGCTAAGCACAGATTTATAGCTTACTTGTTTTTGAGCCACGCCGTTAATTACATTGGCCACGCCCCTTTGAGAGGCCCCCAGTTTTTTCTTCCTACTTAGAGCCCTGTAGATGCCACAGGTGCATAGGCAGGGTTAGACTGGCCTACCAGTAGCGTAACAGTTGGTGAGATACTAAAATATAGCATTGTCAGGGTCCAAAGGGGCTCTGGTGCCACTGCACCTGCTGCGCTAATTGTAGCCACGCCCCTTAGGACTATAGAGCAATCTGGCAGTGTCAGAAGGGCAGGTTGGCCGGTCCAGTTTTGAAGCCTGGTCGGCCGATATTTAAGTTAGATTTCCGTGATATACCACAAACATTGCCTGCAACGAGCACAAGTCCATGCAGTCTCCCATACCTTGCAAAACACTTATAAAGTTTGGGGCAGATTTATGTTAACTGGCGCATCCCCAGGGATGCGTCAGTTAACATGCGCCACAGTGCGCCACAGCTCCGCCACCCATGGTGCGCCGCATTTATGATGCGGCGCACCATGAGGCAAAAACGGCACAGATGCGTGACGCATCTGTGCCGTAAAGGTGACGCATTGCTGGAGTTGCGTCGCAAGCGCGACGCAGCTCCAGCAAGGCTCGGGGGTGCCCCATCTCCACAATGCTGCGTCAAGACCTACGCCTGCTTCAAGCAGGCGCAGGCTTTTGACGCAGCATTGGCCTGAAAGTGACTGAGTGAAATCTTATAGATTTCACTCAGCCACTTTTGCGAGGCGCACCTGCCCCGGAACGCCCACCCTGCGCCGGAACGCCCACAAGCGGCGCAGGGCTTTACAACGTGACGCATCTGCCTAGATGCGTCACGTTGTAAATCGTTCGTAGGGATGCGCCACGTTTACGCCGCCTTGCGTGACGCAACAGCGGCGTAAACGTGGCGCAAGTGCCTCATAAATCTGCCCCTTAGTCTTTAGCAGTTGACAACTGGGGTGGGCCATTTGCTAATGTGGCCCCTTCTATATCTATCTGATTTACTAATGGGGGATGGTTTCATTTTGGTACCTGGGCCCATTTTCTGCATCCGTCCAATCCCGTGCATAGGTACAACATTTAAAATGACCCCCCCCCCCTTGCAGGTCCTACTCTCATCCCTCACCATTCAACACCAGACACCCTACAGAATAACAAATTCTTTGAGGCTCTCACAACATGACTGTATGGGGGTCCATCCAGGGGGATCTCTGTCCTCTCTCCTCGCTAATCTTTGAAGTCTTGATACAGACTGCTCTTCCCTTCTGCTCTTCTTGACATAATGCTGTTCTGGATTCTACCTGCTGTAATATGGCTCTTGAGTATGTTGAAACTCATGGTAGTTACAGATTGCTGTGCAGAGCAGCTGCTGTGTCCTGGGGCTTGGCCCCTCACCTCCTTGTAGGGTCTGATGAGCACAATACACAGTGTCACTGTGCTCCCACCGATGCCCACTGCAGCAGATATGGACCAAGATGCCCCACGCGGCTCCAGGATTCTCCACTTCAGCTTCATCCTCTGACCTACTGTTGAAAATGGCAATGTATATGCACATAAGCGGCGTTCATTTGTGTTCACTGTACCCCTTGTTGTAAGCAGAACGGATATCGCGAAACACTGACTGTGTTATCCCGCCAGCATAGACCCATGCACACACGTACACGACAGCCATTTTAGGCACCATGGCCTCTCTGCCCGTTTGTTCCCGGCACCCCTCCCCGCGCGCACCGCATGCATCGGCCATAAAACCCTCTCCCTCTGCGTGACCCTGCCCTAGAAGTAACACTCCTGCTTGACCCACACCCCCCATTTCCTCCCAAGAACACCCTTCCCCTCAGCTGACGAGCCCCCCCAGCTGCACTTGGCCTTTCGACCTGGTCCCAAGTCCTAAGACCAAGCCTCGTGGATGTACACCCCCCCCTTTTTTCTGCCCAGCATAACAAAACCGTGATACACCAACCGAAGTGCCCGATCTTATCGCCTGCCCAACCTTTGATCTAATCATCCCCTCCTGCCCTCGTGTCCTGTAGGAATGTCCGGCTGAGAGATCACAATCTCTTGTTACATTCAGGAGGGGAGGATGACATCTGAGCGACTGGTATGGGAATAGGCCTGAAGCTGTGATTCCAAGCATGCTTTTTCCTACTTCAAAGCGTCTTTATTGCAATAAGGAATGTTTGTGCATCATAAACATGTGTATAAAAGACGAAGCCTCAGAGAAACTTGTTAGAGCACCTCCTGAAGACACTATGCGAGTGTCCGAAATGACAGGCTCTCCTCATGAGAAATAAAACTCTGTTCTTGTTTTCCTACTGCCAGCGCCCGTCTCTTTATTTGGTAATTGTTCAAGATGGGAACTAAGAGGCGTCCTGCGCCAGCAGCCTGGGCATCAGGTGCGTTATGGGCTGACTTTTCCACAATTGGCGCCCCAACGCGGGGTCCATCAGCGACATAAGGTCCGGTAAGAGAGGTCCAGACGATGGGGTGAACATCTAAACGATTGGAGTATACCTGCCTTGAGAGGGCCCTCGTCCGGCTGCCGATTGAATGAACTTCACCGATTCCGAACGGACCTCTCTCAAGTGACCTACTGTCCTGACTGGAATCCCACAGGAATGCTGCGGTAAAAACATGGAGAAAGAGAACGATTGGGCGCTGGAGGAGGGAAGGAGAAGAATTGCCCACACGGTCCGGTCCGGGTAAGGTTAAGTAGGACGTCTTTACGTCCGATTGGTAGGATGGCTTTATCCATCTGATTGATTGATTGATTGTACTTGAAGTATTGGTTCTCTTTGAGACATTCTCTATTTGCAAACATCGATTAATAGGAACATTCCTCTCTCTTTGCAAATAGTGAAGGATAGGTAATGCAGACGTTTGTCCCCCATTGTAATCCGTCATGCCTATCTTTCTCCCCACTGATTGTTTGTTATCGATTTTTATCGATTATTGCTCTTTGAAATATTCCCTGTCTACAAACAGGGAAGAATAGAAATATTCTGCCCCCCTTTGCAGATAGTGAAGGATAGGTAATGCAGATTTTTGTCCCCTATTGTAATCCGTCATGCCCATCTTTTCTCCCCACTGATTGATTGATTACTTGGACATTTTATTGTTCAAGGAATAGTTCGTTTGAGGCATTCCCTGTTTGCAAATAACGTAGAAAAGAAATATTCTGTCTAAATCTTTGCAAGTAGTGAAGGGTAGGTAATGTGGACCTTTGTCCCCCGTTGTAATCTCTCGTGCCTATCTACTCCCCACTGATTGGTAAACTAGTTCCACCCGGACCATTTATTAGAGGTAGGTCATCTGGCTCGACCAGAGGGCACCCCTAATAAAAAGGACATATGCAATAATAACGAAGTAATCACCGTATCCTTGAGGAAAAGTCAGCCCATAACGCACCTGATGCCCAGGCTGCTGGCGCAGGACGCCTCTTAGTTCCCATCTTGAACAATTACCAAATAAAGAGACGGGCGCTGGAAGTAGGAAGACAAGAATAGAGTTTTATTTCTCATGAGGAGAGCCTGTCATTTCGGACACTCGCATAGTGTCTTCAGGAGGTGCTCTAACAAGTTCTCTGAGGCTTCGTCTTTTATACACATGTTTATGATGCACAAACATTCCTTATTACAATAAAGACGCTTTGAAGTAGGAAAAGCATGCTTGGAATCCCCGCTTCAGGCCTATTCCCATACCAATCGCTCAGATGTCATCCTCCCCTCCTGAATGTAACAAGAGATTGTGATCTCTCAGCTGGACATTCCTACAGGACACGAGGGCAGGAGGGGATGATCAGGTCAAAGGTTGGTCAGGTGATAAGGTCGGACACTTCGGTTGGTGTATCACGGTTTTGTTATGCTGGGCAGGGAAAAGGGGGATGTACATCCACGAGGCTTGGTCTTAGGACTCGGGACCGGGTCGAGAGGCCAAGTGCAGCCGGGGGGGGGGGGGGGGGGTTGTCAGCTGAGGGGAAGGGTGTTCTTGGGAGGAAATGGGGGGTGTGGGTCAAGCAGGAGTGTTACTTCTAGAGCAGGGTCATGCAGAGGGAGAGGGTCTTGTGGCCGATGCACGAGCAGTGCGCGCAGGGAGGGGTGCCGGGGGTTTAGCAAACGGTCAGAGAGGCCATGGTGCCTAAAATGGCTGTCGTGTACGTGTGTGCATGGGTCTATGCTGGCGGGATAACACAGTCAGTGTTTCGCAATTATTCGTTCTGCTTACAACAAGGGGTACAGTGAACACAAATGAACGCCGCTTATGTACATATACATTGTCATTTTCAACAGTCGCCGCTTTTTTACCTAAGCTAGTTCAGTTCTATACAGTCGATACGATAGGCAGAAGGCAGTACATGTGAATTTACATTTGTTGGGTTCTTCATACAAGCCTAGAGATCGATATAATACTTAGTCGGGGTTAATCAAGAAAAAGGTTCAGACACATTATAGAATCAGGTTCTGACTTTCTCTCCGGTGACATCAACATATAGTAGAAAGTGCTCTGATACCTTCGGGTCTTGTCAGTGCTATAAGAGACTTTTAGAAAACTAAATATATGAGTGACCGATGAAACATTTTAGAAAGCAATACAAAATGGTTGAGGGAGGGATTCAATTCGATACAAGCACTTAGTCAAGGGGTGGGTAGAAAGTTCAGGAAGGGGGTTTTCGTCACAATGTCTTTTTAACAGAGTCCGTCTTCTTTTGTTGGCGCTGTTGAGCACCGGCGGTGGAGCTATAGGTCCAGCTCGGATTCATCCTTACGCGTTGCAGGGTGCGATCAGTCCTCTGCTGTTAGATCACAGTCCTGTTTCCTAACTGATTTTCTTAGGGGTGCCTCGTGCTGGGCACCTGCATGTCTTTCTTTTTCCGTGGCAAAACCTCATTCTATAGTCAAAAGTTTATGCGAAAAGGGTGATGTTGTTGAATAATCAAGGGAAGAGAGGGAGGAGTGGGATCAGATCTCTGAGCACACCAAGGGACCAAAGGAGCAAAGGACGACGAGCAGGCAGGCCCATCAGTCGGGCTCAAAAAAAGGGACGGGGACTTCAGGCACGAGTGGGTCAGCAAACCGAGGGGTTCAAGGTGGCCCTTCATTCCTTAATCTGCCGAGTTCGAGAGTGGTGCCTCGTCCCGCGTCTCGTTGCTCTGTGACTCCACCTTTGGTCGCGGTCACACGTGCTTCATGATCTGTGGCCAGGCTGTGCGTCACGTACAGCTCCTCTCCTCCGGTGATTGTATCTTTGAATGGGTACAAAACAAGTCTTTAGAAAAACTGGCAGGAGAAGACATTTATACATCTCAATTCCGTCCCCAATCCTATGTAGGTGGGGGATAAGTTCATCGGTCACAGTCAGAAGTCATCACTTATGGAGTATGTAGGAGGGCATTACCATTGAATTCATAAACCTGTTTGGCGTTCATTCGTGACGTATGTGGAGAGAAATTGGACCTTTATACACAGTGTATTATATCAAACTCATAATCGAGTCCTTATGTAGAGACTCGCCCTTTTTCTTTTTAACCCAAGTACCGACAATCTTACATTTCCCTTCGGGGTCGGCTAACTCTTGCAAGCAGGGGCGTTATCGTCATGGAGAAGGAGGAGGGGGGGCAGATGTTAAACATGCCTTTCTTGGGGAATGACCGTTAATCAAGGTCATCAATTACGCTTCGAGGGTAGCTGACATGAAGCTGGGGTTAATCGGGGGAAGCGGGAACGCTTTGGACAGGGAGCTGGGGTCAATCGGGAGAAGCGGGGGCACTTTGGACATCCGCACTTAAGTGCAGAGGGGTGAGGTAATCTGTGCATTGGGAATTGCATTTCTAGCAAACTGAAAAACAGAAGGCCATTGACGTTATAGTCCCCCTATAAAAGGCCAGATTAGGGGACATCAGTCGTCTTACCTGTCCTTTCCTTCATTACCAACTCGGGTTCTATCGTTTTGCAGAAAGGAGAGGTAGTAATATGGCAAGTCACAATCGTTTTAGTTCCTGTCAATTTTGCCGAACACCTTTGTGTTCGAGGAGACCCAATTAGGTTTTGTGCCGGGGGGGCACAACGCTACCATACAAGGGAGGAGGGACCAGGGGGGCTTTAGAGAGAGAGAGAGAGAGTGAGAGAGAGAGAGAGAGAGAGAGTGTGAGAGAGAGAGAGAGAGAGAGAGAGAGAGAGAGAGACCGCACTCTAAATGGTCCATTTGGTACACGTATGACATGGAGAGAGAAAGAAAGAGAGAGAGAGAGAGAGAGAGAGACGTGTACAATAATGGGTCATTCAGTGCGCGCACAACACAGAACAACAGGGGTTAAGTAATACGGAAACACAGGCAGAGGGATGACGTAGATCCATACATTACGTACACACATACTCAGGTGAGGGAGACAGTACATGTATTATATACAAAAATCCAAAACAAGACATATAACCGTTATTGGCCATAATGATCTCTTCCTGTATGCTGCGCATCCTTAGCATCCTAAGCTCTTTTTACCCTTTTCTTTCCTTTTATTGTCGGCTGCCTTTACTGGTCTTTGTGGTTGTACACACTTACGCCTTTGGCAACCGGTCAAGAACTAACCTGGTCGGGCTAATGTGTTTCCAGGCGGAGGCAACAGTGGGTGTCAGTTGGGAGAACAATAGGGCAGCTCTAAGTTTCCGGTCCATGAGGGTGTGGAAAGGATGTAGTAATTTCTAAATACTGACAACATTCCTAGTCCTCCAAACGGAGGGTACTAGAGTAAACCTCACCTCAGAATATTCTTTTAAACTTTCCCTATTTAGTTAAGTGTAGAATGCTTAATCATAAGTGCACGTCATTTTTGGTTGTATTATTCGGGGTGCCAAGCGAAGTCACATTTTGTATTTTTCGCTTCAGGCTGTCCTCTCAAGCGCTAAGTTCAGGGCATTGTTCGCTCATCGTGTGTAGGCACCATAATCGAACCCCTTTTTCCCATCTCTTCGTCCGCTAGATCACCATTTTCTTTTTCGTATTTTAATCGACGTTCCAATGTGACCTGCAGAAAGAGGGAAAAAGAAGGGGGCGGAGGCAGCATTTAAAAATACATCAGCGCGCATAAACCCGAAAAGGCTTTTACTTACTACATACTCGGCCTATCTCCACGGAACGCAGTCCTTGCCGACTCGGCATTTAAGCCCAGATGGACCTTTTAGTGTGGGAGAGATGATTATCGGAAGCCGGTGGATAGCATAGGTCACCCAAGTGTGGTATTACGGATCGTATGTAGGGAGGCCAGGTGGCACTCCTTCGGGGCGACTTAGGGGTATTTTTAGCACAATTTTCCTGATACAGGTAGCATATAAAGTATAGGCTGAATTCCAGGGTCTCTTAGCGGTTGCTTTAGGCTGTACAAAAATGTGCAAAGTACATACAACAAAAACCTGGACCATTCATATTTGCAGTATTTCTGCGTACTATACTTTTTAACCCTTAACTAATCGAGCTGAGCCATTTCACTTGTAATTCAGTTATATCGGAAACAGTGGTCATTTATTCGAAACTTACCAATTTACACGTGACAACTACGTACGTTTTTCTCCAAAAATCTTTAATAAAAAAAATGTCGGTGCATAAATACGGGCCTACAACCCCGTGGGCCGGCTAGAACTGTACATGTGGGAATACTTATTAGTGGAAAACCTAATGGAGTCGGTGGTCGTTGATTTCATACTAAAAGTGCGACAAGTGCAACAAAATCATATCGAAACTTCAGTGTGAGCAAGTATCATAAGTGTTGAAATTTGAACTTTCAATAATCCTGATGCGCCAAACTTATCAACAATTCATTGTCCGAATGTTCAATCAGCACCCATCTCACTTCAATTCATTGTCCGAACACATAATCAGTACCCATCCCATATCAATTCATTGTTTTAAAAACTGTATGCATATTTCATGACACCAAGGTTGAGCAATCGGGGTACAACAAGGAGTTGAAAGTTTCATTTGTACCAGCGCCATTTTGGGTGCAGCCAGGCAGATCCAGGCATAGTCAAAACCTCTACCAACTCGTGGTTGGCCCAGAGCCTCTTTCGGCAGTCCAAAAAGTTCCGTTAAAGGACAACAGAAAGGGATCGGCAGTATGAACCATCAGTCAAAGGGGGGAGGGAGGCAACATTTTTCCCTACCGGGTCATACTGGGTTTTTCACCTGAACTGATCCGAACTGTAGTCTGCAGGATTTTAGTCATTCAAATTGAGGCTGGCGTCAGCATGGGAGCGCTGACGTCCCGCGGCTAAATTTTCATCGTTCCGCGGGCAATCATGGCAGTCATTCCCCATCGGGGGTATCTGCGGGGGTCGGGGACCCCCGCGGCTCCTATAGAATCTTCAAGGTCGAGGAGAACTTTTATGATGGTGGGACTCGTTTCTTAATCAACAAGCAACCGGGCCATTCCTTCATGCTGGGCCCGCTCTTGCAGGGTCGACCGCCATTTTGAGAGTTCGAAAGCCATCGGCAATCGCGGGGTCAAATGAGCAGACAGGCTCCAACCTGTCGGGCGAGGCGTCGCAGCACCGCCACAGTGGACGAGGCCCTGCTGGGTGAGTGGAGCGTCGCTGAACCGCAAGAGTGGACGAACCCTTTGCCGGGTGCGAGGAGCGTTGGGGGTGCAGCCGGGGAGCCTTTACCTGGGGAGGTGGGAGAGGCTAGTTCGCGCCGCCTCTCCCTCCCGGTGCACCCCACGGCGTCTCACTTGACATTTGTTATGGCCGGACCAGGCGATGAGGACGAGGGGGGGGGTCGGAGGCATGTGCAAGACATCCCCCCCCAGTGTTGTCGCAGCCATTATTGAAGAAGTGGGGACGCCTGGCACGTTTCGGGCCGGGCCTACAGCCGATGGCGGCCGGACGCTTCTTCGCCCCGGCCCCAGGAACGGGTCCCTTGGTTCATCCGGGGGACAGGCCTTGGCGCGTGGTGCCGCCTTCGGGCTATTCGCATAGTGGTCCTTCCACCCCAGGCCGCCCCTGACGATTTTTGTAGACTTTAAAACGCCCAAAAACTACTAGAAAGTAGCCCAAAGTAGCCCAACATTGCTACTTTGGGGAAGGAAGGACTGGAACGGCGTCAGGCAGACGGCGAAATGCATTGTGGGTTTCGTTTGTCGTTGCAGCCGTTTGTCATGTAAATAGTTGCTTAAATGTTTTTTTTTGTTTGTTAAAAAAGAATAAAACGTGTTCACCTGTTACTTCACTATGGTGTTGTATATTTTTTTATTATTCGCCTAAGGTTTGTCGTTAATTGGGCGGGGTGGGTGGTGGAGCCAAGCTGTCTCGAAGTCATAGCGTTGAGTTCGGCTTTCCTCACCAGTTTCATATTTCCTGAGGGGTTGTTCCCTATGTTTCCATTTCAGCGAGGTTGAAAAGAGATCTCATCAGTGGCTTACTGATTTCACTCGATTCCTTTTCTTTTCCCTAACGATTTTTATATATATATTTTTTTCTCTTTTTTTTGTTTTTTTTATTTGCTAGCACGATACAGCGGCTAATCCGCATTTTTTCTTTATATTTGTCCTTTTGTATTAGGGGTGCCCTCCTGGCCGAGCCAGATGACCTACCTCTAATAAATGGTCCGGGTGGAACTAGTTTACCAATCAGTGGGGAGTAGATAGGCATGACAGATTACAACGGGGGACAAAGGTCCGCATTACCTACCCTTCATTACTTGCAAAGACTAGACAGAACATTTCTATTCCACGTTATTTGCAAACAGAGAATGCCTCAAAAGAACTATTCCTTGAACAATAAATGTCCAGACAATCAATCAATCAGTGGGGAGAAAAACAGGCATGACGGATTACAACGGGGACAAATGTCTGCATTACCTATCCTTCACTATCTGCAAAGGGGGTGGCAGAATATTTCTATTCCTCCCTGTTTGTAGACAGGGAATATCTCAAAGAGCAATAATCGATAAAAATCGATAACAAACAATCAATGGGGAGAAAGATAGGCATGACGGATTACAACGGGGACAAAAGTCTGCATTACCTACCCTTCACTATCTGCAAAGGGAGGCAGAATATTCCTATTCTTCCCCGTTTGTAGACAGCGAATGTCTCAAAGAGCAACAGAGCAACCAATCAATCAGTGGGGAGAAAAATAGGCATGACGGATTACAACGGGGGACAAAAGTCCGCATTACCTATCCTTCACTATTTGCAAAGAGAGAGGAACGTTCCTATTCGTCGCTGTTTGCAAACAGAGAATGTCTCAAAGAGAACCAATACTTCAAGTAGCAACCGAGGCTAAATGAACCAATCAATGAGCAATACCAGTATTTTAAATACTGATTTCAAAACAATCAATCAATCAATCAGATGGATAAAGCCATCCTACCAATCGGACGTAAAGACGTCCTACTTAACCTTACCCGGACCGGACCATGTGGGCAATTCTTCGCCTTCCTTCTTCCAGCGCCCCATCGTTCTCTTTCTCCATGTTTTTACCGCAGCATTCCTGTGGGATTCCAGTCAGGACAGTAGGTCACTTGAGAGAGGTCCGTTCAGAATCGGTGAAGTTCATTCAATCGGCAGCCGGACGAGGGCCCTCTCAAGGCAGGTATACTCCAATCGTTTAGATGTTCACCCCATCGTCTGGACCTCTCTTACCGGACCTTTATGTCGCTGATGGACCCCGCGTTGGGGCGCCAATTGAGGAAAAGTCAGCCCATAATGCACCTGATGCCCAGGCTGCTGGCGCAGGACGCCTCTTAGTTCCCATCTTGAACAATTACCAAATAAAGAGACGGGCGCTGGAAGTAGGAAGACAAGAATAGAGTTTTATTTCTCATGAGGAGAGCCTGTCATTTCGGACACTCGCATAGTGTCTTCAGGAGGTGCTCTAACAAGTTCTCTGAGGCTTTGTCTTTTATACACATGTTTATGATGCACAAACATTCCTTATTACAATAAAGACGCTTTGAAGTAGGAAAAGCATGCTTGGAATCCCCGCTTCAGGCCTATTCCCATACCAATCGCTCAGATGTCATCCTCCCCTCCTGAATGTAACAAGAGATTGTGATCTCTCAGCTGGACATTCCTACAGGACACGAGGGCAGGAGGGGATGATCAGGTCAAAGGTTGGTCAGGTGATAAGGTCGGACACTTCGGTTGGTGTATCACGGTTTTGTTATGCTGGGCAGGGAAAAGGGGGATGTACATCCACGAGGCTTGGTCTTAGGACTCGGGACCGGGTCGAGAGGCCAAGTGCAGCCGGGGGGGGGGGGTTGTCAGCTGAGGGGAAGGGTGTTCTTGGGAGGAAATGGGGGGTGTGGGTCAAGCAGGAGTGTTACTTCTAGAGCAGGGTCATGCAGAGGGAGAGGGTCTTGTGGCCGATGCACGAGCAGTGCGCGCAGGGAGGGGTGCCGGGGGTTTAGCAAACGGTCAGAGAGGCCATGGTGCCTAAAATGGCTGTCGTGTACGTGTGTGCATGGGTCTATGCTGGCGGGATAACACAGTCAGTGTTTCGCAATTATTCGTTCTGCTTACAACAAGGGGTACAGTGAACACAAATGAACGCCGCTTATGTACATATACATTGTCATTTTCAACATCCTGTTAACAGAAACTTTAGCATGAAACACGCTAGAAAGGAAGAAAAAAAAAAAAAAAAATAAGGAAGAAAGAAATAAGAAAGCAAAATCAGTAGGCCACTGATGAGTTTTTGATTTCGCTACAAATAGGAAAATGTTAGAAATAGCTCACGATAAAACACATGATTTCGCTAGAAATAAGAAACGTTAGAAATAAGTCCGTAATAAGAAACATGAAAATGGTGAGAGAAGCCAAGCTTGACATCGCGACGGCCACGAGGCAACTTGGCTTCGCCACCCCTCACTCCTCCAAACATGTCTGTCCCACCGCCTGCCATGCCCCAATAACGGTAACATGAGATAGATACAAGTCAGCAGATACCTACCCCCATTCTGGAAACTCCCGAAGTGCAACAGGTTCGCGGCTACGCCCATCCGGAAGACGAGATCTTCGGCACGTGTAGGGCGGGTCCTGCTGCCAGCCGGGGAGGTCGTCGCATAAGGTGGGTCAGAAGAGGAGCCGAGGCCAACGGGATCCGGGCATCCCCTCTTCTTTCTTCAATAATGGCTGCGACAACATGGGGGGGGATGTCTTGCTCATGCCATCGACCCCCCCGTATCTCCTGGTCCAGCCACGGCTTGGTAGAAGCTCCCCGTTCGGCCCTGAAGCGGCGCCTTGCAGGCCACCGGGGGGGGATGTCTTGCCTATGCCTCCGACCCTCCGACCCCCCCCCCCTCTCATCGCCTGGTCCGGCCATCATGAATGTTAACGCCGAGAAAAACGGCGTGGGGTGCACTGGGAGGGAGAGGCGGCGCGAACGAGCCTCTCCCACCTTCCCAGGTGGAGGCCCCCAGTGGCACCCCCAACGCTCCACTCACCCGACAAGGGTTCGTCCACTTGTAAAATGGCGGTCGACCCTGCAGGAGCGGGCCCGGCATGAAGGGATGGCCCGGTTGCTTGTTGATTAAGAAATGAGTCCCACAATCAGAAGTGTTCTCCTCGACTTTGAAGATTCTATAAGAGCCACGGGGGCCCCCGACCCCCGCAGACACCCCCGATGGGGAATGACTGCCATGATTGCCCGCGGAACGATGAAAATGTAGCCGCGAGACGTCGGCGCTCCCATACTGGCGCCAGCCTCAGTTTGAATGACTAAAAACCTGCAGACTACAGTTCGGATCAGTTCCGGTGAAAACCCAGTATGACCCGGTAGAAAAAATTGTTGCCTCCCTCCCCCTTTGACTGATGGTTCATACCGCCGATCCTTTCTGTTGCCCTTTAACGGAACTTTTGGACTGCCGAAAGAGGCTCTGGGCCAACCACGAGTTGGTGGAGATTTTGACTATGCCTGGATCTGCCTGGCTGCCCCCAAAATGGCGCTGGTACAAATGAAACTTTCAACTCCTTGTTGTACCCCGATTGCTCAGCCTTGGTGTCATGAGATATGTATACAGTTTTTTAAACACAATGAATTGATATGGGATGGGTACTGATTATGTGTTCGGACAATGAATTGACATGAGATGGGTACTGATTGAACATTCGGACAATGAATTGTTGTTAAGTTTTGGCGCATCATGATTATTGAAAGTTCGAATTTCAACACTTATGATACTCGCTCACACTGAAGTTTCGATATGATTTTATTGCACTTGTCGCACTTTTTATTATGAAATCAATGACCACCGACTCCATTAGGTTTTCCACTAATAAGTATCCCCACATGTACAGTTCCAGCCTGCTCCGTGGCCGGCCCACGGGGTTGTAGGCCCGTATTTGTGCACCGACATTCTTATTAAAGATTTTTGGAAAAAGCAAACGTAGTTGTCACGCGTAGATTGGTAAGTTTCGAATAAATGACCACTATTTCCGATATAACTAAAATACAGGTGAAATGGCTCAGCTCAATTAGTTAAGGGTTAAAAAGTATAGTACGCAGAAATATTGCAAATATGAATGGTCCAGGTTTTTGTTGTATGTGTTTTTCATTTTTGTACAGCCTAAAGCAACCGCTAAAGATCCTGGTATTTAGCCTATACTTTATATGCTACCTGTATCAGGAAAGTTGTTTTAAAATGCCCCTAAGTCGCCCCGAAGGAGTGCCACCTGACCCCCCCTAGTACGAACGACAACGACCCCGTACCACTGTAGGTTATCCCTTTTCCTCAAAGGAGAGCACGAGCTCGCCCCCTACTTTGCACCGACTGCCCTTTGTTCTGACCCCCCCCCCCCTGCACATGATCCGTAATACCACACTTTGGCGACCTATGCTATCCACAGGCTTCCGATAATCATCTCTCCCACACTAAACGGTCCACCTGGGCTTAAACGCCAAGTTGGCAGGGACTGCGTCCCGTGGAGATAGGCCGAGTATGTAGTAGGTAAAAGCCTTTTCGGGTTTATGTGCGCTAATGTGTTTTTTAAAATGCTGCCCCCGCCCCCCTTCTTTTTTCCCTCTTTCTGCAGGTCACATCGGAACGTCGATTAAAGTACGAAAAAAAAATGGTGATCTAGCGGACGAAGAGATGGGAAAAAGGGGTTTGATTATGGTGCCTACACACGACGAGCGAACAATGACTATTTCTCTCCCTGAACTTAGCGCTTGGGAGGACAGCCTGAAGCGGAAACTACAAAATATGACTTCGCTTGGCACCCCGAATAATACAACCAAGAATGACATGCACTAATGAATAAATTCCTACGTTTAACTAAATAGGGAAAGTTTAAGGAATATTCCGAGGTGAGGTTTACCCAAGTACCCTCCGCTTGGAGGACTAGGAATGTTGCCAGTGTTTAAAATCTACTACCTCCTTTTCGCACCCTCATAGACATGAAACTCAAAGCTGCCCCATTGTTCTCCCAACTGACACCCACTGTTGCCTCAGCCTGGAAACACATTAGCCCGACCAGGTTAGTTCTTGACCAAGTGCCAAAGGCGTAAGTGTGTACAACCAAAGCCACCAGTGAAGGCAGCCGACGATAAAAGAGAAGAAAAAGGTAAAAAGAGCTTAGGATGCTAAGGATGCTCAGCATACAGAAAGAGATCATTTTGGCCAATAACTGTTCTATGTTTTGGCTTGAATTTTTGTATATAATACCAATAACTGTTCTATGTTTTGTCTTGGATTTTTGTATATAATACATGTAGTGTCTCCCCCGCCTGAGTTTGTGTGTACGTAATGTATGGATCTACGTCGTCCCTCTGCCTGTGTTTCCGTATTACTTGACCCCTGCTGTTCTGTGTTGTGTGCGCACTAAACGGCCTGTTATTGTACACGTTTCTCTCTCTCTCTCTCTCTCTCTCTCTCTCTCTCTCTCTCTTTCTCTCTCTCTCTCTCCATGTCATACGTGTACCGAATGGTTTGTTTAGAGTGCGGACGACTCTCTCTCTCTCTGAGGGTCCCCCTGTTCCCTCCTCCCTTGTGTGGTAATGTTGTGCCCCACCGGCACAAACCTAATTGGGTCTCTTCGAACACAAAGGTGTTCGGCAAATCGACAAGAACTAAAACGATTGTAACTTACCATATTACTACCTCTCCTTTCTGCAAAACGATAGAACCCGAGTTGGTAATGAAAGAAAGGACAGGTAAGACGACTGATGTCCCCTAATCTGGCCTTTTTATAGGGGGACTATAATGTCAATGGTCTTCTGTTTTTCAGTTCATTAGAAATGCAATCCCCAATGCCCAGATTGCCTCACCCCTCTGCACTTAAGTGCGGATGTCCAAAGCGTCCTCGCTTCTCCCGATTGACCCCAGCTCCCTGTCCAAAGCGTCCTCGCTTCTCCCGATTGACCCCAGCTCCCTGTCCAAAGCGTCCTCGCTTCTCCCGATTGACCCCAGCTCCATATCAGCTATCCCCGATGCGTAATTGATGACCTTGATTAACTGTCGCTCCCCGAGAAAAGCATGTTTAACCTCTGCCCCCTCTCATGATGATAACCCCCGCTTGCAAGAGTTAGCCGACCCCGAAGGGAGATGTAAGATTGTCAGTACTTGGGTTAAAAAAAAGGGCCGAGTCTCTACCTAAGGACTCAATTTCGAGTTTGATAGAATACACTGTCGATGGGAGTCCGATTTCTCTCCACGTACGTCACGAATGAACGCCAAATAGGCTTACGAATTCAGTGGAAAGGCCCTCCTACATACTCCATAAGTGATGACATCTGACTGTGACCGCTGAACCTATCTCCCACCTACTTAGGATTGGGAACGGAATTGAGATGTATAAATGTCTTCTCCTGCCAGTTTTTCTAAAACTTGTTTTGTACCCATTCAAAGATACAATCACCGGAGGAGAGGAGCTGGACGTGACGCACAGCCTGGCCATAGATCATGAAGCACGTGTGACCTCAGCCAAAGGTGGAGTCGCAGGGCAACGAGACGCGGGACGAGGCACCACTCTCAAACTCGGCAGATGAAGGAATGAAGGGCTGCCTTGAAGCCCTCGATTTGCTGACCCACTCTTGCCTGAAGTCCCCGTCCCTTTTGAGCCCGACTGATGGGCCTGCCTGCTCGTCGTCCTTTGCTCCTTTGGTCCCTTGGTGTGTTCAAAGATCTGATCCCACTCCGCCCTCTCTTCCCTCGATTATTCAACAACATCACCCTTTTCGCATAACTTTTGACTCAGAAAAGAAGAGCAGCATTTAGATAGAATAAGGTTTTGCCACGGAAGAAGAAAGACACGCAGATGCCCAGCATGAGGCACCCCTAAGAAGATCAGTTAGGAAACAGGACTGTGATCTAACAGCAGAGGACTGATCGCACCCTGCAACGCGTAAGGATGAATCCGAGCTGGACCTATATCTCCACCGCCGGTGCTCAACAGCGCCAACGAAAGAAGACGGACTCAGTTAAAAAGACATTGTGACGAAGACCCCCTTCCTGAACTTTCTACCCACCCCTTGACTAATTGCTTGTATCGAACTGAATTCCTCCCTCGACCATTTTTGTATTGCTTTCAAAAATGTTTCATCGGTCACTCATGTATTTAGTTTTCCAAAAGTCTCTTATAGCACTGACAAGACCCGAAGGTATCAGAGCACTTTTTACTGTATGTTGATGTCACCGGAGAGAAAGTCAGAACCTGATCCTATAATGTGTCGGAACCTTTTTCTTGATTGACCCCGACTAAGTATTATGCCGATCTCTAGACTTGTATGAATAACCCAACAAATGTAAATTCATATGTACCGCATTCCACCAATCGTATCGACTGTATATAGTTACACGCAATCTGCTAGTATTGACAAACGCTATTTCATTGGCCACACATGGCTATATGTACACTCCGTCAGTTGAGGTAAACACTGAAATGAACTTACTTATGTAAAAAAAGCGGCGACTGTTGAAAATGGCAATGTATATGCACATAAGCGGCGTTCATTTGTGTTCACTGTACCCCTTGTTGTAAGCAGAACGGATATCGCGAAACACTGACTGTGTTATCCCGCCAGCATAGACCCATGCACACACGTACACGACAGCCATTTTAGGCACCATGGCCTCTCTGCCCGTTTGTTCCCGGCACCCCTCCCCGCGCGCACCGCATGCATCGGCCATAAAACCCTCTCCCTCTGCGTGACCCTGCCCTAGAAGTAACACTCCTGCTTGACCCACACCCCCCATTTCCTCCCAAGAACACCCTTCCCCTCAGCTGACGAGCCCCCCTAGCTGCACTTGGCCTTTCGACCCGGTCCCAAGTCCTAAGACCAAGCCTCGTGGATGTACACCCCCCCCTTTTTTCTGCCCAGCATAACAAAACCGTGATACACCAACCGAAGTGCCCGTTCTTATCGCCTGCCCAACCTTTGATCTAATCATCCCCTCCTGCCCTCGTGTCCTGTAGGAATGTCTGGCTGAGAGATCACAATCTCTTGTTACATTCAGGAGGGGAGGATGACATCTGAGCGACTGGTATGGGAATAGGCCTGAAGCTGTGATTCCAAGCATGCTTTTTCCTACTTCAAAGCGTCTTTATTGCAATAAGGAATGTTTGTGCATCATAAACATTTGTATAAAAGACGAAGCCTCAGAGAAACTTGTTAGAGCACCTCCTGAAGACACTATGCGAGTGTCCGAAATGACAGGCTCTCCTCATGAGAAATAAAACTCTGTTCTTGTTTTCCTACTGCCAGCGCCCGTCTCTTTATTTGGTAATTGTTCAAGATGGGAACTAAGAGGCGTCCTGCGCCAGCAGCCTGGGCATCAGGTGCGTTATGGGCTGACTTTTCCACACTACGTTTCCATGAGCTGCTGATCCCACTGAAGAGCCGTGCCCTTCCAGGCTAAACTGCACCACGGCTTATAGGCTTATTCCAAGAATGTGAGAATGTTTTTGATTCTGTGAACCAAAGGTCCTCTCCCCTGCACATAGGAGCCCTCTCCTATAGTCAACGACCACCAAGGAGCAGCTTCCTCCTAGTCATCCTCACCTACTCTGCTTCGGCCTGCCCTACACTTGGGCAAACGGCTACAATGCCCGATTTTTCCATCAGTCAGTTTAGTTCAGCGTTGGTCAATGCCTGGACCACCTCCAAAGGTTTGGTGAACTTGCCTTCGCGTTCTCTTACCTTGCCAGCCCCCTGAACATGCACCCTTTGATTAACTTCCAGAAGGAGACCCGTGAAGATGTATAAATAGCCACTCTAAGGCAGGGGCGAAGAGATGGCAGCTTGTTACAAGTCCCACTGAGCCACCCTTTGACCCCGTAAGTCGCAACAAACAGAAATTTACAAGAAGAGTAAAATGATTCATTTGTTGACAGAGTACTGAATTATTAATTGATTCCTTGTTTTTAAATCTTATATTTAAGAAGATGCCTACAGAGAACCTAAGGATCCACATACTCACCACAAGAACAAGGTTGCCTCTTTCTTTTTCTCGCTCTCCCCCCTTTCTCTCTCTCTCTCACTCTCTGCTGCAAAAAATCTCCTTCCCCTATTCACTAGGCTAATTGTTATTTTACTTTTGTTTTATTTCAAAAGATTTTATTAGAAGAAGTTTTTACAAAAACAGTACATCGAAGGCAACATTGGTAAGTGTAAACATGGATCACTGACATAACCTCGACAGACCGAATATCGACTGGACAAAATATCGATGACTAATTATCGACAACAAAATTATCGATTGACTATACTTAAACAACAAACCTCAAAAATATCGATTCCACAATATCGACTACTATAAACAACGACTACAACAATATCGACTGACAACATTATCGATTTCTAAAACATCGATTATTACATATTTATATAAAAACAGTCAAAATATCGATTACAAAAATATAGATAGCAAATTTATCGATTTTTAAAAATACCGCCATTAATACATCCTAGAATAAATGACTTTATTATTTATAAATTGAGTCATACTAATCATAATTATTCAGATATTGTTAATATAAATACATAAAATATATTATATATTTTCATAACATTTACAACACACAATAAATACAAACATACATTTTATAATACATAAACAATGTTTCGAACCACTACACATTTCTTACAGCTAATTATATATATTCCTCCACTTTACAAATATCAAGATAACATTACCTATACTAAATAAGGCCTTACACATTCAATAAACGTTAATTGGCGTCACCCATATAAGGAAAGCAATTAGCATAACAGAGAAAAAAATTCAAATCCACAAATAAAAACAGACTATCAATTTAAACAACCAATCCTATTTGTGAAACAATTAAACTATTACTATATAAACGAGATCACAGCAAACTAAAAATGCAGGATACATCTCCTAACTAAAGGAAGACGAAACTCTGCAGGATTTCAGAAAGAAAACTGATTGACTTCTACAGAAAGAGAGCTACACATATCTAAAGTAAGTACTACTACATTATTAGTCAGCGAAAATGTAACTCTCAAACCTCACACCTATGTTTAAAAGCCAAATACCTCAAATATATGTATTTTTTTTTACCACTCATCCTACAGACAAAAAGAAAAAACAGAAGACCTACACAACACCTGGACATCAAAAGTTACATATTAATAAGTAAGTATATATTAGAAATGTAAATTCGACATTTAATAGATAGGTAACTAAATAGAAAGTAGCTAAAAACGTCTATCAAAATATCATAAATAGTAATAAAATATTTGTACACATTTTCTCAACTCAAACAGGTACAAAAAGATATACACAGAAAATAACAGTTTGAAGAACATCAACACCTGGAAATAACGACTTGAAATCATCAAAAGATTTACAGGTAAAATAAAAATGTATTAAACTGTATAATGTGATTAGAACATTATTTTTTCTAAAAATGTAATGACATTCTCTTTTAATTACCTCCTAGCACTACAATACAATCATGACTGAAGGAGCTAAATTCATTTATTCACAAAAAGGGAAAATGCTTCTTTGTTACATGGGATATGTCTACACTCAAGAGAAACAAAAAGATTTGAAAGTGTTTTGGAAGTGTACGAAATATTATGCCAACAAATGTTATGGTAGAGCTATAACTCAGGAAACTACTGTTACTTATACTAAAGAACATAATCACCCACCCAATGTAACAGAAATAGAGATTAGACAAATGCTAGATTCCCTTAAAGAAGCTAGTACTAGAACTGATCAACCAACAACTGCTATTCTGAAACACCATTTAAGTGTACTTCCCCAACATCTATCGAATCCCTTAAAAGAACTGTAGCTAGACAAAAAAGAGCAACATGCACTACTCCTCCCACACCAAAAACTTTAGAAGAAGTCCAAATTCCCCCTGAACTCTCTGTAACTCACAATAAAGAAAATGTTATACTCTATGACAACAAATCAAAAGATAAAAGAATTATACTGTTTGCCACAGCAAACAACATGACTAAACTTACCCAATGCCAAACTTGGATGATGGACGGTACTTTTTCTGTATGCCCCAAACCTTTTTATCAATTATACACCATCCATGGTCATTTCCAAAATGCAAATATTCCATTGCTTTATGCCCTTCTACCAAACAAACAGCAAGCTACCTATCAAGAAATACTAACTGAAGTCATTCAACATACTAACAACTATTTTCCACAAAAAATTATCATTGACTTTGAAAAAGCAATGATAAACAGCATCCTTAAAACATACCCACACACAGCAATACAAGGTTGCTATTACCACTTTAATCAATGTATCTGGCGACATCTACAAAAATCAACCTTGAGTATCCAATACGCCACTGATAGCACATTTGCTTATCAAATCAAAAAACTCATCGCCCTAGCCTATGTTCCACTAACAGATGTAACTGAGCACTATAACTTATTAATAGACAGCCCCTACTATAAAAGAAACGAAGATAAACTAAGCCCTATGCTTGACTACTTCGAAGACACATGGGTAGGAAGGCTACACAGATCAGGCCATAGAAGACAACCCAAATACCAAATAGCTTGGTGGAATGTCTACCTTAGCACACTAAATAAGGAAGCAAAAACAAACAATGCAGTTGAAGGATGGCACAATGCCTTCCAAGCAACTACAGGCCGAGGAACGCCTACCCTTCACAAATTAATACAATCCTTACAAAAAGAACAGAGTTACCAGGAGCTCCGAATGGAGCAATCAGTAACTTTGATCGGACCTAAACTCACCAAAGAAACTAAAAAAATGTATAACACACTCCAAAGTCAAGTTACCCTCTATCCAACTAGCAAAGGACTAGAATATCTATCAATGATAGCAAAAACAATTCTTTAAAACATTACATAACTATACACGTTAAATTAAAAAAAAAAATCCTAAAATCCTTGATTATAACATGTAACAATTTGCAATTAAATTATCAAATACATAATATTAACATATATAAAATGTATTTAGATAATGTATTTACAAAATGTTACATACAACGTAAGTAAAGCAAAATTTAAAACAGTTTCCCCACCCATTAAATGTTCTGAAAATACTTACATTTCTGTTGCAGCTTCAAACGTAATCCAATTCCAAGCAATCCATACGACACCATTGCAAAAACCCATACAATCCATGGAAGCCCAAAAAAAAATGCAAAAATACAAGCAAATCCATAGCGACTCCTTTCCACTTTAATAGACACGAGATACGATAAAAAACCCGAAAAACAGTAATGCAGAAAAATATAATACTCGTCACACAGCTCTGATCAAAAAAGAAGGAAGTCCTCCAAAACAGCGAAACGCGACGATAACCTAGAAAAAATAAAATACATACCCACCCACACAAAAACACCCATACATATATAAATACACATATTTGTACATCAAACATATTATCTTAGTCACATTTAAACATATTACCTCACCTCACACACCTACAACAAAATCGCGGTAAAAATCAAATATCGTACACTCTACCTAACACCGAACACACAATCTTCTCTTAGTAACTCTACCTACATAAACCTAAACACAACACACATACACTAACAATAACTTCATTAACTTGTAAAAAACAATTAAAACAAACTTACCCTCTCTAACGCGAAGCAGCATCCAACCGCGATCTGTTGAAGCACCAAATAAGCCTAAGTAACATTACGCGGTTAAAAAGTAGTCCCTGTATACAGCAAAATCCTCTTTCATTTCTATATTCCAACACTTAAAAAAATACACAGAGTATTATATTAAGTGTAAATAATTATTTAAATTGTATAAAATTATTTCATAAATATTCATTACTTTGAAATAATTATTCAACTGTTATGTGATACTTTAAATAATATTTTATGATTTATAAATACATTTAGCAAATAATGTATATGTAAAAAAAAATTGCATATATAACTTTGTTACAAATAAATTGTTATTAAAAATTGGAAATATTATTTTAAACATTATGTATGTATATACAAAAAATTTGGGGTGTTTATCTATGTAAAAATTAATATTATAAATATGTTCAATATTCATAATAATAATTAAAAAAAATATAACATGACTTGGTAAAAAACAAAAATGTTACTGTTACAAAATAAATGTACATATTTTTCAATGACAATATATTCAATGTGTATGTGAATAAAATTTTTGTTATTAAATAAAAAGTACATATTACCAATTTGTTTCTTAAACTATTTAAATGTGAATATATGTAAAAAAACATAAAATTATGTTAATATCATTTATGTGTTAAAAACATATATATGTACTTCATATATTTTTTGGGATAACAAAAACTGTGTATAAAAAAATTTCAATATAAATAAAAAATTAATCTCTACTTACAATTATTTTTTTATATGTTAATAAACAGTTTTTCATTTATTGCATTTAACCCTGTGTATGTTTCCTTCTTTATTATTGTATATAAATATTAATTGCATATGAAATATTCTATTTAAAAATGCCTTATAACTTTTAATATTTTTAAAAATGTATTAATATTATAAGTACTACAATAACAATAATTATAATGAGAAAATAAAAGTTCTATGTAATGTAAAATCTTTATTATATTATCCTACCAATAATAAGTATTTATTTACAAATTGTTTTCTTATTTCCACTGCACCAATTATAAACTCACAAAACCATACTACACATTAAAACCATACAAATTACTATTCCCATTTCACCAATTGTAAAGTCATGGAAGGTGCTGGACACTGAACCCATACTAATTACTATTCCCACTCCAGTGGGTGCAAGAGTAGGGAAAGTAAATACTTCATATATTAATAAATTAATAAAAAATCATATATATATATATATATAATATTTTTAATAAATGATTAACAATGAAATTTAACATAATACTTAATATTTTGAAAATCCTAATTAACTATCATTATTTATCTTACTTTCCTATTAATAATAATTTACAACTAATTACCAATAATTTATGAGATAATTTAAAAATTATTTTTCAATTTTTTTCTATTTAACACAATTAAATAAAACATGTATTAACTTTTAACACATACTTTTACAACGCGTACCTTTACAACGAAACTTTAACAAAGCAAATACCATTACACCACATTAATTTACAACAAATATTTTTACAAAATAAATACCTTTACAACGCATAACATTACAACATAACTATTTATAATTATATAATATTGTGTTTAATGTATATTAATAGAAATATTTTATATAAAGTGTATTAAAAATTAACTAATTTAATAGACATTTAAATTTACCTTATTTGTACCCTGTACCCCTCTAACCTAAAACCCCAAACTGACCCAGAACCCTAAAAACACCCCTTTACCCACAAACTGAAAACTGACCCAGAACCCACAAAATACCCCTTTAGCCACAAACTCAAAACTGACCCTGAACCCTAAAATTACCCCTTTAACGACAAACTGAAAACTGACCCAGACCCCTAAAAATACCCCTTTACCCACAAACTGAAAACTGACCCTAACCCCTAAAAATACCCCTTTATCCACAAACTGAAAACTGACCCTGAAACCAAAAAATAGCCCTTTACCCAAATACTGAAAACTGACCCTGAACCCTAAAAATACCCCTTTACCCACTAACTGAAAACTGACCCTGACCCCTAAAAATACCCCTTTACCCACAAACAGAAAACTGACCCTGAAACCTAAAAATACCCCTTTACCCAAAAACTGAAAACTGACCCTGAACCCAAAAAATACCCCTTTACCCACAAACTAAAAACTGACCCTGACCCCTAAAAATACCCCTTTACCCAAAAACTGAAAACTGACCCTGAACCCAAAAAATACCCCTTTACCCACAAACTAAAAACTGACCCTGACCCCTAAAAATACCCCTTTACCCAAAAACTGAAAACTGACCCTAACCCCTAAAAATACCCCTTTATCCACAAACTGAAAACTGACCCTGAAACCAAAAAATAGCCCTTTACCCAAATACTGAAAACTGACCCTGAACCCTACAAATACCCCTTTACCCACTAACTGAAAACTGACCCTGACCCCTAAAAATACCCCTTTACCCACAAACAGAAAACTGACCCTGAAACCTACAAATACCCCTTTACCCACTAACTGAAAACTGACCCTGACCCCTAAAAATACCCCTTTACCCACAAACAGAAAACTGACCCTGAAACCTAAAAATACCCCTTTACCCAAAAACTGAAAACTGACCCTGAACCCAAAAAATAACCCTTTATCCACAACCTGAAAACTGACCCTGAAACAAAAAAATACCCCTTTACCAAAATACTGAAAACTGACCCTGAACCCTACAAATACCCCTTTACCCACAAACTGAAAACTGACCATGACCCCAAAAAATACCCCTTTACCCACAAACAGAAAACTGACCCTGAAACCTAAAAATACCCCTTTACCCAAAAACTGAAAACTGACCCTGAACCATAAAAATACCCCTTTACCCACAAACTGAAAACTTACCCTGAACCCTAAAAATACCCCTTTACCAAAAAAGTGACAACTGACCCTGCACACAACATATACCCCTTAATACCCAAACTGAAAACTAACCCTGAACACTAAAACGACCCCTTTACCCAAATACTGAAAACTGACCAAGAACACTAAAAATACCCCTTTACCCAAAAATCCAAAGCTATAACATTTTTTATATATTTATATACTTACCAACACTTACGTTGTAATAGTATACAATGTAAAAATACCTGCCTAGTTAAAACATTTAATGTAAATACATGCCTTGCTATGCTTTTAACGTTGTAAAAGTTTCATTGTAAAGGTAGTGCATTTTAAACGTTGTGTGCTAAACGTTTTATACATTATTTAAATATTAATATTTCCTTATGTATTTATATATTACTTCCCAATCTATTCCCCTCTAAAAAAACAACCCACTCCAGAAAAGGAAAAATAAAATGTAACATAATTAAGAATTCAACAATGAGCTTACATTATTTATCAAAAAAAGTTAAAATAATGAACATTAATTTTTTTTAATGAGCAATTACTTAAATATTACTACCAATTAATAAAATGACATATTTAATTGATTATCATTTAATTACTAACCACCCTATTTCCCTATAAAGTCACAACCCCCTACATAACATACATTTCTTTAAATAACATAAATAGCAATTACTCAATTTAATTATATAATTTACCAATTATAATGTATAAAAATAAAAATCATTATTTAATTAACAATTATTATAATATGACGACCAATTAAAATTGTTTACTTTTGTAAATAATAATAATAACATTACTTACCACCCAATTCCCCTATAAACCCACAACTCGCGACATGACATTAATTAAATAATATTACATAATTAGCTATTATTCAATTACATAAATTACCAAATAAATTTATTAAAAGTAAAATATATGATTTACTGAACAATTATTTAATTTTAAATACCATTTTAGACATTTACATATTTCATTATTTACAATTAAATTACTTCCCACCCGACTCCCCTAGAAACCCACAACCCACTACATGACATAAAACATTACATTTTACATTATGAAAAATTATTCAATTTAATTAAATAATTTACCAATTAAATTATATATAATTAACATATATTATTTAATTAACAATTATTTAATTATTAATACCAATTAATTAATTAACATATTTAATTAATTCTAATTAAATTACTTCCCACCCTATTCCCCTATAAACCCACAACCCGCTACATGACATAAAACATTACATTTTACATTATGAACAATTATTCAATTTATTAAAATAAATTACCAATTAAATTATATATAATTAACATATTTTATTTAATTAACAATTATTTAATTATTAATACCAATTAATTAATTAACATATTTAATTACTTATAATTAAATTACTACCCACCCTATTCCCCTATAAACCCACAACCCACTACATGACATACAACATTACATTTTACATTATGAACATTTATTCAATTTATTAAAATAAATTACCAATTAAATTATATATAATTAACATATTTTATTTAATTAACAATTATTTAATTATTAATACCAATTAATTAATTAACATATTTAATTACTTATAATTAAATTACTTCCCACCCTATTCCCCTATAATCCCTCAACCCGCTACATGACATAAATTATTAAAATAAGCATAATTATCAAATAATCTATTAAATTAAAATATTTACCAATTAAATATTATATATTTAATTAAATTGTAATTTAACAATTAATTAAATATTAATACCAATTAATATATTTACATATTTAATTAATTATATTTTAAATACTTCCCACCCTATTCCCCTAAAAACCCACTACCCGCTCCTAGAAATTATTATAGTAATTTAATAATTTTTTTAAATTATTAATTATTTTTTAAATTAATTCTATATAAATAAATAAATAAAAATAATATATTTTAACAAAAAATGTTTTTATTAAACATTAAAACAGTGTACATTTAACTATTAGATATTATTTATATCCATATTAAGAGTCGATATCATGACAGTCGATATCATGACAGTCGATAACACAACTTTCGATATTTTTAAACTAATAAACAAATCGATATTTTTTACTAACGATATTACTTACTCGATATTTTATCTATCGATATTTTTTTACATACATAACAATCGATAACAATTACATCGATATTACTTACCTCGATATTAATGCCATCTCGATATTCTGTAGTCGATATTATGTCCATTCGAAATAAATGACTCGATATTAAGACTGTACACCGTAAACATACTTATCGGTAATAATACATACAGGCTTGTTATGGCGCATGTGAGCTGGTTGTACATAGGCTACTTGAGTCCTTGTCTTTACATACCGGTCAAATGATTGCCCCCTACGGTCGGAAAAGAACATATGTAGAGATAAGTAGGACAGAGATGAGAGGGAGTGAGGGAAAAGACGGACACAGGTGCGATGAATAGAGGTTGTGTGGCCAGCGCGATTTTGGAGATGGGTTGCGTCACGTGGGGGGTGGAAGGGGGGGGTGGCGGGAGTCTGTGTAGGGCCGAGGGGTACATTCACGGCGGTTTTTGTGAGGCAAGGTATTTGTCCAGGGAGAGCCACTTCTCATTGCTGTGTCTGACTGGTGGTGTTTGGTTTTTCGTTATGTTTTCTGCTCCCCTTAGGAAGGTGACTCAGTTGAACCATACTTTGAAAGTGGCTCTCCCTGTATCTTTCCAGTTAGACAGGATTGTCTTGGTTGCCGCCGTGAGGAGCAGGTCAATGAGGCTCCTGTCATTGGCAGATTGGATCTGCGGTGCCGTGAATGCGTACACTATGCTGAGGAGATCTATTTTTGGAGTGTACCCAGTTACATTGTGGATGAACTCTGTTACTTTCCCTCAGAAGTTTTTAACTTTAAGGCAATAGACTATCATGTGTTCTAGGTCCCCTCTCTGTTTCTGACAGTTCCAGCATAAGTCGTTGTCAGTTAGACCGACCGCTGCTAGGTGCGCCGGGGTCCAGTGCGCCCTGTGTAGGAGCCAGAATTTCGTTTGCGCTAGTGTTGAGGTGACTTTGTGCCTGCTTGCCGAGGCCCAGAGGAGGGCCTTTTCTTTCTCGTTAAGCTGCCCCTCGTTTAGTGTCTCCCAGTGATCCATGACTTTCTTGTTCAAATTTGTTGTTTTTGCCCTAAGTAATTTGTAGAGGTGTGATGTTTGGTGTCCGAGTTAGTTGAGATTTGACATGTATTGGTGTATTGTTGGCACCTCTTTGCTTAGTTTTGCTCTAGTGATGGCCGCTTTGATTTTGAGGAAGTTATATAGTTCTATGTCTGGGAGGTCGTGCGCCTTTTGTAGGTTGGAGAAGGTGGCAGCAGACCCTCATTCCTCTAGTTGGGATGGGGTGTGGATACCATGCCGGAGCCAGGGGGTTATGTTAAGTACGCTGTTCTTGTATTTAATTTTTGTGTTGAACCAAATGGATTCGTATTTTGTGTTTTTTATACTTTTCTCCATTCTTTTGTCTACTTGCAGGAGGGCCTTTTTGGTGTTTCTGAGGATTATGTTGGTGGCTGCCGGATGTTTGTTAGCAGTGAGGAGGGCCGCCGGGTTTATGCCTCCCATCAAAGCTATCTCTAGTTCCAGCCAGGCTGGTGTGTAACCTTGTTCCTGCGTGAGCCAGTATATGCCTTGCCTGGCCAGGCAGGCTGTTTGGAAAGTCTTAAAGTTTGTGACGTTAAGCCCCCCCAGGTCCTTGCTGAGCCTGAGTTTCTGGAGGCTAATCCTTGCTTTTTTACCCCTCCAGAGGAGCGAGTTTATCATTGTGTTCAGTTTTTTGTGGAATTCGTCCGTGACTATCAGTGGCAGCATACTCAGCAGGTAGTTGACCATTGGAGTCAGCATCATTTTAATGGTTTCTACTCTGCCCCACCAACTAACGTACTTGGGGGACCACGTGTCAAGTCTATCTTTTATTTTGTTTAGTATTGATTTTTCGTTATGCTCCAGTGTTGACCTGAGGTCCCTGTCAAAGTAGATACCTAGGTATTTAAGTGCCTTCTTCTGCCAGAGTAGGGCGGAGTTTCCTAACACCTCCCTGGTGGTGTGAACGTTGAGAGGCTTGCATTCAGACTTGCTTCTGTTAAGCTTGTACCCTGCTACATTGGCATACACTTCGATGGTGTTCATTAGTGCTTCTATTGAGGGTTTGGGGTTCTCTGTCACGATGAGTATGTCATCGGCATATGCTGCTAGTTTGACCGTGTTCCCGTAGACCTCCACCCCCTTGATTTCGGTATTGTTCCTGATCATGGTCAGAAGGGGTTCTAGGGTCAGTAGGAACAGAGCCGGCGATATTGGGCAACCTTGTCTGGCTCCTCTTTCCAGGGATAGGGCCTCTGATGTGCCACCGTTAACCACGACTCGGGCTTTGGGTGCCTTGCACAGAGCCATGACCATTGACCTATACTTCACGCCTAGGCCGAACTTCTGCATACACTGGTCAAGGAAGGGCCAAGAAACTCTGTCAAAGGCCTTTTCTGCATCTAGCGCGATCATCACCGCTGGTTTGGTGTTGGAGGAGGCACAGTTACTTATGTGGCAGAGGATTCTAGTGTTGTCTTGGCATAGTCTGTTTTTAAGGTAGCCCACTTGCGTTTTGTATATGAGGTTTGGGAGTTGCGCGTTGAGTCTACCCGCTAGTATTTTTGCGTATATTTTGCAGTCTACGTTAATTAGAGAGATGGGTCTATAGTTCTGCGGAAATTGCGTGTCTTTGCCTTCTTTGGGTATGACTATGATATTGGCCTCTGCCATTGAGCTTGGCATCTTCCCTGCTTTGATGCAGTGTGCGAAAACCTCTTTCAGTGTGTTTCTACTATGGGGGAGGAAGTGTTTGTAAAATTTGGCTGTGTATCCGTCTGGACCCGGTGCCTTATTGTCTTTTAGGGCCGCTACTGCCAGATCTATTTCTGCCCCTGTTCTTTCAGATTCTAGTGATGCGCATTGTGCCTCTGTTAGTTTGGGTAGATTAAGTTTGCCTAGGAGGGTTGCCCCCCTGTTGGGGTTGAGGTTTTTGTCCTCTTTGTATAATACCTCATAGAATTCTTTGAACACTCTGAGAATTTCTTTGTTGGATGTTTGAGATTTCTTGTTGGTGTCAGTCATGGCTGCTATGGCGTGTTGTCTTTGCTTGCTTTTAAGGTAGGAGGCCAGGGCCTTCTCTGCTTTGTTTGCTGAACAGAGATTTATGGCTTTGTACTTGTTGATCCATGTGCCCGCTCTCTCGCTTAGTATCTTATTTAGTTCGTATTTTTTCCTAGTCAGGTTGGTTAGTGTGTTCCTATCTGCTAGGTTGACGCTGCGGTGCATCTCTAGGTCTTTGATTTGTCTCTCTAGTTCTGCTATTGTTTTGTTCCTGTCCCTCTTCATTTTGGCCTTGTTGCTTATAATTTCCCCCCTTATTGTGGCCTTCATAGCATCCCAGAGTACGCCCTTGTCTATGTTTGGCTTGTCGTTAATTTCTAGATATTCTTTAATGGCTTCCTCTATGGCTGCTGCATGGGTCGGGTCCTTAATGACATGGCTGTTGAATCTCCATCTACAGCTAGTTGGGTCGTTGTGGCGACCGCTAAGTGTTAGGCTAATGAGGGAGTGGTCGGACACTGTTCTTGTTGCAATCTCCGTGTGTTCTATGAGGTGAGTGTGAGTGGCTGATATCAAGATGTAGTCAATCCTGCTGTACGAGTTGTGGGGGTGAGAGTAAAATGTGTAGTCTCTAGCGTCTGGGTTCTGGAGTCTCCATGGATCACTGAGGTGGTGTTTCGCGCATAGGTTCCTAAGTGTGTGTTGGGGCTGTGTTTGGTGGCTGGTCCTTTATGGGTGTCTGTCTAGAGTTTGGTCTAGTACCAGATTAAGGTCCCCTGCTACTATCAGTAGTTTCTCCTGGGGGAGATTGCCAAGTTTGTCTCCCACTGCTCCCCAGAAGGACTCGTCCTCCGTGTTGGGGCCGTAGATGTTGGCGATGTGTATCGTTTCTTCTCCCCCCTTCAGGCTAGTGATTAGCAGGCGTCCATCTTCGTCTGCCTGGTGTTCGAGTAAGGTCAGTCTGGCTTTCTTATTTATTATCGTTACTACTCCTCTTTTTTTGTGTATGGCTGGTGAGCACAGGGTTAGTCCAACCCAGCTCGCCTTTAGGCGCTGTGCGTCCTCTTCAGAAAGTTTTGTTTCCTGCAGGACATATACATCGCTTTATAGTTTGGTTAGATAGTTCATTCTCTTCTTCCTTTTTATCGGGTGGTTGAGCCCTTTGACGTTAAGTGAGGTTATTTTCAGGTCAGATAGGAGTTTGGGGTTGTTGTGCGTTGTCATCGTGAATGTGTGTTATCGCCCATGCTTGGTGTTGTATGGTTGGCTCCTATGCGTTTTGCCCTATCCGCCCCCCTCCTGGTACCTCCCCGCGTGCCCCGTCTGGACTGTCTGCAATGCGTGATGGCTGTGTATGTGTGTCCGTTGAGAATGAAAGAAGTAGAGAAAGAAAGAAAAAAGGAATAAATAGTCTGTACTGGTCTACCCCTCCTACCCCCCAAATCTGAACCCTCCCTCCCTCCGTCCCCCCCGCATTTCGATAGATGGGCGTGCGACAGCAAGTTCCTTCCCCCCACTCCTCCCCCCCGAGGGTTACAGATGTCTGCGATATTTGCGCCGTGCATGAACCCCAGAATATCTGAAAAGGATATGTGATTGGTCCATACAGGAGTTGATGCCATGTTGACCTCCCACTCATCCCAGGGTGTTGAGGTAGTGTCAGTTTGCCGAAACGGTGACAGTGTCCACCCTGGGGAACAGGAGCATCTTATCGTGCGGACCTGATCTAGATACAGGCTATACCGTGAGGTAGAATGTTAGTTGAGGTAGAGGCGTTGATCGTATGCTAGAGCTCTTTTGTGTGCCTGGTTATTGTCCACTGCAGGTCTGGTCATTTGCACTCGTGTTATCCGATGATGCTCTTCTCTTCGCCGTCTCTGTGCGTTGCTACTCCATGTCCTCCACCGGGGGACCTCGTAAGTGTCTTCTCAGTTCCCCCGGGTCGGCGAAGATCAGTGGGGGCCCCTTGTCCACGATTCTCAGCCTTGCTGGGCCTGCAAAGCTGAAGGTGATATTGTCTTTCCTCATTTTGTCCCGCAGAGCTAGGAAGCCTTTCCTTGTTTCGACAGTTTAGCGCGAGAAGTCTTGGGTGATTATTATTTTGGTGTCTTTCCACTTTAGTGTTTGGTTCTTCCTGGCCACTGCAAATATTGCCTCGGTCTGTTGCGATCTTAGGGGTCTGCAGATAATCGGGCGGGGGCCACGTGCGCTTTGGAGTTTCATCGCTGGTACTCGATAGGCCTTGTCTAGTTCGAAATGTTTGTCAAAGCTGAGACCCGTGATATGCGGGATGAACTCCTCTTGGAGGGCTGCGCAGGATCCGGGTTTGTCCTCTTCCCCTTCTGGTACACCAAGAAGTCTTATGTTGCCTCTTCTTGTGCGGTCGTCTTGTTCGGCCAGCTGTTTCTGTAGGCTGTAGGTGGCTTTGGAGATTGACTGCAGGGCCCTGCTAGATTTCATGTTGGCATCTTTGATCTCGCTGATTCTCACTTCCGCCGAGTCAATCCTGGGGCCTTATTTATGAAAGCCTTGCGCCACCGGTGCGTCACTTTTTCCCATGTTAAAAGTGACGCACCGGCGGCGCAAGGCCTTCATAAATAAGGCCCCTAGTGTTTGTGTTGTGTTGGTCTGCTCTAATGGCTGCCAGCTCTAGTTGCATGTTGTCGATAGTTTGTTTGGTGGATCTGGCAACTTTGTTGCCTTCATTGACTTTCTTGAGGATTGAGTCCAGCGTTGTGTCAGTTTTGAGATACAAGGGCGAGTCAGGATTGTTTTTGTATTTCTTTATTTCGTTGGCTACCTTCCCTTCTTGGTTGGACATCTCGCTAAGGCGCCTTCTGGCTAGGTAGCTGTCCAATCTGTCACCCTTGCATTGTGTCGCTGAGCTGGATTGCTATCCTCTTGGACCCGGTGTGGCTTTGCTCGTGTGCTGGCGGTCTAGTCTGTACCTGCTCGATTCTCGGATGGCCCTTATTCTTGTTTTAGCTCCCGCCAGTTCCGCTTGATGGTGCTGGATGAGGTGCCCCGTTCTTAGCGTGCACACTTGCTGTTTTGGTCTGCGTATTTCCGGGTTGTTCCCCCTGGGACGGCCTGTTAGCTGCTCTCCCTCTTTGTGAGACACTCGTTTTGCCTTCCGTTTTGGTCACCGAGCTTGGCGTGTTAAGTACGTGTGTGCTTGCTTAGATGGCTGCTGCCAGTGTGCACCTTCAGTTTCGTATGTCCCGAGGCGCTGTTGCTTAATTAGCCGTCTTTTCCTTATTTTGCGCCCCCGGGGTCAGCCTGTTTTGCTTCTTCCCCCTTTTGTGCAGGCGGTCTTTTTGCTTTCTGCTTTGTTCACCGGGCTTGTAGTGTTAGGTACGTGTGTGCTGGCCAAGATGGCTGCTGCCAGTGTACACCTTCAGTTTCGTATGCCCCGTGGTGCTGTTGCTTTAATCGCCGTCTTTTTCTTACTTTGCGCCCCCTGAGTCGGCCTGTTAGTCTCCCTCCGTGCAGGCGCTCATTTTGCCTTCTGCTTTGTTCGCTGAGCTTGTAGCGTTAGGTACGTGTGTGCTGGCCAAGATGGCTGCTGCCAGTGTACACCTTCAGTTTCGTATGCCCCGTGGTGCTGTTGCTTTAATCGCCGTCTTTTTACTACTTGCGCCCCCTGGGTCGGCCTGTTAGCTGCTTCCCCCTCTGTGCAGGCGCTCTTTTTGCCTTCTGCTTGTTCGCGGTGCTTGTAGCGTTAGGTACGTGTGTGCTGGCTAAGATGGCTGCTGCCAGTGTACACCTTCAGTTTCGTATGCCCCGTGGTGCTGTTGCTTTAATCGCCGTATTTTTCTTACTTTGCTCCCCTTGGGTCGGCCTGTTGTTTGCTTCCCCTTTTGTGCAGGCGCTCGTTTTTCCATCTGCAACGTTCGCCAGGCTTGTCGCTTTAAGTACTTATGTGCTGGCAAGATAGCTGCTACCCGTTTTCACCTTCAGTTTCGTATGTCCCGTGGTGTTGTTGCTTTAGCTGCCGTCTTTTTCTTACTTTGCGTCCCCTACGTCTGCCTGTTAGCTGCTTCCCCCTCTGTGCAGGCGCTCGTTTTGCCTTCTGCCTTGTTCGCCGAGCTTGTAGCGGCCAAGATGGCTGCTGCCAGTGTGCACTTTCAGCTTCGTATTTCTCGTATGATCTTTGCAGTGCTCGCCGTCTTTCCCTTACTCTGCGCCCTGGGTCGGACAGTTAGCCTTCTGTTCTTGTTAGCCTACTTTACCGCACTGTGTAGGACCGTGTGGGCTTGGGAGGTTGATTATGTGGGCACTTCCAGCTTCGTGTGGCCGTTTGCCTTGATCTTGGCTACTCCGGTTGCTAGTAGTGTGCACCAATTTTCGTATTCACCGTTGTCTTGTTGTCTTTGATTCGTTGTGTTTGACCACACTCGCTGGTTCACCAGCGCGCCATCGACCAGGGTTGTTCTTATGTTTGGTGGGTAGCAAAAATGGCCACTTCCAGCGTGCACTTTCAGTTTCGTATACCCCGTTGGCTAGTTGCCTTCCGATATGTATTGCTTGTTCGCACTCTCAGGTACGTGGGCTCGCCGTCTCCTAGGGCTGTGCTTAAGGATGTTCCTCCGGTGTAGCAGGCACGCCTATGAGTTTCTTCTACACGTTTTTGCCTACTTTATTGCATCCTGCGGTTGTGTGCTGGCCAAGATGGCCCCTGCCAGTGTACACCTTCAGTTTTTGTTTTTGCCCGATTATTTATTAGTCCCTTTTTAGCAGTTTCGCGGTTTTAGTGCTCTCTTTGCCCAAACTCTTAGCACTAACCTGGCTTGGTAGTTCAGGTGGGTGCTCCGTTCCGGTCCCTTTCACTCTCCTTTTTCTCGGGGCAAGATCTTCTCCTGCCCTGGTCAGGGCCGGACTGGGAACTGAAAGCAGCCCTGGCAAATTTTGCCAGACCAGCCCCTGTCCAGCGCGTAGTGAGGCAGCCCCCGTCCGGCGTGTAGCGAGCGAGCGTGCCCGACGGCCACTAGGGGGGTTTGGGGGGGTTCTCCCCCCAAGAAATTTTTCAAAAATGACAGACCAAAATGGTGAATTTTACAGCACATTTTTCATTACATATTCAAATTGTATCAACTTTCAAAGCACAGTAAACAGTAGATGATGACCTTAAAGAACATCAGGTTAGTGAGACCAACTCCCCCCCCCCACATGGTGTGTAGCGAGCAAGCGCTGTGAGCAACCACTAGGGGGAGTTTGGGGAGTTGAACTTCTCCCCCTCAAGAAAATTTGGGAGACAGAAAGGCCAAAACAAAGCATTTTTCAACACATTTCTCATTACATATTAGATTGTATTCACTTTTAAAGCATAGTAAATGATTACCTATAGAGCACCAGGATACCCAATCCTAAATCACAGACATTCCTACAGAGAACACTAACAAATGAAATGTCGAGCATGAAACATGAATTTAAATTTAACAATTTTTTTCTTCATATAAAAAATAGCATAAAGACATTTAAAAATTCAATTGCACTTTGCATTAATTTGTGTCAAGAGGGTGTTTCACAGATGAGATGTCGGAGCAAGTCCCCAAGCAACTACCCATGGGTATTGATGTAAAGCCCTACCTACTAACAAAGGTAGACCTGTATTTAAGACAAAAGCTGATGCCTTCTTGAGGTTTTCCAAGAATGCATGTATGATCTACAGTACAGCATAAATACAGTTCAGTAAATATTTTCAAGTTTTCCTAAGCATAGGATTTTGTAGTGGATGGATATTACTTGTTGTTTCAGTGCAAAACCTATGCTAGACAGTAGACATAATGCTCACAGCCTTTCACTATGGTACAAAGGTGTGTGCGTGGTGCAAAGCAGGCTCAAAGAGAGCCAACGCAAGGAGGTCAACTCTGGTTATTGGACTGCATTGTTTGATATTTATAAGTGGCCCTCAAAATGTTTACGGTAACATGCACAAGTCAAATGCTTTTCATGTCCAGAGTGCAACCATCAAAGAATATGGATAAAATAAGTGTGATACACCTCTGGAGGGTACAACAACCTGTTAATATTTGTGAATAGATGGCACTCCTAATTACCTGGAATACATCATTATTACGAAGGACTTCCTATTTAAATATGAAGAGTCTGCATATTAGGCCAAATTCCTGCTGTACCATTCCAGATCAGAGGTATGGTAAAATCGGGCACAAGGCAGAACTAAGATCCCAACATGGAGATTCACTGTTCAGGACTTATTGAGAAGGTTGAAGGAGAATGCTAAATAATACAGCGCAAATAAATAGGAGCTATTCAAAGTGATGATCTGAGGAGAGTGCATGGCCAAAAAGTATAGTAACAAACAATAACTGGGACTGAAGAAATAGAAAAAAGATTCAGTTAAGAGAAGCAGCATCTACAATGCAACCGAAAAATGCTAGACTTGTTATATGTATACGAAAAACATGGGCTACCCCTGACAAATTGACTATTGCTACATATAGAAAACCCAGCACAGTGACCATGTAACTAGATCATGAACATATGAAATACCACAAAAGACCTGCACATTTGCTCAAAGTTGCGTGAAAAACTTTGAAATCCACAATTGTCTCAACCTTATACAAACATATTTTGACTTGAACTTATGTAGGTTGTCCATTTACCTATATATTATTGCGGGGCCTCCTCTGATGTGTATGTAAAGCGTACCTTTTGCCCAAAAGATTTGTACTGAATTTTGACATTCTGTCCTGAATTTTTGTCCTGAATTTTGACCCTTTGTCCTGAATTCTTACACTCACCGTCCTGAATTTGCACCAATGCCAGTTGGTCACCCTAATCATGCTGGTTACAAGGATCCTCATGAAGAAGGCTGGCTTGGCGCGGTGAGTGCAGGGGATGGGACAGGTGTGAATACTGATGGCGATGGTTTGGCACAGATGTATTAAGGGGTTGTATTGTGCGAGTGAGCGATATCTGAGGGTTACTGACTGTTTTGTGTTTTGCCTACGTTCAGGGTCCCTTTGAACTGCGATGCTGCTGTGGGATGGATCCTCCAGAGCTGAGGCCTGGAGCCCCAGTTGTAGCATTGTAGCTTGTTTCATACGGTTGTTTGCCCATCCTTGAATCTATCCCCTGCTGCCAGCCCACACTCCTCCCTTTAAGGGGTACAAATATCAAGCGGCAGCGCTCAGATTGCACACCATAAAAACGTCTAAGCGTCTTATTTATCCCTAAGTTAAGTCTTTCACAGCAGCACTTTCATAATAATAGCCGAATTGGGGCAATGTGACTTGTGGGCACCCTTGACCTGGTTACTCTTTCCGGAGCGGAGAAGAGAACCATACCACTACATCACCAGGCTGAGTAAGACCAGGGCGGCCCGGCGAAGAAGACAATGGGAGCATTGCCTGATCCATTTCTCAGCGGGCAGTGCCAGTGCCAGTGCAGTGCTTCCGTTTTTTAAATGCTTACAGGCAGCTTGTGTGGGATTTTGTCTGCGAGTGCAAATTATCCTCTAATTGCATTTCTAATTGAAAGAAGCAAACAGCGTGACATGAGTGACTTATGTGTATGTAACTCTCGAGCCGGGAGGTTATAACTTACAAGTTATGAGGTACATAGTCAGTCACGTAACAAGTTTGCTTCTTTCAGTCACTCTCGGCCCCAATTATTGCATTTAGTAAGATGTGAGGACTATTCTGCAAGTGAGGGAGGCACGTTTCGAAACAGAGGTAGACACTGTGATACAATTACCCATACTGTAAAACTCTGAGCTCCTATCTTCCCCTAGACTAGATATTGCAAGTCCTAGACTAGATATTGCTGGTTCCACCATGAATGTACTGCTGTCAATCATCTGGCCTCCTCTCATATCTTTCTGTCCAGTGCTTTTGTGTTGTCTGAAGATGCCTGGTTTCCGGGTGTGTGATGCATGGTCGGGCTGTGCTCTGGGTTTTCCATCCCTGAGGGGGTTTCTCCGGGGGGGGGGGGGGGATTATCGGGCTGAAGATGGTCTGAGCTGATAAGATCTGATGCTCCTGGAAATTGTGTTACTTAAAAACGACTTTGTGAATATAATGGTGTGGCTTATCATGTGTTGAGCGCATCTGTCAAGTGTGTCTTGCAAGTCTCGTGGCAGTGTTGGTCCTTGCGATCTAATTGGAATGCTGGTGTATTTGTATGCATGCGTTCTTGTGGACTCAGTTGAGTTGGCTACTCAAGAGAACTGTGTGTATGCTCACACCAAATAAATACGTACTTTAGGACTCAACATGGCGTACCTACTCTTCTAACTCTCTTTTTCAATGCAATGTGAAGTGTAGGAGATGAATTCTACACCATCTTTACCTAAGGTGCACCTAGTGCCTTAGAGCTCTTTCTTTGTTTTAAGAACAAAGAAGCGATACTGTGACAAAATAACTAAGGTCCCACTGCAGCTGGAGTGCACAGTCTTTATTGTTTATCAGCGTCTCAGGACATCAACAAAACCAATAGGCAAATTGATGAAAAAGGGACGGAATTAGTCCCACTTTGGCCCATTGGATAACCTACAGTCCTGTCAAGTATCACGCATTGAGTGTGACGCTAATGCATTTCAGTGTGGTGATCCGCATCATCGCACTGAAATGCATTGTCACGCATTATAGCGCCGTTCTGTGCTGCTATAAAAATGCACATTATAAATTGAGCTACAGCACCTGTCAGCGCGGTGCGCACACTGCTCCCAGCAGGCAGGGGCTAACGGGGCTGGGCCTGGCTAGATTTGGTTGCAGCTCTGAAAAGTTAAGTACCGCTACAATGTTACAAGATGTAGAGGCACGTGGCGCCGAAATTAAACTGACGTCACTGCAGTGCCCACTGGTGACGTTAATTGACTTCCTGCCGCCCGCGCTTCTTTAAGTTCTGTGTAGCTCCTGCTCCTTCCTCCTGACATCGCCGCTCTCACCGCAGCAGGGAGGCAGGATGAGGTGATCTTGCGTATCGGCGCTTTCGTTTTCGAGAAGCAGCAAATATCTTCAAATCACTGCAACATCAACGCATAGGCCCCTGCTGCAGCCGGCTTCCCTGTTTGATGCAGAGCTGAGACGGCAGATAGAGGAGGTCTGCTTCCAGACTCCGAGGCGCGAGACCCCGGGGAGTTCAGGGCAGTGAATTTACATGGTGTCACTTACAGCCAAGGTAAGGAGACGCCGGTATGAACTTCCTGGTGGTCACTGACTTGTGTTCAAAACGGAGGTCTGGTCACGGGAGCTCTGATTTCATTATGTTTAATGTAGGACAGGAATAACGTCATTTCTTTTGGGCTCGGCGGGAACACCCGATATTTAAAGTGGTGCTTGTGCTAACAGCGTTGCTCTTCAAACTCTTTCTGTGGCACCTAAAGCAGTGTAATTCCTTTACGTGTGTATAGGCTGGTAATTCAATTATTGCATTAGCAGAGGCAGGCGATCCGTGGCACAGCTCCTCCGAAGAGGAAATACACGGAAGTGCCCCCCCTCCCCCCAAAGGATTGGGGGTGCTGAGCCACAGTCTGCCATACACACCTACCCTCCCCACGAGGTGTGGGCATTACAGTGAGGCTGGCTGTCAAGGAAAAAACCATCTCAAGCCCCCCCCCCGCCCATCCTCACCTGAACATTCCAGCATGGGGCTTAAATTGAGTTGAAAAAGGGTTCGTAGTTATATAGCGCTTTCCACCACTTGCAAGGTATCAAGGATCTAGCCTGGCAGATAACCCAGACAACAACCCCTGGTCGCAATTGACCTGTTCATCTCTGGTAAGTACACAAACAACTCTTCCCTCTCCACTGGCAACCAATGTTGTGCCATCAAATGGCTGCGATACCAGCTTACTGGCTCTCCTTACCCATGCCTCAGTCTCGTCTGTTTTGCTTAATAGCCACAAATCCGTGCGTTTTCATCATGCCCTGGTAGAGCTGAACTTCTGAAAGTGCAGTAGTCTTAAGTATATTAATTCATTTTTTGCCTACCCCAAAAATCTATTTCCAAGAATATCTGCTACATTAAATCATTTAAATAGGTTTTGAAACTCTGAAAGGAAACTCACAGTTACATGTTTTTAAAGTATATTGATTCATGTTTTGCCTAACCCAGGTAACCCTGAGCACTTACTTCCAAGTTTTTTAAGATCGAGTGTTGTTCTCAAGGGGGTGTAATTTCTAATAAGTATAGGTTTCCCACCTCTTCATTGCTGGATTTGCTTGCGAGAAAGAGTCACTCATAGTCGTTGAAATGTCACTCATAATTACAGTAAAATTATAAAAATGTCACACATGGCAATCTGAAACCTTGGCAGCTATGACCTACGTCCTTTACAATCTGGAGGAAGACGGCCATTCGTGGCAGTAACTTTATGTTCTGGTGGCCTCTTGCTTATAACTGTGAAAAATGAGCATAAGCAATATCACTCTGCGAGTGCGAACCTGATCCTATTTGCATTTGCATTTCTAATTAAAAGAAGCAAGCAGCGCGACGTGACTATGTACCTGGCTGATAAGTTATAACCTATCGGGCCGGGACTCCTCCTATCTCTCTGTCCATATACCCGTGTGTATTATCTGTAATTGCAGGTCTGGTCTATATGTGCATTAATACTTGTAAGTGTGTTTGCAGTGGTGCAGGTGTGTTGACCCCTATGTAAAGGTATACCTTGCCCTCTTTTAGATGCCTGCTGGTCTCTGTTTGAAAGGACCTGTCTGTTCTTTTGTGTTCATTGTTGTGTGTATGATTGCTGTCCTCTGTACATTGATGTCTAGCGGTGCTGGCCTTGCTGCCTGTAAGAATTTTCCCTCCCACTCATTACCATCCTTTCTTTCATGCTTACGTGTGTGTCACCTGTATAGAGTGCCTGTTATTGGGTTTTGTGCATACATGTTTGTATCTGTTTCTATGGGTTTCTGGATGCCTTTGTGTCGATTGGTTAATGTGTTATGGATACCTGTTTATTGGCACCAAATAGAAGGAATTTTTTCGAAAACCGGACAGAAATGAAATAAACGTTGACATTTCAGTCCCTTTAATTATATCCATTGTCGAGTGTGTGAAGGTTACTCTTGCGTTCCTGCAGTCACATTTTGAGCAGTCTCTATCACTTTGTCTGACAATCTATCTTTTTAGCCAGCCCTATATTTCCGTGTCCTTGTGTGCTGTGTGACTGCAGGAACAACGGACTCACCTCAGGGCAGGCCTGCTGACAGCTGTTGGTGGCAGACACGGGGGTCGGGCTAGGCGGCAGTAGAATAAAATTATGGCCCCCTGCCTTCAACTAAGTATCGACGACGTCCGTGCGCACCTCTGCTCCTTGGCTCTCGTCACTCCTGTGGCAGTCACGGTCACTGGCAGTTAATTACCTAATGCGCATGCGGGTCGGGAATTAATTACACCAACCAGCTGAACCCTGGAGATTGAGGCGCGCAGACGCAGAGGAGGAGACAGGGGCTGCGCACAGGCACCTCCTCCTCCGTCATTTGTTTTGTTAGGTTGCACATTCAGCGATGTGTGCACACCGGACCAATCAATCAGGCTTGCTGGCACTAGTATTCGGGGCAGGCCTGCTTCGGAACTGATCCCAACGAAGTGAGTGACGCTGTTGTGGCTGGGGGCCGATTTTCAGTCCGACCGTCACAGGCTGTGACGGTCGGACTGAAAACCGGCCCCCAGCCACAAAACCGGCCCCCTTTTTCGAAAACCGGCCCCACCCCCCTCCAGCCGACCGGGGGATTGCCCGGTGCCCGGACCTCACCAGTCCGGCCCTGGCCCTGGTTAGCACCGGTGCAGTGACGCCATTCCTGCTCCTTTTCGCGTCTGTCTTGGTCTTGTGTTGGGGACCGATTCTTGGCTTGCGGTTTTCTATGGCTGTGGTGGGGTACTTCAGTCTGTGCGCTTGACATTCAGACGTCTGTGCTTGTAGTTTTGGCTGTTGCACTGGTTTGTTTCGCTCGCTAAATCGCCGTTATTTCCTCGGGTTGGTGGAGGTAACGGACTCAGGCGCCCGACCTCATTGCTGTCCAAGCCACGCCCCCTATTTGTTATTTTACAGTAACATTGGTGATGGCTGCCTGTCTCTGGTGAGAGAGGAGGACCGCTAGAGCCACTACATTCCCACTAGACCAACCAATATTATCCTGGAAAAACAGTAAGGTTAATGATAATTTCTGTACTTATTTCAAAGACAAAACGTTTGGACCTGACACTACCCCAACTATGCTTTTTTGACAGACTTTCTCTCAACCTCTGATGACCACTCATTACATCTTGAATTTGCTCTTCAACCAAGATTGACCTTGGTGATTGTTGACCTTCCTTTTAAAATAAAAGGACTGTACCCAGTAAGAGTGGAAGCCACTCAGTAGGCCCAAACTGCGATCAGTGTTTACCACGCATGCCTAACAACGCATGTCATAACAACGTGGTCGCTACAACGACCACTTTGTTATTTCGCATACTGTTACAACGCAAGTCTGAACAATGACTTGCGTTGAGGGTCAGAAGGTGTTAGATTTAAAATCCAACACCTTCCCTAGTGTCCGCACAGACTGGAGTTGGAATAGTAAATTATACTATTGCAACATCCAATGCTCCCTAACGCAACGTTGTTCCGACTTGCGTTGTAACGGTATGCGAAATAACAATGCAGTCATTATATGACTGCGTTGTTATGGCTTGCGTTGTAAACGTGTGCGAAAAAACGTCATATATGCGTCCCAAACCAGTTTTTTCACTTCTTCTTCCCACTGCCTCTTGCTCATATAGCGATACAGCAATGTGGAGTTATGCTCATGCCATTCTGTGAAATGAAATCTGCCCAAAACTCCAACTTTAAACCAGCGTTTATTATCACTAAATTCATATCCTCGTACCCTTGTGTCTGGAAAGTGGTAATGCCTTGCTCAATGGCCTCTCAGACTCTACAATGGTCTTTCCTTCACAGCATTCTACACTCCACAGCACATCTCATCCAGGGCCGCTTGAAGAAATAAGATCACATAACCTTGCATCATTCAGATGGAACTTCATTGGCTCCCCTTCACTGCCTGCACCATCTTCAAAACCAGCGGCGTCATTCACAAAGTCATCACAATCCCGTTATCTTGCAAACTAATTAACCATCACTGGTGGTTTTAGGCACACCTGCAGCTAGGACACCATCAGATTGCAGACTAAAAAGTGTAAAAAAAGGAAAAACAAGACAGCAGGCCTTTTCCATCTATGCACACAGGATCCGAAAAAACATTCCCATATCCATCAGGACTGTGCCAAGGCTGCTGCAATTTAGGAAAGAGTTAAAGACACATCTTTTTAAAAAAAACACTACATCACAATGTATTTATAGTCCACATACTGGCCATCTCTCATATTGCTCGTTGATTTTATGCTTGTCTTTGACCCAATACAGTGTTCCACTAACATTTGGCTTGGGTAATGCAGTAGAATTATCAGATACACATGCACTTACATAAATACATATATATAAACAAACATACCAAGAATAGACTTAGGTAATCCCTCCCTTTGAAAAAACTCATCTAGCAAGTACATAGGAGTATCAGGCTCGACCTTCCTTACAATTCCTACCTCCACCTCTGAGGAAAAGTAATCCACTAACATGATAGAAAATTCCTGAAACACTTCACAAACGTGTACAGAACCCAACATTTTGATCCCTAACGTCTCCATTGGTGTCTCCTGAACTTTTACATGGGCATAAGGGAGATCTAATGGTAACCGGTGGTTTGTCGTCCACATAGTATTCTTAGTACTTCTCAAAGTGTTGCTCAAATTAAATGTCCATTCCAGACCACCAGGACTGACCAGTCATTCTCCTTTGACTGTTCCCCGAAACCCAGTTGCCCGTCATGACAAATTTCTATAATCTTTTTCCTCAACTCTGAAGTAGTAACCACCTTTCCCCTTCTCATTAGGAAACCAGATTCCTCAGTTAACTCATTCCTGACTTGACAAAAATGACCAGGTTCACTCCTAACAATTTTTCAAGGCCAACCTCCTTTCCCAAAATCCACTTACCTCAATCAGATCCCTGTCTTTGTCATGATGTCCACCTGCTCCATGCAGGTGATCACTCCAATATTCCATTCACCCTCACTCACCACAAATATTCTTCCTATCAAGTTCAATACACTCCTTTAAGGGCCTCACCAACCTCTTCAAACAAGTGTTGGTAAAGCCAAAAGCTCTCAACTTTTAAATGCCGGCATAGAGCTATGGCTTTGCGAGTCATTGCTGGAGTTTGCCTTGTTTATGGCTAAAACTATTTCACTACAGCTGTTTGTGAGTGTGTATATGTGTGGACCTAAGTGCAATCATATTCAAATGGACTTTTCCTAAGTAGAAAAAACTAATTTCAACACCAATTTGCATGGGCAGGCGGCCATCTTAGAATTATTATTTTGAGCTCAAGGACAGTGGGCATGATGGAATTGTTTTATACTTTATTCAATCACGGCCTATCCATAGGGGCTGAGGAGCCACACCCCTTCACCTTTAGCCTCTCAAGAAGAGTGTATGTCAGGCTGAGCAAAAATCAGTCAGACAGACACTCTACGTTTTCAGGTCGTGCCGCCAGGAGCTAGACATGCGTTACATGCGCAGGCTCAGGCTGCTTGAGCTGAACTTTGCTGGGCTGAGGATGTCACAGCTTCTATGGGTGTGACCTCCTCAGCTCAGCAAAGATCCTTGAGGCCCTCTCCCTCATGACTAGGGGGAGCGTCACATATTGGGTCAGACCTGGGCGCTTCAGTTTTAAGCCTGGAAGTGCCTAGGGCCGAGTGTCAATCAGTGACACCTCATCACAGAGTGGGATGAGGCCAGGAGGCTCTTTGACTCCATCTCACTCTGGGATGAGGTTGGGACTACTGTCTTCCCTCAATGCCTGACCTAAGGCAGCAGTCCCAACCCTCCTGGGACCTCCGAGGCAGAGCTGCAGGTTTAAATAAAAAAAAAAAATGTTTGGTTCATGTGCGTATGTTTGAATGTTTGGTAAAGAGTGTTGTAAATGAATGTGTGTTTGTGCACGTGTGTGTGGATGCATGGGTGTGAGTGAGTGTGCATGTGTGCTGCAACTGTTCTCTCCCTCCTAATATTACCAGCCGCCACTGACTTTTCTCTTAATTTACCAATCTAAGATGGTGAATGGCGGTTTCAAGACTGTAAATGAAAACATTATGTATGTGCAGGATGCTGCTCAGTTGGATTTAAGAGAGCAACCTGGTAGTAGTATGCAACTGGCAGGCCCTTTCAAATAAAAGCAAGCATTGACAAAACAAGTAGGTCTAGCTTTAATGTGCTAAGGCATACAAAGCAACAGTGATGTACAAATGTGAACAAACTGGGGTATGTCTGTGTTCGACCTGTCTCTTTCTGTGCCAGCAAGAGCACCCTTCAAAAGAAAGTTAAAGAAAACAGCTTGTGACAGGTTCAGATGTCAAGACTGTGTCAAAAAGTCATAGACACAAAAGTTAAAAAAGTGATGCAGAAGAGCTTATGAAAAAAAACAATTCCTGCAGAGCAGAGGCTACAAAATAACTAGAACCCGGAAGCATTGTAACACTGTCAAGTCATTGTGATCCAAGAAGATATTAAGCTTGTCAAGGCAACAAAAAGGCACCACTAACACCAATCACCTTTACCACTCAAAGTAATAATGCACAAGATAAGTACATGTATCAAATGGCATGGAACAATACTACCCGGGACAGCAATAACACATTTAATGTAATTGCAAACCCACTTGAGTGAAACTAAACAACACAAACAGTTCAATTGTAAGTAAGACAATCAATGCTAAAAACTCTTAACGCATAAACATTCTTGCCCTTTGACTAATACTCCTAAAACATATGCATCATTAACATGTTTGCTAAAACACAGAGCAAAGCACAGAATGAACGTATATATTAAATCCGTAAAAAGCATCTTCCAGCTATCCAGAGGTGTTTTTCAGTGTTTCAGAGTAACACAATGAATTTGTTTCTTTGCAAGGCATTTTGGTTTCCTTTCCCTGTGTTTGTGTTCGGATAAATTACTGTGTTTTTCCTTACCCCATTTGCAGCATGTTGCTACTTGGAGTGATTGTTGCAAATGTGTTCTGCTGCTCATTTAGTTAATTGTAATTGTTTAAATGCCTTCTTTGCTCAGACCCTGAGGGTTTTTTGTTGTTGTTTATATCACAGAGCTGATTCTATTCACCATGCAAAACAAATAGCCTTCTCACATGTTGCTTTATTCAGACTGTAGGCTTCAGAGGGACTGTTGAGCTCAGATCACTCCACCTCACTTCCGGGTCAGACTGGGGTCAGGCAGCGAGAGGTATCAGCCTGCGGCAATTTATGATCACCAGAGCGAACACAGAGTAGCAGTAGAGGTGGGCGGGCCAGCCAATGGTCTGGCGTGGTCCCAAGAACCTAAGCACGAGCCGAGCAAGGCAAGATACTTGGCGAATAAATCATGCAAGCGGCGTCAAGTTAACATATCATTGAAACTTCAAAATTTGAAAAGTGTATTTCTTTGTAACAGGGGAGCGTTTCACTTTAGTAATGTATTGTAATTTCATTTATATAGCGCTTACTACCCCTGGCGAGGCGTCGAAGCGCTTTTCGGCGAGGAGCACACTACTCCTGAACCCATAAAGGAATAGTGGTGAAGTAGTATAGTGAAATACGAAAGTAATTTGAGTGGTGGATATGTTAGTCAGTTATTTGGACTGAAAAGGATAGCGGAGGGATAGAAGAGGGAAAAAGATTGCATATATAAAGCGCTTGCTAGCCCTGATGGGGGTGAAGCTTTTTTTTCGGTGAGTAGCACGCTACCCCGGAACCCATAAAGGATTAGTGGTGAATTAGCATAGGGAAATATGAAAGTAATTTGAGTACATTCCATGATTTCGCTGGATTGCATGGCGTGTATTAGAAGTGCTAGTTTCTAAACTAAACTTAGAAACATACATGAACTGCCCTCCTCATGATGATGCTGTTGGTGAACTATCCTGAGCTGATATTTTTCAAGGCTCTCTCAGACGGGGTAATCCCCGCTGGGAAAAGAGACACAGAGAAACCAAGCAATTGCTGAGGATCATGGAAGTTGATGAAGAAAGGAAGCTGGGATTGATCGTAGGTATACTGGATTCACTGATTGCTATTCCTTTAGTAGGTCAGTGGCTACCTCCCATTTTACTTCAAAGGTTAATGCTTTGTGTTGAGTACTTGGAGGCGTTAAATCAGTACACTTTCAAATAAATGTATGCATTGCTTATTAAATAGAAGCCTAACTGGAAAAAATTACAAAGTTAAGTAAAGTGAAGGCAAGACAAAGCGCTGTATTGTAATGATGGTATCACTAGCTGCCCTGAAATGACAGAGACGGACTTTAGGAGAGGCGCGGCACCCTAATAAAGGCGCTTACATCTATCAGCAGAACAAAAGTTCTGGAAAAGGCAACAGAAACCCTTAGAAAGGCACATACACTTAACAGCAAAACAAAAGGTCTGGGAGAGGCAACAAACACCCTTAGAAAGGCACATACACTCATCAGCAAAACAAAACGTCTTGAAGAGTGAACAAACACCCTAGGAAAGGCATTTACACCTATCAGCAAAACAAAAAGGTCTGGGAGAGCCAAGAAACACCCCAGGAAAGGCACTTACACCTACCAGCAAAAGGTCTGGGAGAGCCACAAACACCCCAGGAAAGGCCCTGACACCTATCAGCAAAACCAAAGGTCTGGGAGAGCCAACAAACGCCCTAGAAAAGGCCCTTACACCTATCAGCAAAACAAAAAGTTCTGGGAGAGCCAACAAACACCTTTAAAAAGGCACATACACCCATCAGCAAAACAAAATGGTCTAGGAGATCCAACAAACACCCCAAGAAAGACACTTACACCTATCAGAAAAACAAAAGGTCTGGCAGATCCAACCTCATCACAGGTCTTCACATCAACAGAAGTGAAGTGCAAGCATGTTGCACTTTGAATTACCCGATTGAGAGATACAGGTGGGCAACATGACTCCTCACAGTCCCCCCATATGCAGAAAGACCATGACGGTGTAGTGATGGGCAACACTCTCTCTGCCATCAAAAAATGCAAATGAGGTGAGGGAAGGGAGGGGACGCGCATACTGACCTGCATGCCTCCTGGTGTGTAAGCTAAGGGTATTATCTCTGCAAAGGAATTGGGACAGGAGCTGAATAGCTGAAACACTTATAAAAAGTGTTGCCAGGGCGAATTAAATGCTGACAGAGTTTCTTAATCACAGTGACTTGTGGAGGGGCTGTGAGTGGGTGAATGGAATAAGAGGGGCCTGTGAACCAGCAGGTCCACTACAAAATCTTTGTCTCATAACAACAGCGCCTTAATAAGCCGGGCCGGCCTTCCAATGGCCTGCAGATTTAATTTTCTTCCAACGCCCCTCAGCTCCCTGCCACTGCCCCCTTCATGCCAGGCAGTGCCTTTTGAAATGCAGGAGAGCTGCTTCCTCCAACAGAGACAGGGAATACATTTTCCCATCAGAACTACTGCTGCCTGGAGATAGAGTTTTAATGAAAATTGGCTTTTTACACTCCCTGATGTTGTCACCTGCCCTTCTCAGTGGGTGCTTTGGCTTCAGCAAGGGTGGGGGACGAGTGCAGGACTCCACACTGAGTGACGGGCGTAGGTAGTGGCAGAAGCTACTAGTCGGCCTGGCACGGCTCTTTTTGGGCTCGAGGGTCCACAAAGACCTCGAGCTCAGTCAGAGCCAAGCACTGGGCTTGAGCCTGGCTTGACCCTCAAATGGCTCGTCCACCTCTAGAGTAGTGCGGAAGTAAATAACACTCCAGCACTTCAGCAATAATGCCGACGATTACAAATATGGCGCACACCTTTTAATGTGCCATACTATCAATTTCTACGCAGGGGCTTGAGCAGCCCACCCCATGCTATCCTACGTGGGGGCTGTATGACGTTTCAACGCATGCTTTTACAACGCATGCCATTACGACGCAGGTTTTACAACGCAAGTCGTTACAACGACTTGCGCTGGGGGGCGCTGGATAGTGAATAGTTTAATTTACTATTCCAACTCCAGTCCCCGTGGATAGTAGGGAAGATGTTGGATAGTAATTAAACTATTCCCTATCCTAGAGCGCGCCCCAGCGCAATGCGTTGTAATAACTTGCGTTGTAAAAGTTGCGTTGTAATGGATGTTTCCCCTCCGTGGGGTATGGGGCTCTAAAAGAAGGGACTGCAGATATGGAGCTCATGACAAATCTTTCCATATTTTACTTGTATTTTCTGTTTACTTTTTCATTAACATTGCTGTTTGTCAATCAGTTGCCAAGTGCTCTGCAGCCAGGGGACTTGGCAAGAGGAGACAGGCCAGGAATTTGATGAAACTGTGTTTTCCCTTTTGAAGGGAAATGGAGAGTAAGGCATTTTCAGATGAAAGGAGCTCTGTGCCTGGCTGGGAGGCAGAGGGGGCTGCCAGAAGCAGCTTCTTGTGTGCAATCACAGGGGTGCACAGAAGAGGCACATGAGGAAGAGAGTGAGGAAAGTGATGTACCCCTTTGAGTGCTCCGAGACAAATAAAAAAGTACTTCCCTGAATGTGAAGCAGTGAGAGGATACATGTCCTTCAATCATGAGGATGGAAAGGAAGCTCTGGTCAGGTCCACTGGAATTATGTGATTGTGCGGCCTGTGACGATTTTTGCATTAATTGTAGATTTGCCGCATTTGCCACATAATTCATCATCTTCCGCAACATTTGCAGATTTTAACCAAAAAAATAGTTTCAAGCTCAAACGGTTCAAAAGTTAGTAAAGACACAGTTGCTGCGCACTGGAAGGTCCTTTGCAAGGTTGACTGGCCACCTTTCTGTAGCTTATTGCTATATTAGGTGTTAAACGTGTACTAATGAGGTACAACTAATGTTCAGACAGTGTTCACAAATTAAAGATGACAAAATATTGAAGTAAAAGTATCACACAATATGCCACATAATTTGCTTTTTCTTGCTGCATAATTTACTAAACCCTGCCAAATAATTTGACCCTCCCTGCCGCATAATTCCAGTGGGCCTGGCTATGCTCCTGGAGTGGCTTGAAAGCCATCAAATAAAAAAATAAATAAATAAATAAATAAAAAAAATAAGAAGCAATACATCATCAACATCTCCTTGAAGCTTTATAGTCCATTGAAAGGTTTGAATGTTCTTCAATAACTACCCCAAAAAATGAGCATTCTCAGTTAACTCCCTGATACATTTCGTGTAAAATTCAGTTTGCCCCACGAAGGACCTTACATTATGTTTGTACCCTGGAGAAGGAGAACTCCTTATGGCTTCCACTAACTCCCTCTTGGGCATGATCGCTTCCTATCTCGCCACATGCCCATGTGTGTCTCACACTGCAGCAGCAAATGACTACCTACTGTACTCAGCAGCCAAACCCTTTCTTTATGTGATTCCCAAATTGCCCTTAACTGCTCTTCCTTGCTCCTTCCCTTTATCAGAATGTAATTTTTGAAGCAAACAATACCTTTAAGAGTTGGGTCATAGGTCTCTGAAATACAGTGGCTGCTGAAGCCAATCTGAACATCATACATACGAATTGAAAGCACCAATCAGGTGTAGTAAAAGCTTCCAAACACCTGCTTTTGCAATGTACAAAAGATACATAATAATAGGTTGACCCATGGTCAGTACTGGAAAACCACTTAACTTCCTTGGTCCTGAGCAATTATGTATTGATACCGAGCAGAGGAAACTTATCTAGCAGTATGTTGCAGTTCACATCCCTAGCGCCAACGCATAACCTGATTTTACCATTTGAATGTCTTGTGATGACCAAAAGGAATATAAATTCTGCAGAGTCTACTGGTTCAAAGACACCCACAGCTTATAATTTCTCAAACTGTTTGAACCACTTCCTCCTTATACTCACAAGTACATTCCTAAACTTGTTCATGGAATCTCCTTAAGAATGAGAGAAACTTTGGGATTTTCCCAATGTTCTGTAAAATGTAATTGGAAATTGTTGTCTCAATTTAACCGGATTGTCTCTTTTCTCCTACCACCAGGAACCGTTCATGACTTTTGGGGTTGAAGGTGATGCCCAGGGAGCTCTTTTTGGTAGGAGGGCAACATACTATCTTTTCATGTATTCATATATCCATGATTTTTGTATATAACTGTAATCACTTTAGATCCAAAGTTCATAAGTACATTATTATAATTCAGTTTTCAATAATGTTTTGCCAGACCCAGCCAATGTGTTGGCTGGGTCTGCCAAGAAAACTGGATTATAATAATCAACATTTTGAAAAATATTCCAATGATTGGAGAATAATTCCCAAAAGAAGGAAAGACTGTACTTATGAACTTTGGATATACAGTGATTACAGCTATGTACAAAAATCATGGATATATGAATAAATGAACGGATAGTAATTTGCCCTCCGACCAAAAAGAGTTTTGTATTATTGTTGAGTTTTGTGGGCAGTCAAAACTCTAGGAGTAGGCTCATAGGAATTTTGGGATAGTGACAGGTGCAGTTTTGAAGCATCACTACTGCCATTGTTTTGAATCTCTGATGCCCTGGGTGCATTGATCAAACCATCCAAGGACAGAGGGGCCTTTCTGTGCTGCATATACATCACCCATGGTTTTCCTCCCTCAGAAGAGAGATCTGAATGCCATCGTGAGTGTGGGTTCCCTTTGTGAAACACAATTACTTGAACAAACTTGGATGTTCAGACTGTTTTATGCATACTAGTATAGAGTGAGCCTGTATCAAGCACTATGCTCAAAGTACCCTCCCCTACCCTCATCTTGCATACTGGTTTGTTTTTTTAATTAAAAATTACACGGCGACACATTGCTCAACAATTAATACACAGAAACACAATCAGCCCCACCAAAAACACTCGCACACACTAATATATTTGACTTATAAAACCATTTGTGTTTTTTCTTGCACACACTCAAAAATGACCCATAACGGTACAGCCTCAAAGGCGTTGTTGATGCCAGGGCAATATTTGCTGTAGGTCAAATGTTCACCCTTCTGCATCTGAATCAGTGAGGCGCGAAAGTGACTGGTTGTAGAGGGCGCACTGCGGGATGGCTGGCTGAGCAGACAGCTCCGCCGGACGAACATTCCATGGCATAATTTCTACCGTTTTTAGCAACCTACTACAAAGTTGCTGTATACGATCTGGATTCGGAACGTGTGGCGCACCGACTATGAGGGGTTTCACGATCGGACTGCTGCCATAAACGGAGGAATTTACAAGGAAAATGTGCTCCGAGTAACTGCAAGGTTCGGGTAAGATGGCGCCCGTACCGCACTAACACTGCACTATGCGCTGGCCGTGACCCTACAGTGAAGTGACCGGAGCCGGAGGAAATATCCAACACCCCTTTCTGCATCCGCTAAATGTGCAAGCGCTCAAGTGACTAGACAGTCTTCCTGCAGTTGTCTCCTCCTATCCGCTCAAACGGACAAAACCCCAAGATGGCGGCCCGCTATACCTTCCACGGCCCCGGGCAGCCCTCCCGACGCTAGGGCTACAGCGCTACAATAACGGATGTGCCACCTCCACACCTGTAGGGCCTGACAGTGTGCTCACTACCCGCACAGCCGACCGCAACTTTTAACGTAACGCTGTGTGCGGTACCAAGATAGAGGCAGGAACCGGCGCGTAACAGTGAACTAAGATGGCGGCGCCCGGGGAAATTACCGCAAACTGAGACACCCATTGCCGCTCCGCTCTACTTGCGGCCCTGACGGACTGGATTTGGACCATCGGGCGGGTTTGCATGACCCCTGGTAGATTGTTTGATTGCAGGCATTTGCCGAGGCTGCGAATCTCGCCCCATGTGGTGCAGCTCGCAGGCAAAATACAGGTGAACTGTTACTACAGGCTGTAATAATGAAAGAGACGTACACGTGTGTGAAGGGAAAGTGCTCTCTTTATTCCGGAGCGCCGGGGCTCTAACTCTGTTTCTAGCGGTCGGCGCCAAGCTTACAATATGGCCGCCTTCCGCTTCCTGTTTAGCCATATCCGGTTCCGTAGTCGGAACACTAGAGCGCTACCACATATCTCCCCCCTTTATGCAAAATAAACAATGTAACCAAAGTCTTACTTCCAGTCCATATCATAGTCCTTGAATCTCTCAGGTACCTTTACTCTTCTTCCTACTCGAGTCTCACTCTCTCTTCCTTTCTCTCTCCTCCTGTCGTCTTGTTCTCCATATGCTCTCTCGTTCCTTCTCCTTCTCTGTCCTTTGCCCTCTTCTCACTACCTTCTTCGCTTCTGCTCCTTTCCTCTGTTGTCTCTCTCTGCTCTCTTTCCTCACGTGCTGTTTGTCCCTCTTCACTATCGACTTTCTCTCCTTGCCTTTCTCTACTTTCGCTTTCTCCTTCCTCGAAGACATGCTCTGCTCCTTCTTCCGTCTCCTCTTCCCACTTCAGTATCTTGCTGCACTTCGCCATTCTGTCCATAGACCAAACCTTTCCGTCGCTCAATAGGGCTGACCGGGCATAGGGCTCCACAACCTTGAGGGGAGGTGAAAACTTGCTTTCCCCTTTCCTCTTCATGATGGCCAACTTCACCCTCACCCAATCACCCTTGTCTAGTTCTGTCTCTCGAGTGTTTCGTCTTTTGTTGTAATGAGCAGTGTAGACTTCTTGTGCTTTCTCTAGATTCTTCCTGACCACCGCTGGTGACCACCTGCTCTGCACAACCAACTTCCTCCATGCTGTGTTGTCTTTGGTGAAGGCCTCCCTGCCCCTTAAGATCTTGAAGGGGCTGTAACCTGTGCACCCTGGTGTGATGCGGTAGGCCCAAATCATCTTCTCCAGCTCCTTCTCCCAGTCCAGACCATCCTCAATGGCTGCTTGTATTGTGCCCATTATCACCCGGTTAAAACGCTCCACTTGACCATTGCCTGCGGGGTGATAGATCGGTGTGTGCTTCACTTCGATGCCATTTCTGTTGGTAAAGGCGATCCACTTCGCTGACGTAAATTGGGGGCCATTGTCACAGGTGATGATCTTTGGGATGCCTTCCCTGACAAACGTGGCACGCAAGAAACGTATTACCGCTTCAGTATCTGCATGTTCCAAGACTTCTAATTCTGGCCATTTTGAGTACTTATCAATGATTACTACCGCATACTTCTGCGTTCCCTCCTTATCCAGAGCTGGGCCCATTATGTCCACCGATATCATCTCCCAAGGGCCATCCGGGATTGGGAATCTTCCCAAGGGCGGTCTCAACATGCTCTGAGACTTGTCTGACTTCGCACATGACTCGCATGTGCGCACATGCCGTTCCACTTGCACATCGATGGCTGGCCACCAGTACGCTTGCCTGGCGAGGGCTTTCGTTTTCGTGATTCCCTGGTGCCCTTCATGTAGTAAGGACAACAGACGATCTAGAATGTTCTGTGGCGGGACTACTTTGTCCCCACGGAGTAGAAACACTGGATTTTCTGCCAACGACAGCTCCTCCCTGACCTCCCAGTATCTCTTCAGTTCTTCCTTCAAGTGCCGTTTTTCTGGCCATCCATGGACGACGTACCCTTTCACAGCTTCTAAGTCTGTGTCTTCCTTGTAGGCCTTTTCCCAGTCCTGGGCGCTTATCACTTCTTCTGTGTCCTGGATGGTGGCCACCACGTAGCCTTCCCATTCTTGCCTCTCTTCGCTCCTTGCCTCGTCCATGGCTGCCGCCCTACTCAGGAAGTCAGCAACTTTGTTCTGTGGCCCTGGAATGTGCTCCACCTCATAGACGTAGTCCAATAGCCGGAGGGTCATCTTGGCGATTCTGGGTGTTGCGTGATCATGTCCGCTAGATGTTAGGACACGAACCAGGGGCTTGTGGTCTGTTTTCACTAGGAACTTGGCTCCCCACAAGTATTGCCTGAATTTCTCCACCGCCCAGACCACTGCCAGCATTTCTTTCTCCACCACGCTGAACTTCTCTTCGTTGGGGGCCAGCGAGCGGGAGGCGAAACTGATAGTTGACATCAGCCTTCTGCATCAGTACTGCCCCTAGGCCGCGGTCACTGGCGTCAGTGGTGAGAATGGACTCTGCGCTTGGGTCGAATCCTTTGAGGGGAATGGCCGTGCCCATTTCTTGCTTGAGTGCCTCGAACTCCATTTGCTCCTCTTTTCCCCACTGGAATCTATTCCTTTCCTTGAGCAATTGTCGAATAAAGTGTGTTTTCGTTGCAAAGTGTGGGATAAACTTGCTGTAATACTCGGCCATTCCTAGGAATGACCGAACATCTTCCTTCTTTCCTGGAGTGGGTGCCTCCATAATGGCTTTCATGTTGGTCTTCTTGGGGGTTATGCCTTGTCCACTCACTTCATGGCCCAGGTACGTGACAGATTGGACTCCCAAGTTGCATTTGGACCATTCGGCAGTCAGCCCGTTGTCTTGCAGTCTCTGCAACACTTTGTGGAGCTTCACGTTGTGATCTTGCCTCGACTTCCCCATTACAAGAATGTCATCCTGAAAGAATAGGACATCTTTCAAGTCTTTTAAGAGTTTGTGCATAATCTTCTGGAAGACTGCCGCGGCTGAAGCTAGGCCAAAGGGCATCCTCACGAACTCGTAGCACCCGAATGGCGTGATGAATGACGTGAGGTAGCTGCATGATGGATGAAGCTTCACTTGATGATAGGCCGACGACAAGTCCACCGTGGAGAACCATTTGACATCCTTTGTCTTCGCCAACATCTCATTGATGCGTGGCAGAGGAAATTTGTCTATGACAATGTTCTTGTTTAATTCTCTGAGGTCTACGCAGAGACGTACCTTGCCGTTGGGCTTTTGGGCTACAACCAGGGGAGATAGCCACTCCGCGCTTTCAATCGCTCTGATGACCCCTTCTCTTTCCAGCCTGTCCAGTTCTGTTTGCACTGCCTCTCTGCTGCGGAACGGGATATTCCTCACTTTGTGCACCACCGGCACCGCTCCCTCTTTAAGCTTGATGAGGTGTGTGTATTTGCCCAGTTCACCAATCTGCCCGTTGAATACTTTGGGATACGCCGTCTGCCACAACTTCACATCTTCCTTGATCTCCATATCCATGAGTAGGATTTTCTCAATACCTCCCGGGTTGAGCTGGATCCCCAATGCTCCTTGGTCTTTCCAACTCAGGACGGATGGGCCTCTCTCTGCAACATACAGCTTGCAATTTGCATGACGCCCTCTGAATTCAAACATGAGTGGACAGTATCCCAACATGGGAATCTTTTGTCCTGTGTATGTGACTGGTCTCACATCCATGGGTAGGAGGGTTTCTTTGATTCTTGACGCAAAGTTGTCTTCCCAAACTTGTTTTTGAACAATGGATATAGGCGCCCCACTGTCTGCGATCATCTCCAGGGGTATCCCCCCTATGTGCATGTCGAGCCGGGGTCTATCTGAGTTGGAGCCATCCATTTCTAGAATCTGGACATCAATGTACAGGAATTCCTCTTCTTCCACCGTGTCTTCCTGATCACTGGACTCTTCCCGCTGTTCTTGGTCCACTAAACGTACCATGGCGTTCTTGGGTTTCCTGCGACATACCTTTTCGTAGTGTTCAAAGATGTTGCAGTAGGAGCACTTAGCTCTGAAGGCGGGGCACGCCTTGTCGTTGCCTAGGTGGGCATTGCTACCACATCTGTAACACTGGGTTTTACCTCCTTTATGGGACTTGCTGTCCGCCTGTGGTCTGGTGGTGAAATCAGCTCTACCTCCACCTTGGTTCCTCCGTGTCTCGTTCGGCTTCCAACGGTCATTTCTACTTGGCGCCATCACTTTGCATACGGTTTGCGACTCCTGGACGTCTCTCTTCGCCGCCTGAGCACACCTCCTTGATAACTCGGCCTTCTTGACCATCGCCCAGATTTCTTTGAGAGGAGCGTCGCCATTCACCCACAACTTTTCTTGTATGTGAGAACTGGAAGTGTGCATGATAATCTGGTCTCTTATTAGTTCATCATGCAGTCCCCCGAATTTGCACGTGAGGGCTAACTTCCGCAACGCTACGACGTACTCATCCACTGTCTCGCCGCTTTTCTGCTTCCTCTGAAAGAAGTTGAATCTGTCGATGGCGACGCACACTACCGGTCTGTAATGCGCGTCTAGGTCGGCGATGGCATGATCAAACACCTCAGTGTCCGCTGCGCCTCTCTCACCTTTCACAATGGTGTCATATATCCTGAGCCCTTCTGGGCCTAAGTTATGGAGTAAGATCTTCTTCTTTCTTTTGCTTGTAAACGGGGTGTCCCCCTCTTCTTCCAGTGCCTCCAGATAGTTAAGGAAGTACCTCTTCCAGTCTTCCCATTTCCTTTCTGGTTCGCCACTTTTTGTTAGGAATGGTACCAGTTGGGTGAGGGACGTGCTCTGGGCAGTGATCGTTGGCGCGTTCCTTCTGGTTCCTGCTGAAACGACGGTCCGTCTGGTCGGACTCCCTGGGGCGTCCTGCCCCCTTCGTCTTCCTCTCTGTTCTCTTCGTCGCTCTCCTCCCCTCGTCTACTCTTAGTGGAGTCAGAGGATGCCTGTGGGCTGCCTCCTGTCCCTGGGTGCGATGAGCCTGGTGTTTCCGCCAGTGTGTGCTGCTCTGCCAGGGTGCCTGGACACTAACGAGAGACCTCTGTGGTCTACTGTGCTGGGTACCTCTGTGCTTTCACCCAGGTGTCCTCCGATGCCTTGCCTTGCTCTCTGTCCACTTCAGCCGTGGTTCCACTGGGCAGCGTCTTTTCCTGAGCCCTGGTAGCTGATTAGGGCGTCACTCTGGCCTGAGGGTGTGCTGGCTCCCCTTCGCGCCAAATTTGTTGCTTCTGGTCGGCTCCCCTGCTGCGCTCCGGTGAGATATCGTTGTACCACGCAAAATGCGTGCGCTCGCGATGGATTCGGAACGTGTGGCGCACCGACTATGAGGGGTTTCACGATCGGACTGCTGCCATAAACGGAGGAATTTACAAGGAAAATGTGCCCCGAGTAACTGCAAGGTTCGGGTAAGATGGCGCCCGTACCGCACTAACACTGCACTATGCGCTGGCCGTGACCCTACAGTGAAGTGACCGGAGCCGGAGGAAATATCCAACACCCCCTTCTGCATCCGCTAAATGTGCAAGCGCTCAAGTGACTAGACAGTCTGCCTGCAGTTGTCTCCTCCTATCCACTCAAACGGACAAAACCCCAAGATGGCGGCCCGCTATACCTTTCACGGCCCCGGGCAGCCCTCCCGACGCTAGGGCTACAGCGCTACAATAACAGATGTGCCACCTCCACACCTGTAGGGCCTGACAGTGTGCTCACTACCCGCACAGCCGACCGCAACTTTTAACGTAACGCTGTGTGCGGTACCAAGATAGAGGCAGGAACCGGCGCGTAACAGTGAACTAAGATGGCGGCGCCCGGGGAAATTACCGCAAACTGAGACACCCATTGCCGCTCCGCTCTACTTGCGGCCCTGACGGACTGGATTTGGACCATCGGGCGGGTTTGCATGACCCCTGGTAGATTGTTTGATTGCAGGCATTTGCCGAGGCTGCGAATCTCGCCCCCTGTGGTGCAGCTCGCAGGCAAAATACAGGTGAACTGTTACTACAGGCTGTAATAATGAAAGAGACGTACACGTGTGTGAAGGGAAAGTGCTCTTTTTATTCCGGAGCGCCGGGGCTCTAACTCTGTTTCTAGCGGTCGGCGCCAAGCTTACAATATGGCCGCCTTCCGCTTCCTGTTTAGCCATATCCGGTTCCGTAGTCGGAACACTAGAGCGCTACCACACAGGCGGTCGATGACTGCCCGAGATATGATGCATGAATGCGCAGACCCCATGGGAATCGGTGTTACAAGCTGTTGACTCTGCGTTACAGCATGTTGACTACGTTGAAGACCGGCACTCAGGCACTACAACTACTGAAAGGGACCGCGAGAGTGCTTTAAAGACACAGCCACCGGGAGTGGCACTACTTCTTGCACTGGCGTCACCGAATTCGCTTTGAATAATGCCATAAATGAGTATCAGACCCAACTGACATCGCGGAACGGCGGGACTGCTCCACGGGAGATTGCTATGCTCCTTGATCACCAGCGCTAGTAAATGCACCATTATCACGTGCACCTTGAGAGCGGTGTGTGCGGCGCCGGAAGATTCTGCTTGTGTGCTGACTTTTTTGGGAACTGCCCCTTGACCCAGCAGACTCTTTAATAGGACACACGAAGCTGAGCCACATTTCCAGACCATTCCCATACAGAGACGCCCTACTACTACCGATCGCTGCCACCTCCTCTCGAAGACCTACGGCCCGCCTCACTACGAGGCCGTACTTGGCGCCATTCCTACACGACCGCGATTCACACTGTGCTGCCATTGCTATGCTAGGCAGACACATCCAGAACTAACGCCTGCCTTCCTGCCTCGAATACCCTGCGTAAGCACTCGGATAAACAATGGGGAAGCCAGATAGGCAGCAACCTAAACTCACCTTTGAACAACATAGAACAGCTAGAGGCCTAACGTCACACTCAGACACGGAAACTGATGCGGAACAGGCCTCACTCAAAGGCATGGAGTCTATGCTGAAGGCCATCCTGACGAGCCTTGAGGACATTCACGGCAAGTTAGACCATCTCACTACTCGAATGGACACCATGGCGACCAAGTTAGACCGACATGGATTAAGCCAAAACTCGGATTACCACGGTGGAAGACGAGGCACATGCGAGTACTTCCAAGTGCACCGGTTTCGAGAAGATCTTAGAGGTGATCAGGTCCAAGGCAGAGGATTTGGAAGCCAGATCACGCCGCAACAACGTCCGAATAGCAGGCGTACCGGAATCGACAAATATTGGCAACATGGAAGCTTACGTAGAAGAAATGTGCATCGCTCTGTTTGGTAAGGAGAAAATGTCCCCAGTCTTTATTGTGGAGAGAGCTCATCGAACACTGGCACCACGTCCGCCGCCAGGCGCTGCACCCAGGCCGATAGTAGCTCGCAGATTGAATTACAGAGACCGAGATGTTATTTTAAGACTGGCGAGGGAGCAGAAAGATGTCTGCTACCAAAATAACCGGCTCGAATTTTACCCGGACTACACACAGGCAGTACAGCAGGCCCGCAAAGAGTTTAATGGCGCCAAGGCGAAACTACGTGAACTTCAAATTAAATACGCCATGCTTTACCTGGCACGCTTGAAGGTCACATGGGATGGTAAATCGACACTGCTGCTCTCACCGAAGGCAGCAGATGACTTCATAAAGAAGATTGTGAACCATTGCAAAGAAAGTAAACGTCAGGCCCAATCTCAGGATGAAGATTGAACGATCACAGCGATAATGTTACGCTATCATGACACTTGGTGCAGAGGAGCGACTGGAGAATAGGTGCTGCACCTTTCCTATCACTCAGTACCGGGAACTATAGAGCTGGGGGTGAGGCTGGTGTTGGTAAGTCTCACATGTACATTCTTCTGGGTGAACAGAGACCGTAACCGCTCTGCATATGTGGCCTCTAGACTGATTTGAAGGGTCAATATTCCAAACACTACGTACAGACTGTGAACACATGCACACCTCTCCCTGGCCACTGAGGGCGGTTTGAGCCAAGGTAAAGGGTTGGGAGATACACGACTGGCGCGTCCTGAGGGGAAGGCTTGTGAAATCAGAGGGCTGATGTACCTAAACACCTGATACTGACTTGTGCGTATAAGACACAGAGCAAAATGCGTACAACTGCGCTACATGTTCTCCTGGGTATGATATGTTCTCACTGAGCGCTGGTGGGTACTGCACGGATACGGCTGAGACATCTGTTAGTAATGTGCCGCAGACAGTCCGCAGGGACGCATAGTGTAAATTAGTTGGACGCTATTCCAGTGACAATTCGTGTCTTCCTGCCCTAACATGTTTGGTTGGTTCTTATCTTACAGAGGGAAACGGGGAGCTACACTACGCATGATTACTATACAGTATTCTTACAATGAATTTATATAGCGATCCCTGCATGCACCTCTCTGTTATAGTTATGTGGTAAATTGAAACTGCTAAACATAGGCCGACCACCGGTATCCCTGCTTACTTTGGTGCTGTTTACGCCTCCTCCTCTAGCTCAAAACTGATTATAAACTGCGGGGCGGAACAGGCTGTTGAATGCAGAAAAGGATACATAGCTAATTGGTTCCTTATGGTCTCGGCGGCCTATGTCCACTAAACAGATCACTCCTACAGTTGTAATATATGATGTATTCATTTGGTTGCTAATAGACAGTATTGTTCGTCCACATCCGCTAGTTCGGATGGAGATGTGCAGTCCAGGTGGACCCCCCTATGGGTGATCCCCACGAAAGTTCTATGCAATTGGGATGTTTACTTGGGGTATGGCTTCAGCAGGATTGGGCTGCTGTTGTGGGTGGGGGGTGGGGAAGGAGGGTTGCTGTTTTAGTTCATGGATCGGACTGCTTAGGATGCACTGCCTACACCCAACCGGGATACACCTATTGCTTGCTCTCTTGTGCCTTAATGTATTATTTGTTATACCTCACAAGGGGGTACTGTCTAGCTCAGACGGGAAACGTCTTCAAATTACATAGACAGACACAATGGCTACGCCTACACTGATTACACCATTGTTAAACCTCCTCACCTGGAATATCAGAGGGTATACCAATCCCAGAAAGATACGCCAGATCTTTGCTTGCCTAGATAGATGGCACATTGACATTGTTATGTTTCAGGAAACGCACGAAGTTCCACATGCTTACACACAGGTGGGACGGAGATGGGTGGAATCAACACACTGCTTGAAATACTCATCTTACTTTAGAGGGGTCTCCATACTAGTGAAGAAAGGCACAAACTTCAAAATTGACTCTTTGACTCTAGACGAGAACGGCCGGTACATAATACTGAGGGGTAGACTACGGGGTAGACCACTGACACTGGTTAACACATACGGGCCGAACACTGACGCCCCTGACTTTTTCCATGACCTAGGACTGAGATTGACCTCTGAAACTGATCAGCTATTGCTTTGGGGGGTTGACCTAAATATTGCCCTAGATCAGAGCTTTCCACACTCTGTGTCGCGACACAATACTGTCTCGCCTGCAATGGGTGAGTGTGTCGCGTGATGAGGCCATTACAGTACTGCGCATTAAAAGGTGTGTATCGGTTTCTTATGGAACTTGCAGTCCACAGAGGCGCCTCTGCTACCCATTCCCTGCAGGAGTGTTAGCCCGGGATGAGGAGGAAGGGCTGGGAAGCACAATCCGTCTGAGCCCCGGTGGCGCAGAGACGCTCTTGCACTACTGCAGTGCCACCATAGAAATCGAGCCCCCCCCCCCCCCTGCTGGCCTGACTGACCTGCTGCAGGGCTACAGCGTGGAGGTGCTGTGCCAACGGGTGCCGGACCTGGTCGTGTTTGCTGTACTTCAGCTGCTGGATGGCGACTGCAGGCACAAAATTCACGGCAACTTCGAGCAGTAAAAAAACGATCATGAGCACCACTTCCTACTCATATGATGAATCTCTATAAACAAATGTAAGTGAAGTGATGGTAAGTGGGGACGGGTTGGTTTTGGTAGAATTTATTTTTTTGTGCTTTGCATTTGTTCGTTTGAGCTCACACTACACTATTATCTGTACAAATTATAAAACGCTCTTCATGGGCAGCGGCAACTCTGCAGCGTGCTTCCTTTGAAAAGCACGCTTTTACAACAGTTCCCACACAACGTCAGGAAACACAAGAATGTCAGAGAGGCACGTCAGTAACTACAAATAACTTGTCCTGCTGCCGGGTGACATCAGAGCCACAGGAACAAGATTCAGGAGGGAAGGAGGAAGTGGATTTAAGGTAAAAGGACATTCCCTCCCAAAGAGGAGTACGTTATTAGGGACAGAAACAACATCAACCTTGGTCAGCTTAACTTCGCCCAAAGAACCGAAACCCGCTAAACTCCCCCAGAACAGCAAGTAAATGCAGGAAGGGCATAAGGTACCTTGAGGGCAGCAAAATCACAGAAAAAATATGAATAGCCCTCATGTCATAGCTTTCAGAATTGCCAAAGTTTAAAAGCGGGTCGCTTAACATTAAAATGCTGCTTCACTTTTAATCCAAATGCTTTTGTCTTATATTTTTTGACAGTCACAACAAAATGCTAATAGAGTTCAGGTCAATCTTGCAATACTAAAGTAGGGCAACTTGAAAGCTGAGAAATACAATCAGTTGGGAGGTCTCTGACAGTGAGTTCTGAAGAGGGTGGGGGCACCCTTCGAGTGCTGTTATCCGCGTTAACTCTCCTGGCTAAAAAGGCAATCGATCATTCCTCCACGCTTTACACCTGGTTTTTAGACTTGACAGCGGCCTTCGATAAAGTGCCGAGACCTAAACTTTGGACCAAAATGAAAGCCTGGGGCGCACCGCCAAAGCTACTTGGAGCAATTATAGAGCTATATTCGCACACCTGGGTTCAAATAAAACAAGCATTTGCAATGCAATAGGTCTCGCATTAGGAAAGTTAGAGCTATTGGTATTGTAAATGACAATTTTTTTATTTATGTGTTGGTTTTGAAAATAGCAAAATTAATAGCTTTGTCATTTACAATGCCAATAGTTTTAACTTTTGCAAATGTGACACCTATAGCATTTGTAATGCAATATGTGTTGTATTTACGTGACTTTGATGTATTGATATTACAAATAACAATGGCTTATATTTTTTTAAAATAATTAATACTTAAAAGTTATTGTAAGTTATAATAGCAATAGCTTAAAGTTTTGTAAATAACTTTTGTGAAGATTATGTTTAGTGCATTTTATTGTGATGAAAATACAAGAACAGAAGTGAAATATGAAAAAAAAATTGTGAAATTTGTAATAAAGCTTAAACATTGAGAGAACATATTTGAACCAGTTGTTGTTGAATGGTTGTACAGATTGATGCTGTGGTGGCGCTGAGTGATGTTGTGGTGGCGACGAGTGATGCTGTGGCGTTCAGTGATGCTGTGGTACAGCATAGTGATGTTGTGGTGCCCCTGAGTGATGCTGTGGTGGTGCTGAGTGATGCTGTGGTGATGCGATAGATAAAGGGAGGGCGATAGATAGATAAAGGGAGGGAGATAGATAGATAGAGGGAGGGCGATAGATAGATAGAGGGAGGGCGATAGATAGAGTGAGGGCGAAAGATAGAGCGATAGATAGAGTGAGGGCGATAGAGTGAGGGCGATAGATAGATAGATAGAGTGAGGGTGATAGATAGAAAGAGGGTGAAAGATAGAGTGAGGGCAATAGATAGAGTGAGTGCGATAGATAGAGTGAGAGCGATAGATAGAGTTTGATAGAGTGCGGGCGATAGATAGATAGAGTGAGGGTGATAGATAGATAGATAGAGTGAGGGCGATAGATAGATAGAGTGAGGGTGATAGATAGAGTGAGGGCAATAGATAGATAGAGTGAGGGCGATAGATTAATAGAGTGAGGGCGGTAGATAGTTCGATAGAGAGAGTGAGGGCGATAGATAGATAGAGTGAGGGCGATAGATAGATAGACAGATAATAGATGGATAGATAGATAGAGTGAGGGCGTGCACTGACAACTGGTGGTGTGTGTCTGGTGAAAGCGTTTATTGACGGCTCGTGGTGTGTGTACCTTTTGAAAGCGTGCACTGACGGCTGGTGTTGTTTGCCTGGTGAAAGCGTGAACTGACGTTTGGTGGTGTGTTTGTGGCTGGTGAAAGCGTGCACTGACATTTGGTGGTGTGTGTGAATGGCGAAATTGTGAACTGACGGCTGGTGGTGTGCCTATGCCTGGTGAAAGCGTGCAGTGACGGCTGGTGGTGTGTGCGTGCCTGGTGAAAGTGTGCACTGATGGCTGATGGTATGTGTGTGCCTGGTGAAAGTGTGTACTATGTCTGTTGGTGTGTGCCAGGTGGAAGCGTGCACTGACGGCTGGTGGGGTCTGTGGCTGGTGAAAGCGTGCACTGATGGCTGTTGGTGTTTGTGTGTGGTGAAAGCGTGTACTGATGAGTGATCGTGTCTGTGCGTGGTGAAAGTGTGCACTGACGGTTTGGTTTTTAGTGTAGTTGTGTGTGTGTTTGTATGTGTGGTTGTGTGTGGTTGTGTGTGTGGTTGTATGTGGGTGTGGGTGTGGGTGTGGTTGTGTGTTGTTTGTGTGGTTGTGTGTGTGTGGTGTTGAGTGTGTGGTGTTGTGTGTGTGGTTGCACTATAAGGCATTAGCAAGCGTGACAGTGCTAGAGTTCACACCTGGGCCATACTTTCAAAATCACTGTTTTACCCAGTGTCCTGCAAAGCCAGCTAAGCTCCTATTGTCAGTGTTGCACAGAATCAGTCACTTTGTTATGCCGTACAGTCACCTCACTGATTGAGTGTGTATGGCTAAGGCTTGTAATTTGCAGGTCACAGGTTCGAAACCCAGGAAAGATGCAGTATTTCACCCTTCTGTGTTTATTAAAATGAGCACCACCGAAATAGGGTGACAGAGAATCCTGTTCTTTGCCAGAAATGGCAACACTAAAGCACCAGTCCCTATGCAAACAAAGTTGGTACTGATTTCTTGACAGGATTAAAAGTGACATTACTGAGGTCATAAGGAACGGTGAATAATGAGCCCATTGCACATATTAGGTTTCAAAATTGAAAGAACATATATGGAGAGAAACCTAATCACTGACGGCTGACAGATTTCTAACTTGCTCGAGCGAATCCTTTTTCGGAACAAAACAGAGGTGTTCTGTAACTCACTATTTACAAGATGAACGGGAACCAGTTCGAAATAAACCCCATAAAGGTTAATTTGTGCTGTTAAGGGAAAGAACTGCAGGTGCATCCGATTCCCAAGTGAGGATAGTTGTGGTGTTCCCGTGTGGAAGGCACTCAAGGAAATAACAATTAATGAACGGTCTAAAAACAAAGAAATAACGGATACGGCAAAGCGATGTTTTCAAAAGCAAAAGCGAAGGAAAAGTAAGTGAAAAGTACAATTAAATCTTGAGAGGAATACCGTACAGGCGACATCGTAGTTTCAGTCAGAAACGAGCAAGGCATGCCGTGAATGACGTAGGCAACAAACCCAGAGTGACAATTGGGTGAGAGCCTGATACGTCAGACCGACCCTCTGCTTTGAAACGTGCCGCCATCTCTAACAAAATAAAGTGCGCACCTGACTGAAAAACCGAGCGTATTGGCTATGTCAATAAAATAAACGTGCAAAGAGTATTAGCAGCGCGTAAGCATAAGGAAAGCGGACGGGAGCCTACCCCGCGGGACAGGACGAGAGGAGTATAACAGACACGGTGAGGGGGGGGCGTCGGGGCACATTGGCGGTGCCCGCCCCCCCCCCACCAGTGATGGAAGCCCTGCGTGTGCCCGGTGAGTGGGGTAGGGAGGGTGTGTGTGTGCGCGTTTGTGTATGTATGTAAGCCCCGCGTGTGTGGGGTGGAGGAGGGGGATGAGTGTGTGCGCGTGGGAATGTGTGTGCGCATGCGTGAGTGTGGCTGTGTTTGCGCATGGGAATATGAGGCAGGAGAGGGGCACGGCGCCGTGCGCGCCCACGAGGTGAAATCTGCACTCGTGCCCCTCTCGTGTCTACATTCCCAAATACGAGCAACAATAGGTCTCGAACTGCTCGACCTAAAAAGGAGATGGCCGATGCCTAACTAAGAAATTCACAACTTTGAACGGCCTAAAACAAGGCTGCGTGTTGGCCCCCAGCCTTTTCATCTACACTGCAGACCTAGAAAGTGATCTACGTACAATCCAGGGAGATCCACCAAAACTGGGCCAAACACCTATAGTTAGTCTACAATACGCAGACGACATTGTGCTCCTCTCAAAAACCCTGATCGGTCTACAACGTTTGATTTCCAAACTCGCGTTATACATCACCAAAGCACAATTAACTATAAACCTTAAAAAATCAAATATCTTATGCTTCTCCAGCTCCAGAAAGAAAAAACCTAAATTTGAATGGAGGATAAATTCTTCTACATTGACACAGGTGGACAAATATAAATATTTGGGCATTTCACTCGACCATCAATTAAAGTACAATCACCATTCAGAACTGGGGAAATCAAAAGCCAAACAGCTGCAATTCGCTTTTAAAACTATACAAACACACCTAAGTGGTAGTTCTACCGGCCATATGCTAAAGATCGTAGCTGCCAAATTTTTGCCATCGCTCACATATGGCTCGGAAATGATGGCAACCAGGGACTCCACAGTGCTAAATCTAGCCCAATCCAGACTGTTTAAAAGCCTCTTTTCGATCCCGAGACACATGTCACAAGCCCAAATACGTTTGGAATATGGACTAACCAATCAGACTCCGGCAAGACAAGGTGCTCTGGCCAAGTATTACTGGCGCATGAGGGACGCTGAAGATAACACCCTAGCCCATTTTTGCTGGCTAGAGGTCGAAAAACAGGCCGGGTCCTCAAATTCAACATACAAATCCCTTAGGCAAGCGCTTGTTTCATTAAAGCTGGAAGAATCCTGGCTCTCACCTGTATCATACAACGTTTTTAAACAGCTTACCAATAAAGCCATCAAAGAAGCATCGCTGCTAATGGACAAAGCCGCAGTAGCAGGAAAAAGCCATGCCTGGATTGTGTTGCCAACTTCCAAATATCTGAAACCTCAGCCATACTTGCAAGATTGTTTCAGGGACCACTATAAGAGGAAATTAAGCCTTCTGAGGCTGGGTTGCTTCTCGAGTAAAGACCTCACCCCCAAATGGCAACGGTCCTGGTCAACTTCTGCCTGTCGCCTCTGTGGCAATGCCATAGAGTCTTTATTGCATTTAATATGCATATGCCCGGCACTGCATAAATTAAGGAAAACGCTTTTGCTACCACTTTTAAGAGAAGCTCAGGTGAGAACTTGCAGGGCGGCTGTGATAGAATGCCTCAGCGGGTCCCGGATACAACTAGCCTGCAAAACTATAACATTTCTAGCTCATGCTGCAGAAGAGCTAGAAAACAAGGCAGTAATTAAAGACGATCTTGGCCAACCGGTCTTATCACGGCTGCCCCTGGACCCCCACTTCCCTTCTTAATGGACATCCCCTTATTTTCACTTTTTCAGGCTGTGTTCTCTACTCTGACCCAAAATGTGTATCTTCCACCTAACTCACTAATTCCCCAAAGTATTTGCACTTTTTCCTAGAACAATCATCAGTCATTTCGCAGTTTCAATGAGACAGTCATATCCCCCCTAGCCACATCCTTATAACTTTACACTGCGATTGTATACTTGTGTAGGTTTCTTAAGATAATGTTTGTTTCTCTCTTTTTTGCGATTTTAATGTTGTTTTTATGCTGACTTCACGATGCACATGCTGTTTGTATGGTGGTAAGACCCACCCTTTTATGATTTTTTATAAATCAAAAAAAAGTATATTATTATTAACTCCCCCAGAACAGCAAGTAAATGCAGGAAGGGCATAAGGTACCTTGAGGGCAGCAAAATCACAGCAAAAATATGAATAGCCCTTATGTCATAGTTTTCAGAATTGCCAAAGTTTAAAAGCGGGTCGCTTAACATTAAAATGCTGCTTCACTTTTAATCCAAATGCTTTTGTCTTATATTTTTTGACAGTCACAACAAAATGCTAATAGAGTCAGGTCAATCTTGCAATACTAAAGTAGGGCAACTTGAAAGCTGAGAAATACAATCAGTTGGTAGGTCTCTGACAGTGAGTTCTGAAGAGGGAGAGGGCACCCTTCGAGTGCTGTTAGTGGGTAGCTGGGGGTGTACAGTTCTAGCTACATACCTAGTTCTGTTACCAGGGAGGAAATCTTTTCGTTATTTGTTATTTACAATTTCTAATTTATGACTAAATAATTTGTCCTGATCTCTTATAAGCAGTTAATTTAACCTCCGTTTTGCTAGTAAAACTGAATTATCGTGTCGCAAAATGATGCATGTCTAAAAATGCAGGTAATTTAACCTACGGTTTGCTAGGAAAACTGAATTAGCGTGTCTCGAAATGATGCATGTCTATAAAGTGTGTCACCAACATGAAAAGTTTGGAAAGCACTGCCCTAGATGATAGTCTGCATAGGTCAGGTAACACGACAGAACACCACACGCAAGCGAGAGCTACATTACTAGATCTCATGACAGCTCTGGATATAAAAGACATATGGAGAGCGCGTAATCCGGGAGTAACAGAAGCGACACACAGGTCAGCAGCACATAGCAGCTGGTCGCGCATTGATAACTGGCTGGGTTCAGACGAATTGTTATTGTGGACCAAGGTAATCAAACACATGCCCAAAAAACTCTCAGATCACAACCCCATTAAACTGTCCTTACAAATTCCAAATTACACACCGCCGCCATATAGTTGGAGATTCAATGCCACAGCACTAACTGACGCCCTTTATGCGGATACAATAGCAAAGGCAATTAAGGAATATTTTCAGCTGAATGAAGCATTGACGGATGACGCTGGCCTTTTATGGGAAGCGTTTAAGGCCACAATCCGTGGGGTTTGCATTAGCACGACTGCGGGGATATTGCGTGACATTAGGGCGCAGTTGATGCATTGTGAAACCAAACTTAACGCACTAGAACGTCAATACGAACAAACACCGCAACCATCGATACTCAGCGAAATTAGGAACACACTAACGGAACACCAGACTTTTGCAGCCGATGAGATTAAATACTTAAGTAAACGACACATAGCTAGGGCGTACGGAGAAGGAGGGCGGCCGGGGCGAGTGCTGGCGTCTAAAATCTGTGCTGGCCGCAAAACACACACTGTCACACAGATCACTGGGGACAACGGCATTACTCATACAGATCAGACAGAAATACTGCAAAGCTTTGTTCACAGCTATAGAGACTTGTGCACGCCACGACCGGTAGCTACACAAAGTGACACACTACGCTATCTAGAAGACATTGCCATTGCCTGGCTGTCAGACGCTCAAAGACAATATCTGTCTCAGCCGATAACTGTGGAAGAGGTGACGGAAGTGATCCAATCATTGCCCAACGGAAAAGCTCCAGGCCCTGACGGATACACCTGTGAATTCTACAAAAAGTATAAAGATATTCTGGCGCCTCGTCTGGTTGCGATGTTTGGTACTGCCCATGAAGATCAGATACTCCCTGCTACATTGCGCGAAGCAATGATAATTGCGCTTCTTAAACCTGACAAGGACCCCGAAAGATGCAATTCTTATCGCCCCCTGTCTCTATTAAATGTGGATTCGAAAATACTCGCCAAAACTCTCGCTACACGATTGCAACCGTTAATATTGAATCTGGTCCTCCCGGATCAGTCAGGGTTCATACCTTCTAGAAACACAGCGCACAACACCAGGACACTCTTTGCGGTCTCCCACTACCTAACCCCCAACACGAAAGCAGTAGCGGTGATGCTGGATGCTGCAAAGGCGTTCGATTCCATTGAATGGTCCTATCTAATCACAATTCTGCACAGAATGGGATTCCCCTTAATTTTTATCCAATGGATTCGACTCTTATACACCCAACCCACGGCTAGGGTAAAGATCAATGGCTATGTGTCGGAGACTTTCGCTATAGGAAGAGGGACGAGGCAGGGCTGCCCCCTGTCCCCTCTCCTGTTTGCTCTGGCGCTGGAACCCCTGCCTGTATAGTACGGCAGCAACATCATCACTTGGTGCTCCAATTTCCGAGTCGACCCCTGCATATATCCCTATATACGGACGATATGTTGCTATATGTCCGTGACCCCGCACAGCACCTGGACTCCCTTCTACGCGTGTACATTAAATTTGGGGGGTATTCGGGACTACAGATAAACTGGGACAAGTGCTCTATATTCCCGCTGACTGACACTACCATACCGCATCCAGTTGAATACCCACTAGAAAGGCAGACAGACCCAATACGGTATCTGGGCATATGGTTCCACAGGGACCCGGAATTAGTCATACCAACGAACTATGGCAGTACAATAGACGCACTAGAGGAAAAAGTCAAGAGATGGATTCAACTCCCGCTGTCACTAGCTGACAGAATTGCGATCGTGAAAATGGTAGTACTTCCTAAACTCCTTTACCTCTTCAACAATATCCCCATCCAACCGCCCAGGGAAGTCTTTAAGCGACTGACAACAATGGTGTTAAAACTTATATGGGTGGGAAAGCAAGCGCATATTACCCTAGCCATGTTGACACTACCCTATGACAAGGGCGGGTGGGGAGTGCCTGACTTCTTGCTCTACTACCTGTGTGCTCAGGCACAATACGCTGCACACTGGTATCACAAAACCCCATATTTGACGCACGTAGCAGTTGAGGAAGGTGACGCGGATCCGGTCCCACTAGACGCCATCATCACACACACCAGGCCCCCACTCCACAGCAATGACATTAATACGATTGACACCACGAACGCTGCATGGAAAAGATTGGGGCAACTGATGCACAAATTACCCATGTATGCTCCCGCACTGCCACTGCACCATCACCCGAACCTGTCGGTCACGGCTGAGGCTGTAGGCATGGGCCTCTTGAAACATGGGTGACTTATATAAAGATGGGGCATTCGTAACGGAACAAGACCTGGCCTATATACAAAACCCAACGTTGTTGTTTCGCTTTACGTTCCACAGACTGAAGGGGGCGATCAAGCAGCATTACCCAACCTTTACCAATGAACCTATAACTAGGGATACTTTACAGTTCCTTCTAACGAATCCTAATAACGCACACTTGGTTTCACGACTCTACAAAAAAGCACAGGCTGAAATAGGCTGTAAAGCAGCCAGAGCTCAGGATAGGTGGAATGCGGTACTGGAATCACCCCTCACAGATAAAGACTGGGAGATTGCCTGCTCACTCACTACGATGCTCACGCCTATTGGAAATTTGCGTATAATACATTTGAAATATCTGCATCAAACATATTACACGCCACTCCAACTGCATAGATATGGTCTCCGTGACGAAGCCCGTTGCAAACGCTGTGGTCACAACCAAGCAGACTTTATACACTTAGCATGGCACTGTGGGGGAATACAAACCTACTGGTCCGAGGTTGTAGCTAAACTATCTGAAATGGTGGGAGTTAATGTTGAGTGTACAATTCGCTGTTGCCTATTGGGGTTACTGGGAAATGTGAAAGCAGCGAAGCGTAAATTCTGCGCAGTGGCTTTGCTGTTGGCTAAGTGCAGAGTCTCCATGTACTGGGAGAGCATTGGGGTTCCATTGATTAAGCAATGGCTGAAAGACATGGCGCACTGTCAAGACACGCTCCGTACTTATGAAGAGTCATTACCGCCTAGATCCAGGCCTAAGGACTACTGGGTGTACCTTACCACCTATTTGAATGCGCACATAGATGATTGAGCGGTTTTGATTGACAGTTATTTAGACTAACCTCCCTTTATGATTGAGAAGCAAAGGCACTATATGTTTCTTTACCCTTTAATGTCGGTGGGGCGAGGAGTGCAGTAGTGGAATGATCCAGTTATGGTTTAAAAAGTTCTGCAGTAGCTAAAACAAATACTGAGACTGACTATTACTGTTAACGCGGCCGGCCCGAAGTGGTTGTAGGCGACTTGCTGTGTATTTTGTATGACTAACTCGCACATTCGCTCTGTACCATTACTGCAACGAATTGACACGCTGCCGGCCCACTTTGGGTTGTAGGCCCCATGCCGTGTAACATTGAAGTACTATATCAATAAAGGTCTTGGAATAAAAAAAAAAAGTGACTGCTTGTGTCATTCTCAGTTTGCCATTTTTAAACACTCTGGCTCCTGCCCTTCCCTGGAGTTCTCTAAACAGATTTCTGTTAAAACTTTAAAAATTCTTGCCTGCACTGGACTTACTAATGATTTATTTTTACTCAAAGCTGCTTTGCCATACCTCCTTCAAAGCTGGCTTTTTTACAATAGCAATAACATCTCTCAAGGATGCCTCTCCTTTCACCAATGATCTGTCCTGCTCATTGGAACTGTTGGCGTGTCTAATGATGTGGTCTTAGATGAACTCACCATGTAGATTCCCACACCTGCATGGGACGGGCAGGTTCATCAAAGCTGAGGTTCAAAGTCTGAATCTGGGGGCAGCTGTACTCTGGGACTGTGAAGGGCAGCTACAACATACAAAGGATTTGATAAAGTGCTTAAGGTTACACCTGCTAGATATATCTTACATACACTCACAAGACTTACAGACCGATGTCCTCACTGTTGCAGTCGTTCAGAGTGCTGAGGTGGTAAGTGCAGGTAGCAGCCGTGGCTCGTGCAGGTAACAGCAGTGAGGCGGGATTTCGACAGACGATGACGAGGGGAAACTAAATAAATAATTAATTTTCACTCGTCTGTCGAACTCCTCCCCCCCCCACCTGGCCCCACCGCTCTTACCTGCACAAGCCGTGGCTGGCAAGTAGGTAGGTGTGGAAACCATTACACCTTTCTACCATCCGTGCAACTTTTAAGAGAGCCAGTCTTTCTGTATCATGTCACTGAAACTCAATGACTGGTCACCATAAAGTCTGGTTGTAAAAAACTACTAAAAAGATGTTGTAATTTGCATTGCGCCCTTACCACATGCGATTTCTCCTTTCTGCACCTACATGTTATATCAAGTGATCAAACATGCAGTAAAGTTATTAGCTCACATGGACTTCCAAGATTTGAGGTAGGTGTCTAAATGAGCGAGAGGAAATATGTGTTTTCAGAAGATGCAATGTTCAAAAAATGTTTGTAACCAAACATGACCTGCTGGTTGAAATGACATGAGATCCCCAATAGATGTATTATAAAGTGCAGCTGCTGAAGCCAAAGTGACCATGTTTTACAAACTACAGAACATGGCTAAACAGCTACCATGCAAACTGTAACAAGTTTTTGTGACAACCACTGTAGATTTGCACTTTCCAAGTGATCTGAAGTAATATTAGGAGTGTGTTATAAATAAGGCTTCCTGTTTTCTGTTTTTACTGATTTGTACAGATAAATACAGACACAAAACCATTTTAGTTTCTTGACTGTTTATTTTTGAAATGTGGATAAAAATCGAAAGTGGGTTGATTTTCGAGTGATTCTAAATATTCTCTGCCATGACTGCCAGGCCAATAGCTGTGTAGATTGAGAGGTAAGCGGTTAAAAAAGAAAGGAAAATTAGTAAGAGGCGTAACAATCAGAAGATATGTACAAGCTTGCTACTGAAATGTGTATATTTTCATATAAGTGCATCGATTTATCTTCTGCGGGTGTTCACATCACTGAAAACTGTCAAGCATGAGAGCATATTTATTGGTTAAATAAACGTGGAAATATATCAGACTGAGCCTCATTTTTTTACAGAACCCAAAATAAATATGGATAAATACAGATAACATTAGCAAAAATAGATATGGATAAATACAGACTGATATGTAAAAAAAAAGAATACCATAAAACCGGGAGCCCTAGCTATAATCACGGTTAGTTTGCACTCACATATATTCTGTGTGACTGATAAATGAAAAGAAGACAGAGGAATACGCAATGATTATGTAGCCTCACAATTAACCAGACTTTTGTGTGTATTTTAGAAATATACCGACAAGGGGGTGAAGTAGAATTGTGTGAGGGAATAATTAATTACATGCGTTTATTAATTACTTCAATATTATACTTATAGCGCTTAGTATGGTAGGGTTTGCAACTCATATTCCTGAGAAGGAGAAATGCGATAACAAATGGAGGAGGAGTTCTCATTGGAGAAGGAGATGGCACCAAGAACGCACAAAATATCTCCATGTGTGAACATGGAGGCAGGGAAAGGTGGCTGGGGGTGTTGGAGATGAAAATTTACCAGAGGCACTACAGGAGGTGCCTTGTTTCAGCAATTGCTTATGTTGTAATGTAGTTAAGGACAGCTGACCCTTTACGTTAGGGCTCTTTGACGTATAGACCTCATCTTAAGCTTGATGGATTCTTGCTACTTGACCCTTAGGAAGGCTCTCACGGCTGACACCTTTCTTCCCCAACTTTGCTAAACTTACTTTAGATTATGATTTCCATTTTGAGGTAGTGAAGGGATAGTTAGGGATTTATGGGGCTTTTGTTGGAAACTTGATGCTATCCAAACAGCATTTTTGTCTTTTGGTAGCATATGTGGCAGTGATCGAGTTAGTTGTTTCCTTTTGCAGTATCGCCTTAAATCAGTTTCGGAGATTCAGTTTCATTCTGTTTACCGTATATTTTTACACCATAATGCTTTAATCGGTGTATATTAATCTATTTCAGAATTTGATTTAAACAACAAATTTGAACTTGGTTCTCGACCTGGATTCATACCTGGAAGCATGGAAATCTAAATCCTAGATATTTCGAAAGGAGTTTTCTCTTTACTTCTCTTGCTGCTTAAAAAGAACCATAGATCCAGATAAGTTGGAAGTATGGGTTCCAGCTCACCCACTATATGCAGCACTCTCCTTAATACTGTCACGCACCATCAATAAACAATAGTGAGAAGATCGTGCTATGTAAGGCGACAGCTCCAGGACAACAGCCTCCCGATTCCCACATTCAATCCAGAGAGCGTCAGGCCACAAGTGGGGTGGGCCATGAAAAACCTATGAAGAGGTTAGAAGGAACCTGCAACTACAAAAAAAGCATTGGTAATGCCAAGAGGCCTGACTATATAAGAATGCTGTATGGTAATGTCAAGCCTTACAAGTAGATCGCATGGGAATGGAAATGTATTTTGGGGAAAGCAAAGAACTTTGAATAATAATGGTGTAGGTTAAAAAGTCAGGTGACATTTTCCCCTATCAAGCTAGACCTAAAATTCTATGTGGGTTAATGACTGATCTCCTCCAATCTGCCAGAGAAAAACACCATAAATCATCTATGGCCAGATGTAGGTAATTTTAATTTACCACCTCTTAAATACCGATTCATACCGAATCGGCATTTAAGAGGTGGTAAAATAGAGGGGGGGAGATGTAGGTATTTCAGATTCGGTAAATACCGAATCGGTAAGATTCGGTATTTACCGATTCTGTAAATACCGATTCGGTATTGCCCATTGATTCCTATGGGCCTTGCAGCCCATAGGAATCAATGGGCATTACCGAATCTGTAATTACAGAATCGGTAAATACCGATTTTAGCAAGGGTGCAGGGGGTGTCACTTTGACACCCTCTGGCACCCCAAAAATAGGCATGTGTGCCATGTGACACACAGACATGCCCTAAGGGCATGTCTGTGTGTCACATGGCACAGGTGTGCATGCACACATGTGCATGCACACCTGGATTCGGTATTTTACCACCCAATTGGATTGGGTGGTAAAATACTGATTCTTAAAGCCCTGTGGCACTCTGACATGTGCCAGCTACATCTGCATTTACAGAATCGATATTTTACCGAGTCTGTATTTACCGATTCGGTAATTTTACCGAATCAGTAAATACAGATTCGGTAAAATACCAATTCTGTAAATGCATGACCTACATCTCAAAATCCAATTACCGGTCGGTAACGGCCGAATTCGGCCGTTACCGACCGGTAATTGGCCACCTACATCTGGCCCCTAGTTATCTAACACACTTTTATAGCATACTAGTGGCATGTTTGTGACTCTGAAGGTTCAACCTTAGGCAGATGGATAAATAAACAGAATGATCACAGCTGTGTGGAGGACAAGAACTTTTGCTCAATCAAAACATACTCCGGTGGTAGGAAATATCCTCTGAGCTCAAGAGAAGGAACTTGAATAATTGATGAAGATGCGGATTGCTGGTTCCCAGAGGGGAAATCTGGAGCCGATAGGAAAGGGCACTGGCAACCAGAGAAAAGAGAGGCCAGCAAAACCATGCCCATGCATTTCCAGCACAAGAGGCAGGGTCATTAGCCTTTAACTGTGCTGAGTATCCGCAGATCCTCGAAATGTGCTGCAAATGGAAGTAATTTACTCCAACCACACAGAAATTGGGGAAGAAGCGGGCAGAAACAATGTGGAATCAGGAAGAGTAATGCCACGAGGGGCAGGGCCCATTTAAGGAAGTGTAGTGTGCCCATATATATGAATTATTATGACAAATTTTGCTCCCAAGGAAATTGACCAGAAAAAGAAATTAGTTATTGAACCTGTTCTAACTTACATCATGAGTCACAAATGGACCATTTTAAGACACTTTAGGGCTGCAGAGATCTGTGCACCCAGCAAGCCTCAGGGTATATTACGTGTAAGAATCCTCAGGCAGTTCAAACTTACCTTAGTGTAATAGAAACTGGTCCTAAGAGTGGCCAAAAAATGTATAATTTCTTCCATCATATTTAAGAGATAGAGGTATTTCCAGAAAGGGCCAAATGATGAGTCTTGTCTTTCCTGCGTTGTACGTTTCACATTAATGCTGAGGACGCTCTCACTGGAAAATCCTGCCACTGTTCAAGTTGTCGAAGAGAATATTAAAAAATCAAAGAAAGGCACATTGACCATACCCGCCACTCGACCTGCCAGCTCTCTATCACAATCATTGTTTTAACTGAGCTGCCTTGAATGTTATTTATCTATATATTTCCCAAGGGGATTCTACTCCGGCAAGTTGGGCAGAGGAAAACATTTCTTCTATTCTAAAACCTTGCAAGAAATTCCTTAGTTATGAAAGTTACCATAAGAAGAATAAATTCCTTAGTTATGAAAGTTACCATGAATATATATGCAAAGTTCCCCCTAAAAGATTTTTTTTTAATTGTGCCAAACTCTGCATTGGTGTCTGCTATGGTACCTAGGAGCATTATTCCCTGCAGCACCCAAATACCCCATTTGTTGCAACCCCTGGGAAATCTCCCTCCTTCCAGGGGGGACCCCAGTCCAGTGCTAACAATAAATACAATTTTTAATCTTACTTAACAGGTGATGTGAGGATTCCAGCGCAACACTACTGTAAGGATGCATTTTGACTGTTGGAAAGAAATACCATATCAACATAAACAGTAATCACCTAAAGATGTTTTGTCTTTTTGAGGTTACATCCTAGCATTCATGGCTTAACTCACAAAACCGCCCAATATGGCTGTCATAATCTTTTATCTACCTCTTGAAGTAATAGAGGTTGTAAGTCTTCATGCCTCATTGGAGGAAAATGTAAAAATTGTAATGTTATGTTAAAGGCATTTGTATAGCACCCGTTCTGCCATTACTATTGCCCCGCAGCGCAAATGTGAGTACTTCGTTTTGGGAGTTACGTCAGAGACCAGAGTGTGAATCTGCTTGTGGTGACTGAGGTGCTATCAGTAGTAACCATTTGCATGCATTATTCACCATTCTTTGGCCTAATCTGGAAATTCGAGGCAATCACTTGGATGATACAGAAGGGGGCGGGTGCGGTATCAGTGGCTGTTTGCCCCAGACTCCACTCTTTGCCGGGGCCTGCGCTCCCACTGCTATATTAAATTATAGATGACTGCTTCCCTGATGTATTCATGAAAAGGCAGATTACTGTACTCCAGTCACAAAATAAAGGGCAGGGTGCTGCCTTCAATATGTACACGGACATTGTGTTCCTTTTGAACTAGGTGCTCATGCACCCAAGAGGGGCCCCACAAGATGTTAAGGACCTGGGCCCAGCAAAAACTGCTGACAGCCTGAGAGAGCCTCTGAGCAGATGTTATTTGTCATGGAGAGTTCTTGCGTCTACAGTTTTTTTCTAGGATTCTAGATGGAGAAAGAGTACCTGTATCATTTCATTTGTGTTCAGTATATTGACTGACAGAATGGCAGAGGGAGTTAAACACCAACTCCTGAGGTATGCGTTGATCCCAAGTTCGAACCCTGACATGCTTTTTAGGTCGAGCATTTAAGACCTTTTGTATATACTTTAGTATATACAAGTATATATATAGTTTAGAGACTCTGGAGGGCAGATTACTCAGAGAAGGGGAAAGAACTCTATAAGGAGGAGCTAAGGAAGTATCATAAACTAATTAGAAGGGCCAAGGCTGATAATTTTCTGGAGAGAATTGATTCAGCCAGCAGCTCAACTCGGGAGCTCTTCAAGGTTTATAAGGAGTTAACCTTTGTCACCAGCTTAGCAGCACCGGTCATGGGCTCAGAGGTGCTCTGTAATCAGATAGCCGAATTCTTCTCCAAGAAGGTGGAAAAAATCTATTCCACCTTCCCGGAAGCGGCTAGGAGTGAAGAGGTAGGGCAGGATGAGGGAGACCCTGTGGTGGAGGGCGGTGGGTTGAAGGAATTCTCGATGCCCCTCCCGGAACAACTGATTAACATCTGTTGTAGCATCAAATCTGGATCCCCCAGGGACCCGGGTCCTCCGAAAAGATTAAAAGGGAGTTTGGAATGCCTGGAGCCTTTTATAAGACATCTGGTGGCGACCTCCTTTGGTACGTGCTGTGACCCCAGTTGCTGGAAGGAAGCCGATGCTCTGCCGCTCCCTAAGAAACCGCACCTTGGGTTAGATCGTCTAGACAACCTATGCCCTATTTCCCTCTTGCCATACTTCGCAAAGGTGGCTGAAAAAGTACTGAACGTACAGCTGACAGCCCACATCGAGGCACATGATCTTCTTCACACCACCCAATCTGGCTTTCGAGTCAGATACTAAGCATGGGCGGATTTTGCGGATTCGCAATCTGCGAATTTGCGGATTTGCGTATTCACGGATTGCGAAAATACGCGAAATCCACGAATTCTCACGGATTTGCGTATTTTTTGGGGGTGTGTGTGTTCGCACGGGTTTCTGCAAGTTCGCGAGGGTTTTGTACAATTTCGCAAATTGCGAACTTACTTGTCGGGTCGCCAGTTTTGCGAACTTGTTGTTTCTACGTGCCCAGCCTGTTTGCTAAGATTTCTTCATCACTGCCACCCTCTGTCACCACTGGCACTCTCTTTGGTCACCCATGCCACCCTCTGGCTCACCCATGTCACCCTCTGTGTCATCACATCACCCTCTAGTTCACCAGTGTACATTATTGGGGCAAAGCAAAGCACTGCCATCCTCTGTCAACACTGGCATTCTGGTTCACCCATGCCACCCTCTGGCTGGCACACCCATGCCACCCTCAGTGTCATCACAACACCCTCTGATTGACCACTGAGTGAACAAACACCTGCTAAGTGCTTTAAGTTTTGCAAACAACAACACCTGCCCTGCCCCAACTGACATTAATGAAGGCTGGCACCTGCTTGTCTGCTCCCTTTCCTTTTTGTTGCAAATGCAATGTAAATAATTTTTTTTAACAGGATGCAATGGCATACTTGTAACTATTCTGTGACTGTCAGAGCAGGGTCACACAATAGTTGCAAGTAGGCAACCGGATTCTGGAGGGCCCCTTCAGGAAGCACTACAGGTAAATGGTTACAAATGATGAGCTCGAACTTTTGCACCTGCTCGTTCGTTTTGCTTTTGCAAAACTCGTTTTTCGGTAATTTCGCCCTATTCGCGGGGCGCGTCGTAGTGCGAACTGGCCCGTGGAGGCCGCGAACTCGTGCGAGTTACCTCAAGGTTGAGTATGGGCGCCGCCATTTTGTTTGCGTGACGTATTTCCGTTTCCGCCCGCTAAGTGTAATCTCGCGCGACTCGCGCCTTGCGAATACAAGTTCGCACGAGTTCGCGAGAGAAATCGCGTGCGAACTTACTTACGCGCACGTGATCGGGCCGCCATCTTGTTTTTCATTCATTCCTATGTGTCTGGGTATGGTGTTTCTATCCTCTGTATATCTCTGCCATCCTTTGCTTGTTTTAATATTTTGTTGATCTATTTAACTTATTTTCTATCCCTCTATTTTTCTACATCTATATTTTTGTGTTTTAGGCTACTTTTGTTTACTTTTGAACTACTTTTTTAAACTTTTATTTCCTTCTTCCCTACTCTTATTCTTTTTCATTTTTTCTCTTCTTTACTGCTAACACCTGCCCAGAACATGGTCAAGACAGCTGTCAAGCTGCCCAAGACGGGCACCGCAGCCCGTGCCCGGCTCCCGTGTGGTCGCTTGAGGGCGGAAATGGTGGTGCCCCGGGAGATCTTCAGCCCTGAGGAGGTGGGCGCACTTGTTTTTTATGTGCAGCGCCGTCTCCCCAGGACCATCGCGGCAGGCGGCAGGATCGCTGCTGGTTACACCAACAGCCAGGAGCGACGGAAGCGGTGGGGGCAGGTGTGCCGGGCCCTTTTTAAGATCACGGGGGTCCAGCGCACCTATAATCAGGTGACCCACCGCTGGACCGACATCCTGGACCGAGAGCGTGACCTGCTAGACGTGCTGGGAGTGGAGGTCCCCGGGCTTGGTGAGTAGTAGTAGCAATTTTTTCATTACTCACTACTCTGTTTTTTCTCCTGCTCTATGTGGCTGTGTTATATTGCAAATGTTTGCTTTAACTTTTTTACAAAGAGCAATAATGCTGCTGGTGATTACATTGATAGGAGAGGTAAATTACTATTTCAAAATCTTCTGTGCATTTCAGGTGCACTGTTCTCCTTCTCTGTGCCGGTGCCACTGCTTATTTGTTTTCTATTTTGTGTTCATTTAATTGGGCTGAGTAATGTATGAGTGTATTTTACAGAACTGCGTAATGCTAGACACAAAGGGGCAGATTTACAAGCCCCTTGTTCCACGTTTACACTGCCTTACCTGACGCACTGCGACGTAAACGTGGCGCATCCCTGCGAGTCATGTACAACGTGATGCATCTAAGGAGATGCGCCACGTGAAGGCCTGGGCCTGCGCCACAATGGGTGCGTTCCCACGCAGGGGGGGGTGGGGGGTGGGGGGTGCCGGTCAGGCAGATGTGTGCCTCGCAAAAGTGCCTGCGTGAAATCTACAAGATTTAACGCAGGCACTTCCGCGACGCTGCTATGTCAATTCTTTATGCCTGCTTGCTTGGAGCAGGCGTAAGGACTGATGTGGTATGTTGTTGAGTATTATTGGGCAGCCCTGAGCACTGCTATAGTTGCATCGCGCCCGCGACGCGACTCTAGAGATGCGCCCCTATTTCGTCACGAGATGCGTCACGCATCTGCCTACCCTTGCGCCAGGGTTTGACGCATTGTAATAGCGGCGCATCTGCCGTGACGCAAGGTTAGTTTTGCGTTACGCATTTGTTCTGGTGCACATCTGGAGGTGTCCAGCTCAGAACTTGTAAGTATGCCCCTAAGTGTCAGATTAGCAATTACCTGCGCATCCCTGCAAAGTGTGCGGCACGCCAGCACCACCCATGGTGCGCCGTATATACAATGCGGCACACCATGGTCCCAAAACGTCACCGAAGCGTTACGCATCGGTGCCGTAAAGGCGGCTCATTGATGGAGTTGCGTTGCAACGATGGCGCAGCTCCAGCAATGCTGCGTCAAGCCGTTAGTCTGCTTCATGCAGGCGCAGGGTTTCAGTGACGCATCATTGTCCTAAATGACTGATTGAAATTTTATATATTCCCCATAACCACTTTTAGCATGCGTTCCTGCGCAGGAACGCCCTCCCTTGCGATGGAATGCTCCCTAATGGCGCAGGGTTTTAGAATGGGATGCATCTCCCATATGCGTCACGTTGTTAATATACGCCACACCATGGCGCCTCTCTTGTTGTGGCGCTGCGTCACAAAATTGACACAAGAATGGAGCAAAAGAGCTGCAAGGGGCTTGTAAATCTGCCCCTAGAGTAGAGGCTCAGGGGCAGTCCTTCCTTTGTAGTCCTCTTTTTGGATGAAATAGTAGGTTCTTGTTCTTTCTAAATGTTTGATTTGGTTGACAAGGACATCGGCAAGCAGCAATCATCAATGTTTTCTGTTATTTCTTTCATGTTGTACGTCAGGTCCGCCCAGGGGCAAGCGGACCGAAAAATCTGATGCAGCAGTGGCTCCAAAGGAGGAGGATGCAGGCCAGGGCGGCGAGTGCTCCTTTGCTGGCCCCAGTAAGTTTTCATTTAAATATAGAGGACCTATTGTTGTCCAAGCATTCCTAATTTAATTGTTTCGAAATAGTGTTTAGATAGGAGCAAAATCAATAATCCTACTGTTGCAGGGACAATTCTCCACAAACCGAACTATGGACACCAAAGACCAGAGTAATAATATTTCAGAGTTGCGTGTTTGGCACACTGTATAAATAAACCTGGTAGTGTCAGCAGCACAGATTCTTCCTTGCAAAAATTGCAAAACCTTTCGCTCAGTCACTCTAGTCTGGACTCTCTGGAGGACTAAAAACTACAGAGTCAATTCAAGTTTAAAAGCTTTATTAAAAGTTTAAGTAAACACATATATTAAAATAAAGTTAGTTGGAAATGGAAAAGTGCTTGGTGCTGAGTTGATGAGTACTGGATTGGTACACATTTCTTGTGGTCGAGCCGAGCTTTCACCTGGTTTCAAGTTGATGTTCCTCTTGTCCTTAGAAGTCCAGTTTCTGTCTGTTCAGAGAAAAATAGTGTGTGTTAAAATTAAGCAAGCATTCACCAATTGTGACAAAAAAATGAAGCAATACAACAGCTTTCCCTGGACGGAGGGACATTTTTACTTTAGACTAGAGTAGACAGTCAATTAATTTTTCTGTTGTTTTCACATTTTTTCATTCATAGACCAAATACTAGAGGAGTGGTGTAATCTAACATTCTTAAATCTACTTGTAGGTGGAACATCTGGTGGCGGGGCCAGCTCGGATGTGGTGGTCATCATTGACTCGGAGTCCGAGGGTCAATCTGGGGAGGAGGCGGCGCTAGAGGAGTCGGACCAAGAGCAAGAAGTACAGACTGTGAGGAAGGAGACGGTGGCGGTGGCGAGTACAGGTAAGCTGGATCATGGAGGTACTATCTGACTCTTAGATAGGATATGATGTGTATTCAGTGGTGGCCCAGTGACAAATTACAATATGGTAATTACAGCAGGCTGGGACCGACAGACAGATAGAGGCAGAGACAGAGAGAGAGGAAGACAGAAGGAGAGAGAGAGAGGGAGGGAGCCAGAGGGAGGGTGAGGGAGGGAGACAGAGAGAGAGAGACAGCGAGGTAGAGGGAGACAAAGGGAGACAGAAAGAGGGAGACAGAGAGAGAGAGAGAAAGAGAGAGAGGGAGGGAAACAGACATATCGCCTGGGCCTGGTGCAGATGATACGGTTGCTGGTGTGGTTAACGGCTCAGAGGAAAAATCACTCACTTCTGCCAGATCTCTTTCATATGAAAGAGCACCAAACAAAGGATCCAAGTGAGTTGTGGGAAGGGAAATGGTGATTCAAGCGCCCCTCCCTGTGGACGCCCATGATACTGGCCTGAATAGTTTTGTACTGCCCTGGCTAGTTGCTAGTTGTACTGTGACACAACTTCCTGCTGAATCATTTTGTGTTAATCATATTCTTAAAGAGCATTGGTTACAGATTATGTCTTTCTTTCTTCATATAGTTGGCAATACTAAAACCTCCAAACCAACGAGGAGTATGCTGGCTGTACTGGCCCGGCAACGGAGGCTGGAAGCAACTGTTGCCGAATATCGGCGACTGGTGGAACTCGAGGGGGATGACACGCACTCCAGTGCATCAAACTTAACATCATCGACATCCTCCTCTGTTACCCCACGTTCTGCCGGTAAGCACAGTGCTCCAGCGAACCGGAGCCGTGCCGGAAGACGCCACCGCCGAGCAGCAAAAGCTGCACCTCGCAGCACTGTTAAAGGTCGCTTGCGCCGTGCACTCCGCAGAGTGTCCGATCTAGAGGCGGAGGTCCAGAAATGGCACAAATATCAGAATGTGGTGGAGGGCCTCCGCCTAGATCAAGCCATCCTCCAAGAAAAGTATGATGCCCTGGCCCAAAAGCATGATGCCCTGGAGGCCAAACTTAACAGCTTGCATCCCTAGAGTGTCCCTTGCCCCTTTGTTTGAGACTTTTGGGGGGTGGGAATTGGGAGTTGGGTTTTTTGGGGACTTTTGAGGACTATTTATTTGTTGGGGTTAGGGAGGGTCTTGCGGGAGATTATTTTGTTAGGGATATAAATATACTTTTTCAAACTTTATCTGAGCATACCTGTTTTTTTACTACTTTTGAGCTGGGTGGGTGGTGGTTTTGCAGTAATTTCATTTAACTGATCACTGTCATCGTGTTGGTTCACGTGCAATAGGCCAAATGTTTTCCTAAGTAAATGCCTGTCACAGAGTTTGATAATTCTTGAGCCCTAGGACTTTGCTGCTAGTACCACTGTCACTCTCTCGCCTCTCCGAATACTCCATTATACTACCTCCCATCCAAACGCTTATCTTACCTGTAATTTGTGTTTGAGGGCTGGCTCCACCTGGAATTCACAGAGTCCTAAAGCGTTCTGCAGCAGGGCCACAACTGGAGTTTCCCGGCGTGGATTTTCTGCAAAACAAAAGCAATCAACATTAGAAATGTGGCAGCGGTGCTCACACACCACAAAAACCTAGAAGCCCCACAGACAGCACCCCTAAGACAGGCAAGCGAGCAATGATAACGCCTAAACGTTCACGTGCAATAGGCCAAATGTTTTCCAAAGTAAATGCCTGTCACAGAGTTTGTTAATTCAAGAGCCCTAGGACTTTACTACCAGTACCACTGTCACTCTCTCGCCTCTCCGAACACTCCATTATACTACCTCCCATCCAAACGCTTATCTTACCTGTAATTTGTGTTTGAGGGCTGGCTCCACCTGTAATTCACAGTGTCCTAAGGCGTTAGGGGACTCGTCAACGTAAGTTTCTTCATTGTGCAGAATCCAGGCATCAGCATTATGGGTAATGGATAGGGTGAGTCTGGAGGAGGAGGACTCAGGATAGATGACCAGGACTGAGTTCTTGTCAACTAACTGTTGTGAACCTGAGGAATGCTGCGGCATCAAAATCAAGACAGTTCTGTTGATGGGCTTGTTGTTTTATTGGTTGATTACAGTTTTGTTGGGAATGTGATGAAGCACTTGCTAAAGAAAGACAGACACACAGGAATAAAAGTGAATAAGGAGGACTATTTACAATTAATGAATGATTGAGTCATTTTCAGAACTCGCTGTCAGGGAAGCAGAACTCGTCCTCATACTCTGCTAAATCATCAGTCGGGGTTACTTCTGGTAACTGAGGAGAACTTTCCTCAGGTAGGGCGGTGTCCTCTTCTTCCTGCGTGCATTCTCGTACTCTGTAATCTGGTGGTATGAAGTGCTGGTTCATCTTTATCAAGGTGAGCCGCTCCACATTTGCGGGCAAGAGGCGGGACCTTTTGCAAGTCACAATGCCACCAGCAGAACTAAAAACACGTTCTGAGGACACGCTTGCGAGTGGGCAAGACAAGTAATTGATAGCCAGGTTGGTGAGCTCTCGCCATATTTTTCTTTTCCCATGCCAATACGCCAATGGGTCCTCAGTAATATTGACCTCTGTTGAGTCATCCAGATAGGCCTGCACCATTGAAAGAATGTCCTCCCGGATTCCTGTACTTTGCACTTCTGTGTCCTTTCTAGGACCAGGAAACCCTAGCTGAGTTAGCCAACTCGCTTCAGACATATCGCATGCGCCTGGTGTAGATGATACGGTTGCTGGTGTGGTTAACGGCTCAGAGGGAAAGTCACTCACTTCTGCCACAGGCACAGATGCAGACGGGCTTTTTTGGGACGCCTGATGGCCTGCTGATTCACTAGTAGTACTGTCTTCTCCTACAGTTTCCTTCCGCTCTCTTTCAAAACGAATGGCTGACTGAGCTAGCCAACCTTTGTACTCTGTAACATCCGATGTTTCAAAAGGAATTATTACTTTGCCAAACAATGGCTTTTTGTAACGTGGATCCAGAATAGTAGCACAAATGTAGTGCTGTTGTTTCTTGATATTTACAAGCCGTTCATTGCTAACTAGGCGTTGTAATAATCTCTGCGCCAACTCATGTGCTTCGTTCTTTCCAACGTCCTCTAATTGTGAAGACACCACCTTGACTTGGTGCTCGAGCTTCAGCAACAGTGGGATAGCTTTGCTCAAAGAACAGTCCTCCCTGCTGACGTCACGCGTGAAGACCTCAAAAGGCCGAAGCATGTCTGTCAGGCTTTTAACTAGCTGCCTTTGCTCCACCGCTAGCATCATTTCTGTCGTATCACCACCCAGGTTGTAGAAATACTCATTGACTACTGGAAACAGCTCATGCAGACGCTCAAGCATGTAGAAGGTTGAGTTCCAACGTGTTGCCACCTCCTGGATAAGTGCTTTCACTGGCATTCTACGTTCATTTTGCTTGCGCCTCAGCTCCTTCCGGGCCTTAAAAGAATGGTTGAAATGTGTGCATATTCTTCTGCAGATGGTCAGTGTTTTGTCGACTGCAAGTTCTTTTTTCAAAAAATTTTGCACAACAAGGTTGATACAGTGCGCCAAACACGGCACTCTGAAATAGAAACCGTCCGCCATGGCCCTAACTACATTGCTGCCATTATCTGTAGAAACATAACCAACCTTGCAATGTCTTGGGCGCAGCCATTGCAAGACCTTTTTGTTAAAGTCAGCCAAAATGTTGACTGCAGTATGACTTTTCTCCATGCCAAACATGGCTAATGTTGCATGTTTACGAGCACCCTTAAAAATCTCGATCAAGTCACCACCTGCATTTATCTGTTTTATAACCCCTGAAAAAGAGACCCAGTGTGCAGTGATGCACATGTAATCAAGGGCTTGGCAACTGGTCCACATGTCTGTTGTCAGGTGTATAGTGTGAACAGCACTCTTCTGCAAAGCTGCCCCCACCAACTCAAGCACCTCTTTGTGTAGTGCTGGAACAGCAACCCTGGCAAAATAGTACCGGCTAGGAACCTTCCATTTAGGGGCCAATGTTGCCACGAGTTCAAGGAAACCCACACCTTCGACAAACGAAAAAGGGAGAAGGTCCACCGCTAGCATTTTTGCCAGTTTAGTGTTATAGAGGCGTACAGTTGGGTGGTTGCGTTGAAATTGCGCATCTGAGGAGAACATGGCTGAAATGGTGCGCTGGACAAATTTACGGGATGATGCTGATGCCTTCTTCGACCCACTTCTGATCAGTGTTGACATTTTCCGCATTGGTGTGTCTCCCAGACTCTCAGTGTGCCTGCTATGTGTTACGGAGGGTGTGGTGCTGCCAGGGGTACTGGGTGCAACCGGACACATGTCTGACGCTTCTTCTACCTCCCCATCATCTTCAGATGAAACACCTACTATGGGTATATTTTGGCCACTTGCCCTTTGGGATCGCTTTCCCTTGACGTTTGCTAGGTGCGGAAACCATTCGACAGCGTGCTTTCTTTCAAGATGACCTATCTGGCCTCCGGTTCCATAGTTGGTACCAGTCTTACCACGGCTAACGCTAGTCTTACAAATGCAACAAACGGCTATGTTATCATATTTTTCATGGACACTAAAAAAGTTCCAAACTGGGGACTGGAAACTTCTGGTTTTGCCGCACGAGGTGATACTGCTGCCAATGCCAGATGAAGCAGTGGTGGATGAGCCTTGCAGACATCTACTGGGTTGTGCAATTATTGCAGCAACCTTACTTGAGGGAGTCGAGCTGCATGGAGTCCCCCTCTGGGGAGAAAATATGGGAGCTGTAGGTTTTGTTGAACTTGTGGTACTACTTGACTGCGTTGGTGGTGCTACCAGTGGCACGTCGCCAGGGTCACGCTCAGCATGACGTCGGGATAGGGTGTAAATGTCTGTCTGCTGCATGGCCGGTGTGGCTGGACTGACATGTGTGATGAATAGATCATTGCTGTCATCCTCTTCAACAACATCAGAATGCACCACTTCATCAAGTCGGACGTTCGGATCCATAAGTATGAGCTTTCCGGGGCCCTTCCTTTTAACATGTGATACCTTTCGCAGCTCATGGTGTGCCTCCCTCTCAGACGTCAGAGATGGTTGCCAATATAGATCCAGATCATCATCTGATGGAGCGGGGCTTGAAGAGGAACTTCTACACACCCTCCTTGATCTTTTCCTTGCTGGGGAGCTGGGAGAAAATGAATCATCAGGAGGAGTGGCTTCGTCTTCCTGACATGATACCCCGGCTCCAAAGTCAATTTCCTCCTGTGCCCCTACTTCTGGAAGAACAACCATTGTGGGCACTTGCACCGCTCCATGCGCCGCTACATGGGCATCTTCTCTGACCTCTACTTGCAAGTCTCCATGGACCTCTCCTTCTCGGCCTTCTCCTTCTCGGCCTTCTCCTTCTCGGCCTTCTCCTTCTCGGCCTTCTCCTTCTCGGCCTTCTCCTTCTCGGCCTTCTCCTTCTCGGCCTTCTCCTTCTCGGCCAGCTCCTTCTCGGCCTTCTCCTTCTCGGCCTTCTCCTTCTCGGCCTTCTCCTTCTCGGACAGCTCCTTCTCGGACAGCTCCTTCTCGGACAGCTCCTTCTCGGACAGCTCCTTCTTGGACAGCTCCTTGCGCATGTACTTCTGCTTGTACTAGTAGCCCATGCAGTTGTTGTTGCGGCTTTGGTTGTTGAATAGTACTTGTGAGATGAGTTACAACCTGTGTTGATGGTGTGCTGCTACTTTCTTGCGAGGAACCAACATCACTGGTCGTTGGTGATTCAACAACTAAACAGGCTACCTGTGCAGCACTCATGGTGGGCCTTTGTTTTTTTTGTTGTTGTTGCCCAAAAAATGTATTGGTTGAGCCACCAGTCTCCTTGGTAAGTGGTGCCACTTGCTTCTTCTTCTCCTTAGTAGAGACATCTTTATTGCAAGAGGACCTACGGGCACCTCTTTTTGGAGCCATCTTCTTCAGATGTCGGAACAACAGGCCGCAGCAGCACTTCTTCCTGGCACTGATGCTCAACGATGATGCGGAGTTTTGTGCACCTAAACGCAAACGAAGACAGAGGAACATCAGTAAATATAAATGTTGCATATGTAGCGCTTGAATAAACAGTTTGCAAGTAGGCATTTATGAATACACACGTGCACACTGCACACCACCACACAATATGGAAATTTCAAAATTCGGATTTGCAAAATTTTTAGGAAACAGGAATTTAACATTGATCCAAGAGAGCAAACACACAGAGGGTTGTACTTTCATGTACCCCTGACTCCGCCTGGGCACAATGGGTGAAAGCAAGGCACAATGGGTGCAGGCCTATGTCTCAAAGCTCACTGCCTGCATTCAAAATGGCCGCTTGACCCCCCCATCCACATGGCCAGGACCATGCCTCAAAATGGCCACCACCAACATAGCCAGCACCCAACCCCTACTCCAAAAAGTCAAAAAACACAACACAAATCAAATCACCACAATCCAATGCCATCCATCCATTTTCAGAAGGCTTATGCTGCCTGCTGGTGGTTTTCCGGTGCAAAATTGCAATTTTTACAATTTCGCGAGTGCGAGATTGTTGCTTCACGGTGCGAACGTGGCAAAAACCCGCAAAACCCGCGAACAGACCGATTCTGGGCCCCCCTGGGCATAATGGATGACATCAGAGCACAGTGGGTGCAGGCCTATGGCACAAAGCACACAAACTGGCTTACAAATGGCCCCTAGACCCCCACCCACACGGGACCAGACAATAAAATGGCCCCCACCCACATAGCAAGCCCCCAACACCACCCCAAAAAGTCCTAAAACACTCAAAAATCAGCACAATCCAATGCCATCCATGCCCTGGCCAGAATCATGTTAAAAAAAAAATCAACAAAACAGTTGTATCATGCATGCACCCATAAATAAGCCTGGTGGTTTTCTATTCATGTGCAGCAGAATTGTAATTTTTACAATTTCGCGAGTGCGAGATTGTTGCTGCGCGGGACACGAGCAGTGCGAACACAAGCAAAAACATCCTCAGCTCGCGAACTTGCAGATTTTCCCCCCAAAAAGTCGAAAAAAAAGCAACACACACAAAAATCACCACAAACAAACAACATCAACTTACTTCTTTGTGAAATCAAATTTCGAATCCAAAAGTAATCCAAAAGGCCTCAAATCCAAATATCCAGCAGCAACCACAAAAAGTAATCCTTCCCAGTCAAGATCGAAATCAAAGTGGCCAGGAAATGGAGGAGCTTACTGGACAGGAACAGGAAGTTGGAGACTGGGGCACTTCCTTCACCCCACCCCTATGGGAGGAGCTTGCTGGACAGGAACAGGAAGTTGGAGACTGGGCCACTTCCTTTACTAATTTTTGTACTTTCGCTAGTGCGAGATTGTTCCTGCCCGCGCCGCGGACCGCGAGCAGCGCGAGCAGTGCGAACACAAACAAAAAATCCGCTTCGCGCGGATTTTGCGTATTCTCGCCGCATCCGCGAGAGTTCGCGGATTGCGGATTCTCCGAAAATACGAAAAATCCGCGAGCGTAACGGATTTTACGCCCATGCTTATCAGATACTCGACCGAATGAGCTTTGCTCTTTGCCACCGAATCCATCAGGCAATTTGTGGATACAGGTCAAACGGCAGCCTTGATCCTGTTGGATTTAAGTGCCGCCTTTGACACTGTAGCCCACCACACTCTGGTGCAATGTCAGAGGAAGGGTGGGGTGTCTGGTAGTGCCTTGGACTGGCTAAAATCTTTCCTGTCGGGTCGGTGCTTCCAGGTGAGACAGGGCGCACACTATTCCAAGGTCATCAAGCTGAACCAGGGAGTGCCGCAGGGCTCGACCCTGAGCCCAACCCTGTTCAATATCTATGTAGCTCCCGTGGCGCTGATTGCAGAGGGGTTTGGGATCAGGGTCGTATCCTATGCTGATGACACGCAGTTGGTGGTCTCCTTGACCCAGGCGCCGGAGTCGGCTGCCTCCAGCTTCAGGGCATGCATGCAAGAATTGGCTGCATGGATGGCTAAGAACTGCTTGAAGCTGAATGGCGACAAGACGGAGGTGCTGATAGTGGGTTGGACCCCCGACTGTGTGGTCATCGGCATGGTGGCCCGAGGACTTGGGGGTGACACCTACGCCCTGTGTGCAGGCTAAAAACCTGGGAGTTTGGTTGGATCCCAGCCTTTCGTTTGACTACCAAACTAGGCGGGTGGCAGGTACCTGCTTCGGGATTCTGAAGGTCCTTCGTAAAACCTTGGACCTTCTACCCATGGCGGCTAGGAAGACTCTGGTCCCCGCGCTGGTGACGTAGTGCCTAGATTATGCTAACATTCTTTATCTAGGCGCACCGACCAAATGCCTGCTTCGTCTACAGGGAGTGCAGAATGCAGCAGCCCGCCTTATTTTGAGGTGCCCAAGAAGGTCATCGGCCAGGGCAGCTCGGGTGGCGCTCCACTGGCTCCCGATTAAAGAATGAGTCACTTTCAAGGCACTCTGCATCTGCCTCCGGATCTTACAGGGAATGTCCCCTTTGTATCTATCTGAACTCCTGTCTCCGTATGTTCCCACACGTCAGCTGAGGTCAGGTGGGGTAGGCTTGGTGTGCGTTCTTGCTATTAAAAAGGCCAGAATGGGTGGTCGATCTTTCTGACTACTGGCGGCTAAACAATGGAATGCCCTCCCGACGGAGCTCCGGATGGAGACCCAGGAGAGATGTTTCAGGAAAAAGTTAAAAACGTTTCTCTTTCCCCAAGTTTAGGTGGGTGAGGGCTCTGGACTTCTGATTGCCGACTAACTTGACCGCAGCGCGGGGACACACTTGCATTAGTGTAACCATTGCGCTTTACAAATGGACATATTATTATTATTATATACTTATTATTAGGTCGATCATTTGAAACCTCTTGTATATACTTATTATTTACAAGTATGTGTGGTCTCTGGAGATCTAGGACTTGTCTTCTTCCGTTTAAGGACTTTTTTTCTGTTCAACTGCCTCTATTTAACCGTCTTGATAGAAAATGACCAGCAGAGTTCAGTAAAATACCAGAATCGCTTGATGCTGAGATACTTTCTTTTTTTCTTTTTCTGGCAACTGCCTCTATTTAACTTTCTTGATAGAAAGGACCAGCAGAGGTCAGTAAAATACCAGAATCACTTTAGCATTCTCTAGATTCCAAATCCATAGACATTGTTTGAGCACCTGTGGACAATTTTATTTTCAAATCTTGTATTTTCAGTGATATGACCACAGAAGGCCTTGATTTTATATTAAAAACAAAGCTTTGGACTATACCATTTCTCCCCGTGTTCTCTTCCTGGGTGTGCTTACTTTCCCTCTATGTTAAAGAACAGTAGATGGTTCAGCACCCAGGCTAATGTGCTGCATAGCTAAATACATATAAGGTCCCAAATGCAAGACCAATTGCATTACAAATGCCTGTTTTACCCAGCCTTACATCTTTCGGAGGATGGTACATCGAATTCCATTACAGCGCTTAGAATGCCAGAAGTGCAGTATGAGGAGTAATTATAAACAAGTAATTATTATTAGTTGAGCTGGCAGTGGAACAGTTACTAGACAAAACAGTATTCATACTTTATAAAGTTAATTACTACTGAATGTAATGTAGTCAGGTTGTTTGTAAGCGTGTTAAAATTCAACCTCTCATTTAAAAACATCTTATTTCGGTTGTTCCAATGTTGACAATGGGGCACCGAAGGTCTTCTTCAATAAGCAAGTTCCTGCTTTACCACATGGCTGCCAAGAATCTAGCCAAACTGTAAAAAATATGGCGACCAGCTCCGAAGGTCCGAAAAACACTTCTCAGGGGCGTGTTAAAATGGACCGCTGAAGGTTCGCATCGCCTCAGCACGTCCTGCGTTTAGAAACAGAGGCTGAGCGGCCATTTTTCTGTGACACACAGCGCGAGCAACTATTTCCCAGTGGAAATTTCCATGGTGTGTCTTGTTGAAAGAAAGCCTCTTTACTTACTACTTTATCACCTGCTGCACGAAATGTGTCATCTGTGACAACCTGGGCCTCACTGGTAGAAGGTTAATGGGAACTACACAAATAAACCGTGCACATGTGATGCTGAAGTAACAGAGCACCTGGTGAGTGGCTAGTTCTCCAGCTGTCTGGAATCACTTTTTTTATGGAGTTATGTAAAATACTACACGCCAGTTTACCTTCGTAGGACACTGCACAAGGGGGCATAGGACACTGAATCCAATTCGTAAAACAATCTTAATTCTGCGCCCTTAGTTTGCCACCTTGCCTGGGTTCAAATTTACGCATTTTTAGAATTGACAAAGGTTTTCCACAGTATGTCTGGAAACATGTGCAGACTGGTTTTTACTGGAATGCTACTAGACAATCTTGGTGAATTTACAATTATATGCATTCGAAGGTGGCTACATATGCGTAATTGTGCATGGTGCAATAATAGTACGTGAAAAAATGCGTTCATATTAGTGCAAATGCGCCTTTATTGTTATTTTTCTATACAGCACAAGTCATTTTCACCAAGGAGAGCCCCTTCTACATAGGGCCAAGGAAATTATGCGGCAGTGAAGAACCAACATATGAGGCAGGCTTTACTAAATTATGAAGCAAGAAAAAAATCAAATTATGAACATTATGTGGCACAGTCTGCCACAGTGTTAAACCACTATTTTGCCATTTTAGCCCAGACGGACACAAAAGGGACCTCAACACTATAGGTTTCGGACAAAAGGATACACATTTATCAGATTCTATTGAAAATGTTATTCACCAACAAATAATTATTTTGTCTTGCATGAAAGCTCACGAACAAAATGAATTGAAACTGCAAGAGTCAAATAGTTTGTGTCAAACAGACAATACTTCTCCATGTGCACACTTCAGGTAGTAAAAGAAGTGTCTCTGTTTTTTCTGTGTATCCCTGTTATGTTTTAGAAAGGTATTTAGGTTTAGGGTTTACCCTGTTCACACACAATTGGACTCTGGAAACATCTGTTCTTATTCTGAAATAGCCTTGCATAACATTAGTTACATCACGTATACAGATTGAAAATGTCTCACTGGGAGGCACTGTACGATTCAAGACATTAGAGTTAAAAAGAGAAGTAAAATGATTTGAATATTTCTACACTGTCGTTTGGAGAAGAGCGTCAGTGGTGCGATATGAATTTGCAAATGAAGTTTCATGATGAAGTAGTCATGCTATGATGTTTCAACCAGTAGCCCAAATCCTACTATACACTCCCTACAAAAATAGGGGCATTTCTCCCTTGGAAACTTATTTACTCCTACTTTTCACAGGATAGAGTGGGAGTGGATCATGCACAAATTTCCATTGCATCCCTTTCCTGGATCACATATTTCCTGCCCCGTCAGAGGATGTACTCATGTGTCAAATTGTTCCATAGTGTGGTAAATCCAATTATGGTTGCAAATTCATGTTTTATAAACTTCAGAAATGAATTGCCGCATATATGTCGAGCCATTTACATTTATAAGTTCAGTGTAGATGTGAAAATTGTTTTGTAAGTAGAGTCCTTTAATGCAAGGATCCCCGTATAACCATGTCTGCCTCTGCACTGCTGTCTCCTTAAGGTCGCTTGTTGGATCAGCTGTGACTTGGTTTATCATCACTGTCTGGAAGGTGTGTGGCGGGATGCTACGCTAAAGTTCAAACAATGTTGAAGTCATTGGTCTGGTCAAAATATGAAGGGTCATGCCAGAGCCAACGTTGAAATCTAAACTAAGAACCAATGGTGTCCAATGTTCATAGCCAAAGCTGACCTGAATCAGATTGGAGAGTCTAAAGACAATACAGGGCTGTTTTACAGGAGAGGATGGAAGACTGGAGATGAAGCTGAGATTTACTACATGCTCCATTTTTTGATAACTTCTAAAAATCTGGTAAAGTGTCTTAATTTACGGCACACTGTGGCACTACCACATTTAACATGATTATTTTGCAATGACTATGCTTGTTTACTTTCATTCCACCGCTCCTTCTGCCACAGTTAAGAAGCCTCGTGCTAAGAGTTCTTACAGGTTGGAAGTTCACATTCCGAAGCAATGTTGTCCAACCTGGTCTAAGAGGTCTAACGTGATGCCATATTTTCAGGATAATTCCAGGTGACACATTTTCATAAATTAATGTAAATGGGAACATTTTACATGTTCAGTGGTACCCTGCAAAATTAGTGTCCCTCTGGTCCTTACAGCACAGATTGGACATCCCAGGTCCACTGCAATAGAACAGATATATGTAGATGGAACAGTGTGTGAAATTTACTTTATATTTTTATTTATTAACTTAATTTAAATTACACCAACATGAGGGTTAACAGCAATTTCATAGCACTCTGGGGGAGGCTTGCGACCATCTCTTTTCGCCTTGACTTTCTAATTTATAAAATTTGGGAATTGGTACACTTAACCGGTGTGCAGGTTGTTGTTCGTGAAATCAATAGTTTTCAATCACATCTTTGATAATTGTTCAATAAGCAATAGATACTTTAGTAGAGTAATAAATAAGTGGATTTCTTTTTTAATTGGACAAATTTATAGAATTTTGAGGGGGCTTCCAAATTTGTTACCAGATCTTGCTGAAAAGCAACAATTAATTTATCTGTGTATATTGATACTGGCAAATTGGTCACCAAGAAGCACCTTAAGCTTTTTTGATTTTTAGAGAATTTGTTGCACATTCATACGTTAGCGCCTTACCACGACTGGCTCACTGCTACAAACACATCTTTTATTAGCGAGATATAATACAAAACAGCTTGGTCTGTCCTATTGTATTGTAGTTCGGTTACACTCTTTCCAAACATTTGTCTTCCTCTACTTTTCTTTCACGGCAGATCACTGACTTCCGATAGAAATATCTAAGGGCGTTTATAGGCCAAATCTCCCTCATATTATAAGATACTCTGTGATTGCCCAACATTCTTCCTTCTACTGACATTACCAACTGCGAACCATTAACAGTATTACCTAAATCTTTTAATAAATGTACAGATTTTCCCAAAAGCCTTGATATGTGTTAATTTTATTTATTTAAAAATAAATTCTGTAGCACCGTTGCACTAGATGGTATTAGAGTCAGTGGCGGCTCCTGCAATGGTGGAGGAGCGTCGCCCCACTGCCTGGCTCGAGCCATCGAATGTAAAATGAAACAATGGTCTTGCATCGTTTTAATTTACATTTGCCGGCTCTTAGCCACCGCCCTTGGGAGGAGCGGGCCCAAGGCATGAGGGGGGGAGGAGGAGCGCTAGTGCATTCCACTCCCTAAGTGCTCATGTGTGTTTGGCCAGCCGTCTCAGACTGACAAAAACACATATGCGCACTTCGGTTTTCTCCAGCCCAGCTGTATTGAGCAGCCAGGCTTGAGAAACTCCATGGAGTCCCTGGTCTGAGCAGGGCGTCTTTCCTGCCTGCTAAGGACTATCCCCACTCTGCTGTGCAGCACAGGGATTGGACAGGGAGTCTGTCCATGGGGCTGCTGGGACCAGCAGGCAAGAAGAGGAGAGGTGGCGTGAAGAAACGCGCTGCTGGAGCAGCCGGCGACCAAAGGTAAGTAAAAAAAAAATGTATATTGTATTCCCCCCACCCCACGCGACACCAGCTGCGTGATCCCACCCGCCCACCACCCTTCATTAATAGCAGCCCCTCTGATTAGAGTGCTTTAGGCATAATAACAGATACATAAGCACGCAAGTAATTAAGAAGCTGCAGCCATTGGGGACACAGAGGAACAGCCGATCACAAGGTAAAGGAGGGTGGGGACTAGGAAAGACCAGGAAGGATAGAAACACGTTGAAGGGATGACAAGAAGAGCAAGGAAAAATACCAACAAAAAATAGATACACAGTAGTCGGAGAAGCAAGTCTAAAGGACTCCAAGGCTTCAGAGCAGGGAAGTAAACAGGTCCAAGTTGCAAAGATTACGTCGGGACCTTATTTGCCTAGCGCAGTCTTGAAGAGGTGAGTCTAAGGGGTTTTCGAAAAGACAGAATGTTTGGAGCTAAAAGTAGATGGATAGGGAGAGAGTTCCAAGTGGATGAAGCAGAACCAGAAAATGGTTGCTTGAGAGATTGAAACCCAAAGTTTCATGGAAGTGATGATGTACGATTTGCGAGGAAGAAAAAAAATGCTTATTTGATATGTCATGTCCATCAGAACCTCAGTTTCGGAAAAATCTGAAGACATGGCTTTTCTAGGAAGGTTCCTTTCTTTATCTGCTACCGGTGAGATGCTTCTGACCTCTTAGCGCGTGGACACTCCTCACAGGAGTTGATGTGCACTTTATGAGATTCAAATTCATATATTCACTCTGCTCAGTCACATACAAGAAATGCATCCAATAACAATCTGCTTTGCATTTGATTTCACAAGTGATGGCTGACCAGCATACGATAGTCTAAAACCACAATACCAAAGTCAGAAAAATGTGTTTGGGTCACACCAGTAGGTGAGGGGGGGAAGCACTGACACAGACAACCAAATTGTGTGAAAAAGGCCGCTTTATTGGAATCAGGTGCACCTACAACAATGTCCCACCTGGCCTGTGCCGAACAAAACTACTGCTCACTAAATAACAACTGCCTGACAGGCCCCCACCCCCACCCCTAAAGTTAACCCCAACATTGCAACTGAAAATACCACACATCCGCTCAGCAACCTACCCCTCTACTGAATGCCACAGTGACCTCCATGACCTCACCCCCGCCTACCATACAGTCCCAGGCCTCCAGCAAAACCACCCTATCTCCTTAGGAAAGCGCCACTCGAAAGTCGCTTACGACTTTCGACCCCCCCCTAGGACTCCTACCTCCTGGGATACCTAAGCACCCCCAACGCCCCATCCAAAGCCTCCTTCATCTGGACTATGTACAACTCCATGCCATACCTGGACAGGTGAACCCCATCCTCCCGGAAAAAATAGACCGCGCCGTAGCGCAACTCCGGGTGCTCCATCCTCCCCACCCCCTCCCTGGCACAGAACTCACGCATCTCCCGATTAATTTTCCTCCATGCCCTGTCTATGGCTCCTGGGCGCTCCGCCCCCTCCACACCCGCCTGGGAATAAATTCAGACCAGATGATATGACAGCCCGCCCATTGCTTCTTAATTTCCCTCAGGTCCCTCTTCATCTGCTTGAGCAGCGCCAGCCCCTTGCACTGCACCAAATCGTTCTCGCCCAGATGAATCACCACCACATCCGGTCACAACCCCCCTCTCACCACCGTGTTCAACAAGGGCAATAACTCATGCCAACGCCTACCCCCTTTCCCCCTCCAGTGACAACGGTACAGCCCTGCATCCAATCCCAAATTGAGTGTCCGATGCCTGTCCCACTCCGCCTGTTCAGCCCTCTTGACGAATGAGTGTCCCACAATATATACATTCAAAACAGCCACTTCCGGCCCCGCCACAGCACCTGTAAAGACACACATATCAAAATCGGGAATCACTGTTACAACACCCCCTCCGCCTCCCTCAACCGCACATACGTCCTGTAACAAACCGACTTCCACCGTCCCAGCCTCTGTATCTCCTCCTTACCCCAACCCCTCCGTGCCGCCTCCGTGGCCGCCCCGATCCGAAAGGAATGCGTTCCGAAAGCCAGCGGGTCCTCACCCATGTACCGCAGGGCGCGCCGCAGAACCCCCAAAGCCTGAGACGCTGTCACTCCTTCACCCCCACCCCGACCAAACCCCCCCCCCTTCTCGCCACTGCCTGCCATCAACCTCCTTCCCCACGCCGCCGGGCACACCCCCTCCGGCCGCCCGGTCCCAGTACCACCCATGGTCCCGACCCCCCGCTGGTCCGTCTTTGAGCGCCGCAAACGCACCGCCACCTCCTGAGCACTCACCTCCACATCCCCCCACAACACCCCCGCCTCCCCTTTGTGCCCAGCAACTCCGACATTCGAAACGCTCCAAAGAAAAGCCAGGACATCAAGGTAGAAAAACGCACCGCCTCGCCCTCATCCCTGCACACCACCGGGAGCGTGCCAATTACTCCTTCCAGCAAATCCACCGTGATGGGACGGCGCAGCCGCACATTCGCACCCCTCTCTCTTGCCCACCCCTCCAGCAGCCGGGTCCCCAACTCCCCCGCCGACGGGGGGTAGCCCCACCACAACTTTCCCATGAACGCCACCGCCGACAACTTGCCCGCAATCGACACCCGCAACAGCCCTCTATCCATGAGCGCCAGCATGAACCTTACCACCTGTTCCTCGCGCCGCCACCGGTCCCCTTGCCTCACCGCACCTGACTGCAGGAATTCCTCCCACGCTAGCTTGTATGCCTTCCACGTGGACACTGCTACCGACGCCTTCACCAACTGAAAGGCCCGGCCTCGCCCACCGACCACAGGTCCTCCGGCACCAGCGTCCTGACTTCCTCCGCCGCCGTGGCTAGCCCATGGAACCTCTCCCACTGTGAACGAGACAAGTCATCGGCAATGTCCACTCCTGGAACGTGGCGCGCCTGAAACAGTATGTCATTCTCCAAGCAACGCAAGACAAACACCCTCATCAACTTCAGAACCTGCGGGTCCCGAGCCGACTGCCTGTTCACCACCTGCACGACGGCCATGTTGTCCACTCGAAACAGCATGCGCTTGTGCGCCAACTCCCCCGACCACACCGTGACTGCCACCACCAAAGGGAACAACTCCAAGAACACAATGCTCCTCCCGCCCGCCTGCCAGTGCTCCGGCCATTGCTCTGCACACCATTTCCCCTCCCAATACAGACCGAATCCGCCGCCGCCCGCCGCATCCAAGTACATGGTTACATCCCACTCCCAGTCCTCCGCCGGCGCCGTGGGCACACCATTGAACCGTTCCAGGAACGCCCGCCACATGCGCAGATCCTCCTTCATTCCCGCCGAGAGGCGCACATGGTGATGAGGCAAAGTCAAACCAGATAACGCCAATCCCAAACGCCGGCAAAACGTTCGGCCCGCCCGCACCACGCGGCAAGCAAAATTCAAATGCCCCAACAACACCTGCACCTCTCGCACCGTCACCTTCCTCTTTGACAACAGTCCATCCACCAGAACCAGCATCGCTGACCTCTTGTCTTTCGGTAGGCGCGCTTCCATGGCGACCGAGTCGAGCTCGATACCGAGAAAGGACAACACCGTACTGGGACCGCACATCTTCTCTGGCGCCAGGGGAACCCCAAAGTCCCCCATCAACCCGGCCAAACCATCCAGCTGCCACTGACAGTCCTCCGCACCGGGCCGCCCCACCAGGAAAAAGTCATCCAGATAGTGCGTCACTGACTCTGAGCCGGTGCACCTGGAAAAAACCCACTGTAGGAATGAGCTGAAACGCTCAAATAGCGCGCATGAAATGGAACACCCCATCGGCAGCGCCTTGTCCACAAAGATGAGACCTTGGAACTGGATCCCCAGCAACTGGTGATCCGCCGGGTGCACCGGAAGCAGTCGGAACGCCGACTTGACATCGCATTTCGCCATCAGCGCGCCCTTTCCCGCCGCCGCGACGGGCCTCCGCGCCACGTCCACCGACAAGTAAGTCACCGACGCCAAATCCACCGAAATGTAGGCATTGACCGACTCCCCTTCCGGCCAAGACAAGTGCTGTATCAGTCGGAACTGCCCTTCCTCCTTCTTGGGCACCACCCCGATGGGGGAGATGATCAAGCCCGGCAACGGCGGCGCCGTGAAGGGGCCCGCCATCCGGCCCTCCCTGACCTCTTTGAACAGTTTCTCTCTCACAATGCCCTTGTGCGCGTTCAGTGATTTCAGATTGTCCGCCCAGCGAGCAATCCGAGGGCCCTCGTACCCCAGCCTAAACCCCTCCCGAAAACCACAACGCAGCACCGCAGCATCCTCCACCCGCGGATACGCCGCCAGCCAGGGCTCCATCCGCTCGATCCTAACCGGCGTACGAGCCTTTTCCCAGAGCCCCAGCTCCCCCCCTGCACGGGCTGCTGCCCTGGCGGGCCCCGAGCCCCCATCAACGCAGCACTGGATGCCGTCGTCCGCACGACGAGCACTCGTGCCGGAATCGGCAGGTCGCCCGCCCGCAGGCTCCTCTATTAAAGTCCCAGCAGGCCCCGACTGTGGCCTGGCTGCCAGAGTCTCCCTGCCCCACCCCCCCATGGGTGGGGTGGGCCGCAAAGGGGTGCGGCACCAGCGGCAAACCGCTTGCCGTGTAAATGGTGCGGCCAAACTTGGCCCCACCCATCGTCAGCTGGTACAGATCCGAATCCAGCTCCCCCCATTGCGCTTCCTGGTCCGCCGCCATGCGCGCCCGGAATTCCTCGTCATAGTGTGACCACGCATACCCGCCGTAAGTCACCTGTGCCCTCCGCACCACATCCATGTATTTGAACAGCGCGACGGACCGTCTGGGAATTTCTCGCAATACACGCTCACGTATATGAGGAATGCCGCTGACCAGTTGTCTAGCGTCAGGGGCACCTTTGGACGCCTAGCTAACTCCTGCTCTTCTTCCTTCGACCCCTCCTTGGACGTCAACTCCCTGTGGAGAAGCTTCAAGATGTCAATGTACTCCCCATTCCATATCTTTTCCCTCGTTGCCGCCGAAAGGTGGTCCCCCAGCGGCTTGGTCAGCCCCATGTACGGTAACTTACGAACCGGTACCACACAACTCTCCTTCCCTCCCCCCGCCGTCTCCTTCTCTCCAGCCGCCGACGGCCCGCCGCCCACGCTCGGCCCGTCTCCGCCCTGCGCCGCGCCGTCCGTGCCCACTCCCGCGTCCTGCACGTACCGTCCCCGCACCAGCCGCCATCCGTCTTCCCCTTTGCCCCCCGTCCCCACTGAAACATGCACCCAACGCCGCTTGCCACTCCCCGCGCCGTCACCTGTCTTACCTGGCGTCAAGGTCGGCGTCCTTGCTGGATCCCGCCGCCTAACCAGTGGAGCTGAGGGGGCCGTCACTCTGGGCGCTTCTTGCCTTGCTGGCACCTGTAATACACTGTTAACAACATTACCAGACCCCCCGTCCTCCCGAATCTCCCCTTCTTCCTCCGACTCTCCATCAGCCGGCTCCACACCACTCCGGCCCCCCACTTGGGGTTCCAGCCGGCTCAACCCCGCTCTCTCACGACACACCCGCATCAAATCCATCAAGTCCACACTCGCCCTCCCATCTTCCACGCCCGCAGTCAAATCAGAAAGATTCGCATCCATCCTCACTCCCCCACCCCCGGCGGCCGTAAAGACCCTTCGGGGAGGGGCCGGCGGAGACGCATCCCGCCTCTACTCGCCGTGGCCATGATTCAGGTCCCTCGCTGGAGCTCGGCCGCCCGCACCAAACAGAGCCGGCCCATCCTCTCGGTGGGTGGGAGCCGCATGCTGCTCCCCCGAGCGCCTCGCAAACAGCTCCTGCCAAGGAAAAAAGGTGGAGTCCAGCATGCCAGGGAGAAAACACCCCCCTTCTCCCCCCCACGCGCCGCCCCCTCCCCCACCCCCCATCCCATAGCCGCTCCCCTCCCCATTCCTGCCGAATGACCTCTGCCCCGCGATGGGATCCCCCCGCCCCATAGTTCCCAACCCCCCTCCCCGGCCCAGCCCCACGGCCCACCCCACCCCCGTAACCCCAGCTCGGCCCGCACCCCCCCACGCCCAACCCCCCAAGCCCCCCCATGCCGCACCCCCCCACCCCTCCCCCTCGCCGTAACCCCCCCTTGGTGCGCCACCTCCCTCCGCCCCCCTCTTCCCCCTGCCTCCCCTCCACTACCCCCACCGACCCACCCCTTCATCCCCGACTCACCCCTCCCACCCGCCGCACCGCCGCCACCGCCACCGTGCACCCCCCCAGCACCTCTGGTCTGCCATGCCCCTCCGCCTGGCCCCTCCGCCCACCCCTCCCCCGCTCCCCCGGCGACGCCATCCTACCCCAGCCCCCCATGCCCCCCCTCCTCCGATGAGGACGAACTCCAGTCCAGCTCCGTGTCCGTCCCCCCTCCCCCCCCACCTCCTCCTCCACATCGGTCTCCTCAATCAATAGTGGCAAAACCGCCCCCACCCGGCCCCCCGCCCACCTTGCTCCTCGCGCCTCAGCCCCCCTCCTCCTCCTGCACCGCGTCCCCCCTCCACCACAGGCCACTCACCACCCTCAGCCCCCTGTCCCCCCTCCCCACTCCCCCCACCCTCCCCCGGCAACACTACTTGGTCTCCCACATCAACCCCCATCCCCCCTTGCCCTCCCAGCTCAGCCACCGCCTCGCGGGCCGCCCCCGACCTCTCCCTCCTCCCCCCCACCTCCTCAACAAACTCAAGGGCCCGCTTCTCCCCCTTCCGCCCGGCCCTCTTGGCGCCTCCCTTCGCCTTCCCACGCGGCGCTGCCTCCTTGCGCCGTCCTCCGCCCCTCGCTCCTCCGCCCCCCGCTGATCCGGCCGCGACCGAGGCGGCTCACACGCCGCCACAGCCACAGCGGCGCCGTTGGCAGCACGCCGCTGTGGCCTTACCTTGAGGTCGGGCCGCACGATGTCCAGGCGGCCCACCTCGCTCAACAGCCGCAAAGCCTCGGCCACCCGCGGATCGGAGCACTCCGCCATCACGCACTACGCACCAGGAATACGCCGCCTGAACCGAAAGGGCACGACCACGCTCACCGCACGCCCCAGCTACAGTCCGCCACACCAATCCACGAAAAGGACCATGAAACTGCCTACAGTCCGCCTCGCGAAGCCACGACAAGACCACGAAACTGCCTACGTCCCTGGCTGCTGTGTCACTGCACCACAAACAGTGTGCAGTGACACAAAATGGCCGGTTAAATACCTAGCCAGCCCAAAACAAGCCCAAAGCGCCCAACCAGCCCAACCAGCCCAAACTCGCCAGCTACGGCGAGCCCCGGAGGCCAAGCTTCCTCCCCCCCTCCCCTGGTGCCCCAAACTTCCCCAGGGGGGAGAGCCTCCCGCTGGTCGGCCACCCCCCCAAATCCCCATTTTTGCTAATGGTGATAGTTTTACATCAGGAAAATGTCTTTAAGGTGTTTTTTGATGCGCCAGCAGAAGATTAGTAATTGGCTATATTAAGATTTGGCTAGGCACCAGGTCATCCCCTAATTTAAAAATGGCCTTACTAGCCACATGATAGTCGATATCTGACTTTGGGCTGGCTCAATCGGTTCTGATCCGTTCTTGTCTTTTGGGCCAAGGACGGCCGAGCAGCGGACACTCCTGGACGATATAGACCAATAGGAAAGCCAGTTCACCGGTTTAAAAGCTAAATTGCACCTGTGAAGGAGGTAAGCAGCATAATTGAATGCAAAAATAGTAACAGGTGATCAACCTACATTATTTTTCTACAGAGGTATTTTTGTATCTTTCATTGTCGTTTTATATTTTGTTTTCTGGTTACTTTTTACCCTCTCCCATTGAAACCACTAAAAAGCACACTCTTCCATACCTTGCTTTAGAACAAAGAAACAGTGTCCTGGCTAGCAGATTAGATCTTGCACAAACACTCTCACTTGCCCAACTCTTACCTACATTTTTTTCTCCAGGTAAGGACGGTTCTCGCTGATACAGCGGTGATGCATGACTGACAACAATGCTCCTCCCTTCTCTAAGCAATCATTCCTGGTCTGTGGAAAGCACAGGCATATATTTGAAATGGAAAGACTCTGGCCCTAGGCCAGGTCCCAGAATTCCCCCGGGTCTACGCTTGATGAAGTGATGCACAAATTGACAGATGTACCTGAGGGGTCTCTCAAGTTTGCAGTATGAATAAATTCCCTTCTTGCTCAAGGGCTGGCCGAACAATTTTTGCAATTTCCTGCTCACAGTGATGGTTGCAGCCTGACGGATTACTCGGTTGGAATCGATTGCTTCGGTCTGGTAGGTACAGATTTGCTGGGTGATTTAGCTGCAGCACCTGATTGCTCACCTTATCAGGGAGGGCCTTAGATGATCAGCCCTGAAGCAAGGTTCCCTGAACGGGGAGTCCTGTGCTGTTTCGATTGCTTTTGGGTGCTATATTATGAAGTTTTTGAGCTCTTGTTCTTCCTCCTAACCATATCAGCGCCTCCTGCTGCAGCAGTGCTTAATTTGTAAAAAAAATAAATGAGTGGCAGGTCCCTGGTCATGAGGCCACTGCAGCTTGCACCACACATTGTCCCTGACAGCACTGCCAATTTCAGAATTAACGCCAGGGGCACAACTAGAGCCACATTTCGGGAGAGGATTGGGCTAATACTTCCAGCAATGTGTCCTTGTATAATGTAATCGGTGCTCATGAAAAAATGCCTGCAATAAAAGACCTGTGAAATACTCGGGTGCGGCTGCGATAAGATGCCAGACTCCCCGTTGTGTGTGTCAGCCTGGGTGAGACAGCTTCTCAGACACACACACAGACACAGCAGCTCAAGAACTGTCTGTGTGTGTGTCTGAGAAGCTGTCTCACCCAGGCTGACACACACAACGGGGTGGGCTGAAGCCCTTTGAGCCCTATGGGTGTTGCGCGCCTGACCAACACAATCCTACAATTGAGAGTATTTTTGATTATCTTGGCCGGCAGGCATTTGTCATTATCAATGTATATTGAATCAATGAACAACTGTGATTGTGCCCATACCTAAATACCACAAACAGTGCCACCATGTGACAGACTGTCATAAGAGCCGGTATTAACAAGTAAGTGCTGGCACGAGCACCAGAAACCACCGGTTCAAATTAGGCACTGTGCAGCACCTGGTCTTCTGTATCACTCTGCAGCTCGCATCTAGTGCCTGTCCAGGCACCCTAGTTTCTAATTGGTTTTCTTTACTAGCTTGTCCCCTTGGTCCCCTTGTCTGCTGTATTCCCTACATGCACGTGTTTAATGTATCCAGCCCTCCCACGTTTCCAGGTCCTTGCATGACTAGCTTCTCCAGGCCAGGGGTTTAATTTTTCTTTGAATTCTGGGACTTGTAGTCTTGCGTATTATTTTATAAAACCAGGACTACAAATCCCAGTATTCAAATGAAAAAAAAACTGAACTGGAGCAGCTCATCACATATGGTCCTGGGAAACTCGGCAGCCATCTATTTGTATCTACTGTTAGCCCCTTTTGAATAAACGTTCACAACAAATTTAAATGGTGTGAACAAAGAAATGTATATAATCATTTTTCACACTATACCAGGTACTAAACTGCAAATGCTGCAAACAATTCAGTGGAGACAAAAGCCTTTACATGTAAATGTAAGCGGCCACATCTCATCAGCCAAAGTAGCTTTACTCTGGCTTCCTGTGGCTAAACAACCACGTTTCACGCTTCTCTGCAGTACACAACATCCATCAATAGAAATACACATCACCAACACTACTATTGAACAGGAGTAGCTACTCACACCCACCGTTAGCAATCTAGCCAGGGCTCTCCAAAGTCTGTCCTGAAGGGCCGGATACCTGCCAGATTTTTAAGATAACTACATTAATCTAAATGGGGATATGCTCAAAGTCTGCCATTGTTTCGTCCCTCCAGGACCTACTTTGGAGAACCCTGATCTAGATCTAGAAGTTAGTGGTGTGTCCTGCTTTTCAAAAGTTTTTGTCAGCTCCCTCCTGAACCATAATCCTTAAACATAATGACTATATCTAAACATCTGGGGCAGTGACGCTTCAAAGGCTGACCTTAATTGTGCCCAGAGACCGAATTATACAGAATGCCCCCGGGGCGCAACGGGCATTTGCGCCCGCTTTGCGCGTCCCAACGTCACTTTGGTATTACAGAACGGGCCGCGGTTGCTTGTGCTGCCCTTACTGTAATACCGATAGCGCTGGCACACATAAAGCGCCAGCGCTATATTCAGGGGACATTCCCTAATTTGCTTGTGAGCGTGCCCCATGCAAATGAGGGAATTGCTTTGACTCTGCGCCAGTGCCGTATTACAGATGCGGGCGCAGAGGCAAAGAAGCTCTCAGGGGGCGCACTGACAGTGCGCTTCGTAAGAGCAGCCCTCTGGAGGGAGGGAAAGGGGGTCCTATGGACCTACCAGACTTCCCCTTGCAGGCGGGTGCAGTCACTGACCTGCACCTGCCTGCAAGTGGATCTCTAATCCCATTTAAAAGTGCAGTCGGGTGCCGCTGGCACTGTGAAAACATGGAGCAGCTTCAAAGCAGCCACTCTGTTTTTCACATGAATACACATTCATCCTATGGCGCATTTTCCTTCATTGTGCTGAGCGCAACTTTTAAAAGGTGCGCACAACGCAATGATGGAAAATACACCGCATGTATAATGCGGCCCCAGGTGTTCTAACATTCTATATGTAAAGATATCTAAGACCAGGTAGGAGTAATAATTCGCAGTGACAAAATTATTATTCACATGAAGCCAATCAGTGATTACAATAGAAAGTTTCAAGCCACCTTTCAATGGGTTAACTCTGAACAGAGAGAAGTGTGAATTCTTAAAATCGAGCATAAACCTCTTCAGGTACCACTTGTCCTCAAGTGAGGTAGTCCCTCCGCCCTCCTCGAAGTGGCTGCAATAAAATGTGCCCCTCCCTCAATCACAGAAGTTATTAGCTTCTCTCGGATGTGACCTACTATGGGTGATTCATCAAAAATCTGACAACACTCTTGCACACACAAAGAAAACTGATGAAATCCAACTCAATCTGGGACTGGCCTGCAGAACATGAGTAGACATCCCAAGCAACAAAAGATGCCTTGTACCCCAAAACCACCATACAGTAATTTGACCATCTGAAAGATTCATAATGGTTGCCAGCCCCTCTGGTACTCAGTGCTGCCCTATTGTAACAACAAGCTTGCAGCAAGTGTGCGCCCACAGAGAAGTACTAACCTCACAGAGAAGGAAACTATTGCTATTCTTTAGGGCTGTTGCTATTGTAATTCGTAGTAATACGGCCCCTCCTATTTGTCACCTCAGGACTAGTGCCTCCTGTGGGGACCATTTTCGAAGGGACACAAGCAGGAGTACCCATTTTGTAGCTTGGTGACTACTGTATGAGATGGAGACGTTGCTTTACATATCAGGACTGTGATGAGAAAGACTATCACTCCGAGTAATGTAGATTACCAGTAAGTAACTGTTGGACCTGGTACTTTTTGCAAGGTTATCCCCAAACCTTTTGTTTTGCCTTCCTCTACCTATTTTTCTGGGCTACTTTATGTTGGCTTTAGGACTCTGATCACTTTAACACTGCTCATCAGTGAGTGCTAAAGGCCATGTGCTCTCTCCTCTAAACATAGCATGATTGATTTACACCTGTTTGGCAAATTAAATTTACTTGTAAATGCCTTCTACACTGGTATACCATATAGTCAGGGCCTGTAAATTAAATGCTACTAGTGTTGGTATTCATTTATTCATTTATTTTTAAGTTTTAGAGCGACTATAAATAATATTTTCTTATGGCTAGGACACAATTCCATACTCAATGAATACCCCAACAATATTAGTTGCAGATGGAGTATAGTATAACAATAACGATGAATTGATTCCCAATACTACGATAATACGATAATACGGGTCATTCCTGAACACATCTGGACCAATCGATTTAAAAAAAGCAGGAATCCTATATAATAACCATTCAGGGTAGAATTGCATTCTGTAATAGTTTGCTCCTCTCAGAACAGAAAATTATATTTATCAACTATTTTCACAAAACCGCTGTATTCTCCAACCCCTCTTGCGTTAGCAATTTCTGTCCCACTCTATTAGTTACATATACCTAACTAACCTATGTAAACCTTAGTTTTCAATATTTTATCAATTTATGCATACTTGCCTCTATAAGGTCCGCAATGAGGCCAGAGTTATCGATTATAGCTTTTTGATCCAATTTATTTTTTTTAAATTGAAAGCTGAAAAAAAGGACCATCGAAAAGGGCCTCTGGCAGTCGTAATGAGAACCTCAATATCCACCCATTTCTAACATCCATAATTTGCAATAAAATCCCCGGGATGATGATAGCTATTAATGCGCCACTTATTCTCTATACTTTTATCTAAAAGTGGAGTATGCCCAACTACAATGTCTTTCAATCTGGTGGGCACATTCACGTTTGGAAAAGTGTAGTATCTAAACAGTTGCTCCTTTTTAACATCCATTGGAAAGTTTTGTTGCAGACTTTCTTGGGGGATTTAGACAAATGCAGGAAGTCGTGAATATTATATTGTTGGAACATTTGATCTAAAAGAAACCTGTCCAGCATTTATTTTTCCCAAAAAATATTTTGCTGTTATCCAGTGTTCATCTTTTAGATTGACAATGGCTCAGCAGCTTCCACATCAATAAAGTTAGCAAAAACCATAACAAAACAATACAAGAATTGAGAGTGCCCCAAAAGGCTGGCAGCCAACGCCTGAACGATTGGTTTTGCCAATGCTTGCTTCAGTTTGAACTTTCTATTTAAGCACCGTCTGCATATATGTACCAGTTGTATGAATTATGAGCGTTAGACAAATAAAAACAGGATTGTGTAAAACTTGCAAAATAGTAATCCTTTATATTGGGAAGAACGAGGCCCCCATCTTTTACCAATTTGTAGACAATGTTTACGGCCACTCTTGATGTTTTATTCACCCAAAGAAATTCCCAAAACATTCATTCTAGGGAAGGGAGTGCAGTATATAGAAAATTAAATAATGTCAAAACAGACATACAGATTAGTACAACCCTTCCTATTATAGAGCGGGGCAGGCAAATCCATTTTATAAATACGGACGTGATTTTATCCACAAGTGGTAAATAATTCAATTCATACAAATTCTATATGCCCTGTAGTGTAAATGACTGACTATCACTTGGGCATCTGATTTACTAATGGCCATATTTCAGAATAAATTATCAACCGTACAGTTACATAACAAAATCGCAGTTTTAGTTTATTCATTTTAGATTCCCCAATTGTTGAAATTCACTGAAAATACTAAAAACCTTGTGTTGTATCGCATAGCCAGGTTTTAAAGGGTCCACTGCCATCTGAGTAGAATTTAATTTTAGACATACCATTCACTCGCGCTTATCATCTTGTTTTCCATTATGGTTATAGCAAGCGGTTCAATTAATAACGCAAATAAAATAGGTGAAAGTGGGCACCGCTGCCTTGTACCACGCTTAACAGAACAGACTCCAATAGCCATAGAATTCACTATCAGACATGCTTTAGCCCCTTCATTAAATTGGATATTACCCTAATAAGTGGAGCTGGCAGGCCAAATTTCTCCAGGATTCAGAAAAAACTCTCCCAGATAACAAGATCGAAAGCTTTCTCTGCATTAAGGAGCAATATCTGTGGATGGATCTATTTAACACTAACAAGTCTAAAGCTTCAATGAAAATGTTACTATTAGAAAAAAGTTGTCTACCAGGTATAAAACCACACTGATTCCTGTTTCACTTGATTCAATCTATTTGCCAATAACTTGGTAATTACTTATAATCCGTATTTAGCAGGCTGATGAGTCTATAAGAGCTCATAATCTCGGGGTTTTTATCTTTTCTGAGGAAACTGACCTTACCAGCCATGTCAAATGAGGGTGGAATTTTCACCCCTTGTAGAATGTAATTTGTTAATTTAAGAATTTATTGATTTAAAATATGTGAAAACCTCTTAAGAAACTCAGCTGGAAAACTATCCATGCCACAGTCTTTCCCGCCCGCTAGAGACTTCACCACTAAATCTACTTCTTCCAGCTTAAATGGGAAATATTGATGTGCAGGATTTCCCCCTATCTAGTCTTGGCATCAGAATATTGCCCAGTAACTCTCTAAATTTAACACTATCTAGAGATTGTTCAGTCCCATATATTTTTCCATTATGTTGTTTATTACTTTGGATCTGCCAGGCTTAAAACCTGACCGAATATTCACTCTCGTCATACAGCTTTTACAGATAAACTTTACTTGAGAGATAAACCTGCTCATAATAATAGTTCTGCATCTGCTGTTTAGCCTGCTTGAGTCCCTGCATATGAGTGGCCGATAGATGCTTCATATAATTTTCATGTATGGTCTTTAGGAGAAGCTTGAAATCCTCCCTTCATTTTCAGTTAACTCTCTTTTTTGCTATATCCCTCGAATTCAAACTTGCTTTAATCGTTGCCTTTAAAATGTCCCACACCCTATCAACACTGGCAGTGCCATCACGTTTTTCAAAATATTGCATGATCTCTAGCTCAAATTCCTGAACCCAGGACTCATCTTTCAAATTATCCTTTATTTAAAAGCCATCTAAATGGAAACCAAATCTTCCTAATACTTGACAGGAGCATCTCAACTAATGAAAGATCTGAAAAATTGTTAGTTAAATGATCATAATAGTAAAGACTGCATTCAACAGACATTAGAAAATAATCCAGTCAGCCTATTAGAAACACATGTATTTTCTCGTGTTAGGAATGTTTTCCTCTACGGATCAATTCAGTTTAGACTATACTGATTTTCCTAAATTACTCTAGCTGTTTTAGGTGTATTTTGTTTACATGTGGCTTTTGGTGCAGCTAAACCCGGGTTTTGGCGAAAATTAAAATCTCCACCTAAAATCAGTTTACCCAAAGGGAGCATGAAAGACTGAAATAAATCCACCAACAAGCCAGGATTATCTTCAATGGGAGCATATATTGTTGCAAGTGCCACTGCTTCACTGTCTATCTGGCCATAAACTATTATCACACAATAAAGAGGAGGAGGGTACGCCATTTTACGTCCCTCCAAAATATCTAGTACATAACAGAAAAAGTATGGGGGCTTACCAAGGGAAAAACAAACGCAGTGAGCACAAGACAAACAATTTCTTACATTTCAGGAGAGTGTTCGGCAATTGCAAGCAATGGGCTAACAGAATTTCTATCAGGCCCAGTGGGAAAGCTATCCTTTATGGAGGGGGAAGCCTCACACACATAATAGTGTCATGCTTTATCATCTGCATCTTCTACCCACCCTGGTAGAATAATACCACCAGGGCGGACATGACCTCCTCGAAGACTTGGCGGCAGGAGGGAGTTCTTGAATAAAACTACTGGGCAAAACGGGATCTACTTTAGGTTTTTTTTATTGGTGAGGGATGTCTAAAACACTTAATCGGGTGGGTAAACAGAGAACAATGTCTGAAACCCATATTATACTAGCCAACATATTTCTACCCACAATAACTGCTAGCCTAACTGGTCTGAGGCAATTATCAGGGCTCTAGGATCCACAGATTTAAATACTGGGCACATATTACCCGATTTACCCGATTAAGTATTAAACTAAGTCTACCAAAAATCTAGGTGATTACTACCTGCGATAATAAGTCAACCTATTTAGGAGGGAACAAAAATGAAAACATTAAATTGAACATATTTAGACCAATGATTCAAGTAAAAACATATATAAACAGATAGCTTTCCAAAACTAGCCTTTATTGAAAAATTAGAAATACACCTGTGAGTATGCAGGTGAATATCGCTGCAAAACACTCCAACATGATGAGTGAACAGTGATTACGCCACCTGAAACCTCATGCAACTCTTTTATTTAAGAAGTATTTCTGTTATATCATCTTTCACATCAACTATTTTGTGATTTAAAAGTATACTAAACAACTACTCCTTACCCTAGATTATTGGGGATAACTGGTCGAGGAGAGGGTGGTGTCCTTTTTGGCCACCCACTACTTAGGAAAATACAATAGGTCACTAGGATATCACAAGTGTTGAACATGATTATCATCAGATATGCCCTTTCATTCTCAAGACACCCATTTGTTGTAAAAGGTTGAACTGGGCACAGGATAATCCGGCCCGTCGTGCATTTGAAATATGCAAAAAGCGATATGTAAAGCAGTGCTTAATTTGAGCCGGTGCTTTCCAGTGCTTTGCACCTGCACTTAATTGGTTTCCGGTGATCGGCACTGGCACCTAATTGTCAACATCATACTTGGAACAGTCCGCCAAATGGTGGCGCTGCTCATCTAATTTAGAGATGAGCAGAACAACGGTTGTTTAGGAACACACTATACATTACATTTGCTAACACCTGCCTCCCCTGCCATTCTTTAGGTTTGGGGACCTGGAATAATCTGAACTGTCGCATTGACATGCGAGAGAGATGGTTAGTAGTTGTTTTGGCAGCGATGACAAGGGCAATGGGTGGTGCAAGCTGCAGTGGCCTCCTGATCAGAGCCCTGGCACTTAATATTTTACAAATTAAGCACTGTATGTAAGTGGCATGGGTACATAAAGCTCCGAGACCTGTTACTTCCTGCCCAGATCTCGAAATCTACGGAGATGCATCGCGTTGTAAAGCCCTGCGTCACATTATACCTGCATCCTGTTTAATGTATGCAGGGTGGGCATTCCCATGCAAAAAAGCCTCGTAGAAGTGATGCCTCGAAATCTACAAGATTTCACTGAGCCACTCCTAGGACGCCACTGCGTCGAAGCCTTACGCCTGCTTGAAGCAGGTGTAAGGAGTGACACAGTGTAGTGGGAATAGACATCAACATGCATTGCCGGAGTTACGTTGTGCTTGTGGCACGACTACAACAATGCGTGACTTTGACGCCAACATATGCTTCAGAATTTCTACCCATCTGTCAATCCTTGCGCCATGGTGCGCCATATTGTTCATACGGCGCATTCATTGACGCACAAGGGTATTTTAGGGTAGCACAGGAAAAGTGACGCATCTCTACATATGCGTCACTTTCTTGTAAATCTGCCCCATAGAGCGTAGACGCCGCAAAAGAAGGTTCTTACTTTGTCAAAAGGTCCACCATGCTCGGGAACCAAGCTGTACCCGCTCCTCGCTGCTGGAACAAGTGGTGGGGAGCGAGAATTCTCCCTATGAATGCCGCCAAAAGACTAAGCCTGCGACGCGATGGCCCAACTGGACATGACAGGAAACTGGTCATCCTAGCTCTCAAGTGGTGATGGCAAATGCATTCCCACCGCCATCAAACACTCATTCCTTATACTAAACAATGGGCTAGAAGTGTTATGATAGTGATACGTCCCATTGGAAGAGTTATTTATTTCTTGCACGTTCTTTCTAACTATTTATCTCTGTGATATGCTGATTTAACCATATTCAATAAAGTGTATACAATTTTCACTGCAGGTAGGCATTTTCAGCAGTTCAAAGCTCACATTCAGCTGTGAGGCAGGCAACAGTTGGGTGGGAAGCAGGTGTTTTTGATGCATAGATAGTCCAACAATATTTGAGTCTAGAAACCACAGTATATCGGTCATCCATTTTCTGCCTATAATCCAGTCTCTGACAACGGCCCCTGCACTACTGACAAGACCTCTTTTTAAAAAGACATCAGCAGGGAGACTATCTCAAGTGTTAGGACTCCTTCAAGAGATATCATCGTTGAGCCCATTCACAGTGGTTCGTAACCTATACACCCATCTTTGTTCACCGATAAGCAGGGCTCTTGACATGTCTGTGTGATGGGGCCTCAGTTTCTCTAAGATGTACCATTCCATCTGAACCACTCCATGTCCTTTCTAAATATATTGCACAGTGAGTTTTGTGGCATCCCTTTTACACCTGATGGAGCTCTGGTGCTCAATAATGCGCACTTTTCTGGTTGTCATTCCAATGTACATGAGATTACATAGGCATTTTATCAGATAGACAGCATTAGTAGTGCTGCAATTGGTCAGACTTGCTAGTTCCCAGGGCATCCTTAACCCTAGGTCCAGTTCTTTCACTCTCTTAGTTGAACGCATGCCCATCCCCCTTCTTCATCAGTCTATGAAGAGCAAACTTTCCATCTCAATTGTATATTAATAACAATCGCCATGCTCCCATGTGCTGCCTTGGTGCACTACATGCATAGAAAATCTGCCCAGTTCTGAAACATGGCATAGTCTCGATATTTATCTTACTTTATATGAGTTTCTTGAAGCAAGACTATATCGGGGAGTGACTTTTTACCTACGCCTCGATAGCCTTTGCTTTACGCTTTTTATTTAACCCATTAACATTAAACAATATAATTTTCAAAGGATTACTTTCGATTGTATTACTCATTTCGACATTTTCCAGCCAAAGACTACCCAGGTCTATTTTCTAAAATGACGTCCAATATTCTCCAATACATAAAACCCAAAAAACAAACGCACAATGTCTAGACATGTCTAAAGTGCGACCTACAAAGAGCTTATGTGCTAAAGTGTTGGGAATATTCAAGTATCATGATGTATGAATGAACCTATTAAAAAAATGCCATTTCAAATAATGCAAATCAAATCAAGTTATGTTTGATAATATTAAAAACCATGCAAACTGGCGTATGCCCATTGATTTAAAAAAGTGAAAGAGTGCCAGCATGAATTTGGACCATCCTTAACTATAATTGTGCACCTCACTGGGATATATATCTACCTCCCCAAATACTACACATTCATTTATAAATTAGGGCTAAAGTATTATACCATAGGACTATAGAAAGTGTAGACAAAAAGTGGCAGAATGTATTCTCCAATTTGATCACCTTCTAATAACGATGTGAAATCTTCCATTTTATTTTAAAAATGCTGTTATACATACCTTTTCCTCACCCACCAAAGGAGCTAACAATGTCTTGTAATCCCTGCGCCAGCGGGCTGATTCAACTGTCATCAAATCTTAATAGAAAATTCCTTATTCACTTCAAATGATCTTTCTAAAATTGCTTGTTCAGAAACTCTTCTTTAATCTGAAAAGTTCACCAAAAGTGTCCAAGGATATTTAGGATTTGGTGGAGCATGTAACATAACTTGATGTGCTCTGACAATAGTTAAGACTTTAGTAAATCATGGAAGAACATGTTGCTTTATCAAATCAGTAGATTATGAAATTGCGACCATGGCATCCTCTTGATGCTCAGGGACACTTACAATCCACAAGTTCACCCTCCTATTGTGGTTTCCCAAATCCTCTTGCTTATTTCACAGCTGTCTTATCTCTCTCTCCCACTTTTCGACCACACCAGTAGTCTCTGCTATTCTATCCTTGCAACTGGAGATCTGCTGATTTTCTCCTACAGCTCAATCAAATCACTCAGAATTTCCTGCATGGCTGTCGTGGTTTCATCTTTCCGACATCCATCTTCTGAAAAATAATCACATGCTTTCCCCTACTCGACCACCTTTATTTCTTTTCCCTTCTCATGTGCTCTTTGAATTCCAGAGATGTGCGTTGCTAATATTGAGCGAGAGTACTTGTCCACTTTTTCAACCACATCTGCCACAGATGGTGTTAAAACCGTTTGCAGCTGTTGAGCACATTCATATGCTTATATTTGGCTTGTTATGTATAAATAGAGTGAATAATTCTGCTGAATAAGAAATTTCTAGTGGGCAGGGGGATATGGAAGTTTAGGAATCTGGATACTGTTCTGTATATGCTCTACTTGTGAGATACCAGCCTTAAAATTGTCCTCATGACAAGTTTATCCAATTGTCTAGTCGCTACAGAATCCACCAGGCCGAGATCCCCAGTTCACTCCAGCATTTTTCTTTAAAATTTCCCAGATTCTAAAGGGGACCCCAAAGGAGATCTGACTTACGCATATTTCCATCTTGATTATGCGCTTCTAACTTGTCTTGTGTGACTTGCATTATTTGACCCCCCTCGCTCCATGACATAGAGGATGCTTCGCCCCTCCGAGACTTTCTGGTGCGCCTTTACTGACATTCTTTTAGTGAGTAGAGCTTCACGTCGAGCCCCACTGTCTGCTTGAAGAACATCATCCCAATAGATCCTTCAAATTGTCCGTGGATGTAAATAGCACAGTTCTTATGGGGAAAGGAGGTGGGGGGATAAGTTACCCTGTGGCTTGCAAAATCAAACTTTTTCACTTTTCCCTATTCAGTTAAACAATATTGTAGCGAGAACCTGAGCATATAGTCCCTTTAATTAGGGATGAGGGAACCAAAAGGGGAGAGAGAACAATCTATCTGTTCAGTAAGAAACAGAATATGGAGAAGAAACCCCCTCAGTCAGAGGGGTTACCTTGTGGTCTGAAAATATCTGAGATTTGAATTATTTACAGCATCTATAACCATACTTCAATTGCTTTCCACTGCAAAGCCCTGAGGCCCTCCATTGGTGTACTTTCTTTCTTAGTGAATTACAGTGACCGTGTTCCAAAGGGAGAAGTGGGGAGAAAGTAGCAAGCACCCACTGTGACATCAGGTGTCTTGATCGAACATCAGGGGATTACAGTGAATTTCCCATCTCCAGAGGCACTGTGCCATGGTCTTGAAGGACATTTCAGGGAGAAATCTAGCGCCAACATGCAATCCATAAGCATTTGTTTCTACAGCGCTTTCTCGACATGCTGTTCGGGACTACGATCAGAGAGAGGTGGGGGCAAAGGGCAGAAGATTACGGAGTGGCTCCGAATAGGTAGCACCATTCCCCCAAAATATGAAGACTTTGTAGAGAGACTCAGATGCTTTTTTGGGTCTTCTGGTCAGTTTATGATTAACCATGTTAATCTGATTACTTCTTTCTTCTGTTTGGTGGAAGAATGCAGCTTCTGCGCATGGGCTGTACTCTCCATTACTCCGGTCTAGTTTCCCCATTGATACGTGCATCAGGACTCTGGCAGTGGTTTGAGAAACACACCTGTGCTTAGTTGTGAGGCCCACCACACACTGTAGGCCTCCAGGCTTGAGCAGAGGCAAGAAGAGTGTTTCTAAATGGGTCCAACATTTATTTTTCCCAAAAATAGATATTGTTTTTATCCAGTGTTCATCTTTTAGAGTGACAATGGCTCAGCAGCTTCCCCATCGATAACGTTTGTAAAAAAACCCATAATAAAACAATACAAGAATTGAGAGTGCCAAAAGGCTGGCAGCCAACGCCAGAATGTTTGGTTTTGGTAATGCTTGCTTCAGTTTGAACTTTCCATTTAAGCACTGTCTGCATCTATGTACTAGTTGTATGATTTAGGGAAGCTTGCACTACTGGTGCTATATTGTACATATTCTGTAAAGGATGATGGATTAAGGAAATATTGCTTGAACATGAAATACCTTGAAAAAACGAGAGACAAGAGTCGTATGGCAAACTAGGAACTGTTTTTAAAAAAAATGAAACTGTGCATCCGGGAGTTCCGTTATAGGCATACTGAATGGTCTCAATTTATATTTGGTCTATAATGGGTTATTACACATTTCATTGAATGAAATTAAATATTTCAGTCAAGCCTTTTTTTGTTAAGGAATGTAAACATCTGTCTTTGGAGTCATTAATTTGTTTATTGGATGAGGAATCCAGGTGGGTCTCGACCTTGCATGGACACAATGCGGCAAAATGTCTGACATTGTGAGTGTGTGATTACTGCGTATATAGTATGTGCTGTGTCCTGATTTGCTTTAAGTACCGAACTTCATGTGGCATCTGACTTTATTGTATTTTGGGAACGTGCACCCCCCTCCAGCCATGTTTGCTTTATTGGGGCAAATCTCCCTGGACCATATTGGTGTCGCTGCGCCTATCTGTGGGATTGATCTGAGATTTCCTGTTCGTGCGGTTGTCTGCCAGCGACGTGCCACCCCACCTGTGATCTGTCAATAAGTGACCTCGGGCTTGGGTCTCAGAGCCTGCCTGGTCACGTATTTCTGAGTTGGGGTTGACATGGAGTTCACAACTGGCGAATTCGTCAATAAAGATGCGATTTCGGTTTAATGCATGAATGTATTGTTATTTATATTGACATCAACTTTTTCAATATTAACAGAAATGTCTACAGACTGGTAAAATAGCTCAGTAAGTTAATGTCTTGTTTTCATGAATTACACATCCAAGCAAGGCTGTGTGATCCCATCAACACACCTTGTTTATCTGAAATGCTCCACCCACGTTATTGCATATAATGTAGCTGAAATTTTGCAGCCCGTACAGGCATAAGTAGCTTATTATTTGTAGACTTTTTTTTAGTAAAGTAAGCCATAACAATTGAGAGAGCAGTGGCAGTGGAAAACAGTCCTGGTGATGAAACGAAGCATAATCACCATGATAGACGCTCAGGCCACAAGCTAGTTCACCTAGTTAGCTCACCAGACTCCAGGCATTTCCTGCTCCACTGTTGCTTACATAACATGGCTCTCAGCTGCTCGCTGACTGAATGCTGACAAGTGCAAACGCATTTCTGCATGGAAAATTATTAAAAGAGTATAATATGATGCAAATGCTACACATGTATTCAATTCACTAATAAAAGATGACGGTGTTCGGTGTTTGTATATGAAACCCCTAAGTACAATGTCACACCTTTCTGAAAAAAATATAGCTTTTGCAACTGAGTTTTGTGCAACGTAATAAACCCTTTTTGAAAATCTGAAAGTTCCGATTCGGAAAAAGGGTCTTGCAGACTCATTAGTGATCACAACTAGAAGGAGGTGTGAAAGGGACATTGCCTCCTAACCTCGATTTCAATGATATGTATCAATGCTCTGCAACCACAATTAGGGGTGCAAACCAAGTAAAAGATATTGACACCTACATTGGGGTAGTATCTAATTCGCAGAGAGGAAGCTGTCTCCCATTAAATCCTCAGGAGATAGCAGACAGTGCTCTACACGATCAACACATGTTCGTATACCTGTCTTCCGAAATTGAAACTTTTCTTACAGTAACACCAAACCCTTAAGGGGACAAGGACTGCTTTCCAAAAAAAGTTTCCATTTTGAAATATGATTACAGGGATGGTGGCCTGCTGTTTCATGTAGGCCACCATCTCTGCAATCATAGACAGTCACAGTAGATCATAAAACGCCTCCTATCTCATTAATATTCATGAGGGATACATTTTTGCAACCTCCTGCAAATGACCATTTAGTGATGTGACTGAATAGTACATCAGTTGCATCGCAAAATAATGAATTTGTCAGGGACCAGTATGTGTTGAGTTTGTACACGCTATTTGGAATCAATTGTTAATGCATCTGGCTCCAAATTCTCCAGTTTGCAAAGTCAGAAATGTTCCCAAAAGAGAATATCTCTGTAGCCTTTGACCATGTTCTTTGAAGTGTGGTTATAATGAGTGCTGTTCCGCTGTATCCATGCAGTAAATTCTCTGCCTGATGATCTTGTAAATTCAGCAGTATCCTCCAGTAACCATGGTGTGAAAAAAACGTCAAGGAATAATTGAAGGAGAAAAAACACAGAGGTTGTTTGGTTGTTCAACTGGATGTAGCACACAAAACTTGGGATTATGTTTGTGATTTGATGTTGTTCCTTATTATTTAACTTGTTACAGCCGGATCTGGTGGCTCAGTGGTCTAATGTATCCATTGCAGGGGGCCTGTGTTGGACCTCATGGTCACAGGTGCAGGTCTACACAGCCTTTCCCTCTTCTGCGGTTGATAAAATGTGTACCATTAGTGGGGTAACAACAAACATCTGTTATTCAGCGCCAAGATGCCAGCGGATGAACATACGTTTTACAATTACTTGTTATTTTGCTTGTATGTTATAATGTGTAATTAGGAGAATGCTAACGCTAATCCGGTACTCTGTACCTTACAAGGACGTTTTGGGCACTCAACGATTTAAAAAGCTTTACTTTCAATAGAGCTAGGAGTATTCTTATTTGTTCGAAGCAGGGTGCAGGACAACACACCGGCAAGGAAGGGAATCCTGAAGACAATGGAAGCAGTTGGGCGAGCTGACACAGAGGAAAGATTTGTATGTGTGTGGTATTAGCGCAAACCTAGCCGGAAAGCAGTAGAGCACTATATAGGGTCACAGACAAGCAAAAAGTCAACGAGTGATAGGGGAGGTAGCTGATTTGTGGACCGTTAATGCATCATAATGTATTGTTGTTCTTTTAGGAGGTACACCCTCAACTCTTTCCTAGACTGGGGCAGCTTTGGGCAGTCCTGATGGATACGGGGATGGATCACTGAAAGAATATCGACGGACAGAATATCGACCATCAAAAATATCGTTGAGAAAATATCGACAGTCAAAATATCGAGTTTCTATCTACAAACAGGTAAGTACAAAAATATCGAGTTAAAAATATCGTTTACAAAAATATAGTTGTAAAAAATATCGTATTTACTAAAAACAGTGTTAAATTAAATTAATATTAATAATTAATTACTAAAATATACTTAAAATTACTTAAATTAACTTATAATAATTAAATAATTAATGAAAATTAAATAAATATTTTTTATTTCATATTTATTAAACATATATATATAGTAATAAAATATAATAAAATAATACCCAAAAACTGAAAACTGACCCTGAACCCTAAAAATACCCCTTTACCCAAAAACTGAAAACTGACCCTGAACCCTAAAAATACCCCTTTACCCAAAAACTGAAAACTGACCCTGAACCCTAAAAATACCCCTTTACCCAAAAACTGAAAACTGACCCTGAACCCTAAAAATATCCCTTTACCCAAAACCTGAAAACTGATCCTGAACCCTAAAAATACCCCTTTGCCCAAAAACTGAAAACTGACCCTGAACCCTAAAAATACCCCTTTACCCAAAAACCCAAAACTGACCCTGAACCCTAAAAATACCCCTTTACCCAAAAACCCAAAACTGACCCTGAACCCTAAAAATACCCCTTTACCCAAAAACCCAAAACTGACCCTGAACCCTAAAAATAAAAACGATATTACTTCACTTACCTTAAAAACGATATTACTTCACTTACCTTAAAAACGATATTTTGGCTGTCGATATTCTGTCCTGTCGATATTTTCTCCAAACGATATTTTGGAGTCGATATTTTCTCCAAACGATATTTTGGAGTCGATATTATGTCTGTGTACCACGGGGATGTTTCTTGGGATACTGTGAGAATAGATTGAAATAGATTGCTTTGTTTTTTCATTGTTACCTTTCTTAGTCTGATGCTGTCCTGGCTGCTGGTGTGCCAAGTACCACCAGAGATGGGGAGCTTGCTTTCAAGGTAAGCACGGATGGTGGTAGTGCCGCTGATGCCGCTGGTTTAGGAAAAGGGGGGGAAAGTAATAGAATTCCATCACGATGGTGGTGATGTGATCACATTTCTTCAGGTCCTGGATGAGACATGTTGTGGCATATAGAATGCCTCTGAGGGGTGCTAGAGAGAGTACAAGGGCTTGAATAGCAGCTCTCAAGTTGCTTTAGGGAACAGTTTCATTTTATTTAAAAGAGAGAGCTTGTACCCAGCCATCTGGAACCAGGCCATCTTTGTGTTTCATGGCAGTGTGTTCCTTGTAGATGACGTAGGTATCTAGGGTGAATCCAAATGGCTTGGCATTCAGTGAAAGTTGGGATTTGAATCAGCATGATCTGAAGCCATACTGATAATCATGCATGAAAGGGTTAACATTAATATGATCTTGGCACTGAATATAGACGGATTTTCAATGATCTTGCCAATGAATGGTAGGTAAGTGATGGGCTGGTTGTTGGCGAGGCCAACTGAATCCCAAGAGCTTCTGGGAAGATGCCACGAGTGAGGTAGGCATTGACAATGGTGAGTGGGAGTAGGGAGCATCTCCAGAGACAGCTTTGATGGAGGGTAATAGTAAGACATCATCTTCATAAGAAGTGCCTTTAAGGGGGGGTTGAGTTTGTCAGCAAGATCTGCAAGAGTACACTTAAGAGCTTGAGAACAATAAAAGATCCATCCAAAGACAAGAAAGAAAATGGAAAAAAGAACTCAACGTGGAGCATTTCAGCCCACGTGAAGTGGGCATGTGGAAAATGACTAAAATTAGGCATACATAAGCGCCGTTCATTTATGTTCACTACAGCCACTGTTGAAAGTAAAGCGAAAATCACGAAACAGTAGCCACGCCATCTTGTCCCTTTTAGGCCCCATCACGAACGTAGGTGGCAGCCATTTTGTGTGTCATGACTTTTCTGCCTACTGCCAATAGCCTGCGCGTCTCTCCTTCTCACTCCCCAGCCTCGCAAGCACCCCCCCGCGCCCCGACAGCCCCCGGTCTCTCCTGCTTGGGCCATACACGCACCTCTAACGCGACCCTGTCTCCGAGCCATATCCCGTGCTGAACCCTCTCGCTCTTTCATCCCATTCATGGAACACCCCCTTTTTTTGACAACCTCTTCCTCCCTACCCGATTGTCCAGCCTGATCCCAGGCCATCACCTAGCCCGACAGATGCAGTTTATTGCCCCCTACAGTAGGACCTCGCCTCACATCAAAGAAGCGGTGGTTAATCAATACCCTCACACCTCCAGATCCGACCGATCACCCACTTTCCCATTCCCAGCGGAATGTCCAGCTGCGCGACAACCACCACACGCTGAGATTGGGGTGGGAACTCTACTGTAGATGTGTGTGGGAACGGGCCTGGACCGGGGATTCCGAGGATGTCTTTCCTGGCCTTCAAAGGAACATTACGGGTGCAATGTATGTAATAAAGCCATAAACCTGTGTATAAAGAGGCCAGGCCTCAGAGATGCGGTTAGAGCACCTCGAGAAGATACCCTGTTGTCTGATTTGACGTGTTCTGCTCCGTCGGAATAAACTCCTGTTTCCTGCCTTCCTGTCTCCAGCGCCTGCCTCTTTGTTTGGTAATATTGAATGGTATAAGAGGTGGCTAACGCCGGGCAAACACTGAAGATTCTTGGTCGACATCGGCCCTACCTTTCAACAATTGGCGTCCCAAACGTGGGGCCCATCAGTGACACGTGGATCCAGTGGGAGAGGTCCCAACGACAGAGTGAACGACTGCAACGATCGGGAAGTGCACCTGCCCGATAGACCCTCGTCTGGCAGCCGATCATCCGAACTTCACTGGTTCTGAGCAGACCTCTCTCGAGCGATCTACGGTCCTGACTGGGAACCATCAGGAGTGCCACAGCAATTACGGAGAATAGAGGACGATCAGGTGCTGGAAGCGGAAGGCGAGGAACTGTCCATACGGTCCGGGTAAGGTCGGGTAACACGACGAATTGTGAATTGATTGTTTGATTGTTTGAAAATACTAGTATTACTCATTTGATTGTTTCTGAGAGATTCTCTATTTGCAAACAAGCACAGAGTCGCAATACTCTGTTTAGTCTTTGCAGATAGTGAAGGGTAGGTAACGCAGGCCTTTGCCCCCTTTGTAATCCGTCGTGCCTACTTCCCTCTCCATTTGATTGATTGTTATCCAAGCATTTACTGCTTTGGAATTGGTTCTCTTTGGATCATTCTCTATTTGCAAACAAGCACAGGGTCGCAATACTCTGTTTAGTCTTTGCAGATAGTGAAGGATAGGTAACGCAGGCTTTTGCCCCCGTTGTAATCCGTCGTGCCTATTTTTATCCCTCATTTGATTGATTGTTTGACCGAACATTGATCGTTCGGAATTGGTTCTCTTTGGGTTATTCTCTATTCACAAATAAGCACAGAGTCGCAATACTCTGTTTAGTCTTTGCGGATAGTGAAGGATAGGTAGTGCAGACTTTTGTCCCCTTTGTAACCCGTCATGCCTATCTTTGCCCCGTTTGTTGGTAGTTGGTTCAGCCCGGACCGTTTGTTAGAGGTAGATCATCCGGCTCCACCGGAGGACACCCCTAATAAAAAGGACATATCTATAAAAATGCGGATTAGCCGCTGTATCGTGCTAGCAAACTATAACATAAAAATTGTTAGGAAAAACAAAAGGAATCGAGCAAAATCAGTAGGCCACTGATGGGATCTCTTTTTGACCTCGCTAAAATAGAAACATTAGGAACAACCCCTCATGAGAAATATGAAACTAGTGAGAAGAGCCGAAGTCGACGCCATGATGGCTGCAAGAAAGCTCGGCTCCACCGCCCCCCCGCCCAAATAACGACAAACCCTATGCAAATATTATAAATAAATACAACACTCCAGCAAAGTAGCATGTTAAAACGTTTTTATTATACAACTATTTATTAAACAACTATTTACATGGCAAACGGCTGCAACAACAAACCCAAATGCATTTGCCGCCTGCTTGACGCTGTAGCAATGTTGGGCTACTTTGGGCTACTTTGGGCTACTTTTTAGTAGGATTTGGGCTTTAGAAAGTCTACAAAAGCCATCAGCCGGCGAGGTAGCATCGGTGGCGGCCTGGGGTGGAGGACCGTTGTGCGAATAGCCCGGAGGCGACACCACGCGCTGAGGCCCGTCCCCAGGACGTCCAGAGGTGGTGCCCAACAAGTTCTGTGCGGGGGGATGCCTTGCTGATGGCTTTCCTCACCCCCCGCACCCTCTTCCGTTGCCGGGCCCGGCTAGCTCAGTCGGTAGAGCATGAGACTCTTAATCTCAGGGTCATGGGTCCGGCCATTTTGTACGCCCTCGCCAGGAGGTGGCGCGGGCAGCCCCCTCCCCCTCCAGGTAGAGGTTCCTCTCCTGCACCAAGACTGCCATTAGCGTTCCACTCGCGTACCCCCCGCCCACGGCTGGCTGACCGGGAGGGACCCGCTCCGGTGGCCATGGTGAAGGGTAGCTGCTGGGGGGGGCTCTCAAGATGGCGGCCGGCTCCCCGGATTTGGGCCTAGTCCACTAGGATGGCTCTGGGCTGTCATGAAACTCGGATGCTTGCCTGCTCGGGCATGAGCCCCAATTTTGAAGACGTCCTCTCAGTTTCAAAGATTCTACGAGAGTCGTTGGCCCTCGACCCCCACGGGCTTCCTGTGGGGGCAACCGCCACTGTTGCGCGACAATCCCCCATGGATATGCCCCTGCACCGGGTGACCGCCGCCTTGTCCACATCTTGTGCCGTGGGAGAGGCTGATTCGGCGCATCGGTGGAGGGACACGCCTGCTGTCCCGCTCTCTGGAGTGGCCACAACGTTGCCGCAAGATGGTGGTGCTCTCGTGCTGACGCCAGCTTTTGTCCAAATTACTAAGAGACACTGTAGACTGTCAATTCGATCAGCTCCGGTGGGACCTCAGCGTGACCCGGTAGGGAAGATTTTGCCTTCCTCGCTTTTAAGTTGTCCTCTCTGCTGGCATTAACGGAATCTTTTGAACTACCGAAAGGGATTCTGGTCCGACCACTTGTTATTGGAGGCATTTGGACTATGCTCTGGGCCTGCCCGGCCTCGACTAAAATGGCGCCAGTATGGGCGGGACTCGCAGTTCCTTATGACGTTCTAGTTGCTTAAACCTTGATGTTATGGGATATGTATGCGACCTTTGTGCACATGGCGGGCGGGGAAGGGTACGGACTGAACATGCGAACAACCCTATCGATGTGTTTTCTTTGTCATTTTTTGTATTATTAAAGCTCTGAAATAATGTTACTGATGATACTCGCCCTTGGTGTACGTATGGACGATTTTATTGTAACTGATCCTGTTATATTTCCAACTATAAAATAAACCTTCACTGGTCCTGCAACCGTTAGTCGCGTTTAGTTTTTCAATTAAATGGCTCGTCCTTTACTTACTTCTATACTACAGTGTAATGTCTCCTTACCTCATGCATTTCCCGTCTGCCCCGTGGCCGGCCTACATGGTTGAAGACCCGTATTTGAATGCTGACATCTTCACAAATAAAGTTTTTTTAAAATATATGGAACTAGCCTCATAACAGTCACTTAGATTGGTAGGTTCTTGAATAAAGGCTACTATTCTCAAAATAAATAAAGGGCAAGTAAAATGAAGCAATTTTGGTCGTGAAAAATCAGAAAGACATGGTACATCGAAATAATGCGAAAGGAATAGTCAGGATCTGTCGTATTTTACATTTCTGCAGCATAAGCAATAGGTAAAAGATCCTGATATTTAGATATATCTATGAATAGGACAATAGACCAGTTCCTCTGGGCTTCAATGCCGAGATGCAAGGTACTGCATCCCAAAGAAGACAAGTTAGGTACGTGGTAGGTAAAAACATTTTCGTGTTCTTGCGCGCTGATGTGCTTTGAACGCTGTCGCCCCCCTTCTTTTCTTTCTCTGCAGGTTAATATCGGAATTTCAGCTGAAGTATGGAGAAGACCCAGAATGCACCGTGTTCCACGCAGAAAGAAGAAGAATTGTATGGTATGAATGTGGGCGTGGGCCCCGATTTGTGTCGTATGAATGCTTATGTGTGGTGCACGTCTGGGTTGACGAAAGAATGCTTTTTGTATGACTGAGGTGTTGATCGAACGGTCACTGGGATAGGAAAATTAAGCCCGAACATGGTACCTGCATGTGAAAAACGAATAAAGATATAGCACTTTCCTTACTTAGGAACTACTCTCTCTGGAGCTAACGAATGGGGGAGTGGCCTACGCCAGAAACTTGAAGGCCTATTTTAGTACGACGAACCCAACCCCAACCGATATCCCAAATGTACGCCCTAAATGACGCTCACCAGTGAGTCAACTTATGTGCGGACTAGATGAGAAAAGTTAAGAATACCCCAGGTTGGGGTTCATCCAAAATCCCCCCCCTCAGCCCAGAAATTAGGGATATTGTCATGTTTTAGATTTACCCCCTCTTCTTCCACCCTCATAGAAAAGTCAGAATTGCACCATCGCACGTCCGACTGACACCCCTCCTTTACCTCAGCTTGGATTGTCATTTGTTAGATGTTGGAAGACCCCACCGTGAGTATAAGCACAACTGGACTAGTGTCCGACCAATTAAAAGGAGTAAGTATTTTTGAAGCGAGGTTACCAAACAGAAATTGTCTGCCATTAGGAAGGAAGGAGAACAAAGAGCTCGACCCCCAAATGAATTAAATGGAGTACTGAAAATATGCATCACGCATGAAAAGGCCCTTTCGCCAAAAATAGCCCTCTGTTTTGTCTTAGGTTTTCGTACTTGATGTATGTACTGTCGCACCCTATCTGGTATTTGTGTATACGTAAACTATGAATTTATGTTTTCCCTCAGCTTGTGTTTTATACGTGAAACTGACCCGTACTGATCTATATGTGTGTGCACTGAATAGCCTATTATTGTACACGTTTTTTTCTCTCTCTCTCTTTTTATGTTGTACGTGTACTAATAGCCTATTTTGTGCGCACGTCGCTCTCTCCCTCTGAGGGCTCCCTTGCTCCCTTTTGAATAAATGACGACACTGTACCTCGCCGGTACAGGTATAATTGGCTTTAGACACGACAGTGTTTGGACAAATTGACAGAAACAAAACGATCGTATTTTGCCATATTACTACCTCTCCTTTCTGTAAAATGATGGAACTTATTGGCTGAGAAAGAAAGGACAGGTAAGACGACTGATGTCCCCTAATCTGACCCTTATTAGGGAACTATATGTCAGTGGCTTTTGTTTTAAGTACTTTGGTAACACCACCCTCATCGTTCGGATACCACCGCCCATTGCACAAAAATAGAATGTCCGATACGTCCCCGTTTCTCCAGAATGGTCCCAGTTCTGTACCAGCCGTCCCAGAAAATCTTAAAGACTGTAGCTATAAGCCCATGATAATAGCATTTCACACTTTTTATAAATTAACAGACCTTGAAGAAACATATAGCTCAACAGGATTTGTTTTAGACAAACGCGAGTCTCTACTGAAGGAGCCGGTTTGAATTCGATAAACCATGTAATTTTTAGATATCAGACTTCTTGCCACGTTCGCAAATATAACAGGAGTAAAACACCAGACAGACATGATGTTTGAAAATAGAAAAATGCTTGCCGACCTGCACTACAGCAATGATGCATGAGTCAACAACATACACCGATGTAAGGATTACTAAGCATCCACCCTATCGTGACCAATGAACGTTTCCCCAACTACTTGGGGTTGGGAGAGAAATTAAAATGTGTAAACGTCTTCCCCTGCCAGTTCTCTAAGACTTGTTTTTTTATACTCATTTAAGGATAACGTGCAGTCGTCGGAGGAGAGGGGCCGGACGTGACGCACAGCCTGGCTGCAGATCGGGGAATATCTATGACCTCGACCAAGGTGCAGCCGCGGAGCAAAGAGTTGCGGGACAAGGCACCATTCTCAGCGTGGAAAGTGAAGGAAAGAAGGGCCGCCCAGAAGCCCCTGCACGTTGATGAGCTCGTGCCGAAAGTCCCAGCCCATTGTGCCCGATTGATGGGCCCACTTGCTTGAAATTTCTGCCCTCCTTGGTCCGTCTCAGATCTGATCCCACTCCACCCTCTCTTCCCTCGGCCTCCCAAAGCACGCCCCCATCACCCTCCCCCTTTTTCATATGGAATTTTTGAACTTGACTCTGAGAAGAAACACAGCACAAAAGATAGAATAGGGTTTGTCACGAAGGAAGAACGGAACGCGGGTACCCCACCTAAGGTACCTATGATAGATTAGTTAGGTAACAGGACAAACAGGACTGTGGTCAGAGAGCAAAAGAATGACCACACCCTGCAACGCGAGATCTTAAGTAGAGCTGGACGCATAGCTCCACCGCCGGTGCTCAACAGTGCCAACGAAAGAGGAAGAACGATGAGAGCCTACCAGTGATGACTCGATGTAAATAAGACACTGGAAAGTCGAACCTTTTTTTGAACATTGCCACCCCTTGACTGTCCCTTGTATTAAGTTGGATTCCTCTCCCAACCACTTTTGTATTGATTAACACCCAATTGAGCTTTCGTAACCTTACATCGGTCACTTTTCAACTATACATGGATAACTAAGAAGGCGTTAACTCTGTACCTTGATGATTGTAGAACACCAGTTATACACATGAACATGCTGTCTAGTTTTGATCCTCACGGAGTCCAGACCTCAAATGTACTTAATAGCCCTTATTCTGCCAGGACATTTTTTGTATGGCCTCATGTTTGTATTCGAACGAAATACCCTGCATCATTTAAGTAATGTCCCCATCTCCAGGTCTAATGTATGACACAACTAATGCAATCTTGTATGCACTGCCTCCCCGCTCATCACATTGACTACGTCTGGTTGTGTACGATTCTGTCTACATTGATAACAGAATTATTTCCCTCTGCCTGTAATGCATACGGTCTACCAAAGCGAATTGTATAACTAAAGTCAGCTTGTACATCCTCACCTATGACATGAACAGGAATGAACTAACTTATGATAAAAACTGGGGACTGTGGAAAATGACTAAAATTAGGTATACATAAGCGGCGTTCATTTATGTTCACTACAGCCACTGTTGAAAGTAAAGCGAAAATCACGAAACAGTAGCCACGCCATCTTGTCCCTTTTAGGCCCCATCACGAACGTAGGTGGCAGCCATTTTGTGTGTCATGACCTCTCTGCCCACTGCCAATAGCCTGCGCGTCTCTCCTCCTCACTCCCCAGCCTCGCAAGCACCCCCCGCGCCCCGACAGCCCCCGGTCTCTCCTGCTTGGGCCATACACGCACCTCTAACGCGACCCTGTCTCCGAGCCATATCCCGTGCTGAACCCCCTCGCTCTTTCATCCCATTCATGGAACACCCCCTTTTTTTGACAACCTCTTCCTCCCTGCCCGATTGTCCAGCCTGATCCCAGGCCATCACCTAGCCCGACAGATGCAGTTTATTGCCCCCTACAGTAGGACCTCGCCTCACATCAAAGGAGCGGTGGTTAATCAATACCCTCACACCTCCAGATCCGACCGATCACCCACTTTCCCATTCCCAGCGGAATGTCCAGCTGCGCGACAACCACCACACGCTGATATTGGGGTGGGAACTCTACTGTAGATGTGTGTGGGAACGGGCCTGGACCGGGGATTCCGAGGATGTCTTTCCTGGCCTTCAAAGGAACATTACAGGTGCAATGTATGTAATAAAGCCATAAACCTGTGTATAAAGAGGCCAGGCCTCAGAGATGCGATTAGAGTACCTCGAGAAGATACCCTGTTGTCTGATTTGACGTGTTCTGCTCCGTCGGAATAAACTCCTGTTTCCTGCCTTCCTGTCTCCAGCGCCTGCCTCTTTGTTTGGTAATATTGAATGGTATAAGAGGCGGCTAACACCGGGCAAACACTGAAGGTTCTTGGTCGACATCGGCCCTACCTTTCAACAGGCAATTCTAAGAAGTGAATTGGATGCAGGGACTTAGTCGCGATGTCCTCTTTTAATTTATTAATTGAAGATGAAGGCTCCCAGTGTTTTCTTCTTGGAATCATTTTGGCGCGTCTCACCATTGCCGGTACACGCTGCGGTCGGTCAGCTGACCGACCGCAGCGTGTACCGGCTGAAATGCTCCACGTTGATTTGATTATTGAGGCTCTTTCAAAGTAAGATCCATGAGGTCCTGATCAGCACTCCTAACCAATTTGGAGTTCGAAACGCGTAGACCGCTAGTTTGTACGCCATAAGATCTCAAAACTAGGCATCATTGTTTAAAAAGTACAAGTATCAAAAGAAAAATTTTCTATGGTTTTGTATATAAGGATTCCTGAATTTTTTCCATGTAAATAAATTCTTGTTTTCTGGTGTGATAGTGACTGTTTGAATGTGGGATGTGTTGACTGAGTGGGAGCAAATATTTTGGAATGTAAACAGTGCTATTTATTATTCATTGTATTATTTGCTTATTTTCATGTTGATTGCAGGGTCGTAAAAATTGTACAAATGGTATCAAAGAATTGACAAATGTATTTATAGTGATTTAATAAAAATAATGATTTATTCAGACTGAATTATTAGTCTTGAGACCCATGTTTGGTTTAATTCCAATGTGCTGTGAAAAATAAACTGAATTAAGGATAACTGTATTGGCAATTGTTAAGTTTGGTGCAATATTAAATAATGGTCTGTGTCTTCCTAACCACACTACAAGTGTTGTTTCTATCCTCAAATGTCAATAGAAGTGAAGGTGTACTGGAGGATGATCTGTGCCACAAACTCCCAGGCTGCTCTGGTCAATTTCACCCTCAGGCTCCATGCATCTAATAACAGTTGGAGCACATGGGTCCATGTCATCGTACCATTCAGTACTTGGGGACACGTTCACAAAGGGGCCATGTGCTCAAGTTCAGGGGAATTGAGCTGTCTTTAGCGCTTAACATAATACAGTAACTCCACAAGTTAGAACAGGGATCTCCAAAGTCAGTCCTAGAGGGCAGCATCAATGCCAGATTTTAAAACAACTACATTTATCTAAAGGGGGATACGCTAACATTCTGGCATTGAGCAAACTAAAAGTGATGATGAAAGATGTTAGAATGAGGCACTTGTTAGACCTACTCTGACCTCCATGCTCTTCACATTCTATAAAGTAATTGTCTGAGGGCAAGAACGATGGTCTCTCACGCATATTGCCTCCACGTCTCTCCCCGATATTCACTTTGACCAGGTACGTGGCATGGAGCCTGTAGCTCTTGTCTGCAAGGGATCCCCAATACTCATTGGAGCACAGATCAAGCCACGGTCTTGTAGGTCTGTGAAGTGGTATGGAGGGTTTCCAGAAAATTCCTTGTTACAGGGACATGACATTCGCATTCCTGGGTTTACAATGCTTTGCATTCTGGGAGTTGTAGTCTTGGTTCATCTCAGTTCATCCAGTTGAACGAATGTACATGAACAGTAGGGTTTGTGAATGGTAAGCCCAGACCAGGAAAAGTGGAGTCCTTCTAGGAGGCATCTGGTCATACTAGGCATTACTGTCTACACGGTGCTACCATTTTGCCAGTCACACCAGCAGTGGCGGGAATCTCAGAGGTCCTCACCACATTTGGCGGTTGGGGCGCCATTTTCCCTAATAGCACTGACTTTCTTCCAGCACGCCAGTGCTAGGCCCTGTATTAAATATGATGTGCGACTAGTAAACATCGCGTGGTGGTAGGTAGGGCTCGGAGCGCAGATGAAAAAGTCTTATTTTACCGGTCTTGTATAACAGGTTCAGAAACGCATGAAAGAGGGGCCCTGCCTGGGTGAACAACAACAGCAGAGCTGGGGAGAGGGATTTTCATGGGAGGGAGAAGGAACTAAAAAAACAGGAAGGTTTAAGCCTTCGCCTACAACCATGTGAGAGGCCTTTATTTTCCTTGAATCACATGCTGTGTCTGCGCTTGTAAACACGGTGACCAGACGCAGGGGTTGAGATTACCCTGAGCCCTTGCAGGAATCAGAACAGAGGGCCCTGTTCACCGCACAGCGCGGCCATTCAGCCGCTCGGTTGTTTACTTCAAGCTCCGTAGCCAAGGGAAGGAAAACGATTCTTAATTAACTCACATACATATTTAGGAGGCTGTGACCCAACCTTTGGCAATTCACCAAACAGTTATGATGTACCAGGCATTTGCAGATGTCAACAGCACAATTACCATCGTTTTCTATTTTTATTGCCAAACCATGGCCATTCGAGTATAACCCTGCTATACTATTGTTTATTTCATTTTTATAGGTGTTCATTTACAATTAATCAGCATAAAATGCTTAACATTTTAAGAGTCAAATAACATCTGAGTATAAACACGTGACACAGGCATTCATGTTTATTGTCAAACCATCGTCATCCAAGTTTAACCCTGGTATACCTTTGTTTATTTTATTTGTATTGATTTTCATGTACAACCTGCATCAAATGCTTTCAATGTAACAGTTAAATAACATCAGACTATTAGCACGTAACACAGGATTTAGGGGCATATTACCAAGGGTGGCGATAGGCAATTATCGCCGGTTTTGCGGCCGTTTGTGGCCGCTAAGCGGCGATAATTCTATCGCTCTATTAGCAAGCTGTCGCTAACTGATGTTAGGGTCAGCTTTTAGGCGATAGCGAGCGGTTTGGGGTCCGCTTTGCATGTTATCCAATGGGAGATGGATAACATAACTAAGAGCATTTTGCCGCTAATGCGTGAATATCGCTGTATTCTCAGCGATATCACGCATTTCGCCGCTATCGCTGGATATTTTAGCACAATGGAGAAAAACGTTGCTAATAGAAATGTTTTCTCCGCTAACACTATCCAGCGATAGGCAGCGATAAAAAAATCGTCGCTAAGCCTATTTAGCGATAAATATCTCTACTTGTTGGTAATATGACCCTTACTCCCTCGTCCCTCTCACCTTGATAAATTACTTAGTGAGACCCCTGTGCTTCTGAGACACGCCACAAGAAACGGAAAAAAAGTCCCTCGCCCCTGGTACTACTTGTTTCTGTGTGCCTCGCGGACACATTGATCGGCAGTTGTGGTGAACCAGCTCCTGTGAAGTTTGGCCCGGTTCTTTGGAAACTGGCAGTAGCATGCGTTTGGTTGTTTAGGTCTTGTGGCGTAACAGCGCGTCAGCGCTGTGTCCGCCAGGAGATCTTTTGTTACTGACTGTGCTTCCCAGGAGACAGCACCTGGCCGCGCGCATCTCGCAAAAGGCGATCGGCGCAGGCCACGCGCGCGCGAACGCGCTTGCCGTGGCTGTCTCCTGGGAAGCGCAAACATACACAGGCACACCTCCCCCTGCACGCATGCGCACACACATACACAAGCACACATACACGCACGGAGAGACATCCCCCCACCCCCACCCCTCCGCCGTCGCACACACAGACACACACGCACACATACAGGCATCCCCCCCTTCCCCGCTCACCGGCACTCCGGACTTGTGCAGCCTCCTACCGCGGGGCTCTCCCTCGGGCATGGGAGCCCCGCGTCACCACTGCTCCTCCAGGCACTCCGTGGGCGCGGGCTTCACAAAACGGAAGTCCCGCCCCACGATAGGTTTCGTTTTGCGTGCGCACGTCTTCTTAGGAGTGGGATTCGCGCACAAGACGGAAGTCCCGCTCCCACCAAAGGTGCGAGCACAATTCGATCTCTGTCGGATGTCCTTTAAAAAAAGCTTGTAAACCTGTCTTTTAAACAAGCGTTAAGCTGTTTATCTCGCAACAAGAGGTCTATGGAGGACATGTGCTCTATATGTTTCTTTAACAATACTATGGCAGTGCATGCTTTTTTCTTTTAGTTAATGTATTTTTTTTATAATGGTAAGTGCCCAGCAGCTGCACCAACAAAGTTATACAAATAAATGACAAACCAAGGTAGGCATTGACAAAGCTGAAAGGCTGCCGCGCCCAACGCAAGAAATATTGGTGTTCCCAATGCTAGTTCCTGTTTTATACCTTTCATTAATGTATGCCCTAAATAGGTTACAAAATGTACTTTTATGTTACACTTCTACAATTGGACTGTTCACTCAATCTGATTTAGATGTTCTTTATCATTTTTCAGAAGTAGCATGTATCAAAACGTATCACTCCTGGAATTCATAGTTTAAAAGGTACTTCCACTGATTTCTGGAACAGAATGAAGGTTAATGCCAAGAATAAAGGCATGTCTATAAATTTGTATGCACAAAGAGGCATAGCATAGCACTTCTGCTTTTTCCAAAGTACATAAAATATCCCCAATAGCTAGTAGATCATGCCTACCTCAGGTCTGCACATTTTCTTAAGCTCCCATTGTCCTTGGACAACTATTGGCAGTAAAATCCATTCTGAAACATTACTTTGTAATTTATTCAACTGCTCCTACCATTGGAGTTACGGGTACACTTCTGAATTTATACAGACAATAGCAGGCATTTCCCTTTATTACTATTTTATGCCAAACCTCCTTTGACCCCTAATTTTATCTCTAACTTTCTCTTGCACATGTTCAGTTTTCACCTTCTCATTATGCAAACAACCTATCCCTTTCTCCCAGTTCGAATGCTCTTGTATAATGTGCAGGATGAGCATAACCCAAGAACGATTTCAAATTGCAGCCTACCCACTGTTTTCCTCATTAGATACTCAAAGAGCCATGGTCTGCATTCACTTGCCTCCTTACTCCTAGCATACATCTGACTTAATTTTTTTTTAATTTCGGCAAATATTTCCACAAAGACTTTCCCATCAATGAAGTATGGAGAGCCGCGCTCTATCCCATTATTTTATTATTTATTTATTTATAAAGTTTTATATAGCGCAAACTTGATCCCGAAGGATATCGGAGTGCTTTACAATTTGAGGCATTTTAGCTCTTCTCCATTGGCTCTGATTGTCCCACATGGTGTCCGCTTGTCTGACTCAATGTGAACTGTCTAGAACCGCCTGGACCCAAACAATGTAATAACATTTCTAGTTTCTTCTCCTTATATTACCTGAAACTGGAATACTTACCTTAGGAATCTTTCCATTATTACGGTGTAACCACCAGCTTTTCTGGAGCAAGTGCAGCAAATAACTGTATGATGCAGCACAATGATCAATTTTGATCAGCTTCCACTCTAACTAAATTAAACAGCTACACATTTCTGTCAGGTGCTAGTGGACATGCAGTTTATTTAGTTATTTTAAACACGTTGTTGATTCTGCTCCGTGCCTTCTAGTTCTCGACCCTAGCGCCTCGCAGGTCTTTGTGTGCTGTCAGCTAGCTTGGCTTTAAATCAGGAAGCCTGCTTGCATTCGCATCATGTCCAAGAATGCAGCACTGCTCGCTCATGCCCATTCCCGACTTAGCACTTTTGTGCTTTCTCTGCATCATGATATTGCCTGAAAGCAATTCTTATCATTTGCCGATCGTGAGATACAAGGTGACAAACAAGTTTCTCTCAAATTGATGCCACTTTATCTCCAGTGCAGCCATATGTTTTAGTGAGGGGCCCATCAACACTGCCCTTGATAATTCCTTTGCTTGAGTTGGTAGGAGGTTGGCAACTTGTGACTTTGAGGGTGCTACCACCAGGGCACCTGCTGCCTACAGAAAAAGTTGTACTAGGCTGACCCAAGGGCAGCTGCAAACTCTGGATTGCTCATACTGCGTTTATTCTCCTGCTGCAGGTTTCGCTCACTCTCCTGTTAGCCAGATGCTGTGGACCCAATCCCTTTGCATCCCGTGTAACAGGTACCTGATTGGGGTGATAGAATATCTCAAACTGAAAGGACTGTTCCAGGTTAAAAGTAGTTCATTTGCTCCATTTTCACTTTATACTTATAGACAGGAGGCTGACTGGCCCCAGAGCAGAGTAACATCTGGATGTCAGAGTGTCATTTTCTAACCACTTCTTCAAGGAGCTCAGACTGGTTAGGACTGCAGAGGTGTTTCTATTGCTGGACTTGCTTAAAGATTAAAAGACAACAAAAACTTTGCCTAAATAGTTCCCGATTGATTGTTGTTGGCAGACAAGTACCTTTGATCTTGCCTATTGAAATTTCACCCTTTATTTCGACCACCACCGTGGCCATAAAAGTACAGTCAAAATACATCACATTATAAAAGAGGGATTCATCACATATCCTTAATCTCAAGTGCTTTAAATATATACAACATAAGCGCTTCCTAGGAAAAACATAGTATTCTTGAAATATTTGCAGCTATTCCTATATACAACAAGCATTTGCAATGCAATAGGTTTCGCATTTGCCAAAGTTTAAGCTATTGTGATTGTAAATTACAATGACTTTTATTTATGTTTTAAAAACCAATACGTAAATAAAAGGCATTGCCATTTACAATGCGAATAGCTCAAACTCTCACAACTGCGAGACCTATTGCATTGCAAATGCTTGTTGTGTATGGCGGTACTCCTGGGCTCAGCGCTTCTGGTTACAATCAAGGACTTCCTGGTGGCAATAGATCCGCGGGATGCCTACTTCCATGCACCTATTCATTAAGACCACCAAAGATTCCAATGCTTTGTGGCAGAGGACCCTCTTTTCCAGTTCAGGCCCTCCTGCTTGGGTTGAAGGAGGCCTCCTGAGTGTTTACAAAAGTGCTGGCTCGCAGGATTGCTTTACTCCAACAGGGGATGTGCGTTCAGCTGTATCAGGAACATTATCTGGTGTGTCCCCATCTCTGCTGTAGAAAATCGCTCATTTGAGCGAGGTTCTGGACATTTTGAAAAGTTACACATTCCTGATAAATGGCAAGAAATCGTGGTTGCTACCAAATAAGGGTGAGTTAACCATAGGTGCTAGATATTTACAGATCAGCGTATAGTAACTCTAACTGAAAAGACACTGCTAAGGATTCAGGGGCATATTACCAAGAAGTGCGTTAGTAAACGCACAACGCACAATGCACAACGCACATCCCCATATCGCCGGCTATCGCCGGATTTCATCGCCTTTTTAGCGCGCAATTATCAATGCGCATCACGTAGGCGAATTGAAATCCGGCGATAGTCGGCAATATGGCACATTAGCGCATGAAAACAAACGTTGTTTTCACGCGCTAATGTGTTCCTTGATAATATGGGGGGGTGGATTCAGCTTTATGATCCACTCCCCCATGTTATCAATGCCCTAACACCTGGTCAGAGCAGGCGTTGGGAGACCTGCGATAAACGAGTTTATCGCAGGTCTCCCTCTCCCAACGCCTGCCTAGGTAATAGGGTGTTCCCACCTCCAACCACATGTTACATGTGGGTGGACGAGGAAAAGCCCACTTTGCATGTCATTAGCGATGTTTATCGCCGACATGCAAAGTGGGCTTGCGCCAGGCTTTAAAATGCCCTTGTTAATAGGGCTCTAGCAGTATCGCCGCTTTCTCGGCACAATTCGCCGAAATAGCGGCGATACTTGCCCTTGGTAATATGCCCCTCAGTTTCATGTCTCGGAATTGATAACATCAGAGCGTCCAAGGGTATCAGCTTGGAAAGTGTCCAGGGGGACTGGGCAGAAACTTTATTTTTAGTTCCGAGGGCAAGGTTCCACTTGAAGAGGAGATGAATTCTGGCTTAGCTTGGTGGCTGAATCCAGCAAACCTCTCAGAGAGGTCCCCTTGTGTCCTACAAAACTATTAGAACTAGGAAGGCGAGAGAGGGGGATTGGAGAGCATGGACAGGATCACAGCAGATCCAGGTGGTATGGACATGTCGGCAAAGAATCAAGTCTTCCAATGGGAGAGAACAGGCAGAGATTCTCCTGGATCTCTGGTCTTTTCTCACCTACATCTTCACAGAGTGTTCTGGTCAGAACAGACAATACGACAGCAAAATATTATATAAACCGGCTAGGTGGGCCAAGGGCTCCTTTACTTTTGGCAATTTCGGACCATATCTTTTTATGGGCCCATTCCAACATCAGCTCTCTCAGGGCTATTTACATCAAGGGTACTCTGAATAGTCAGGCAGACAGTGTGAGGTGGGAGATTCCCTCCTCCCTCAAAGTCTGTCTTTCTCCCTAGTAGTTCCTTCTGATTTGTAAGAGATGAGGGTGCAAATCTCTGGATCTTTTTGTGACTTCTCACAACTTCCAGCTTCCTCACTTTTACTCATGGACAAGGAAAGTCCATTCTTGGGGCATAGATACTCTATCTTGTCCATGGCAAGGGGATCTACTATATGCTTTTCCTAGTTTTCCTTTGATGCAGTGCTTCCTGATCAGGGTGAAGCTCAGGTGATCTTGATTGTTCCAACCTGACTCCCTTTATCCTGGTGTAATCTTCTGGTAGTGATGACGATGAAACAAGAGTGGCTTTTGGCGATCCCATCCCCTCTAGCATTTCCAAGTTTCCAGACCGAGTCACTCGTAGGAGTCAGTTTGATGGTCTAGAAGTAGAAAGGACAGGGTTAAGATTCAGGGGTTTTCTGTAGTTTGTTTCTTCTTCAATTCAGCAACAAGAACACTGTCCATCATATCATCGTAATCAAGACATTGGATGACCTTTAGGAAATGGAGTTTGGAGAAGTAATTGTTCCTGCTTTCTGCTTTGCTTCCTTAGATTCTGGGTTTTCTCTAGGATGGGTTCTACTTGGGTCTTAGTTTCTCAACCCTTAGAATTAAATGGGTGGCAATAAAAGATTTCAGATAATTTAGAAGATGACAGTTGATGGTGCGTAGGATGTTCAAGGTGTTTACTAATGCCCGTCCTGCTCTTCCCCCACTTTGTCCAGCATGGTATCTCACAGTGGTGATGCAGACTTTGAAATATCCACCCTTTGAGCCCCTCCACTCGGTTGATATCAGAATCTTGACCCTGATAATGTTCTTCCTATCTTCCTATTCGATAATCACTTTGGCAAGGTGGGTGAGTGAGTTGGGCGTTCTGTCATTCTAGGCTCCTCTCTTTAGGGTATGTGAGGACGGGATTGTGTTACTCCCAGTCCCTCCATTTATTTCTAAATGTATTTATTTATTTGGTGTTTTATATAGCGCGTACATGACCCTAATAGGGTATCAGATCGCTTTACATTAACATATCATTCAACTTGGAACATCACAAGCACCTTGCAGTTTCAGTAAACCTAATTAATGCACAACTAGTTGCTCGATACAATTATGTTACAAAGCCATAAATTAATTGTACATTGATTTGTGAGATAAAAATGTGTGCTTTACATTCATATTTACAGGACCACAATGATGTTAGTGGTCGATGTATGGTAGCATATGTATTGAACAAGAAGGTCCTCTGAAAAAGTCAAATCTACTGGAGTGATGGGAGGAATTTGCTAATTTAACTTCTCGTTCCACATGCAGTAGGGGGTTATTATACTATTTTTCTTTCTTGATCCTTAGGCTCCTGAGGATGTCAATTTACATTCTTTGGATGTAAGGAGAGCCATCGTAGTTTATCTTAAATTAATGGATGACTTTTGGCTGCCTTCTCTGTTCATCAGTTTCGGTCCAGCTAAGAGGGGGTTAAAGCCATCGACCCAGAATTTGAGCATATGGGTCAGATCTTTGATTTTGTGGCTCACAAGGAATATGGTGTGCCCCCTCCTTTGAGTGTTCCAGGAGGGTCCATTAGAGGAATGGCTACCTCTTTGGCAGAGTTTCAAGGGCATGATTGAAGGAAATCTGAGAGCGGCCACCTGGGCAACTCTTTCCACATTTATTGAACACTGTAGAGCGGTAGAAGGCCCTGAGGTGGAAGGAGAGGTTTTGAGTTCAAAAGTTCTTACCGCTGTGAAGTATCAGTGGTTTAGAAGTTACAGACTAAAAAGTTTTCTTAAGCAGAAACGTACAGTTGTTCTGGTTTTTATTAGCTTGGACATATCTCATTTGGTTAATTCACCAAGGCAAGAGGGAAAAGGATGTAATGCTTCGATTATATATCAGTAATTGCATTATTCCTAGTCCATTTCTTTTGATTGAGGGGGGGGCTTTTATGTTTCTATGGGGTATGTATCAGAGTCTAGTGGTCACACTAAGTAATTCATCAAGGTCAGAGATGCACTCAGAGTTATGCAATGACCGGTAATAAAAGCATTCATTTTTATTGCCAATTCATGATCATCCTAGTATAAGCGTGGTATACCATTGTTTAATTTATCTTTACAGGTTTTCATTAACGCCTAAACAATTTTCAAGCATAACAATAAATGTAAATGTAAATGTGTTGGACTTGTAAAGCGCACTGCTGCCCGGAAGCGTCCTGGCGCTGAAGACCGCTGGGTAACCCGTCCTGGCTTTCCCTGTGAGATGGTCCCTTCTGGGTATCTCCAAGGTGAAACCAGGCATCCCCGGCGTCTGTGTGGGGCCGTTGTAGAGATGAGGCAAGCTTAATGCCCAGAGTTGCCGAGTGTGATCCCTGGTTAGAGTAGGCATCGAGGTGAGAATTATCGAGTCCGTTGCCACGACCCTGCCGCGTCGGGAATTTAACCCTGGTCCCGGGCCGTTCTCTGCTTCCGGGTCTGCTGCCTCTAACCAGTGAGCCACACCACTCCACTAGCAAACAAAAATGTCAGTCTGTAGGGTAGGATCAATCATGGAAAAACACAAAAGGGGAACTACGGACATGTCTGTACAACTAGCCAAATCCTAGGAGGAAGACAAAAAACGATGCAAGTAAGCAAATAGAAGTTTAAGGGCCTGTTATATCAAAGGGTTTTACCTATTCTTTTTGTCTGGGGAAATGTGTTTATACATAAGGTCCTAAGTGAAGTGAGATTTATAAACAGCGATTTAAATAGTGCACATTTCTATGGATGTTGGCTCCATACCCATAAAATGTAATAGAACATCTCTTCTGTTGTATAAGAATGATTTCTTAGACTACAGGGGACACGAGTAAGATATACACTTAATAATATTTGGACACCCTTTGCAATTCAGTAGGTAAAAATGTTGTTGCTCTGGCAACTAAAATATACTTCTCTGTGAAGATCTTCTTCAACGTGGGAAGAAACTAATCTGTTTATAAACGCCCAGAACCTTTGGCATTCCTCACCTGGATTTCACTAATTGTTATACACTAATTTATTATTATGCACTAATTTATTCATGAATTATCATACAGTTAAAACATCCCTCTGCCTGGTCAGTGTTCTGATTCTACGGGTTCAACTTTTACAGATTTGGAGATGATACCCACGTCGGCCTCTGTTTGGATGGAGATCTGGGTGGAGAGCCGCACGCTTTCCATCAGGTTTGGTGGAGGTCCGAGACTGGATGAGGGGCTGGCTCAATTGTTGTGAAGCTTCATCGTTATAGTGGTCACGCAGATGGGATCTGAAGCCACATGTGCAAAGCACAATGGATTAGCAGGTGTTTATGGAGAGGCTCATGTAGATACCGGGACCCATGAAGCAACCTTAAGTGGCGGGCCATGCAGCTGATTGTGAATTATACACTGCGACTTTTGGGAGAGCTCGAGTTATGTGGTGTGGGTCCACCACCATAGAGTACGGCTGCCACCTGTATCTTTGGCAAACTTAGCCTTTACTTGCCTCCTCTCATGTCACTTCTTTTTTATCTCCCCAAAGGTGGATCTTACTACCCCTATAGCATTCATGCTGCTTGATGTGTTTGATTGAGGTCAGGAGTGTTTACTTTACTATTCCTTATATTCTTAATATTTCACTCTGTAAGTACATGTGCAGTATTCAGCCTACGATACAGTGTGGAACCATACTCCCATTCACTCAAATCAAATCACTATAAGTAGATATACGAGTCATCAATTTATGGTCGTATTTTCTGCTGTACTCCAACCAGCCATTGATATGCATAAGCGAATGGTGGCACATTGGGGCATGCCAAGATGTGCGCCCATTTATGTGCTTATTCGGTCAATTTTGCTAATTCATAATGAAGGCATGGCTGTAGACGTACAGCTATGCATGCCTAGACTTACATTTGTTGTTTTAACTTTGTGAATCGGACCCTCTGAATTCTGAAGCATCATCTACTCTTACGTACTTCCAAACCACCAAGTTTTGTTTTTTGGCCATCAACAAAAAGTGTGGATATCAAGCTGGCCTGAAGCCTGGTGCCCATTTTCCACCCCTACTTCATTGTTTAGAAATCTTGCTCTTAGAAAAAGAATTTACATTACCTGGGTTTTTTCGGCCTTAGGAACACTAAAAACTTAAATTTAACAGCAACCCCTCATTTTAAGTTATTCCTACTAAGGCATTACTCTGTGAAAAATGTGTGTACCTAGATATATCATATATGTGAATAGACGAGGGTTTAACCTGAACCCAATCTTAGAGCAATTCGGTACCTAACTAGTGGAAGTGTCCGATAAAATGATTTTTATGATGTGAAACGATTTTTTAAATGCAATTTTATTTCTTCTTGTTTTATTTCTAATTTAAACCTTCATTTAAAAGCTGGAAATGTGACACCATCAAAGCCGTTAAAAATATGTCAATATTTCCCAGCTGGGAAGCCACCATCAAAGACAAACATAAATAAATAAATAAATAAATAATATGCATAAACAGCTGCAATCAACAGTGCCTTGCAATTATTTTTATTATGAAGCAATTACATCTAATGGCATGCGTCTTGCAGAGGGAACATTTATTCAATTATAGACATTTGCTGTTCATAGTCGTGAGTATTCGGAGCTCTCTTGTCAGTCTCAGCTGAAATGCCATTTTTAACAGCGCCGGCATTGCCACATTTTTATTTCTACAAAATTAAATGTGACGCTTTATGAAGACACGAAAACCACTTTTTACATTGGGGACTGCGAGGACAGGTTGACCATTAACTTTATTCATGGAAGTCAATTCATCACAATGCCTTGGCGGTGGAAGTTACATTGCACCCCACTTATCCACTCATGACATGGAAGGGTGAATAAAGCAAACACAAGGAGATGATGGACGGAGCGCTAAAACTTTTAAGACACTCACCCCAAGTCACTGATCTGGGTTGAATCCATCATCGTTCTTTGGCTCACTTCTCCACCCCAGTTCAGACACAGCTACATGCAAATCAGTCTTGACCCTGTGCCTCATGGGAACAGTCCAGCCCGAACTGCCAAGCCAGCACTTCCCTGGACCAGAAGTCATGACGTGGAATATTTAACGGCATGCTCGGCCTGCATACATCCATTTGGGGGCATAGGCAATGGAAATGGCGTTGAAACTACAAAAAGTAAACCCGAGGTTTAGAGCCCTATAGGTCTTGCTACAGACAGCTTTAGCTGTGTCTGGCAGATGTAAAGTAGTGCGGTCCAGGCCAATTAACTTGGAAATAAGGCACAAGGACACAGTGGTATGTGCTTACTGGAACTGGCCCAGGAAAACGTACTCCCGGCCCCTTTTATTAGCAGGGTCACCCGACCAATGAAGCGTGTGATGGGTGGGTGTAGAGTGTAGGTACAGCACACTCCTTATTCTAAGAACGGACTTTGAGTCTGCCTGTGCTCACGATTTTATCTCTTTCTTACCTCTTTCACCTCCTTTCTCCTGATTTGATGGTTTTCCTCTCTAATTGGTCTCAACGTGTTTTATTGGTTGAGCTGTATCCTTCTTCTGCTAATGTCATGGAACTGTTTTTTCTTTTGTGTCTTTCTTTCTTATTTCATATTTTACAATTGATGGGAGGGTATGGTCCTTCTTTCCCCTTCTGTATTCTCCTTTCTACCGCACCATCTGTCTCCTTTGTGTTTGCCACCACCTGCTGCTACCACACTACGCTCTTTCCTTTGTCTCTCCCGGGCTACCCACGTATTATTATTTTTTTAGCTCCCAGCTTTATATATAATGTCTGCCTCCCAAATACCAGTCCTACCGCCGCCTCATCTACCTCTGTTACAATCAAAAGCCTCTGGCTTCTAGTGCTCGGCTTCAAACTTTCAATGACTGTTCCAACATGGCTGCCAGATATGCTCCACATTAACGGGTGGGATATCAGTCTTTTGCTCCAGTCCTTGCACTTGATGTGTCATGGCCAGCAAGAGTATTTGCCAAGGATCTGGACCCGCTGAGATGGTGTAAGTAATCAAACAAAAAGGCTCTTAAGTGATGTCTGCATGACTTGAGGTTGAGAGGGAGTGTGCACATGAGAGCAAGTGTGTGTGCGTGTGTGCAGGTGAGAGTGCAAGCTGGTATGACGAAGAGCACATTGTGTGAGCTTCAATTTGCATGAATGTAATAGCACTTGTGTATATGTGTGAGCGGGTGGGCTGGTAGCCTCTTGACTCTGGTGTATTTTGCCCTAATTCCTGGTATTTTGGGGTCATCTACAGCAGAGTGATACCATACCTAGTCAAAATGCTGACTGTGGCAAATATTTGCGATCATCCATGGCACATTGGTGATGGTACCCTCCCTCTGCCAATGTCTGACAATAGCATATTGATGATAATTCTTAGTATTTTGAGACCGCCCATGACGGATGTACGACATTACAACGCATGCTTTTACATCGCATGCTTTTAGAACGCGAGTTTTACAACGCATACCATTACAACGCATAGCGCTTTGGGGTGCTGGATAGTGAATAGTTTAATTTACTATTCCAACTCCAGTCCCCGTGGACACTAGGGAAGGTGTTGGACAGTAAATTAAACTTATTCCCTATCCTAGAGCGCCCCCCAGCGCAATGCGTTGTAATGGTTTGCGTTGTAAAAGCTGCGATGTAAAAGCATTGCGTGGTAAAAGTTGCTTTGTAAGTGATGTTTCCCGCCCATGACATAACAGTGGTATTTCCATTTGGGACCATCCAGGGCATATTGGTGATAATTCCTGCCATTATAGGGCACTTCATGACTGGATGGTGCCCATTGTGGCCACAATGCTTGCCCTGACATACTGGTGGTTATTCTTGGCATATTAGGGGCATCCATGTCATGATGGTTGCCAGCAGCAAACTTAATATACTGCTGGTCCTAGCATAATAATGGTAATACTTGCCACATTAGGGACATTCAAGGAATGAGATGAAGATACAGAAACACTCTCAGTTACAAACCAAAGCTATCTCTTTTGCCAACAGATAGGTCTTACTTGCAATTTCAGTAAAAGGGCCATGGTCATAAAGTGGTGGTAGCATGTGGTATGTGTAGGAGCACTCAAAACGCGACAAAAGAAACATCACATATCAACCTTAAGAAAAATGAACTTACATGAAATAAAATGTATATTACAAAGGTTATTTGCTTATGTCAAAGTAATAATTGGATTTAAATTGAAATGAAGCATGATAGGGCACTCCAAATCAATGAAAGCAGCAAAATTGTAACATTGTAATAATAGCCACCAAGAATGATACCAAATGTACCGTTTTTGTTTATGAGCAGAACAAATAACCTTTGTTATTTCTGGTGGCTTGTCTATTAATTGTTTTACATCCGGTGTGAAAGAAGGCGGTGACACCATGCTATGGGAAAGTTTTTCTTGCTATAGGAGTCCTTTCATTGATACCACCCACTGCCAGGAATTGTGAATTCACACAGAGACTTTTGTATGCAGCGGACCAAGTAACGGTATGAGACTTTAAACTGCTTTTGCCAAGCGTTTGTGTATCAGGATGGAGCGGTGTTTGTTGAAGATTTTGTGCACCTACCTGACTTATAACACTGTGTGCAGGGCATACTTACAAACGCAACAGCGTTCCATGTGGGTTAACCCCTACCACAGAAGCGTATATTGCAACAGTACCACATATGCTAAATAACTTTGCTACAAGCGCTTGTGGTGAGGAAGGAAATACAAGCAACTGATTGGAGCAAACTGACCTAAATATGAACAAACACACCAATGCCAAATGAAAGACAGCAGCGGATTTAATTTTTGACGACACAACAGTGATAGAGGATACCAACAGGGAAACTTTGGAAGCAGAAATAAAAACCCTGACTGTCAAACAGAAATAAGACAAACTTGAAGGCTATATAAAAAATAGCTGAATACATGGTAGAAAGCAAAATCACTTGAGAGACACTTTGCAGTGGGACAGGTCCTAAGAAGTCCGCATATCTACACAATCCCTAGCTATGAGGACCTTCAATCATCAATGATAGAGGATTAGGAGGCGGGAAGGCATGGATGTTCAAGATTCTAGATGAAGACGTTGTTGAAATATGCATATATTCCCAAAAATAAATTACTTGAAGATATTGATGCTCCATCAATTGCAGTTTCAAAGGAGGAGGATCAGAAATTCATGAATCAATTGAAAAGAGCAGATGAATGCAGGCCTTGATAAATATAAAGAAGAGATTAAAAGTAAGAAGAAAAGTAAATTCATGACACACGAGGACTGAGCTGAGGAGCTAAATTTAATATATGCTAAATGATTTGATTTTTTTTAGACAGGATATTGCTAAGGAAGTGAATCAACAGAAATTGTATTCCACATCTATAAAAACATCCTCAAACTTTAACTCAATTAATTCTGTGGAAGGTGACATCCATCATACAACTTTTTTAGACAAACACCGCCTTTTGAAGACCATAAAACTACCACACAGAAGGAGAAAGGATTGTCCAAAAGGAACAGGAGGAAGAAAAGAACCCAGAGTAGAAGAGCAGCAATGACTAACCACGTTGAGGATCCAGATGGTTGGATAAAATCTATAGAGATAACTGATATAGCCCAAACTATAGTTAATTTACCATTATATACTTTGAGTGACAAGGAATTGAAGATTTTTAAACTTGGCTTTTCTTTTTGCCCACTCCAGACATGCGACTATATTCAAAATAAGACTAATCTTTTCAAGTTCTGAAAGAATCTGAAGTTGCCTAAACATTTTACAATTAAACCAGGCCCTGTGGAAACCCGAGGCGGTGGGGCATTTAAATGTACAAATATGTGACATTGAGCTATTACATGTATTGTATGATCTTGAACAAGAACATGAACTACTGAGGAATTGATACAATGTCTTGATTTCGAAAGTGATTTGAATTAGGTTGTGCTTTAGACCAAATCCACCATTATTCCGAACACATCTTTGGGTGCAATTGATATTTTCCAACTAGTTGTAAGCAAGGAGATCAAGAATTTGATAAATGCAACTCCATATATGCAACAGATGAATGGGTCTGAAAGTATGTTTGCATTGATAAATGACAATAACTGTCGTAGTTCATGGATTCTCATTATCGGACAACAACAGTGCCAAGAAGTTAATCTTTTTTACCTCCACAGAGAACATGATCTTTATTTGTCACAGAAATAGCAGCAGCACATACAGAGGGGAAAAGGGAGATGGGAAGAGAGAGAGAAAGAAAACCCTGAGGACCGTCATGCTTCCATCAGAATCTGCTTATGGAAGTCTATAATGAAACAATACCAGATTAGAAAAACAAACATTGTAACATTTAAGTCATATGCAATCCTTTTACCTAATTACCTCATGTAACAAGTCCTCTAACTCAGCCCTTTCTTCTCTTGAAATCATTTTCGCACTTAAAATATAAGAAAATGATGGCTATTATCTTTTATCTCGAAAATCCTTGTGGTCTAGTCCGACCGCTTACCTAAGACTTTATGAACTTGATATAGAGTTCAATGCATAGAACTTCAAAATGAGTTCCAGTCTTGTAAATCCAGGAAAAAATTAATGTACAACGTCGACAATGAAACAGAAGAAATGCAAGGCAGAAAATAAGAATGTGAAAAATGCCCAAAAAGTGATAGTAAAGAGTGTGCATGCAGAATAGGGAGAAATATACAAGGCCTTGAAAATGGTAATGATTGTGATAACAATTGGCGTAGCTATACAGTGCACAAAGTAGGCAGTCAAACGTTCCATTCTGACACTGCTACTGCAAAACACTAGCTCCACAATGATCTTCTGACGACTGCAAAGACAAATTGATTGGGGAGGCGATAAGACTCTAACTTCACTCTCCTTTTATAAGATCTCAATCCAAGATTGCCACTATATCCGGAATCGCACTTCCCACAAGATTCAAATTGATTTAGTTTTGTCACGGTGTTCACTGCCACGCATGTCAGCTACCCTGACAAACTTATTTTTTATTGGTTTAATACTATGTGCAAGTAAAGGCCAATATCATCAAGAAAATGTATTACTGTTCTTGATGGCTATTGTTATGTTTTGGTGTTTTTATTGATTTGAAAATATCTGGGCATTCCCTGCCAACTTAGGACAAACAAAGCAAACACAAGGAGATGATGGACAGAGCACTCAAACTTTTCAGACCCTTACCCCCAGTCACTAATAGCTATGGGTTAAATCCATCATTGTTCTTTAGCAAAACAGTCTTGACCCTGTTCCTCATTGGAACACAAGTAGTAAGCAAAGATTTCCTTTATGTGTTTCTCAATTAAATTCTGATCAATCCCACCACAATATATTTATTACCATCTAAGATTTCTATACCATAATCAAATATCATTTAAACACACGTAGGTTCATATTCTGCTCTTAGTTTTTTTTTTTTAAACTTGTTGATCAAGTTTTTAGAAAAAGCTATATACATTGATTTACATAAAAACCATACCAATTTGCAGTATTACTTACAGTAAAGAGAATTATTGTGTCTAACATTTCATTTGAATAAAATACTGTAAGTATCATCTTTAACATACAGCAGCAAACAATGTTCACAAAATAAATTGATACAATAATAAAAGTACAATAAAAATTATACAATAAAAATTAGGTCCTTTTGTCGACGCGTTTTGGTGTCTTTTTTTGATTGTGTAAACACCTTCTTCAGGACAGAACAATTAAAAACATCACATCTTCAATCTAAAAAGAAATACATACAATTAGTATCATGAATGCCTACGTGATTTACGAGGTAATATAACCGTTTTGTTTCCTTTTTTTAATAAACTTGTAATTAAATGTGTCTAGTACGATGGTCATTTAGATTCTTACATTTAGTGTCTGTATATGGCTTCCACTCATGGAGCGGTGGACCTTTCCAGTAGCTTTTAGATCCTCTTCCTAGGAGTTTATTTTCAGTTACTCCCTTGGTTCCTGTGATATTAATAAACAGGAGCTTGGTATTAATTCATTGGTATCCCCATTTTTATAATGTTGGTCACCTTACTGTAATTAGTTAAGCACTTACTTTGTGCACAGAGGGTGCTTTATCTTCGTCTCAGTTTCTTAGATCACTTCTTCATCTTGTTCTCATGTGACTGGTGCGGACACGTTGTTCGAAGGGTATTTTAATCAGTTAACCTCAATCGATGTGGAGCCACCCCTTTAAAGCGGTGTGTGGCACGTTCAGCACCTATGAAAATGAGAGGTTGTTTTCAGGGCATGTGTTGTGTTCTACTTTTTAATCCCCGAAAAAGTGATGTCCCTTTACATAGACCCACTGCTGAAACTATCCCTCATTCAATATCTATCAAAACCATTAATGTCACTACGAACTACATCGCTGGTTTCTCAACCCATCACACGTGGTAGCCTGCTTGTTTTCTAATGTAATACTGGGGGAGTAGTCTTATACAGATCTCGCGCAAAAAGCGTGGATCACATCACCCCATCTCCGTAATGAATCGTTAATGCATTTCGATTTAAAGTATTTCGTTTTAAATTATTTCGTTTTAAAATATTTCGATCCAAAGCAAACACAGGGAGCTGATGGACGGAGCGCTGAAACTTTCCAGATCCTCATCCCCAGTCACAGATCTGGGTTTAATCCTTCGTTGTTCTTCTGCTCACTAAGGCACCATGAGGTAATTGGTTAGATTTGTAAGTAAAGGTTTTGACGGAAGGAAATAGATGTGATTGGTGTATTTTACATGTCTAGGTGAATGATTGGTTGGGTCACCAGTTAAATGTGAAAGCAATGATTGGTGTGTTTTTCCTGGCTACAGAAGAACATTATTGTGTGCTAAGGGTGAACACTTTTGAGGGTGAGGATTGTCGAGGGCTCATTGTATGTTTGATATTTGTTGTAGATGAATAGTGTTTTTATAGGTTGTTCTTGAATTAATTTGGTGATTGCACTATGGAGATTGAGACACTTGGACTATCCTTGGGGAATGCTATACAGTGAATGTGACACAAGATATAGGGCCTTATTACGAGGTGGAGATGCGGCTACCGCTCCAACGGTGGTCTGACCACCGTATTTTGAGTTGGGTGGTCGGACCGCCATGGGACTGCTGCTACTGCCAAGAATTCGCAGTCCCTGGTGGTCTTGCTGTGGTCTGAGGCTCGCATAATGCTGGCAGTGCAGCTGCAGCACCGCCATGCATACTACAAGTTTCTGTACCACCACAGTTTTCTTGGCAGTGATCCCACTATGAAAGGTGTGGTGGTGGTGGTGCCCCCTGTCTGCATGCACCCATAGTTCCTGAACAGCATTGACTTAGCAGTCCATGCCGTGCAGGTACTTGCTTTGGTGTTTCCATTGCGCTGTCTTTCCAAGGCTCACCACCGCAGAAAACTCCAAATCTGGCGGGTGGTCAAGTTTGGTGGTGTGGGAGCGGGCACTGCCGTGGCGGCCTGGTCCCACACCGCCAAACACATAATCAGTCCCTTAGTCTTTCAACATGACATATGATGTGAGTCTTTGGGTCAAGATGGTCTCACAGTCTTCATCTTGCTTCAGAATGTTATGCAAGAGGTGGGTTGTGGAGCCTTGAAAATTGTGGATGTTTTTAAATTTAGTCACGTATGTATCTATTTACAGCCCTGATGAAGTCTTCTTCGGGAGACAAAATACGTTGGCTGGACTGGATTTATGTATGTGCCGAATAAAAGTGTTTTGAACATTCAAAATTATACTTCTCGTGTATCTATAGGTTGAATGAAGAACTTTCCATCTTGACGGACCGATTGATGGCTAATTTAATGATTATATAATTGAATCACTCAAGTGCTCTATTGATACATAGTAGCGCTCCCTGCATTGTTGAGAATTGCTTCAGTGATAGAGTTGGACTTGGAGGGGTCAGTTTTACTATTCCCACTCCAATCTGAGCAACAGTAAGGAAAGTTTGGCAGACTATGGAGGGGGGTCAGATTTTTAATTCCCACTCAAATATAGGCAACATCACAGAAAGTGTGGGACTTTGGAGGGGCTACATTTACTATTCATATTTCAAACTGAGCAACAGTAAGGACATTGGAGGACCTTTGTGGGGTCAGGCTTACTAGGTGCACTCCAAACTAAGCAAAAGTGGGGAAAGAGTTAGACTTTGTAGATGTTAGATTTACTATTTCCATTTCAACCTAAGCAAAAGAACAGAAAATGTTGGACTTTTGGAGATCAGAGATACTATCCCTACCATCCCCACTTCAAAGTGAGCTACGGAAGAAAAATAATTTGACTTTGGAGGGGTCAGATTTATTATTCCCTCTCCAAAGTAGGCATAGTAGGAAAAGCATTGGACTTTGGATTGGTCAGATTTACTATTCCCAGTCTAATGTAAGCAACAGTAGGGAAGGGTGAAATTTGGTTTTCCCACTCCAATAGTAAGCAACTGTAAGGAAAGTGTTGGACTTTGGAAGGGTCAGAGTTACAATTACCGCTCTAAGCTGAGCAATGTTAGCAAAGAGTGGACTTTGGCAGATTTACTATTCCGACTCCAACCTAAAGAACAATAAAGAAAGTGTAGGGCTTTGAAGAGGTCAGACTTACTATCCTTACACCAACCTGACCCTTAGTAGAAAATATTGAGGCCTAAATAATAAAAATACATAAAATCAAAGTAAAAAAATATTATAATATATATTACAATAATAAAGTAAACAATTACAGCCACTTAATTATGACAAACACAATACATTAAGTAAATAAATAAATATATGTTAATATAAATAAAGTATAAAATCCCAACATTAAAAATTATTTATTAAACTGTCAGTAAAAATATTGAAAACTTGTAAATACATAGACAAAACATAAATATAGGCAAGATAAGTAAATATGCATCTTATTAATAAACTGCATATATTGTATTGTATTGTAATTGCATTTATATAGCGCTTACTACCCCTGACGAAGCACTTTTCTGGCGAGTAACACGCTACTCCAGGACCCATAAGGGATTAGCGTTGAATTAGTTTAGTGAAATATGAAAGTAATTAAAGTGGTGGATAGGTTAGTCAGTTTTTTGGATTTGGAAGGATAGCGGAAGGATAGAAGAGGAAAAAAGGTTTGTATTTATATAGCGCTTGTTACCCCTGATGGGGTGTTGAAGCACTTTTTTTGGGGAGTAGCACGCTACTCCGGGACCCATAAAGGATTAGTATTGAATTAGTATAGTGAAATATGAAAGTAGTTAAAGTGGTGGATAGGTTAGTCAGTGATTTGGATTCGGAAGGATAGCGGAAGGATAGAAGAGGAAAAAGGGTTGATATTTATATAGCGCTTGCTACCCCTGATGGGGTGTTGAAGCGCTTTTTTTGGTGAGTAGCACGCTACTCCGGAACCCATAAAAGGATTAGAGTTGAAAATTAGTATAGAGAAATATGAAGTAATTTGAGTGGTGGATATTGTTATGTCGTAATGGAAGGACCACACAGAGTCAGGTAGGACTGTTTACTCTCCTGGCCACACCAGGATCTTTTTATTCAATAACAAACCCCGGACCTAATAAACCAATTAACGACCATAAACTATATATGCATCAGGTGGTCCATCGCTACCCCTTCCGGGTAACAGAAAATGGTGACGACCACATCACATTCCTCAAAATAACCAAAAATAACAAAACACAAATCGTGAATCCATATCAAATAAGGTGCATGATCCTCAGACAAACAAAACATTATTCATTAAATCCTTTTCAGTAGGTTACATAGTTCTTCAAACGGGTGGACCTAGCAGGGCATGGTCGCAGTTGGTATCTCCCAACATCCCTGTGCTGTGAAACAGAAAAATCAGAAACAGGTACTTGACATTCACCTGACGGGGACAAAACAACGGGTTCCGGAGTCGCACCAGACGATGCGGGAGATGGAAACAGACCACACTGTCCAGGCACCTCATGATCTAACGACGGAACAGGAATCAAATCCACATTAGTAGACTCATCATCAGAAAATACAGACCCGGTTTCTGATAGTACCATATGATCGTACACCGGTACATTAACAGGAGCCCAATACTTTTTAAAGAAAGACACATTCCGAGAAATACTCAAACCATTCCTCACTGCCGTAATCTTAGTCCCGTGAACAGACTGAACAATCCATGGCTCAGGCTCAAACGGCAGACTAAACTTTCCTCTAGGATGTCGATTCCTCACCATCACAGCATCACCCACATTGAAAGTCCTGGGCTTAGAACCACGCCTGAGAGCCACCTTATAATTTTTCATCTTCCGGTTCCGCAGCTCATCAGCTGCAATGGCATGTTCAACAGATACTCTCTGCATATGAGGAATGAAATCACCGATAGGCCGATTCATACATAAAGACATCGGACTGACTTTCGTAGTTGAGTAAGGGGTCATCCGGTATTCCTTCAAAAATGTAAATATAGCACAGTCCAGATCCTGGCGATCGGTGACAGCAATCCGGATCGCTTTATTTAAAGTACGCATAAAACGTTCAGCCTCACCATTGGCCTGAGGCCATAAAGGGGTAACTTTTCAATGGAGAATGCCCCTTGATTGTAGATAGTTTGCAAAATCATAACTAGAAAAAGGAGGACCATTGTCTGTACGTAACTCAGAAATCAGACCATGTGTCGCCATAATCTTATCAAACAATGGGATAGTGTGACAAGCCATAGTAGTGTCCAACAGCTCCACCTCAGGATATTTAGAGAAGTCATCAATCACTACCAGCATATGTCGCCCTTTCAGGAAAACATCCAAAATCAGCACTTGCGCGCTGCCAAGGGAATGAAGGAATATCCTCCATAAGGATGGGAGCTGGACAAGCACCACCCCCAGCAGCTTGACACAGCGCACAATGCAAAACAGTGTTCTCCACCAAAGCATCCAATCCAGGAAACCACACTTTACTCCTTAATCTGGACTTGGTTTTCACAACCCCTTGGTGAGTCAGATGAGCCAAATCCGCCACTCTCTGCTGGAGACAAACAGGAATCACCAGCTGTGGACCTCTCATTAAACACCCATCCGGGGACCTCGTAGCAGTAGGAGTAGGCTTTTGGATGAGTAAAAAGGGGTTGTGGAGGGGAAGAATCAGAGGGAAGAGTTTAGAAAGGTTTGTTTTGGGGATCGGTATGGTAAAGGTGGTGCCATATGATGCAAGGAGGGGTTATTTTGGGGATCATAGTGGTATGGGGCTTGGGATAAATGAGAGAGTGGGTGTAGAGGATATATTGATAGATGTATATGATGAGAAATAGGGTAGTGCATTGGAAAGAGTAGTAGAGTAGAAAGAAGTAGAGTAGTAGAAAGAAGTTTGAGATGGCTCAGAAGGTTGGGTTAGGAGATATATTGAGAAAGTATTGGGTGAGAAATAGGGTAGTGCATTGGATATGCTGAATTAGAAGAAAGTGATAACTATATAGATCCATAAGTACATTGAAAGTATATAGATTCATAAATGGGGTAGGTATATGTTAATTAAATATATTGATAGAGGTACAGGATGAGAAATAGGGTAGTGCGTTGGATATGCTTTTCAGGAGGAGAGTAACAAACACACAGATCCAAAATGGAAGGTACATAGATGCACAATGGAAGAAGTACATGTAGAACATGTACATGAATTAGCATTAAAAGAATTACGAGATCAAATTAAATTATTTAAACACTTATTTAATTTAAATATTTTACCAACTACTAAGTAATAAATGAAATTAAATATGTTAAACAAATATTCAAAAACTCTTCAGCTCACTTCCTTACAAACCACACAACTCACCAAAATAAAACATGATAAACACAAACAAAATATAATCAAAAATCGTAAATTGTGGGGCGTGGCTAGCAGCCAAGCATGGCGGCAGCGTGAAGTGAGAGCTCCCTGAGGCATCACGGCCTTTTCTAAAATCCGACACTCTAATCCGCCACATTACCCACCCGAAGGAGCGGAAACCAGGTCTGGCGACAGAGCGACTCCATCCGAGTCTACCCCGAAAGAAATCGGGGCCTGGGAACTGCCTCAACGAACGCGGGCAGAATTGGGCCTGCGGCTGGAGTGGAGCACCGGCCTCGAGTGCAGGCACAACCCCGGCGGAAGTGAGGTCTGGCCGGCGTGTCCTCAGGGAGACCTCCCCTGACCGGACCGAGGCGGAGGACACTATCCGACCAAAATTCATAGTAAGGGCTTCCGCGACGCCGCTGAAGCAGAGACACTCGAGGACGCCTGCAGAGTCCGTGGAATACCACCGGAGAAGTGAAACTGCCGCGGAGATCGATGGTAACCCTGGGCTGACGGCGAAGATTCGGCCCCGTGTGCTTCAGGCGCCCCAGCGAAAGTGAGTCCTGACCGGTACAAGTGAGGCAGAAGGAGTGCTCGCGAGCCGGGAGGGGAGAAGACCCTGCGACATCAGCGGCGACGGCGCGGGTGAGAGCGCACAGCGTTAGCCTTCGGCGATGCCTGCGAACACCCCGGGGGGGCCCGCCGAACAAGGAGGAGGCAGACAAAGAGCTTCCGCTGGGCAGGCGGCTGGCGCTGTAGCCCTTGACACAAATAGCGACCCAGGCCCAAAAGAGGTGCGAAGGAGGGTGCCCCGGACGGGGGAGACTCCACTCGGACTCCTAGCGGACACTTCGGAACAGTGAGTGGGCAGTATTAACAAGCCGGCAGCTACATAAGCGGCGTACTCTCTAGTGGATGCAGAGCCAGGACTTTGTAGGTGCGGGAAAGCGGCAGGGGACGTGTCGGGGTTTTCGCCACTCAACACCTCAGTGGCGGATTGCTCCAACACCGCGCACTGGGCACAGGTGATTAACAGATGGAAGAGGGCCCCATTGTGCACAAGGCAGACAACCTGCACGAGCAGTGAGGGGGTGGAATAGAAGTAACGGACAAGCTGCGGGCAATTCCTCGGTGCACAGAACGGACACTAAGCGCTAGTTACCCCTGCCGACAGCAGACAAAGTGACCAGAGGGGGAGACACTACAAGACACCCAAGATCACTGGGGCCACGCCGTGCCGCTGCTCCCTGGCCCACAAAGGTGACGTGACAATACCTGCGGTGCAGTGTCGACAGTGTTGGCCGCAACTAGGACCAATATCTACAGGCTTCCGGCCATGGCGGGCAGGGGACCTAGGAGTGGGTCCACACAGGCCAAACTGGATAAATTCGCCTATAGCCAGCACGGACAACCACAAGTACATGGGCGCAATTCCGCGGGCTCTAGTCAGGACACGGACGGGGCCAAGAAAGTGACGCTGGAAGATATTATGAAGACCCTCTCTGATGTGCAGACGACAGTGGGTTCCATTTCCTCCGAAGTCACTCTACTCCGGGCAGATTTTCAAAAAATAACCGAGAGGGTTTCACAGGTAGAGGTGGTTACGAAATCTCTCGTAGAGGACACCTCAGAATTGCAAATAGCTGTGGAACGCATGGAGAAGGTCACCAGGCTACTGCAAGACAAGCTGGACGACCAAGAAGGGCGGTCCCGCAGAAATAATGTGCGCATCCTTGGAATTCCGGAGACAGAAGGGAAGGGAGCGATGGATCTCTATGTAAAAGATCTTGTCAAAAATAAATTGCAACCTAAAGGACTATCGCACTTCTTCTCGGTTGAGAGGGTGCATAGAGTACCTGGCGGAGTGCCAAAACCGGGTGCAGCGCCGCGGCCTGTCTTGGCTAGACTGCTCAACTTTAGAGACAGGGATGCGATCCTGCAAACAGCGAGAGTGTCGCCGCCAGTTAAGCTCCAAAACTCGACACTAGCATTTTTCCCGGACTACACAGCGGTAGTGGCCAGACGCGGGAAAACGTTTAATGAGGTGAAAAAGGCACTGAGAGAGAAAGAACTGCCATACTCAATGCTATTCCCTGCCAAATTGCGGATTGTTGCCGATGGGAAAACGTGGTTCTTCGATAAGCCGGAAGTGGCGCAAGACTGGCTTGACGGCTGGAGACAGGTGGGACAGCCTCGCCGTTCACACAGGGGTCGGCAAAACCATCGTGATGGCAAGCACACGGATATGCAGACCGGAAATTTGACAAGCCAGGGTGGAATATCAGAAGCAAAATCCGACATTGATCGGAATCCGCCTGACTCTGGGCAACCAGCCCCAGTCTGAAGACAGGAAGACTATGGGACAGACAGAATATGATACACTGAAACCTGGACTTGGTGAAGCGGAGTAGGGTGGGCAGAGCCGGTGCCTGTAGGGGACTCACCAACCCCACGAGCAAGTAAGATAGTTGAGGATGGGTTAAAGCACTCTGCGAAGTTGGGGAAGCGGGCGGGGTTAAGTTCGTGGAGCAGGGGAGCAGGGAGGAGGGATGGAGGGGAAGTTTTACAGTTAATGTTAGTATTGTTAGTCATCACTCTCGCCACACGATACATGAACGCACCGGGTAATGAGCTATTCCTACACCTCAGCATAGAATGCTACATATACACTAAGGCCAGTAACATGGCATCCAGAACACCACCCAGACAATCCAATGGCCCAACAGTTGCACGCTGCACCCACTGACGGCGCGCCTACGACAATTGAGGTACCCCCCCTGTGCCTGCTTACTTGGAACGTCAGAGGGTTGGGAGATAAAATAAAGAGGGGGTTGGTGCTGCAAGCAATTAAACGCCAGGGCCCTGACCTCGTATTACTTCAAGAGACGCACCTCATGGGGACAGCATGTAAGGCACTTGATAGACGTGGATATGTGATGGCAGCACATGCAGGGTTCACGACAGGCTCCAGAGGGGCGGGGATACTCATGAAAAAGACATCGCCCTTTATGGTAATACACCGCAAAACGGATGATCAGGATCGTTTCGGGGCACTACATGGACAATGGGAAGGGAAGCCCCTCAACGTGGTTTCAGTCTACATCCCCCCGGCACTCCACTCTGTTGCTTTGCCTGCACTGGGTAAATTCCTTCTGGACCTCCCAGAGGGTGACACAATCATAGGGGGAGACCTCAATGCAATAGTAGACCCAACACTGGACACATTTCCCGTTAGAGAACGCCCTAGGGGAACTGCATCACTCCCTGGATTTCTGGAAGCAATGGGCATTACAGACGTATGGCGTCAGTTGCACCCCGCGGCGACACAATACACATATTACTCCGCTGCACACAATAGCCTGTCCCGCATAGATTACTTGTTATTCCTAGGGATGGGACTGGGGAAGATAGACAAAATAGACATCCTGCCTAGAGGCATATCTGATCATTCACCAATGTCTCTGTCACGCACCACCAAAGAAAAGAAACTTTATAGAATTTATCCAATATACCCGAACTACTTTAAAATCCCGAAGATCAGGAAGGAACTTCAATTAGTGACCACACGCTATTTTGAAGAAAACGCGGGAACGGTGTCATCTCCCTCGGTCCTATGGGAAGCATACAAAACGGTCCTGCGGGGGAGAGCGATAGCAGCAATAATGGGGCACAAAAGGGAGTGCCGGCGAGACCTCACAGAGCTCGAGCTGACACTCCACAACGCGAACACTACCCACATGGCATATCCCACACCGGAAACAGCGCACATATTGCAATTACGGCAGCAGCAGTGTCAGGCCCACCTTACAACGAAAGTCCAAGATTATGTCACAAGCACAGCACATAGAATATACGATGTAGGCGACAAAGCTGGGAAAATGCTGGCGTGGCTAGATAAGAGGGGGGAAGTAATAAAGGTATACAGAGGCTACAGACACATGACGGTCAGTTACAGACGCACCCGGAAGACATAGTGTGCACCTTGGCACGCCACTTCCAAGAGATATATACCCCAGAACAAGAAGTCACTGCTCAAGCGGCGACAATCTCGCTTGAAAACATTGACATCCCCAGGCTCACACTGGAGGCAATGCAAGAGCTAGAACTCGACCCGACAGAAGATGAAATTCAACTGGCAATTCAGGCACTGCACTCAGGTAAAGCGTTAGGACCCAATGGAATACCTATAGAATGGTATAAATCGATGGCCGAAACACTGAGTAAACCGCTACTGCAAATGTACATGGAAAGCCTGGAAAAGGCGGAACTACCGCTGGACCAGCGCACAGCCACGATTGTGGCCATACTAAAGCCGGGCAAACCTCCGTCTCAATGCTCCTCGTACCGCCCCATTTCCCTGATCAATGTGGAGGCCAAGGTTCTGGCAAAACTACTGGCCGCCCGTTTGGTACAACACCTGCAGACACTGACCAGTCAGGCTTTATGCCTCACAGGAGTACAGCACTGAATCTCAGGCGAGTTCATGGGGTACTGGCACGAACACACCTTATCTCCGAAAAGGCAGTGATTCTCTCCCTTGATGCCAAAATGGCTTTTGATCTAGTGGAATGGGAATATCTATTTGCGGTATTAATGCGTATGGGCTTTGGACCGAAATTCATAGCTTGGGTGCGATTACTTTATACAAAACCGGTGGCGCAGGTGGTAGCTAATGGTCACATCTCGCAGACATTCCCACTGGGAAGGGGGACTAGGCAGGGATGCCCGTTGTCACCCTTGCTTTTTACCCTGGTGATAGAACCCTTGGCAATCCTAATCAGAACAACACCGTTGCCTAAAGGGATCACTTGGGAGGATGGGTGGGAAGATAAAATATCCCTATATGCGGATGATATGTTGATCTATATGGTAGAGCCTGAAAACGGGATCCCAGCATTACTGAATCTTTGTAACGCACATGGAAAGTCGTCAGGATATACCCTGAACTGGTCGAAGTCGGTGATATACACACTACGGGGTCCGGAACTGGTGCTGCACGAGGACTGCCCCCTGGCATTGGCAAAAGACTCCTTTAAATATTTGGGCATTATCATCACGAATAGTGCCACAAACTTCTTTGACAAAAACTTGAAGCCGCCTATAGAACGTCTTCGTGCAGATGTTAAACATTGGGCGGCCTTGCCGCTGACCATCCTTGGGCGTGCAGCTCTTTATAAAATGATGGCGCTTCCCAGGTTCCTTTATGTGCTGGAAAATACCCCATATCTTGTGGAACCGAGATATTTCAAACAAGTCGCAGCACTGGTCTCAAGCCTACTCTGGAATAATGGCCCGGCGCGTATAGCGTATGATAAGTTGACGAAGAGTTGCTATGAGGGAGGTATAGCATTGCCTAACATACTGCTATACTACTGGGCAGCCCATCTTAAAACAATAAACCAATGGATACATGCTCCGAGGAATGACCCAGCATATAGAGCGGACTGGTCACAACTAGGGTCGGACTACATGCTTTCAGTATTGTATAACAAGACGCACGTCAAGAGACTGCTGGGACCGACGCACCACACAACGGCCTTGTGGCACATAGCACAAAAGCGGCTAGGTTGGCAGGGCAAAATCACCAAACTGACACCGCTATGGGACACAAAGTCATTAGGGACCCTAAGATCTTGCAAGGGATTTGCGCAGTGGGACTGCATAGGAATTTCCACAGTCGGGGACCTATGGGACAAAGGCACGGTGATCGCGTTTCCGCAGCTCCAACAGCAATATGACCTGAGCCCGACCGAGACGTTTAGGTATGTGCAAATAAGACACGCACTACTCCAGGCGATCCCAGCGGGCACTGATATACCAGAGTCCTCACCACTGGAGGACAGGCTATTAACAGAATATATGCCACAAAGCGCAACCTCCCTCACATATAAAAAACTGATCAACAACCTAGGGGACCCTACGGTAAAATTACGAGAAAAATGGGTGGGAGAAATAGGAGAGGTTACTGACTCAGAATGGAATGAGTCACTGGCCTCCCCGAAAGAAGTAGGCATCTCAGCAAAATTCAGATTGGTGCAACTGAAAGTCTTACATCGCATTTATTACACTAGGACCCTGCTTCATAAAATACACAGGGCACCACATCCCTTTTGTCTTCGAGGATGCGGGGAGGAGGGGACGCTGTATCATACAATCTGGGATTGCGCGCACATACAAGAATTCTGGAGGCAGGTTATGCGTACTGTCTCGCAAACGCTTAAGATCTCCGTTTTACCAGAACCTCGAAAATGCTTATTGAACATCTGGGACCCTAATGATCTGGATAGGCATGGACTATTATGGGCTACCCTGGCCATGATGGTGGCTAAACGAGACATTGCGCAAAAATGGGGAACACCAGATTTGCCTACAGCTCATAGGTGGGGTAACAATATGGACAAGCTGATGGTTACGGAAAGAGCGGTTTATGTGCTCAGGGCCTGCCCCCGCAAATGGAACAAGGTGTGGACAGCATGGAATATTGATAGAGGAGAAATTTGTGAGCCATTGCCGGAAGAAGAAGACTTAGACTCTGAAGGGGAGGACGAATAGATAGTTGGGTGGTGGTTACTAAAGTTGATGAATCAGACAATGTATCGTTCGACTGCTGATTTCTGAAGCGACGTAGCTTGGAACGTGAGGGATGGCTGAAAGTCGGTGTAAACGTGAAATGTATACCTAATTGTGATGACTCTTTTTAGTGTTAAGAATTCATATAATGATGGTTACTATAATACACATTGCATGCTGAAGGTCCTTTACAATGTGCTCTAAGAATTGATTTATGAATACATGGTTGCGAGAATATACATTATCGTTTAAAACCGACTTGCTATTTGTATGAATAAACGGTAATTACTGTGTTCTAAAGCTACAAGGATGTACGGTTAGGAAATGTCAACTCAAAGGTAACCTTATGAATGTAATCTGTACCTGCAAATTCAATAAAAAGTTCAACAAAAAAAATTCGTAAATTGCACAAATGTTAAAATATATATTTAACAATGTTATAAAACCACAAGATACTCATACACTTTACTATTCTAAATAATGTTCATGTTTTATAAACAAACCCAACAACCCACTACAAATATTCCAAATCTTAGAAATAATTTTAAAAATGTATGTTACATAAAATACACAAACATTATACTAAATTAAAAAATAATAGTGTATTGCTTTTAACACATAAAATCTGCACTACAATTGAGATAGAAAATAGAAAAATGGATTAATTAATTAATATAAAAAAGTAATCTAGTTAACCTATTAAAATGTAATACATTAATTGCAGAGATATCCAATATACCAATATATGTATATTAAAACACTTTTCACACTTATCTCCTACAAACTCAACAATCTCCAATGAATAGTTTTTTTTAAATTTTAAATAAAATATTAGTCTTTAAATACATCATTGAATCCCACAAAAACAAACATTACTAAAAAAACAATTACAAATAAATTACATTAAATTAATTGTCGAATATCACACTAAAACTAATAAAACATTACAAAAAAATTGAACACAGATATCATATACAACAATGTTACATAAAAGGATATTTAATATGTTGATCATTATTCTTATCTGCATTAGAATGCCCCATATATAATTGTCATACCAAAGGGGTTTGATGGACGGAGCGTTGGAGCAAATCAAACACTCCCCCAGTCAAATGATCTGGGTTTAATTCATCATCATTCTTTAGTCCACTCCACCACCCCAGTTCAAACATGGCCATATGCAAATCAGTCTGACCTTGTGCCTCATGGGAACAGTCCAGTACGAACTGCCAAGCCATGTCTTCCCTTGACCGGAAACAAGCATCCTGGGACCGGTGTCTGGCTAATCAGCCATCATCAGCCAGGCTAGCTTGAATCCAGTGGCAAGGTGAGCAAGGGACCCACGTCTGGGCATACCCTGCCAACTGAGGGCGAACAAAGTGATACCAACGGGGATGATGAACGGAGCGTTGGAGCAAATCAAACACTCACCCCCAGTCAACTGATCTGGGTTTAATAAATCATCACTCTTTAGCCCACTCCACCACCCCAGTTCAGGCATGGCCATATGCAAATCAGTGTGACCCTGTGCCTCATGGGAACAGTCCAGCCCGAACTGCCAAGCCATGTCTTCCCTGGACCGGAAACAAGCACCCTGGGACCTATTTCTGGCTAATCAGCCGTCATCAGCCAGGCTAGCTTGAATCCAGTGGCAAAGTGAGCAAGGGACCCACGTCTGGGCATACCCTGCCAACTGAGGGCGAACAAAGCGGAACCAAAAGGATGATGGACGGAGCTTTGGAGCAAATCAAACACTCATCCCCAGTCAACTGATCTGAGATTAATCCATCATCTTTCTTTAGCCCACTCCACCACCCCAGTTCAGACATGGCCATATGCAAATCAGTCTGACCCTGTGCCTCATGGGTACAGTCCAGCCCGAACTGCCAAGCTTTGTTCGCCCTAAGTTGGCAGGGTATGCCCAGACGTGGGTCCCTTTCTCACTTTGCCACTGGATTCAAGATAGCCTGGCTGATGAGGGTTATGAATCCGAAACCGGTCCCAGGATGCTTGTTTCTGGTCCAGGGAAGTCATGGCTTGGCAGTTTGGAGTGGACAGTTCCCATGAGGCATAGTGTCAGAACTCCGAGAAAACTCTCTCAACTTGGCTGCACAGGAACAGAGATGCCTATTCCCAAATCCACCCCGAACAACAACCCAGAGCTCGATGGACACAAGTCTCTAAATTGTTATCCTGGGGGAAGGGGGATATTGGATAAAATAATAAACAGAGAGAGAGAGAGAATAGATTTCTTGGTTGGCTCCTTTTTTCTGTCCGACCTGCAGACTTATTAGTGATTGGAACCTGTAGGGAAAAGATTATTATTAATTCCTGTCCTGTCCTTCTCTACCCTTCTATTGTCTATTTAATTTATTAGCAACCTACCACTTGACTTCCAAGAATTAACCTCTCTTCTGTGTAACTTGCTTATGACCTTGGTTCTTGCCTTTTACGCGTCTCTCTCCTTAGCAGTTAGTACCTGTATAATTAATTACACATTGGTTCATTTCTATGCTAGATTCTTGTACCCTGAACTCGAATGTGTCTATTTATTATGTACTTACTATCTCTTTCTACGACTGGGCTTTTACTTCTACGTCTTCTTTTTCTTAATGTATTAGGTATGTATATTTCCTGTTCTGATTCGGTTCCTCTACTGTATTTCCTTTCTCTGAACTCTTAGACTAATCACATGTCTATCTTCTTTTCAGGTTCTGACGATATGGCTGCTTGTCTTCCGGGTAATTCAGATTTATATCTTTCTTTAATGATTTAGCACAAGTCTCTTGTCATTGTATATACATTTATCACAATGTTCATGGAATTATCACTTAGTTCTGTTTTTCTTGATAACTTCTTCTCAGGTGCTCGTTTTCAAGATGACAGCGCTCGTTCTTTCCTTTCACCAAAACTGTCGGGGAAAAACGGACTTCTTCCAATCGCGGCAAAACCGCCAAGGCAATGTCTAAGGGGGTTTGGGAAATGTAACGTTAAATGGTCTATGAAGCTCGGGGGCTTAACTCCGTTTTCTCTCCTCAGATTTCCTCAAGTTCGGGACCACGCAACTGCTCCGGCTGGAATACTCGGTGAAGTGTGCAGCTTGTAGTCAGCGCGCGCCTCTTCAGAGCTGTGGTGATCTCGGATGGGAAACACTAGACTGCTGAACTACTTGCGACTTCGGCGGCCATCTTGGAGAGCCAAAATCGCGTTAAAACAGACCAGGAAGCTCTTCTTGGTTTTGGTCTTTTTAAACACGACCTTCTGTGCGTGATGACTGACACTTGAGAATGGAGGGGTCTGACACATAGGGTCAGACTGATTTGCATATGGCCGTGCCTGAACTGGAGTGGTGGAGTGAGCTAAAGAATGATGATGGATTAAACCCAGATCAGTTGACTGGGGGTAAGTGCTTGATTTGCTCAAACGCTCCGTCCATCATCCCGTTTGGTATCGCTTTGTTCGCCCTAAGTTGGCAGGGTATGCCCAGACGTGGGTCCCTTAGTCACTTTCCCACTGGATTCAAGATAGCCTGGCTGATTAGGGTTATGAATCCGAAACCGGTCCCAGAATGCTTGTTTCCGGTCCAGGGAAGACATGTCTTGGCAGTTCGGGCTGGACTGTTCCCAAAAGGCACAGGGTCAGACTGATTTGCATATGGCCATGTCTGAACTGGGGTGGTGGAGTGAGCTAAAGAATGATGATGGATTAAACCCAGAGCAGTTGACAGGGGGTGAGTGTTTGATTTGCTCAAACGCTCCATCCATCATCCCCTTTGGTATCGCTTAGTTCGCCCTAAGTTGGCAGGGTATCCCCAGACGTGGGTTCCTTGCTTACTTTGCCACTAGATTCAAGATAGCCTTGCTAATGAGGGTTATGAATCCGAAACCGGTCCCAGGATGCTTGTTTCCGGTCCAGGGAAGACATGGCTTGGCAGTTCGGGCTGGACTGTTCCCATGAGGCATAGGGTCAGACTGATTTGCATATGGCCATGTCTGAACTGGGGTGGTGGAGTGAGCTAAAGAATGATGATGGATTAAACACAGATCAGTTAACTGGGGATGAGTGTTTGATTTGCTCAAACGCTCGTCCATCATCCCCTTTGGTATCGCTTTGTTCGCCCTAAGTTAGCAGGGTATGCCCAGACATGGGTCCCTTGCTTACTTTGCCACTGGATTCAAGATAGCCTGGCTGATTAGGGTTATGAATCCGAAACCGGTCCCAGGATTCCTTTTTTCGGTCCAGGGAAGACATGGCTTGGCAGTTCGGGCTGGACTGTTCCTATGAGTCACACGGTCAGACTGATTTGCATATGGCCATGTCTGAACTGGGGTGGTGGAGTGAGCTAAAAAGTGATGATGGATTAAACCCAGATCAGTTGACTGGGGGTGAGTGTTTGATTTGCTCAAACGCTCCGTCCATCATCCCCTTTGGTATCGCCAGATGTAATTGTCAGGACAATATTGTTATCACAATATTATTGTACCATGATATTTTTACAACAAAGTTAAGTTCAAACACCTTATCTTGGAACCCTTTCATGTAAAAGAGGCCACTCCACAGAACATGGTGGAGGGAGGAATTTGCTATTAGTTAAAGTATCCAAGAAAAAAGAGCATTACAGAGGCAAGAAACTTGTTTTCTTACGGATACTTCTAGCTGCATATTCTTCCCCGTTAGAGTAGGTAACATAGTAGTGCTTCCAAAGGTGATGAAAAACAAAATATCCTGTGGAACCAAGCAGGCAAAGCACCCCTCCCACTGAGCCTGACTGTTAAGGCAGTAGTGCTTCATATACATATGCACCAATGTCCACGTTGCTTGCAGCCTGGTAGATGTATATAACAGGAACCCATGAGCTAATGCTGGAATGGCACTTTGGTGGAGTGGCTCTTAGGCCTTCAGGGTGTTATTCCTTAGCCAGAACATAGCAGATTTGACACATAAGTATCTGCATCTCTTTTGGACAGCCTTCCTTTCTTTGCCCCAGAGAACCCACAAAAAGGCTGATCATCCACTCAATAGTCTTTTGTGTGGTCAATTTAAAAGCTCGGGCCCTCTTTGGGTAATGCTGATGGAGTCTCTCCTCTTTGTAGGGGTGAGGCAGGTCAAAGTATCCCTAGTAGTGTAATCGACTGGCCAACCTGGAAGTAAGTCATATCCTTCTGTGGGCTGTCCACCCTGCTCCTTAGTGCCAATTTGTCAGTAAAGAGCTTGGTATAGGGCATGTGCACCAAAAGCACATGTAGGTTACCCACTCAATGTATTGACATAATTGAAAGGAAGAAGACCATTTCAAGAGTCAAGAATCATAAATAACATATGTGCTTTGGCTCAAAGGATGAAGAACATTAAGACCAAGTTAAGGTCCCATTGCGGCATCACAGCTTGGTGGGGCAAGCATCTGAGTTAAATCTTTTATTAAACACATAACAACCAAAGACATATACAATGAACTTGAGCATTTAAACACAGAAATCCCAAAAGGCCAAAAGATAACGGATGTGCCGACTGGAAGTCATTGCTGGGCTGATGAAAGAAAGAACCAAAGGACACCTGAAAGTCAATGTTTCAGGCCTCAAATAAATTTGTCCCATCTTTTATAGAGTTTGTGAAAGGGCATCTGGCGGTAAGGATGACATCAAACACCTCAGTTGCTAAGTCAAAAACATTCAGTTGTTGCAGTGGATCTTCACGCAACAACTGAATGTTGTTTGTGGAGACTCGGTTTAGTAATCACATTCTCTCCAGAGTAGTTTCTTCACCTTCTTTAATTGCAAGAATAAGTTGTCACAACTGTAACCTCCAGCTTAAATGAAAAGCAACAGCTTTTCATAGAACACTTCATAACCTCCCATTCCTACCGCATCATGAATACCTCCTCACCATTCCACCTTCAAAGATGATTCCATATTTTCCGTAATGATGCGATTCACTCTCTCCACCAGTCCATTGGCCTGGGCCAGAACAATGACACCCTATCGTGTCTGAAGCCCAATTTTGCAAGAAATTCTGTCATGGCAGTGGACACCAATTGTACTCCATTATCTGTAACTAAGACTTTTGGTATCCCTACCTCCAATTACACTCCATTATTCGTAACTAAGACTTTTGGTATCCCTTCCTCCAAGAACACCTCTCTTAGAGATTCTATAACATTCTTAGTCGTAATTCCACAGACCTGACCACAAACCACTTACCGTGGTAATCCACCAGGACCACTAAAAAACGATCTCTCCTACATTGTCTTTCTACTGAACCTAGAAAATCCACAGCCAGTTTTTCACAAGATGGAGCTGGAAGTTACATGCATCCTAAAGGAGTCTGTCTGACTACTTTGACCTTGTCACTATGGCTACAGGTATAACAATCATTAACCAGCACTTCCACTTCTTTGTCCATTCATGGCCACCAGATAGACTGTCTTAATCTCCTCTGTCAGGTTTCTCCCCATATGTCAATTGTGTACAATATTCACTAACCTTGCCCTCAACAACTTGGGTGGGACAACTCTTTTACGTCTTAAAATATTCTCCCTCTGGATCCTCAGTTCATGCTTCACCACCAAATACTATCTCAAACGTTCACTTCAGACCTCTGTCTGTTGCCACCCACTGCTTATAAATCCTCGCCATTCCTCATATTCCCTGCCTCTTAACTACTGTACCTCCCACTCTTTCTTTCCCAGAGCAAGTTCTCCCTCAAAAGAGATTGTAGGAGACTCAATTTTGTACGTGAGACAAACATTTTCTTCTTTCATAGGCATGTGTGACAAACAGTTGGCTATTACATTCCTCTTTCCTCTCACATATTCTATCACCAATTTAATATCCATTAAGTCAACAACCACCTATGAATTCGAGGCATTACACTACCTTCCAAACCCCGACCACATTTGAAAATATGCAGTAAAGGTTTATACTCGGTTTTAAGCACGAAAGGCAATCCCCACAAGTAATATCTAAAATGGTTCACTTCCCAACAACATGCAAATGCCTCTTTTTCAGTAGCAGAGTATGACTGTTCTGCTCCCTGTAGCAACTGAAATGCAAACCCGACAATTTTCTCTTCATCATCTAACCCAACACCGCACCAAGACCCACACTACTGGCATCCTTTGTCACAATAGTTTTTCTACTAACTTGAAAGTGGCCCAATGTTGGAGCATGAGTTCCAGTGTTTACTTTGTACAGCTTCCACTACTTGCCCTTCGTCTACATCTTCAGTAGTAAATGAGAAGCTGTTTAGTGGCAGAGGGCGGGGCAAGGAATCATCCGAAGTAAAATGGTGCACAATGTCACTTCCACCACCCTTGGCATTTCATTCAACACGTCTGTATCCATATCTCCTCACTCAGAACTAGGCTGTGTTATGTATTAGTGGGTGTCTGTCTCGCGCAGCCATCTTCTCAGACCATTTGATCTTGTCAAATGCAGTCTTACATTCTACTCCCCACTCAAACACTACACCTTTTTTTCAATAACTCTCTCATAGGTTCCACTACATCAGCAAAATTAGATACAAATTTGGCAGAGAATACCGCATGACCCAAGAATGACTTCAATTGTTCTATGCTACTGGGCTGCGGAGCATCCTCAATTGCATTCACAATAATCTGCTTTGGTCTTATTCCTCTTGCAGATATCTCATGTCCTAAATAGTTTACTTGCTGTCTCCTCAACTGACACTTATATATATGGTTGAACCATGATCTCCTATTCTCTGCAGCACCTCTTCCAACAACTCATTATGCTCTGTCAAAGACTTCCCTTCCACCATAATGTCATCTTGGAAACATAATAATGTATGTATTCCCTGGAAAATATTTTGCATGATCCTTTGAAAAACTGCAGAGGCTGATGCTAAGCCAAATGGCATCCTCCTTAAACGAAACACCCCCAGAGGTGTGACGAACAAAGTCACAGGTCGGGACTCTGGATGTAAGTTATGCTGCCGACATGTCCAAGACACTAAGGGCCCCATCAGGATGGCAGGTGGATTGCCCCCGCCGGTAGCCACCGCCGGCCCAGCGGGGGGGATCCGCCCGCCATCCGTGCAGAAATGACCCCCCGTCATATTATAATGGCTGGGGGGTACGCGGCAGACGAAAAGTCCTTCGGCCGCTTTTCCGCCCGGTCGACATGTCGACCGGGCGGAAAAGGGTTCTATATCGTGGCGGTGTCTAATAGACACCGCCAGCCATATTAGAATGTGTCTCAACAGATGCCTTTCCATGGCGGCATTGCCGCCACGGAAAGGCATGTGGAGTCCGCTTGGGGGGCCCGTTGCGGGCCCCCGGGGACTCCAGGAGTGGTGGGGGGTGCACATGGGGGGTGCCTATGGTACCCCCTGCAGTTCCATGCACAACATGGCAGGCACCGCGCGGTACCCGCCATGTTGTGCATGGAAGTGCACAACATGCCTCCCTGGCATTGTGGCGGGCGGTGCTGAGTGCACTGCCCACCACAATGTTAGGGATACAGGATGCGCCCGCCACTGTGGCGGGCGCATCCTAATGGCACATACGGGACCCCCGCCCTTAAGGCGGGCGGTCCCTTGTTACGACAGGATGGCGGGTGGCCAAAGTCCGCCCGCCATCCTAATGTTCCCCTAAATACCTGCAAAAATAACAGTTGATGGACAAAATGTAGAACAATGTCATACATTCACCCCAGTACAGAGATCTGTGCCTAATTCGATAGTTTTTTTTGCACTCCACACCACCCCAGTTCAGACATGGCCATATGCAAATCAGCCTTGACCCTGTGCCTCATGGGAACAGTCCAGCGCGAACTGCCAAGTCATGTCTTTCCTGGACCGGAATCAAGCATCCTAGGACCGGTTTTTGGCTATCAGCCGTCTTCAGCCAGGATAGCTTGACTCCAGTGGTGTGGAGAGCATGGGACTCACGTCTGAGCATACCTATCCCAATCGAGGTGACAAACGTAAAAATAACAGTTGATGGACAGAATGTAGAACAATGTCATACATTCAGCCCAGTACAGAGATCTGGGCCTAAATCCATAGTTTTTTTAGGTAAACAGTCAAAATATCGAGTTTAAAATATCGACCTACCAAAATATCGTGTTTGAAAAGTTGAAGGTCATGAATATCGATGTCAAGAATATCGTTGGACAGAATATCGATCCTAAGGTAAGTAATACCGAATTTATTTATATCGATGTAAGTAATATCGAAGTTAGTAATATTGATAGCATATATATCGATGTAACTAATTTCGATGTCACTAATATCGATGTAACTAATTTCGATGTCACTAATATCGATATTTGTATTATTTTTATGTTTTTTTTATGTATGTGTTATATGTATTTGTTAAGTATTTAAATTAATTTATATTTTGTGTATTTTTTTTATATATTAATAAATTCATTTTTAAGTAAATTATATGTTTTAGTACCAGAGCGGGTTGTGGGTTTATAGGGGAATAGGGTGGGAAGTAATTTAATTGTTAATAATTAATGATTTTCTTATGTGTAATAACATTTTATTTTAATTATTAATTGGCAATTAATTATTTTAATTGATAAATTAATTATTAAATTGGTATTTATTGTGAATTTTTATTAAATGTTATGTTTTAGTACCGGAGCGGGTTGTGGGTTTATAGGGGAATAGGGTGGGAAGTAATTTAATTGTAAATAATTAATGATTATTTTATGTGTAAATAATTTAAATGTGATTCTTAATTGGCAATTAATTATTTTATTTGATAAATTAATTATTTAATTGGTAATTAATGTTAATTTTTAGTAAATGTTATGTTTTAGTATCAGAGCGGGTTGTGGGTTTATAGAGGAATAGGGTGGGAAGTGATTTTATTGTAATTAATTAATTATTTTTATGTATAATTAAAATAGTAATTTGATTGTAATCAATTAATGTATTTGATGTATAATGTATTTTGTAATTATTTATTATTTGGAAATTAATTATTTTAATTGATAAATTAATTATTTAATTGGTAATTATTGTTAATTTTTATTAAATGTGATGTTTTAGTATTGGAGCGTGTTGTGGTTTTATAGGGGTATTGGGTGGTAAGTAATTTAATTGTAAATATTTAATTATTTAAACACATTTTTTACTGATAATTAATGTATTAATTAATTATCAATTGGCAAATAATTATTTTTAAACGTAATACATTTATTTAATTGGGAATTAATATTTTTAAATCATAATTATTTTTTAATAACTAGAAAAAATCATAAATTAATTGGTAAAGTTTTTAATTTTTAATTTTTATTTTGTATATTGTTTCTTACATTTTAATTGTAAATTAAATTAAATTTATTTTTTATTTTTATGATAAATAGTTATTTTTATTATTTTCATTATTTGGAGAGTAATATTTAATTATTATTATTTAATGGTGTTGGTTGTTAATTTATTGTCAAATATTTTTTTTAAATTTCATTGGTTTTATTAATTAGTAATTGTATTTAATTGATGTTGATGTATTTAAAATATTATTTATACATTATTTCAAATATAAGAATAATTTATAAGTATGTTAAAATAAAAATCTACGCTATTAAACGCTTTCCCTGGTGTTGCACCCTCTGGAGTGGGAATAGTAATTTTTACCCACCCGCTACCCAACGTTTTCCCTACTGTTGCACTTTCTGGAGTAGAAATAGTAAGTTTTCCCCCTACGCTATCCAAATGTTTCCCTACTGTTGCACTCTTTGGAGTTGGAATAGTAATTTTACCCCTATGCTATCCAACGCTTTCCCTACTGTTGCACTCACTGGAGTGGAAATAGTAATTTTTACCCACCTGCTATCCAACGCTTTCCCTACTGTTGCACCCACTGGAGTGGGAATATTAATTTTTAACCACTTGCTATCCAACGTTTTCCCTACTTTTGCACTCACTGGAGTGGGAATAGTACTTTTTTTAAATTTCATTGGTTTTATTAATTAGTAATTGTATTTAATTGATGTTGATGTATTTAAAATATTATTTATACATTATTTCAAATATAAGAATAATTTATAAGTATGTTAAAATAAAAATCTACGCTATTAAACGCTTTCCCTGGTGTTGCACCCTCTGGAGTGGGAATAGTAATTTTTACCCACCCGCTACCCAACGTTTTCCCTACTGTTGCACTTTCTGGAGTAGAAATAGTAAGTTTTCCCCCTACGCTATCCAAATGTTTCCCTACTGTTGCACTCTTTGGAGTTGGAATAGTAATTTTACCCCTATGCTATCCAACGCTTTCCCTACTGTTGCACTCACTGGAGTGGAAATAGTAATTTTTACCCACCTGCTATCCAACGCTTTCCCTACTGTTGCACCCACTGGAGTGGGAATATTAATTTTTAACCACTTGCTATCCAACGTTTTCCCTACTTTTGCACTCACTGGAGTGGGAATAGTACTTTTTTTAAATTTCATTGGTTTTATTAATTAGTAATTGTATTTAATTGATGTTGATGTATTTAAAATATTATTTATACATTATTTCAAATATAAGAATAATTTATAAGTATGTTAAAATAAAAATCTACGCTATTAAACGCTTTCCCTGGTGTTGCACCCTCTGGAGTGGGAATAGTAATTTTTACCCACCCGCTATCCAATGTTTTCCCTACTGTTGCACTTTCTGGAGTAGAAATAGTAAGTTTTCCCCCTACGCTATCCAAATGTTTCCCTACTGTTGCACTCTTTGGAGTTGGAATAGTAATTTTACCCCTATGCTATCCAACGCTTTCCCTACTGTTGCACTCACTGGAGTGGAAATAGTAATTTTTACCCACCTGCTATCCAACGCTTTCCCTACTGTTGCACTCTCTGGAGTGGGAATAGTAATTTTTACCCACCCGCTATCCAACGCTTTCCCTACTGTTGCACTCTCTGGAGTGGGAATAGTAATTTTTCCCTCTACGCTATCCAACTCTTTCCCTACTGTTGCACTCTTTGGAGTTGGAATAGTAATTTTAACTGTATGCTATCAAATGCTTTCCCTACTGTTGCACTCACTGGAGTGCGAATAGTAATTTTTACCCACCCGCTATCCAACGCTTTCCCTACTGTTGCACCCACTGTAGAGGGAATATTAATTTTTACCCACTTGCTATCCAACGTTTTCCCTACTTTTGCACTCACTGGAGTGGGGAATAGTAATTTTTACCCATCCGCTATCCAACGCTTTCCCTACTGTTGCACTCTTTTGAGTGGGAATAGTAATTTTTACCCACCCACTATCCAACGCTTTCCCTACTGTTGCACTCTCTGGAGTGGGAATAGTAATTTTTCCCCCTACGCTATCCAACTCTTTCCCTACTGTTGCACTCTTTGGAGTTAGAATAGTAATTTTACCCCTACGCTATCCAACGCTTTCCCTACTGTTGCACCCACTGGAGTGGGAATAGTAATTTTTACCCACCCGCTATCCAATGCTTTCCCTACTGTTGCACTCTTGGAGTGGGAATAGTAATTTTTCCCCCTACGCTATCCAACTCTTTCCCTACTGTTCCACTCTTTGGAGTTGGAATAATAATTTTATCCCTACGCTATCCAACGCTTTCCCAACTGTTGCACTCTTTGGAGTTGGAATAGTAATTTTACCCCTACGCTATCCAGCGCTTTCCCTACTGTTGCACCCACTGGAGTGGGAATAGTAATTTTTACCCATCCGCTATCCAACGCTTTCCCTACTGTTGCACTCTCTGGAGTGGGAATAGTAATTTTTACCCACCCGCTATCCAATGTTTTCCCTACTGTTGCACTCTCTGGAGTAGAAATAGTAAGTTTTCCCCCTACGCTATCCAAATGTTTCCCTACTGTTGCACTCTTTGGAGTTGGAATAGTAATTTTACCCCTATGCTATCCAACGCTTTCCCTACTGTTGCACTCACTGGAGTGGAAATAGTAATTTTTACCCACCTGCTATCCAACGCTTTCCCTACTGTTGCACTCTCTGGAGTGGGAATAGTAATTTTTACCCACCCGCTATCCAACGCTTTCCCTACTGTTGCACTCTCTGGAGTGGGAATAGTAATTTTTCCCCCTACGCTACCAACTCTTTCCCTACTGTTGCACTCTTTGGAGTTGGAATAGTAATTTTAACTGTACGCTATCAAACGCTTTCCCTACTGTTGCACTCACTGGAGTGGGAATAGTAATTTTTACCCACCCGCTATCCAACGCTTTCCCTACTGTTGCACCCACTGGAGTGGGAATATTAATTTTTACCCACTTGCTATCCAACGTTTTCCCTACTTTTGCCCTCACTGGAGTGGGAATAGTAATTTTTACCCATCCGCTATCCAACGCTTTCCCTACTGTTGCACTCTTTTGAGTGGGAATAGTAATTTTTACCCACATGCTATCCAACGCTTTCCCTACTGTTGCACTCTCTGGAGTGGAAATAGTAATTTTTCCCCCTACGCTATCCAACTCTTTCCCTACTGTTGCACTCTTTGGAGTTGGAATAGTAATTTTACCCCTATGCTATCCAACACTTTCCCTACAGTTGCACTCACTGGAGTGGAAATAGTATTTTTTACCCACCTGCTATCCAACTCTTTCCCTACTGTTGCACTCTCTGGAGTGGGAATAGTAATTTTTACCCACCCGCTATCCAACGCTTTCCCTACTGTTGCACACTCTGGAGTGGGAATAGTAATTTTTCCCCCTACGCTATCCAACTCTTTCCCTACTGTTGCACTCTTTGGAGTTGGATTAGTAATTTTAACTGTACGCTATCAAACGCTTTCCCTACTGTTGCACTCACTGGAGTGGGAATAGTAATTTTTACCCACCCGCTATCCAACGCATTCCCTGCTGTTGCACCCACTGGAGTGGGAATATTCATTTTTACCCACTTGGTATCCAACGTTTTCCCTACTTTTGCACTCACTGGAGTGGGAATAGTAATTTTTACCCACCCGCTATCCAACGTTTTCCCTACTGTTGCACTTTCTGGAATAGAAATAGTAAGTTTTCCCCCTACGCTATCCAAATGTTTCCCTACTGTTGCACTCTTTGGAGTTGGAATAGTAATTTTACCCCTATGCTATCCAACGCTTTCCCTACTGTTGCACTCACTGGAGTGGAAATAGTAATTTTTACCCACCTGCTATCCAACGCTTTCCCTACTGTTGCACCCACTGGAGTGGGAATATTAATTTTTACCCACTTGCTATCCAACGTTTTCCCTACTTTTGCACTCACTGGAGAGGGAATAGTACTTTTTTTAAATTTCATTGGTTTTATTAATTAGTAATTGTATTTAATTGATGTTGATGTATTTAAAATATTATTTATACATTATTTCAAATATAAGAATAATTTATAAGTATGTTAAAATAAAAATCTACGCTATTAAACGCTTTCCCTGGTGTTGCACCCTCTGGAGTGGGAATAGTAATTTTTACCCACCCGCTATCCAATGTTTTCCCTACTGTTGCACTTTCTGGAGTAGAAATAGTAAGTTTTCCCCCTACGCTATCCAAATGTTTCCCTACTGTTGCACTCTTTGGAGTTGGAATAGTAATTTTACCCCTATGCTATCCAACGCTTTCCCTACTGTTGCACTCACTGGAGTGGAAATAGTAATTTTTACCCACCTGCTATCCAACGCTTTCCCTACTGTTGCACTCTCTGGAGTGGGAATAGTAATTTTTACCCACCCGCTATCCAACGCTTTCCCTACTGTTGCACTCTCTGGAGTGGGAATAGTAATTTTTCCCCCTACGCTATCCAACTCTTTCCCTACTGTTGCACTCTTTGGAGTTGGAATAGTAATTTTAACTGTATGCTATCAAACGCTTTCCCTACTGTTGCACTCACTGGAGTGCGAATAGTAATTTTTACCCACCCGCTATCCAACGCTTTCCCTACTGTTGCACCCACTGGAGTGGGAATATTAATTTTTACCCACTTGCTATCCAACGTTTTCCCTACTTTTGCACTCACTGGAGTGGGAATAGTAATTTTTACCCATCCGCTATCCAACGCTTTCCCTACTGTTGCACTCTTTTGAGTGGGAATAGTAATTTTTACCCACCCGCTATCCAATGCTTTCCCTACTGTTGCACTCTCTGGAGTGGGAATAGTAATTTTTCCCCCTATGCTATCCAACTCTTTCCCTACTGTTGCACTCTTTGGAGTTAGAATAGTAATTTTACCCCTACGCTATCCAACGCTTTCCCTACTGTTGCACCCACTGGAGTGGGAATAGTAATTTTTACCCACCCGCTATCCAATGCTTTCCCTACTGTTGCACTCTTGGAGTGGGAATAGTAAGTTTTCCCCCTACGCTATCCAAATGTTTCCCTACTGTTGCACTCTTTGGAGTTGGAATAGTAATTTTACCCCTATGCTATCCAACGCTTTCCCTACTGTTGCACTCACTGGAGTGGAAATAGTAATTTTAACCCACCTGCTATCCAACGTTTTCCCTACTGTTGCACTCTCTGGAGTGGGAATAGTAATTTTTACCCACCCGCTATCCAACGCTTTCCCTACTGTTGCACTCTCTGGAGTGGGAATAGTAATTTTTCCGCCTACGCTACCAACTCATTCCCTACTGTTGCACTCTTTGGAGTTGGAATAGTAATTTTAACTGTACACTATCAAACGCTTTCCCTACTGTTGCACTCACTGGGGTGGGAATAGTAATTTTTACCCACCCGCTATCCAACGCTTTCCCTACTGTTGCACCCACTGGAGTGGGAATATTAATTTTTACCCACTTGCTATCCAACGTTTTCCCTACTTTTGCCCTCACTGGAGTGGGAATAGTAATTTTTACCCATCCGCTATCCAACGCTTTCCCTACTGTTGCACTCTTTTGAGTGGGAATAGTAATTTTTACCCACATGCTATCCAACGCTTTCCCTACTGTTGCACTCTCTGGAGTGGAAATAGTAATTTTTCCCCCTACGCTATCCAACTCTTTCCCTACTGTTGCACTCTTTGGAGTTGGAATAGTAATTTTACCCCTATGCTATCCAACACTTTCCCTACAGTTGCACTCACTGGAGTAGAAATAGTATTTTTTACCCACCTGCTATCCAACTCTTTCCCTACTGTTGCACTCTCTGGAGTGGGAATAGTAATTTTTACCCACCCGCTATCCAACGCTTTCCCTACTGTTGCACTCTCTGGAGTGGGAATAGTAATTTTTCCCCCTACGCTATCCAACTCTTTCCCTACTGTTGCACTCTTTGGAGTTGGAATAGTAATTTTAACTGTACGCTATCAAACGCTTTCCCTACTGTTGCACTCACTGGAGTGGGAATAGTAATTTTTACCCACCCGCTATCCAACGCATTCCCTACTGTTGCACCCACTGGAGTGGGAATATTAATTTTTACCCACTTGGTATCCAACGTTTTCCCTACTTTTGCACTCACTGGAGTGGGAATAGTAATTTTTACCCACCCGCTATCCAACGTTTTCCCTACTGTTGCACTTTCTGGAATAGGAATAGTAAGTTTTCCCCCTACGCTATCCAAATGTTTCCCTACTGTTGCACTCTTTGGAGTTGGAATAGTAATTTTACCCCTATGCTATCCAACGTTCCCTACTGTTGCACTCACTGGAGTGGAAATAGTAATTTTTACCCACCTGCTATCCAACGCTTTCCCTACTGTTGCACCCACTGGAGTGGTAATATTAATTTTTACCCACTTGCTATCCAACGTTTTCCCTACTTTTGCACTCACTGGAGTGGGAATAGTACTTTTTTAAATTTCATTGGTTTTATTAATTAGTAATTGTATTTAATTGATGTTGATGTATTTAAAATATTATTTATACATTATTTCAAATATAAGAATAATTTATAAGTATGTTAAAATAAAAATCTACGCTATTAAACGCTTTCCCTGGTGTTGCACCCTCTGGAGTGGGAATAGTAATTTTTACCCACCCGCTATCCAATGTTTTCCCTACTGTTGCACTTTCTGGAGTAGAAATAGTAAGTTTTCCCCCTACGCTATCCAAATGTTTCCCTACTGTTGCACTCTTTGGAGTTGGAATAGTAATTTTACCCCTATGCTATCCAACGCTTTCCCTACTGTTGCACTCACTGGAGTGGAAATAGTAATTTTTACCCACCTGCTATCCAACGCTTTCCCTACTGTTGCACTCTCTGGAGTGGGAATAGTAATTTTTACCCACCCGCTATCCAACGCTTTCCCTACTGTTGCACTCTCTGGAGTGGGAATAGTAATTTTTCCCCCTACGCTATCCAACTCTTTCCCTACTGTTGCACTCTTTGGAGTTTGAATAGTAATTTTAACTGTATGCTATCAAACGCTTTCCCTACTGTTGCACTCACTGGAGTGCGAATAGTAATTTTTACCCACCCGCTATCCAACGCTTTCCCTACTGTTGCACCCACTGGAGTGGGAATATTAATTTTTACCCACTTGCTATCCAACGTTTTCCCTACTTTTGCACTCACTGGAGTGGGAATAGTAATTTTTACCCATCCGCTATCCAACGCTTTCCCTACTGTTGCACTCTTTTGAGTGGGAATAGTAATTTTTACCCACCCGCTATCCAACGCTTTCCCTACTGTTGCACTCTCTGGAGTGGGAATAGTAATTTTTCCCCCTATGCTATCCAACTCTTTCCCTACTGTTGCACTCTTTGGAGTTGGAATAGTAATTTTACCCCTATGCTATCCAACGCTTTCCCTACTGTTGCACTCACTGGAGTGGAAATAGTAATTTTACCCACCTGCTATCCAACGCTTTCCCTACTGTTGCACTCTCTGGAGTGGGAATAGTAATTTTTACCCACCCGCTATCCAACGCTTTTCCTACTGTTGCACTCTCTGGAGTGGGAATAGTAATTTTTCCCCCTACGCTATCCAACTCTTTCCCTACTGTTTCACTCCTTGGAGTTGGAATAGTAATTTTAACTGTACGCTATCAACGCATTCCCTACTGTTGCACCCACTGGAGTGGGACTATTAATTTTTACCCACTTGCTATCCAACGTTTTCCCTACTTTTGCACTCACTGGAGTGGGAATAGTAATTTTTACCCACCCGCTATCCAACGTTTTCCCTACTGTTGCACTTTCTGGAAAAGAAATAGTAAGTTTTCCCCCTACGCTATCTAAATGTTTCCCTACTGTTGCACTCTTTGGAGTTGGAATAGTAATTTTACCCCTATGCTATCCAACGCTTTGCCTACTGTTGCACTCACTGGAGTGGAAATAGTAATTTTTACCCACCTGCTATCCAACGCTTTCCCTAATGTTGCACCCACTGGAGTGGGAATATTAATTTTTACCCACTTGCTATCCAACGTTTTCCCTACTTTTGCACTCACTGGAGTGGGAATAGTACTTTTTTTTAAATTTCATTGGTTTTATTAATTAGTAATTGTATTTAATTGATGTTGATGTATTTAAAATATTAGTTATACATTATTTCAAATATAAGAATAATTTATAAGTATGTTAAAATAAAAATCTACGCTATTAAACGCTTTCCCTGGTGTTGCACCCTCTGGAGTGGGAATAGTAATTTTTACCCACCCGCTATCCAATGTTTTCCCTACTGTTGCACTTTCTGGAGTAGAAATAGAAAGTTTTCCCCCTACGCTATCCAAATGTTTCCCTACTGTTGCACTCTTTGGAGTTGGAATAGTAATTTTACCACCAACTATCCAACGCTTTCCCTACTGTTGCACTCTCTGGAGTGGGAATAGTAATTTTTCCCCCTACGCTATCCAACTCTTTCCGTACTGTTGCACTCTTTGGAGTTAGAATAGTAGTTTTACCCCTACGCTATCCAACGCTTTCCCTATTGTTGCACCCACTGGAGTGGGAATAGTAATTTTTACCCACCCGCTATCCCAATGCTTTCCCTACTGTTGCACTCTTGGAGTGGGAATAGTAATTTTTCCCCCTACGCTATCCAACTCTTTCCCTACTGTTCCACTCTTTGGAGTTGGAATAATAATTTTATCCCTACGCTATCCAACGCTTTCCCAACTGTTGCACTCTTTGGAGTTGGAATAGTAATTTTACCCCTACGCTATCCAGCGCTTTCCCTACTGTTGCACCCACTGGAGTGGGAATAGTAATTTTTACCCACCCGCTATCCAACGCTTTCCCTACTGTTGCACTCTCTGGAGTGGGAATAGTAATTTTTACCCACCCGCTATCCAATGTTTTCCCTACTGTTGCACTCTCTGGAGTAGAAATAGTAAGTTTTCCCCCTACACTATCCAAATGTTTCCCTACTGTTGCACTCTTTGGAGTTGGAATAGTAATTTCACCCCTATGCTATCCAACGCTTTCCCTACTGTTGCACTCACTGGAGTGGAAATAGTAGTTTTTACCCACCTGCTATCCAACGCTTTCCCTACTGTTGCACTCTCTGGAGTGGGAATAGTAATTTTTACCCACCAACTATCCAACGCTTTCCCTACTGTTGCACTCTCTGGAGTGGGAATAGTAATTTTTCCCCCTACGCTATCCAACTCTTTCCCTACTGTTGCACTCTTTGGAGTTGGAATAGTAATTTTAACTGTACGCTATCAAACGCTTTCCCTACTGTTGCACTCACTGGAGTGGAAATAGTAATTTTTACCCACCCGCTATCCAACGCTTTCCCTACTGTTGCACCCACTGGAGTGGGAATATTAATTTTTACCCACTTGCTATCCAATGTTTTCCCTACTTTTGCACTCACTGGAGTGGGAATAGTAATTTTTACCCATCCGCTATCCAACGCTTTCCCTACTGTTGCACTCTTTTGAGTGGGAATAGTAATTTTTACCCACCCGCTATCCAACGCTTTCCCTACTGTTGCACTCTCTGGAGTGGAAATAGTAATTTTTCCCCCAACGCTATCCAACTCTTTCCCTACTGTTGCACTCTTTGGAGTTGGAATAGTAATTTTACCCCTATGCTATCCAACACTTTCCCTACAGTTGCACTCACTGGAGTGGAAATAGTATTTTTTACCCACCTGCTATCCAACTCTTTCCCTACTGTTGCACTCTCTGGAGTGGGAATAGTAATTTTTACCCACCCGCTATCCAACGCTTTCCCTACTGTTGCACTCTCTGGAGTGGGAATAGTAATTTTTCCCCCTACGCTATCCAACTCTTTCCCTACTGTTGCACTCTTTGGAGTTGGAATAGTAATTTTAACTGTACGCTATCAAACGCTTTCCCTACTGTTGCACTCACTGGAGTGGGAATAGTAATTTTTACCCACCCGCTATCCAATGTTTTCCCTACTGTTGCACTCTCTGGAGTAGAAATAGTAAGTTTTCCCCCTACGCTATCCAAATGTTTCCCTACTGTTGCACTCTTTGGAGTTGGAATAGTAATTTTACCCCTATGCTATCCAACGCTTTCCCTACTGTTGCACTCACTGGAGTGGAAATAGTAATTTTTACCCACCTGCTATCCAACGCTTTCCCTACTGTTGCACTCTCTGGAGTGGGAATAGTAATTTTTACCCACCCGCTATCCAACGCTTTCCCTACTGTTGCACTCTCTGGAGTGGGAATAGTAATTTTTCCCCCTACGCTATCCAACTCTTTCCCTACTGTTGCACTCTTTGGAGTTGGAATAGTAATTTTAACTGTACGCTATCAAACGCTTTCCCTACTGTTGCACTCACTGGAGTGGAAATAGTAATTTTTACCCACCCGCTATCCAACGCTTTCCCTACTGTTGCACCCACTGGAGTGGGAATATTAATTTTTACCCACTTGCTATCCAATGTTTTCCCTACTTTTGCACTCACTGGAGTGGGAATAGTAATTTTCACCCATCCGCTATCCAACGCTTTCCCTACTGTTGCACTCTTTTGAATGGGAATAGTAATTTTTACCCACCCGCTATCCAACGCTTTCCCTACTGTTGCACTCTCTGGAGTGGAAATAGTAATTTTTCCCCCAACGCTATCCAACTCTTTCCCTACTGTTGCACTCTTTGGAGTTGGAATAGTAATTTTACCCCTATGCTATCCAACACTTTCCCTACAGTTGCACTCACTGGAGTGGAAATAGTATTTTTTACCCACCTGCTATCCAACTCTTTCCCTACTGTTGCACTCTCTGGAGTGGGAATAGTAATTTTTACCCACCCGCTATCCAACGCTTTCCCTACTGTTGCACTCTCTGGAGTGGGAATAGTAATTTTTCCCCCTACACTATCCAACTCTTTCCCTACTGTTGCACTCTTTGGAGTTGGAATAGTAATTTTAACTGTACGCTATCAAACGCTTTCCCTACTGTTGCACTCACTGGAGTGGGAATAGTAATTTTTACCCACCCGCTATCCAACGCATTCCCTACTGTTGCACCCACTGGAGTGGGAATATTAATTTTTACCCACTTGCTATCCAACGTTTTCCCTACTTTTGCACTCACTGGAGTGGGAATAGTAATTTTTACCCATCCGCTATCCAACGCTTTCCCTACTGTTGCACTCTTTTGAGTGGGAATAGCAATTTTTACCCACCCGCTATCTAACGCTTTCCCTACTGTTGCACTCTCTGGAGTGGGAATAATAATTTTTCCCCCTAGGCTATCCAACTCTTTCCCTACTGTTGCACTCTTTGGAGTTAGAAAAGTAATTTTAGCCCTACGCTATCCAACGCTTTCCCTACTGTTGCACCCACTGGAGTGGGAATAGTAATTTTTACCCACCCGCTATCCAACGCTTTCCCTACTGTTGCACTCTTTGGAGTGGGAATAGTAATTTTTGCCCCTACGCTATCCAACTCTTTCCCTACTGTTCCACTCTTTGGAGTTGGAATAGTAATTTTATCCCTACGCTATCCAACGCTTTCCCTACTGTTGCACTCTTTGAAATTGGAATAGTAATTTTACCCCTACACTATCCAACACTTTCCCTACTGTTGCACCCACTGGAGTGGGAATAGTAATTTTTACCCACCCGCTATCCAACGCTTTCCCTACTGTTGCACTCTTTGGAGTGGGAATAGTAATTTTTCCCCCTACGCTATCCAACTCTTTCCCTACTGTTCCACTCTTTGGAATTGGAATAGTAATTTTACCCCTACGCTATCCGACGCTTTCCCTACTGTTGCACTCTCTGGAGTGGGAATAGTAATTTTTACCCACCCGCTATCCAACGCTTTCCCTACTGTTGCACTCACTGGAGTGGGAATAGTAATTTTTACCCACCCGCTATCCAACGCTTTCCCTATTGTTGCACTCTATGGAGTGGGAATAGTAATTTTTCACCCTACGCTATCCAACTGTTACCCTACTGTTGCACTCTTTGGAGTTGAAATAGTAATTTTACCCCTATGCTATCCAAAGATTTCCCTACTGTTGCACCCTCTGGAGTTGGATTAGGCGTTTTTACCCGTACGCTATCCAACGCTTTCCCTATTGTTGCACTCACTGGAGTGGGAATAGTAATTTTTACCCACCCGCTATCCAACGCTTTCCCTACTGTTGCAATCTCTGGAGTGGGAATAGTAATTTTTCCCCCTACGCTATCCAACGCTTTCCCTACTATTGCAGTTACTGGAGTGGGAATAGTAATTTTTACCCACCTGTTATCAAACGCTTTCCCTACTGTTGCACCCTTTGGAGTTTGAATAGTAATTTTGACCCTTACGCTATCCAATATTATTTATATTTATTTATATATTTAATATGTTACATAATGTTGTATTTAATTAATTTTTTAAATATTGAAAGTATATTTAATTGTTGTTATTTATTAAATATAAATATTTATTATTATTTATGTTATTATTTTATGAGTGTTGATGTAGATTTTAATGTATAGTATTTGTTAATCTTTTTAATTAATATAATAAATATATATATCCTAATTAAGTATATATTATATATTGTATGTTTAATTTAAATTAAATGTTAATATTAAATATGTATTATTTATTCATTTTAAACATTATAACACATTTTTAAATGAGTTTAAATTATATATAAGTATAATTTATTTATTTTAAATTTTATTTTTTACAGCAAAAAAAAACGATATTTTTAATTACGATATTTTTAACATTGATATTTTAATTTTGATATTTTTGTACTTACCATGTTGTAGATAGGGTGTCGATATACTTGCCTTCGATATTCCAGGGCCGATATTTTGTCTGTCGATATTTGCATTCTCGATATTCTGTCATAGATCCCGTTTTTTTGCACTCCACACCATCCCATTTCAGACATGGCCATATGCAAATCAGCCCTGACCCTGTGCCTCATGGGAACAGTCCAGCCCGAACTGGCAAGCCATGTCTTTCCTGGACCGGAATCAAGCATCCTAGGACTGGTTTCTGGCTATCAGCCGTCTTCAGCCAGGATAGCTTGACTCCAGTGGTGTGGAGAGCATGGGACTCACGTCTGAGCATACCCATCCCACTCGGGGTGACAAATGCAAAAATAACAGTTGATGGACAGAATGTAGAACAATGTCATACATTCACCCCAGTACAGAGATCTGGGCCTAAATCCATCTTTTTTTTTTTTGCACTCCACACCTCCCCAGTTCAGACATGTCCATATGCAAATCAGCCTTGACCCTGTGCCTCATGGGAACAGTCCAGCCCGAACTGCCAAGCCACGTCTTTCCTGGACCGAAATCAAGCATCCTAGGACCGGTTTCTGGCTATCAGCCGTCTTCAGCCAGGGTAGCTTTACTCCAGTGGTGTGGAGAGCATGGGACTCACGTCTGAGCATACCCATCCCACTCGGGGTGACAAATGCAAAAATAACAGTTGATGGATCGAATGAAGAACAATGTCATACATTCACCCCAGCACAGAGATCTGGGCCTAAATCCATCGTTTTTTTGCACTCCACACCACCCCAGTTCAGACATGTCCATATGCAAATCAGCCTTGACCCTGTGCCTCATGGGAACTGTCCAGCCCGAACTGCCAAGATACGTCTTTCCTGGACTGAAATCAAGCATCCTAGGACCGGTTTCTGGCTATCAGCCGTCTTCAGCCAGGATAGCTTGACTCCTGTGGTGTGGAGAGCATGGGAGTCACGTCTGAGCATACCCATCCCACTCGGGGTGACAAATGCAAAAATAACAGTTGATGGACAGAATGTAGAACAATGTCATACATTCACCCCAGCACAGAGATATGGGCCTAAATCCATTGGTTTTTTGCACTCCACACCACCCCAGTTCAGACATGGCCATATGCAAATCAGCCTTGACCCTGTGCCTCATGGGAACAGTCCAGCCCGAACTGCCAAGCCATGTCTTTCCTGGACCGGAATCAAGCATCCTAGGACCGGTTTCTGGCTATCAGCCGTCTTCAGCCAGGATAGCTTGACTCCAGTGGTGTGGAGAGCATGGGACTCACGTCTGAGCATACCCATCCCACTCGTGGTGACGAATGCAAAAATAACAGTTGATGGACAGAATGTAGAACAATGTCATACATTCACCCCAGTACAGAGATCTGGGCCTAAATCCATCGTTTTTTTGCACTCCGCACCACCCCAGTTCAGACATGGCCGTATGCAAATCAGCCTTGACCCTGTGCCTCATGGGAACAGTCCAGCCCGAACTGCCAAGCCATGTCTTTCCTGGAACGGAATCAAGAGTCCTAGGACCGGTTTCTGGCTATCAGCCGTCTTCAGCCAGGATAGCTTGACTCCACATCTGAGCATACCCATCCCACTCGGGGTGACAAATGCAAAAATAACAGTTGATGGATAGAATGTAGAACAATGTCATACATTCACCCAAGTACAGAGATCTGGGCCTAAATCCATCGTTTTTTGCACTCCACACCACCCCAGTTCAGACATGGCCATATGCAAATCAGCCTTGACCCTGTGCCTCATGGCAACAGTCCGGCCCGAACTGCCAAGCCATGTCTTTCCTGGACCGGAATCAAGCATCCTAGGACCGGTTTCTGGCTATCAGCCGTCTTCAGCCAGGATAGCTTGACTCCAGTGGTGTGGAGAGCATGGGACTCACGTCTGAGCATACCCATCCCACTTGGGGTGACAAATGCAAAAATAACAGTTGATGGACAGAATGTAGAACAATGTCATACATTCACCCCAGTACAGAGATCTGGGCCTAAATCCATCGTTTTTTTGCACTCCACACCACCCCAGTTCAGACATGGCCATATGCAAATCAGGCTTGACCCTGTGCCTCATGGGAACAGTCCAGCCCGAACTGCCAAGCCATGTCTTTCCTGGACCGGAATCAAGAATCCTAGGACCGGTTTCTGGCTATCAGCCGTCTTCAGCCAGGATAGCTTGACTCCACGTCTGAGCATACCCATCCCACTCGGGGTGACAAATGCAAAAATAACAGTTGATGGATAGAATGTAGAACAATGTCATACAGTCACCCAAGTACAGAGATCTGGGCCTAAATCCATCGTTATTTTGCACTCCACACCACCCCAGTTCAGACATGGCCATATGCAAATCAGCCTTGACCCTGTGCCTCATGGCAACAGTCCGGCCCGAACTGCCAAGCCATGTCTTTCCTGGACCGGAATCAAGCATCCTAGAACCGGTTTCTGGCTATCAGCCGTCTTCAGCCAGGATAGCTTGACTCCAGTGGTGTGGAGAGCATGGGACTCACGTCTGAGCATACCCATCCCACTCGGGGTGACAAATGCAAAAATAACAGTTGATGGATAGAATGTAGAACAATGTCATACATTCACCCAAGTACAGAGATCTGGGCCTAAATCCATCGTTTTTTGCACTCCACACCACCCCAATTCAGACATGGCCATATGCAAATCAGGCTTGACCCTGTGCCTCATGGGAACAGTCCAGCCCGAACTGCCAAGCCATGTCTTTCCTGGACCGGAATCAAGAATCCTAGGACCGGTTTCTGGCTATCAGCCGTCTTCAGCCAGGATAGCTTGACTCCACGTCTGAGCATACCCATCCCACTCGGGGTGACAAATGCAAAAATAACAGTTGATGGATAGAATGTAGAACAATGTCATACATTCACCCAAGTACAGAGATCTGGGCCTAAATCCATCGTTTTTTTGCACTCCACACCACCCCAGTTCAGACATGGCCATATGCAAATCAGCCTTGACCCTGTGCCTCATGGCAACAGTCCGGCCCGAACTGCCAAGCCATGTCTTTCCTGGACCAGAATCAAGCATCCTAGGAACGGTTTCTGGCTATCAGCCGTCTTCAGCCAGGATAGCTTGACTCCAGTGGTGTGGAGAGCATGGGACTCACGTCTGAGCATACCCATCCCACTTGGGGTAACAAATGCAAAAATAACAGTTGATGGACAGAATGTAGAACAATGTCATACATTCACCCCAGTACAGAGATCTGGGCCTAAATTCATTGTTTTTTTGCACTCCACACCACCCCAGTTCAGACATGGCCATATGCAAATCAGCCTTGACCCTGTGCCTCATGGGAACAGTCCAGCCCGAACTGCCAAGCCATGTCTTTCCTGGACCGGAATCAAGCATCCTAGGACCTGTTTCTGGCTATCAGCCGTCTTCAGCCAGGATAGCTTGACTCCAGTGGTGTGGAGAGCATGGGACTCACGTCTGAGCATACCCATTCCACTCGGGGTGCAAATCAGCCTTGACCCTGTGCCTCATGGGAACAGTCCTTCCCGAACTGCCTTGCCACCCCCCATCATACTCAGCATTTCTGCAATACAGGGCATGGGTTACCTATCCACCCATATATTCCTATTCTGGTCCCTCAAGTCGCTACAAAGGCGGGTCTTGTTCCCTTCTTTTGGTGAATCAACAGTGGGTGATAGCCATTCAGAAGACTGGATGGGCTCTATAATTTTTCCTTCTAACAATGGAATCAATTCTTGCTGGACTGGTTCCCTCATCATGAATGGAATAGGTCTCACCGTATGCACTGTAGGTGTAGCATTCCTCTTCAAAATTATTCAGTGAAAATTTCTTCAGCACACCTATCTTGTCAGTAAATGTCTGTGAAAATGTCTTCATCAGATTCTTACCTCACTCTGTATTCATAACCTGTTTTACCACTTCATTCTCGTTCACCGGTTCAACTGTCATAACCGGTTCTTTGGCGTTTGGATCAAGCACAATGTTCAAGTCCCTTTGGTGGCGCCACCCTAAAAGATTAGACTCCTTATCAGTCACACACACTCTCCCATGCATGCCACTCTGTTTAAAAAATTCAAACATCCATTGCATGCCTATGATATTGATCCTTTTGCCGCCATACCCCACCGCTTTCATATCAGCTTGTTGTACGTCGTTGATCTGTGCCTTGAGGTCATTTTCATAGATCTCCTTGGAGATCAAATTAAACAGACTTCCTGAGTCTGCCAATCCCATAATCTTCACAGCTCCCAATGTAACATTGCCATGAGGGTTCTCCAACTTTCATGCGCTCTCTTCCTTCACACCCCTACCACTAATGCTGTCACTTCCTTGTTGAATAGAATCGTCTATCTAATTTATGGTTAATATTATTTCCTCCTGAACTTCACTCAGATCTTTCACTGTTTTCATGCTAGTACTTTGCATCGTCCCCTTTGACCTACAAACATTGGCCAAATGTCCTCTCCTCCTACAAGACCTACATGTGACAATTCTTACTCTACATGAAAAACTAGTGACAAAGTGTCCTGGAAACCCACATCTGTAGCACGTTATGCTCCTCCTTTCCTCAAATTTACCACTATCATATTCGACAAACAATGGGTTTCTTTAGCTTGACCTCTTTTGCCTCTACCACAGTTTCTTTCTCTGAGCTCTTTATTTAGTGTTTACCCATATCAATTTACTTCATTCACAGAACATTGTGCTCCATACTCCTTGCGATATATATGGTTTGTGGCTTCAATTGTGCAGCTGCAATACTGTCAATACTGCCACCAATGGGGTACCTTGTTATTGAATACCCTGCATTTCTTTGTGTGTGCCAGTTTTGAGCTTGATCATGGCTCTGAGGAACATTGGCAGTTTAGGACTCACAGAGCTTTGATGAGAGTGATCTGCTTAATGCAAGTGGCATCCAGGTGAAGGGGTCTGTCAGAAATAAAAGAAGGATAAGCTTCCATCCTGTAAAACATATTTGAATACAAAGGAGCTAGAAATAGAGAAAGGATTTTCCTTTTGCCTGTGGAAGCAATTGGAATACAAGTGTGTGAAAAGAAAGACCCTTCAGTAGCAGTGCTGGATAGAAGGAAAAAAGTCCAGGATACAACTGTGTCCAATGTTATCATTTAAATAATTATTTTAGATCATTATTTTAATGTATTATTCTAATTTGTTATATTAGCCTATTGTTTTAGCATTTTGTGGTAGTTTGTTCTTTTTGGTTTCTTTGCAGGAATGGCGGAACTGAACATGGTAGCATCACCTATTTTTTACCAGTGCCTGGGGAGCCCACCATTCCTTGGAAAAGGTGGGAAAATATGTTATTTTACGTATATGTTGGCCATAGGTGGAGACAAGTATGGCCCTATGAAAAAACAATCCTACTATTACATCATATAGGGGTTGAAGGGAGAAGGATTTACAATGATCTTCTGAAGGTTTTGCTGAGTTTTTGGGCCCAATCTATGCAGGACGTGGTGTTCCTTTGTTGGATGCATGGAGCATAGGTGGCCTGCCTTTGTGTGATAAATATACTGAAGTTGCAAAGTAGGAGCCTACTGAAAGAAGCTGCATTACAATGTGTGACTGGGGGTGAGGAAGGTAGCCCCTGAAGTCTCTGAGAGGTACAGGCGAGCAGTGTGGTTTTCCTAGCTTGCATGGGAGTAAGAATAGTAAATAGAACACCTCCAAATTCGAACTCGTCTGCTATTATTATTTAGGTTGGATTGGGAATAGTAAATGTAGCCCCTCCAAAGTCCAACACCTTGCATGATTTGTCTTACGTTGTTGTGGGAATAGTAATCTAACCCCTCCAAAGTGCAACACTTTCCCTGATTTTGTTTACATCAGAATAGGAATAGTAAATCTAGAACCTCCTATGTACAACACTTTCCTTACTGTTTCTTGGATTGGAGTGAGACTAATAAATCTAAGCCATCTAAAGACAAACAGGCACATGCATCAATGTTGGCTTTTGCGATTCCTTAATTGCGATTTTTAAGGAATCGCAATTAAGGAATCGCAAAAGCCTATGCATGTAGAAATCGCTTAAAAAAATAGCGATTTCTAAACATTCCTTAATTGCGACTCGCAAATTGCGAATTGCAATTAAGGAATACCTCCCCATTAATTTCTATGGGCCTAGAGGCCTATAGGAATGAATGGGACGACATTCACAATTTGCGATTCTCAATTAGAGAATCGCAAATTGAGAATGCAATTTCAAGGGTGCCAGGGTGTCAAAAGGACACCCTGTTGCACCCCTGAAATTGATCTGTGCACATATGTTGCGCACACACATGCCCCAAGGGCATGTGTGTGCGCAACATGAAACTTTGAAAAATGCACAAAAGTGCATTTTTCAAAGTTTTTGCAAATTACCATGAAGTTCAACTTCATGGTAATTTGCTCCCCCTATTTGCGAAATCGCTGTTTTTTTCATTTTAATGCATTGCATTTAAGGAATCGCAAAATGCGATTCCTTAAATGCAATCGCAATTTGAGAACTCGCAATTAATTGCGAATTCTCAAATTGCGAGGGCCTTGACCCTTGATGCATCGCAAAAGCTAATTTTGCGATCGCAAACTGCCGATTTTTGCAATTCGCACCGTTTGCGATTGCAAAAGGCTTTGATGCATGTGCCTGAAAGACTTTTCCTACTGTTGCTAAGATTGAAGTGGGAAACGTAAGTCTAACCTCTGCAGAGTCCCACATTTTCCTTACTCTTACTTAGATTGAAATGGGAATAGTAAATCTAACCCTTCCAAAGGCCAACACTTTCCTTGATTTTGCTTACTTTTGAGAGGGAATAATAACGCTATCTCATCCACATTCCAATACTTCCCTTACTGTTGTTTCGATTAGAGTGGGGATAGGAACTCTAACCCCTTCATAATCCACCACTTAGACCGGACTGTGATAGTATATCTAACCCTCCCAAAGTCCAACACTTTCCCTACTGCTGCATGTGTTGGAGTGGGAATAGTAAATCTAACCACTCCAAACTACAACACTTTTCCTACTTATGCTTAAATTGGTGTTAGAATAGATAAAGTCTAACGCTTTTGTTATTGTTATTTATTGTAATTTTTGAACATTTTTTCTAAAATATTTATATTATCTATAAAAAAGTAATTTTTTATTTACTCTTAATTTACGTTTTATTTTTTTAATTAAGTGTGATATATGTTTTTTGCTAATATGTTTGTTAGATTTGATGTATAAGTTATTGGTGATGTATTTTTTAGAATGTTTAAATATTAATTTTATATTTTTGTAAAGTATACATATATGTGTGTGTATATATATATATAGATAGAGAGAGAGAGCGAGAGAGAGAGAGAGAGAGAGGGAGGGTTTTTTAGATAATTCGTTCATGGTATTAATTACAACACGTTTTTATAATAATTTTGATATTTAAAATAGGTTACATATATTTTTAGGTTATATATGTATATATGGTTGCTAGTTTTTACTCTTAAGTTATTGGTCCTTTTTATTTAATGGTTCGCAAACATTATTTAAGTATTGTTTTTTATTATTAGAGAAGATATATGTATATATATATATATATATCCATCAAAGCAGGATTCCCCATTCGAAGGATGCCACTCGAAGATAAATCACTCTCGTATTTTATTGGCAGCCTGCAAGCAAAGAAAACATCAGCCACTGTCATCAAAGTTATTACGCTGGACGTGTTTCGGGAACTCCTCGTCCCTTCTTCTGCAGCGTTTAAATGGCAGGAACTGTAAGCACTGGTTAGCGTGCACACCTTCATTTAAATACCTGCCCAGGGGCGTGGCAAAATGCAAGGCATCCTGGCTCTTGTAGTGCGCCGTTAATTTCTTTCCCTTGTGGGTGTGCTCGACAGTTTCAAATAGGCCAATGTTCTTCCCATGTGGGTAGATGAAAGAACAACTGTGATTCTGTATATATATATGTAAATATATAAAACTATAATTTTAAATAAATTACTTATAATCCTATATATATAGTTGCCAAATGTGGAAGAATTGCTACAGCTATTAAGGGCATGAACCCAAACAAGGCTCCTGGCCTGTATGGAAACACTATGAGCTAAGGTTTTATTTATCGTCCCAGATAAATATCACAGGTATATTTGTTGGGTACAATTATTAACACCTATTACGAGTTCATTGGGAATAACATGCGGATTCTGCATGATACAGTAAATACCATATGTTTTCCCCTGTTAAATTACGGCAGGTTTGACCTGCTGAAATTGAATGAAGGTAGAATTATTTAATGCATTTGTTAATTATCGGATGCGTTAAATACCTTCAAACTCGTAATTCCGACCCATGCTTAAACAGGATTTAACGCATGGGTTGGAATATTATGGGGAACTTGTAATCAGGCTCTATAAGTTTTTATAACCTGGCCCTGATGGATACACTATAGATTTTAACCGCATGCGTGCGGGCGGAATTCCGCCCGTACGCTGAGATTTGCGGTATCGCATGTTTCATGACGAGCTGGGCTCGTCATCAGCGTAGCAGGAGGCTACCTCATGACGAGCCCAGCTCGTCATGAGCGTCGAAGGGGTTAATAAGACATTTGGGGGTCGATTCCGATCCGGTAAAATCCCCGTTCGTACGAATCGTATCCGGAGCCATTTCCGTACGACTCGTACGGACGCCGTACGACCGGACGATTCCGATCCCGATCGGCCGACCCGGACGCGATTCGTACGGTACACGTCGATTCGTAGGGAAAAGCGCACGATCACCTACACACCGTACGGCGCGTACCCCCCATGATCGCAGGGGTACGCGCCGTACCCCTGTGATCATGCGGGGTACGTGCCGTACACCCAGCGTACATGGGGCACGTGCCGTACACCCACCGTACATGGGGTACGGTGCGTACCCCATGTACGCTGGGTGTACGGCACGTACCCCGCATGATCACAGGGGTACGGCGCGTACCCCTGCGATCATGGGGGGTACGTGCCGTACCTGGGGGGGGCGTTCGTACCTTTTTCGGCGCGAACTCTGCGTTTACGACTGTTTTCGGCTCCCGTAGGAAAAGGGTCGTACGGCGCGTACCCGACATGAATCGTACTTGCTGGGTCGTAAAAACCAGCCGCGAACCGTAGTGATGTCGCGTACAGCCGGTTCCGAGTGAGACTCGTACGGAGATTTGAGTCGTACGGAGTCCTGTACGACTCGTACGGAGTTTGGCACCTGGTACGGATCGTACTTCGTCGTACGTACGGGACGTCTACGGGTAAGATTCGTATGGGGAAAAAACTCTCCGTACGACGATTCGGAGCGCATTTTACCGGATCGGAATCGGCCCCTTGGTGATGTCCTTGCTGACACATTTTTTGTAATACCTTGTCTGCAGAGGGAGGGATAATTCTGGCAATGATAGAAACTGATACTGATTACAAAGCTAGATAAGGACACTAGAGAGTGTAGATCTTATCACCAACAGTCCTGATCAGAACCAACACCAAGATTTTTACAACTATTTTTGTCAATAGTTTTACCATGTTTCTTACTTACTTGATAGATCAGTAGGCTTTTTCCTGGACAGACAGACACATGACAATATCAGGAAAATGATTCACCTTATAGAAAATGTTCAATGCATCTGCCTTTCCTCGATCTTCCTAGCTCTGACAGGAGGATAATTGTTTGATACACTGATTGCACATACATTATATATAGTAGGTGGACCCTAAAATTGTGCTGCTCCAGTAGAATAAGTGAAGAATTGACAGACAAGTGAAAAAGCCAAAGCCCATAAACTATACTTAATTTGTAACCAGAATCAAACTAATGTCACTCTCCTTTAGGCCCAGATGTAAATTGAGAGGAGGAGCTGCTACTCTTCTTGAGCCCTTTGGTACCCATAGGCACTGCTCTTGCTACTCCTGGTCTAAGGAGTCACGAGGGCAAGAACAGGATAGAAAAAAACAGAGCTCCAGGACCAGTGTTTACTTTCTGCAGCCTCCACTACTTGCCCTTCGTCTACATCTACAGCAGCAAATGAGAAGCTGTTGAGTGGCAGAGGGCGGGACAAGGGATCATCCAAAGTAAAATAGTGCACAATGTCACTACCGCCACCCCTGACATTTCATTGAACACGTGGCTGTACCCATATCCCCTCACTCGGAATTAGGCTGCGTTATGTATTAGTGGGGGTTAGGGTGACCAACTGTCCGTAAATTTCACGGACCGCCCGCAAATTGGACCTCACGTCCGTTGTCCGTGAGGATCCCTTTTACGGACACCTTTTGTCCGTAATTTTGGGCCTTTCAGGGAACAGAGCTGTTCACCTGCAAAAGGCCTCAGCTCCCTGATGAGGCCGCCTCGCACGCCTCCGAGCACAATAGCAGTCCCACCCCGCACATTGCCATTCAGGGTGGGGCTGATTGCCACATACAGATTGACAATCCGTCAGTCTGGGCTGGCACACCATGTGGTGGCCTCCTCCTGCCTCGATCCAGGGCAGGCATTCTGTCACATGGAACTGCAAAAACGCCCATGCTGCTGCTAGGTGAGAATCCAGTTAACCAAAGGAAGGCAGTGAAAGAAGTTCAAAGGAAAGGATTATAGTTCTCTCGGAGTCTCATCGTTTTAGAACTGACACATTTTCAATATTATATTCAAGGAAGCCATGGTTGCTGCTTTTTATTTAATGCAACTAACAACCATTGACAAAGCCAATAGTTCTGGCTTGTTGTAGGTGTAACGTTACTTATTCTAGGTGTAACGTTACTTGTTGTATTATATATCTGGGTGCAATGACAGAAGCAACAAAAATACCAGTTGGGTGGCACATTACACTAAGAACAGATTTTTAGCTTATGTGTATTAAGCCATGCCCTTAATTACATCGAACATCCTTTTGGAGAGACACCCCTAGGTTTTTCATCCCACTTAAAGCTCTGGAAACAACATCATGTCATATTCGCCCCACGTCCAGGCACTGTGCATCATGCATGACTCATGCCATCCACTTTTTCAGATTGCCTATGTGCAGGGGCATAGTGAATCCTACCCCCAACCCTTGCTTTAGGAACTACAGCGAGGGTGGAGTTCTTGATGGGTCTCTTCTGTCTGCAACTCGGCAGACAAAGGCTCAGCTCATAATTAATGTGAAAAGGTGGGTGAGTAAGTAAGTAAGTAAAGGGATGGGATGGGAAGGGTGGATGGATGTATGGATGGCTGGATGAATGAAATGATGGATGGATGGATGGATGAGTGAAAGGGTGGATGATGGGCGAGTGAATGGGTGGATGGATGAGTTAAATGATGGCTGGATTGATAAATTGATAAGTGAAAGGGTGGATTGATGAATTGATAAGTGAAAGGGTGAATGGAGGGACGGATGAGTGAAAGGGTGGATATAAGGCTGGATGAGTGAGTGAAAGGGCGGGTAGATGGACAAAAGGATGGATAGATGAGTGAAGGAGTAAAAGGGTGGATGGATGAGTGAAATGATGGATGAGGGATAGGTTCAATGGATGGATTCATGAGTGGATGAGTAGATGGATTGGGGGGTAGAAGAAAGGATGGATGGCTAAGTGAAAGGGAATTGAGAGAGAAAGGGTGGATGGCTAAATGGATGACTGAGCGGGTGAATGGGTGGAAGGATGAGTGGCTGGGTGGATGAATGAGTAAGTGAAAGGATGGCTAGATAGGTAAATGGCTGGATGGCTGAGTGAATGGATGAATGGGTGGAAGAGTGGATGAATGAGTGTACGGATGGATAGGGTGAAAGGGTGGATGGATGGATGCATAATGGATGGATGAGTAAAAGGGTGGATGGAGGGATGGATGGATGAGTGAAATGAAGGATGGAAGGATACGTGATGGATAGGTTTGTAAATGGTTGAATATGGACATGGATGGGCACACAGATGGAAGGACAGAATGAATAGTGAAAGACTGAATGATGGATGAATTTATGATTACACATTGTAAGCCTCATAATCTTAAGCAACATTTCCTAAACATTGACTTTCACATTTATGAGTGATTGTCTCTATATAATATGTGTGTGTTGTAACACACTCCAACACTCTGCCCCACATACTTGGGATGAGTAGCACTATAGAAGAAATTAAATACACATAAGAGAGGGTCTATGTGAAGATGAGGGGTGTAGCAAGGCCAGACTGGCCGGACCGGCAATCAGGCGTTTTCTCTGGGAGCTGGAAAGGTGGGGGCAGTTTTGTTACCTCAAAAGACCTGCACATTTGCTTAAAGCTGTGTGCATACTGAAAAACCATGAAGTGCACAATTGTCTCAACCTAATATAAACTTATTTTCACTTGTATTCAAGCGGTTGTCTATTTACTTACTTATGCGCAACCTCCTCTGATGCGTCTGTAAAACTTAACTTTTGTCCTAAACTTTGACCTCCTGTCCTGAATTTTTGTCCTGAATGTTAACCGTTTGTCCTGAATTTTTACACTTACTGTCCTAAATTTGACCCATGCCAGTACGTCTCCCTAGTGGGTGTCCGTCTCGCGCAGCCATCTTGTCAGGCACATAACTACGCACGTTTAGTTATATCAAGCACTGCTATGAAGAGTTCTGAAAAGTTAGGAGTGTCTTTTGCTATCAGTTTTATCTTCAGATTATACATGCTGATCTGTGAAGTGAGACGATCTGGAAGAATCAATAACGTTAATTGATCTGACCAGCTGGGAAAACCAATAGAATTAATTGATATGACGATCTGGAAGAATCAATAATATGTTTTTTACGATTTTCGAGATTTTTGTTACGTTATATCGGCGGCTATATCTTGGTTCCCAATGAATCCATTGTATATCTGCTCTAAGGTCGATTGGCATACATGATATGAGCATTTTTCTTTCAGGTGTTTATTCACACACTCTTTCAGGATAGTATTAACTTAGCCAGAGACCGTAACCTAGATTACATTTCTATTATTTCTTCATATTTGTTTTTTAAGACGACGTTTGATATAATCAAGGGCCAAATGTATGAAGTTATTTTGTGCTTACAAAGTTTGTTCTGCTCTAACTGTAGGCTTTGAGAGTACAAAAAAAACTATTTGCAGTGCCCTAAAGTGACGCTGAGATTCGCACATGCTTTTGTGATGTGTGCCAATGTCCATGTTGCAATTCTGCGCACTGCAAAAAAACATGCATGGCATAAGGGTGTCTCCTCCCTCGCGGCTTGCAAGGAAAAACATCAATGGATTGTAATTTGTAATGCAAAGGAGCTCAAGTCGCTGCCTTGCCTTACTCTGCCCCAGGTTGGCATTCCATGGACGGAACGTGGGTGTTCCCACGCATCCGACCATGTATATTGCTGCACTCCCTGATTTACCATTAGTGGTAGACCTGGGAATATGGCAAAATGCTAGCCCTCCCCAGGGGAGGCGTAGCAAGCATAAATGTGTTTATTCCTCTCCGTTTTTTTCGTCTTTCTGCAGCACACTAAGGAAGAGGAAAATGCCTCTGAGGATTATTTTGTGCAGGGGGAAGGGACACCTTCCTATGCAAAAACAATCCTGTCTACAATGCAGGGACCCTTTCTCAATAGTGCATGGGTGCTTGCCTTGGCGCTAGGCAGTACATTGTGCGCCAGCGCAGGCAGAGAGCGGGAATGTGCCATATATTGTTAAATACATGGCTTTCTTGCCTTCTCCCTATCAGGCAGTGCAGCTCAGCAAGGTGGCCTGCTGCATTGTGTTCCATGAAAATGAAAATGTGGTAAATATACCCCTCATTATCTATTTACATATCGGAAGCTGTCTCTGCGGGACAGCTCGCACAGAGGGAGCATGCCTCCCCTCCCACCAGGGGTTATTTACATTGTTCCACATTAATAAACCCACTGTGTTTTTGAGGGACACTTCAGCAACAATGCACAGAATGAGGTCTGTTGTCCATTTCCAGCCTTCATATCTGCATTGCAGTGATTCACAAAGATTCACAAAGGGAATCCTACTTGATGAATATTAATGAGGCAGGAGGTCTGTGAAGTCTTGTGAATAGCCTTTTTACACTGTACATGATTAGCCCATCTCTTGTTGGCCTAAGTGCAATAATAGGAATACGAGGGCAAGGAACTGGCTTAGCTAAAGAACTGGTTGATAGCATTTGTAGATGAATCCTCATAGTCTAAGGAACCTGCGTTGCAAGCGTTGTCTGTCCGGATAGCGGTACTCACCGCATGTGGCATCGGGTGGAAGTGGAGTGCCAAGCGTCTCCACCGCACCCAAGCCATGCCGTAAAGCACTGTCGAGTGTCTGGGGTATTGAGTCTTCCATTCTAGAATCATGCAGGTTAGTTAAGGAGGCCTAATTCACTATCATTAAAGTCTTTGAATTTTGAAATTTAGCTTTATCTTCAAACTCTGGTGCTTCTTCAGCCCCCGGAAGTTATTTTGAGCATCATCAGGTGTAGCTGTGTTACCCAGATGGTTCATCCCCCACCATCATGACACAGAGGCCAGTTGACATCTACTCAGAGAAGTAAAATGATATCTCCACATACTAATACTACTTGTAAATTCAACACAGCAGCCCCCCCAGCTCATATGATCCTTGCTATTTAGAGCATGTGGTTATCTCGACCAGGCATGTGCGACGTGAGTTTTGCACCAAGCGTCCTTAGTTTGCTGCCATCATAACATGAACAATGGTTTCTCAATAAGACCTGGTGGGCAGGTACGGCCACAAGAGACGGCAACGGACTAGACACAAATAGAGGGGTCGCGGCACCGGCCCACCCTCCTAAGAATGCCCAGCTACCCAATGGCAGACCAGCCTAAGAGGGATTGTTAATAATAAATAACAATCCTCCCCAATACTACATTTGAAACTGCACAGGGACAAGTGCCTTCAGACATAGTCTGTTATTTCTACACGAACATCTTAAAGGCCAGTATCTACACGCCAAATGTCTGCCACAACTCTTCAGTTCCTCCTAATATTTTCTTTCCGAAAGCCCTTTAAAACCTGTAGAAGTGTAAATGTGATCGTTATATGTCGGTGTTCCTCTTATTTATTAGGCGTTCAATAGACACGGAGCAGCCTTCATTCAGAAGTTTCTTTCCAAGTATCTTGGCAAGTCATCAGCAAGCCGTACTAGTCATGAACTAGTACGACTTGCTGATGACTTTCCAAGAGTTACACCATGAGAGTGATAGATGGCCTGAAGGAGGGTTGCCATGAAGCTGTGGGACAACTTAAGGAAATGCATCTTTAACTGATTGGCACCCTCCCAAAGTTCGAGGCTAATTTTGGTGTTCAGTTCATTTGACCACAACTGCCATTTTACTAAATACAAGCTAACCGCTTTGGCTTACCTGCTGTCCGCTTTCTGTCTGGAAGAACCCCAAAAGACTGCTTTGTAGGAAGGAAGAACCAGAGGCAGAAACTTTGGCGATCTCCCCTGGAGGGGAGGAAGTGTACACCAGAAGTGAAGCGAATATTGTGCTGCTGTATCCCGAAGTAAAGGGAAATGTGTGGTTACTGCCTGCCATGGGGAGGCTCTGCTTCTACTCAGCCTAGACCTGAATCCAGCAACTCAGCGCACTGCTGAAAGGAGCTCAGAAAAGTTGAGACGACCAAAACCGACCTTCTAGAGGGCCTGTGTCACTCCACACTTGTCAGTGTATTCATGACCATCTGCGAGCTACAATAAGTTCTGATTGAAGGAATGTGTGCCTTTGCACCTGCTGTTGCATCCTTGACTATTTGTGAGGAACAGGTAGAGGTCTTTGGGGTCCCAAGGCCCAACAGTCAATTCGATTTTACCTGATCTGTGGAGTCCGGGTGCAGTGGTTGTTCCTAGCTGTCAGTGGTCTTTAAACTGCTCACGCCAAATATGCTTTTCCCATAGAAATGGTGCCACCAGAAAGGAGATGTGAATACACAAGAGCGAGTTAGTTGCTGACTACAGCTTCCAGAATACACTTCACCATTTACTTTTGGGCTATCCCTTGGAGGGCTTGATAGATGGCGATTCTTTAGGTGCAGAGCATCATTTTACCTGCACTTTGCAGGGGACTGGTCCCACCAGCCCAGGGGAGTCTGAGGGTGCTTCTGGCTTCTACAAGGGTGCCTCTGCCTGGTAGTACCACGTTTCTGCCTAGTACAACAAGACAATCACACAGCTACAAGCAGTGTTGTCAAATGTTCATGGTATCCTTTGCTTTATTTGTGCAAGCCTTGTTGTCGGTGAAAACAGTCTTCTTGGTTTCGTTCCTTGAAGTAAGTCAATCAGAACTGCAGTTCCTGTGTCAAGGGGGTCCCTGAAATCCTGTATTTTGGGGGGTTAGGTGTGTGGGAGCTAGTACCCAATGGGTCACTAGTCCCTTACAGCTCATCTGCCCCTGAGGTGACCACATCCTGTGGTGCAAGTCACCTTTCTACCCGGAGCCCACTATTTCTGCCCTCCTAAAGATGGCAGAAATCAACTTTAGGTGTACAGATCAGGCTGCTCACCCTGGAGGTGGGGCCAGCCTTCCTGGAGGTGTACTCCTCCAGCATACTTAATTTCGCTCCTTGCCGTGGTCCGAGCATGCCTGGGGCAAGAGGAGGGCTGTGTCCTCCGCTGGGGAACAGCCCAGATGCATATCAGAGGCCGTGCAGCCTTTGAAACTCACCGCTCTGATGCATCAATCCACTAGCCCACTTGGAAGGAGGTAGGTGTGACCCCCTTTCTGCCCAAGCCTTAATTCTGACTCATGGGAGTGCACACACTAGGGCAGGAGGTCATAAATCACATTTGGTGGCAGCTGGGACAGGAAAGCCTGGGCCTGCCAGCCAAAGCAAATATCAACTAGGATAACCAGGTGGGCAATCACTAGGTAGCCACCTGGGTGCATGCCAGCCTTCCTTTGACACCAGATCTGTGTCAGGAGAGAGAAGGCATAACGTTTGATACCAAATCCGATATATTTAGGTGGTACCATAAGGAAGCTAGCAACCTGGTTCTGGGAGTACAGAGCATGTATCCAATGGACCGCCTATCATTTATAGTGTTCTATAGTGTACTATAATGACAAATTCACTATAGAGATGTCTCTACATGCAGTACATGCTTGCACTTACATGTCTACACTCTTAGTATACTGCACTAAGCCTCTGGGGCCCAAGAGACCTTCTCTAGGGGTGACTGAAATATGCTTAAAGCAGTGCTGTGAGCCTGTCAAAGTCGAAATGGAGCAGTGAACACAGCTCCTGCAGTCTGCAATGGCAGGCCTGCTGTCATCTGTTTACCTGGGTCACTTCAGGGTGGCACAATCATTGCTGCAGGTCCTTAGTACCCCTTTTCCACCTCTACCCTTGGTACCATAGTACCACTTCCTAGAGGATTATAAGGGGGTAAAGTCCTTGTCAATTGAGGATGCCAATTACACATAATCCAAGGATATGGCATTTCAGTAATCTCACACGATGATGAAACCCAGTTTGTGGTGTAGCTTGACTCAAGGATCAATGGCGAATCAAGCCAGCTGGAGCCCTGTCTTGAACGGGTGATCAAATGGATGACAGAGAGCTGTCTGAAAGTAAACGGGGACAAAACCGAACTGATGGTCTTCGACAATGCAGGGGTACCCAGGCCCCTGGCTTGCTGGCCACTCTGCAGAGGGAGTGCTCCAGTCCCGAGTACTGCTATAAAAAATCTCGGCTACTGGATGGATAAGGAGCTCACCATGGATACCCAGGCAAGGAAGGTGGCAGGTACATGCTTTGGGATGTTTAGAGTGCTAAGGAAAATCCTGGACCTAATCCCCCTACAGCTAAGGAAAACGGTGATACACTCCCTGGTCACGTCCTCCTGGACTACGGCAACACGCTTTTTGGGCGCTCCTAAGTATGTCGTCAATAAGTTACAGCTAGCTCAGAATGCAGCAGCTAGACGTTTGTGTCAGATCCCTATGAAGGAATCAGTTAAAAAGCATCGCAGAGAGCTACATTGGCTCCCTATTGAGGCACGATTACGTTTAAAGTACTGTGTATCACATATAGAGCCATAAACAACACAGGCCTAATCAAGATTAGAAATCTAGGGCCCGATGTAGGTAAATTAGTTTTACCGATTCATAAATACCGAATTTTACCGATTCAGTATTCATGAATCGGTAAATCTAATGTAGGTAATTTTTCGGTAAAAAATACCGATTCGGTAGGATTCGGTATTTACCAATTCTGTAACTACCGATTCGGTATTTGTCATTGATTCCTATGGGCCTTGAAGCCCATAGGATTCAATGGCAAATACCGATTCGGTAATTACAGAATCGGTAAAATTACCGAATTGCCAAAGGGGACAGGGTGTCACTTTGACACCCTGTTGCACCCCTGTTTTTGGCTTGTGTGCCATGTGAAACACATACATGCCTTTAGGCATGTATGTGTGCCACATGGCACAGGTGTACATGCACAGATGTGCATGTACACAGGTATTCGTTATTTACCATGCAATAGTATTACATGGTAAATAACGAATCGGTAAGGGCCTGTGGCACTGTTTTCAGTGCCACCTACATATTGATTTACCGATTCGATAAATTTACAGAATCGGTATTTCACCGAATCGGTAACTTTACCGATTCGGTAAATATACCGAATCTGTAAATTGTAAGGCCCCTACATCTCCATTTGCAAATGCCGGTCGGTAACGGCCGAAATCGGTCGTTACTGACCGGTATTTGCCGACCTACATCTGGCCCCTAGTTGGCCTACACCTCCCTAAAAGAAACCTGAGGTCAGGCTCTGAGAGATTGTTAAACATTACCAGAATCAAAAGGGCCAGATGGGGGAGAAGAGCCTTTTCCCACCTTGCGCCCAAGTTATGGAACTCCCTTCCTAGGGAGTTAAGATTCACAGTATCAGAATCCACCGTCAGGAAAAAACTAAAAACCTGGTTGTTTAACGAGTGTGACTAACCTCCTTCCCTCTTGCTTCTCTGTATTCGTGCTCAGCGCTGGGAGGCCTCCGGGTAGCCATGCGTGTGGAATTTTAGTTCGTGTACTAAACATTATCTACGCCATCTTGCAGACTCACGTATGAGCATACACGACAGCCATTTTAGGTACCATGGTCTCCCTGTTCACGATCGCCCGTCAGCACACTTCCCTGAACCTTGCAAGCCTTCCCCGCGCCTCCTGGCTGCCCCCGCGCTCACATGCACAAGTCATGAAACCCCCCCCCATGACTCTGTCTCAGGGAATCACACCCCGCGCCTGACCAACACCTCCTTTCCGTCCATGAATACCCCTCCTTTGATGACCCCTTCCTCTGAACCCGACTGCCTGTACGAACCGCTGGTCATCCTTTAGCCCGAGGATGCAGTTTATTGCCCACTACTGTATGCACTTGCTTTTCCTGAAAGGAGCCACTATTGATCACGACCTCCCCACCCCCCTGAGATTCGATCAGGCGCACACATTCCAAAGGAATCGGCAGAACACTCAGCTGCGTGATAGCCCCCTCCCAATCATAGGAGAGGAAAAGGCCCCTACTGTTGTCATGTGTTGGAAGGGGCCGGAACTGGGGGGGTGCCGGTGATGTCGTTCTCATACTTCACAATGTCCCTGTTGTAATAAAGGACGTTCACATGTCTTAAACCAGTGTATAAAAGACCAGGTCTCAAAGAGGTTGAGAGAGCACCTCGAGACGATACCTTGTTGTCCGATCTGATGTGTTCTACTCCGTCGGAATAAAACTTGTTTCCTGTCTTCCTGTCTCCAGCGCCTGCCTCTTTATTGAATAACTTCGTATGGTATTAGAGGCGTTTTACGCCGGGCAAAATTAACTTAGGAAACATCTACTGAAATCGCCTGACCATTTTGAATTGATCTTTAACAATTGGCGTCCCAAACACGGGGCCCATCAGCGACACGTGGATCCAGTGGGAGAGGTCCCGACGACAGAGTGAACAACTGCAACGATCGGGAGAGCTCCTGTCCGATAGACCCTCGTCTGACAGCCGATCATCTGAACTTCACTGATTCCGAGCAGACCTCTCCCGAGTGATCTACGGTCCTGACTGGGAACCACCAGGAGTGCCGCGATAGCAACAAGAGAATAGAGGACAATCGGGCGCTGGAAGCGGAAGACGAGAAACTGTCCATGCGGTCCGGGTAAGGTCGTGACATACTACAAATTGCGAAATTGATTGATTGATTGTTTGAAAATACTAGTATTACTTATTGACTGTTTCTGAGAAATTCTCTATTTGCAAACAAGCACAGAATCGCCATACTCTGTTTAGTCTTTGCAGATAGTGAAGGGTAGGCAACGCAAGCCTTTAACACGTCGTGCCTACTTTTCTCCTCATTGATTGATTGATTGAATCGAGCATTGAATTGTTCGAAGTTGGTTCTCTTAAGGATCTTCTCTGCCTACAGACGGGGAAGAATAGGAATATTCTCTCTCCCTTTGCAGATAGTGAAGGGTAGGCAACGCAAGCCTTTAACACGTCGTGCCTATTTCATTCCTCATTGATTGATTGTTTGTCCAAACATTGACTGTTTGGAATTGGTTCTTTCTGGAGGTATTCTCTGTTTGCAAATAGCGTAGAATAGAATATTCTGTCCAGTCTTTGCAAGTAGTGAAAAGACAGGTAGTGCAGGCTTTTGCCCCCCATTGTAATCCGTCATGCCTATCTTCTCCCCATTGGTTAATAGTTGGGTCAACCCGGACCGCTTATTAGAGATGAACCATCCAGCTCCACTGGAAGGCACCCCTAATAAGGACATGTTTACTAAGCAAGGACTAGTCGCTATAGCTTATAGTAAGTTATGGCATAAATATACAAAAAAGGATCCTGAAAGTCAGTGGCCACTGATAGGTTCTTTTGATGAAAATAAAATAAAAACACTAGAAGCAGCTGTAAAAATAAACAATGCAACGCCCACTATGCTTGATAGTATTGGCATGTGGCGCAAAGAAGCAGAACATCGCAGGAAAAGAGAGGAAGCGAAAATAGTGAAAGAGTTACGAAAAGCCGCCCATCTGGCCGCAAAAGAACTAGATGAAGAAATAAGAAGAAGAGAGGAAGTTAAACAAACGCAAGAATCAGGACTGGCAGGCCAATGCCCTGTCAGGACCACCTCTGCGCTCTACCCGGAGATGCCCTCCAAACAGCGGGCAAATGACGAGTTACTGCTCGGTCCTCCAATTATCTACATGCCTCCTCCTTATGCTCCCAGCCAGCCTCTAGCACAACACTCACCAGTTCAAAGTGCAGGTGTGGGTGACCCTAGCGCTAGTGCCCCGGCTCTTACGGCCTTCGCACCAGCCGCATTGGTAACAACAGCAGATGAACATGAGACTAGCAGGCACCTAACAGCCAGACCAAATAGGTTGAGCAAAGATGAGCGGGATGGAATCGACAAGATAGCAAAAACATTGGTAGAACGGAAGGAGAGCGAAGAATATACGATGAACATGCACAATTCACATGCCGGTAGTCACAGACGGCATTTCATTTTACGGTTCAGCTACCACACCCTGAACGCATATGAGGATAGGTACCAAAATAAGGGTCCTGCAAAACTGACGACTCTATATAGAAGGGTCGATGTTGGAGATGGGACTGAGAGCGATGGGACGGACCTCTTCATGCAAACGCTTGAGGTCTTCCGCCACCTCGCGGAACAGAAACCAGAGGTCAAGATCACAGTCCCTGAGACGATTGAGCCCTCATTAGAAGCAGCCAACACTATGATGCCTATCAGAGAAGCCGCCCCCTATTGGGTTCCCCCAAGAGGTCAGGGAACAAACGATGATATCAACCACGCAGATGCAAAAGGGAGCGTTGTGTACAACTGAGTTTACCAACCATGGGATCGGCAAGATATTTTAACTTTTAGACAAACCCTGCCCGATTTACGAAAGAACCCTACAGCATTTTATACAGAACTAGGCACAGCCTTGGGCTCAACCATAATGACTCTATCGGACATTGATTTGTTTTTCGGGTTGTGTCTGCCGGCTGATGTGTGGAAGCAAATCCGGAAAGCCGACCACACAGACCTGTTCGGACACACCTGGAAACAACTCGATGACCTAGATAGGCAGCGAGAGCCCGGAAAGAAACCTGTAAAAGACATACTGGAACTCCCCGACAAAATAGTACAGAAGCTAAAGACGTTGATCCCAGAAAAGAAGGTAGACTGGTCGGTAGTCACGGCTTGTCGTCAGAAACCTCAGGAAGATGTATCAGAATATTTCTCCCGATTTGAAACAGTGTTCTCCGACTACAGTGGTCAAGACATGACCACCGCAACCGGACAACATCTATTCATGCAAAACTACGTAAAAGGGCTGTCGCAAGAGGTCTCCCAAAAGTTACAGACGAGTGAGAGTAGTTGGGGAGCCTCCAAACCTGCAGCTATCCTTCAGATGGCTCAGTATTATGAACACCAAAAGAACGAGAATGAGAGGGCGAATGAGAAAAAGAAAAAGGACTTAAAGGAACGAGTGATGATTGCCCAATTGCATGAAGTGACTACAGGAAGGGAACGATATAGGGGAAACTACCAGTCGAATGCCCCTAGGAATTCGGCCCCTAGAGACCGCAACTCCACACCTGGCGCTCCACGAACTGACCTCGATGAGAACCAGTGTGCATTTTGCAAAGAATTTGGGCATTGGAAGTCTCAATGCCTGGCCCTTCGGGAAATGATTAAAAATAAAGAGACAAGGGACATGACAAATGGCTCCAAAACTGGAGGGCAGGGACGAGGGCAGACCCGCGACACCACCAATGACCGATCTGGCAGACCAAACACATTTGACCGCCCCCGACAGAATCAGTGCCAACAGTCCGACTGCAACAATGCTCACGACTCTGCATAGGACTGCCAGGGGCAAGGGAGGGATCCAGTCGAGCTCTGTGTTGACCAGCAAGGTCCTTACGTCACTGCTAAGGTCCTGGGTACAAAGTCTCCATTTTTGGTAGACACTGGAGCGACACGTAGTGTATTATCAAAGCGACTGATTCCAAGGGCACCCTTGTCTGGCTCACACATTACCTCGATAGGTTTCGATGGAACGCCCTCCACTAATCCCCTGTCTGTACCTATCTCCTTTGACCTAGGAAACAATCCCACTGACACCACGTTTCTGCTCTCCTCCAACTCCCCTGACGCCATTATGGGTATTGATTTACTGAAACATTTCCGTGCTACTATTAGGTGTTCCCCGGATGGAGTCCGAGTCATCCTGTACGACAACCCGAGCATGTCCAGACCCTACCCCGCACGACATATGTACACCATAGCAGATGCTGACCTATCCTTGCTCGATACCCTACCCCTGTACCTATGGGCCAGAAACTACTCGGATGTAGGACGAATGATGATCGATCCTGTACACATAACTGTTCGACCAGATGCAATACTCCCGAAACTCCCACAGTACCGGATATCGCCCGAAGGCGAGAAGGCATTGGTAGCGATTATTCAGTCCTTGGTAGATGCAGGAGTGGTAGAGGAAGTGGTTAGTAATGTCTGCAATAGCCGTATCCTACCCATTGTTAAGAAGCAAGGTGAGGGAGATGAGAAAGCGTACCGCTTCATCATCGACCTGCGAGAAGTCAACAAAGTGGTGGTACCACAGTACCCCGTAGTCTCAGACATCGCCACCATCCTGACTCTCATCCCGTCCACTGCCACCACCTTCACCGTTATTGATCTTAAAAATGCATTTTTCTCTATCCCCATCCATCCAGACAGCCGTTATCTCTTCGGCTTCACTTTAAAAAACCGTTCATACCGATTTTGTAGAGCTCCCCAGGGCTACACTGAAAGTCCCAGCATTTACAGCCAGGCCCTCAAAAGACAGCTGGACGCCGTCCAGCTACCAGATGGAGTGGTATTGATCCAATATGTTGACGATATCCTTTTGGCGGCCGACACCACTCCACTTGCAATCACAGCCACTATCCAACTCTTGCACTTTCTTGCGGAGAATGGCCACAAAGTCTCCAAAAAGAAACTGCAGTTCTGTCAGCCCCAAGTAACATACCTAGGCCACCTCCTGTCCAAAGAAGGGAGGAAACTTACGCCCGACCGAATCCAAACCATCCTAGACACCCCCATTCCAAAAACGCAGAAGCAGGTCCGTTCATTAGTGGGCCTTACTTCTTTCTGCCGACAATGGTTACCAAATTTCAGTCTCATTATAAAACCCCTACTTTCCCTGTTGGCCAAAGATGTTCCGTTCCCACTCCCGTGGACTCCCGAATGCCAAGCATCCTTTAAGGAGTTACGGGATGCCCTTTGCTCGGCACCCGTTCTAGGAACACCAGATTACTCCAAGCCCTTCTCCCTCTTCACTCACGAAAGGGAGGGATGCGCATTGTCTGTTCTAACTCAGCCCATCGGCGCCAAACAACGCCCTTGTGCCTACTTCTCTGCCACTCTTGATCCAGTCGCCAGAGCTCTACCTGCCTGCCTTCGAGCAGTAGCCGCTGCTGCTGTCTCTATCCGCCAGAGTGAGGGAATTGTGCTTTCGAACTCTCTCACGGTATTAGTGCCCCATGCAGTTGACACCCTTTTGAACCAGACCAAGACTCAACACCTGACTAGTGCACGACTGACAGGGTACGAATTGACTCTACTTGCACCCCACATCACCCTGAAGAGATGCACGACATTGAATCCTGCTACACTGTTACCCTTGCCCGAAAATGACCCCGATGTGCCCCCTATACACGACTGTGTGACCCTCACGGACGAACAGACTAGGAGTAGAATTGACCTCCGAGACATTGCTTTTACAGATCCTGATGGAGAACTATGGGTAGATGGCTCTTGTATCAAACTCCCAGACGGCACCACTTCTGCTGCCTATGCGGTGACGACAGCTCGAACAGTAGTTGAAACAGCTCGCATCACACAACGATCCGCACAGGCAGCAGAACTAATTGCCCTCACACGAGCATGTATCATAGCAGCAGGAACCACGGCAAACATTTACACGGACAGCCAGTACGCCTTCGGGGTGGTTCATCATTTTGGGCTCCTGTGGAGGGAAAGGGGATTCCTGACGTCCCACGGTACGCCCATACTTCACGGAGATTTAGTCTCTGCCCTGATTGAAGCAGTTCTTCTCCCCAAACGATTAGCAGTGATCAAATGGCAGGCACACAAGAAGGTGACAGATTTAGTTGGACAGGGAAACGCACTAGCCGACATCACTGCCCGAACCTCCGCTGAGAATAGAGCAACGACACGCATGTATGTGACCAGGTCACAAGCAGAAAAATGGACCGACGCTAGGGAAACAATCAGGGACATCCAATCGGCCAGCACACCACACGAACTGACTGAGTGGGCACGGGTGGGTCTAAGGGACGATGAGGACTGCTGGCGGACAAAAGACACGAACAAATGGTTGCTGCCTGATGCATACTTGATCCCCATACTGACAATGGCACACTCCCCTGCACACATAGGCTCTGCCCCTATGATTGAACTCATTTCTAAAGTCTGGCACAACAACAAGATCCCCGACTCAGCCAAACGCCTAGTCCAGCAGTGCCTTATCTGCCTACAACACAACCCCGGGAAAGGAACTGTGGTACCCCGGGGAGGGTTTGGGATCCCCGACCACCCCTTTGAGGTCCTCCAGATGGATTACATCCAATTAGAGAGGTGCCAAGGCTTGAAGTACGTATTGGTCATTGTATGTGCCTTCAGCAAATGGGTGGAAGCCTATCCGACCCGTGATAACACTGCCATGACTACTGCCAAAGTACTACTGAAAGAGTTTTTCCCTCGCTACGGCCTTTGTCGAATTTTATGGAGCGACAATGGCCCCCACTTCGTAGCTGAAGTTATCCAACTAATCCTGAAGGGGTTGGGGGTAAAACAAAGATTCCACGCAGTCTTCCACCCCCAATCTGCTGGCCTGGTTGAACGACACAACGCTACACTGAAACTGAAACTGTCAAAAATAGTGGCCACCACAGGACTTAAGTGGCCAGATGCCCTTCCACTGGCATTACTATCGATGCGCTCCACTCCCACTAAGCACCACTTGACCCCCTACGAAGTTGTGTTTGGGCGGCGTATGAACCTCTGGACTGCCCCCAAACCGACCTCCATTCACGACGTCCCCGACGTCCTGCTGTCAGATTATTTATGCAAATTAACTAAAACGTTGTCTGTCATTCATCAACAGGTGCAGCAGGCCATCCCCGATGCTTCCAGGGGTCCCGGTCACGATATCCAACCGGGGGACTACATCCTAATCCGGAACTTTCAACGAGCAAAGAGTCTGGAACCCCGGTGGACGGGTCCCTGGCAAGTACTGATCACCACTCGGACGGCTCTTCGAGTGGAGGGGAAAAAGAACTGGCTGCATGCACACCACTGCAAGAAGGTTTCCTCGACCCTGGCCACGACAGACAACGTCAGCACCCAAGAAGAGCTCCTGAACAAAGACCGACCATCACTGAACTGCTATCCTGATACCGAGGCACTTGAACTTGCAAAACACTCTGATCCCACTGTGCCATCTCGAGAAGGGTATTTCCTGCGTCGAAAGGAGGGAGCTTCGGCTAAGTAGGCCACTGACTAAGTTAGAAATCTCAGAACGGTGACCCAAAGCAACCAAGGGTTACCCGGAGAGAAGCTAAACAAAGTCTGTGGTTCTGCCCACTACCGAGCACCTTGAAGATGAAGATGATGGAAGCGCCAGATAAGAAGATGATGGAAGCGCCAGATAAGAAGACGTCGGAAGCAACAGGAAATACCCACTACAGGAATCCAAAGACTGACAATTTGCACAAATCAAAGACAATCGCTTTCTTCATTGTCTTCCTCTTTTGCCTCCTCCTCATGACTTCCTTCTGGATCTTGGAGGAAAGCACACCCACTCACCAGATGTTGCCAACCACTGTCCAGCCAATCACCATGAAAGAACACCACCTGATCACCCTTTCACCTCAGCTCCGAGAAAGGCGTAGGGAGTTCTGGAACAATTCCTTCGTACAACTGTTGCACCAGCACAACCTTGCTGCAAATGCCACGAACTGCTGGATCTGTGGGTTGCTCCCACATGCTACCGGACACTCCATCCCCTTCATCCCTTCTCCTTTCTCAGTTCACGGCTCCTGCCTCGCCTGGTTGATCCTCATGCAGGAAAGCCACAAGGACAACGCCACTTCTGGTCAAACGGTGTCACACTTCTACTATGGGTTTTGGCTGAACAAAACAGGAAAGCCCTTTTGTCCTGCAATTTCAGGTTCAACCTTCCTCACGAACATCCCTGCCAAAGAAAGGGTCGAAATGCAAGTGCTCCACAATCCAGCCAGACCCACCTTCTCCAACCTGCGGAAACAAACGGCTGCCACCCTGACCGTGGCCCTGTCTGTCATCAATGTCACAGGACTCGTATGCCTCGAAGGACAAGGAACGCAACTGGTGGGTCACAGTTCTTGTCGCATCACCAAAACATTGGTCTCAGCTGACCCCCCCTCCTTTGTTGCTTCCCCGAATATGTACTTTGTTTGTGGCACCAAAGCTTACACTTGGCTCCCAAGAGGCTGGAGGGGTACGTGCTACATCGCCTTCATTCTTCCTCCCACGTATGTGGCTCCAGCCAACCACCACCGACAAAAGCGCGCCGGAGATGTTGAACAAGCCGACTCCACCGGAGCACAGTTCCTGGATACAGCAAAGGGACTTGTTCCTCTGTGGGGACCAATGGCAAATAGCCGCGCTATCCGACACCTGACTCAGGCATTAGAAACAACCATTAACATCACCGCTGGCATCCTCGCCAACAACACGGCTGAGCTTCAGGCCGTCCGCCTGGTGGCTCTTCAAAACCGTCTTGTTCTAGATGTGGTTCTGGCCGACCGCGGAGGAGCATGCCGCATCATCGGCTCCAGCTGTTGCACCTACGTGCCAGATAACTCACCTTCAGTCTACAAAGCAATCGAACACCTCCACAAACTGTCCTCAGAGGTTCACCAGGAGCAGGAAGGATGGTCGCTTGGAGGCTGGTTCTGGGACACTTTGAAGAACTGGGGATGGAGATTGTTCACGTTTTTATTGATACCAATCATGATACTGTGTGGGTGTTGCTTAGGTATTCAATGTTTACCATCTTTATGTGCACTCATTTCCAACTGTATGTGCCCAAAGACTTTGAACTTTAAAACTGAGCACATGAGTCCCCTATATGAGATAGAGGTGCGTGGTCTCATGGGGATCGATCCGAACTGACAAGCTGGCGAGACATGTTAAAGGGGGGACTGTGGAATTTTAGTTCGTGTACTAAACATTATCTACGCCATCTTGCAGACTCACGTATGAGCATACACGACAGCCATTTTAGGTACCATGGTCTCCCTGTTCACGATCGCCCGTCAGCACACTTCCCTGAACCTTGCAAGCCTTCCCCGCGCCCCCTGGCTGCCCCCGCGCTCACATGCACAAGTCATGAAACCCCCCCCCCATGACTCTGTCTCAGGGAATCACACCCCGCGCCTGACCAACACCTCCTTTCCGTCCATGAATACCCCTCCTTTGATGACCCCTTCCTCTGAACCCGACTGCCTGTACGAACCGCTGGTCATCCTTTAGCCCGAGGATGCAGTTTATTGCCCACTACTGTATGCACTCGCTTTTCCTGAAAGGAGCCACTATTGATCACGACCTCCCCACCCCCTGAGATTCGATCAGGCGCACACATTCCAAAGGAATCGGCAGAACACTCAGCTGCGTGATAGCCCCCTCCCAATCATAAGAGAGGAAAAGGCCCCTACTGTTGTCATGTGTTGGAAGGGGCCGGAACTGGGGGGGTGCCGGTGATGTCGTTCTCATACTTCACAATGTCCCTGTTGTAATAAAGGACGTTCACATGTCTTAAACCAGTGTATAAAAGACCAGGTCTCAAAGAGGTTGAGAGAGCACCTCGAGACGATACCTTGTTGTCCGATCTGATGTGTTCTACTCCGTCGGAATAAAACTTGTTTCCTGTCTTCCTGTCTCCAGCGCCTGCCTCTTTATTGAATAACTTCGTATGGTATTAGAGGCGTTTTACGCCGGGCAAAATTAACTTAGGAAACATCTACTGAAATCGCCTGACCATTTTGAATTGATCTTTAACATGCGCTCTATAAATCCTAATAATAGTATTAATGTAACAGATGAGCTACATATGTATTAGTTTCTCTCTCACTAGAACAGTTAATTGTCCTCTGTGGCTGGCTATCTCCTTCCTACTCTTCCAGTCCTGCCAATTCTGATTTCTTTTTGCCCTGCACCTTTGTATTCCTTCATTGCACAGGTGTGTGCTGTTGTCTATATTGGTATTCAGCAAGACCTAGCCTCATCCCTGTTCCTCCAAATGACTAAGATCCCATTGACTTATTTTTTTCATATCTGTCAGTTGAAGATAGAGTAATAATCTTGAGATGTCCTTCCAGATAATGTAAACTCTTTGCTTCCCAAACAGTGATCCCAGCTGCTAATTTGTCACATGTGGACTTCTATAACTCTCTTCATATTGGTCTTCCATCATGTTAGACTTGGCATCCTTGGCGTGGTCTCCCCTGACTTTTTGCCTTTACCTCCCACATTTGTGACTGTGTGCTGGATTTTGATTTTGCTGGCTTAGATGCTTTGGGGACTTTCCCACTGCTGATCAGTATCACAGTGCAAGTGCTCCCTGTGCAAATTGTGATTATGATTAGTTATCCATGATTGGCATATTTGATTTACTGGTAAGTCCCTAGCAAAGCGCACTGTATGTGCCCAGGGCCTGTAACTCAAATGCTGCTAGTGGGCATGCAGCACTGATTGTGCCACCCACACCAGTAGCCTTTCAAATGTGTCTCAGACCTGCCACTGCAGTGTCTGCATGCGCAGTTTCTGCTGCATGTCGACTTGGAAAGTGCACCCACTTTCCAGGCCCTAACCTTACCTTTTCTTACATGCAAGTCACCGCTAAGGTAGGCCCTTTATACCCCCATGGGCAGGGTGCAGTGTATGTTAAAGGTTGGACATGTACTGGTGTGCTTTACTATCATTGGGGCTGCACAGTAACATTTTACATGTGTAACTTTCAATTGGGAAAAGCTTTTTGATTTGGAGTTTAGGCTCTGTGAACTCAGAATTTAATAACACACCTTTTAGTGAAGGTGGTTTTTAAATTGGATTTGGCTAAACATGCCTCTTTTAGAAAGTGATTCAGAAAAGGGGGTGGTGATGAACAGAGTGTCTGAATTAAGCAGACCACTCTTACCCAGTCCAAAGATCAGGGCTTGATCCATCACCGTTATTTAGCTCACTGCCCCATCCCAGCTCAGAACCTGGCTATATGCAAATTAGTCTGTCCCTGGCCCAGTGCATCATGGGAACAGGGCAGACCAAACTACCAAGCCAATTCTTCACCAGAAAGGAGACAAGCTTCCAGGGACCGGTTTCTGCCATTTCAGGCATCGTCGGCCCAGCTTGCTTGAATCCTGATGGAGCAGTGAGCAAGGGACTCATGTCTGAGTATACCCTTCCACGCTTATGGTGGACAAAATGATTCAGAAAAGGGGGTGGTGATGAACAGAGTGTCTGAATTAAGCAGACCACTCTTACCCAGTCCAAAGATCAGGGCTTGATCCATCACCGTTATTTAGCTCACTGCCCCATCCCAGCTCAGAACCTGGCTATATGCAAATTAGTCTGTCCCTGGCCCAGTGCATCATGGGAACAGGGCAGACCAAACTACCAAGCCAATTCTTCACCAGAAAGGAGACAAGCTTCCGGGGACCAGTTTCTGCCATTTCAGGCGTCGTTGGCCCGGCTTGCTTGAATCCTGATGGAGCAGTTTATTTCAAAGGTTTTATATAGCGCTGCTGGACCCAAGAGTATCAGAGCGCTTAACAGTGAAGGTGCAAAACAAAAACAATGAGGTAGAATAAAAACAAGCAAGAAAACGTTTCATTGTGGCAGAGAGTTCAGACATGGCTAATGTGGAGAAGCATGGAAATCGAAATTTAAAATGTGTATAAATAAAGAAGGAAAGGGGAGAGAGGGAAGAGGAGCGAGGGTGAGAAAGAGTAGGAAGGAGTATAATGGAGGAGGAAAGGGAGAGTATAATAGGGGAGAGAGGGAGGAGTGACCAGGGATGTTATCGTAGTGCTGGGTATCATGATGCTATGAACATGCATAGTGTCAGTGACATTAGATACCCCAGTATTTGTTGAGAAGCAGTATTTTAAGTTCTTTTTTGAAGAGATGGTAGGAGGGGTTGCAGCGGATATCCTTTGGGAGTGAGTTCCAGATTGTGGGAGCGTTACCCGAGAACGCGCAGGATTGGGTCTTCTGATATTTAAGTCTAGGCGGGATCAGGACAAGTGAGTTTGTGCTTCTCAGGGGTCTGGAACAACCTGCATTCTGAAGTTTTGTTGTAAGATAGGGAGGGGTGTTTTGGTGGAGAGCTTTATGAGTGATGCAGGCAATTTTGTAAGTGGATCATCCTTCTATTGGTAGCCACTTGAGATTTTTGAGGATGGGGGAGATGTGATCAAATTTTCTGCAATCTGAGATGAGTCTCGCAGCAAGGTTAAGGACGGATTTAATTGGAGCAAGATGGACTTTAGGGGTGCCAGCCAAAGTGGCGTTGCCATAGTCGATCCTGGAGAGGACCAGTGATTGGACAACAAGCTTGAAATCTTCTGCTGGAATAAAAGGTTTAAGTTTTTTGAGGCGGAGAAGGGTGAAAAGGGCGCTTTTGGATGCATTTTTAATGTGGGGTATGAGTTTGAGATTTTGGTCAATACTGATGCCAAGGGACTTAACAGTATTAGAGGTGGAGAGAGGGCAGTTTAGTGCTTTGATGTCATTTAACCAGAGTTGGATGGGCTGGGGATTGTTTTTGGGTGAGAAAATTATGATTTCTGTTTTTTTGGGGTTAAGTTTGAGATGGTTCAGATGGAACCAGGTTTGAATTTTGGTCAGTGTCTCATTTAGGTGAAGGACGTCTTTGTGAGATTTGATCTTGTAGTATAATTGGGTGTCATCAGCATAGAGATTGTAACTGATGTTAGAGTGTTTGAGGATGAGGGTGAGTGGTTCCATGAACAGGTTGAATAGGGTTGGGGAGAGGATGGAACCTTGAGGAACACCAAGAGAAACAGGTTGGGGTTTGGAGAGGAAGTGGCTAAGTTTGATTTGTTGAGATCTGTTTTGCAGGAATGAGGAGAACCATTTGAATACAGTGCCATTCAAGCCGAATCTATCTTTGAGAGTGCTGAGAAGGGTGGGGTGGTGGACGGTATCAAATGCAGCTGAGAGGTCGAGAAGGATAAGTATTGAGGATTCTCCTTTGTCAAGGGAACGGTGAATATCGTCTATGATATTAAGCATAGCAGTTTCTGTACTGCATCCCTTTCTAAAGCCGGACTGGAAGACATCAAGGAGGTTGAATGAGACAATATGTTTCTCTAGTTGCATTAGGACACATTTTTCTAGGGCTTTGGAGAGGAAGGGAAGGTTAGAGATGGGACGAAGGTTGTTTGGATCATTGGGGTCAGCTGTGGTGTTTTTGGGAATAGGCGCGATTTGGCCAAGTTGAAGGGAAGCAGGAACACAGCCTGTGGAGAGAGAGGAGTTGATAATTTTAGTCCATATAGGGGCAATGGTAGATTTAAGTTCTTGCGCTAGTAAGGCGGGGAGAGGATCTTTGGAGTGTGCAGACGGTTTGAGTTTGCCCATGATATTAGTGATCAAAGATTCGGATACTGGACTGAAATCGTTCCAAGAGGCATTGTTTTTAGCGGGGGAGTTTGTTATATGAAAGGTGTTAGGCAGGGGTAGATCATGTGGGGAATCCGAGGTATCGGTCGAAGTGGAGGAACTGATCGACATAGAATTATGAGTGTTAGGAAGAGTGTGTAGGGTAGTGGTAGGATGGGGTGACAGAGGGAGGGAAGAGAAGGATAGTTCGATCATGTTGATTTTGTTCGTAAAGAAGCTAGCAATTTCTTCGCATTTGTCGGTGGAGGCTAATATTTTAGGAGGGCCAGTGGATGTTTGTTTTTGTACAATATTGAAGAGTTCTCTGGGGCGGTTTCTGGCTTGATCAAGTTGAGATCGTAGAAAGGAGGCTTTTTCAATAAATATGTGTTTTTTGTACTGGGCTCGGGTAGTTCTAAGGATAGTCAGATTGTCAGCGTTTGGGTGGGATCTCCAGACCCTTTCAGAATGTCTTAGAGACCGTCTTTCATTATTTAGTTCGGAGTTGAACCAGGTCTTAGGGGGTATGTTTTTTTGTTGTTTAAGTTTGATAGGAGCAATTTTGTCTAGGGCTTGAAGAATAGAGTTGTTATAATGGTCGGTAAGGTCATTTGTGCTGTCAGAGAGAGGTGGTAAATCTAAGTGAGCTTTAATTGTTGTTTCGAGTTCGCCATGAGGAATACGGTGAAGGTTGCGTGTGAATTTTTTGGATAGTAAATTGGTGGGGGCTGGGCGAGAGGTAGTTTTAGTCAGAGTGAAAAGGATGAGGTAGTGGTCTGACCAGTCAACCGGAATAATATTTGTGAGGGAGGCTAGATCGTTGTTCGTTATAATAGCATCAAGGGTTGCACCTTTGTTATGAGTGGGAGAAAGGCAGAGTTGGGACATATTGGTGATGTCCATGGTATTTTTAAGTAGGATGACAGCAGGATCATCCTTGTTGTTCCAGTGGATGTTGTAATCACCGAGGAAGAGGTTATTAGAATGAGAGAGTGACGATTGTATGATAAGATCGGTCAGTTCTTCCGTAAAGGGGATGTTGTTGCCAGGGGGTTGGTAGATGAGGTGTAGCCGGGTAGTGGGGGAGTCAGGTATGGTGAGATCGGCGCAGAGGTATTCAAAGGATGAAGGGTCTTGAAGATTGATTAGTGAGATGTTAAGTTCGGCTTTGAAAATTAAGGCAAGTCCACCGCCTGTTTGTTCGATTCTGTCTTTTCTGATGATATTATAACCAGGGGGGATAAGCATATCAAGGATGGGGGTGGAGTGGGGGGTGAGCCATGTTTCAGTTAGGACAGCAACATCAATGTCGTCATTGAGAATAGTTTCAGCAATCTCCGTAGCGTGACAGGAGGCAGATCTGCAGTTAATCAACATGCAGCAAAGGGGGGTGGGGACTGGTGTTGGAGATGGTGGACATCTGGGGATCTGTTTAAGTAGTTGAGGAGGTCTGGGGGAGGAGGGAGGAAGGGGGCGATTGCTTGTTCCTAAAACAACTGGAATAGACGACAGAGGAGTCAGGTAGGAGGTGGATCGGCAGTTTGTCCTCATGCATCGTGGGGGAGTGGGCTCAGGTGATTGAGAGGGGGGGAAAGGGGGGATAGCTCTAAGTTATTGAGGAGGTCTGGGTGAGGAGGGAGGGAGGGGGAGACTTCTGTTTCCTAAGAGAACTGGGATAGAAGATTTATTACTGAGGGGTAAAAGGTACGACGGTGGGAGTGGAGAGATAGATGAATACAATGGAGTGTTAGCTGTACAGGGTGGAGATGGAGAAATGGTTAGAGTGGAGGAGGTTTTAGCTTCATAGGTTATTGGTTGAGTACTAGGTTGTGGATGAGAGGAGTTGTGTTGAGTCACAATTAGTGAGGGTTGAGTGGGTACTGTGTTGGTTAAGTGGTTGTAGGAATGAGGGGCTTTTTGCAGGTGATACAGTTATGTTGGCATTGTGTAAGAGTGTTGAGGAGGTTGTCAGTGTGTGAGGAGATGTTTTTTGAGAGGAGTGAGATGTCGCTTCTGAGAGAGGAGAGTACTAAGATGAGGGACCAAAGGGCAGGTTCAATGTTCGGGGAGGCTAGAGTGTCAGTTGATGGGTGTGGGGGGATAGTGTTTATTTGTCTGTTTGTCGAGTAAGGGTTGATATGTGGGGGGATAAAGTGTGGTGGAAAAGGTGTAAGGCCTGGTGGGGGGGGAGGGAGTGGCATGAGTTAATGGAGTCAGGGGGGATCAGGGGGGAGGGGGGTGTAGGGGGAAGCGTTGTTTGGATGAGTGTAGTATTGCAAGGAGAGGGGATGTTGGTGGGGAGGTAGGGAGGTGAGGTGAGTGTAGCGGTGCAGGGTGACTTGGGAATAGGTGCTAGGGGGGAGGGAGAGGTGGGGGTAGATGACGTGGGGGATGTGGGGGGAAAGGTTGTTTGGATGTATGAAGTGTTGCAAGGCGGGGAGATGTTGGAGGGGACACTGGCTGGAGAAGTGAGTGTAGCGGTGCAAGGTGACTTAGGTAGAGGTGCTAGGGGGGAGGGAGAGGTGAGGGTAGATGACATGGGGGATGTGGGGGGAAAGGTTGTTTGGATGTATGGAGTGTTGTAAGGCGGGGAGATGTTGTTGGGGATGTTGGTGGGGGAGGTGAGTGTAGCGGTGTAAGGTGTTTTAGGTGGAGGTGCTAGTGGGGAGGGAGATGTGAGGGTAGATGAAGAGGGGGATGAAGGGGGTAGCGTTGTTTGGGTGAAAGAAGTGTTGTAAGAAGGGGGGATGATAGGGGGGAGGTTGGAAGGAGGGAATTGTGTAGCAGAGTATATCAAAGTGGGAAGGTGCGATGAGGAACAAGGTAGGAGGTAGGGTTGATCGTTAGAGGTAGGAGAGGGAGGTGTAGAATCAGTTGGGAGCGATGGAGTGGAGAAAGAAATTAAGGGAGATGTGGATATTGAAGGTTGAGTTGGGTCAGATAGGTGAGGTGAAAGGGAAATGGGTGGGATGGGGTGTGATGAATCTAGGGTGAGGTGTGGTGAGAGAGCAGGGCGTGGGGATTGTGTGGTGGTTAGGGATAGAATGCTAGTGTGTAGATCATTATTCGTGGGAGAAGATGTGGGGAATCCAGAGGAAGCGATAGGGGGTGGAAAGAAATGGGGGGGATGTACATACTAAAATTTGGGGTTGGTCAGAGAGACAAGATATTAGGAGCAGGGGTGAGAGGGGGGGCGTTGTCTGTGGTAAGGCATTGAAGTGTTGTTCAAAGATGTCAAGGTGTTTTTCAGATGCTTGGATGAGTATGGATCCCGATTTGAAGATGGAGATATCAATTTCACCGGGAAAGGAAGAAGATGGTTTGGTGGAGAGTTTAAAACCGTAGGGGATGTTGCGTGAGTTGGAGATCAGGAAGTGCCCCAGGAATATGCTTTTCCATTTAGACGGGCGTTTGGTGAAGAAAATGAGATTGGTGACAAGTGACGAGTTAAGGCTGTTGTGGTGGTCAGCGAATAAGGTTTCAGGGTGGAGACATATAAGTTTGTGTTTAAATTTTTTTTTACCATGTTTAGAGAGATGGGGTGGGTAGATGATGGACCAGGAGTTTGGGCCAAATTTGGAGATATGTGGGGAAGAGATTGATGATGGAAGAGTGAATGGGGGCATGGTAGAGAGAGAAGAAAAGGAGGGGGGAGGAGGAGAGAAGTATACTGGAGCAGTGAGCAAGGGACTCATGTCTGAGTATACCCTTCCACGCTTATGGTGGACAAAATGATTCAGAAAAGGGGGTGGTGATGAACAGAGTGTCTGAATTAAGCAGACCACTCTTACCCAGTCCAAAGATCAGGGCTTGATCCATCACCGTTATTTAGCTCACTGCCCCATCCCAGCTCAAAACCTGGCTATATGCAAATTAGTCTGTCCCTGGCCCAGTGCATCATGGGAACAGGGCAGACCAAACTACCAAGCCAATTCTTCACCAGAAAGGAGACAAGCTTCCGGGGACCGGTTTCTGCCATTTCAGGCGTCGTCGGCCCGGCTTGCTTGAATCCTGATGGAGCAGTGAGCAAGGGACTCATGTCTGAGTATACCCTTCCACGCTTATGGTGGACAAAATGATTCAGAAAAGGGGGTGGTGATGAACAGAGTGTCTGAATTAAGCAGACCACTCTTACCCAGTCCAAAGATCAGGGCTTGATCCATCACCGTTATTTAGCTCACTGCCCCATCCCAGCTCAGAACCTGGCTATATGCAAATTAGTCTGTCCCTGGCCCAGTGCATCATGGGAACAGGGCAGACCAAACTACCAAGCCAATTCTTCACCAGAAAGGAGACAAGCTTCCGGGGACCGGTTTCTGCCATTTCAGGCGTCGTCGGCCCGGCTTGCTTGAATCCTGATGGAGCAGTGAGCAAGGGACTCATGTCTGAGTATACCCTTCCACGCTTATGGTGGACAAAATGATTCAGAAAAGGGGGTGGTGATGAACAGAGTATCTGAATTAAGCAGACCACTCTTACCCAGTCCAAAGATCAGGGCTTGATCCATCACCGTTATTTAGCTCACTGCCCCATCCCAGCTCAGAACCTGGCTATATGCAAATTAGTCTGTCCCTGGCCCAGTGCATCATGGGAACAGGGCAGACCAAACTACCAAGCCAATTCTTCACCAGAAAGGAGACAAGCTTCCGGGGACCGGTTTCTGCCATTTCAGGCGTCGTCGGCCCGGCTTGCTTGAATCCTGATGGAGCAGTGAGCAAGGGACTCATGTCTGTGTATGCACCCTAGATAGGCACAAGGGGGAATGAGGTGTGTCCTGCCTTTCCTGGGTGACTCATAGCCAGGCTGAATAGACCTTTCTGGATTTAGAGTGATGGGAGGAGTTTTCACTAGCATCTGAATAGGCTGTTTCTGCTCTGCACAATGCTGTCTCTAGCTCCTGTAGTGAAGCTGGACCAGAGGACAGAAATGGTTTTTACTGAGCACAGAGACTCTTGCAACAAAGACTACAAAGAGAAAACTGGGCTATAAATATTAGAACTAAAATCAATCCCAGAACTTTAGATTACTTCTGCAATCAAGAGGAATCTCTGCCAAAGAAGAAAAGATCGGAACAGGTGTGTTGAGAAGTACTGCCCCTTTGCTGTGTGTTGCCTTGCTGGGTTGGCCTGCAATTGCTGCTTCTGCCATGGAGAGGACAAAGACTAGAACTTTGCTGTGAACCTGCTTGTGAAGAATTTCCATGGGCTTGTGTGTGCTTGCCTCCAATTCTGAAGTCTCAGGTAGACAAAGACTTCACCACCAGTTTTCCTGACCTCCTCTGCTGGGAGTTCTGACGTTCCAGGAGGTGCCTGTTCCAAATATGGGCCTCTGGTGGTTGTTCCTGTTGCTGGGAGCTGAAAAAGCTTGAAGAAACCAAGAAAATCAACGCCTAGCCTTTCCAGTGCCTGTTTTTCCGACACAGCACCGCCAAAATGGAGACATTTCACACACTGCGCCATGCGGCTGAAGAATTGACGCAGCGCCTGTCATTGGCTGAAATATCGGCCACACGCCAAGTTCTGTGCACCGATCTCCAAAGTCTGAGATCACCGCACCCACTCCAATGCAGGCCCTGCTGTGCGGCTGAAAGAATTGATGCATCGTGGGACCGCAGCTGGAGAAATTGACGCAGTGCATGTTTGCCACCACCGCATCGACCTCCAGCTCATCACAGATTTCCAGGCATCGCACTTGTGCGCCAAATCTTCCGCCGCTTAACCCACAGACCAGAACCATCTTTGAATCGACGCATCACTTCCCCTTCCAGTCTGGATTCAACGCATCCCTCTCCTGTGTGAAGCAGAACTGTCGCATCGCTTCCCCAAGGACTCAGGAACTGACACATTGCTGTGTTTTTTGATGCATCTCCTCTCTGTGGCTGTTTCGCCTTGTGGATGTTGAAGCATTTGAGGTACTTTATGTAAATGTCAAGCAGCCATAGTTTTCTATGGACAGAATTGCTTGAAACCTTTTAAAAGTCATGTTTTGAAGTGTGTATGTTGGATGTTTGTTGTTTTGGTCTTTTGTGGTTACATAAAGATACTTAATTTTCTAAACTGGTGTACTGTTTATTTGTAGTGTTTTCACTGTGTTACTGTGTGTTTGGGTGCACATACTTTTCACATTGCCTTTGGGATAAGACTGTCTGCTCATGCCAAGTTAAAGGTACTAATGGGGTGAGCAGGGGTTATCTAAAGTGTGTAACTCCCTTTTCCTGACTAGAAGGAACGGTCCCTACTTGGACAAGGTGCATACCATTGCCAACTAGAGACCCCAATTTCTAACACATCACATCTCATTATGTGCCTTTGGTGTATTAAAAAAAGTGCCTGCTTATTCCTTTCTCTTGCATGTTCCTCTCACATCTCTCCTTATCTGAATTCATTGCATTGGCTGCCAATTTCGGAAGTGTCATTTTCAAATCACTATACTTAGTTCATCTGGCATTTCATCTATCTGCTCCTAAGTAATTAAAGTCCAAGTTTATTCTATGTACCCCAAACCAGCCACTGAGGTCACCCTCCTCTAGTCTGGACACTTCCCTGTATCCATTGTCAGAGGGTTGCTTACCATGCTTTTCTTACTGTGCTGCTAAACATTGGAACTTTCCACCAGTATCTTTCCGCCAGACTGATCATCATCTCAATTTTCGCAAGGCACTGAAATCCTGGCACTTTGCTAAATGATTTAGTCAGATTTCCTGTCTTCTTCTCAACATCTCCATCTGATCCTGGCAATGGGATCGATTGGTATTGGCATTGTGAATGAATATAATCTTGTTGTTTGCTGGCATGCCATTTGTTTCATGTCAGGTGATAAGTCCATTTTCATCCATCCATATGCTGATGATACCCTGCTATACCCCTATGCTCTAAGCTATCAAACATTCCAACTCTGAAGACCTTTCCCTTTAATCTAGTAAACAGAATGCAATCACTCTCATTGAAACTGAATCCTCAAAAGATGGAATACCTTCTTTGATACTTGTTCAAAAGTACTATCCCTTTCCAAAAATGGCTGACCGCTGTTCATCCTTTAAGCCTCGGTTGCAGATGCAAAATCACTTGGCTACATCTTAGACAAAAGCCTCTCCTGAAATTACCACATCTCCAGGCAAACCATGTCGGAAAATTAAAAACAACCATCCCTGTACATACTTCAGACCCATAGTACCCTAGTGTGGGATCTGTGGTCAGCTTTATCATCATATGTCATAGAATCTTTCCTCTTCTTCTCACTCGCTATCCTTTTTTCACTCCACCATGGTCTTTATTTCTGGGTGGATGAGCGCCAACCACCTCAGGCTCAATCCAGATAAGACTGAGCTTGTCCTGATTGGCGGCTCATCCAGCCCCTGGTCCCCTGCTTTCTGGCCTTCCATTCTTGGCCCTCCTCCCACCCCCGTTCCCTCCGTTAAAACTCTGGGCATCAAGGTCAGACAGGACCTGTCCATGCATGGCCAGGTCAGTGCCGTGGTGTCCTCCTGTTTTCTTTCCCTCCGGATGATCCGGAAAATCTCTCGTTTCTTTTCTTTTGACTCCCTTAAAATCATTATTTCTGCCCTTATTACCTCCCGCCTCGATTATGGCAATAGCTTGTTCGCTGGCATTCCTGCCTATGAGTCCCGCCGCTTACAAGCTATCCAAAATCAGGCTGCCGGTCTTATCTTTCATCTGCCCAAAACCCATCACATCACTCCCGTCCTTAAATCCCTTCATTGGTTGCCCATTTTTCAGAGATCTTTGTTTAAATTAGGGTGCCTTGTTTACCGGGCCCTTGATCATTCTGCACCTGCTTTCATCAACTCTCTGATTTCCCGTCACACCCCTGCCCGTACTCTCCGTTCATCATCTTCTGCCCTCCTCACTGTTCCCCGTTTTCACAAATCTCGCACTGGTGGAACCCGTTTCTCTGTTCTTGCCCCCCGGTTCTGGAACTCTCTTCCTCTTTCTATGCGCTCGATCCCTATCTTTTCACACTTCCGTAAAGCGCTAAAAACTTTTCTGTTTGCCCTGGCCTACCCCCGTTAATCCTCCTGGCCCTGTCTGTCCGGTTCTTTAGAGCTCCCAGCGCCAGGAAGCCGTTTTGGCCATCGCGCGCTTTACAAATATTTTCATTCATTCATTCATTCAATCCCCTTTGGGATCCTGTATTATTCTTAGGTGGTTGGATTGAGCTGTGAAACCTACCAGATGGTGAATGAAGCTCCTCTTGATTACAATAAACTGAAATTCCACCTCACAGTGCTTGGTGCTTCTTTACTCTGAGAGTGCCTTCATTTGGAGACACACTGTGATTTTTTTATTTGGGAGAAGCTGGAGAAGCTTCAACATCTACTAGGAGTTTACTATTCTCAAGGTACAGTTGGCTGCTTTACTGAGCTTGCATCCTATAGCCTTTTTGCACCCCTGCAGCATATTTTGTCATTGAACCCGCTTTGCATGGTCCTCTGCTTTTTACTTTGTACTGTTTTAGTCTGACAGTTAGCAGTGGTCATGTCATGTCAGAGTGGATGGTTGCCCTATTTCCTTGTTTGTCAACCTACCTACTCTGCTTGAAGGGTATTTTATTTCCTCATTTGGATATTCTTTGGTGCTTTAAACTATCATAGGCTCCAAGATCCCTCTTCACATGCCAGACTTAGCTTTGTTTCAGGCTACCTTAAGCCTGAACTGAAGTGTCAGCACACACTGCTTGGTTCTTCTTTTCTCTGGTAGCTACTAAACCTATTTTTTAACAACTGGATGACAGGATGACAGGGGGTGTGGCTTGGCCTACCAGCATAGTGGACACTTGAACAGAGAGTTCCACGCTGGCCAAAGTGCATCCTGACACCAGCATACCTACTTGACATCCCCAAGACCCAGAGCGGTGCGGGCTGCCACTGTGATTGATTGATTGATTGATAAAAATTTATATTGCGCAGGACAATAACCCGAAGGTATCAAGGCGCCTAACAATAACATCAGAAGTCTGAGTCAATCATCATTACACATAGGCCTGTAAGAAAAGGCGGGTTTTTAAAGCACCGCGAAAGGTCTGCAGGGAAGGCAGGGACCTAAGATCCAAAGGAAGATCATTCCACCACTTGGGGGCTAACGTGGAGAAAGCCCTGCCACCCCATTTAGCCTTTCGCACACGAGGGGCTGAGAGAAGCAATTTCCCGGAGGAACGCAAATTCCTTCCGGGGATGTAGTGGGAGATGATAGAACCCACTCCAGAGTCACTGTTCCTTGCGATGGCTCTATATGTCATGCACAGGACCTTAAACCGTACTCGGTACTCCACAGGAAGCCAGTGCAACATTTTTATGGCTAAAGTGGCCGAGGAACATCTGGGAACATCCAGAACAAATCTGGCCGCAGCATTCTGGACAACCTGCAAGCGCTGTAGGAGGGTCTTATTTAGCCCCGCATACAGCGCATTGCAGTAGTCCAGGCGTGAACCGATGAGCGCAACCGCTATTTGCTTTCTGGACTGCACAGAAAGATATTTCCTGATCCTTCGCAGGGTATGGATAAGGCCCCAACAGGTGGAGATGGTCCTACTCACCTGTCTGCCCATATCCAGGGCAGGATCTATCATCACCCCGAGATTTTTTGCAGATGTAGTGGGGGAGGGACATACACCTAGCGAGTCAGGCCACCAACTGGAGGACCAGATATTTTCGTTCCCACCAAACACCATCACCTCAGTCTTCTCCCCATTCAGTTTGAGGGAGTTCTGAATCATCCAGTGTCCGACCGCCTCCATACAAGATCTAAATTTGGAGACGGTCTGCACATCTGAATGGGAGAGAGAGACGAGTATTTGGGTGTCGTCAGCGTAGGATACTACCTCCATCCCGAAAGTTCTTATTAGTCTGGCCAGTGGGGTCACATAGATGTTAAATAGGGTCGGGCTAAGAGCCGACCCTTGTGGGACCCCACAAAGCACAGGCCGGGATGGAGATAGAAACTCACCCATCTTGACTCTTTGTTCCCTCCCAGTCAGGAAGGAAGTGTGTGACGGTTTGAGGGGTGTGCCACACTCCGAGACGGCTGGGCCCCAGAGAGCGGACACGAGCTGGAGGCAGGCTACAAAGAGCCCAGAGGCCCCTGCGGCTACCTCCTGAGAACATGGGCGGGGCCCGGTCCTGACCTGTAAATATAGATTCGGGGCAGCGCTGCTCCCAACTCAGGAGGGCACCTGACACTGGTGACGCAGTGTGAAGGCCCTGTAGTGTTGGCCATGGAGGTATCAGGCCAATTGTTGGAAGGCCTCTGGCCGGCTTCGGACACACACAAAGGGCACACGTTTGTGGTATGGTAAGCGAACTAACCACGTCCTGAGCCCCGGGCTCTTTATTAACTCAATACACACTGGACTGGCGTACGCCTGTCCAACCCATGACGCTTACGCACAAGGGGTGGGGTGAAGAAAAGAGTCACAACAGTTGTCTTCCCTCCAGAGCAGGAGGGTATGGTCTTGCCCGACGGTCTACAACATTACATTCCTCTCATACCAGGAAAGGACAAATGCAAAACAAGCAAACAGTTGAAACATTAGACAATACTTGGGCATTCACAGTGCACTTGCCAATGTCCGAATTAACACAATAAGTTCTTACTTGGTCGCGGGAGACAGGTGCTTTCTCGCAACTTGCTGACCGAGGTACTCGCCCACAGCACTCCTCCAGTCTTATCAGGTCACTCGGGCACAAAGTCTTTGTACCTTTGGGAAGGCTTCGAATGCGGTCTCAGTTCATACTGGCTCTGGCTGCTTCTCAGGGATGGTGCAGGTGACGGCATCAGTGGACGGCTGTCTGTGTTTGATCCAGTGTCTTCATCTCCAACCGTCGAGAGTTCAGGACTCAACTCAGGGGAGCTGTAAATGGAAGCGTCATGCTTGATATTTCTGCTGTAGCACTTGGCTGTTCTATGCTGGCACTGGGAGGGTATACCTGGACAATGTCTCTCGGTGATCCACTCTTCGCAAGTCTTCCATGCTGTCAGTGGGTACTTTCTTGGATTGTGACACGTTGCGTGTCAGTCTCTTGTCCTCTTTGAGTCCTTATCTGCGTGCCTTTGATGTTCACCACTAACCACGGTCCAGCTCGAAGGGTAGACAGAACTTTCCTCCAGGGTGGCGGTCTTGTACCAGCACTTGGTCGCCTACTAAGAGCAAGGATTCTTGTGCGTGCCTCTTCTGGGAGGCTTTATCATTTGTACGGGCTCTTCTAGAGTCAGACTGATTTGGTGGGTTTGGTGCGTCCTCTCACACAGGGTGATGTGGAATTGTGTCTGTTACAGTTCGGCCCAGGCACAGTTTGCTCGGAGAGATGCCAGTGGTGCTGTGTGGTGTGAGCCGAAACTCACAAAAAACTGGTACAGGCTTGTTCCAGGTTGCGGCTTTCCGCTAGGGCGAACTGGATGGTTTTGTTTAGGGTCCTCATTAGGCGTGCCACTTCACCGTTTGTTTGAGGCCAGAGAGTAGTTATCCTGTGGTGTTTGATGTTGTGCAACGCCAGATAGTTAGTCAGTTCTATGCTGGTATATGGGAGACCATTGTCTGTGTGAATCTCCTTGAAAAGTCCGTGTGTCGCCATGATCTTTCCAGCTTTGGGATGGTGCACAGACATAATATCGACTCCACAATATCGAATGGACAAAATATTGAGTTTTAAATATCGTTTGGAGAAAATATCGACAGGACAGAATATCGACAGCCAAAATATCGTTTTTAAGGTAAGTGAAGTAATATCGACTGTAAATAATATCGAAAGTAAAAAATATCTTTTTTTATATAATATGTAATTATTTATAGTGTTTTTATGTTATAATATGTGTGAAAAGTGTCATTTTATGTTATAATTATTTTTAATTAATGATTTTTTTTAAATTATTGTGTAATTTTATTCTGTAGCGGGTTGTGGGTTTATAGGGGAATAGGGTGGGAAGTAATTTAATTATAATTAATTAAATATGTAAATTTATTAATTGGTAGTAATAATTAATTAATTGGTAATTAAATATTATATGTTAATTATTTAAAATTTAATTGGTAATTAATTTAATTTAATTGATTAATTGCTAATTATGTAAATTAAAATAATGTATTTCCTGTAGCGGGTTGTGGGTTTATAGGGGAATAGGGTGGAAAGTAATTTAATTATTATTTATTAAATATGTAAATGTATTAATTGGTAGTAATATTTAATTAATTGGTAATTAAATAATATTTGTTAATTAATTAAAATGTAATTGGTAATTAATTTAATTTAATTGATTAATTGCTAATTATGTTAAATTAAAGGGGTATTTTTAGGGTTCAGGGTCAGTTTTTAGTTTTTGGGTAAAGGGGTATTTTTAGGGTTCAGGGTCAGTTTTTAGTTTTTGGGTAAAGGGGTATTTTTAGGGTTTAGGGTCAGTTTTTAGTTTTTGGGTAAAGGGGTATTTTTAGGGTTCAGGGTCAGTTTTTAGTTTTTGGGTAAAGGGGTATTTTAAGGGTTCAGGGTCAGTTTTTAGTTTTTGGGTAAAGGGGTATTTTAAGGGTTCAGGGTCAGTTTTTAGTTTTTGGGTAAAGGGGTATTTTTAGGGTTCGGGTCAGTTTTTAGTTTTTGGGTAAAGGGGTATTTTTAGGGTTCAGGGTCAGTTTTTAGTTTTTGGGTAAAGGGGTATTTTAAGGGTTCAGGGTCAGTTTTTAGTTTTTGGGTAAAGGGGTATTTTTAGGGTTCAGGGTCAGTTTTTAGTTTTTGGGTAAAGGGGTATTTTTAGGGTTCAGGGTCAGTTTTGGGTTTTTGGGTAAAGGGTTTTTTTAGGGTTCAGGGTCAGTTTTGGGTTTTTGGGTAAAGGGTTTTTTTAGGGTTCAGGGTCAGTTTTGGGGTACAGGGGTACAGTGTAAAAATAAAGTAAAATTAAATTTACATTAATTTAATTTTATGAAATTAAATTAAATTATATTTAAATAATTTTAAATAATTTAAATTTAAAAAAATGATTATATACTTACCAATACTTACGTTGTAATGGTAGTGCGTTGTAAAAGTTGCGTTGTAACGTCATATATCCACTGTTGCACTCTTTGCAGTGGGAATAGTAATTTTTACTCTTTTGTATTTGTACGTTAATAATATTGGCTATTATTTAATTAAATTTTGTTACTATATATATATATGTTTTAAGAAATATGATTAAAAAAATATTATTTTTTTACTTTCATTAATTATTTAATTATTAAAAGTTATTTTAAGCATTGTTAATTATATTTTAGTAATTAATTTTTTATATTAATGTAATTAAACATTGTTTTTATTAAAGTCGATATTTTTTACAACTATATTTTTGTACACGATATTTTGTACTCGAAATTTTTGTACTTACCTGTTTGTACATACAAACTCGATATTTTGGTTGTAGATATTTTCTCGTCGATATTTTGGATAGTCGATATTTTGGTAGTCGATATTATTTCAGTGATCCCTTTGGGATCACTTCCACAGCGGATGTTGTGGGCACAATTTTCACTTCTGGGTACCTGGAGAAGTCGTCTACCCGAGAGACTGTCGAAATCTGCACTCACCCTTTCCCACGGAGTGCTGGGACCGGTGCTAGCCTGTCTGGCAGGCTGGTCACCAGACAGACGGGGCACTGCCTCACGACCGCTGCTCGCTTCTGGACAAGGACGAGGAACGAGACTTTGCTCCGGATCCGGCTTTTCGATTTGACTATTCCTTGGTGGGCTCCGTGTGCAAGGAGGGCAGCTTTGTGGGTCAGACTCTCAGGTCTTACGAGGCAACCATCTGTGGTTACTGAGAGTTCCTGGCAGACTATGTATAGGACCTTTAGCACTGACTGAGCGGTCTCCGTGCGGTGCGGTGTCAGAATTTGCAGCCGTCTCCAGTCACCTGACGCAATTGCTTGGATTGCGATCTGGAGGCAGTCGTCTTTCTTGGTGGCCTCCACGACGTCTGCGTGGGAGATTGGGAGAGTTAGGGATTGCTCAACGACCATCCTCACGTAATCCACCGTTGCAGCAGCTTCTGCCGCTTCTGGGAGTGTGGTAGGCCGAGCATGCCTCGACAGAAAGTCTGCCGGGTTCTTGGAGCCCGGTTGGTACTCAACGGTGATTGGAATTCTTGTAGCTAACTTTTCAATCCTCTGGGGAGGGCGAAATGATGAGCCTTGAAAAAGCGTAATGAGGGGTTTGTGGTTAGTGATGACTGTGAACGGGTGGCCGTACAAGTATATGTCAAAATGACGGCAGCCCCTCAAAATGGCAATCACTTCTTTTTCGATCTTTTCTTGACGCTGAGCTAGGACTGCGCAAAGACCTGTGGTGCTGGCATCTACGACGAGCTGTGACTCTTATTTGGGTCAAAGTACATCAGTGTGGTGCTCTCGGATAGGGCTGCCTTCGTCCGCTTGAACGACCCTTCTTGCTCCGACTCCTATGTCCACGGGTTAGTGGCTTGCGTCAGGTCTCTGAGTGGGCTCGTTAGGTCTGATAGATTCTAGATGAATCGTCTGCAGTATGTTACCATACCTAGAAAACTGCGGACCCCGGACACAGAGGTTGGGACAGGCGCCTCTTGGATGTCCTTTACCTTGTCTGGGTCTGGGCCGATGCCTTTGTCTGAAAATGTGTAGCCAAAGAAATTGATGTACCTACGCAGGAAGTCACATTTCTCACAGTGTAGCTTGAGTCCACAGTCTCGGAGGCTTGACAAGACGGCCTGGAGGTAGATGAGGTGGAAGAGGTGTGGCGCCGCGGCCAGGGCGACTGACGCTGGAATCTGGGGACCACGGTTCGATTCCCGGCTCCGGCGGCAGGTCAGCCCAGCACCATGTGACTCTGGGCAATAGCTCGCTTAATCTTCCCGACGGCCCCCCAGCGCCTAGAGACCCTTACGGGTGATTGTGCGCTTTACAAATGTGGACTTTACTTTTACTTACTTTACTTCTTCCAGTGTGGGGGCGTGCACCAGGATATCATCGCTCACGTTGAGCACTCCTTTTAATCCTTGAACAAAATTCTTGATTATGTTCTGGAACACTTCGGCCACACAGGAGATGCCAAAGTTAAGCCAGGTGTACCTCCAGAGCCCTGCATGAGTTGAAAACGTGGTGATGGGGCGGGAGTCTGGGTGCAGAGGTATCTGGTGATGGCCAGACCGTAAGTCGATCTTAGAGACCCACCTGGATCCTGCCAGCTCACCTATGATGTCATTCACAGTTGGTGTGAGGTGGTGCTCACGCTTTATTGCCAAGTTTGTAACCCTCATATCCATGCAGATGCGCACTGAATCAGATTGTTTGTGTTTTTTCGGCACGACAATGGGTGACACCCACGGTGTTGGTCCGCTCATTCGCTCTATGATGCCTGTCTTTTCCAGAAGCCGAATCTCGGCCTCCACCTTTGGCCGACGATGAAAGGCAACCCTTCTGTGACTTAGGGTGATGGTGGCTACTGACTTGTTAACGTGTACCTGGACGGCTTGCCTTTCAAACATCCGATCCCTTCGAACACTGCTGCGAAATCTTGGAGCAGCCAGTCTAGGTCTTGGGCATGCACATCAAAGGCGAACTGGATTAAGTTGCGATCTTGAGCTGTGCGGCAGCTGACGAGGAATCCCGACCCTTCTTGCGACACGTAGACTTTTGCACTTTGACGGGTGTCGTCGTGAGAGAGATCCGCCTGGAAAAACACTGCACATCCTCAGCGGTCACCAGTTGCCAAATACATACACCTGTACGCTGGTGATGCAGAGCGCTGGAGGATTCATCAAACCACAGTAGACGTTTTGAGCCATGAGGTTTATGGTGGCCCCGGTGTCGATGAGCGCGGCGACAGAATGGTCTTGCACTCCGAAGTTGCAAATTGGTGCAGACTGTCGGGCAGCTGTGAGCGTGTTTATGTTTATGTTTGTTGATTTCTAGAGCGCATGGCTGCCCGTGAGCGTCCCAGCGCTAGTAATAGAGCCTGTGAGGCCAAGAGAGGGGGATTAGGGGAAAAGCGAGGTCTTCAGAAGTTTACGAAAAGAAAGAAGATTAGGCTGAGCACGGATATCCAGTGGAAGAGAATTCCACAGTTTAGAGGCATTATACGAAAAAAGGCGGCCTCCTGATCGAGCCCTCTTGATCCTGGGTGTCAGAGTCAGATGAAGATGGGTAGACCGCAGGGTTCTATTGGTTTTATAAGGGACGATGAGATCTTTTATAATAGGGGGGGCCTTGCCATGAAGGATTTTGTGAGTCGTGGAAAGGGCTTTAAAATGAACTCTTTCAAAAATGGGAAGCCAATGAAGTGACCTGAGAGCCAGTTTTGCTGAGCTTCGGTTGTTGGCGCCAGTAAGGAGCCGGGCAGCGGTGTTTTGTACAACCTGAAGTTTAGCCGTCATTTTATTTGGAACACCTAGGTATAGGGCCTTCCCATAGTCCAATCTGGACAATATGAGGCCATGGATCAAAAGCTTTCTGGACTGAATTGGGAGCAGAGGTAGAATTTTGCGGGAAGTAAGAAGAAGGCCATAACAAGTTCCAGCGGTTTTCCTTGCTTGGGTGTTAAGCGTAAGGCCTTGATCCAACCAGATCCCCAGGCTTTTAATATCAGCCTTCGGGGTAGGGGGCGGTCCCGTGCATGGGGGCCACAATGTTTCAGGGCGAAAATGTGACTGGTTACCTATGACCAAAATCTCCGTCTTGTCACCGTTAAGCCTGAGGTGGGACCTGTCCATCCAGCCGGCTATATACCCAAGGCAGGAGAAGAGATCGATGGAAGGGTGGTCCTGCTGACTTAGGGATACAACGAGCTGGGTATCATCGGCATAGGTCAAGAGTTTAATGCCATATAAAGTGATAATTTTTTCGAGAGGAGACATGTACACATTAAAAAGCGTAGGGCTCAAGGATGAGCCCTGCGGGACGCCGCAGTGTACCGGGGTGATATTGGAGATGAAATTGCCCTTGGCCACCTGAAATGAGCAGCCGTGTAGAAAAGATGTCAGCCAAGAGAGGGCCAGTCCAGAAATGCCCAGGTCTCTGAGCCGGTGGACCAGTGTGCCATGGTTCAGCGTGTTCAGCATCCTTACCACGTGGACTGTGGCCACATCGTCTTCGTCCATGTCGCTGTCAGGGGTGTCACTCGGGTGCGGCTCGACTGCCCGGACTTGCTTCTGCGGGCCCCTGGGCCCCCTTCTTTGTGACGAGCGGCAGACCTTAGAAAAATGATTCTGTTTCCCACATGCGCTGCAGGTTTTGCCATTGGCTGGGCAAGCCCCATCATGAGGGTACAGACCTCCGCACGACCTACATGGGCAACTCTGCGGGCTTTGTCTGGTTGGATGAGGTGCAGGGTTGCAGAGCTTTGGTCGGGTCTCACGCACGTCTGTGTGCAGTGCGTTCACCGGTTCTTTGACCGTTGTTGACGAAGTGGGGTCCGTGTGGGCAGCCCTTGCCTTGGACAGTTCCTTGGTGTGCCTGTGCATCAGGATGTCTTTAATGGGCATGTTGTGCTCCTGCAGGACGCGCTCACGAAGCTTGGATGAGGCGCATGCCTGGATGAACTGTGCCCGGACCTCGTCGTCTTCATCTGGAAGGGTGCATGTGCTCGCCAGTTCTCTTAACCACCTGTAGAATACGTCGACAGTTTCTTCTGGCAGCTGACAAGCTTGGCAAAGGAGGAACCGTTCGTAGTCTGGGTTGGCGTACGGTTCTAGTGCGCAGTGACGCCATCACACATGGAGGTGTAATTTCGTGGGGATCCAGCTTCCTGCACAGTTTTGGACCGTCTCCGCAGCGTCAGGATGTCAGCCGCCACGAAATAGGTTTCTAGGAGCTCTACCCAAGCTTTCCAGCATGCAGCTTGTGACGGTGGAGGGCCTGTGACGGTGAAACGTTCCAGGGGCGGGACTGATTGGTTCAGATGCTCCGTCCATCACCACCCACTTTTGTACTGCTTTGTTCACCATAAGTTGGCAGGGTATGCTCAGACGTGAGTCCCTTGCTCACTTTGCCACTGGATTCAAGCAAGCCTGGCTGAAGACGGCTGTAATGCCAGAAACCGGTCCTAGGAAACTTGTTTCCGGTCCATGGAAGGCATGGCTTGGCAGTTCGGGCTGGACTGTTTCCATGAGGCACAGGGTCAGACTGATTTGCATATGGCCATGTCTGAACTGGGGTGGCAGAGTGGGCTAAAGAACAGTGATGGATTAAACCCAGATCTGTTGACTGGGTGTGAGTGTTTGATTGGTTCAGATGCTCCGTCCATCACCACCCCCTTTTGCACCGCTTTGTTCGCCATAAGTTGGCAGGGTATGCTCAGACGTGAGTCCCTTGCTCACTTTGCCACTGGATTCAAGCAAGCCTGGCTGAAGACGGCTGTAATGCCAGAAACCGGTCCTAGGAAGCTTGTTTCCGGTCCAGGGAAGGCATGGCTTGGCAGTTCGTGCTGGACTGTTCCCATGAGGCACAGGGTCAGACTGATTTGCATATGACCATGTCTGAACTGGGGAGGCAGAGGATTGCTAAAGAACGGTGATGGATTAAACCCAGATCAGTTGACTGCGTGTGAGTGCTTGATTGGTTCTAATGCTCCGTCCATCACCACCCCCTTTTGTGCTGCTTTGTTCGCCATAAGTTGGCAGGGTATGCTCAGACGTGAGTCCCTTGCTCACTTTGCCACTGGATTCAAGCAAGCCTGGCTGAAGACAGCTGTAATGTCAGAAACCGGTCCTACGAAGCTTGTTTCCGGTCCAGGGAAGGCATGGCTTGGCAGTTCGCACTGGACTGTTCCCATGAGTCACAGGGTCTGACTGATTTGCATATGGCCATGTCTGAACTGGGGAGGCAGAGTGGGCTAAAGAACGGTGATGGATTAAACCCAGATCTGTTGACTGGGTGCGAGTGCTTGATTGGTTCAGATGCTCCGTCCATCATCACCCCCTTTTGTACCGCTTTGTTCGCCATAAGTTGGCAGGGTATGCTCAGACGTGAGTCCCTTGCTCTATTTGCCACTGAATTTAAGCAAGCCTGGCTGAAGACGGCTGTAATGCCAGAAACCGGTCCTAGGAAGCTTGTTTCCGGTCCAGGGAAGGCATGGCTTGGCAGTTCGCGCTGGACTGTTCCCATGAGGCACAGGGTCAGACTGATTTGCATATGCCCATGTCTGAACTGGGGTGGCAGAGTGGGCTAAAGAATGGTGATGGATTAAACCCAGATCTGTTGACTGGGTGTGAGTGTTTGATTGGTTCAGATGCTCCGTCCATCGCCACCCCCTTTTGTACCGCTTTGTTCGCCATAAGTTGGCAGGGTATGCTCAGCCGTGAGACCCTTGCTCAGTTTGCCACTGGATTCAAGCAAACCTGGCTGAAGACGGCTGTAATGCCAGAAACCGGTGCTAGGAAGCTTGTTTCCGGTCCAGGGGAGGCATGGCTTGTCAGTTCGGGCTGGACTGTTCCCATGAGGCCCAGGGTCAGACTGATTTGCATATGGCCATGTCTGAACTGGGGTGGCAGAGTGGGCTAAAGAACGGTGATGGATTAAACCCAGATCTGTTGACTGGGTGCGAGTGTTTGATTGGTTCAGATGCTCCGTCCATCACCACCCCCTTTTGTACCGCTTTGTTCGCCATAAGTTGGCAGGGTATGCTCAGACGTGAGTCCCTTGCTCACTTTGCCACTGGATTCAAGCAAGCCTGGCTGAAGACGGCTGTAATGCCAGAAACCGGTCCTACGAAGCTTGTTTCGGGTCCAGGGAAGGCATGGCTTGGCAGTTCACGCTGGACTGTACCCATGAGGCACAGGGTCTGACTGATTTGCATATGGCCATGTCTGAACTGGGGAGGCAGAGTGGGCTAAAGAACGGTGATGGATTAAACCCAGATATGTTGACTGGGTGTGAGTGTTTGATTGGCTCAGATGCTCCGTCCATCACCACCCCCTTTTGTACCATAGTGTATGGATGCAGTGGCAAGCAATGGACTGTGTGCTATGCGGAATCGACTCTGTGCGCGTATCGCTTGAGGGGGGTGCATGGCACTGTCTGGGGTGTGCAGCACCTGATGGAGCTCCTGTCCGGTAACATGTGAAAGCACTGGCGGGGAGCCGCGGGATGTGAGTCCGCTGGTAGTGGCTTGGGTTGGAGCACACTGAGTTCCCAGGCTGTGTGATGGGGGTGTGGAGCTGTGTTGCTGTGTGGCCAGGAGGAGAGGTTGCCAAATTCTGTCCCTGGCCCAAAATACAGCAGGTGGAGTGGAGCCCGAATGGCCACGGAGGCTGTAGGCCATGTGATGCAGAGCACGAGGCGGGCACTTGACGGCCTCCGTGGGGGACTGCTAACGCAGCATGCAGTACCTGGAAGCTACGGTAGGCACATAGCGGCGGGATGCCGGTAGCGCGTGGAGCTGTAGACAGGCTGCGCACACACCGAGCAGGAGTAGCAGCTGAAGCGAGCACTCACTGCATGGAGTCCACCTACGGTCACAGAGCGGGCAGCCACTGACAGGGGCAGCAGGCAGGGTTGGATTGGAATGAAAATTGGCCCGGGCACGCCCCCCAAAAAAATTTGCATTTGCATAAACACTCCTCATATCACTGTTTTGGTGTAATCTTATAAAAAAACTTTAGGGGGGTAAAAAAATGCACACGTTAGTTTACTCTGGTGAAACAAGTGAGGCCACTTCTACTCAGGCCCCCTGTCCCCGCTCAGTATGTGCACACATTAATGGGCCGGCCCATGAGACAAAGGGAGTGATATCTCTGCTAAACGGAGGTAATGAGCACCCACCCACCTCTAGAAAGGCCACTCAGACACCCACTGGGCCGCTGACTGTATCAAAACAACAGAGACAGCGCCCAAATAGCCCCCCAGTCTGCTAAAAAAAGCTGCCCACAGCAGAACTCGGGCACCGGCCCTTCGGGCATTGCCCGAATGCCCGCGTTACGAATCCGAGATTGGCAGCAGGTGAGCGGGACGAGTCTGGTAGCCGTGCAGCAGCGGGTACGGCGGATGCCCTGCGAGGTGGGGGCGTAGCTCCTGACGATCGTGGCGCTGCAGAGAAGATGACTGGCTGGATCCTGCGGTCACAGAGCGGGCAGCCACTGACAGGGGCAGAAGGTGAGTGGGACGAGTCCGGTAGCCATGCAGCAGCGTGCGCGGCGGTTGCCCTGCAAGGTGGGTGCATAGCTCCTGACAATCGTGGCACTGCAGGGGAGATGGCTGGGTGGATCCTGGGACGCCAGTGAGGGGTGCACAGGGAAGATCGTGAGACGTAGCCACGCTCTACAACAGTGTAGTGTTGGCCATGGAGGTATCAGGCCATGTGTTGGAAGGCCTCAGACCAGCTCGGGACACACACACAGGGCACATAGTGCCAATATCGGCCCACACACCAGCCCTCTTGCAGCAACATACATGAAGCATAAATAAGCAGACAAGACAACTTTTTTGTTGGAGAAAAATTGCTGCAGGTTTATTAGCATACACATATGCCAACATGGTGGGTTATCTTACAGGCGATCCAAAGGCAAGCGCCCCTCGCGGCCTACCACCTGAAGGGCCAACTTGCATCGTGGCCTTAGCCAATCATTGCTTCGTGGTTGTGGTGAGGGATAGCCACACCCACTTCCGGTGAACCATTGGTCACCCTCTTGCTCACGCCCCCCCCTACGAGGGGCGGAGTGTTCAAGCGACCTCCGGTTGTACAGGTTTCCAACCACCCGTAGGATAGCGGGGCGCCGTCACACCCCAGGGTCCACCACACAGACTTCCTGGGGATATTAGGCCTAAGCACCCTTTGTGCTCCTGAAGAGGGTACCCCTGAGTACCTTTCCGCCTCTGGATCGCTCTGTAACTCCACCTGCAACACAAATAAAAAGATTAGAAGACATTTCCCCCCCACCCTGAAAGCGCCGGGTAGGCGGTAGGGTGGGAAACGGCGACAGGGTGAGGGGACAAAGAGACCGCCAGGTGGGCGGGGGAGGAATTTATACCTCTCACCGCCCCCCACCCGGCCGGAAGTGACGAGCAGGACCCGTACAGGGGTCGCGGAACACTGGGCTGCCCCGTGTGCCATCTTGTGGCACTAAGGGGGCCGCCCTCTTATGAGGGTCCCCTGCGAGGACGCGTCGGTCGGCCCGCATAGTGCCAATATCGGCCCACACACCAGCCCTCTTGCAGCAACATACATGAAGCATAGATAAGCAGACAAGACAACTTTTTGTTGGAGAAAAAATGCTGCAGGTTTATTAGCATACACATATGCCAATATGGTGGGTTATCTTACAGGTGATCCAAAGGCAAGCCGCCCATCGCGGCCTACCACCTGAAGGGCCAACTTGCATCGTGGCCTTAGCCAATCGTTGCTTAGCGGTTGTGGTGAGGGATAGCCACTCCCACTTCCGGTGAACCATTGGTCCACCCTCTTGCTCACGCCCCCCCTACGAGGGGCGGAGTGTTCAATCGACCCCGGTTGTACAGGTTTCCAACCGCCCGTAGGACAGTGGGGCGCCGTCGCTCGCCAGGGTCCACCGCACAGACTTCCTGGGGGTATTAGGCCTCAGCACCCTTTGTGCTCCTGAAGAGGGTACCCCTGAGTACCTTTCCGCCTCTGGATCGCCCTGTAACTCCGCCACAGCCCTGGGTGTGGCTACTGTCGCAGCCTGGGCACCCACCAAGGCCGGCATTCCTACTTACATCCTGCTATTTCTAGGGCCTCTTCCCTAACCAGCAAGAATCGGTCCATGCTTATACTGGGCAGAAGTACCCCTCCGTCACAACACACCCTGTGAATTTGGCGTGTAGCACCCAGGTCTAATGGGCCAAGACTCCTCTGCCCAGTGAATTTACGCATAGCGCAGATTTCCTGCGCGCAGGCTCCAACGCCTCCCCTGCCAAGCTCCCTCCCAAGGAGCCAGGGGGATTTTCAACCACTGACGTTTACCTGTCCCCACTGGTTGCTAATTTGCCCCTGTGGTCTTCATCCCTGGTTCCTACTCTAACTACAGTTATTTTGAAATTAACCTTTGTGCCCACATCAATGGAGTCCCACAGGTTTGAGGGAATAAGTGTGTGGTGTCCATCATTAGACACTGCACCAAATCGTGAAGTGCCAACCCACAGGTGCCCGGACCCGGTTATCCACCTGTGACCCTTGATACTTATACCAGTAATGGTGACAAACTACAAGATAGTGAGTCACATGTTTAGCTATAATCCTATTTGGTGGATTCGCTGGGACCCATCTCGGTCCCTGCCAATGCTGTGTCACCCACTTCAGCCCTATAATGCCCTAGCCCGTCCCTCAAAGACACCTACCGTCTGATACCCCCGCTAACTTTGTGAGGGGGTTTTGAGCCCAGCGCTCCCCGTCTAAGTTTCTAAAGTTTCTTTCCCTTGCAGGCTCCAGCTCGTATGAGCGGCTCTCCCTGTCCTGGCGAGGCATATCAAGGCCATTTCCCACCTTAGGGACTAACCTGCCCTGGGAAAAGTGACCTAGAAACGAGTGTCCGTTTGTCTTTGTCGTGTAAGAAGGGGAAACACATGAACGCAAACACTTGACCCTTTTGGGCAGTCAGACCGCCAAAACAACCTTCTTCAATCATTGAAGCCCTATCATGTTGACCCCACATTCTCCTCAGGTTTGCACCGAAACCCACAATTTGAATGGCAGCTACCACCACTGTCTAGCTCCCTGGCACTTGCGCAGGTGTTATTGTCTGTCCTGAATGGACTTGAAAATCCATCACTTGGTGCGTGCTTGCCCATAATGTAATCACCTTGGTTGTGCAATCCCCTGCCTGGCCGCAAGCTTAGGTAAGCCTCTGCGGAAATCACCTGCGTGTGTAGGCCGACAGCTACCTCTCTAGGCATCCCGTCCCAACACCCCTGGCTTACCTCTTAGGCATGTCACTAATTGTCTCCATCATGCGTATAAGGCTAGTTGGGACCTTCTTATGCAAACTCCCTTTTAGTACACCGAGCCGAGTAACTAATAATGTCCGTCTCTTGACCAGTCGCCCCGTTTAGGCTCTCGTTGGATCCAAGGTGGCTATTAACAAATGTATATATACCAGTTTGGCAACTGGGACACTACTACTTTCTCACTGTGTACTTCCCGGCGTGGAGATACTGCCTACGATCTCCCCACCTTAAATCCTGAAAAAACGACTCAACAAATGTGACTCAGGCCGAAAGATTACTAATGCACCTAGCCCAGGGCCCTCCACTGCATGTAAACCCCAGCAGATTGTTTTTAATACTGTGGTTATTACCTGCCCACATCTGGACCCTACAAGTGAAACCTAGCCAAATCAATCGCAGGCCCTCCTGCTAAGGCACAACCCTCTCCGGCCGAAAAGTTCCAATAAGTGTCTAAATATTCTGGGTACCAGAATTTACAACAAACCAATGAAACCAAGGCAATAGTCACCAATGATCTTGACTTACCCCGTGGCTGTAGTAGCGGTTTTCTCTAAAAGCCAGACAGTGCTATGTAGTGACAATTGAGGGACGGTGCCATGCACCAGAACCAACCACCCTGTAAAATAGAGCGCCGGTGAACTTGCTGCTGAAAATAGCAGTGGCGGGCCCTAGCCGCACTTACAGAAGTCCAGGCAGACTCTTTCACCTTGTGGGGTTACAAGTTACGAGGTGACAAGTGTGTACCCCGCAACACAAAAGGGGAAAATGGTAAGGGTCCCTCCCCGTTGTGCGACACAGGTGGATTGCTATGACAGGAAAGATGTACTTTTGTATTTTATTGTGTCCAGGTATATTTTCGCACAGCAACCGAAAGGGGTTCAACGATAGCTGATTAGAGCAATCCAAAGCTCGTTAACACAATTCTACTAGCTGCACTTCGTAGCGTAATGCACTCCTACGAGCTCTATCAAGTGGATGCAAAGCATCGCCTGCTAGTAACATATGCTTGGGAAAAGTAGCCAACTGTCTACATGTACTAACCTGTAGTACATGTCAAAAGGACAGGCCCCATAATACTATAGTGCGATAATCTATTATCCTGCCCTCGTTGCGATGCTCCCAGGTGCATCTGGGCCAAGGCAATGAAGTAAATTGCTATCCCGGAGGCAGTAACTAACATGCATGTAACGCATAACAAATTGTGTAATGCTGGGTCTTATTAAGGCAGGTGAACGTGTGTTTGAGTCTATCCCCTGCAGTATACAAATTCAAGTTGCAATGAAGGACTAATGTGCTACATGAATGAATAGTCGTCCTGTAGTCACAATGTACCAGTGTTGCCAAAGTCAGGGCAGTCACTGCATCCCCCATGGGGTGACCCATCCAAATCCCTTCCAGCTTAATTGTTGTAGTCCTCTCCCAGGTAACCCTACCTGCTGCCCAAAAGTGACCCTTGGTGTTGAACCAACCAAGCCCTGGATCGCTTGTAGCCGCCAGAATTGCTAGCCCTCCACCGAAGAGTGCGGAATGGGCATGCCTGTGCCCTGGAGGACTGGCAGATGTATGTAATATGCAGTTCTTATGATATACCATGCCCTTACATACACATGCCTGAGATACGCGCACTGATACAGCCAGGAGCATGCCCAAGTACCTGCCCCATGTTTTGAGCTTGAGGAGGACATGCAACACACTCCTTAATAGTTGACCTACACGCAGCCCAGCTGTGATACGCGCGCTGAATACAGCAAGGAGCATGCCCAAGTACCTGCCCCTTGTTTTGAGACTGTGGAGGACATGCAACACACCCCCTAATAGTTGACCTACGCGCAGCCCAGCTGTGCCCACAGCCCCACACAGGCCCAGTGTGCTATGGCCCTTATACCTGTTGAAACTTCAGGTGGCCCCCCATGTGAATAGGGTGGTTCTCCATCGCTGTTACTGCATTTGAGACAACACATTCATTAAAAGCCCTGCCCCCCTCATATACCAGTATGAATTCACTGTAATGGGACAGGGGCCATCCATGCCGCCACCTTAACAAGGCCAAAGCCTGGTTGACAGCTACCAGAACCAGGTTACCACCTCTCTTCTCATTAGCTGTTGGTTGTGGCAATACCAAGATAATTATCCAAATGCTACGTCAAAATGACCGTTGCACTTGACTACTTGTCATCCCTTAACCACCTCTGCCTCCCAGGCCTTCAAAACTGACCTCAACGTACTCCTCCTGCCAAGACACTTCCAACATGTCATGCCCTCTCTATTATCTGCGGGAAGACCTTTTCTTATAGAGAAATCTATTCTCCTGGACTATGGAAGTGTCCTCCCAGTGTGTTCATATGGTTAGGGTCTGCCCTTTCCGAAGAATATCCTTCTACCTGTGTTTGGTACCACACTTTTTGCTACCTCTTACATTGTTTTAGGTTCCGGTACTTGCACAAATGCCACCATTGCCTACGTAACGTTTGCTCTTGTGTTTGAGAAAGAAATGAAACTCGCAGAAACTTATAGGGTAGGGTAGAAGATGAAGGAATCTCTCCCCACTGCCCTCCGTTTCATAATGCCGCAAGGAAAAATTCTGTAGCCACATGAAAGGAAAGTCGACAAGTATCACATTGTACCCAGGTCTAACACATGCTCCCTGGCCTTGCCATGGCTCTACTTCGAGAAACAGCCAATTGAAACCGGAACGGGTGAAAGCCATCTAGCGCTGAGGAGGCAAGGCCTCATGCCGAAATGACTAGCCTCCTGCCCATCGTAGCATGTTCGAGTAAAAGAACTACACACTGCAAGACGCAACGTTATGTTGAATAATGGATGGCACAAAAGCCGCCTGCTAAGGATAGTAACATAACAACCTACCATGCACCGACTGGTAACACCTAAGAAAAGATTAAGGTTATCTTAGGCCAGAGCCGAATAGTGAAACAGAGTCCTACAACATAGCACCAGATAAGTAACATGGGACACAAACATATAAGGCATGGGGCGACAAAGTGCTTTGCTGAGAATCACAGGACATTCGGCGTCGTAACCGAGACTCGAACCCAGCTCCCCGGGTTGAGCGCCCTAGCCGTTAAGCCAACTGGCAGGTCAGTGTGAGTGCTGTAATATGACTGACCATGGCCTGATAATTGTCTTACAAGGTACCCGCTTCACAAATGCATCCTGCCCCACCGTGCAGCAGTCTTTAAAACCTGACAAACAAGCTAACTGCGGCACTCTTGTGCACGCACCTAAGTGAAAAGCACTTCTAGCCCTCATAAGACTAACGGAGAGGATGGGCAACCGGTCTGGCAGCAGCCGCAGTGCCGCCAGCACTACCACACGCCATCTTCTGAAGGCCGCATGCTCGCATGCGTTGCCCCCTTGCTTGACTAAACTGAACTCCGCTGCACTAGACCAAGACCCTAAAAGAGGACACCCTGGGACCAGAGACGCTTATGAGCTCTGCGCTCCGCTACTTACTACACCAGATGGAGATTAAAGACAGTGCTCCTGGCAGGTGGCAAACTGGTCTGAGAGTCCTGCTACCTAGCACACAGAGACAGACCAACCAAACCTCCCGTTGCATCGGGGTATTACAAATACAAATTACCCTCAATGAACCAGCGCATGCAGCAGGCACAGATAACGTGCCTATTTTCTCGACTGCTCAGCCCACAGGAGCATCGACGGAAAACTAGACAACCTGATGCATGAAAGTGCCTTAGAATAAAAACTCTTTTCACATGAAATAGCAGGGCACAAAGCCACAGAGCTACCCGGACACGGCAGCCACTAAAACTGTAAAACAATGACTGATGACAGATAATCAACCCGAAATAGCACACTGGCCATCAAACCCTAATATGGGCCTGATGGGAACGGGATGTGCTGCTCCCTCCTCCGCCTCGTGACCCTGGGGGTGAGGGGCTGTGCGACCTCCGCGCGTGGGCGCCATTTTAAAATAGTCGGGCCCCCATGTGCCGTGCTATAGGAGAATCCGTAGAAGTGGCCAGATCCCCGAAGCCAATTCCAGAAAAGCCTAGTACCACCCCCGGTCGACGGCACAGCCAAGCCATACTCGAGCCGCCTGTCGTCAACCCCTTAGACCTATACATAACAAGGGGGGCTTGGGGGAGGGAGCTGACCGAAGGGAGGTCTCCTCCCCCGGGCTGTTTGGGAGGGTCACGAGGGGTTCTACAAATAGTAGTTGCCAGAATGTTCTGGATTTGGGCTGGCCTAGTAGGACCGGCCAGCCCAATTATAAATTTCCCTGTCCCCGCCCCCTAGCCACCATTTTAGGTTTGGTGACCTGGTGGCTAGGAGGGCTTTTAGCGTTTTTTGTGTGGTATTTGTATTAAGGTTCAGGTAGCACCTCTTAGTGTTAATAATTTCCCCCTTTGTTAGCTTAGCGGCAATGGAAGATTACCGTGTTCTAGAAGCAATGAGGCTTCTGTCCGAGGCCGGTAGGATGGACTTGCTGGTCGGAGGTGGCCCGGCGCGTCCCCAGCGCCAGGCCTCGTCTGGGGTGGCTGCCGCGGTGGTGGCGTGCTCCTCCCCTAAGAAGAGGCGCTCTGGCCAGGTGAGTGAAAGGGGCCGGTCTCGCACGAAGAAACCGGCCCCTTCGGTAGCAACACGTTTGCCGTCTGGGGGCGGGGAGGCTGTTTCTGTGTCCCGCGTCCCTCCGGTTTCTGGGGTGGTGACTGGGGGCGCGCTAGCTGGAGCGCCGGTAGAGCAGGCTGGCGGGGCACCTCTTATGCGAGGTCTCACCTCGAGTGAGGCATCACGCGGGAAGGCTGCCGGCAAGCGGGGGGGGCGGAGAGCGGCTGAGAAGCGCTCCGCCTCTGACCCGGTGTCAGAGCGTCGGCCTGAGACAGGGAGCGCGGTAGCAGCGCGAGGTGCGCGCAGAGGCTCTCTTCAGTTTAATGTCTTCCAGGGGGTGGGGCAGGCGCCTGGGAAACCGGGGGAGGCCTTATTAACCCCTCGGGGGCACGTGGTGACGGAGACACAGTTTGCACAGGAAGCAAACACTGGAGTTTCCATGACCCCTTCTAGAGACGCAGTAGCAGGGACTCAATTTGTTGTAGGACCGGATACTGGCAGGTTCTCGGCACATATCTTTACAAATAAAGGAGGTTTGGGACCTCAAGTGGGTCAGGTTTTTTCTGGTGACAATGTAAGTTTGGTTTATCATGATGTGGAGGGTAATGTTGGTAGTCCCTTGTTATTTTCTACCCCTGGTTCTTCTGTGGGTGCTGCATTGTCTGTGGTGGGGAGTTCCAGGGGTGAGGGTGAGTGGGCTGAAATGGGGGAAGGGGGTCCAGGTTCTGGAATTGCCTTTGGTTTGGATGCGTCTCGGTCAGAGGCTGCTGGGTCTTTGGGGTTTTTGTCGGTGGATGAGCGTTTGCAAGGGGATGAGAGGAGTGTGTTACATGTGGGTCATGGAGCTTTTCCTGGCTATCGTAGTGGTGCAGGGCAATTCAGGATTTTTGCAGAGCAAGGTGTGGGTGCGGGTGTGGGTGGGGGGGTTCAGGGGGTATGTTGGGGGCTGGGGTTCCCGCCTCCACATCCCAATATGATGTGGGCTTGGTACAGGTAGGTGGTGGGCAGGTGAGGCGGCATATGGATTCTGTTCCATATGGGTCGGGGGGTGCAGGAGGCCCCTCTTTTATGTATGGCTCACCTGGTTGGGAGCATTTTGGTACTGTATCTGTGGCTCAGCGTGTTTTACAGAAGGAGGGTGAGGGTCAAGGTTTGGCTGAGGGAGTTCCTCTTCGGGTTTCTTCTTCAGCGGTGGCGGTTGGTAATTTAGATTGCAGTGAGGATGATGAAGTGATAGCCGATTCTCCGGTCAGGGAGGTGCCTGCGAGGAGTATTAGAGGGCGTTCTTTGGATAGGTTGCAAGGTGAGGTTGTGGGTGCTAATAGGCGAGGGGTGAGGTCTGCGTCAGGTGTTGTAGCCAGGGATCCTAGTACACCAGTCCAAACTTTTTCTTTTCAGGATAGGAATAGGTGCGGCGGTCCAGACTTGGCAGGGCGCGGTCCAGTCCACTTTCGCCAAGGTGAAGCGAGGAGAATGCCTAGCGCGGCCCTCTCTGTTCCACCGAGGGAGCCCGCCGCGGCCAGCACACGAGGGTCCGGCGTGACCCCGCTGGCCCCATCGAGTAGCAGGTATAGGTGTCCTACCTTACCGGCGGCTATGGAGCCGCAGAGTCAGCGCCAGGGGAGGTACGGGCGTGTACAGTCTGCTCCCCCTCATGGAATTTCTACACAAAATTTAACATGTAATATGGCTGATGTTGGGTTCGGTAAGACCCGTGGTGTGATGTTTCCAGATGAACCTGATTCAGTGGTTCTGGATTACGATGAAGATAGTCCCGAAGAGGGAGAGTTGAGGGACGTGGAAAGGGGGGTGCCCTCTCATGTTGTTGAAAGTGTTTTTCAGGCTCCAGTGGTGCAATCGCAAGTCAAGGAGAGACGACAACGCGGCCCGTCAGTCAGGGCGCCTCCAAGACGTGACACAGTGGTTTCGGCATCACAGGCGGAGCCGGGGAGAGTGGTCTCTTTGTTGCCAGGTGAGCAGATAGCTACACAGGCCAAACCAATTATGGTGTCTGTGGGCACAGGTGGGACTGAGGCTGTTGGGGTGGGGGAGGGGCGGTTGGTAAAGGGACGTTATGTGAAAGACACTGCTGTGGGCACGGATGAAGTGCTGGACACTGCAGGTAAAGTTGAAACTGGTACTGGTACAGAGGCCTCAGGTATTGCTAAAGAGCCTGTGGCCAGCAAAGAATTGAAAATCAAAAAATTGCCCTATATGGGAGTCACGAAGCCTTTGGGGGCACATTTAATGTTGAGTACAAAGGAAAGAATTTGGAAGGGTGAATATGTGGAAATACTTAAGTTACTACACAGAGAAGTACGATCCAAGGAAGGGTCCAAGGAGGAAGAATTTGAGTTGGCAAAACGGCCTAGAGTTCCCCTGACCATTGAGAATTGGACAGCTGCTTTCCTTATATATGCAAGCGTGTATTGTGAGAAATTCCCAGAGCGCAGCGTGTCCCTTTTTAAATACATGGATGTTATTCGCAAGGCGCAGCTTACTGGGGGGGGGTTTGCTTGGTCCCAATATGATGAGGAGTTCAGGGCCAGGATGGCTTGGGATCCGGAGGCCAAGTGGGGGGAACTGGACACAGATTTATGGCAGCACACTATGGGGTCGGCTTCGGGGGGTAAGACGATTTTTACGGCCAGTGGTCTCCCCATAATATATCGGCCCTTTCAGGGCAAGCCCACCAGGGGAGGGGTGGGCAGTAGTTCAACCACACAGCCTGCAGTCGGCACGTGCTGGGAGTTTAATAAAGGATTCTGTACTAGGGAATATTGTAAATTCAGGAACGAGTGCTCAGGTTGTGGTAAGCGACACCCCTTGTCTAGATGCTGGGAGAACAAGCCAGCAGGGGATCATCAGGGGACTCAGTCAGGTGCAGGGGGTTCGGGGACGTCCCAACATTCTGCAGGAGGTAGGGGATTCAGAGGTAATCGGGGTTCTGGGTCCAAGGGCTCATACACCGGTTAGGTTGGAGAAATTGCGCCTTGCACTTCATGACTATGATAATGCAGCTGCGAAACAGTGAAAGGGGCCGGTCTCGCACGAAGAAACCGGCCCCTTCGGTAGCAACACGTTTGCCGTCTGGGGGCGGGGAGGCTGTTTCTGTGTCCCGCGTCCCTCCGGTTTCTGGGGTGGTGACTGGGGGCGCGCTAGCTGGAGCGCCGGTAGAGCAGGCTGGCGGGGCACCTCTTATGCGAGGTCTCACCTCGAGTGAGGCATCACGCGGGAAGGCTGCCGGCAAGCGGGGGGGGGGCGGAGAGCGGCTGAGAAGCGCTCCGCCTCTGACCCGGTGTCAGAGCGTCGGCCTGAGACAGGGAGCGCGGTAGCAGCACGAGGTGCGCGCAGAGGCTCTCTTCAGTTTAATGTCTTCCAGGGGGTGGGGCAGGCGCCTGGGAAACCGGGGGAGGCCTTATTAACCCCTCGGGGGCACGTGGTGACGGAGACACAGTTTGCACAGGAAGCAAACACTGGAGTTTCCATGACCCCTTCTAGAGACGCAGTAGCAGGGACTCAATTTGTTGTAGGACCGGATACTGGCAGGTTCTCGGCACATATCTTTACAAATAAAGGAGGTTTGGGACCTCAAGTGGGTCAGGTTTTTTCTGGTGACAATGTAAGTTTGGTTTATCATGATGTGGAGGGTAATGTTGGTAGTCCCTTGTTATTTTCTACCCCTGGTTCTTCTGTGGGTGCTGCATTGTCTGTGGTGGGGAGTTCCAGGGGTGAGGGTGAGTGGGCTGAAATGGGGGAAGGGGGTCCAGGTTCTGGAATTGCCTTTGGTTTGGATGCGTCTCGGTCAGAGGCTGCTGGGTCTTTGGGTTTTTTGTCGGTGGATGAGCGTTTGCAAGGGGATGAGAGGAGTGTGTTACATGTGGGTCATGGAGCTTTTCCTGGCTATCATAGTGGTGCAGGGCAATTCAGGATTTTTGCAGAGCAAGGTGTGGGTGCGGGTGTGGGTGGGGGGGGGTTCAGGGGGTATGTTGGGGGCTGGGGTTCCCGCCTCCACATCCCAATATGATGTGGGCTTGGTACAGGTAGGTGGTGGGCAGGTGAGGCGGCATATGGATTCTGTTCCATATGGGTCGGGGGGTGCAGGAGGCCCCTCTTTTATGTGTGGCTCACCTGGTTGGGAGCATTTTGGTACTGTATCTGTGGCTCAGCGTGTTTTACAGAAGGAGGGTGAGGGTCAAGGTTTGGCTGCGGGAGTTCCTCTTCGGGTTTCTTCTTCAGCGGTGGCGGTTGGTAATTTAGATTGCAGTGAGGATGATGAAGTGATAGCCGATTCTCCGGTCAGGGAGGTGCCTGCGAGGAGTATTAGAGGGCGTTCTTTGGATAGGTTGCAAGGTGAGGTTGTGGGTGCTAATAGGCGAGGGGTGAGGTCTGCATCAGGTGTTGTAGCCAGGGATCCTAGTACACCAGTCCAAACTTTTTCTTTTCAGGATAGGAATAGGTGCGGCGGTCCAGACTTGGCAGGGCGCGGTCCAGTCCACTTTCGCCAAGGTGAAGCGAGGAGAATGCCTAGCGCGGCCCTCTCTGTTCCACCGAGGGAGCCCGCCGCGGCCAGCACACAAGGGTCCGGCGTGACCCCGCTGGCCCCATCGAGTAGCAGGTATAGGTGTCCTACCTTACCGGCGGCTATGGAGCCGCAGAGTCAGCGCCAGGGGAGGTACGGGCGTGTACAGTCTGCTCCTCCTCATGGAATTTCTACACAAAATTTAACATGTAATATGGCTGATGTTGGGTTCGGTAAGACCCGTGGTGTGATGTTTCCAGATGAACCTGATTCAGTGGTTCTGGATTACGATGAAGATAGTCCCGAAGAGGGAGAGTTGAGGGACGTGGAAAGGGGGGTGCCCTCTCATGTTGTTGAAAGTGTTTTTCAGGCTCCAGTGGTGCAATCGCAAGTCAAGGAGAGACGACAACGCGGCCCGTCAGTCAGGGCGCCTCCAAGACGTGACACAGTGGTTTCGGCATCACAGGCGGAGCCGGGGAGAGTGGTCTCTTTGTTGCCAGGTGAGCAGATAGCTACACAGGCCAAACCAATTATGGTGTCTGTGGGCACAGGTGGGACTGAGGCTGTTGGGGTGGGGGAGGGGCGGTTGGTAAAGGGACGTTATGTGAAAGACACTGCTGTGGGCACGGATGAAGTGCTGGACACTGCAGGTAAAGTTGAAACTGGTACTGGTACAGAGGCCTCAGGTATTGCTAAAGAGCCTGTGGCCAGCAAAGAATTGAAAATCAAAAAATTGCCCTATATGGGAGTCACGAAGCCTTTGGGGGCACATTTAATGTTGAGTACAAAGGAAAGAATTTGGAAGGGTGAATATGTGGAAATACTTAAGTTACTACACAGAGAAGTACGATCCAAGGAAGGGTCCAAGGAGGAAGAATTTGAGTTGGCAAAACGGCCTAGAGTTCCCCTGACCATTGAGAATTGGACAGCTGCTTTCCTTATATATGCAAGCGTGTATTGTGAGAAATTCCCAGAGCGCAGCGTGTCCCTTTTTAAATACATGGATGTTATTCGCAAGGCGCAGCTTACTGGGGGGGGGGGTTTGCTTGGTCCCAATATGATGAGGAGTTCAGGGCCAGGATGGCTTGGGATCCGGAGGCCAAGTGGGGGGAACTGGACACAGATTTATGGCAGCACACTATGGGGTCGGCTTCGGGGGGTAAGACGATTTTTACGGCCAGTGGTCTCCCCATAATATATCGGCCCTTTCAGGGCAAGCCCACCAGGGGAGGGGTGGGCAGTAGTTCAACCACACAGCCTGCAGTCGGCACGTGCTGGGAGTTTAATAAAGGATTCTGTACTAGGGAATATTGTAAATTCAGGAACGAGTGCTCAGGTTGTGGTAAGCGACACCCCTTGTCTAGATGCTGGGAGAACAAGCCAGCAGGGGATCATCAGGGGACTCAGTCAGGTGCAGGGGTTTCGGGGACGTCCCAACATTCTGCAGGAGGTAGGGGATTCAGAGGTAATCGGGGTTCTGGGTCCAAGGGCTCATACACCGGTTAGGTTGGAGAAATTGCGCCTTGCACTTCATGACTATGATAATGCAGCTGCGAAACAGTGAAAGGGGCCGGTCTCGCACGAAGAAACCGGCCCCTTCGGTAGCAACACGTTTGCCGTCTGGGGGCGGGGAGGCTGTTTCTGTGTCCCGCGTCCCTCCGGTTTCTGGGGTGGTGACTGGGGGCGCGCTAGCTGGAGCGCCGGTAGAGCAGGCTGGCGGGGCACCTCTTATGCGAGGTCTCACCTCGAGTGAGGCATCACGCGGGAAGGCTGCCGGCAAGGGGGGGGGGGGCGGAGAGCGGCTGAGAAGCGCTCCGCCTCTGACCCGGTGTCAGAGCGTCGGCCTGAGACAGGGAGCGCGGTAGCAGCGCGAGGTGCGCGCAGAGGCTCTCTTCAGTTTAATGTCTTCCAGGGGGTGGGGCAGGCGCCTGGGAAACCGGGGGAGGCCTTATTAACCCCTCGGGGGCACGTGGTGACGGAGACACAGTTTGCACAGGAAGCAAACACTGGAGTTTCCATGACCCCTTCTAGAGACGCAGTAGCAGGGACTCAATTTGTTGTAGGACCGGATACTGGCAGGTTCTCGGCACATATCTTTACAAATAAAGGAGGTTTGGGACCTCAAGTGGGTCAGGTTTTTTCTGGTGACAATGTAAGTTTGGTTTATCATGATGTGGAGGGTAATGTTGGTAGTCCCTTGTTATTTTCTACCCCTGGTTCTTCTGTGGGTGCTGCATTGTCTGTGGTGGGGAGTTCCAGGGGTGAGGGTGAGTGGGCTGAAATGGGGGAAGGGGGTCCAGGTTCTGGAATTGCCTTTGGTTTGGATGCGTCTCGGTCAGAGGCTGCTGGGTCTTTGGGTTTTTTGTCGGTGGATGAGCGTTTGCAAGGGGATGAGAGGAGTGTGTTACATGTGGGTCATGGAGCTTTTCCTGGCTATCATAGTGGTGCAGGGCAATTCAGGATTTTTGCAGAGCAAGGTGTGGGTGCGGGTGTGGGTGGGGGGGGGGTTCAGGGGGTATGTTGGGGGCTGGGGTTCCCACCTCCACATCCCAATATGATGTGGGCTTGGTACAGGTAGGTGGTGGGCAGGTGAGGCGGCATATGGATTCTGTTCCATATGGGTCGGGGGGTGCAGGAGGCCCCTCTTTTATGTGTGGCTCACCTGGTTGGGAGCATTTTGGTACTGTATCTGTGGCTCAGCGTGTTTTACAGAAGGAGGGTGAGGGTCAAGGTTTGGCTGCGGGAGTTCCTCTTCGGGTTTCTTCTTCAGCGGTGGCGGTTGGTAATTTAGATTGCAGTGAGGATGATGAAGTGATAGCCGATTCTCTGGTCAGGGAGGTGCCTGCGAGGAGTATTAGAGGGCGTTCTTTGGATAGGTTGCAAGGTGAGGTTGTGGGTGCTAATAGGCGAGGGGTGAGGTCTGCATCAGGTGTTGTAGCCAGGGATCCTAGTACACCAGTCCAAACTTTTTCTTTTCAGGATAGGAATAGGTGCGGCGGTCCAGACTTGGCAGGGCGCGGTCCAGTCCACTTTCGCCAAGGTGAAGCGAGGAGAATGCCTAGCGCGGCCCTCTCTGTTCCACCGAGGGAGCCCGCCGCGGCCAGCACACGAGGGTCCGGCGTGACCCCGCTGGCCCCATCGAGTAGCAGGTATAGGTGTCCTACCTTACCGGCGGCTATGGAGCCGCAGAGTCAGCGCCAGGGGAGGTACGGGCGTGTACAGTCTGCTCCTCCTCATGGAATTTCTACACAAAATTTAACATGTAATATGGCTGATGTTGGGTTCGGTAAGACCCGTGGTGTGATGTTTCCAGATGAACCTGATTCAGTGGTTCTGGATTACGATGAAGATAGTCCCGAAGAGGGAGAGTTGAGGGACGTGGAAAGGGGGGTGCCCTCTCATGTTGTTGAAAGTGTTTTTCAGGCTCCAGTGGTGCAATCGCAAGTCAAGGAGAGACGACAACGCGGCCCGTCAGTCAGGGCGCCTCCAAGACGTGACACAGTGGTTTCGGCATCACAGGCGGAGCCGGGGAGAGTGGTCTCTTTGTTGCCAGGTGAGCAGATAGCTACACAGGCCAAACCAATTATGGTGTCTGTGGGCACAGGTGGGACTGAGGCTGTTGGGGTGGGGGAGGGGCGGTTGGTAAAGGGACGTTATGTGAAAGACACTGCTGTGGGCACGGATGAAGTGCTGGACACTGCAGGTAAAGTTGAAACTGGTACTGGTACAGAGGCCTCAGGTATTGCTAAAGAGCCTGTGGCCAGCAAAGAATTGAAAATCAAAAAATTGCCCTATATGGGAGTCACGAAGCCTTTGGGGGCACATTTAATGTTGAGTACAAAGGAAAGAATTTGGAAGGGTGAATATGTGGAAATACTTAAGTTACTACACAGAGAAGTACGATCCAAGGAAGGGTCCAAGGAGGAAGAATTTGAGTTGGCAAAACGGCCTAGAGTTCCCCTGACCATTGAGAATTGGACAGCTGCTTTCCTTATATATGCAAGCGTGTATTGTGAGAAATTCCCAGAGCGCAGCGTGTCCCTTTTTAAATACATGGATGTTATTCGCAAGGCGCAGCTTACTGGGGGGGGGTTTGCTTGGTCCCAATATGATGAGGAGTTCAGGGCCAGGATGGCTTGGGATCCGGAGGCCAAGTGGGGGGAACTGGACACAGATTTATGGCAGCACACTATGGGGTCGGCTTCGGGGGGTAAGACGATTTTTACGGCCAGTGGTCTCCCCATAATATATCGGCCCTTTCAGGGCAAGCCCACCAGGGGAGGGGTGGGCAGTAGTTCAACCACACAGCCTGCAGTCGGCACGTGCTGGGAGTTTAATAAAGGATTCTGTACTAGGGAATATTGTAAATTCAGGAACGAGTGCTCAGGTTGTGGTAAGCGACACCCCTTGTCTAGATGCTGGGAGAACAAGCCAGCAGGGGATCATCAGGGGACTCAGTCAGGTGCAGGGGGTTCGGGGACGTCCCAACATTCTGCAGGAGGTAGGGGATTCAGAGGTAATCGGGGTTCTGGGTCCAAGGGCTCATACACCGGTTAGGTTGGAGAAATTGCGCCTTGCACTTCATGACTATGATAATGCAGCTGCGAAACAAACCTTGTTGGATGGTTTTGAATTTGGTTTCAAGTTAGGTTACACGGGTCCTAGACAAAGAAGATGGTCTGCTAATCTGAAATCTGCATCTGAGCATGGCACAGTGGTACAAGACAAGTTGAATAAGGAAGTGCAGGAGGGGAGGATGGCTGGCCCTTTTCACGATTGGCCGATCCTTAATTTAATAATATCACCTATTGGAGTGGTCCCGAAGAAAGATCCGGGACAGTTCAGGCTTATACAACACTTATCATGGCCGGAAGGTTCGTTGGTCAATGATTTTATTGACCCAGATGCTGTTTCGGTCTCTTATTCTTCAGTTGACGTGGCCATGTCACTTGTTGTGACCGCGGGCGCAGCTGCTGAGATGGCCAAGTGTGATATAAAGTCTGCTTTCCGGCTGCTGCCTGTCCATCCGGAAGACTGGTGTCTTCTGGGTATCCAATTTTCAGGAAGATGGTATGTGGACAAGGCTTTGCCGATGGGCTGCTCTATATCTTGTTCTCTTTTCGAGTGCTTCAGTACTTTTCTACAATGGTACTTTACTCACCAGTCTGGTCACTCACTGGTAACGCACTACCTGGATGACTTTTTCTTTGTCGGATCCCCGGGCTCTGCGGAGTGCCAGTCTGCTCTGGACACTTTCCAAGGGCTCATGGAGGATCTGGGAGTCCCTTTGGCTCCCGAAAAAACTATAGGTCCTGACACAGTCTTGTCCTTTTTGGGGATTGAACTTGATTCTGTGGCAATGCGGGCTCGCTTGCCTGAGGATAAGAAAGTGAAGATGCTGGATTTGCTGGACACTATGTTAGCAAAACGGAAAGTGTTGGTGAAAGATGTTCAGGTGTTACTAGGCCATCTCAACTTTGCTTGTAGGGTTGTGAGAGCGGGAAGGACCTTTTGTCGTAGATTAGGCAGGGCTCTTGCTGGTCAACATTTGCCTCACCATAGGGTTCGATTGTCTGCTGGAGTCAAGGAGGATTTGAGAATGTGGAAATTTTTTCTATCTTCCTTTAATGGTGTTCCTTTGCTTAGGGACGTTGACTTCCAATGGGATGTGCAAATGTTTTCGGATGCAGCTGGCAGTGATGGTTTTGGTCTGTACTGGAATGGAAGATGGTGTGCGGAACGTTGGCCGGATGAGTGGTTGAATGGTGGTCGCAGCATTACCTTTTTGGAGCTTTTTCCTTTGCTGGTGGCTTTGACACTGTGGGGGGAGGTCTTGGCACATAAGACAGTGCTCTTTCGTGTGGACAACATGGCTGTGGTGGAAATTGTTAATCGTCAGTCTGCCAGGGACGAACAAGTCTTGAAGCTCATGAGGGTGTTTGTGCTGGGTTGTTTGAAACACGACATTCACTTTCGTGCTTTGCACATTCCTGGGGTGGACAATGACATTGCGGATGCTCTGTCTCGTTCACAGTGGGGCAGATTCCGTGGACTGGCGAGGGAGGCAGACCCAGCACCGACCCCGATGCCGATTCATCTGTGGCACGCAGGCAACGTCGGGTCTTACAACTGGTGGTAGGTTCTCTGTCTGTGTCTACACGTTCTGCTTATTCTCTGGCCTGGAGGGAATTTCTGGAGTCTGGCGCTTGTAGGCGTGAGGAGGTTTCGCGTCGTTCAGAGGATGTTGTGAATTTCATTTTGGATCTCATGGACAAAGGGCTTACTAAGGTGACTATCGCCGGTAAATTAGCAGGGATAGCATTTATGGGCAAGTTGTTATGGGGTTATCCTCCGTCGGCAGGGGAGATCGGCAGGAGAATGCTTGAGGGTTGGGCCAGAGAACAGGGGCACACCAGTAGACTTCGGGCTCCTTTATCTTGGCAGATCCTGGCTCGATTGATAACTGTTCTCCCTGAGGTTTGTTCAGATGACTTTGAGTCATGCTTATTTTCCATGTTAATGGCCTTCATGTTTTTTGGAGCTTTTAGGGTTTCTGAGCTGTTGGGTTCGAAAGGCAAATGTGGCCTATTTTGGCGGGATGTTTTCTGTTCTGATGAGGGGGTGCACATCTGGTTAGCCAGCTCTAAAACTGATCAGACTAAGAAGGGAAAGGGTGTGTGGTTGCAAGCGCGTGCTCCTAGGATTACTTGCCCTTTGCTGCTGGCGCGGCGCTGGCGTTCTTTGTGCGGGGGTGGTGATGATGCTTTCGTCTTTCAGCATATTGATGGCACCCTGGTTACAGCATACCAATTACGCATGGTTCTGCGCAAAGCTTTGGAACACCTGGGGTTAGATGGGAGCTTATATGGGACACATTCCTTCCGGATTGGGGCTGCAACTGAAGCTTTTAACAGAGGTTGGACTCAAAGGGATATCATGAGGCTGGGGCGTTGGTCTTCAAACTGCTTTCAGCGCTACGTGAGAAGTCAAGCGGAGAAGGCGCATGCGTCATCTTCCTTCCCATGAGCTCTAACTCTGTTTTCTTTTATAGGTTCTGTTGCTGGGCCTCGTTCTCCGGTGGTGACGGTCTGGATAGTTGGGCATTCCTTTGTGAAGTGGGCCCGAGTCCAGGCAGCACAGAGTTACTTTGGAGAACTTCTGGGTTTTAATGCTAGTATGTTCAATGTGGTTTGGAAGGGGAAAGGTGAGATGCTCTGGAGAGAGTTAATCCCTTGTCTTAACAACAATATGGTGGGTGGGCTGTGTCCTGATATTCTGGTCATCCATCTGGGGGAAAATGATCTGTGTGCTACCAAAGGTGTGGTGTTACTTCGAGCGATTAAGAAGGATTTGGGCCTTATCAAAGAGCTTTGGGCTGGGTGCCATGTCTATTGGACTGAGTTAATACCGCGTAGGATCTGGAGAGGAGCGGTCAACCCCAAGGCGGTTGACAGGGCTAGGAAGAAAGTAAACTCAGAGGTTTCGCGCTGTTGCCGTGGTCTTGGTTTTAGCAGGATTTCCCATAGGGAAATTAAGTTTGAGACTGTGGAATTCTTCAGAGATGATGGTGTTCACCTGTCCAGAGTGGGTATGGACCTATACTTGTTGGAATTGCGTGAGGTTTTGGCGCGTTCGCTAGCTATGCACCGTTAAGGTTGGTTCGGTTCTGTTTTTCGTTTTCCGGTGGGGGGGGGCAGAAAGGGAGGTGGTGTAGTTTCTCTCCCCCTCCTACCTTTCTGGGTGGCGGGGTTTTTGGTTGCCCCGGTGCTGTTTATGGTAGATTGTTTGATGAGTATTGGATTGATTCTTTGATTGACAGGTTCAGGGGAAGTTGGTCATTGTTTGACCGTTCAGGTTTTGGGGGGTATTGGCAGGAGTGAAGGGTCAGGCAGGGTTTATGGTTAAAGAGGGCCTGGCTTTCAATATGTGATTGGGGTTTTGATGAAGAAGGGGTTAAATGATGACGTAATGATTGAATTAATGACGTAATGTTTATTGATGATGTTATGTTTATAATGTTGTTGTAATGTTGTAATGCTGTATTGTTGGGTGGGGGAGGGGTCAAAGAATTTTAGGGGAGGGGGTGGGGGGCGGGGTTTGTAGTTAATTATTTATTTAGTGAGAGATAGTTTTGTAAGGCGTTGCCAAGGTTTATAATTGTAATGTGCACCTGTTTCCTAATAAAGCGGCCTTTTTCACACTCAAAACAATTCTGGTCTACGTTTCTCCCACCCCTCGCCCTCCCTCCCAAGGGGGGCTTGGGGGAGGGAGCTGACCGAAGGGAGGTCTCCTCCCCCGGGCTGTTTGGGAGGGTCACGAGGGGTTCTACAAATAGTAGTTGCCAGAATGTTCTGGATTTGGGCTGGCCTAGTAGGACCGGCCAGCCCAATTATAAATTTCCCTGTCCCCGCCCCCTAGCCACCATTTTAGGTTTGGTGACCTGGTGGCTAGGAGGGCTTTTAGCGTTTTTTGTCCCTCCCTCCCTCCCATTCCTTATTTTTATCTTTCATCTCCTGGGTTTTTTCTTCCTCCGAAGTTTGTTTCGTTAGAATTTTTTCTCTCCTTTATTGATGATTTTAAAGGCTGTTTTCTTAAGATATAGGTGTGCAGGGGGTTTTTCTTGTGATTTGTATTGTCGCTAGGAACAGGTGCTGGTGGGGTTTTTGGTTGCCCCGGTGCTGTTTATGGTAGATTGTTTGATGAGTATTGGATTGATTCTTTGATTGACAGGTTCAGGGGAAGTTGGTCATTGTTTGACCGTTCAGGTTTTGGGGGGTATTGGCAGGAGTGAAGGGTCAGGCAGGGTTTATGGTTAAAGAGGGCCTGGCTTTCAATATGTGATTGGGGTTTTGATGAAGAAGGGGTTAAATGATGACGTAATGATTGAATTAATGACGTAATGTTTATTGATGATGTTATGTTTATAATGTTGTTGTAATGTTGTAATGCTGTATTGTTGGGTGGGGGAGGGGTCAAAGAATTTTAGGGGAGGGGGTGGGGGGCGGGGTTTGTAGTTAATTATTTATTTAGTGAGAGATAGTTTTGTAAGGCGTTGCCAAGGTTTATAATTGTAATGTGCACCTGTTTCCTAATAAAGCGGCCTTTTTCACACTCAAAACAATTCTGGTCTACGTTTCTCCCACCCCTCGCCCTTCCTCCCAACAATAACCGGCACCTCGCTGCACTATCCGAGCATACCGCCTTAAACTGTGCTCCTCCTCGTGTCCCAATAATACATCCTGACCAGCACACCAACTCGTCACAAGCCGCACCACCCGAAGGACAAAACGAGAGATGGTTCCCCTGAGTAACACAACATGTAAAGGTGTCTGACTAAACCAGCACCTCTTCTGCCAGGCCTTACAAGCAGGATTTACTCAGAGCGGTTACTCAATACCGTACTAATGATGAGATGCTGGAGAAACCCAATAAAATATGAATGACACATTTGGCGGGTACGACAATCGTAACAGAAGGACGGTGTCACCCTGTGGCGTAATCACCTTACCGCACACAGAGTATGTACACGGCCGAACAATCGGTTTCTTGGACACCCTCATAACGCCATTTTACATCTTCCTCACCCTGTGAGGGGCCAGTACTCCCTTTTAGAAGGCACATTTGTAAAAACCATCAATTCAGTCGATTCCCCAATTAGAGTGCGACAAATGCTGATGCTCTGATGGCCCGAGACTCCAATGCTCCGCTCACCGTCGAGTCCTTGATAACGCTGCACCTCTGCCCGCAAGGCTGAGACAAACCCTGCCTCCTAGCACTAGTCGGGCACCGCAGGCTTACCCTCAGAAGCGTTCCTACCGGCGGTCAAGATCTTACTAGCCAAAGTAACAAACAGCTCATAACCAAAAGTCTGCAACAGCCGATCTGTATCCGTGAAGCGGAGTTAAGGGCAGCAGTCCCGCGATCACTCCCTCCCCGAGCTATGCAGGAGGCTAAGAATAGTTTGGCAAGCCTACAAACCTCCCGTGACCGCTGACCAAGGGACCTCAAGGGGGAGGGGAGGATCAAAGCCCACGCGACCCTTAATGCCTGCGCTCAAAGATGAGCGGCACGTCGCCTCCCGCCAAACATGGCCTCACCGTGGAATCAGGCTCAAAAGCACACTCAATACAAAAGCGTGGGCCCGCACAAGTGACCCCACATGCCCCCGAACATTGCCGATGCCGTGCACACGTGTACCTCCCGGGGTGCAGGTCACTGACTGCATCTACACAAGGAATCGAAAACCTCTCCCATTCAAGCATGGCGGCAAGCTGCTTCTCGCCATCCAAGGCCTCTCCGTGGGATCCCGCCCCAGCGCCCACGCAAATCAAACACTGGCCCACACACGCGACCACACATGCCCCCCAAAATACCGAGACCGGGCACTGGACACGGCATAGGCCTCTGCACCCCCACTATCCCATCGCCATGAATATGGCGACACACAACCTATTCACCCCGACTCACCGCAAAAGAAAGCAAGCCGGCGAACGGCGGAAAACACAACACACCGACGCCAGACCAGGCCTCTGGACGGAGCTACCAGAGGGCACCCAAACAGCGACAGTGTGAGGGTGCAAAGAGGCCGCCAGGTGGGCGGGGGAGGAATTTATACCTCTCCCCCCCCCACCCAGCCGGAAGTGACGAGCGGGACCCGTACAGGGGTCACGGAACACTGGGCTGCCCCGTGTGCCATCTTGTGGCACTAAGGGGGCCGCCCTCTTATGAGGGTCCCCTGCAGGGACATGTCGGTCGGCCCGCACACTTGTGGTATGGTGGTGGCAAGCGAACTAACCACGTCCGTAGCCCCGGGCTGTTTATTAACTCAATACACACTGGACTGGCATATACCAGTCCAGCCCATTACACTTACGCACGGGGGACGAAAAGAGTCACAACAGTTGTCTTCCCTCCAGAGCAGGAGGGTATGGTCTCTCCCAACAGTCTACAACATTACAGGCCTGTGCTGGGAACAGCGCTCTGCAGTGGGAGAAGAGCGGAAATTGCCGGGGTGGGGGAGGATGCAGAAGTAGGCCCAGAGGTACGATGGGGGGGGCAAACAAGTAGGGTGATTTCTTCCTCCACACCATAGCATTTAGGACTTAGGGACGGGGGACAGCTGGTAGGTGTGAGGAGTGGTATCCCCCTCCCTTTAGGGGCCGGCAGAAATTCGGACAGCCTGGGTACACCAGGCAGGCTCGCTAGGAGAGACTAGGACCCCTGCTTGAGCTGCCTGAAGAGTCCAGAGGACTAGGGCAGTAACTCACCGAGACTGCCAGTTTTTCTGTCTTGGGGCTGACATGAGAGCCCAGTGAAGACTGCTGACGGATGGCAGAGGTGCCCTGGAGGACCATGCCGGGGACGGAGTGCAGTCTAATTCCCAGAGAGAGCTAGATCCCCACTGGCCACAGCATAAACAGGACTAGCAAGGGGCAGGCCCGGTGGAGGAAGCTCCTGGAAGCAGGGGTCACTGGGTGAGCCAACAGCAGGCTGTAGCAGCTGGGGCAGCCCCCCTTGATGGAGCCTCACTGGACAATTCAGCACTGGCTCTGCAGGTGTGGCTGGGAGCAGAGTTGGCCAAACTGAGAGCCAGGTCTCAGGGGCCCAACCACAAAGCACAGGGGCACAAACATGCCCCATAGAGGCGGAGATGGTCATGGACCCACTGCCCCAAACCTCTCCACTTACCCTGGATAAAATACTCAACATTATTGCAGACACGAAGACCAGGCTCCTGTGAGAGAATGGCTCGGTGTCAAACTGGAGCACAGAGTGAAAGACACAGAAGGCGCAGTCAGTGCAACAATGCGTGTGGTGCCGGGCCATCCTGACGGCTCAGAGGGCTTTGATATGGTGCCCTACCTGGACACATGCATGTGATCGGAGGTGAACTGAATCAGCTGGCACCCTTCTTTGCGCTCGGAAGGGCACACAGAGTCACGGCTCGGTCACTGACACAGGTGTGCCCACCTAGACCAGGGGATGCTAAGTTGTTGTACTATAAATACAGAGACACCCTATTACAACGTGCAATAGAGGGTTGCCCGTTTAAGGTGGGCAATGGACAGGTAACCCTGTTTCCAGACTTTACAGCAGCTGTCCATGGCAAAAAGAGCCTCAATCCTGAAGGACAAAAGGGAGCTACATGAGGGGGGACTATGTTACTCCCTCCTTTTCCCAGCAAAGCCTGAAGAACATTGTTGATGCAACTCCCACTTTTGCCAGGTTAAGGAGGAATCCTGGTCATGGCTGGAGGCGCACTGGGTAGGAGAGTGGTGCTGGCACCATGACCGGACTCAGCAGCTTTGTTAAGGCACAGATGCTACTTTTTGGGAGCCTCCTATCAAGGGATACTGGTGAAGCCCTCCAGATTGCAAACATACAAGAATAAGGCAGTGGCCTTGCAGGCGACAGCACAGATCACTGATGCCAGGGCAACCGATACGGAGCAAGGTTCCACCTCGGGACACCGAACTGGGGACTCAGATTCCGATGACCTGGAACAAGTTGATGATATCCTCCTGCGCGTCACCCATCAGACATTGGACTAGCTTATATAGGGGGTCTGCAGACGCAGCCCAGGAACCACATGCAGGGCTCCCTGCTGGAGGGGTCATGAGGGTTTGATTCTGTGGATTGGGGGCTCCAGTGGTTGCAATGAGGTAAACACGGGGGCCGGTGCAGCAGTCAGAGGTTGTGAATTTGGTTTGACTTTGAATCTACCCTAACTACCATTCCAAAGGAGCTGGAATAGAGAACAAAAGTTTTGAATGTACTTTTGATCAACATTGTTTGGGTTGCCAGCCGTTTCTGTGCTGCTCTGGGGCGGGGGAGTTGGGTTAAATGTTTTCTTTTCTTATGGTTTACTGTCTTTGCAGCAAGGATTCAGGGGGGGTCGCTGTGGGGGGGGGGGAGGGTTGTGGGGGGGATGGCCAGGGATGGGACAAAACAGCCACCATGACAGTCATTCCAACCACTTTTAAATTCATGACATGGAATAGTAGAGAGATGGGGGCGGCGGCCACGTGCCACAAAATCTCCATTTACCTTAAGAGGCGAGGAGTTGACATAGCCTTGCTACGAGAGGAACATCTCACAAGAGCGGAGGCAGAACCGCTAGCACCTACTTGACTTTTGCACAAGGACACCTGTATGGGTGAGGGCAGGTGTCCCCAATGAGGTCTCTACAGTCAAACTAGACAAAGAGGGTAGGTACGTCCTAGTCGAGGGCTGGTTGTGCGGAAAGCAGATGGGTTTGGGGAGCGTGTATGCACCGAACCAGTATCACGTGCCTTTCTTGTGCTCCCTCTCCATGTATCTGAGCCACTTGACGGGGATCCCCTCTCCTAAGGGGCAACTTTAACTGTGTACTTGAAATAATACTGGACTGATTGATCCCGCAACTGGCTGGGGCACCCGCTCATAGGGCAGCCGAGGGCATGAGCGATTGAATGGGGCACTGGTACATGAAAGATATCTGGCGCACGCACACAACTAGGAGAGGGACTACTTATACTACTCTAGCATGTATAAGGTACACAAATAGACTGGATCGATACATCTGCTCGAGGGGACTGTGCTTTTACATGACACAAACTGAGTACCTCGCCTGTATGATTTCGGCCCATAAGCGACTCATACTGTCAATCCAACCAGTAGATGAGCACCCCATGATCCCAACATCGTGACTGCATATGGCGGCCCTTACATAAGTCACCTTTCGGGATACACTACAAGATCAGATAGAGCAATACTTCACCACAAATCCGGGGACCACGTCGCATGGTCTTATGGAACGGGAGGCCATCAAGGCAGTGGTGTATGGGTAATATATAAGTCAGACGGTAGGGATCCGCTGAGAACTAGACCTTGAGCTCACACACCTTGATGACACACTCCATAGGTTGGATAATGAACTAGGCCCTGGCCCAGATGCTCTCTGTTGCTTGTTGCAAGTCAGGGAGCAATACAACATGACCCTGAAGCGCCTTAGAAGCCATAGATACAAAGAGTTCGTTAACCGTGTTAATGAAGAGGAGGGGAGGCCAGGCAGACTCCTGGCCTGGCTAATCCGCCCGAGGGCAGAGGCACCCCGGTCACCTGATTGTTGTCCCCAGGGGGAGACACTCTCTATTCTCTAGAGGAAATAAACTCAGTGTTCCATGACTATTATGTCTCTCTCTATCTGCCACTGGAAGCTGACTTACTGAGGGTGCCTGACACCCTCCTGGGCTGACATGAGCTCTGGAGCCTCCGGGCAGAGACTGCGGAGGAACTGGGGGGCCCATTGCCATCTGGAAAATAAAAAACACCATCAAAAACATGGCTAGAGGTAGGTCTCTAGGACTGAACAGGCTCCCTTTTGAGTTTTATGTGACATATGTTGGAGTGTTGGCTCTGAGACTGGGATCACTGTACATGGAGGCGCTTGCGCACGGGGACCTTGCCGGACACAACCTAGGAGGTACTGGGGTTGTACTGTTAAATGTTAAATGTCGTATACTTGTAAAGCGCACAGCTGCCCCAGCAAAGGGGCGTCCCGGCGCTGTATACCGCTGTGGAACCCGTCCTGGCTTTCCCTGTGGGATGGCCCCTACTGGGAATCCCCAAGGTGGAACCAGGCATCCCCGACGTTGATGGGGCCGTTGTGGAGATTAGGCAAGCTAATGCCCAGAGTTGCCGAGTGGGACCCCAGGTTAGAGTAGGCACTGAGGCGAGAATTGTCAAGTCTGCTGACCCTGGTCCACGACCCTGCCGCGTCGGGAATTGAACCCTGGTCCCGGGCCGGCCTCTGCTCCCGGGCCTGCTGCCTCTAACCAGTGAGCCACACCACTCCTGTTGCCTAAATAGAGCTCCCCAGAGGCTGGGATCTCGGACTTCTGACCCCTATTCTTGCTCAACTCCGACTTTAAGGTCCTAAGTAAGGTGCTATCCTCCAGGCTGCCCATATACACAAAAGCTGATAAGCTTTGATCAGAATGGGTTCATCCCTGCATGCAATACTTCCCTCAGTCGCTGAGGCTGTATAACATCATCCACAGCCACAATTTGTCAGCCTTCCCCCAAGCCATGATCATGTCGGTGTACCTAGGGAAGGCCTTTGACACTGTGCGGTGGGGCTTCCTCGAGGCGGCCATTCTCTGTATGGGGCTGGGTCAGGGTGGGTCAGATGAATGCAGCTGCTGTACACGCAGCACATAGCAATGTTAAAAATGGGACTTCAGGCATATGACATGGTGGTGCACCTAACAGCAGGTATATTGAGGGATGGTCCTCTCAAAGCCTAACAAACCACTGAACTGCACACTGGAGAATGTCATAGGGGTATGCCTTTTAGGTGCCTTCCCGAGACCCAAACCGAAGAAAGCCAGGAACAGATTCCTTGACATCGAACTAATATTAGCAAAGGGATGGGAAATAACCTTTACAATGCAACTTTTACAATGCACTACCATTACAACGCAGTCATTACAATGCAACAACCCTTACAACGCATGCCATTGCAACGCAACCATTACCATGCATGACACTACAACGCATACAATTACAACTCATGTCATTACAACGCAGTCATTACAATGCATACCATTACAACGCATAGTACCCTTACACTATCCAACACTTACCCTACTGTTGCACCCCCTGGAGTTAGAATAGTTATTTTTACCCCTACACTATCCAACACTTACCCTACTGTTGCACCCCCTAGAGTTAGAATAGTAATTTTTACCCCTACACTATCTAACACTTACCCTACTCTTGCACACCCCTGGAGTTAGAATAGTAATTTTTACCCCTACACTATCCAATACGTACCATACATGCAATGTAATGGTATGCGTTGTAAAGGTAGTATGCATTATAATGGAATGCGTTGTAAAGGTAGTTTTTAAAAATTAGTTGTAATGGCATGCGTTGTAATGGAATGCTCTGTAAAGGATGTTGCGTTGTAAAAAATGTGTTGTAAAGGTATGCGTTGTAAAGTATGCGTTGTAACGTCATACATCCCAAAGAGATGAATAGCTACAGCTTGGAGGTCGATAGTGGGGTGTAAGGTGGAGACCTAGATTAGAGATGTGATGCTGTGGGCCCGAGCAGAGGAGAGAGCTCTACAGAGGAAGGAGGCCTGGGTTGTAACCAGGAGACATGTAGCAGACCTAGCGTCCAAGGTGGCGGACGAATGGGAGCAGCCCTCGGATGCTGGGACATGGACAGAAGGAACTCAAAACGTGGGTGGGAGTGATGACCCTGCCCGACTGAATGATTAGGATGTCTCATTGGATGGACTTGGTGGAATGTGAAGCCTGGTCCGACGGCTTCTGGGGGTTGGGTGATGTCAAATGGGGGTAGCCCTATCCTACTTGGCGATGGGTTGGATGCCGGGTTGCTGGGCACTGTGGAGTTGGATAGACCCGAGTGGCCTTGCCCCCCTCGCCCATTGACCCACAATAACAACAACATAGGAGACACGTATGTCCCGAGATGGAATTTAGAAAACTATGGATTTGGTTAGTTGCCAATGCATGGCTTATCAGTGTGCAATCACAGTGAGGAGATGCAACCCCCCAGTGGAATTGAGCGCATGGGGAAATAGCACGATCCAGTTAACTGGAGAGTAGGCGTGAGGAAGGCCTTTACTGTACAGGCTGAACATACATACTTGCCCCACGGTTGATGGGAGGACTTGGGGCATACCCGCAAACACTGTAGCAATACTACAGGGGTCTGTGTATGGGGACGAATCAATAAAACTGCAATCCATGTGGGCAGGGTGAGAAACACCAATGTAATTCAAAGTAATGATTGTTAGGAATATTTGACAGATGTCAATAAAAATAAGTGTTAAAAAAACCAATCTGGATGGGAGAAATGCCATTCTAGCAGCCCTTCCAAAATGTACCATCCCTCACATACAAGGAATCATTTTCACAGTGGCTCAGCTGGTTTTAGGGCTGATTACATCATCCCATCTCACAGGCCTTCACTGATTATCTTTTCAAGCAAGAGTTGACTTCAAGTTAGAATCTATTGTATATACAGCCACCCACGCTGCTCTGTGTCCCTACATAAAAAATCTCAGTTAGTAAAAGAATTATGAGAGGCAAGGCCATCTAATTCCTGACATGCCCAACATCAAGAAAAACAAAACTACAAAAACAGGCGTGCTCATGTTTAGTTCCTCCACTGTGGAACTCTATTTCGGACTACATAAGACAAAAACACTAACATTCTTGAAAAAATCTAAAAATCCTTTCTGCAGACAATACTTCCTTGTTTGTAATTGTAATAAGTTCTTATATAGCGCAAACTGCCACCCTGCGGGTATCCTGGCGCTTAGACTAAAAAACAACCAGCATGCGAACGGGCCAAGGTATCCGGAAGAAGAGGGATCAGTCCTTGGGAAATAGCCAAGTTTTCAGACTCTTTCTGAACTCAATCAGAGAATTGATTAGCCTGATACTCTGAGGTAGCTCATTCCAAAGATGGACAGCAGCCACATTAAAGGCCCTCCCCCCATCCTAGAACGCTTGAATCTAGGAATCGCCATCAAACTTGCACTAGAGGAGCGGAGCTGCCTCTTGGGGTGGTACCAGGTGAATTTTTCCTGCAATGGGGCTGGGCCCAAGTCGTTTACCGCTCTGTACACCATACAGAGCGCTTTAAAGTGGACCCTTTCCTTAATAGGTAACCAATGGAGATCTCTCAGAGCCAGGGTAGTGGAGGATATGGGTTGCCTATTTAGCACCAATTTTGCTGCTGCAGACTGGACTCTCTGCAACCCCTGAAAGATGTACTCCGGTGCTCTCAGATACAGGGAGTTGCAATAATCCTAGGGCTAGACTAGCTCCTCCCAATATTCTTCTGGAATATCATAATTCATGGTTTACTCTAAAACACTATGGGGCCTATTACGATGTCGGGAGAACGCCGTCTCGGTGTGAGAACCGACCGACCATAGGTCGTCGGTTCCACATCCTCTATTACATGCGACTGCACATGGTGCGGTCGCTAATTCCCATTTCTCTATGGGGGCTTGTGCGGAAGTCAGAAACCGGCCGCAGAACAAGCTCCCATAGAGTTATGGAAGTTTCTGTGAATCTGGGCACTGCTGTGCAGAGATTTACAGGGGGCACCATAGGTGCACCCCACGCCCACAACCGGAGGCCGCTGAGGGACGGTGACCCAGCTAGGGGCTCCCTAAGTTGCTTTCCGACAGGCTTTCCATGTTGGAAAGCCCGACATGGATGGCCTGTCTGAAACTGACATCATAATCTTGACAGTGTAGACGCCATCCTAAAGGGATTATGAGCGGGCTCTGACTGGACAACGTGCTCTTCGAGCCTGTCGGAAGCCAGCCGGAATGACCAACTGGTTTAAATTCCGACCGCCTTCTTTGTAACAAGGCGGTTGGAGTTTAAACCAAGCATTTCGACATCCTAATCGGCCCCCTATGTTTTACTCCTTATTCACCAGGCTGAATGCCATTCTCTGAGCTCCAGATGCAATGCAAATTCCCTTCCAATTCTTTTGTAACTTTCTATGTCAACTGTTACTTGTAAAGTGTTTTGCTGCCATGTGGCTAGGTACGCACTAAACCAAATACAATAAATAAATGAATGAATAAAAACATGAATAATTGTGTGGCATGATGTCCTACTTAGTTGCTTTTGTATGCATGTGGGCATATTCATCTTTTGTGGACGAAGATGGCGGTTTTGCATATGACTGCTGCTGCACCCTCATGTCTCTCTCTCTTTCCTTCCCAGTGCATCTTCTCTGCAGTCTGTTGCGTGCCTGTAATTGCTTCATTTTCCGATCACTATTTTTTTTATTCTTAAGTGCTTTTTAAATTGAACTATATCGAAGTATTGAATAGTTTGATTTTTTTTTAAATGCCCCTTTGGAAGGGTTGAATTTTAAAGTGACACACTCATAGTGTGGAGGTAATCTTGGTCTGTTTAATGTGATGGGGAGAGTGCTCAATGCACAGAATGCTCGGACAGCTACCAAAGTATTTTGATATAAGCCCATTGAGTCCATTCATCTGGTTATGGTGACAGTGTCTAAAGAGTTAGTATGGTAAAAGTCCCATAGTATTGCCAACTGGAGATGAGAGGACATGATTAGGTATTGCTCACAGGCAGCTTTAGCTGTCTGTTTTCAAAGACCATTTGGGGGATACAATCCATACAGACGGTTTTGGGTCTGCCCCTTACTCATGATTGGATGGTTCTCTTGTCTTTCTCAGCTTCTGTTCCTTATTCAATGGTTTTCGTACCCATTCTTTTGTTTGTCCCGTCCCTGAAGCATTGATTTTTTGCAGTGCGTTTGGTCCAATTAATTGTATCCTTCCACTGCTGACGTGAGGAAAAATAATTCTTTCTCCTTCAACACTCAATGGAGTGCATATCTTTTCTTATTAATTGCCCATACGCTTGTTCCTTCATACATCCCCATCCGCTGCCCTCACTTTCTGCTTTCTACTCTCGTTTTTTAAATTTATTTATAATTAGATATACATGGGCCCTCTATGCAGTAGAATCTGCAGTAGCACAAGTCACCTCCAATCCTCCAGGTGACACAGTGCTGACATTGGCGAGGTGGTGCCGGCCCGTACCGTTTCGTTTCTTTCTGTATCCCTCTTTCTCTACTCCACTTTCCCCTTTCTGCATCTCTGTTGCTTCTTTCTGCACCCCTCATGCCTCTTTCCGCACTCCTCTTGCCTATTTCTACACCTCTGTTACTCCTTTGTGCACTTCTCTTGCCTCTTTCTGCACCCCTCTTGCCTCTTTCTGAACCTCTGTTGCTTCTTTGTGCACTTCTCTTGCTTCTTTCTGCTCTTTTGTTGCTTCTTTCTGCACTCCACTTGCCTCTTTCTGCACCCTTCTTCCTTCATTCTGTACCTCTCTTGTCTCTTTCTGAACCCTGTTCCCTTTTTCTGCACCCCTCTTGCATGTTTCTGCAACTCTCTTGCCTCTTTATGCAGTTCCCTTGCCTCCTTCTGTTGCTTCTTACTGCACTTCTCTTGCCTCTTTCTGCACCCCTGTTGCTTCATTCTGCACTTCCCATGCTTCTTTCTGCACCTGTCTTGCTTCTTTCTGCATCCCTGTTGTCGCTTTTTGTACTCGTCTTTCCTCTTTCTGTACCTCTCTTGCCTCTTTCTGCATCGCACTTGCCTTTACCTGCACCCATCTTCCCTCTTTGTTCAACTTTCTTCCCTCTTTATGTACCACATTTGCCTCTTTCTGTACCTCTGTTGCTTCTTTCTGCACTTCTTTTGTTTCTTTCTATACCTCTCTTACTTGTTTCTGCACCTCTCTTGCCTCTTTCCCCGCCCTCCCTCCCCCTTTCTGCATCTCTGTTGCGTCTTTATGCACTTCTCTTGCCTCTTTCTACACCTCTGTCCCTTCTTTCTGTAACCCTTGAGCCTCTTTCTGCACTCCTCTTCCCCCTTTCTGCACTCCTCTTCCCTCTTTCTGCTCCCCTCTTATCTATTTCTGCACCTCTGTTGCTTCTTTCTGCACGTCTTTTGTTTCTGCACCTTTCTTGCTTCTTTCTGCACCCCTCTTCCCTCTTTCTGCACTCCACTTGCCTCTTTTTGCACCTATTCCTTCATTCTTTCTGCACCTCTCTTGCTTCTTTCTGTACCCCCTTGCCTCTTTCTCTATCCCTCTTCCCCCTTTCTGCATCTCTGTTGCTTCTTTATGCACTTCTCTTGCTTCTTTCTGTACCTCTCTTTCTTTTTTATGTACCCCTCATGCCTCTGTCTGCATCCTTCCCTCTTTCTGCACTCTTCTTTCCTCTTTCTGCACCTCTGTTACTTCTTTCTGCACTTCTCTTGCCTCTGTCTGCACCCCTCTTGCCTCTTTCTGCACCTCTGTTTCTTATTTCTGCTCTTCTTTCGCTTCTTTCTGCACTCCTCTTGCTGCTTTCTGTATACTTCTTTCTTCTTTCTGTACCTCTCTTGCCTCTTTCTGCTTTCAAGAAGCAAAGCAGAATTGCTTTTGGGCAAGGGGAGCTGCATGTTAGCAGTAGCATCTAGTAGCTCCAGTAAGCCCCACACAGCGGGATTGGTGAGAGGTGGTCCAAGGCCACACCCCTTTTTACACCACCCTGCAAACTCGCCTCTTGTCGCATTGCTGGTGGAGACATGAGGTCCTCTTGTGTCCTGAGGTCCTCTTGTGTCCTGAGGACCTCATTGCTAAAGTGGACTTCATCCCCCGAGCAGCAGTGAAGCAGGAGGTGCGTTTGCAGAGTGGTGTAAAAAGGGGACGTGGCCTCAGACCACTCTCAGCAATCCAGCTGTGTGGGGCTTACTGGAGGCTCCCAGAGACCCTCAGGTTTCAAGGCGACTTAATTCCCCAACTCAGAACGTGCCAGGAGGTCTATTTGCAGAGTGGTGGAGAAAGGGGGCTTGGCCTGTCTCCACCTGTCAGTTATCCCACTATCTGGGGCATACTGGAGGTATCAGGTAGGGTAGTTGGCCTCTAAGGACCCCCAGCAGCAAAGGGGACTTTAATCCCCATCCAAGAGTGTACCAGGAAGTGCGATTGCAGAGTGATGGGGAAAGGGGGCGTGGCCTGCTATGAGAAATTAGCAATCTTGCTGTGTGGGACTTACTGGAGGTTATAGGAGGGGTAGTTGGCCCCCAAGGTTAACCTTAGGGGCTAACTACCCCTTGTGTTACCTCAAGTAAATCCCACACTGTGGGATATTAAGAGGTCTTCGGAGACCATGCTCACCTTTCTCCAACATTCTGCGAATGCGCCTCCTGGCACAGTACTGGTTGGGGGATGAAGTCCACTTTACTCCTGAGGTACTTTGGCGGCCTACTCACCCTCCTGGCACCTTCTGTAAGTCCTATGCAGCGGAATTCCTGAGCGCTGGTTGGAGGCCCAGCCCCCTTTCTCCATCACTCTGCAAACCTGATTACCAGTTAAAGAAGCATTTGTAACGTAATAGGTCTAGCATTTGCAAGAGTTAGAGCTATTAGCGTTGTAAATCTAAAAGTGTTTTATTAATGTTTCTTAGAGTGGAGTGGATCTAGGTTGTCTGTAGTGGAATTATGTGGTATGTTGTGCAGTAAAATTATGTGGATAGAAAGTATGTGATATTTAGTCTATAGGAATTAAGTAGAGTGGGATTATGTATTATGGAGAGTAATTATGTGGTATGGTAGTCTGTGTTGTGGAGCGATAACCTCAGGTTTAGTCTTCCTCGTTTCCATAGAAGCTAAACTATGAACTCAATGAGACAAAAAAAAGAATGAATCACTAACGAACACTTCTGGACCTAGTCAGAGGTATGAGCAGGGCCACTGGAATTATGCGACGGATTGGCTGCGCCAACTTTTGCACAATTTTACATTTTCCGCATTAGCCACATAATTCATCATCTGTTGCCTAATCTGCAGATTTGAACAAAAAAAACCTTGTTTCTAGCTCAAACGGCTCAAACAGTACCAAAAATGCAGCAATAAGTGTTACAGCATTGTGGAAGGTTCTTTGTAAACCTAGAATGGTCACCTGTTACTTACTGCTAAATGTGGATGTTAAATTGGTACTAATGGTGTGCAAGCCGCTCTAGCTTCTTTCTGCGCCTCTCTTGCCTCTTTCTGCATTACTGTTCCTTCTTTCTGCACCTTTCTTTCTTTTTCTGCACTTCTTTTGCCTCTTTCTGCACATCTCTTCTACTTTATGCACCTCTTTTAACGCTTTCTGCTCCTCTGTTGCCTCTTTCTGTACCTCACTTACTTCTGTGTGCACCCCTCTTGGCTCTTTCTACACCTCTCTTGACTTTTTCTGCACCCTCCTTCCTCTTTCTGCACCTCTGTTCCTTCTTTCTGCACTTCTTTTATTTATTTCTGCACCTCTCTTGCTTCTTTCTGCACCCCTCTTGCTTCTTTCTCTACCCCTCTTCTCCCTTTCTGCATGTTTGTTGCTTCTTTCTGCTCTTCTCTTGTGGAAGAAGTATGGCGCAGTGGCTAGAGTGCCTGACTCTGGACCACGGGGTTCACGGTTCGATCCCTGGTGCCAGCAGCAGGTTAAACCAGCACCATGTGACTCTGGGAAAAGCTCACTTCATCTTCCTGACGGCCCCCAGCACCGGGACACCTCTCCAGAGGTAGACGTGTGCTTTACACATGCTGGTATTTCTCTTTCTCCACCCCTCTTCCTGCATCTCTGTTGCTTCTTTCTGCACCTATATTGCTTCTTTGTGCACCCCACAGGCCTCTTTCTGCACCCCTCTTTCTTCTTTCTGCACTCCTCTTGCTTCTTTCTGTACCTCTGTTGCTTCTTTCTGCACTTCTTTTGTTACTTTCTGCTCCTCTCGTTTCTTTCTGTATCGCTCTTTCTCTACTCCACTTTCCCCTTTCTGCATCTCTGTTGCTTCTTTCTGCACCCCTCATACCTCTTTCTGCACTCCTCTTGCCTATTTCTACACCTCTGTTACTCCTTTGTGCACTTCTCTTGCCTCTTTCTGCACCCCTCTTGCCTCTTTCTGCACCTCTGTTGCTTCTTTGTGCACTTCTCTTGCTTCTTTCTGCTCTTTTGTTGCTTCTTTCTGCACTCCACGTGCCTCTTTCTGCACCCTTCTTCCTTCATTCTGTACCTCTCTTGTCTCTTTCTGAACCCTGTTCCCTTTTTCTGCACCCCTCTTGCATGTTTCTACAACTCTCTTGCCTCTTTATGCAGTTCCCTTGCCTCCTTCTGAACCTCTGTTGCTTCTTACTGCACTTCTCTTGCCTCTTTCTGCACCCCTGTTGCTTCATTCTGCGCTTCCCATGCTTCTTTCTGCACCTGTCTTGCTTCTTTCTGCATCCCTGTTGTCGCTTTTTGTACTCGTCTTTCCTCTTTCTGTACCTCTCTTGCCTCTTTCTGCATCTCACTTGCCTTTATCTGTACCCATCTTCCCTCTTTGTTCAACTTTCTTCCCTCTTTATGTACCACTCTTGCCTCTTTCTGTACCTCTGTTGCTTCTTTCTGCACTTCTTTTGTTTCTTTCTTTCTGCACCTCTCTTGCCTCTTTCTCCGCCCTCCCTCCCCCTTTCTGCATCTCTGTTGCGTCTTTATGCACTTCTCTTGCCTCTTTCTACCCCTCTGTCCCTTCTTTCTGTAACCCTTGAGCCTCTTTCTGCACTCCTCTTCCCCCTTTCTGCACTCCTCTTCCCTCTTTCTGCTCCCCTCTTATCTATTTCTGCACCTCTGTTGCTTCTTTCTGCACTTCTTTTGTTTCTGAACCTTTCTTGCTTCTTTATGCACCCCTCTTCCCTCTTTCTGTACTCCACTTGCCTCTTTTTGCACCTCTGTTCCTTCATTCTTTCTGCACCTCTCTTGCTTCTTTCTGTACCCCCTTGCCTCTTTCTCTACCCCTCTTCCCCCTTTCTGCATCTCTGTTGCTTCTTTATGAACTTCTCTTGCTTCTTTCTGTACCTCTCTTGCTTTTTTATGTACCCCTCATGCCTCTTTCTGCATCCTTCCCTCTTTCTGCACTCTTCTTTCCTCTTCCTGCACCTCTGTTACTTCTTTCTGCACTTCTCTTGCCTCTGTCTGCACCCCTCTTGCCTCTTTCTGCACCTCTGTTTCTTATTTCTGCTCATCTGTCGCTTCTTTCTGCACTGCTCTTGCTGCTTTCTGTATACTTCTTTCTTCTTTCTGTACCTCTCTTGCCTCTTTCTGCACCCCTCTTGCCTCTTTCTGCACCCCTGTTCCCTTTTTCTGCACATCTCTTGGCTGCCAACACTCCAAACCAGGAAGTGTTGGCAGCCATTTTGTGACTCAGTAACCGAGTCACAAGAAAACAGTTGTAAAAAGATAAAAACACGAAAAGGGGGCAGGGTAGGAATATCCTGACCCCCCCCACCCCCAGGCCTGCCAGGGGTCCCACAAGGACCCCCAGGGCCAAAACAACCATTAAGAAAAAGCAAATCGGCTCATTTTGCGATAGGTGTGCAAATTTGGGCAAACAAGAAAATGTGTGGGATCCCGGGCTATGTATTCTATAAGCCCCCGGGTGGGCCAGGTCCCGGGAGCAATGTCCAAATATGTAGTGGGGGCCCGCAGCCCCAGGGACCGCCACCTCCCAGGGCATGGCATAGATAATCATATGCAAGGGGCATGTGACCTCCCCACAGCCTCAGGGACAGCCACCTCCCAGGGGCATTGTTATTTTAGGGTGAGGGGGCCTTGTGGGCCCTCACAAGCCCCAGGGAGCACCACCTCCCCGGGGCTTCACAACAGTTGGGAGGGCGGGCTCTTAGTCCCCCTCCTGGATCCCTAGATGGCCCTGGGGACCGCCACCCCCCAGGGCCGGCTCCTGCAATATCCTGGGGTGCCCACCACGGGACATTGTTGTTTGCTATGGCAGGGCAGGAGCACGGCTCCCACCCTGCCTTAGCAAACACTGCTTTGCTTCTTGAAAGCAAGAGCAGGAAACCTGTCAGCACCTCTGTTGCTTCTTTCTGTACTTCTCTTCCTTCTGTCTGCACCCCTCCTGCCTCTTTCTGCACCTCTCTTGTCTCTTTGTGCACCTCTCCTACCTTTTTCTGCACCCCTCTTGCCTCTTTTTGAACATGTTTGTTCATTCTGCACTGCTCTTGCTTCTTTCTGCACCTCCTTTACCTCTTTCTGTACTTCTCTTGCTTCTTTCCACACCTCTGTTGCTTCTTTCAGCAATTTTCTTGCCTCTTTCTGCACTTCTTTTGCTTGTTTTTTTACCTTTCTTGCATCTTTCTGTACCTCTGTTGCCTCTTTCTGCACCTCACTTGCTACTTTCTGCACCCCACTGTCATGACACCGTTACATGCCACCGTGTTAGCCCCAGCACACATGCAGCCTGAAACAGTGTGCTAATTATTGATTGTTGTTACTTTGTAATATTGGTATTGCGATGTACAAAGTTGAGCGCTGAATTCAACTAAGTTTGTTGTACAAGAAGACTTTTGTAATGTGCTTAGTTTTGTGCTTAAATGCTACTAGAAGAAAGAAACAATCATGCACGGTCTCACGTTTGTGAGGAAAGTGCAGTGTTCAGGAGATCGCCGTTAGACTGCCAAAACGGTAGGAGAATCGAGTGACGCTGTATGTTACGTTGAGTGCTACGTGCAGTGGCCATCTTGGGTGTGACAATACTATATATTGCCACACCCAAATTCTACAAGGTGCTTAGCCTTCCGTTTGTTGTCAAGGAGACAACACTCTCACCTGATCTCCGACGCCATCTGGCTTCTTGTTGGCTCTGGTTCTCCTGGCAGTCATCGGAGTGGGATTTTCGGAAGTCGCTGATCCTGGAAAGAGAAAACAATAGAAAGCTAAGTGAACATTTTCCTTTTAACAGAGGCGCCCATCGCAAGAAAGCAACGAACATTGCTACGTTAATTTCAGACGGTTAAAGACAATTTTTGGAAAGTTATTTCTCCTGAAAGAAAAACATTGAACTTTGAAAGACTTTTGAGAGTTTGTAACAAATTACGATATTTGAAGGACATTAGAGTTTGGTCACATTGTAACAACATTATGATATTCTAAGGACATTAGAGTGTGGTTGCATTGTAGTTTGTTGTATATTATTCTTGTTTTAACAGCAGGTCGTGATGGAACACATTCATGGGGAAAATTGCAAGTGAGTGTCAATCTAGTAAACACTACTGTGTTACTGTGTTATAAGGTAATGCAATGTACATATTAATGGTTATGGGAATTTTAGTAACTTATTCTGTATTCTTTAATCACAGAGAGGACTACTGAATATCCTAGCTAAGACACCTTACAGCACCCACGTCTACCAACAACCACGCCCCTTGAAAAAAGCCACTTGAAGCCATCACAAGACAACTAGGATGCTACGCCTCAACCCTCTAGTTGGCAGGTAGAATAACTCACGAAATAGACAGATATCCACAAACTTAGGGATAGGATTGTTAAGCTGATATGACTCCTTTGAATTCACAACACTATAGTTAACCATGTCTTGTTGCCTCACAGGTCGACAACAAGAACTTGTCAGCATCCAGGATCCAGCACTCCTCCCTGAACTCTATCGCGTAGCCTTAGAGGGTATACTAGCACACAGGTCATAAGCTAAGGTACTGGGAAGTTGGCTCATAGCGTCTCTGCGAAACTCCAAAGCGAAACTCCAAAGCAAGCAACCTACAGGCAAGAGTGCATTGTTGTTGCTGACACCCTCTTGCCTCTTTCTGCACCCCTCTTTTCTCTTTCTGCACCTCTCTTGCCTCTTTCTGAACCCCTGTTCCCTCATTCAGCACCCTTCCTGCCTGTTTCTGCACCTCTCTTGCCTCTTTCTGTACCTCTGTTAGTTTTTCTGCATTTCTTTTGCTCTTTCTATACCCTTTGCGTATCTATCAGCACCTCTGTTGCTTTTTTGTACTTCTCTTCCTTCTTTCTGCACCCATCCTGCCTCTTACTGTACCTCTCTTGCCTCTTTCTGCACCCCTGTTCCCTCTTTCTGCACCACTCCTACCTTTTTCTGCACCCCTCTTACCTCTTTTTGCACCTCAGTTGGTTCTTTCTGCACTGCACTGCTCTTGCTTTCTGCATCTCATTTGCCTCTTTCTGCACTTCTCTTGCTTCTTTCTATACCTCTGTTGCTTCAGCAATTCTCTTGCCTCTTTTGCACTTCTCTTCCTTCTTTCTTCGCCCCTCCTGCCTCTTTCGGTACCTCTCTTGCCTCTTTGTGCACCTCTCTTGCCTCTTTCTGTATTTCACTTGCTTCTTTCTGCGTCACTCTTGCCTCTTTCAGCACCTCTGTTGCTTCTTTCTGCACTTCTCTTACCTCTTTCTGCACCTCTGACTTAGAGGTAGTTTTAATCCCCCTGCTCTATTATGTACAGGGAAGGTCAAGGCAATCACAGGGGTACCCCAACCCATAGTGTACCCTAGTGTATGCAGGTGTTTTTATTGTATTTTTAGTGTCTTTCAGCATAGCACTGACTCCAGCCTGGTTAGTCTGGTACTGGTGTTAACTGACTCTGACTAACCGTAATCCATATATTACTACCCCCCCACCCTGCTCATGCCCCTCCCCACATCACCGCCCGGCAGGTACTCCCACTACCGACCGCGGCTGCTCAAGCTCGAACATGTCAGACATTTTCAATGGTAAAATAGCACAGTTTCAATGAAATTAGCTTGGTGATGGCAGAGGTTACTCTGATGAAGGATTAGGCTGTGACCTTAGCCTCATCCCCTCTCTGTGTGTTCGTATCTCTAGGTATACTGTTGTGAACTGAGAGTGCAGGTCCCTGTTGGTATGTTTCATGTACCTCCTGCCAAAGGTTCTTTAGTGGGTGTTCATGCTCTCTTGTGCTCCCAGTCACTTGGTTGCTTGTGTATGTCGTCATGGAAATCTGTGCAAGGGGGCTAGTCTTGTGATTCACGGCCAATCCTAGTGAATGTGCTGTGATGAAGGAGGCGTGCTGTGGCAGTGTTGGAGAGTGTGCATGCTATTAGGCTTGTTGTTCTTGTGTGATGTTGAGTTGAGTTGCTTGGTTTTTCTTTCCAGGTATGCAGTGATGTGGAGGGCAATGTAGCGGTGTAAAGTGGTAACAGTGTGGTGGACTGTACCAGAAGGTAGATTCAAGTACAAGCTTGCCTGCCTCACTCTCAAAGCCCTAGCAACCCATCTCCATTCATTAATAAATATTTACAGAGGGGCCAAAGCAACCGAAGAAAAATTGTTTCGATTTGAAACCTAAAGCTTCAAGTCTAACTGAGTGTTGTCTAAGTTTTTCTGTGGAGCAACTCCAGCTTTAGGAAAACCGAGATGCCACTGCCAGGAAAGCAGTGTTTCGTTTCAGAACAAAACTCGAAACGCGAGGTGGCACTCATCTGAGCGCTTAGAAGCCTTATCTCCCTTTAAACAGATGAAAGACAGTCTAATCACCTCTCGCCTGACTGCTTTCCCCTCTCTCTTCTTTTCACCACTTAAACTCTTGTGTCTGAGTTTTCCAGTTCCTTCTTTCCTGCTGTTTATTTCCTTTGTACAGCAATGCGAGTCAAAAAGAGAAAGGATTTCGCATCGAAGCTTAACTAGTTACAGATTGCAGGAGTGCTAGTGCAACGATACCTATGTGTTCACGTGAATGTATTGTTTTGGTTCACGTGGCACGCAGCACACTAAAATCATACAGAAAGGGAAGTGAAAACATACTACTTGAAACTGAATGGTTCCCCCTTACAAAAATATGGATGATCAGCAATAAGGTTAGACAAAAGAAGTACCTATAAATACAGACATAAATGTAAAAACTACCATATGTATAGGCATCCTGGTCATGATGGAGTTATTTTGTGACTTGATAACCTAGAATTAAAGGTTTCTAGTGGATTTTCACACCTCATTTTGTGTATTTGTGCAAGAAGCTCACAGCTGCAATTTTCTTCTATGGTAGACAAGTGTCTGATTTCTCTATGTGCCTAAGAGAGAGTTAAACGTCACAGCTGTATCATATCTAGACTTCCTTCCATAAAATGCCTGGTTCAGAGTGAGAACCCTACTACCCATTGAAAGCATACAACGTGCTGGTGCTGATTACCACTGGGATAAAACAGGAGCTGCTGTCTCATTCTAATGGCCTTTAAAGATGTTTTCATCTTACATTGTTCAGAGGCACAGGTTCATGGAAATAAGACTCATTTGGCACTGAGCTTATCCTGACATAAGCCCTGTGTGTAAACAATCTGCATGGCATCCCTCTGCAGCATGTGAAATACACATCCTGCCTCTATTCTGCTGCAGGTAACAACATCTAGGGTGTCCTGTCTGCAGCCACCTCAACACCTGGGGTAGACAATCTGTAGTGTTTTCAGTGTGATGGCACTACATAGCTGTTGTATGTGTGAGTGTGAGTTTGCTAATAATGTTATTGTACACTTTATAGAAAAGGGGCATTGCTTATCATGTAGCTAAAAATAGCAAATTCACAGCATAAAGACATAAAACATCGGAGTATTAACGACCCCCTAAAACACTGTTTCTGGATTCTAATTTGCTGCAGTAGCTCATACCGTCAACATCATCTTTCAGGAGTCATCTATATTTTGTTTCTATATCCCCCCTTTTTCTTGATTCATTGACAACGTAGGAAATTGATAAAAGACTATGGAGCCTGATGTACTAACACTTTCAGAAGTACCATTACCTAATTGACATTCTTACTGAGTCACAATTAGCAAATTGAAATTCCTAATGTAAGACAAGTCACAATTACTGATTGAGACTAGCAATTCCAAGCGGGTCTCAAATCCGCCTACTTCTTGAATATTAATGAAGTAGGTTGCATTAGGAATGATGGTCATCAGAAGAATGGTGGCCTTCTGGGGTCAGCCGACCACAAGTCTTTGATTGCTTTTCAACAAAACAATTTTTTTTTTTTTTTAATGTAGCCAGTTTTCCTTAAAGGAAATGGGATAAATTTCGAACAAGAAAAATAAAGGTTTAAGCTTCATTTTTTAGGCGCAGGCAGTGGTCCCTTGGACTTTCTGTAGAAAAGTAAACATTTCCAAGTATAGCATCAATAAATGGATCTAAGCCTGATAACATGACGAATGACTTTCCCATTACTGATAAACAGTCGCCTGTGGCTCAGTACAAAAGACTTGTGGAACCTAATTAAGCTAAAAGGTTGATTGCAAAATGAATCCATAATCTTTCATTCAATTCCAATCATTTATCAAAGAGACGCTGGGAGGTATTCCCGGATGTGTTATCTCAATTTTCATGAGCAGGATGGCGCATACGCACTTGGCATTTGCATTGTCCAGTGCTTGGTGCTTGAGTCTTGGACTTACAGCCTCTGTCAGTTCGTTTAAAAGGGCCATCTGATGAATGATGTCACAAAAGGTCACAAACCCAAACAGACATCATGAAACCAAGGAACATTCTAAAGTGTCTGTTATGCTGATAGAGAGCCAAATTAAAGTTTTTTCCTACACTGACCTCTTTCAGGACGGAATTGATGAGTTCCTAAGATTAGAGGGTACTGAATTTTTGCTAATTAAGTAAGATTAATATCATTCCGATTAGGCTATCGCTAAGTGACACATGGAACTCAAAAAAAGTAATACCCCATTCGTGCAGAAATTTGGCTTGCAACACAACTGACAGTGAAAGAAACACCAAGACAACAAACACAAGACCACAGAAAAAAAGATATCACTGATAACAAAGGAAGGACAAACATCAACGGACGAGATCAATAACTGTTATAAAAAGTCAAATGAAGAAATAACAGTTATGTTTCCAGAGCCAAAACACCTAAACACATATTATAGAACAAGCCACAGACCAAATGCATGAACATACATCAACACCACCTACCTCATTTAATCAAGAACAACATTATAAAAACCACTTAAATTCACCCTGCACAAGTACAAACTGAGCAATGTAAAATATGGATTAAGGCAATATGGATTAAGGAGCTGAGCAGCCTCAGGTCCTCTTCACGAAATTCAGAATAAGGAGGAAAGAACAATATGATAGACCTATAACAGAAAAACACTGTCCATCTTCACTGACCGGGATTGGGTGCAGAAGTATCAGCTGACAAATGACATCATCAAACACAACATTGTGTTATATCTTGGGTTTTGAAATCATGCATCTTCCCTGTTTCTCTGCCTCTGCTGCTCAGTCAGTGTAAAGGTGTTGGGTAGAATGTTGGTGTGGATGGTGATGCATTGCAATGTGTGGATTGCTGTGAGGTTGAGTGTTAGCTGGATGATGGACTGAGCAGCAGGGAGGCTCCTCCTGGTGGGGCTGAATACATCTGTACTACTGTACTTACTGTACTTACTGGTAGACCTTACTGGTAGACCTTCTTAACTTCTAAGAACAATAAATGTATTCATCTTTTACCGTACTACCTCTACTGGAACTAATCCTCATAACAAATTGGAACCAAAAGGAGCACATAATAGGATATGTCTCTTGAGACACGACTATTGTGTGCAAAATTATGCCACACCACCACCTACATTTCCCATCCCTTTTATGGGGCCCCCTTCTTCCACCTTCTACAATATTCTGTCTCACTACCACTCCTGCACCAGTCTCTATACCTGGCTACGGTCAGGACTAGGCAGCAACCACACCTGCCTTATTCGTATATGGCATGTATGTGCCAGGCCAGTGGCACAAACAAGACTTGCAGAATTATCGGGAAGATGTAGAAACAGTCTACAATTTGTAAATGCAGTCCTCTGTGTTTTGCGTTCACCCCTTGTATGCTCGTGACGACTGGGAGCCGTCATGCATCACGGTGGGCGTGTGCGGAAGACGGCCCCGGGCCGTCAGAATCCCGCCCACTTATGAAAGCTGCCACACAGCACAGAAATTTTGCGCGCACGGAAGGGGTTAAAAAAAAGCGAATGTGATTGCTTGTGTCTTCACTTTGTTCCCCTAAATATGTTGCCACTGTGATCCCATTCAATAGCAAATTAAATAGATTGATTGTTGGTGTAGACAGGTGAGAACGAAGTCACCAGTAGACAGTCATAAGGCACATAGTTTGATATACGTGTAAGAGAAAAAAAATAATATTTTTTCCGTGACAAAGTAATATTTAAACTTAGGTCTGTTAAATCTCAGATTGCTCTTTCTTTTCTCCAAATTTGACTTTCCATATTTATCTCTTTCCTTAATTTGTAGCTTTTCTTTTTAACATCCACTTTTTCCCTTAAAATGTTTTACTTTACAGAGGTGGGGCTCTCCTATTCACTCACTGTTTTTCCTTAACCTATCCCTAAAATGCACTCATTCTTTTCTTTAGAAATACACTTAATATTAATCTACCTGCACTGCTTCTATGGCAAAATATGGAGGTTTTAAATAGATTGCAATAAAAAAAATTGAAGCTAAAATAAAATTACCATTCATATTTACTTTGCAAAATACAAAACATAAATTAAATAACATAAAAAGTAAAAGAAATATGTAACTGAATTTTATTAAAAAGTAAATCTTATTAGCTGCAGAAATACAACAAGCACAATACATAATGATATTAAAATAAATACAAAAACATGTAAATAACATACGTTTTAACTATAACATTAAATGTTATAATAAAAACATCAATAAAATAATTTAAAAATGAATGGACAAACAAAAATAAACATAATAATGCATAACTGAACTTATTTAAAGGCTATACACATATAAACACAAATGTATAAAGTCAAAAATAATTATCTACTTCGTTTACATACTTAGTAAATTATAAATACAATTTAAAATTAGTAAAAATATATTTAGAAACCCTTTCACCCTACTTCTCTACAAAACCAAGCAATACAGCAAAGTAAAAAAATGTAAATAATTATAACTTATCAGACATAATGAACACAAAATAGAATTACAACTAATAAATGCGTCAAATAATATAATATATATTTAGCAATTTCACAAAACAACCAACACTCATAACATTTTCTCAAAAATAGTTTTTAAATAATTAGCATTTTTAATAAACGAAGCAAGGAGTTAAAATTAATTCATTCATTTAAAACTTTAAATCTATAGGCAAACCGGTACATGTATTCCCCGGCCTGATTAATGTGAATGTCCAGTATTTGTAAAGCGCAAACCCAAGGGTGTCAAGGCGCTGGGGGCCGTCGGGAAGATTAAGTGAGTTATTGCCCAGAGTCACATGGTGCTGGGCTGATCTGCCGCTCTGGCCGCTGCGCCACACCTCTTCCCTTTACAACGGATGTATGTCATCACAACGCATGCTTTTACTCCGCATGCCATTACAACGCAGTTTTTACAATTCAAGTCGTTACAACGACTTGCGTTGGGGGGCGCTGGATAGTGGAATAGTTTAATTTTCTATTCCAACTCCAGTCCCCGTGGATAGTAGGGAAGATATTGGATAGAAAATTAAACTATTCCCTATCCTACAGCGCCCTCCAGCGCAAGTCATTGTAACGACTTGCGTTGTAATAGCTGCGTCGTAATGGTAGTGCGGAGTAAAAGTTGCGTTGTAAAGGATGTTTCCCCTTTACAACTCAGAGAAATGGACTTGTAAGCACAGCACAAGGGGGCTGATGCTGAAATCCTTCCCTGAGGCATGATTTCTTTTGTCACTCCTTGTAAGGGATGCAAATGCAGTCATGGAGGCCAGAAAGGAATATCAGACTCTTTTTCTGCTTTGGGACCCCCTGGGCAAATTGGATCAATGTCAAAATGCACTTAAAGGAAAACAAAAAAATGTCTAAGAAAGAAGAGAAGGAATATATGAAAATGTAATTAAAACAGTGCAGCAACATTATTGACAAATAATGTAAAAAAGTCAGATGTTTTTTATCTCTTTTTTAGATTTGTAAAACTCGAATAATTATTTCTTGATCAAATCTGAAAAATAGTGACTTTATGGACACATTATTTGGCTTTACTCTGGAGGGGTGCTTCCCATACTTTTTAGAACCAATGTCTAATTTTCAAAACAGCAAACGTTTACGACCAACCTATCTTCAAAGGACATGAGGCACGCGATGAATTATTGTAACTAAAGCATCGTGTGGTAAGGCATTGTCATTTACAGATAGCACATTTTGCACTGAAATGGACACTAAATATGGACAGAGTTTTACTGATTGAACTATTTTGGACACAAAAGATGTGTTGATTTATTTATTTGTGCATCATCAACTAAAGTGTCTACATCTGGTTTGATTCTACTAAAATCTTTCTTGCCATCACACTGAAGAATTAAAAAAAATTTGCTTCATTTTTGCTGTCCTGACTTTTGAATGTGTACAGTTCATATACATGTATTTACACTTTGTTGTGTTGCAAAAATAACATTGTACATCCGTCCCTTTCATGCTCACTGTACCCCAGCAACACTGTCTCAATATTTACTTTGTTTTTATTTCATCGACTCTAAAGTGAGAGGAGTTTGTGAGCACTAATCCCCCATGTTAAAAATACATAAGCAGCAATTTGTCAGGAGACATAACCTGACCTTTGACCTGTCTTTGAAGCAAATGACAAGCTAAACATAGAGCCTAGAGGCCTCTTTATTTATTGCTGTGACTCTCGATACCCATAATTTGGGAAACACTGCTCTAGTCCTAAAACAACCTCAGCATGTTTATGAAGGAAGAACGTGAAATGCCTTTGAGGCTGCATAAAAACTCGTTAGTTAGAAACATTATGGGGTCCATTAGGATGACGGGCGGACATCGTCCGCCCGTCATCTTAGCGGGGAATGGGAGCGCCAGCAATAAGAGTGGGGGTCCCGTGGGGGGCATTATGATGTGCCCGCTACAGTGGCAGGCAAATGCTGCATTTCTAGCATTGTGGCGAGCGGTGCTCTCAGCACCCCCCGCCACAATGCTAGATATGCATTTCAGCATTGCATAAACAAAGCGGTAGGCACCGTGCGGTGCCTGCCGCTTTGTTTATGCAAATGTGGGGGGGGGTACCACAGGTACCCCCGTGTGCAGCCCCCACCCCTCCTTCAATCTGGGAGCCCGCAGGGGGCCCCCAGAGTGAAGACCGCATGCCTTACCGTGGCGGCATTGCCGCCATGGAAAGGCATGACTGACAGCCCATACTAATATGGCTGGCGATGTCTATGAGACACCGCCACCATATTAAACTTTTTCCGCCCTGGATGCAAGGCGACCGGGGCGGAAAAGCGGCGGACAGTCTTTCCATCCGCCACGGTCCCCCCCGCCATACTAATATGGCGCGGGGGAATTCGGGGAACGGTGTCGGGGGGGATTGCCTCCGCCAGGCCAGCGGTGGCTACCGCCAGCCTGGTGGAGGCAATCCACCCGACATCGTGATGGGCCCCTTGGTTTCGAAGCGGTGTGAAAAGTCAATTGATTTTCGGTTAAGAAAATCCTAAATAAAAGCTATGCATCGAGGTCCTTCGATGAAAAACAAAATTTTAGGCGACTGTTCTGAAACAAGGGGTAGCCCAAACAGTCTGCAGCTTCCATCAAACACCTTACTCACCCCTTATCCAAATGAGAACCCTCTGTTTTGAGCATGGCTACTTGCCTGATTACAAATCAAGTGAGTGTTTTAAAACATGTTTAATTTATTTTCATTTTATTGCAGATTGCATACCGCGCTCTGGCGCAGCTTTGCACCAATAATTACTGAATGAGATAATTCGCACAGGTGATGGACAGATGCAGGGTGCAGTTTTTGCACTCCGGGGGTTCAATAGTGTCTCTGAACTTGTGAGTCTGTGCAAATGTCGGTTTGGTATCACGGGCACCAAAGCATAGCTGTGCTATTTATAACACGTTTCGGTGATGATACGACGGTGTGGGTGAAAAGGGAGTGGGGACATGTTGGGGCTTGTGAAGCAATTCGAAATACGATACAAAGTCACCTGCGGCAGTAGCGTTACGTTGCCTAAAGGTGACAGCCTATTCACATAGTTACAAAGTCTAAAGAAAACAGAAATTCTGACTTCAACTTTCCTCTGATTTTGGATATTTTTTCTGAGCCAATGAAAATGTTGCTTTAAAGCCCCAGCCAATTAGGTTTCAACGGATCCAGACACTGAGGCAGATATAACATTCTTCACTGAATACAAACACGAGCCAACAGTTGCCGGCACCAGTCCTCTCCAATCAGAGTGTCTGAAAGACGGCATTGTCCTGCAGATGTAAGAAGTCACCCAACTGGTTTTAAAAGACAATGATTGAACCCCGAGTACCATAACTACAGTTACTACAGAAGCCATTTTATATCACAGCCAACTTCTTTCAAGCACTAGTAAAGCCAATAGATCTGACGGGTGTTTCCGGCCTTTTTATATTGTCAGTACTTGTATTCTTTTGTCTTAGTTTTTGCAGAACTTTGTTGTTGGGGGAGCTGTTACTCAATCAGCAATATAAAAAGAGCAAATAGGCCTGGAGTTGGCAGACGGCCTTTTTACTTTGTGAATGCTTGTTTTGTCTTAAGTTTGTTGGAGAAGCTGCTGGGCCATCGCCAATATAAAAGAAATGTTGGGGATTGGCCAAGATGGCAGAGCATTGAGACACAGAATTCCACTCTCCACAGAGCCTAAGCAGCAATTATCCACCAACAAAATGCAATAGTGTCCCCCAATACCGCCCAGTTCTGGTGAGTGCGAAGCTGGAGTATATAGAGCACTGGTGTACTATGGAGGATGCATCAAGAAGCCTCTAAGACATGCATGGAGCTGTGAGTTAACAGAGGATAACATGAATTGACCGAAGGCCGGACCCTACTGAATGTGTCATAAAGGAGAACAAGGGAACCCTACTCACTGGGAGCCTGGGTATAAAGTTTAAGAAAAGAACAGCGGCTCCTGTGGATAAATATGTAACACTATGGTCAGGATTATGCACAATGGCAATGTGGGTGGTAAGTTGCACCTTATCAGGGAGCATGTGAGGTGAAACCTGGCAGACGCAAAAAAGAGAAAGGAACAGGGGCTAACAGGTGTTTGCAGAAGTAGTGGCAGGACTCACCAGCCAGGCGTGGGTGGAGCAACCGGGTGAGCTCACTATGACACACTGCCTTCCCTGTGCCTAGTGCCACATGCAAAGACTGTTTTTCCAGGAAGGGAGAGTGCCTCAAGGAGCTGAACCAGGTGGTTTGGTAATAGGCGGCCCCTCACCCTCACAAGAAGAACTTCCAGAACTAGTAAAGTCTTACTGTGGTGTTCTCCAGTGCTGCCTGCCCTTCTGCGATTGTACCTGGGGCGCCGAGGTAAAGCATTGAAGCAAGTACAAGATCTTGTGTCCTAACCTCTTGCCCAAACTACTGAATTTTTTTAAATATGAGCCTCCTTCCTCTCAATCAGAATAGCTCAGTCATGCCCTCCTCCAAAACCAAATGGACCAGTCATTGAAGGACCTCTTGAGCATGCTTATCCGGACTACTGTAGGGGTAACAGACATGACAAACAGGCTACTTATCATCACTGTGGGACAGATGAAGGCTCAGATACGAGGCATTTTTTTTAGAGGACCTCTTTCCGGGACTGTAAAACAACTTCAATATCTTGAGTGATGATCTTAAGCAGTAATTGGTGGATATCCAGGAAGACGTAAGGGAGGAGATGTAATTCTTTATAGGTTAAATGATCAACACCTGGGAACAATACATCATGCTACAACACAAACTCAATCATATTGACAAGAGATTCCAGATGGAAGCATACCACGAAGGGCTGACGCTCCTAGCATTGAGGACGCAAAAACTCTTGCTCTCTGTTCTTGTGGGCACCGAAGATGATCCAATCAAACTGGATCGTACCCATAGGATGATGAACCCTTTCTCAGAGCAACCTCTCACCGGACATTATCACATAACTACATTACTCTTTCAAGTACAAGGAATCATTCTGGATCCGAGGCATACCGAATAATGAATCCCTGCAAGGCTGCACAGGCCAGAATTCTCATGAAGGTAGCCATCTAACCCAAATCAGGAAAGATGGACGATGGTGACAAGGAAACAAAGTTAAAAGCCCCATTCGGGAGAAAAAGGAGAGTAACAATCGAGTGTCTCTGCTTGACTACAAAGAAACAGAGGTGGCGGTGGATCGGGACAGCCCAGGGCATAGTGGAGACTAACAACACAACCAGTCCAACATGCGGAATATAAAGGACATTTTGGGAACTTGAGAGTGGCAGCAACAGTGGGGGCCTAGGGAAGAGTGAACAACTGTTGGTGAGGGTATGCCAGGCAGCCTTTATAGAGGTGAATGTCTAGTAGGTTTCACTTCAGTATGTCCCAAAACTGGAAGATAGTTTTTAAATGTACCTGTGGGTTTAATCGTAATACTCTTGAATGGATAGTATGGTTACATGTTTACTGACATATGTTGGGGAAGTTCAAAGCAATGGAGGGGATCAGTATTGTTGGTCAATCAGTGACATGTTCATAGTTTCTTAGAATCCTTGACATGATAATTAAGATGGGCCTTGATTTTGAGCCAAGAAGGACCCTTGGAGTCAGTCAATTGTGGTTCAGATACATTGAAAATGGGCACACACTTAATGCTAACCTCTTTCAACACCAGGGGCAAGTATGCCCCTGCAAAAGGGTAATGATTCTACACACCTTGCAATATCTCCGGGATATCAACTTTCTTCAAGAGATTTATTTTCTTGATATGGACACCGAGCAGCTGAGATCCATGGCCTTCCCTCAGCAATACTGCTCAACTACTGCCAACAAAACTATCTTTTTAGTGGGTATCTTGATAAGGCAGCATATGGGTTTTTCCATAAGCAGTATCCACAGGGATAAGAATGGGAGATGGCTACTCATAAACTGCATTCTGAGGGAGGTGATATCTCTCTATCAAGATCTAAGGCCTGAATTATTGATCACTGAATCATAGGTCATTGATAATGAGAGAAACTGTAATATGGTGCTAGATGGGGAAAATTATAATTCAGTAGATAAAGAGGTGGTGAGCGGTAGTTCTTTCACAGGGTGAGATCAACTGGTTAGTAAAAGTGGGACTAATAGACATCTGGAGAAGACACTACGATGGTAAAAGAGAGTATTCTCACTAATCTGTATTTAATATATTTTACACTAGAATAGACAGCCTGCTATTTGACTACGCAAGGTCAAGAGAAGCACACAGAGCAGATATTGGCTTGATAACTTTATCTGATAATGCCATGCTCACAGTAAATATGACATGAGGTAATGATGAACAGAGGTGCCCACCTAGATGGCCTGCAGGTGAGCCATATCCTATTGAAAGAGTTCCTCCAGCATACCTGTTTAAACTGGCCCTTTTTGCAGGATCACACCCAAAGTTTTGCCTTCCTCCTGTATTTTGTCTGACCCGTTTTTGTTGGTTTTATGACTCCTGGCACCTTACCAGTGCTGATCATTGCTAAGGTGCGGTAAACAACCTTTACAACGCAACTTTTACAACGCACTACCATTACAACGAAACATTTACAACGCAACTGTATTTACAACGCATGTTATTACAACGCATGTTTTTACAACGCAAGTACCTTTACAACGCAAATACCTTTACATCGTAATTATTATGTTTATATATATATTATTGATATTTATAAATAAATTAATTACATTTATTATTTTATATTGTAGATGATTTTTATTTATTGTAATAAGATTAATATTATTTTTATATTAAATATATTAATTTGAGTATTTAGAAATAATACTGTAGTATTAATATTTAAAAAATATACCTATGTTTAATTTATTTTTATAAGTTAAAAATAGTTCTAAATATTTTTTTAAATATTAACTATAACAAACTTAATTAATACTCTAGTATTTATTGAACATTATATTGTTAATGTTAATGTAAATTATATAATTAGTATAAAAATGGTAATTAATACTCTAGTATTTTATAAAAAATATACTGTTAATGTTAATGTACATTAAATATGTAGTATAAAAATGGTAATTAATACTGTCGTTTTTTTAATCAGATAATTTTTATTAGTAAAAAATATTTCTAAATATTATTTTATATATTTACTATAAAAAAAGTATACTCTAGTAATTTTTGCAAATTATACTGTTAATGTTAATGTAATTTATATAATTTGTATGAAAATGGTAATTAATACTCTAGTATTTTAAAAAAAAATTACTGTTAATGTTAATGTACATTAAATATGTAGTATAAAAATGGTAATTAATACTGTAGTTTTTTTTAAATTAGATAATGTTAATGTTAATTTAAATTATTAAAGTTTATAAATATTGTAAGAAGTATTTCATACATTTTAATTTATTTAATATTATTATTGTATATGAAAAATATAAGTTATATATTTATTTTATAATTTTGAGGAATTTAGAAAAATTTAAATTTTATATAAATATTAATAAATATTTTTAATATTATTATAATTTGTTATAGGTTAAAAAAAAGAGTATATTTTTTATTAATTTATTAAGTTGTTGCATTATTTAATAATCATTTTTGAAATTATTTTCCCACGATTTTGCATTGATTCTAATGGAAGCAATTGTCCATCATTTATTTCCATAGTTGAAGCAGTTCATTCCGTGCAAATGAAAAGAAAGATGTGAAAGAAGAAGAAAGGGGATGAGTAGAAAAGAAAAGGAATAAGGATGAAGGTAAGGATGAAATATCATAAATTTTAGAGTATAAAAGTAATAAAAAAATAAAACGCTAAGATAAATACATTAATAAATAAATATAACAAGGTTTATTTTTTGGTATTTTTTTATTAAAAAAATATAGTAAAATTGCATTTATTTTGATTGATTTATTAACATTTTTGTAATTTTTAAACATGTCATATACGATTTTTAAACAAAAAATAATATAATCTATAAATTACAGTATTAAATAGTCTTTTTTCTATCTTTGCAGCTTTTTATGACGTATTCGTGTAAACGTAATCGAAAGCGGCCATTTTGAAGAGCATCGATGGAGGAAGCAGCTAGAAGCGGATCTACGTCCAGGTAGGAAACATTTCTAACTTTAAAGATACATGTTTAACTTAAAATAAATACATATATTGTAAAGAAAGAATAAGGAGAGGTTGCCGTTTGTGATTTTAATGTTAAACTTGTAAAACAACATGTCGACGATCGTATTATTAGTGTATGCCTATGTCGGGTCGCAAAAAGTATATGTTTTGATTGAAAAAAATATACACCATCCAACACTTTACCTACTGTTGCATTTACCTGGAGTTAGATTACTAATTGATACCTCTACACCATAGTACAATTTCCCTTGCATTATGTGTTTTATATACCTTTTGGTTTGGTTTCTTTCTTTGTGATGTGGTTTCTGATTTTATTTTCTTCTCTTGGTGGCTTTTTGAGTTGTTGTCCTTTTGAGATATTTGGTGATCAGAAGTTTTTGTGAGTTTCTAAAAAAATGAAAAAAGAAAAGGAAATGTTATTTAAATGCAAAATGTTTATGAAGAAGTTAAAAATGTCAAAAAAATTGGGTATAATTTACATTTATTTTTACAGTGACATTTTTATTATGCAAACCTTACAATGTTATAGCATTTTTCAGATGTTGCAATAGTATTTAATTCCCCTACACTGTTACACAATTTCCTTACTGCTGTACTTACCTTGAGTTAGAATAGAAAATATTTCTTCTTTTAACATCCTAAACTTTTCCAACGGCTGCCCTTATCTGGAGTTAGAATAGAAAATATTACCCCCTACACCATCCCACATTTTCCCTACTGTTGCACCAACTGGAGTTAGAATAGTAATTCATACCCCTACACCATCCAGCACTTTGCCTACTGTTGCACCTACCTGGAGTTAGAATATTAATTAATACCCCTTCACCATCCCACACTTTCCCTAATGCTGCACCTACCTGGAGTTAGATTAGTAATTGATACCCCTACACCATCCAACACTATCCCTACTGTAGCACTTACCTGGAGTTAGAATAGTAATTAATACCCCTACACCATCCAACACTTTACCTACTGTTGCATTTACCTGGAGTTAGATTACTAATTGATACCTCTACACCATAGTACAATTTCCCTTGCATTATGTATTTTATATACCTTTTGGTTTGGTTTCTTTCTTTGTGGTGTGGTTTCTGATTTTATTTTCTTCTCTTGGTGGCCTTTAGAGTTGTTGTCCTTTTGAGATATTTGCTGATCAGAGGTTTTTGTGAGATTCTAAAAAAATGAAAAAGGAAAAGGAAATGTTATTTGAAAGCAAAATGTTTATGAAGAAGTTAAAAAAGTTAAATAAATTGAGTATAATTTACATTTATTTTTACAGTGACATTTTTATTATGCAAACCTTACAATGTTATAGCATTTTTCAGATGTTGCAATAGTATTTAATTCCCCTACACTGTTATACAATTTCCTTACTGCTGTACTTACCTTGAGTTAGAATAGAAAATATTTCTTCTTTTAACATCCTAAACTTTTCCAACGGCTGCACTTATCTGGAGTTAGAATAGAAAATATTACCCCCTACACCATCCCACATTTTCCCTACTGTTGCACCAACTGGAGTTAGAATAGTAATTCATACCCCTACACCATCCCACACTTTCCCTACTGTTGCACCTACTTGGAATTAGAATAGTAATTAATACCCCTACACCATCCCACACTTTCCCTACTGTTGCACCTACCTGGAGTTAGAATATTAATTAATACCCCTACACCATCCCACACTTTCCCTAATGCTGCACCTACCTGGAGTTAGATTAGTAATTGATACCCCTACACCATCCAACACTTTCCCTACTGTTGCATCTACCTGGAGTTAGAATAGTAATTAATACCCCTACACCATCCCACACTTTCCCTAATGCTGCACCTACCTAGAGTTAGATTAGTAATTGATACCCCTACACCATCCAACACTTTCCCTACTGTAGCACTTACCTGTAGTTAGAATAGTAATTGATACCCCTACACCATCCCACATTTTCCCTACTGTTGCACCTACCTGGAGTTAGAATAGTAATTGATACCCCTAAACCATCCCACACTTTCGCTAATGCTGCACCTACCTGGAGTTAGATTAGTAATTGATACCCCTACACCACCCCACCTTTCCCTACTGTTGCACCTACCTGGAGTTAGAATAGTAATTGGTACCCCTACACCATCCAACACTTTCCCTACTGTAACACTTACCTGGAGTTAGAATAGTAATTAATACCCCTACAACATCCAACACTTTACCTACTGTTGCATTTACCTGGAGTTAGATTACTAATTGATACTTCTACACAATAGTACAATTTCCCTTGCATTATGTGTTTTATATACCTTTTGGTTTGGTTTCTTTCTTTGTGGTGTGGTTACTGAATTTATTTTCTTCTCTTGGTGGCCTTTTGAGCTGTTGTCCTTTTGAGATATTTGGTGATCAGAAGTTTTTGTGAGTTTCTAAAAAATGATTAAGGAAAAGGAAATCTTATTTAAAAGCAAAATGTTTATGTTGAAGTTAAAAATGTCAAATAAAATGGGTATAATTTACATTTATTTTTACAGTGAGATTTTTATTATGCAAACCTTACAAGGTTATAGCATTTTTCAGACGTTGTAATACTATTTTATTCCCCTACAGCATTAAACAATCTCCCTACTGCTGTACTTACCTGGAGTTAGATTAGAAAATATTACCCCCTACACCATCCCACACTTTCCATTCTGCTGCACTTACCTGGAGTTAGAATTGAAAATATTACCCCTTACACCATGTATCTATTCTTTATTTACGACTAAATTTAAAAAAATCAGTAATGTAAATAATAAAATATTTACCTTCTTTTAAAGTTGACGATTTAATTTTCAACGTAGAGAATACATGTTTATTTTATTGAAATAGAATTTCTCTGTGAAAATCAAACAAGATATATATGGAATTAAAAATGTATTTCCGTTTCATTTGATTAGAATAGTGATTTTTAAACAAATCCAAAAGTACCTTCAAAATAATTTGAAGCGGAGTGTTGCTTCTGTAGCAAACCCCAATTTTTTGTGCAGTGGGCTTTTTCGTAGTAGATTATAGTAGTTCGACTATTAAAAAAAATTTAACATTTTGTGATGTTTGGAAAATAATATATATATTTCATTGAAAATATATTTAAATAATACACAATTTTATTTAAATTTTAGTATGCTTTTTATATGTATGGTATTTTATTTATGGATATATGTATCCATAATTATAGTAATATGTTGGTGTTCTATTATTACCTTTAAATAGGAAAAAGAAACTTAATAGGGGCAGCCTTTTAATTGTTTGTCGAAAACATTGCAGACATTAGTTAGAAACGTACTTGTTTTATGAGAAATAATGCTCCTGATATATAATCGGGTATTATCTTCACAAACAGGTCAGAGGGTCAGCTTTTGGCGTCTGGTCTCTCTGGGAGTTGAGAATCAACTGTTTTAAAAATGGTGTCTGGCTCGTATTTATAAGTTTTTCACTGTGTCATTGTTTTTTTGAAGGAAGACAGCGTTGGCATTCTTTTTTAAGTACGAATTACTTCTGTGGAAAGTTATAATTTAAAATTTAGTATAAAGAGTTGTTTTCGCTTATTCGTTCCGTTTTGGCATCCATTTTGGAAGTAGTGTTGTGGTATTATTTTCATGGAAATAGTTGTAGGACATATTTAGGAACTACACAGTTTAAAATGGCGACTATGTGTTTGTTTAATGTTTTTGTTTACGAATAATTATTTTAAATCATACTAATATATTTGTACTTAATATTAATTTTATTTTCGTAGATTTTGTAAAATTTTAAACAGTTACGATTACATTAGTATTAATATTTAATACTCGGGTATTAATTTAAATACTCGAGTCATAATTGTAATAAAATCGTTGGATTTATTTTAAATAATGTTCAGTTTTTCTCTACATTTTAAGACACTTCCCCACCCAAAACCCCTAGTTTCCCTGCATCCTGTGCCAGATTTTATTTTACAAAAAAAAAAATATATGAAATTTGGCGTTGTAAAAGTACGAATAATTATTTTAAACAGTTACGATTAGATGAGTATTCATTTTTAATACTCGGGTATTAATTTTAATACTCGAGCAATAATTTTAATAAAATAGTTGGATTTATTTTAAATAACGTTCAGTTTTTCTCTACATTTTAAGACACTTCCCCACCCAAAACCCCTAGTTTCCCTGCATCCCGTGGCAGGTTTTATTTTACAAAAAAAAAAAATATTATGTTATTTGGCGTTGTAAAGGTATGCGTTGTAAATGAATTCGTTGTAATAGCATATTATTATTAATACCACTATCTCGCGTTGTAATAGTATTCGTTGTAAAAACATGCGTTGTAAAAGTATTTGCGTTGTAAAAAATGCGTTGTAAAACCATGCGTTGTAATAGTATGCGTTTTAACGTCATACATCCCTAAGGTGCATGTGCTCTCTCTTTTAAACTTGGTATGATTTGTTTTCACCTGTTTGGCATATTTAATTTACCAGTAGGTCCCTTGTACAGTGGTATCCCATATACCCAGGGCCTGTAGATTAAATGCTACTAGTGGGCCTGCAGCGCTGCTTGCACAACCTACCGGAGCAGCCTTTCAAGCCTGTCTCAGGCATCTGCCACTGCAGGACCTGAGCGCACAGTTTACTGCCACAGTGATGTGGCACTTAAAGTGTTTTGCACGCCTGAAACTCCCCTTTTACTACGTATAGGTCACCCCTAAGGTATAAGGGATAAGAATGGGAGATGGCTACTCATAAACTGCCTTGCAGGTGTTGAGTGGTGGACAGAGTGGTGTATAGGTAAAAGGTAGGACATGTGCCTTCACTGTGTGGCATGTCCTGGTAGCGACAAACAGCATATTTGGTTTCTCACTTCTGTGAGGCTGCTCTCAAATAGGTTTGCTTTGGGAATTCCCTGATATGTACTTCAGTGTTAATTTCTGATATAAAAGGGGGTGCGTGGCCATGTTTGGTATGTTTGGAATAGTAGTAGCAGCTTTGTTATTACTATTTTAGAAATGCTACTTTTAGAAGTGTCCATTTCTGTGTGCTTATGATTTTTTTGTGCCCTGCCTGGTTTTGTATTCAACATCTGGTTTAGACTGACAGGAGAAGGGGATTTTCTTTCACTATAGACAGTCACAAGGAGGGTTGAGGTGTGTCCTTCCTTTCCTGGGTGACTCAGTACTGGGCTGAATAGACCTTGGCTGCATTTAGAGTGGTGGTAGGAGCTGCACATCCACCTGAATAGGGCTGTGTCTGACTTTCACACTGCTGTCTTTGCCCCCCTGTAGTGTGTCTGGAGCCAGGGCTGGGGATTAATTGTGGGTGTTGTGCACTTCTAAAAAAATTTTGAAGTGCCCCCAGCACAAAGTCTTTTGCAGTATAAGTACAGGGGCTGTGACACCATATTTGTAGACACTGCATGAAATGGTAACCAGACGCTGCTGGCTTTACAAACTGCACCTGGCCAAAAGGAATTGTTGTGCTGTCAGGACGAACCGCCATTGAACTCTCTTGTCTGTTGTGCTGACCTGTGCCCTGCTGAGCTACAGGAAGGACTGCCTGCTTCCCTACCAGGACTTTCTATGCTGGCCTGCTGCACCCGTTCCTGATTCGTGCCCAAGTGATCTACCAGGGCTTTGTGGCTTGCCCTGTGTGATTTGAAACAGACCGTGGTAGCGCTGTGTTCTTCACTCTGTTTATTTTGAAGCATGTGTGGAGCGTTGTTCTGGGACTGGAGAGTGCTTTCCCCGTAAGTTACCTTTGCAAGGCAGTAGGCGTGTGGTGAGCGCTTTTGTTTCTAGACCCAGAGAGGTTTGCCAAATTCAAATGCAGCCGCTCATCTACTGAGCAATCAATCAATCAGGGAATTGTGAAGCGTGCTACTCACCTGTAGGGGTCTCAAGGCGCTGGGGGAGGGGTGCATCTCCTGTCAGTTGAAGAGCCAGGTCTTGAGGGTCTTCCTGAAGATGTGAAGAGTGGGGGTGCATCTGATGTTGATCAGGAGCTCGTTCCAGGTCTTTGCCGCATTGTAGGAGAAGGCTCTTCCACCCGTTCTGGCTCTGCGGATGCGTAGGGTTTTGGCGAGTGCTAGGTCAGCAGATCGAAGGTTTCTCTTGGGTACCTGGAAGGAGATTCTATCGTTGAGATATTGGGGTGTGGTGTTGGGGAGGCATTTGTAGGCTTGGTTGAGTATATTAAAGGTTACTCTCTCCTTGACAAGAAGCCAGTGGAGGCCTTGCAGGTATTGAGTGATGTGTTTGTGCCGAGGGATGGCGAAGACAAGGCTGGCTGCAGTGTTCTGCATGGTCTGGGGCTTGCGAGTAGAAATTTGTTGATCCCAGCGTAGAGGGCGTTTCCATAGTCTAGTCTGCTGGTTATGAGTGTGTGGGGGTTGGTCTTTCTTGATTCGGGGGGATCCATTTGAAGGTCTTGCGGAGGATGCCGAGGGTGTTGAAGCAGGCGACGGCATTGATCTGTCGGGTCATGGTAAGGGAGGAGTCGAGAATGATGCAGAGGTTCCGGGCATGGTCCGTGGAGGTGGGAGGGCTGCCAAGGGTTGTGGGCCACCAGGTGTTGTCCCATGCACAGGCGGAGGGTCTGAGGATGAGGACGTCTGCCTTCTCCGAGTTAAGCTTCAGACAGCTGCTGCTCATCCAGGATGTGATGACCTTCATTCCTTCCTGGGAGCTGAGTTTGGTGGTGAGGGGGTCCTTAGTGAGGGAGAGGATGAGCTGGGTGTCATCGGAATAGGATACTATGCTGAGTCCATGCTGTCTGACGATGGCGGCGAGGGGGACCATGTAGATGTTGAAGAGTGTGGGCTGACCGATCATCCTTGGGGTACTCTGCAGTTGAGCTCTGTGGGTTCGGAGAGGAAGGGCGGAAGTCTGATTCTTTGGCTTCCTCTGGTGAGGAAGGAGCAGAGCCAGTCGAGGGTGGTTCCCTGTATGCTGGAATCGTGGAGTTTGGCGGTGGGCAACAGTGTTGAAGGCTGCAGAGAGGTCAAGTAGGATCAGGGCCGCAGTGTGCCCTAGGTCGAGGATGTTGTGGATGTCGTCTGTGACGGCGAGTAGGGCAGTCTTGGTGCTGTGGTTGTTGTGGAATCCGGACTGGGAGGGGACGAGGATGGAGTTCTCTACAATGAATTTCGTTAGTTGGCCATTGCCGATCCTCTTGGTGACTTTGGCGAGAAAGGGAGGAGAGAGACGGGTTGGTAGTTCTTGAGGTCTGTCGGATCTGCTAAGGGCTTCTTGAGGAGGGGCTTGACTTCTGCGTGTTTACAGGCGTCCGGGAATGTGCCGGCTTCGAAGGTGTTGTTGATGGTGCATCGTAACTCCGGTGCAATGGTGGCTGCGGCTCTGTTGAAGATGTACAGAGGGCAGGGGTCAAGCGGGGGCTCCTGAGTGAATGCTTTTCATGGTTGACGCAGTGTCTTCGGTGGTGGCCAGGGTACAGGAGGAGATGGTGGGCTGGTTGTCATTCCTGGGGGGAGGAGTGGAGTGGGTGTCCTGAGTCTGTTCGTTGAAGTTGTCATAGAGCAATATAATTTTTAGATGGAAGTAGGAGTTGAGTTTGTCGCAGAGGTCCAGGGAGGGTGTGATGGTGTGGCTTCGCTGGGGGTATGATGAATTTCTGAATGAAGTTGAAGAGTTCCTTGGCGTTGCTGGCGTTGGCGTGGATTTTGTTTTGGGTGAAGGTCCTTTTGGTGGATCTGATGAGTTGGTGGTATTCTGTCATGACGTTCTTGTATGAACCAGGTGGCCTCCCTGGGCGCTGTCTGTAGGGGTTGCGGAGGAGGTGAGCTTGTCTGCAGAGTTGGCATCGGTTGAGGTGGGGGGGCATTGTGGTTGAGGGTGGAGTTGAGGTGCTCCTCGGTGACCTTGCTCCAGTTCCTTCACGGAGGGCGTTGTTCAGGGTTGGAGGTGGTGTGTTTGTCGTAATGGAAGTGTACGCAGTGGTGGTCCGTCCAGGGGGGTTGCATGGTGTGGCTGAAGTGGATGTTGTTGCATCCTACGAAGATCGGGTCGAGGGTGTGTCCTGCCTTGTGGGTAGGGGTGATGACAAATTGTTTCAGTCCGAGGTTGGCAAGCTTGTCCAGGAGGGTGGCAGAGTTGGGGTCGCAGAGGTTGACGAGGTGGAAGTTAAGGTCTCCGCTTGAGTATGTAGTCCATGGAGGCAATGGCGTGGGGCACTGTGAGGTCAGCGATGGTAGTGGTGAACGCGGTTTGAGGTACGGGGGGTCTGTTGGTGAGGGTGCCATACAGGGTCGTTCTGGGGCTGCTATAGATTTGGAAATGGGGGTGTTCGGTGGTGGACGGGGGTCACGTGCTGGAAGAGGTGAGTCGGATCGAGCTCTTGTGTGCGTTGGCAAGGCCTCCTCCTGGACGGTTGGGGCTGTCCTTCCTCTGGATCTTGTATCCGTTGGAGATGGCGGTGGCGATGCTGGGGGCAGAGGTGGGGTTGGTCCATGTTGCCGTGAAGGTGACGTCTGGCGAGAGGGTGTTGTAGACGTCCCAGATCTCTACAGCATGTCTGTGTAAGGAGCGCACGTTGAAGAGGAAGCAAGTGCCGCTGGAGCACAAGGCGTTGCCTGGCAAGCTGACAAGGTCAGAGAAGTACCAGAAAAGGAACCACTACTCAATGCTGCCCTGCCTCGAGCCAAACGGCCCATTGAGAGTCCCAGGGCCTCTTCAGCGAAGGCCAAACTGCAAGGTAGAGCGGGGACACTCTCAATGAATAGGGGAGCTGGAGCCTCACAGCCGCACGGGGTTAGTGTGCTGCAGACCCGCGTAAGGGAAGTCCCCCACGCTGCAAGTTGCCAGTTGGTCTCGACCCGAAATGAAGAGAGACTGCATGAGGTCTTGTTTGTTCCCTCTACCCTGGTGAATCATTAGGTGCTTCTTTGTGCAGTTAGCTGAGTGGGTCGGAATCCTCAACGGAGGTACAACTCAGCCCCTTTTCACTTTTTGCCCACCTCTCCATGCTCACTGCACAAGCGGGCAAGTAGCCTGTCAGTCGTCCCTTATATTCTCTGACAGGCGGGGGACCCAGCGAGGTCTTCCCGCAGGATTTGGCACTGTGCTTCCCCCTCCCCTCGTGTGGGTGCATTCCTTGGGGGGGGTGGTACTTGTTTGCTGTGGTGGAAGTGGCACCATATGTTTGCGAGTACGGACAGGGTGCGACCTCAACAGAGGCTCCCGGTTCTGAAATTTGAAGGAATCCCCAGAAAATGAGGGCATTCCCTGCTGTAGGCGGGCAAGTGGCCCAGAAGCCTACCAGGATGGGAATAGAGTTACTGTATAACCTATAATAAGAGTGCAGGTGCCGCTCTTGGTGTTGTTTATTGTAATGCATTGTTGGTGGATATACTGGAAGAAACGCTTATGTGTTATGCCTCACACTAACTGGTTCATATACCTGCCTGATGTGATATGTGTTGCTTATGCCTTACAGTATCAGGATACCGATTAGTATTTCGGGAAGTGGCCTAAATGTGCCCAGTGATAATGTTTTATGACGTGTGCAACTCATAGGTAATTACTGGATTGCACTAACTTGTAATGTTATTACAATTGCCTGGTTGGCAAAGTGATTTATGATCTATGTGACTTCATGACAAGTGCCAAGTGGCACAGTGATTTATGTGATTGTGGTCTAATGTGTTTTGTGAACGATACAAAGGATATTTTTATATAACATTGTGTGGAGTCTCTTTTTGTGGTGTGCCTAGTGTATCACTGGTGTGTGTGTGTCTGTGTTGCGCAAATGCTTTACACATTGCCTCTGGGATATGCCTGACTGCTCTGCCAAGCCTCCAAGGGGGTGAGCAGGGGTTATCTTGTGTGTGTAACTCCCTTACCTTGAGTAGGGTGATGGGTTCTGCCTGCCCTAGGTGCATACCCTAGCCAAACAGAAACCCCATTGCTAACAATAGCGATATACAAAACTGTAGTCAAGCCATTATGTGGGATTCTATGAAGCTGGTATTCAGGAAGGCAAGTATCGCTGATGAGCTAGACGTGGTAAGACTTGGTGATGCAGATCCTTCAGCAAGAATTACACAGTATGGGAGGAGAACACAAAAGAAACACCGTCAAAAGCTATTGCTAATACAGAGAAGGGCAGCAGTGGTACAGAATAAAACCGCATGGAAACCTCCCTATAGTTGTGGTCAGTAAAGAAAGAGATGTATGAACAGTGCTGCCACAGACTGCACCCGAGCTGCTAAAAGGTGCTAATGAGTCAACTGCAAAGGCAAATTACTTCTACAACATATTACTAATGCCTGGAGACATGTAAAAAGAGAGGTAGTCATTTATAGTGTAAAGCTTACAAAATACATTTATTTGTAGTGTTAGTAAAAACTGATTGATATCTGTCAATGTCACAATTGCGCCTGGGGTTTAATAATGTATAGTGAACATAGGCCTTCAAGGTTGCTATTTATCCACAAGATGAAATCAGTGTAGATGAGATAATAAAGTTGGATGAGAACAGCACAGCCAACACGTGTGAGATAATAAAGTTGGATGAGAACAGCACAGCCAACACGTGTTCCATCTGAAAATACTTCTCAGGGCAGTGGATATAGAAAACATCAAAATGTATAATCATGTGAATTTTTTTTTGTCTTAAATAGTCAACTAAACCATTGAAGTTGTGCCCTTGAAAAAAAGACACAAAAGAATATAGGGCCAGATGAAGGTAAATCCTATTTACCGACTCTTAAATACCGAATCATACCGATTCGTTATTTAAGAGTAGGTAAATAGGAAGGAGGCATATGTAGGTAAATCTTATTTTCCAATTACCGATTCGGTAAGATTCGGTATTTACCGATTCTGTAAATACCGAATCGGTATTTCACATTGATTCCTATGGGCCTTGAAGCCCAGAGGAATCAATGGGAAATACAGATTTGGTATTTACAGAATCGGTAAATACCGAATCCTGCAAGGGTGCAGGGGGTGTCACTTTGACACCCTCTAGCACCCCAAGTACAGGCTTGTGTGACATGTGGCACACATACATGCCCTAAGGGCATGTCTGTGTGTCACATTGCACAGGTGTGCATGCACAGATGTGCATGCACACCTGAATTCGGTATTTTACCACACAATAGGATTGTGTGGTAAAATACCGACTCTTAAGGGCCTGTGGCACTCTTAGGAGTGTCAGCTACATATGGATTTACAGAATCGGTATATTTACCGATTCGGTAAAATACCGAAGTGGTAAATTTACCGAATCGGTAAATATACCGATTCTGTAAATAACGACCCACCTACATCTCAAAAGCCAAATACCGGTCGGTAACGGCCGAAATCGGCCATTACCGACCGGTATTTGGCTACCTACATCGGGCCCATAGTGTGTTCTGATAGCAAAAGGAAAGATGATAGATCATGTGTATCCTACTGGCCCCTCCTTTTGGTTTTGTCATGAACGTGGGGAAAACACAGTATATGTGCCGCTGAACAAGAGCGGGAGATGATGTGCAAAGTATAATACTCCTGTGAGGTAAAACAGTACCAAGAATGTCGTTTTGGTCATAGTATAGGCCAAAAACAGTAACACTATAAGTGAAACAGCAAAGAAGCATAAGGAACAACATAAAAGAAGGTTTTGACCAGTGGTGTGTAGCAACAAGGTTTGCTAACCTATAGATTATGTATCAATGTAGGAGCCATAAATAAATATGATAAATCGAAAAAATGGATAAGAAGCAAAAAAGAGTTAGAAGTCATAATCTGGACCCGCAACTGGACGACCACTAGAGAAATGTACGTGTCTCAAATAAAAATGAAAAAAATAACTACATACATAGTATAAAAGTCTCTGAAAAGTGAAGTCGCTGGTATGATGTGTGGGACCAGTCCAGAGAGTGGGGTGTCCCAGTAATACAAGGAAAGTATATGAAGATAAGTCAAGATGTACATGAATCTAAAGTAAAACATTTGGAGGTAAGTGGAAGGAAATTGCAAAGCAATAATAACAATGAGTAAAAGCATGCCGCAGTGTCCGAGGTAAGTAACTTGCGCTGAAAGAGTGCGTCACTGATTAGAGGAGGCACTAGAGTAGAAGGAAGCTCAAACAATCCAAGGTAAAAAATGTCACAGAAGTAGACAGTGATGGCAAATTGACCCCCCACCTCCTTGATAAGGGGTGTCCTCTGCAGATAAAGAGATATATGTATTAAATATTCTGAAAGGTTAAATACAAAGAAAGGGTGTTCATTAGTAACGAAGGCTAGTATGGCACAAATAAACTGCCAAGAGATTATGCCACAAATACCCTTAATGCAAACACTGCAATGAAAGCAGAAGTGATCCGACTTGTAGCATACAGTGTGAACTTTAGCTATCATATGAGGTTTGGAATAAAAGTCATTGACCTCCGAGTGTAAACAGATAAACCAAGCATAGTCAAAAGCTATGACATCAAGTAATCCATGCACAGGGCCAACCCTGGTTAATGGAGTTCTATAAGGGAGAGTATCCGCTGGTGAAAATACAGTAAAATTATTAGGAATGGGGAATGAAAGCAGGCAGACATTCGGCCGTGAGTATGAGTTAAATGGGTTGTATGACAGTACAACGCGGGCTATTACCACGTGTGCCATTTCAACGCTGTTTTTACAACGCAAGTCGTTACAACGATTTGCGCTGTAAGCGCTGGATAGTGGAATAGTTAAATTTTCTATTCAAACTCCAGCCCACGTTACAGTAGGGAAGGTGTTGGAATAGAAAATTAAACTATTCCTTGTCCAACAGCGCCCTCCAGCGCAAGTCGTTGAAACGACCTGCGTTGTAAAAGCAGCGTAGTAATGGCAGCGCGTGGTAATGCCCGCGTTGTAACGGCTGTTCCCCGTTAAATGCAGGCTTTATCCCTTAAATTAACCATTAAAAGCCTAGATGGCACCCTAGACAGGGGTGATCGAAACAACCAAGAAGCACTTGCTCAATTCTGTCAAGCCTTATATAAGGCAGAGTCAATTTATGACCACTCTGTCAAAGAACTACATACGAGGTGGCTAGCTTGGTAAATTAATCTAACACCAGTAGAGACATTGCAGTCACACATCCTGGCAGAAGAAATCATAACAGTAATAACAAGCATTGAAAATGCAATAGGTCTCGCCTTTAATTAAGTTAAAGCCATTTGCTTTGCTATACAATACCATTAGCAAAGCAAATCGCTTTAACTTAATCAAAAGCGAGACCTATTGCATTTTTAATGCATTTTCAACTTTGGACCATAGGGACAAAAAAACTTGTGAAATTATGGTGTGCAAAAATGAAACGTATGCTTGTGTGTCCCTAGATGTCCATTCATGACTTGTAGATAGCAAGCAGTTTACACTTTTGAATCCTGGTAAGGCCAATTTAGCCTTTCATCCTTCTGAGGTCAGTGAGTTTAGTACCATTAAACTGGTTTTGGTAGTAACTTTCTTACAAGGCATAGAAACAGCAGAAGTGTGTTGAAAAAGCTACCTAAAATCTAATTAGTATTGTCCATAATTTATAATTTTTATACAGACATTTGTTTCAGGCATATTCTGTGCATATGAGCGATACGGAAGGCCAAGTTCCTTTATAAGAGCATGAAACTCAGAGGTGACTTTTAATACCCTTTTAATGTATGGCAGAAGGTATTTTATAGCTTATCATACAAAGTCATACCATCACACTTCCCATAAACCGTATACATCCTTGTTGTCTTGTGTTGTCAGATGAAATGATAGTATGGATGCATGCATGAAGATTACAATTTTGATCTGTAGTACACAATTAAATACACCAAAAAGCAGTTAGTAATCTGCTCCAAATATATCACAATCATCCTAATGAAAATCGGAAACCCAAAGAAAAAAATAAGTTGTGAACGGGTAGAAAAATGCAAAAAGATTCTATACTTCCTGTAATCCCCCATAGAATGCAACAAAAAATAAATTGCTATGATAGTTCCCTTCACGCTGATCAATGTTTACTTTACAAAAATGAAAAGGCATTGTTATTTACAATACCAAAAGCCCCACCAGCCTACTGACGGTTCGCAGCAGTCAGTCTGGACATCTGATGAGGACTGGCTCTGTAGCACCTTGCAGAATTACACACTGGAACCCCTATCTGCCTGTCACGTGACCCACCCCTCCCGCAGTCTGCTACATGCATTAGGCTCATCACTGAGCCGCAGACCCCCCGCACTTCACCCTTCTACAATGTGTGTAGGTGTGGAGAGCCACTAATATAGCTCGAGCTATCTAGGCGCTATACAGCCAGGCATTACAGATCCTGCGAGGAGTGGATGGACAGAGAGCGACACGACAGACAGCTCGTGAACATGAGGGAGGAGAGACAGAGGGCGCTATGGACAGAGGAAGAGTATGAGAAGATAGAGCATGTGATGAAAGGAGGAGACAGGGAGAGAGGAGACAGATCCCATGACGGAGAGAGGAAGAGTACAAGGAGACAGAGCATGTGATGAAAGGAGGGATTGGAAGCTGAGAGACAGAGTGCGCTTTGGAGAGAGGAAGAGTACGAGAAGATAGCGCATGTGATGAAGGGAGGAAACAGGGAGAGGAGAGATCGAGCCCGCCACGGACAGAGGAAGACTATGAGGGGACAGAGTATAGGATGAAAGGAGGGACAGGGAGACGAGAGACCAAGCCCATGTCGGAGAGAGAAGAGTATAAAAAGACGGAGTCTCCCGTTGATGGTTGAGCATGTGATGAAAGGAAGGATAGGAAGCTGAGAGACAGAGGGCGCTATGGAGAGAGGAAGAGTATGAGAAGATAACGGATGTGATGAAGGGAGGAAACAGGGAGAGGAGAGATCGAGCCCGCCACGGACAGAGGAAGACTATGAGGGGACAGAGCATAGGATGAAAGGAGGGACAGAGAGACGAGAGACCAAGCCCACGGCGGAGAGAGAAGAGTATAAAAAGACGGAGTCTCCCGTTGATGGTTGTTAGGGAACCAGGATGCATGCTTGATAAGGCAGAAAGGAAGAAAGACTGTGAGACGAACAGAGAAGAAGGGATAAACTGGAATGGACAGTGGGAATCGCAAAAAAGATGAGTACAAACGGGGGAAAATGGGGAGAAAATAAATAAAGTTGAACCAGTAAGTGGCACCATGTTGAATTCCAGCATGTCATGGGGACGGGGGTAAAGCCTGGGCCCGGAAGTTGCTTAAAGAAGAGACACGTGGCTACACTACTATAACAAGGGAGGATACCCGGAGAAAAAAAACGGCAAGCTCGAGGGACAGACAACACGGCATTTTAGGACAAGTAAAGCACTCCAATTACGTTGGTCGAGTTTGCGCTTAATAGGAAAGGACGAGCCCTAAAAATATAATTTGTGGCATCACTCCCAAATAAATAAGGAGAGGAGGCAGTGGTGAAAGGTTTTGGTGGTCTGGTCAACATGGCATGTTGAGGGGAAGAAGCGCTTCATAGAGGAAACCAGGATTGACGCTTGTGCTGTTTAATGGGGGGCTGACGAGACGCATGGGGAGCAGCAGCCTTTGATGTGCCGGCCGGCCGGCCATGCATTGAATAATTAGGGGAGGAGAAATGCCGGCCTGAGGCCGAGCGCAAAGCAACAGATGGCTTTGATGTGGAGGCAGGCAGCTCGGGCGAATTGAAGCGCGTTCACGAGACCTCATGCACTCGTTGAAAAAGGAGTGCATGAAGGAGGGAGGGAAGGAGAGACCAGATGGCTGGAGTGCAGACGGCCCATTCACGAAATGCAGTTTGCAAAACAAATTGTGCAAATGACTTCAGAGATGATGCGCCCATCTTTAATCAAATTAGACATGCGAAGAGTATTAAAATAACAACGTGAGTGAAAACAGTACAGTAGCATCTTAATGACATAGTGAAAATGATGGGAGCGTTGGACAGAGACAATGGCCAATATTGTTCGTTGTATATAGTGCTGTTGTGGTGCCTGATGGCCACTTCAAAGCACTCTGAGACAGTGTAGGTTTTATTGCTAAGGGTTGCTTGGGTGGCTTTGCGCACTTTTGCATCATGCCCACGGGAGTTTGAAAAGGAAGTAACTTGAAGCAATGCTGTGCGTTACTTCGCTCCAGTCCGGTGCAGCTGAGTTGTGTGTGCCGAGCTTGCTTACGAACAGGTGAAGCTGGTGGGGGAAGCAGAGAAGGGGATAAAGAGAGAAGAAAACTGAGCAGGGAGGGTTTAGGAAAAAAGAGTGGAGGAGTGGGGCTGAAAAGGACGAGAGGTTGCGGTACGGAAGGAGAGGAGGGAGGTATGGTCCGACAGGAGAGGAGGAGAGCGAAAAAAAAAAGTGAAAGCAGGGGGAGAAATGTGAGACACGGCCTGGCTGCCAACATGCCCACGGGAGGTTGAGAAGGAAGTAACTTGAAGCAATGCTGTGCGTTACTTCGCGCCAGTCCGGGGCAGCTGAGTTGTGTGTGCCGAGCTTGTTTACAAACAGGAGAAGCTGGTGGGGGAAGCGGAGACGGGGAGAAAGAGAGAAGAAAGCTGAGCAGGGAGGGTTTAGGAAAACAGAGTCGAGGAGTGGGGCTGAAAAGGATGAGAGGTTGCGGTACGGAAGGAGAGGAGGGAGGCATGGTCCGACAGGAGAGGAGGAGAGCAAAAAGAAAAAGTGAAAGCAGGGGGATAAATGCGAGACACGGCCTGGCAGCCGCATCATGCCCATGGGAGTTTGAGAATGAAGTAACTTGAAGCAATGCTGTGCGTTACTTCGCGCCAGTCCGGGGCAGTTGAGTTGTGTGTGCCGAGCTTGTTTACGAACAGGAGAAGCTGGTGGGGGAAGCGGAGACGGGAAGAAAGAGAGAAGAAAGCTGAGCAGGGAAGGTTTAGGAAAACAGAGTGGAGGAGTGGGGCTGAAAAGGACGAGAGGTTGCGGTAAGGAAGGAGAGGAGGGAGGCATGGTCCGACAGGAGAGGAGGAGAGCGTAAAAAACAAGGCAAGAAGGCAAGAAGAGGGAGAGGGGACATACAGCGAGAGAGAGGAGACAAAAAAGACTGCGGGAGCCCTGGCAATGGGATAGGGTGGAAGAGGGAGGGAAGCAAGAGAGAAGACGCTGAAGACGACTGAGAGGCGTTATTTGGAGGTAGAGCAGGAGGGGTGATTTTGCGAGGCTTCTGGCGGGGGGAGAAAGGAGGGGCAGCGGAATGCGTGCGAGGGGAGGAGAAGTGTGGCAGGCAGATGTGCGGCCTGGTGAGGGGGCGGGAATGCGAGCCTGGTGGGGGCAGGCGGATTAGGGAGATGCTCGTGCTTGTGTGGTCACGTGACACGCTTTGTGGCCACGTGACCTCACATGCACTGTGAAGAAACGCCAGTGGTTTCACTAGCCGATCAAGCACTATAATTCTACCCCATTTCCCATTGCTTCGCAATGGTAAAGGACGAGACCTAAAAAGCCTTAAGCTCTACAAGGTGCCGGGTCCAGGGGGGTACACCGTTGATTTCTGTAGGGCGATATGTCCAGTCATGACCAAAGACTTTTATGATAGAGCCGTGAGAGGGGTGGTCACTACAGCGATGCATGAGGCTAGAGTCCGGTCAATCTACAAAAGAAAAATGAAAGATCCTGAGCATTGTAGTTCATGCAGACTAAAATCACTACTAAACCCAGATTTTAAAAAATCTTCAAAAATAATAGGTAACACATTGTAACACTTATTACAAGGTTAATAACATCCTGATCAGGTGAGGTACATCCCCAAGAGAAAATACAAAAGTCAGTGTCAGTACTAAGACAAGCTGCACCTAATAGATACGGCGAATAAACGTAAAGCTTTTGTGCAGCTGATGTCCATCAATGCAGAATAAGCTATTGTCAGGGTTGAATGGACTTTTTTGAAAGAGCAGGTGAGGGACAGAGGAGAACTTTATTGGAACAGTACTAGAGGGGTACTACAACCAAATGCTCAAGTCAATGCTAATGGACCAGTCTTTCTCAATTTTAAGATTGAGTGTGGGATGAGACAGATGTGTCCACTTTCATCACTTATCTTTGTTGTCCACCTGCCCAAAAGGTTCACAACAACCTGTTAACTCAATGGGTAAAGCTGGGTAGGAATGAAAACAAACTCTCCCACTATTTTAATGAGCCCTGTGGAACATGAGAACATCCCTTCCCCCTTATTTGAGGAGCTGCACGTATCTGTTCAGGCCTCATGAATGAATGAGCAAGATTTGCTATTTTCGGTCTACTAACGGTACTATTAGATATCTGGGGATCCATCCAGGACCCATGATGAAAGCCACCCACAATGCTAACTTCACACCATCAATGAAAAAAGATTCATCAATACATCCCATGTTGACATAGCTCTGTATCGAAGCATGGATGGATAGCCTCTGTAAAAATGTTGACTTTACCAAGGGATCTGTTTTCTTTACAAGCGCCTCCTATACATGTTAACCACTACATGCTAAAGCAACTGCAACAAACCTGCTTAGACTTCGAAAGCAAGAGCAAAAAGTTCAGACTAACTGATAAACAATCCTATCATCCAATCACAAAAATTGGTCTGGGGCTCCTGAATTTTACAGCTTACTGACAGCCTTCCCATTTGAGATTCGTGTTGGAATAGTCTAAACCTGATTCTGACCACAACTGGTGCTTTTTTGACCACCACTTGGTGGGAGGATGTTTCTCTAGGAGGTCCCAGGGACACAGACTTAAGAAGAAGGCAATAAATCTCACACACTCCCCCATAACTAGGGTCGCCCTTCAAATCTGGGATGCAGTCAGTGAACGGCTGGGCCTCAGGAAACTCCCTTCACACCCCTCTTTGGGAACCTGGATTTTGCACCTCATGTTCAGACAGTGGCGGGCAGCACAGTGTATTAATAAAAATGGAGATATGTTTTACCAGATTTATATAAATCAATGAACAACTGTAGACATACTATGTCCAAGGAGAGGTCTCATGTTACAGACATACACAGTCAAGATCAGAGGTATTCAAATTGTCTGGCTCTCCCCTGGGGGGCCTGTGGCCGTGTTCCCAGGGGGGCGCAAATGCCTCATTGACAACTTGTAAATGAAAACGCTTAGAAGCGTGAATTTATTTCTAAAACGTGCTTCCAGGCTGTCTTCAATTTACATGCAATATACACCACAATGGGTTACTATATGAATCCAATGTCCAGCCAGACATGGAGTTTTATTCATCAATTGTTAGGAATAGCGTCAACAAATTTTTGAAACACACATTATGTGATAGGGCACAAGCCTGTGCCCTACTTTGGGAAGGTAGTGTGGAAAAATTGAATAACAATACAAAAGGTTTAAACAAAACAAGGTAACATAAATACAGGCAAAGACTCTGAGCTATGGTAACTCACATATAATGTGCTCTGCAGCAAGCTTAACCAAAAATAGGTACCACAATAGTTAGACAAAATGGAAATTTGTGGCGCTATTTACAAGTGTCGACGTTTCGATCCCATGCTCACTAATTATCGGGATCATCATCAGGACTAAATCATAACATTTGCCTGGTATAAACAGTATGAGCCAGTGGTGGCTTAGTGGCAATTGCTGCAATCAAGAAGCTTAGGGGCGAGATGACCACTGTTGCCGCGCTGATTGTAAAGTATCCACTTAATTGGCAGCATGTGCCGTTTTTAGGAATTGGATGGGTGCGTGGGGTTTTATGACCCGTGCTCTTCTAAGAATTATGAGTGCCCAGGGGACGGGCCTTCTGGTCGCCTGTTATTACCGGCTAAATTTCTAGAATGAAGGCTGGTATCAGCAGCGGTCTGCTAACCTCGTCAGTAGCGCGATGGCGTATAGTCACTATACGCCATTGGATTCATATAGTAACCCATTGTGGTCTATATTGTATTTTGGTTTCTGAATTTTCTGTTTGCTAAGGACCACTGTTCTTTTTAATAGAATTGCTTCCCGCGGTCCCTAGCCATTTATCGGGTTCCCTTGTTTTTTCTAAATTCAATTTACATGCAACAGCTGAAGACATAACAGGAACAAAGACATGATTAAAAGGAGCATAATATTCTGGAACTACTATGCTCTATTTTTTTCACCTGCAGGTAACGTAAATGAAAAATAGTTTCAACATAATACTTATGAATCCTCAAATGGTTAATGCAATCACTGGAAATGTTTGTGTATGAGATCAAAAAGTTACAGAAATTAATTTTGATGGGCACAGTGGGGAAAAGGGGCTTGTGTCTATATTGATCTATAAGGTCCAAGCCTGTAACAGAAAGTACTGTGATTGTCAATATGTATATCCTTATTTTAAAACTGCATACACCCAATATAAGATAGGCTGCTGCACAATGGTTTAGTCAGGGCCACTGGAATTCGGGTTGACAAAATTATGCAAGGAGAAAAGGCAAAATACGTGGAATGTGTCATTTTTTACAGTTTTAATTATTTTGTACTTTTTTCACATGGTAATACTATTTGGGAAAAGCACTTTATATATTTAGTAATAGGTAATCAGACTGTACCTAATGCAAGCATTTTTATAAGTATCCATTAAAAGGACAGTTTACAGAACTCAACACTCTTATGTCACATGTCGTCAGGAAACGTCCAGTAACTCCATCAATTAAAGCTTATACTGGATCTCAAGCAGCCCTTACATTTGGTGATTAACCAATTGCACAAATTTACATTTCTTTCTGGTAGTGGGCACCCTGGTGAGGAGGTCTATTTATTCTTTACCTCGGTTCCGCCCTCTCAACACTTGAGAGCCCCACGCCCTCCCTTTTCAATTTCACCCAGAAGCACTGAAAGTTCCAAAATAACCTTTAGGGTATGTCTTTCTTTTTTGTTTAACAAAAAGCATGGGGACTGGTTTTGTGAATTAAAATAAAACATAGGCACACAAATCCTGCCCACTTCGACATACAGATATCCTTTCTAGTAAGTTGAAGGGCAGCCTACAGGGTCGCGTTCAGAAGCAGATCCCTGATCATCCAGACCCCTGTGGCATCAGAGTGATGGCCCAGGAGAAAGAGGAAAAGAGCAAGATCAATGGATAACATCAAAGACAAGGCCCATAGGAGTGGTGCTATGTAGGGGCTAATTTTTCCATCTGAAAATGGATAGACATATGGGAAACATTCGGGGGCAGCTATTTTTTTATGAAAGGGCCAGCACTGCCATTAATGTTGCAGGTGCAGGGGCATCGGGACCAAGAGTATGAGGGGGCTCCTACACTCCAATTAAGACTGTAGCAAAGACAGGAGTGGAGGTACATTTTCCTTGCTAGTATTAGGGCCAAGCCCACCCTTCTTGCAAAGGGAACAGGGCCCCAGCACTGGGTGGGGGAGATGTGGGACTTTGTTCCCTTTTTTGAGTTACACGAAGGGGCAGACAGTCTACTCTGAGCCTCATGCCTAGGAGTAATATCTCTGCGTAGTTGGATGAGGACGAAGCCTGTTTCCTAGAGCTGTAAGTATCATTGGTGCTGCTGGTGCAATGGCACTGAGGCCCAGTGGGGAGAGGCCAACTAAACCCCAATAATGACTGATTTACTATCCTTCTATCCTACTAACATTAGGCCCCCAGTGCACCCTTGCTGTGCCAGTATTTTTGGCCTCATATCAATTGCCCAAAGAAGTTGAATGTTGAAGCAGAGGAGACAGCATAGCTTGGGCCTCAGAGAGATGACAGACGAGGCATGACACCATATAGGGGCCCAGGTTTTTAACAAGGTGCCAATGAGACTGTCTGTTTCGCAAGGCCATAGCTATCATTAGTGAAGCAGGTAAAGTGGCACTGGATGCCAGGGGGTTGAGGGACCCACTGCACGAGAATCATGATTGTCATATTCTGCTAAAGAGGCATGGGGCCCTGCTAGCATTAGAGCTGAGGTAACTGTTAATGCAAAGTGTGGGAAACATGTGGGGGCTCATTTTTTTGTCTGAAAGCATCAGAGAGTGTGTGTTAGGGCTGGAAGGATGGCCAGGCATGGTAGGGAAAGACAGAGAGGCATCCCACTACTCAGGGGTGCAGCTATCATTAGTCCCTCAGGTACATCTGCATTGGGGTCCAGAAGAAAGAGGGGTTCACAACACCCTAATTATGTGAGGCAGTTTTTTAGTCAAATTCTGTTTTGTGTGACATTTTCGGTCTGTTACACTGCTCATATTTAGTGCACAATTTGAGCTACAGAAAAGTACCCTTGAAATTATCTCATGCTCCCTGCTCAAATCTTGCCATAAAGTTTTGGAGGGGGGCCCGGCATCAAAACATTTTCCTTAAGGGGTCTCAGAGCAAAAATGTTTGAAGACCTCTGGTCTAGATACTCGTTTTTACAGAGAGAGATTAAAGAGGCAGCCATGCACCCAATCACAGACTGGAAAATTGTTAGCGACTGTCGCTGAAGATGCACCTTATTTCCAAGAAATATGAGCTGTTGCTGAAGGGGTTAGATAGCGCCAAAAACATGGCTCATGTGGGCTGGTAGAGAGAGAGAGCTGAAGTAGATTTCTCACAAGATGAATGGCCTGACACTTTTAGCCAGTTCGTAATTTGTTAAAATATTTGTGTCATGGCCCAAGAAATTTCTCAGGTGGCCACTGCAGCTTTCACCGCCCACACTCCCTGCCAGCGCTGCCAAATGCCAGTACCAATGCTACCTACTTACTATCACATTCCTGCAAACGTGAGAATATGTACCATTCTTAGCCAAACATAGAAAAAACATAAACTTTTCATTTTCTTTTTTTGAATGCATCCCATTTTCCATCAAGGAAAACGCGCTGCATTTAAAAAAAAAAGGTTTTTTAAAAAGCAATCACAGACGTGGTGGTCTGTTGACCCCAGCAAGCCACCATCCCTGTAATGGCGGTGATCCCTAATGGGTTACAAATTGCGACCTACCTCATTAAAATTCATGAGGTAGGTAGAATTGCGACCTGCTAGGAATTGCTATTTGGGAATACAAAAATTCACATATTAGGAATACCAATTTCCAAATTGCGATTTGGAGAAGATCACAATTAGGAAATCGGTATTCCTAATGTATCTACATATGAGATGGGCAACCCAGGGAAACCAGATCTGATCTGAACTATATGCAGCTGGCTGCGAAACAATCTGTTTTTTGCTGCCTATTATCAGAGACTACTATAACAGACTTCAGTACACACTAGGCATGAAGAAGATCACCTATGCCCTCTTGGAGAAGGAAAAGGATTCATGAAAACATGAGGCTAGATTTTGAGCTATTTAACTAGAGACCAAAGAGCTTAGTAGTGCCCCAGGTCCCTTAGGGGTCTACAGATTCTTAGGATCTGAGGGGACTAACGCTATACCTGCTAGATGCAAAGGTTCTGAATATGGAAACAACACTGTTGCTGTCTAGAGGACAGCGGGGCTGTGCAGTTAGAAGAGGAGCAGTTGGGGGAAAGCAGTGAGGGCTAAAACTTATTAAGACTTTGCATTATGATTGCATCACTTTTTTGGCGCAGCCCGACACAAAATCTATTTTGGTATTAATAAAGCCACACAAGTTGTGACACATCATCATGATACATATATGCTGAATTAAGGATAAGAAATATATACTTATCATTATATATATATATATATATATATATTTTCGCTCCACAGTCAAATTCATTGACAAAACCAGCACTCCCAGTAGGTTTAACCTATTTCGGTTTTATTGCACAAAAAGAAATTTAAACAAACGCGTTTCAGCACTTGCCTTCGTCAGTGTCAGCTGGCGACGGCGAGGCGGAAGCTAATAAAGGCAAATAGACAAAGAATAAAAAGCGGACTAATGCCCAAATCATAAGCGCCATCTTGTAATGGCTAAACTAAATCAAACAACATCAATACGATTAAGGCAGTTTGGGTTACTGTTGGAAAAATTGCATATGATGTTAAATATTGCAATACATAATTGGAATGCCTTTATCTTTTAGTCTTCCGCCCTAAATGAGCAATCAGTTCAAGACAATTAATTCCATATCTTTTAAATCAGTGTTAAAACAAGTCCAACATTTCCGAAATTCGCCTGAAGTCATTTTATCTTGTGGTACTTGGTTTGGGGAAGATCTAAATGTATTGACACCCGTAACAACAATAAGGCCCTGAATGGGCTTACAGTGAGAATTAAGTTCTTCATAATTCATTTCTAATTCACTGTACCATTCTAGAATAGAGGTATGTTTTTTGAAGTGTATCCGATAATCCCCTAACACCTTACCACCCTGGTTTCTTTAATATGTTGTTAAAGTACTCTGGCATTGACACAGCTCACACCAACATTCTTTGAATCATAATTACAGGTGTGATATCAATTCTTCCCCCGAATTCAAACCCCCAGGTGACTTTGTTTGGAGTTCAATAATGTACCTTGACTCCAAGCGTCTTAGCCTACGCTTGTAGTCTCCACCTCTCAAATCCTGTGGGATACAATCTAGGCTAAAGAAGCTAAGCCAAGTTCGATCGCTATTATGATGCGTGGCAAAGTGTCGGGACACCGGGTAGTTCTCATCCTTATTAGCGATGGCCCGCTGATGTTCTAATATTCTTAGCTTCACTGCTTTCGTGGTGCTCCCTACGTAACGAAGTCCGCAGGCACACTTCAGGCAGTACACTACATAGATGGTGGAACATGTTATAAATTTCGGGATTCTGATCCTAGCTTCCTTATGAGGTACCTGATATGAGAGCACCCTCTGACTAGTACAGCAGGCCTTGCATTTCCCGCATGGGTATGACCCATGCATGGCGTGCAGTTCTCCTTTTGATCTTTCTTTGGGCAGGTGGCTTTGTACCAACTTGTCCTTCAGTGACCTAGTCTTTCTGAACGTGATCATTGGATGATCCGGTAAATCCTTGCCAAGAACGGCATCGGATTTAAGGATACCCCAATTTCTTGACATGACGGCTCTTACCCTATTCGCTGCCACCGAATAGTTGGTGATTAATCTTATTATGCCATTACCACCCTTTGTTGCTCCACTCTGTCTTTCAGTCAAGAGTGTCTGCCTGTCAATAGCTGTTGCTTTGCCTTTAGCTTGTTGGAGTACCGTCTGAGAATAGCCTCGCGATTTAAAGCGTTTTATGCTTTTCTCAGCTGCTTCCTCAAAGTCATTATCCAGGGAGCTGTTGCGTTTTATTCGCAACAATTCCCCGTAGGGGATACTTTTTACGAGGGTTGCTGGGTGACTGCTCCGTCCGTGTAGAACCGAGTTCCCCGCTGTCTCCTTTCTGTAAAGCGCAATCTGAATCACGCCTGAGTCAACAAAGACCCTTAGATCCAGAAAACTGACCTCTTTCCTGCTCATATTGTGGGTGAATTTCAGGTTCAGATCATTTATGTTTAGGGCTGCTATGTATTCCTCTGCCGAGGATTCCGATCCCTTCCAAATAAGGAAGAGATCGTCGCTGTACCTCCTCCAGCAGATCACCCTGTTCACCCATTCTGCCTTGTCGTCCGCCCAGGCCACCTGCTTCTCCCACCAGCCCACAAATAAATTCACGTAACTGGCGGCGAAGCAGGTGCCCATGGCCGTCCCCCTGATCTGCATATATCGCTGGTCCTGAAAAATAAAAATGTTGTTATTCAAGCAGAATGATATAAATTCCATGATCATCCTGCTGTGTTCCAGATATATGGCAGATCTCAGGTCCAGGAAAGTCTTCACCGCTTTCATCCCATCAGTATGCCTAATGCTTGTATATAGGCTAGAGATGTCCAGAGTTATCATCACCAGATCACTTTCCCACTCCACGTCCTGTATTTGTCTAAGGAAGTCCTTGGTATCTTTGGTGTATGAACTCAATTGAGTTACCCATGGGGCCAAAAACTAATCAATAAGTTTAGACATGTTTTCGGTCAGTCCTCCAATGGACGATACGATAGGTCTCCCTGGTGGTTTAGTGGAGTCCTTATGCACTTTAGGTAGATGATAAAAACTAGGTAATTTTGGTTGTTTATTCTGCAGAAATATGTACTCTTGTCTGGATTGGATTCCTTTTCCATACCAGTGCTCAATTAAGATGTGATACTCGCGTATGCTTCCTTGGTATTCTTGTTCTGTTGTTGGTAGATAGTTCTCACGGTCCTGTAGCTGGCGTAGGGCTTCATTACAATAGTTCTAGCGGCTCTGGATCACGACAATTCCGCCTTTATCTGAAGGCTTTATCACGATCGAGTCGTCCCTTTTAAGACTCAGAATTGCATCCCTATATATATAGGAATGTATGTCTGTATGTGTATATATGTATGTGTATATATGTGTATATATATATATATATATATATATATATTCCGCTCCACTGTCCCAAAAGCCCGGACCAGCACTCAAGTTAGATTTAAACCATCCTCAGGTTTATTACGCAAAAATAACAGAAAGACGCGTTTCAGCCTTGGCCTTCGTCAGTGTAAGCTGGCGTCGGCGAGGCGGAAGTAAATATTGACATATATGTATTCACTGAAAAAAACAAAGGTTATAAAGACATTATAGTTACGCTCAGATTTCACGTGTACAAATCCTTTGAAATTCAGCAATTATAGTTACCTGAGCTAACCATAACTTACGCCCACGCAATGCACAGCTAATGACCTCACATATTGTATCACTCATGGCATGGTCAGTGACATCACTCATGACATCACTGAAGACGTCATCCAGTGTGTTAAAGTCTTTCGGAAATGTTTCTGAGGCAAAGATATATAATAAGCTACTGCATACGTTAAATTAATATTCTTTCTAAACTTGTAATGAGCGATACTGTTTCTAATATATGTCATCTGAGTTAATGTTAATGTTAATGTTAAAATAAATTTATTAAGCGCTCGTACGCCCAAGGGCTTCATGGCGCTGTAGGAAGGAGCGTAACAGAACAATCCCGGTAGAAGTGAGACAACTCAGTAATGCGCCTGCGAGAAGAGCCAGGTTTTCAGAGAGTGTCTAAAACTGAGGATGTTATCATTCAGTTTGAGATCAAAGGGGAGAGAGTTCCAGAAGGCAGCTGCAAGGAGTGGGTGGGTGACTGTCTTTATTAGTGTGAGAGTTGGTGTCTGAATGCTGTATGTGTGTGAGTGTGTGTGTGTGAGGTGATGTATAGTTAAATAAGGGTGTGTGAGTAGCTGTATGGATGTGTGAATGACTGAATTGGTGATTGAGTGTGATTGGCTTTATTGGTGACTGAGGGGTTGCCATAGTGGCTATATGGGTGGGGGAGTGCGTGAGTGTCAGGGGGCGTAACACAGGCCCCTGCAGCCCATGCAGTGTGGGGGGGCCCCGTGGTCCAGGGGGCCCGTCCGTGGCTGCGCACTTAGCTGCTGCTTCTTTTTAATCAATTAAATGGTGCGCTGTGCGCACGTCTCTGCGTCTGCGCGGAGACTGCTAAACATTGTCATGCGCATTGCGCTATTAAAAGAGCGCGTAAGGAGGTGAGACATCCTCGAGAGGACCGGGTCGGCCATTATCTGAATATTGCTAGACCCTGAGTGGCCGCTTGGATGTACGCGGTCTCGTGCTCCTGGTGGACCACAACAACTCTTTTAAAGGTAATCCTCACCCGGGGTGCCAGGCTTCTATCGAATGCCTGTCACTGGCTCAATGCTCCCTTGCTGCCCTTGCGAGCTCCAAACTACTTTTCCCTTTGATCCTGATAATTGTTACAGTGATTGTGCACTTTTCGCAAAGCAAAAACGCATGATGTATGTGTGTGTGGGGGGTTATTTTTGTCTCACAAATACATTATGTAATGTTTTTCGGTGTGTGTGAAATGTGTTTTCTAGATAACCAAATAAACGGCAGTAAATACTGCATTCTTTTATGAACCAAAGACAGCATTATAGCGCTACATAGTAGCTCTCGTGGCGCGTCTTGATTACTGCCTAGTCAAACACGTGTCCAACTGTGATTTACCCAAATTGAAATGATGTTTGTGTCCAGATATGTATGTGAGCGAGAAAGTTCAGCTGTGAAGCGCCATGTGTCTCACTCAGTTGCACTTCAGAGTTCATAATATTTTGTCGCATCTTCGTTTGAGGCCACTTTCAAGCAGTGCCTTAGATGGAAATATAGAAGCATTTATTTAGCGCTTACTACCTCTGACGAGGTGCAGAAGTACTTGTACTGCTCACTATCAAGAGTACCCGTTTGCTCCTGAAGAGTGCCAGTAGTTTCCGTTAAATATATTTTAGCAGTGACTGAGAAGTGCAGGTTCTCTCCATTTCGAACTAAAGAGGTTCCCGACAGTATCTGCCCATTTAAAGCACTGCTTCCAGCCGATTAAAGTGGTTCTTTACTTCTCCCAAAAGGAATGCAGGCGTTCCACAGGGTCTGCACTAAACCTACCCCATTAAAACAGACATTTGCTTCCTTTGGCTGGGGTAAAAAAGGCCTACTATGTGGATGGAGAGTCTAAAAGTACACAGATGGCATCCATCAGGCAGGTGATTCAGAAGGAAAGAGGCTGGGGTCTTGCACCCACGGGTACACGTGCGCTGCTGCTGGCTTGGTGCACCAGAGTACACAAGCAGCCTCTGAATGAATCTAAAGGCTGTGATGTAGTCAGACTTGTTTCCAGAGGGAGTGGGGCATATCAATCTTAATGTTTTTCAATTATGCACACCTGAAGACTGAAGTGTTTTTATCAATAAATGCAAGAAGAGTGAGGAGTTGTGACATAGTAACTCTTTACCAAGTGTTGTCACCCGGGGTTTTCGGTCAGGTTCACTCCAGTGATTTCTATGGGCTTGGCTTTAAGTGGGCCGTTGTCTTCTGTGGCAGAGGCCCGTCAAAGCCAAGCACCACCTGGCCCTCTTTTGATGGCCTTCCCTAAGAATGATGCATTATTTAACGTCTTTAAAGGTGAAAACACATTTCTGAAATTGTGTTTAGCAAAAAACATCCTTTGTGATACGGCTTCTGCCTCCCAATCACGTTGTAGATAGATGCTGGCCTCTTAAAGGCACCACAGCAGAGCTCGGTTTCATAGTATGCAGTGCTGGGGCTTTCTTAATTCAGACTCCAGGTAGGCCCATAACAAAGCTCCAATCTGAGGGGTTATCAGGCCTCCTTTTGTTGGAGTCTCCTGGCTGGCAGCAGTCAGGAGACTCACACATAGATGCAAGTTCAGCAGAGGGGAAACAAAGGCTCACACCTTTTTAGCACTTCACACATACTTAAAAGAGGCAGCTTTTCACTTTGTTCAGGCTCTGTTTAGGAGATATGCATGTGCTGTAAGAATATCAGATGTGTTGGTCTTTCCCACTATTTACATAAAATAAATAGCATTTATATAGCGCTTACTACCCCTGAGGAAGCCTTGTAATAATTTAAATATCACAATTTTTTCTTGTAAAGCACTATGGGTAGTATACGTTTACGCTGACAAAAGGCAACACTGTTTTATGTGTAGCTTACAAAAGTGAAAATCTTCTGCCTAAATCAGGAGTGATTCTCTGCATACTGGAAATGTGCTTTAATGTACTCATGATAGACATGTTCAACTTATATGTGAGGACTTAAGATCTGATGTCACTTCTTATGATGCCACTTCCTGTGCTGTCACGCGCCGTTATGTCACACACCGTGATGTCACGTGCCCTGATCTCACACACCATGATGTCACTTGCATACTGATTAACTAGGTTAGGCCCCCCCACTTCTTTTTTTAGGACTTGCGCCCTAGTAATAAATAGAAAAGTATGTATTCATTTGTAATGTAACTTTTCTGTCTTTGTTCCCTTTAATTATCAGTCATGGATCATTCAGGCATCCCTAAAACACAATTAAAAGTGCTCTCTATTTATATTTGCTGTTCGAAGTATGCACAGATAAGTCACTCTGGGACATCAAAATAATGAGCTGGCAACCCTAAACATAATACTGGAAGTTTGTTGCAGGATCAACACATTATTTATTTCCTACAGCCTCGATCCCAATTAATGTCATAATAGCAATAGTTTAACTTGTATCTGACACCCTACACCGATGTCAATAACATGCCGAGTTACTTCAAGTGTCTGGGAATGCACCCTGCATTCAGATGAGTCAGTCCTCATTCTTGCCCTTCACTTTTACGCTCACCCTGCACTCACAGCGATCACAATGCACTCACACTGATCACCATGCACTCTCACCATTCACTCACTCACCCTGCACTCACAGTGATCACTCTGCACTCACAATGCACGTGCACTGTTCACCCGGTACCTCACCCTGCAGTCACACAAGCACACTACTCACCCTTCACTCACCTGTCCCCCTCACTGCTCACACTGCAATCTCACTCAAACAACCCCATCACTAATCATACATTCATTCGTCCCACTCTACACTTACATCCACACCCAAATTCATATGGACACCTCACTCCCCCTGTAGTCACACCTCTTACCCTACTCTCACACTGTTGCATCGCTCACTGTGCACTCACATAGGCACTCCTGCCACCCACAAAGCGCAGAGGGTTAATGAGCCTGCTACAAAGAACATGTATCATGCAGATCACAGAAGAGAGTGTGAGTAGTGCTATAAAAAAATTAAGTGTTTGTCAGAAAGGTGCTATGGTGATATGAGGTGTGATTGTTGGTGGTAGTGAGGGAATTCATGGAGAAGGAGGAAATTTTAGTTCTTACTTCCGTGATTTGTTATCTGAGGCTTAGGTCGGTGATGACCACTGGGGAAGCAAGGGGCAAAACCAATCCGTGATTAGGAACAGGTGTGCCACCCCCAGTGCCATACCCATTTGATCTCCATAGTATCTTCTCTTCTTCATAAATATTTATAATCAAACTAAGAGTGAAATGGACTAATTGAGCGGTGAATGAACTAAAAGTAAAACAACCATCTTTTTGACACAAATATATCTGGATTACTATATTATGTCACAATAAGGATTTACCCTTGTTTATCAACCATTTGTCTGAAAGGAAGGCACACAGGCTCACATATATAATCCCAGTTTATGGTGTTGCTTGCACTTGTCTGTAATATGTGTGCCTTAAATCTTGTATTTAGCATTGTTTATACTACAGAAATTATAAATTCAAACAGACAAACATCTGCATCACTGTTCTGACACATCCAATCTGTTTTCCTCCTCAGCCTCGTTTGCCTGCCTGTTTTGTCCTGCTTACTGATAAAGACATGAAGCTAGAAATTGAAATTGCTTCCTCAGTTCACGTTATTATCATGCACAGACCTAGACAGTCACAAGGGTGTGGCATTTTGATAACAGGGCCGGCCTAAGGCATGTGCAAGCTTTGCACCTGCACAGGGCCGCCAAACCCCAGGGGCCGCCACGCCAATATATATCCTTAGATACATATTTGCGTGGCAGCCCGTGGCAGGGATTTGGCGGCCTCGGGCCCCCTACCTACACTCCCTGCTCAGGGCCTCTGTTGATAATTCTGTAGTCTATTTCTTCTGGAATTCGCAGGATACTAAGTTATATCTTGTGTAATTCTCATGTATATTGTCAGTCGAGTCTATGGAATTGCAGGTTTGGGTTTGTCTTTCAAAGTTTCAAGTTATTGTCCATCAATGTCAATTCTAATTCAGCTCCTTCATAGTTGTTCTTTGATCTTCAGCCAGAGTCAGTTCCTGAGACAATAGGATCGCTCCTTGGCATTGTTGTGATTGCTGCCGTTCCTGAGACAATAGGACAACTCATTGGCATTGTTCTGATTACTGCCTCAGTTAAATTATCTGCTCTTGAAAGTATTGTTACAAATAGCGTAGCATATATGCTAAGACTTTTCCCACTTTCTCAGTAGAACTTTGAGTCAAGACAATATAGAAGCATTTCATTAAATGTTGGAGGTTTCAAATCAAAATATACCAGATTTTTGGGTGGTGGGGCAAAGTGGTAGGGGGTGGGCCGGGCCGCCGGGGGGGCCCCCTCCATGTGCTTTGCAGGGGGGCCCCCACAAGTTTTGTTACGCCACTGGTGAGTGTGAGCTGATTCTAGTGGTTCAGTGGACTAATGCGTCCATTGCAGGGGCCTGTGTTCGATCTCATGGTCACAGGTTCAAATCCTGGTGGGTTCACTCCACCTTTCATCCTTTTGAGGTTGATAAAATGAGTACCATTGAGTTGGGTAACAATAAGCATCTGTTATTCAGCTCCAAGATGCCTACGTGCGAGCGTGCACTTTACAAATACATATGTTATGAGTGGCTGTTTTAGTGATTCTATGGGCGGGTGAGTGAAAGACCAATTGGACAATTCATAAGTATGGTAAGATTAAAAAGCGAGATTTAGTTGACACTTTAACAAAGCTGTTGTCAACACTAACTGTTGATGTGGAAACAGACACAGACTATGTAAACAACTAGTTAACTTCAGTAATGAGGAAACTAGCCCCACCTACAAGCTTCGTCTCTCACAGGCAGAGCACCTGCTTCTCCCCTACATTAGCAATAAAAAAAAGTGAAAAGAAAATGACAGAAACAATATTCATTCGAAAAGAAATAAAAATACAAATCTTCCCTTAAATCTTACTAAAAGTCAATTAAGATCACCTAAACATTTTCATACGGACCTCTAAGAATGCTGTCGGGAATCTTTCATTTTCTCTGATGTTACGCCTTCAACAGAAGAACTCTCGAATTTGAGAAAAAAATCTAAAAAGGGAATTTAAAAACAGAAATCATGATAGTATGATATGAGAACAGGATAACGGAAGGAATCAATCCAGTTCGCAACACTCGGTTTAACACCTCCTTGCACACTGCATCAGGCCCAACAACCTGGCAGCAACAAGGGTAAAGCCCTTCTTATAAAAACATCTGTGAACCCAGATATTTTATTCAATTTCAGACCCATCTCATTGCTTCCAGCACTCGCTAAATTGTTATAGAAATGTGTTAATACTCAATTATCAGGTTATTTAGCACATTCAGATCTTTTACATCCATCTCACTCAGGTTTTAGGCCACACACAGTACCGAAACAGCACTACTGGAACCCTTTGACTATATTAACCCCTCCCACGCTTATGACGGAACCGCTCCGTCATGGCCCTCGGGTGGGCTATGCTGGTGACGGAGCGGTTCCGTCATGGCATGAAAGTTGGTTGAGGATGTGGCGTGATGACCAGAGCTGCTGGCTTCATAGCTGAGGAACCAGGTTCAAGCCTTGTGTCAGCTCAACATCCTGTGATTCTGGGAAAATCACTTAAATGAATGTGCCCTTAACTAGTTCTCATGAAATGCGCCAGTGTTGATGAATTGGTGCTGAGTGCTGGAACGCACCAGTTCAAATTAAGCGCTGGTTAAAGGCAAGAACGCCGTGCTAATACTTTCTGATCAATAGGCGGTGTTCAATACTGTAATACATAATCCTAGAATTTCTGTCCGAGATGGGAATCTGTGCAAGGTATTGAGATGGTTCCAGTCTTTTTTTGTGATAGACAACAACCTGTGACAATTTCCAATCTTCGTTCCGGAAGCAAGATGCTTAAAATGAGGTCCCTCCTGGAGCTCTACTGTATGTAATGTTTACATACCCTCCTTGGCAACATTAATAGTCTTTTTCGATTAAGGTAGTCACTTATGCTGACAATACTCAGCTAATTTACCCATAAACAAAAAATCAGACCGTCAAGAAGCTTCCTTAAAAAAACCTGTTATCTAAGGTTATTGATTGGATGCAGTTGAATTACTTAAATATAACTCAGACAAAACTGAGATCCTTTTTTTTGGACCCTTCGATGAATCTCCAATAAAGAAATGTGGACTGACGGATTGCCAAGTCCTCCCCCACCAGCATTGGTAGTAAGAAACGCTGGAGAAAAATTCAATGAAGATCTGACCTTTCATTCCCAGGTTCCTAATGTTATGGGCACTTGTTTTTTATTTCGCTGGACACAAAAAAAACTCTTCCATTTACTCCCATTTGAGGCTCAGAAAATTATAATATATACATTAGTGACCGCCAGACTTGACTATGTCAATAGTCTCTATCTGGGTCTCCCCAAGTTAATGATTAATGCAGTGGAGCAAAATGCAGCTGCATGATTCGTCTTGAGATTGCCGTGTCGCTTCTCTGTTTCGCTGCATCTCACACATTTTCATTGGTTGTCAGTGCACACACCGATTTGGGAAACAACCTTTACAATGCAGTCCTTACATCGCACTACCTTTACATAGCAGTCATTAAATCGCAACATCCTTTACATCGCATGTCATTACAACACTATTAAAAGAGTTGACAGGAAGAAGGGGAAGGGGGGGATTGCGGTGATACATAAACAAGAGCTGGTATGCACTTTAGAAGTGAGGGACATTGGAAAGAGTGAGACTGGTTTCTTTTCCCTAACAGTACCCCTTGGATACTGTCTCAAGGGATTTTTAATATATCGCCCACCGGGACCTGGAGCCAGTTTTCTCACGCAACTTATGGACACTCTCACGCTGTCTGCTCTCACTCATGAGAGACTCCTGCTCCTAGGGGACTTAAACTATCACTTTGATGACCCCCTGAACAATGAAGCTCAGGAAATCAGACAGGAGCTAGAAGGCATACAGATGTGGTTAAAATCAGATATGCCCACTCACTGTCAGGGTCATCTTTTGGACCCTATCTATGCCAACTGGGATACTGTGACCGTAGCACCCCCAACGCCTGTCATTTGGTCTGACCATTTCCTTGTCTCATTTTGGGTAGCGGTCCCGGATAGTGGACCTCAGAATGGGACAACCACCTTTAACAAACGCAGGAAATGGGCTAAGTTTTGCCCACAGGAATTTAGCAAAATAATAGAATCCCAAGGCCCGCTTGAGGGCGAGGAAATTGAATCTGCCTGAGAAACACTAGACCTACGAATCCAAAAGGCGCTAGATCACACAGCGCCATGGACTCGGAATGCGCCACTAAGGAAATCTAAATCTGCCCCCTGGTTCGATACTGAACTGCGAGGACAAAAAGCCACATGTAAATATCTAGAGAGGAGATGGCGGAGGTTCTATTCGGAGACAGACAGAGCCGAATACAAAAGAGGCTTAAAAGACTATCATGCCCTGATCCGGAGAGCGAAGAGAACCTACTACTGCACCAGAATTAAGAATGCAAACAACTCCATGAAGGAAATGTTCCTAGTATATAGATAACTATCTGATCTCGCCCCACTGACAGCCCCGATAGCGGGATCAGTCAGAGCCTGTAATCAAATAGCAGAGTTTTTTGCCAGTAAAGTAGACAAAATCTATGTGACGTTTCCGGAGGCAGCTAGAGTAGGGGATGGGAGAGTGGAAACTCCCCCAACCACAAAGAACAGCAACTGCCTCTCGGCATTTCTAGTGCCCTCACGGGAAACAATACGCCAGATAGCAGGCAGTATTAAATCAGGATCACCAAATGACCCAGTCCCCCAAAAAAACTTTATGGCAGTTTAACCACTCTGGAGCCATACATCAGTCACTTACTTGCTCTCTCATTTGCATCAGGACAAGTACCTGTTGCATGGAAGAAAGCAATAGTTCTCCATTTGAGGAAAAAGCCCAACATTAGCCTCACAAATCTGGAAAACTTGCGACCTATCTCCCTTCTCCCCTATTTTGCCAAAATCGCAGAGAAAGCAGTGAATAAACAACTTGCAGCATTCGCTGAGACCAACGGACTGCTCCACCCCTCTCAGTCGGGTTTCCGCGCTCTACACTCTATGGAGTCGGCCCTGCTGGCCTCAACGGAAGCCTTACGTAGATGCAGGTGAAGGCCAGACAGCGGCACTGATCCTTTTGGATCTTAGTGCCGCTTTCGACACTGTAGCGCTCACACACTGCTGCAGTGTCTTAAAGAGGGAGGAGTGAGAGGCAAGGCATGGGAGTGGTTGGAATCATTCCTTACGGGCCGCAGTTTCCAGGTCGCACAAGGACAGTTCAGGTCCAATGAAATAAAACTCAACCAGGGAGTCCCACAAGGCTCCAGTCTCAGCCCCACCTTATTTAATCTGTATGTGGCCCCTGTTGGAGCAATCACAGACAAATTTGGGGTTGAGACAGTGTCGTATGCAGACGACACGCAATTGATTGTGACGCTTACGCAATCAGAAGAGCAATGTGCGGCTAATTTTAAGAGCTGCATGCAGGAACTGGCCAAGTGGATGGCGGACAACTGCCTCCGTCTTAACGGAAACAAGACAGAGGTTCTGATCGTAGGCAAATCTCCATCAGTGTGGACCTCAGCGTGGTGGCCGGACGAGCTGAGTGAACTGCCCACACCCAGCAATCTAGTGAAAAACCTAGGAGTTTGGCTGGATAAAAACGTATCCTTCGAACACCAGACCAAGCAAGTGGCAGGCACTTGTTTTGGTACACTACGGGTCCTTAGGAAAACACTGGACCGGTGCGCCAGACCCTAGTCCATGCACTGATAACATCCAGGCTGCACTACGGAAACGTACTATATCTAGGAGCCAGTGAAAAATGCGTCACTAGACTGCAACGTATACAAAATGCGGCGGCCCGCCTGATCCTTCAACTACCCAGAATGGCATCATCACAAAAAGCTCTGAGAACGCTTCACTGGCTCCCTATTAGGGAACGGGTGACGTTTAAGGCCCTCTGTATACTATCTTAAGCGGTATGAGCCAACACGCCAATTAAGATCACGTGGCACGGGGGTGGTGCAGGTCCCGAAGGTAAAAAGAGCAAGAATGGGTGGAAAATCCTTTAGAGCTTTGACTGCTAGGCTGTGGAACAAGCTGCCAGAAAAGCTGCGCTTGGAAATTTCGGAGCGTATATTCCGTAAAGAACTTAAAACAACCTTGTTCCCCAAACCTCAATGTTCCAAATAGGCTCCTCTCTCCTCAACTTGAATCACACGCTAATGGAAACAACAGCAGGCACTAGCGCGGGGACACACCTGCTGGTGTAATCAAGCGCTTTATAAAATATAAAATAAATAAATAAATAAACACAGCCATTACATTGCACGTCACTACAACGCATGTCATTGCAATGCATGTCACTACAACGCGGGCATTAAATCGCAAGTCATTACAACGCATACCATTTCAATGCATAGTACCCTTGCACTATCCGACACTTACCCTACTGTTGCACTCACTGAAGTTAGAATAGTAATTTGTACCCCCACACTATCCAACACTTACCCTACTGTTGCACTCACTGTAGTTAGAATAGTAATAATTACCCCTATACTATCCAACACTTACCTGAAATGCAATGTAATGGTGTGCGTTGTAAAGGTATAATGCGATGTGTTGGAATGCGTTGTAAAGGTAGTTTCTGAAAATTCGATGCAATGGCATACTATGTAAAAGAATGCGTTGTAAAGGTTGTTGCGATGTAAAAACTGTGTTGTAAAGGCATGCATTGTAAATGTATGCGTTGTAACGTCATACATTCGCCTATTCAGTTTAAGATGCTTACCCTGGCATATGGAGCACATCAAGACACAGGCCCTGAATATCTTTCGGAAAGATTTCGGCATTACAAATCTACTACGGATTTGAGACAAGAGGATCACGTTCCGGCTCCTCACCCACGCACACAAGTCTCTCCACGACCTGGGCCCCAAGTACCTCAACGACCGCCTGACCTTCTACACGCCCACCCGCCAGCTACAGTCCACCAGCCTCACCTTCGCAGCCGTACCACCCATCCGAAGAGCCACCGCCGGAGGAAGATCCTTCTCTTACCTGGCTGCCAAGACTTGGAACTCCCTCCCCATCCACCTTCGGCTGACCCAGGACCATCTCGCCTTCAGGAAACAACTCAAGACCTGGCTGTTCGAGCAGTAGCATACCCCTTCCCCCAAGCGCCTTGAGACCCTCCCGGGTGAGTAGTGCGCTATACAAATGGCATGATTGATTGATTGATTGAGATCTTTAAATTACCAAAAATCAAGAAGGCCAGAAAGGTTGGAAGATCTTTTTCTTACTTGACAGCAAAGGCACGGAAGGAGCTCCTTTTTGCTCTTAGAGCCACAAAATAATGAGAGTCATTTTAGAAATACCTGAAGTCCTTGGTTATTCCCCACTTCTTAATCAATCAATCAATCAACATGGCTGCCAGGTGTGAGAAGGGGAGGTTCCGTGAATTCTGAACCCGTTCCATAAAGGTCATGGTTTCGTTATGAATTTGATATTAGCGAACCGTAACTAGTTAGTGCGGCAAGTATGAGTGTTTTCGTCATGTTAGACTGATGGATTCACTACGTATTTAGGGATTTACCCTTGGGTTCCATTTTGTGTATGGCAGCCCTTTTGTGGTTGCCCTCACATAGGCCGATGACTGTGGCTGAACAAGTCTTTTAAGTACATGTACACCTTAGCTCCAGTTCGTGCTGACTCCTGTTTGACCTGAGTGAACTGACCCTGACCTTGTTAAACCAGTTCTTGCCCTTTAGCTGATCAAGATTAAGGATCAGAGCACAGGACATCGTAAAAGTTTTATTGCACACAAATATGCCTTATCCTACTCTCACCTGTTTCTGCTCCTTTCTTTATGGTCTATATATGATTGTGTTGGGGCCTTTTTAGGGCTCGGGCCTACGTCACCACGAAGTGGGGCGGAGCTTCCGAGCTCTTATGCATTAGAAAAAAAAAAAATTCTTTAGGGGTCCGGGCTGCCACATTCCTTAGTGCGCGCCGCGTTTTTTATGGCATCTGCCTAGTGATTCGTCTTCGCTGTGCTGTATATTTAGTAGCCTTGACGTGATAGGCTATATTTACTTTTCGTCCGTCATTTATTTCAGTTTCATGGCATATTGTGTGTGGTTACGTGCACGGCAGACTTATTAATCTTAATTAGGAGCTGTCAGAGTGCCCGTGTAATGCAATACAGATGGTGGGAGCGCGTTCACCATTGCATTGCATGTATCATGCGCGCGTGTAACATGTACCTTTCGCGCACGGCAGTCCATTCATTTTAATTAGGAGCTGTCAGAGTGCCGAGTCACGGCGGAGATAATTGAAAGAAGTTTCCTGTAGCTTCAAGGGCAGTCACAGTACTTTTTAAGATACCTCGCATATTCTTCAAGCTAAGACAAGCACCCTTGCCTCGCCAATCCGCGTGTCTTCTAAAATAAAAGTGCGCATTTGCCTCTTCTCTGCGAGGAGTGATTTCCGTTGCTGTTTTCTCCTCCCTTCAATATGTTAGAGTTTAACAGAAATGTCCAGCAGGGTGCAGTAGGTGCAGTGACACCGAGGCCTCGAGGGCCTCACTTAACCCTGACAGTGCTGTATTTTACTACCAGTGGCTGTGAGGGTGCAGCAGGTGCAGTGACACCGGGGCCTCGAGGGTCTCCTTTAACCCAGACAGTGCTGTATTTTACTACCAGTGGCTGTGAGGGTGCAGCAGGTGCAGTGACACCAGGGCCTCGAGGGTCTCCCTTAACCCAGACAGTGCTGTATTTTACTACCAGTGGCTGTGAGGGTGCAGCAGGTGCAGTGACACCGGGGCCTCAAGCGTCTCCCTTAACTCCGACAGTGCTGTATTTTACTACCAGTGGCTGTGGGTGTCCAGGGGTGCAGCAGGTGCAGTGACACCGGGGCCTCAAGGGTCTCCCTTAACCCCGACAGTGCTGTATTTTACTACCAGTGGCTGTGGGTGTCCAGGGGTGCAGCAGGTGCAGTGACACCAGGGCCTCGAGGGTCTCCCTTAACCCAGACAGAGTAGTGAGTGCAGAGTAGTGAGTAGTGAGTAGAGTAGTGAGTAGTGAGTGTAGAGTAGTGAGTAGAGTAGTGAGTAGAGTAGTGAGTAGAGTAGTGAGTAGTGAGTAGAGTAGTGAGTAGAGTGGTGAGTAGTGAGTGCAGAGTAGTGAGTAGAGTAGTGAGTAGAGTAGTGAGCAGTGAGTAGAGTAGTGAGTAGAGTAGTGAGTAGAGTAGTGAGTAGTGAGTGTAATAGTGAGTAGTGAGTAGAGTAGTGAGTAGTGGGTAGAGTAGTGAGTAGAGTAGTGAGTAGAGTAGTGAGTAAGGTAGTGAGTAGAGTAGTTAGTAGTGAGTAGTGAGTAGTGAGTAGAGTAGTGAGTAGAGTAGTGAGTAGTGAGTGCAGAGTAGTGAGTAGAGTGAGTAGAGTATTGAGTAGTGAGTAGAGTAGTGAGTAGTGAGTAGTGAGTAGAGTAGTGAGTAGAGTAGTGAGTAGAGTAGTGAGTAGAGTAGTGAGTGCAGAGTAGTGAGTAGAGTAGTGAGTAGAGTAGTGAGTAGAGTGGTGAGTAGTGAGTGCAGAGTAGTGAGTAGAGTAGTGAGTAGAGTAGTGAGTAGTGAGTAGAGTAGTGAGTAGAGAGTGCAGAGTAGTGAGTAGTGAGTAGAGTAGTGAGTAGTGAGTAGAGTAGTGAGTAGAGTGAGTAGAGTACTGAGTGTAGTAGTGAGTAGTGAGTGTAGTAGTGAGTAGTGAGTAGAGTAGTGAGTAGTGAGTAGAGTAGTGAGTAGTGAGTAGAGTAGTGAGTAGAGTAGTGAGTAGTGAGTAGAGTAGTGAGTAGAGTAGTGAGTAGAGTAGTGAGTAGAGTAGTGAGTAGAGTAGTGAGTGCAGAGTAGTGAGTAGTGAGTAGAGTAGTGAGTAGAGTAGTGAGTAGTGAGTAGAGTAGTGAGTAGAGTAGTGAGTAGAGTAGAGTAGTGAGTAGAGTAGTGAGTAGAGTAGTGAGTGCAGAGTAGTGAGTAGTGAGTAGAGTAGTGAGTAGAGTAGTGAGTAGTGAGTAGAGTAGTGAGTAGAGTAGTGAGTAGAGTAGTAGAGTAGTGAGTAGAGTAGTGAGTAGAGTAGTGAGTGCAGAGTAGTGAGTAGAGTAGTGAGTAGTGAATAGAGTAGTGAGTAGAAGTAACGAAGGACCCTGAGAAGGATCCTTTGATGTCACATTTGTTGAGACTACCACCCCCTTATGCACAGAGTTCTACGGCACCTCCGCAACCTCCAGTTGCACAACCTCCTGTTGCTGTCCTGCCACCGGCTCCTCCTCAGCTGGTTCTTCCTCCTACGGCGCGGCCTCCTCTGGGGCCGCCGACTTTGCTATAGGTTTTGTCTGGAACTACTTTGCCTTATTCTCCTGTACCTTCAACTTCTCTTGCTACTAACCTTACGCTTCTATCACCTCAAAATACTTTGTCTCCTGTCCTTATGGCAGCTTCTCCTTCTGCTCGACAACGAATGACAGATATTGTTACTGGTCTTTTGTCTCCTTTCTTTGGGTCATTGAGTATGACCCCTGTTTCTGCACGTGAACAAATGCGTAGTCAGCTACCTGGTCCCGAAGAACGGGCAGTGTTAGATCTCTTGGCTCGCAGATGGGTTTAGAATGTTTCGAGGTATAATTTAGAGTCAGTTATGGATGTTTTCCTGCAGTGGGAAGCACCCAAGCAAAGATATGTGTTTGATGTAATGTGTACTTTCCTCCGTGAGGAATGGGCAGATAATGATTTGGGTTCAGTCCCTGTAGAATTGCTAAATGTCCAGTCTGAGTTTGCGAAAGGGACGATAGTGGGTCCCGGAATTGAGAATGCAGTTGCGATGGTACTTGCGTTAAGGAGCGATTTCCCTTCTCAGCGACTGTTTGAACCTGATTCCTCTGTTAGAAGAAAAGCGAGACAGTATCCCATGAGAGAAGTTCCTCCTGTATGGAAGGAAGCTGTTCAGGCTAATGTAAATCAGGGTATTGTTGCCGCACCGGCTCATTTTCAGCGAGTATGGGTACATGTGCCATGGAAGAGAGCAGAGGTCTTGGCTCTTAAGCAGACCTTACCTGATCCCCGTAAGAATCCTGCTGGCTATTACAAAGAATTGTCCCAGACAGTTGACGCATGCATCATGAATTTGGCAGACATAGATATGCTGTTGGGTAATGTAGTACCTCAACCTCTATGGGCAAAGATTCGTCATGAGAATCATGCGGTAGAATTAGGAGATACTTGGGCAAATATTATTGCTGCGGATGGTAGACAACAGGGAGGTGCTAAACCTGAACCTTTGGTTACGGAATTGCCAGGTAGAATTATTAATTTAATGAAGACGATGATGCCAGCGTTACGAGTAAATTGGGACAAGTTAGCAGCATGTAAGCAGAAGAAGGACGAAAGTGTATCTGATTTCTTCACTAGATTTGAAGAAACATTTATAGATCATAGTGGTCAGGATATGAGTACGGAAGGTGGGCAAAGATTGTTCGTAGATAAGTTTGTCTTTAACTTACTTCCTGAACTGTGCAATAAGTTGAAAGATTCTGAGAGTTCTTGGGCTGTTTCCTCGTCGGCCCAGATATTAGCGACTGTGAGTTGGAAGCACCTCTCATTTTAACGACAGATTGTGGTGAGAATTTGTTGGGTTTGGATTTGTTGAAAAGGTTGCATGCAACATTACGTTGTTCTCCTGCGGGAGTACAGCTTACATTGGGTAAGAAAGTGATATCTCCAATGTATTTGTCTAAAGATCGGCTTCCACCGGAATTGCGTTCTCTCCCTGATACTCTTTGGGCTACTGGTTCTAATGATGTGGGCCTTTTGGAGATTCCACCCTATGTTGTAACGCTTAAAGCGAATGTTAAATTGCCGCGCATCCCCCAATATAGGATTTCTAGCGATGGTGAAAGAGCGCTTTTAGCGATCATCTATGATTTGATTGAGAAAGATGTGATTGAAGAAACGAGAGGTAATGTGTGTAACAGTCCTGTTTTGCCTGTCCTCAAACGCACTGACTCTTCTCAGCCACCTGTTTACAGGTTTGTGATCGATCTTAGAGAGGTTAATAAGATTGTCGTGCCACAGTTTTGAGTTGTTCCGGATATTACTGCTTTGTTGACTTTGATTCCTGCTTCAGCTGCCTGGTTTTCGGTTATAGATCTGAAGAATGCTTTCTTCAGCATTCCAATTGCCGAGGAAAGTAGAGATATTTTTGGCTTCTCTTTAGGAGGCCGAAGCTTCCGGTTTAAGAGACCTCCCCAAGGCTATTGTGAAAGTCCTTCTATCTATAGTCAGGTTTTGAAAACTCAACTTGATACTTTTGTGTTGCCTGCTGGTGCTGCTCTGATTCAGTATGTGGATGATCTGTTAGTGGCCACTGATGATGAGAAAACTTGTAAAGAAGCTACTCTTTCTTTGTTGCGACATCTTTCGGACTTGCATCATAAAGTGTCACCTTCTAAGTTGCAGTATTGTCGCCAAGAAGTGACCTACTTAGGTCATCTCTTGTCAAAGGAGGGAAGAAGGTTGACCCCAGAACGAATTCAAGCGATTGCGCGAATGACTGTACCAAGCACACAGAGAGAAGATCGTGCTTTCTTGGGTATCACGTCGTATTGTAGACAGTGGATTCCAAATTTCTCTCTATTAGCGAAACCTCTGTTGGCTTTGACTTGTAAAGATACACCGAATCCTCTTCTGTGGTCTGACGATTGTCAGAAAAGTTTTTCTGAGTTGCATGATGCATTGTGTTCTGCTCCTGTGTTGGGTACTCCCGACTACAGTAAGCCTTTTAAACTCTATGTCCACGAGAGAGAGGGTTGTGCATTGTCAGTTTTGACTCAACAATTCGGTGATAAGCAGCGTCCATGTGCGTATTTCTCGTCAACTTTATATCCGGTAGCTAGAGCGTTGCCGAGTTGCTTGAGAGCTGCAGCGGCTGTTTCTATTCGACAGTCTGCTGGACTGGTGATGGATAATACGTTGATTGTGATGGTTCCACATGCAGTGGATACCTTGTTAAATCGGACAAAAACTCAACACCTTACTAGTGCAAGGTTGTCGGGTTATGAGTTGACACTTTTGGCTAGTCATGTGCATATTAAGCGATGCAATGTATTAAATCCAGCAACATTGTTGCCGACGTCTGTGGATACAGATGGTCAGGAACAGCACAATTGTTTTCTGAGGACGGAAGAGGAGACGAAGGGTAGGATCGATTTAAAAGATTCTCCTCTTCTGGATCCTGATGGTACGTTATGGGTTGATGGTTCATGCTACAAGCTTGCGAATGGTGACACGACTGCAGGATATGCCGTGACGACATTAAGTACAGTTGTTGAAACTGCACGAGTGAGCTATGATTCAGCACAAGCAGCGGAATTTGATTGCATTAACGAGAGCGTGTGTTTTGTCTGAAGGAAAGCGAGTGAATGTGTATACCGATAGTCAGTATGCGTTTGGTGTTGCCCATAGTTTCGAACGTTTGTGGAAAGAAAGGGGATTCCTCACATCCTATGGGACTAAGATTCAGCATGGACAGTAGGTGAATGAGCTTCTCGAGTCACTTACTTTGCCGAAGCAAGTTGCGATTGTGAAGTGTAGTGCTCATCGGAAGGTTACGGATGATGTTGGCCGTGGTAATGCGTTTGCGGATGAAGTTGCGAAAGATAGAGCAAGAAATCTGATGAGTCGAATGTATGTGGCAGGCGCTGCGAGAACGATTGGTGATGTTGGAATGTGCGAAGATACGATTGAGAGTGTGAAATCGATACAGGCTGAAGCTACTGAAAGTGAGAAGAATGTTTGGAGAGAAACTACGGGTAGATTGGATTCGACTGGTTGTTGGGTTGAATTGTCAGAACACCAAAGATGGATGTTGCCAGATGCGTACGTGCTTGCAGTGGTTACTATGGCACATGGTTTGTCTCACATCAGTGTGAAAGGGATTTGTAAGTTGTTGGCTCCAGTATGGCAGAATGCTGGAATTCCCAAGTGTGCGGAGAATGTGGTCAAGAATTGCATGGTGAGTTTAATGTATAATCCTGGCAAGGGAACCCCAACTCCAGCTGGTCACTTTGCTCCTCCGACGTATCCGAGGTTTTGCAATTGGATTTCATCCACATGGAAAGGTGCAATAATTTAAAGTATGTCCTTGTAGTTGTTTGCGCCTTTTCTAGATGGGTAGAAGCATACCCCCTAAAAGATAATACTGCCTCGTCCACTGCTAAAGTCCTGGTCAAAGAATATTTCCCTAGGTTTGGGTTGCCAAGGATGGTATGGAGTGATAACGGAAGTGAATTCGTGGGGAAGGTGATGAAGAGAGTGTGTGAAGGGTTGGGAATTCACCAGAAATTCCACGCTGCGAATCATCCCCAATCATCTGGTTTAGTTGAGTGCTATAATGGCACGTTAAAGTTAAAACTGGCTAAGATTCAAGCGAGCACTGGTCTTCAATGGCCTGATGCTTTACCGTTGGCACTTTTGTCGACTAGAACTACAGTACATTCCCGGATAGGCCTTAGTCCGTATGAGATTGTCTTTGGCCGTCCGGCAAACGTTTGGGGAGTGCCGAGGCCAACGAAGTTTAGTGATATCGAATACCCTATGCTAGTGGACTACTTGTATGACTTGACGACTAAATTGCGTGTCTTACATCAACAGGTTTATGATAAATTGCCGCAACAGGCCTGTCACCCTAGACACTCTTAATTAGTTTATAATCTGGCATGGATTGTAGTAGTACAAACAACTTTTTATTACCACAAGCCAGTTTTTCTCTGGCTATTCACATCCATCCAAGTGTCAAACATTAATATGGTACACACACGGTAAACATTCAATCTGTCGTAATACCATCACCCACCAAACAGTACTAGTGGAAAAAGTGTGGAGCAGAGAGTGAGCCCCTCACGGAAGAACCGCCAATCGGGTTATCTGACTAGTAATTGCCAGTATACCCAATTATCATCATCGGTGACTCACTCTCATAACAGTGGAAAATGAAAACAGAAAAAGACCAACAACGTATAACAGTGCTTCTTCTCAACATCAGCCCCACAATCTGCTGACTGTTCCTATCAAGGCAAGCCACGTATTGTACTTGCTATACTTGTGTGCACATATAACACAAAAACAGAAACCCCCAGTGAGAAAGAAACGTGAATCACACACAATTAAAATAGAAGAGTTCACTGGCCACTCTGGGTTTATTCTGGGCTGTGAATCCTTCTAACTTAAAAATGACTCACACCATACACAGTCTCAGGTGGGTCATAGTCGCCAATATGTTTCGTTGCTCATATTTTCTGCAACTTCTTCAGGGCAAATGGGGGTTACCCACTGCTATTGCCACTGTCTTTTAACACACACCTGTGATGGTAGAAACAACAGATTTGTAAAATAAAATAAAAATGAGCCGAGGGTTAGAGACCCTCCCATATTTACTAATAAATTCGATTTTAAATTGTAATACAAGGTTGCGTTACTCAGACCAGACAACACTGCACATAATCACCTGGGGTTAGCGTCTTTCACGCATACCGGCTACCCCTTCTTTTTAATAAAACAGTATGCCCGTGTCCTCAGAGATCACGTGTTGATTCCTCTATACTCCAACGAGGTGATTGAATGCGTGACAGTAGATTATGTAGTTTCACATCGACTGACTTCGATCTTTGTCTTTGTCTCTGTGTGCAGGACACCCGACGATAGCGGGTTTTCGTAATCAACACGTGATCTCTGAATCCACCATAAATGAAACTGCCGGTGCCCTTAGTAATCTGACCGCTGAGCTTCAAGCGGATCGCCTTATGACGTTACAGAATCGAATGGTTTTAGACGTCATACTTGCAGAACGAGGTGGGGTATGTAAAGTGATCCAATCGAGTTGCTGCGTTTTCATACCAGACAATGCTCCTACAGTATATCAGGCCATTTCTAAGTTACATAAGATCTCTGAGTCTATAAATGTGGATAAAGGAGATTGGTCGTTGATTGGATGGTTTTGGGAACTGTTATCGACCTGGGGATGGAAGATTCTGATGATCATTGGGATGGCTTTAGCGATTCTTTTTCTGCTTTGTCTTTGTGTGCAGTGCGCACCTGCTATATGTGGCCTCTGTGCTACTACGTCTGCAAGGAGACCTGTCCCAAGAGAGGTACTAAGTAATAGGATTATGCTCCAGCAACATCTTGATGATCTGATGAACATGGACCTGGATTCAGATTGACTTGAGTTTAGGTTATTGCCTATGTAAGGGCAAAAGGAGGGCCTGAGGTTCCGTGAATTCTGAACCCGTTCCATAAAGGTCATGGTTTCGTTATGAATTTGATATTAGCGAACCGTAACTAGTTAGTGCAGCAAGTATGAGTGTTTTCGTCATGTTAGACTGATGGATTCACTACGTATTTAGGGATTTCGTTCTGAACCCTTGGGTTCCATTTTGTGTATGGTAGCCATTTTGTGGTTGCCCTCACATAGGCCGATGACTGTGGCTGAACAAGTCTTTTCAGTACATGTACACCTTAGCTCCAGTTCGTGCTGACTCCTGTTTGACCTGAGTGAACTGACCCTGTTGCCTGAAGCTGACCTTGTTAAACCAGTTCTTGCCCTTTAGCTGATCAAGATTAAGGATCAGAGCACAGGACATCGTAAAAGTTTTATTGCACACAATTATGCCTTATCCTACTCTCACCTGTTTCTGCTCCTTTCTTTATGGTCTATTTATTATTGGGTTGTGGCCTTTTTTATTATGGGTTCGTTTGACCTGTCTAAAGAAGAATGTTGGGTTTGACCGATGATTGATCATGGGCTGGGCATCTGAAAAGTGGGTTTGTCGTCATGCGATACTTTAGTTGTGGAAACATGTGATTGGTTAAACTGTAAACAAGGAATGTTTGCCTGAAGAATAATGTTTGGCATAAAAAGGGATGACTTGCTGTGTAAAATCGAGCAGTCTCCTGAGAACTCATACCGTGATGATTTCTAGGACTTCTGTTACTGGCTACAGCCAATAAATTTGATCTTTGACGCCACCAAGAAGAGTCCTGTGTCTCTGTATTTTAAGACAGGTGGAACCCAAAGACTTTGGGCGTGCCCCTGGCGCCGCTGGGTATTAAATAACCCGGTTCTTCAAAGGAGCGTCCTCAGCTATTGGTTCGGCGAATCTGAGGGGTGTCAGCGAGGGACGCAGATCCAAGGTGTCTGGTTGGTTGGTGGAAGGTCAGTTATTTGTCTGCTGGTTCTTTGTTGTGTAGTGCCTTGTAAGTGTGGGTCAGCATCTCGAACTGGCATCTCTTCTGGATTGGGACTCACTGACGTTTTTCGAGGTGAGGTGTGATGTGGGTTCACCTGTGGAGGTCGAGGACGAGTCCTGCTGCTGAATTTTTTATTGTCTGGAGTTCCTTCAGGAGGCATGCTGTAGTTCCTACGTAGAGTGTGTTTCCGTAGTCCAGTTGGCTGGTGAAAAGGGCCTCTGTGACAGTCCTTCTGGTGTTGACTGGGAGCCACTTGAAGATCTTGCGGAGCATGCAAAGGGTGTGGAAGCTGGCTGATAAAACTGCGTTGACTTGTTTCTTTGTAGATAGGTTGTTGTCCAGGATGATGCAGTGGTTGCGTGCATGGTCTTCTGGGGTGGGGACTGGGCATAGTTCCTCAGGCTACCATGCATCATTCCATGGCGAGGTGTTATGCCTAAGGATAAGGACTTTCGTCTTGTCCGTGTTGCGTTTGAGACAGTTGTTCTCCATACAGTCAGCGACATTCACCATGCATCTGTGGTATTTGGCACTGGTGGTGGAGGTGTCTTCGGACAGTGAGAGGATGAGCTGGGTGTTGTCGGCGTAGGAGATAATGTTGAGTCTGTGTGATCTGACGTTGTTAGCCAGGTGGGTCATGTAGGTGTTGAAGAGAGTGGGGCAGAGGGATGACCCTTGGGGCACTCCGCAGATTATCTTCTTGGGCTCTGAGGTGAACGGAGGGAGACGGGTCCTCTGGGCTCCGCCGGAGAGTTATGATGTGATCCATTTGAGGGCATCTCCCTGGATCCTGATGTGGTGGAGTCTGTTAATCAGGATGTGATGGGAGACAGTGTTGAGTTCAAGGAGGATGAGGGCTGCCATTTCTAGGCTATCCAAGAGAGACCTAATGTCATTGGTGGCTGCGATCAGGGCTGTCTCTGTGCTGTTGTTGGCTCGATCTGGATTGGGAGGAGTCCAGCAGATTGTAGTCTTCTAGATGTTGGATGTTCTGGGTGTTAGTCAGGATATCCATAATTGAAGGCCTGTGCCAGGACACCTTTTGGGGCAGCTGTTTGTGGTTAAAAAATAATCTAATTCATTCTAACTTGACCACTGTTGTCAATTAACAAAGGACTATAGAGGGCACTGTATCATTTTTACTATTCAGTCAGGAAAATGGATTTTGATGCACTCCTCCAAAAAAGGAGCACTTATCAGGTTGATAGCGAATATTATGTTGGCCTTCTTGTTATACCCCTAGTTTGAATCCATGGATTTAAAAGATTTGAAGTTAATTGTATCTTCAGAACATAGTGGGTTTTTAAGGCATGTTTGAGTTCAGGTGCACCTCCCCTATCTTTCCCAAGAGCTGTTTGTGATTGCCACATGACCCAGGAGATTCTTGTCCCAGTCCTCTATTCCAGACTTTATTGTAGGTGGACCCAGCAACCCCTCACAGTCTAGACGCGGCACACGCTCTGAGGTTCTAGATCAGTCCAATGAGCGAGTCCATGACTATGTCCTAAGGTTTTAATTTTCTAACTCTCTGTTGTTTCTCTTAATGTTTGGACTGTATTTTGCATTTATCCATGCTGCAACACTCAAGATAGCCCTTCCAGGAATGTGATTGATCTGGTCTATTGTGAATCAGGAGTTGTCTGAGCCGGCCAGTGCCTTAAAGGGCTCATAAAGCTGGGACACATACCTGGTATAGCCTACTTGGAGGGGGAAACAGCCATTACAACGTGGCTGTTACCACACATTACCTTTACGATGCGGCCATTACAATGTGAGTGCCATTACCACGCATTACCATTATTTTACAATGCATATGAATTTACCACGCATGCCTTTACAACAATTTCATTGTAAAGGCATATGCATTTTTAATGTAAGTTTTAGGTAAGTATTCAGCGTTTATATATATTTATATATAACGTGGTGTTATATAGATATATATCTATCTATATATATTTATATAGATATATATCTATCTATCTCTCTCTCTATATATATTACCTACTGGCGGTCGCCAGTAGGTAGTTATAGTTAGGACCAAGTTTCCATAGGAAGAGCATTTTTTGTTTCGCTTATAATTATGGCGATGTTTGATGACTCTTCATGAAATATTCAAAACTAATTCTTTGTTCATATCAGCCCCTATGTTAAAAGTTTGGGGGTGATTGTTTACGGGCGGCTGAGATAAAGGGGGGGTCGCAAAACGTTTTTCTCCATGTTAATTTCCATAGGAAACTTTAGACAAGGCTACAAGTCGAACGGGTGAACGGAATTACCGCAAATTTGGCAGGGAGAAGCACACTTTTGTTTATTTGGTGTAAATCCTTTCAGTAGTTTTGAAGAAATATCAAAATTTACAGATATCGATATTTGGGAATTCTGCCATCTGATTGGCCGAGGCGTTACGAGCACGAGCTTACTGCTTATTGATTGCGAGCGCTGTGAGCGGTTGCAACTAGGAATTGCTGGCCGCCATTTTGTGATTCTGTTGAATCGAGTAAGGGAAAAAAAGGGCGATAAAAGTAGGAAAAGAGGGTAGGAGCACTGTAACCTCTGTGGGGGAGTGCGAAGTGCGGTAGTCACTCTGAACTCTGAAAGTGCGGTGTTGCTCAGAGTGACATGGTGCTGAGATGATATGCTGCTACACTTGGGTATGAAACCGAGAGCCTAAACCGTGAGCTCATTGCTGTAAAGTGATGTGCTCTGGCATACGTGTGCAAGTAGTGTTAGTAGGCATTTATACCATACAGGGAGTGGGAAGCAAACTACTGACTGATACCGTGTGTTTATACTATACCGGAAGCGGGAAGCGCAGTACTCACTCATAACGGTGTGAAGACTCAGGGATGAAACCGAGCTGATTGCTGTAAAGTGATGGGCTCTGACCCTGTAGGGTACTAGTCGCTATAGTATAATAGTGTAAGTAGTTTAGTAAAGGATTATAGTATATAGAGAGTGGGTAGCGAACTACTTCCTACTACTGGTCTGGAAACTCGGGGACTAAACCGTGAGCCTAAATCGTGAGCTCATTGCTGTAAAGTGATGTGCTCTGGGCGCTGTAATATACCTGTGGAAGTAGTGTTACTTTGCGTTTATATAATACAGGGAGTGGGAAGCAAACTACTCACCCCTACCAGTCTCAAGACTCCTGGATGAAACCATGAGCTAATTGTTGTCAAAGTAGAATGTTACTATGTAAATTCTACTAGAATATAAGTATGTAATGTTGTGAATGTAGGCTGTCATGAACGGGAACTTTGGGGAGTTTGTACACAGTGCTGGAGAAGACGGTTGCATTGCTGTCTGCTCCTGTTAGTGGGTGTTTAAGGTGTCTTGTTTTCCTGCAATAAATCTACTTACTGGATCCACTGCTGTCTGCCTCTTCACTACATACATTTGGCGATAAGCAGGAGAAGGTAAAAAGAAGGCAGCACTCACCAATAATTAAAAGTTGCTTGCGTTGTGCTGAAGACCTGTTTTCTTCATGTAGCTGTTTCTACTCATCCCAGGGTCGTCGGCTCATTGAACTATGTCATCTGACCTCTGGTAGGATTTATATTTTTATATATTTTTTTTTAATTTTGCGCTTCCTCTGCCTCTGTTCTACACGTGTGTAAGTAGTGTTAGTATGCGATTATACTAAACAATGCATCATGGTCCTAGAGAGCGCGACCTCCCAGGCGCAGCTCATACAATGTCCGTGGGACATTTATGTTTGCTATTAAAGGGAGGGTGCATGGCTTCCACCCTGTGATAGCAAATCCTTGTTTGACTAGTTGAAGCGAAAGGAGGAAGACCTCGTATCGCTTTAATAGAGCGGATCCGGATGGTAAAAATGGAGGAAAAAAGAAAAAGAAGACGAAGCGGGGTCTCACCAGTTCATTTAAATGAGGCCCGTGGTGGGTAATGTTTTGTGGCCAATCCAATTATTATATTGCGGGGTATCTGTAGGACTGGGGATCTTAATGTCACATGTAAATTAGGCGCTGGGGGGCACAGAGATGTTTCGCAGCCTAGGAGATCGCCACCTTCCCAGGTATTGTCACTTACATATGCAGGGTGGGCCTCAGCAGTCCCTGAAGCCTCGGTGGTCCTAGGCAGTGCCTTATTGGTTCTGTAATCACAGGGGCAGTACTCATGGTGTTATAAAGTGATACACTCATAGAACCCTTGCAGTTGTAGAATTAGCCAGGGTTCATTTGTGTAATAGTCTGTTGGTTTATATTTCGTAGGTGCACCGCAAAATTACAAATGTTTTCCCTCCTACAAACAGACAATTTTCACAATAAACTACAGACAAGTGTTGTCAGAAAAAGAAGACCTATACACTCACTTATTTATTGGAAAAAAATGACCTTTATTAAAACAACACAAATAAATGGAAACACAACTTTATTTGAACAAACAACTGTATAACATGAGATACGTGGGTGGGGCTCCTCTGGAAGCAGCGTACAAAACCTGCAAGACAAAAATTAAACATAAGTATGTGGGCCATGTGGAAGAGGAAAAGAAAGGTATTCCGAATGAAAGGAAGATAGTGAGAATGGGAGGGAGGGGGAGTGGGTGGAAGGGAGAAGGGGAGGGAGAGTCAAAAGAACATAGGGAGGAGGAGACAGTGTCGGCCTACTGCACCCAGCCCTCAGTGTTTACCTCCCGTCACCCGTTTGTCTAGGACGCTGGGGTCCGCGAAAAAGAGTATGGTAGAGCAAGTCCTTAAAATGAAACATATGAATGAGGCCTGAGATTACAGTATTAGCTACAGGAACATCACTTGCCTGCACCTGTGCACCCAGGGTGTTGCACCCCAGCACCTTCCCCCGCACTGTGCTCAATAGTAGGTCCTGCGCACCGAGGCTTCACTGCTCACCTGACACCATCGGTGTGTCCAACGACGTGTTGATGCAAGCTCCGAGTCCGGGGCATTATCACAGGGTGAGCACCCACTGTGCCCAATTTGGCTCAATCAATTCAGTGTCTGAAAAGGGAGGAATAATTTAATGGTGGAAACGTCTGAAGGCAAATGAAGGTTTATTTCAAGCTTAATAGAAAACACCAGTTGAAGTGCATCCTTCGTTTTCGAAGTACGATCTACCAACTGTTAGTGGTAATCGTGGTTCAAAGAGGAGTTGGAGTGCACGAGAATACACAAGGTTAAATGATAGTATGTTATACCAACGTTCACATACAAAGGAACAGAGCGCATGCTAGAAGCATAATGTGCGCGTGTAATGCAGTGGCAGAAGCATGTGTGCATGTACACTTAGTAATGAGTTCACTACAGTGCCCTAAAAGCCAACGCCACGTGTCTGTAGGGCAGCGCTGCCGGCTGGCTCAGGCCTACTGTAGGGTCCAGCAGGTCCTTAAAATGAGACAGACATGTGACTGAATGAGGTCAGAGATCATATCATTACGCACGGCAACATCGCTTGTTCGCACCTGCGCACCCAGGCTGATGCACCCCAACCCTCCCGCAGCACTGCGCTCAACAACACGTGTCTGTAGGGCAGCGCTGCCCGCTGGTTGAGGCCTACAGTACGGTCCAGCAGGTCCTTAAAATGAGACAGACATGTGACTGAATGAGGTCAGAGATCGCATCATTACGCACGGCAACATCGCTTGTTCGCACCTGCGCACTCAGGCTGATGCACCTCACCCAGCACTTTGCTCAACATGTGTCTGTAGGGCAGCGCTGCCCGCTGGCTCAGGCCATCAGTACGGTCTAGCAGGTCTTTAAAATGAGACAGAGATGTGACTGAATGAGGTCAGAGATCACATCATTATGCAGGGCAACTTCGCTTGTTCGCATCTGCGCACTCAGGTTGATGCAGCCCCCACCTCCCGCAGCACCGCTCTCAATTGGAGCTGCTGTGCACCCATACCCCACTGCTCACCTGCTGTCATTGTTGAGTGTGCAAACACTACGGGCAGCAGTGTTCACAATTCAGTTGCAGTGTTGATTGCAGGATGGTGTACACCTCATTGATACCTTTTTAAACACGACGGTCAGTAGGGTTCACAATTTAGAACCAGTATTTATTGCCAGGATGGTGTACACCTCATGGATCATTTTTTTTTATTGCGCATTGTGATATGCGAGGTGGATGCGCCCATATGACCCGAGGCAGTGTGGAAGAACTGGGACATGTGGCGTTGTCCTACTCTACACAAGTATACTCTCTATTAATCAATTAGTCACTCTCTACTAACTATTAATCACTGCTAATACTCTGTACTACTCTCTAATGCTTACCTATTGCCATTGTAAATGACAATACCATATATTTATTGGTTTTAAAAAAAAACAATAAATGAAAAAAAAGACATTTGCAATGCCAATAGCTCTAACTTTAACAAAGACGAGACCATTGCATTGTAAATACTTGTTTTAACATGGCATTGATTACATACAGAAATGGCAAAAAGTGTGAATTACATTACACATGATAAACCAACAGTAACAATAAAGTCCAAATGGCCAGCTGGCATTTACCAAAGCCCATCCTACATAAAATGCTTCTTAGTTGGACCTCTGTTTTAAAAAAATGCATGGATGCACCGTATTGAATAGGATACAGTGCAACCCTGTGTTTTCCCTTGCTCCAGTGCTAAAAAAGGTCCCTAGTGCCAGCGCAGGCACCCATGCACAATGTTGCAAGGGTGCCTGCTTTGCAGGGATGATTATGTTAGTGCAGGGAGGGACACCTACCTGCACAAAAACAATCATTAATGGCGCTTTGCTCATTCTACACATGGAAAGAGCAAAAAATAAGGAAAAATAAAAGTATTTCTCCTTGTTGTGCCACTGTAACGCCTCCTTTTCAAAGGCGTTAGTTTTTTCCACTACCCCAAATTTTACAAATTTACAGACCCTTGTAAATCGGGGCAAAGTCAAAAAGCAATGGATGTTGCATGGGGACATCCCAAGCTACATCCAATGCATTTTTCTTTGCTGCAGAAAACTGTGACGAGGTGGCCCATATTTACAAGGCAGCCTTAAGCCATGCAAAGTGGCTTAGCGTTGCCTTGTAAATATGGAGCAGGGTATTGTGCCATTGTAGCATCGGAAAAAGTGACGCTCCAGTGGTGCACTGCCCTTGTAAATATGCCTCAAGATGTCTGTTGTTTGTCATTGCATATACTTTCTTATTCTATAAAAGGCTGGCATTCATGAATTTCAGTACAAGCCACACATGTGACGTGGCGAGTCTGTGTCCTAATGAGTTGTTTAGATTTGCTGCAGCAAAGCTAGCGACTGTCGTATTGTTTGCCGTGTTGATGTTGATCTATGTCTTCTCCCTATCTAATGTTTTCAGATGGAGCACGCCTGCCAAGAAGATACAGGTTTGACCTTGAATACCGAATGCATAGAGTACAAGGATATGAGATAAGCGCGCATCACTCAACCATCAATGCACGGGCCTGGGGCCGCTGAGAGGTGGCTGCAAAAGAAAAATGTGTGCGCATCAGGGTGCTGCACCGCACTCTTACCTTTCAGGGAGGGGCAGCTCATTTGTCAGTTAGTGGCCCACCCTCCAATTGCTTTCACTGACTAACGACGAAATTGTAATCTTCAACGTGGGTTAATTTGACCTTTGAACTACAATGTTTCACCAGATGTGCAAAAAAACAAACTGATGTAAGTGCTGTCTGTCATCCACTGAAAAAATGTTCTTCTCCTTTCTCTCTCTTTTCCCATACTTTTTCCATATGGTAAAGTATGGTCTATACTAGTGATGGTAAAAAACAACATTACTACCAAACATTGTCTGCAAAGATCGTCCTTTTCTTCTTGTTTTTTTAATGCACACAGCTGATTAGATATTTAAGCAATGTTATAATTTTGACAACAGGTTTCCCGATTGGCTTAACCCCTTCTGTGCGAGCGAGATTTTCGCGCTGTGCGGGAGTTTTCATTAGTGGGCGGGATTCAGATGGCTCGTGATGGCTCCCAGCCGTCATGAGCGTACAAGGGGTTAAAAATTAAAAAGGTGGTACTGCAGTGCAAGGATGTGTGTTTGATGTCTAGCGTAGATTTTAAACAGGAAGTATCCCCTACTATTTATTTATTTATTTATTTATTTTTAGTGTTTTCTATAGCGCGAACATGACCCTGCACAGGGTATCAGAGCGCTTTACAATAGCATATAAACAAAATTTTTACCTTTACATATTACTAGGCATTGGTGATTGCGGTATTAGCAATTCCCTAAGGGCTAACACAACCAAAAAGTTCACAGATAGATTTCCATAAAGTCTTTAGAACTTAAATGAGATAAAAACTAGTATAACATTCCAACCTAGTACAGTGAGCTGCTTGCGTGAAAATTCTACCAGCCAGGCAGAATGAAATACATGAAGTACAGTTTTAAGGATTTAAGGGAGATATTTCCTCATGTTAAACGATTTTGCTTCCTTTTTAAATTTTGCGATGGTTGGAATTCTTTTCAAGTCCAGGGGGAGGGCGTTCCAAATTCTCGGTGCAGCCCCTGAGAATGCTAGTACAAAATACTACCCTTGGATATATGTTAAAGAAGGGTTGCTTAGCTAAGGGTCACAAGATTCTTGCAAAGACACTTCCAAGCCCTGTTCTCTGTGTTAAACTTTGGTGAAATACTTGAGTAGCGCTTAAATTCTTGGACTAATACTCACACATGTCTTCTTTGAACCCACAAACTCTATGGTTAGAGCCACCCAGGCAGCTGGCAATGAGAAGGGTTTCTCTCACCTTTGCGCATGTGCAGAATCTGCTGGTATCTGTGTCGATGGAGCTGAAGATTAAGCCTCCGTACTGCCAGGATGCAGAGGACTATTGGAAACTCCTCATTCTGGGCAAATATACTGAACAAGCAGACACTTTGTTGAGTTGGTTGAATTTCCTACATCATAGGAATCAATCAGTCTTGAAATGGATTCTGTTACCCTCAATTTAACTGAGATTGACGCAAATCCTGGTACCTTCGATGCACTAGGGAGGTGATCTGATACTTAATGAATCTTGTATGGGATGAGTTGGATGGAGTATCAGAAGATGGAATGTGATCATAGAATGTGGCGCTCTCACCCCTAAACTGGGTCCTGGAAGACGCCTACAGTCAATGTGAAGATCCTACCAATCTGTTTACTCTGCTGTGACCCGTTTGTCCCATGGACCCTCTGGGGGAAGAGCTGGGACCATTCTTAGAAGATTATCTAGATCAATCGTATTTACTCTGCTAGCAACACAAGGATATAGAAGATCTAGGAAATGCAGAACCGTGCAGAATTACTTCCTAGACGTCTGCAAGCAGAACTGCAGACAGGGCTGTGCTGATATTTCAGTTCCCTGCCGTCTAAAAAAATCAGCGTTTAATTCCAGAGCTGTGGAAGTTGGTATTGGAAGTAAAGTATATAGGTATGGGAGGTCACAAATGGGATGAGTATTTCCCTGTGCACTAAAAGATAGGAACACACAATTCATAGCCGCTACCACAAAGGCCCTGATTCCGAGTGGTTTGATGAATTTCTATTCCTGGATGAAAACCACAAACTCTTTCCCCTGCATGTTTCCTCTGACAAATTCTGTCAGGTCAAACCTGCTGACATGTATTGGGAGAAATGTGTTGGAAACAAATGATACATAGCAAGTGGAACTGCATGTAATTTTTCATTTTACCTTGACAAACTCATAATTAACTATGTACCCTCTGTACCCGAAACATACTGAAACCAGGAGAATTTGTATTTACTGCGTGTGGTAAATACCTGCATTTCACCATAATACAATCCCAGTGTCATGCAGTTCCTCACATAGAAATTATGATATGTTTCAGATGATAGGAAAGCGCCTAAAGGGCCGTGAGGCAGCATGGGCATCTAACTGTTCAGGGAATGCTCTCATCTTGGCAAATGTTCCTTGCAGGGATAGACCTATCCCTTTACTAGTACAGATAAAAGACCTAACCTGGTATATGTCATAAGTAGCCGAAATTTCTGGAATCATCTGGAATGGTTATATATTTTGCAGTTCATGAAAGTCGTAACATTTTGTAAAGTTCGCAGCATTTCACTTGCTAGTGAAATATCTTGCAAGTACCAAAAAAACACCCTTGTAGAAAGAATCTTTAACTTAAAGGGAAGTTTTTTTTACTTGCCCAGATTTTTTACTTTCTATTTAAAGTTTGTGCCCTTCACAGAGGTTGCATCGCTGCAAAGGTTTTGAAAAATAATTCACAACGATTGCAGAGGAAATACATTTTTCTAGCCATACCTTCTTCTGGATTCCCTGAACTCAGTTTGTTGCAGAGATTCTGCTCTGGAACAGCACTATACTTGGAGCCATAGAACATCAGCAAGAAGGGACTGAGGGCTAGATGTAGGTAATTGAAATTTACCGACTCTAAACTACCGAATTTTACCAATTCGGTATTTTAGAATCGGTAAATGCAATGTAGGTAAAAAAATCTGTATTTTTTACCAATTCGGAAAAATTCGGAATCTGCCATTCGGAATTTTCCGAATCGGTAATTACTGAATCGGTATTTCTCTTTCATTCCTATGGGCCTTTTGGCCCATAGGAATGAATGGCAAATACCGAATCGGTAAATACCGAATCGGAAAGCAAATAAAAGTGAAACTGAATCAGGCAGCCAATCAGGTGCTACCAACCTCCCCCTCCCTACCAGGAGGTGGCTACACAGGCAGCTGCAAGTAATTAGAAGCTTCTGGAGAGGCAGTTGGCCTGAGCTGAGTCCCTGAGCTACAGAAAAAGTTTTGCGCTTTTAAACTGTGAAAAATGGCAAGCAGCAGTGAAAAGGAACAGCCAGAGAGGAAGAGAAAAATAACATTTAGCACCATGGAGCTGCAGGTCCTTGTGGAGGAGGTGGTGAAGGAACACCAGAAATTGTTTGGCAAGCTGTCCCTGACTGTGGCTGAATCTTCTTAAAGGAAGATTTGGCTGGACATTCAAGCAAAGATGAATGCTGTAGGAGTGACTCCAAGGGACATAGACAACCTGAAAAAGAGGTGGTATGACCTCCGGAGCCATACCAAGAAACAAATTGCTGAGCTCCACAAACAGGCAAACAAAACTGGAGGAGGGAAGAACCGTGTACCTCCCCTAACTGACCTGGAGGAGCTGGTGGGGTCCACCATTGAACCAGAGAGCATCTGTGGACTGGGAGATGCAGACAGCTCAGCCAGAGCTGCCACCAGAAAAGGTAACACGCATGCACAGCAATCACCCCCATCAGCCTTCCCTTTTCCCTATGTGGCAAATTTAACCCCAGTCCAGTAGAGGTAGCACTATACAGGAGCAATGCATTATGGGACATGTAGTCAGTAAATGAAAGACCATGTCATACAGCACAGCAAGCAACAAGTTAGGCAAATCATTTCAGACATAATCAAGCGCAGGCAACATGTACAGTGTTCAAGTGAGAATTATTTAATTGTAGTGGCTGTGAGGCAGTAGCACCGAGCTAATGTATGCTTATATGTCCACAGGCGAGACATCTCGCAGGCGTACCAGTGAGACGGAAGGCACGGCATCAGAGAGGGATGACAGCCAGGAGCCAGGCCCAAGTGCATAGAATGTCACAGAGGACACAGGTGCACCAAATACACAGCCACCATCCCAAGACCCAGAAATGTCTCCACATCTGCAGGCGTCCCCAGAACAATCAGCATCCCCTCTGCTACTGTCCTCACCTGAACTGCCTGCATCACTGCCTCTAACAACACCTGCATCACAAAAGAGCAGGAGGCATGTAGTTGCCCCACTAGTCCAAATGGAGTCAGCAAGTGACATGGAGGGGGATGACACACAAACCTTGGCTGTGGAAGGTAGCCCTGCCACACAGCAGTCCAGTGCAGAGGTTGGCCGTACAGGTACCAGACGACGCAGGCACAGAGAAAACATTGTAGCAGCACATGTGGAGGGTCCCAGTGTCTTCCGTGGGCTTGAGGGTAGCATGGTGAAAATCCAAAGGATGCAGGGGAAGGCCATCCAGTCTGTGCAATGCTAGATGAGTAACCTAAACACAAATATGGAAGATATAGGGAAGGGCATCAGAGAACTGGTTGATGTGAACAAGGAGATGGCTGCAGGGATGCGGGACATGACACTATCGGTGCAGCTTCTGTGCAGCAAACTGGACCAGGACATGTTAGCAAGGCGCAAGGGGAGGCAGCGTGCGCAGCACCAAAGTAAAGCAATAAACCGCCTGGCCACAGCCACTTCCCTGCTATGCAGACGATGCATTAACATGCAAGAGGGCCTCACACACAACAGCAATGAGGTGTCTAGGGGCATTTCTATGATGACCAGTGCTGTAGAGGTACTGATAAATGCACAGACAGCACAAACTGCTGCTGTGGATGTACCAGAAAGTGAGGGTAGCACCAGTAGGAGCAGCATGACAAGCCCCCTTGTTGTTGAGACACGGAGGAGCAGCAGGCGCCATGGTGAGGCAACAGCCCAAACACACAGTGAAGAGAGCCAGCCACTTACATCTGGCACTGGTAGGCGTGGGCGTAAATGACTTGTTCATTAAATGGGGAAGTGACCCCGGACTACCATTATTAAATGGATGACATTTGTATTGCACATTTGTGCTTTTGAATACCTGCGTAGTGCCAAATATTAAACTACTTTGGGTGCATACTCCACCTGTCTGTGTCTCTTTACTTACTTAAAAGTAGTTGCGTGTGATCTCTGCCCGTCTGTGTCTGCCATCTGTTGGTGTCGCAACTCCTACTGTGTTGGGTTCAGGCTGTGCATGTTCATCATCATGGTCCTCACAGTCGCTCAATTCCACCTCGGTGCCCTTCTTAGTGGCAAGGTTGTGCAACATTGCACAAGTTGCAATCATCTTACAGCAGGTGATTGGTGTATACTGGCGTGCCCCTCCACTTTTGTGTAGGCAGCGGAACCTGCTTTTTAACAGCCCAAAGGTGCGCTCCACATGTTCCTAGTAGATTTGTGTGCCTTGTTGTATCGCCTCTGGCTGGGGGTTGAAAGGTTGAGGTAGGGTGTCAGGATGAAAGAGCGGACTGCATATGCACTATCCCCTATTTGAAAATGAGAAAGACATTACTCACATGCATACATACACATACATCTGCAATATCTATCAAGGGAGTGTCACACAGTGTTTTCCTAGCAGGTATCCTTCACCAAATTCCCCCGCTGTCAGGCGTGTGTAATACCCACTGTTCTGAAAGATGTAGGAGTCGTGTGTACTCCCTGGGAACTTGGCCACTATGTCCGTGATAATGTCGTTTGCATCACAGATTACCTGTACATTGATTGTGTGGGTTGACTTCCTGTTGCTGTAAATGTACTCTGTGGCAGCAGGTGGGCATATTGGGATGTGGGTGCCATCAATACAGCCGATGACGTGTGGGAAATGGGCAATTTGATAAAAGTCAGCCTTGGTCTTGAGCAGTTCCGCATGAGCTACAGGGAAGCTGATGTAATGATGCATTCTCTGCATCATGGCCTCTAGGAACTTCCTGAAGAAACGGGACAGGCAGCTCTGGGACACCCCACCTATTGCAGCAATCACACTCTGGTAGCTCCCAGAGGCAAGCAGGTGTAGGCTACACAGCACCTGCACATGGGGTGGGATGGCATGCGCCCTTGGGGTTGGGTGCTCCAAAAGTGGGTGGAGGTCCCTGATCAAGTCCAGGATGGTGTGGGGGTGTAGCCTGTACCTTTGCAGGATCTCTGCGTCAGTTAGTTGAAATAGCGTGATCCTCTGCCTTTACCGATTCTGTAAATTTATCAAATCGGTAAATTTACTAATTCGGTAAATTTACCGAATCAGTAAATGTATCTAATCAGTAATTTACCGAATCGGTAGTTTTTTTGGCCCCTACATCTCAAAATCCAAATACCGGTCGGTAACGGCTGAAATTCGGTATTTTCGGCCGTTACTGACCGGTATTTGCCTACCTACATCTGGCCCTGAGTCACCATACCACCACAGTACCACAGTATCTATTAGCCCAAATCCGACTGCACTCGACTGATGAAGCCCAATGAGGCCAAAACAAGTCTTGCGTTGCTTCTGTTCCAGATCAGATTAGACCTGGCTTGGCAGGTTGGGCTGAACTGCTAGTACTGGAGCAGGACCCTCAGAATCATCATCAACATCAAACTTGACATGATCACAGAAGTCGACAGCATCACTGCATCCTGCTTCCATACTCTGAAGATGCTGAAGAAGATATCCAAATGACTCCCAAGCAAGACTAGAATTAACGTCACTCATGCCCTAGTCACCAGAATTCTGAACTACGTGAATACCGTCAATGCTGGGTGCACCAAGCAACTCAACATAAGACTACAAACAAACCCACCCCAAACTCAGCAGCCAGAGTCATCCTCAACCTCCCACACAGAACTCAAATCACACCACACCTTAGAGAGCTCCACTGGCTTCCAGGAGACTAACATGATCATTCCAAAATTCTCAGACACACATTCAAGGCACTACACAACTTAGGGCCCTACTGTCTAAACAGTGGCATCTACCTGAACAGTGCCATCTTGTTCCAAGGACCATCTGGCCACTTACGCTCCCCAGGACTCCTATTCACATACATCCCACTCATACACAAAACCAGATCAAGAGGACGGAGTTCTTTTATATTACTCCCAATCGTGGCTTAGCATCCCACTCCACATCAGAGCCTCCTCCTCCTCTCTTCGTGAATTCCTCAAGAATCTGAAGACTGGCTTTTCAATCAACCAACCTACCCTAGGCAGGACTAGGCACACACACCCTCTCAGCTCCAGGATACCCGTTGTGGGTGATAGTGTGCTATACACATGCACAACATATAACTGAGCATAAGACTGCCACCTAATGAGGGAAAAACCAGAAAACAAGAGCTAAAAGATATCTTCATAGATGGCTCAGACTCTGGTCTGTGATGGAAATACCAGGACCATGTGCTGAAGCCACCGCAGACTGTTTAGACCACTATAAGGCTATCTATTGGCAGAGTGTACTTTTATACACACGCCATCAACACAATATACTAGGATGGAAGCCATAGTACAACGCCCATTCCCATCAATACCACACAAAAACCTCAGGGTCACCCAGCTCCCATTGGTGGCCAATTACCTTCTGCCACTATCTGGGGAATCTGTATTCCCCCATGAAGATATTTGGTTATACTGGGCTTGGATGCTGTCGGCCATACACCGTCTTACTCTTGATTAACAATATTCCTTTACGGTAAAGGGTGATGTATATAACAACTACCCTTCGGCCTTAGGCAGCAAAGGGAAGCGAGGGAAGATGGCAAAAGGGCAAAGCTCAAAATATCCAAATGAATGTGTTCATATAGTGAACATTGAAAATCCAATAAAAAAGTTGCTTAGAAAAATACATTTTCAACATCTGTGCTTGTCTCCTATAAGCCAGCTTCAAGTCATTGTTTTAGTTTTATAAATATGAGGGTATGGGGCTCATTCCACAGCAAGAGACAAAGGAGCACATTTACAAACCCCTAGGGCCACCAAAGCATCCCTTTTTTTGACACTCTGGTGGAGCTCTATGCTAGCCCATATTTACAAAGCCTCACCAAGCCACTTTTGCGTGGCTTAACACACCTTGTAAATATGGCGCTCTGGAACACAGTTTTCGACAGCAAACGGGCATGCAATAAATGTTGCTGTAGGCGTCCCCCGCAACATGCATGTCTTTGTGACACTGCTCCAGATTTACAAGGATCTTTAAATCTGAGGCTGCACCAAAAACTAATGCCTTTCAAAAAAAGACGTTATTTTGGCGCAACAAGAAGAAATACTTGCATTTCTCTTCGTTGTTTGCTCTTTCTATGTGTGCTGCACTCTGCAGCACACATAGAAGGAGCAAAACGCCATAAATATCTGTTCTGTGTAGGAAGGTGTCCCTTCCTGCACAAACGTAATCATCCCTGCAATGCAAGCACCCTGCGTTGGCGCTAGGCAGCTTATTTGGTGCGGGTGCAGGGGTGAGCACAGGGTTGCACTCTATTCTTGTTAATACAGCTCATCCCTGCTTTTTGAAAATGTATGCAGCACGGTGCAACAAAATGGCTCCAACATTTTCATGTAAATATGCCTCAAAGTGCTTCCTGGATTATACCCGATGGTGAGAGTTAAGCTATCTGGTTCTTGGGATTGAAGGGACTCAGAAACCCAAGTTCGATATGATTGAGAAACCTCAAACAAGATGTGACCCATACCACCAGTGAAGTGAAACCATCACCATGGTAAGCACTGCTTTCATTAAAATGTATACCCTTGCCCATGCCTAGTTATGATGGACAAAGCCTTGGAAGGGTTGTTCACTTTCATAAACATGTTTCCACTTTCTGTGGTGATGGCTGTAAGTGTAAAAAGATGCTAAAAAATGACCCGACCGCGTAAAGGCAAATAGTTTTTTTTTCCTGAACTAATTATTTATTACTCTGTGGTTGTACACAGTGTTCCACTGTTTGATTATGATATTTTGTATATATCTTTTGATTGTTACGAATATTGTTACACTAACGTTTGTCTTTTGATACTGTCTTCCATTCACCCCGTTATGCATCCTGTTCTTTTTTAGCTTGCTGTAGGTGCACCAAACTTATAAAATCTTGTTGCGTGCTGTTTTGCACACATCTTGTGCCTGTCTTCTTTCAATGATCTGTCTCCTGGAACAATTCCTCTTATTCTCATTTAACAACGATTGCGGAAGAAGGCTCTATAAACTCTGTTGGTGCAAACTACTGGATTGTAATAGGTTATTCCTATATGTTTCTTTGATACGTAGCATTGGTGTCATTTTCTGCTTTGTCCTTATCTCAGCATCGATGGAATTTCACCTTGTTATTAGTCCTAATGTTTTTGATTTACTTGGGGTTATCAGTAAGTGCATTTTGCCTGTTGCCATGGACAGGATGGCAAATCTACCTAAGAAAAATGTCCTCCATACCAATTTTCAGGACAATATGTACGAATTTCGAATTTGCGAAAGAATATAAGGGATTATGGCCCAGATGCATCAAGCTAAAAACCGCTCGCAAAGGGGCAGATTCTCAGAATCTGCCCCTTTGCGACCTGTATTTTTGCATTTGGGATGCATCATCCTAAATGCAAAAATCGCAATTTAAGAAATCGCAATATTGCGATTACTTAAATTGCTATTGCATTTAAGGAATCTCAAATTGAGATTCCTTAAATGCAATGCATAAAAGTTAAAAAATTAGCGATTTCGCTAATAGGGGGCGCAAATTACCATGTAGTTGAACTTCATGGTAATTTGCAAAAACTTTGAAAATGCACTAAAGTGCATTTTTCAAAGTTCAATTTTACACACAAACATGCCCTTAGGGCATGTGTGTGTGCAAGATGTACCCATATACAAATTTCAGGGGTGCAACAGGGTGTCCTTTTGACACCCTGGCACCCTTCAAATTGCAATCTCAATTTGCGATTCTCTAATTGAGAATCGCAAATTGAGATTGTCTTCCCATTCATTCCTATGGGCCTCCAGGCCCATAGGAATGAATGGGGAGGTATTCCTTAATTGCGACTCGCAATGCAAGTCTCAATTAAGGAATTTTAAGAAATCGCTATTTTTTTAAGCGAGATCTTCATGCATAGCATTTTGCTATTCCTTATTAGCGAATCCTTATTTTTCGCTAATAAGGAATCCCAAAATGGGTGCTTGATGCATCTGGGGGATGAGACGGTTTTACAAAATGCGTTGCCATCAGGTCCACAGGACATAAAATAGCTGCCGGCGCAAACCTTGCTGCCCCTGTTGGTTAACGGGGAGAGCGTGGCCCACTCAATGTCATTTGGCTGTTCCTCGGAGCATTTGTATTCTGCATGCGACGCGCCTCCGCGCCAATGGACATGGGGGCATATTATCAAGTAAGGGCGTTACATTAACTCCGCTTTTATCGGCAGGAAACTGCCGATAAAGCGGCGATAATGGGCTTGATATATGCTCTATGAATTCCAATCGAAGCCCATGTTATATGTGAAGACATCTAACATGGGCTTCGATTGGAATTCATAGAGCATATTATCAAGCCCATTATCGCCGCTTTATCGGTAGTTTCCTGCCCCTCCCCCCCCGAAATTTGGCTCTAGTTGCGCCTCTGTGTCCAATTGAGCTTTGCATCTAGTGCGAGTGACGTGGTAACTTCCTCCCGCCCCAGCATATTGACACTCTACGTTTTGCCATTAGCAATGCCGCTGCTACTAATGTGCGGAGTGGTGGTGGAAGTGTTCTAGTGATACCTAGTAAGCAGACTGAAGGGGTACATTCTGAGGTGAGCATTGTAAGGGAAGGGAAACCCTTTAAAGAGAGTCATTTTCTCTCTGGATTTCTCTTCTCTGTTTGAAACTCAGGAGCAGTAACATTGTCGTGGCGTCACCAGGGCTTCAATTGGAAGCTTTTTCAATATCATGTACAAGCCATAGTTGTTGCTTATTTATCTTATGCATAACAACCATTGACAAAGCCAATAGTACTGCCTTGTTCTAGGTACGATGTTACTTGTTGTTTCATATATCGGGATGCAATGACAGAAAGAGCAAAATACAAGTTGGCAGCACACTATGCTAACCACAGATTTTTTGTTTAGGTGTTTTCAGCCAAGCCCTTAATGATATTAGCCACGCCCCGTAGAGAGATCCCCCTCCCAGTTTTTTCATCCCACTTAAAGCCCTGCACACTCCCATGCCAGATGCAGAAAGTCTGCCTCAACTGCCCCGCATCTGGCACATGTGTCCTCAGCGCGCCACACAAATTTGTGAAGCTGTACGGGAGAGCAGTGGGAATGTTGTAAGTATTTAAAGTGTATTATCTTGAGGTTACAGTTTGAAGTAAGCCTATCAAACAGTGCACCATTAGTTATAATGGGGTAACCCAGTAACCCTCAGAACCTGGGTCATGAAGCTAAACAAAAACAGTGGTTCTGTGGGGTAAACAACAGAACCACTGGGCCTCTTTTATGAGGCTGTGCGTCACTTTTACGCCGACGGTGCGTCACTTTTTGTGACGCACCAGTGGGGTAAAAAATGCGCCTTGTTGCGCCATATTTACAAAGTGACGCATCTAGGTAGATGCGGCACTTTCTAAACCCCTGCGCCACATTATACCTGTGCCAGGTATAATGTATGCAAGGGGGGGCGTATTGACGCAAGGAAGGGTCGTAGAAGTGACGCAGTGAAATCTAAGAGATTTCACTGCGTCACTTTTAGGACGCCGTTGCGTCACAATCTTGCCCCTGCCTCACAGCAGGCGTAAGACTGACGCAGGCCCTCTCACATGGGGCTTGCCCCATGTGAATGGGAGCATTGCTGGAGTTGCGTCACTTTTGTGACACACTCCAGCAATGCGTCACTTTTGCGCTTACAGATACATCAGAAATACGGACGTATCTGTAACTCCTTGCGACATGATGCGTCATACATTAAATATGACGCATCAGGAATGTGGCAAGTAGTGCGCACTGAGAAGTGACGCAGCGATGCGTCATTTCTCATAAATGAGGCCCACTGTTATTATCAAACAGTGCACAGCAAAACTCCCAGTCTGCCTGCGCCATCGGGCCCCCAGAGCTACCTCCCATTTCTCCTTAGCTTTATCTATGGACCCTCTATTCTCGCTCTGCGAGGTGCTGTAGAGTTTTTTCCTGTCAGCGCGTGCCAGCAGGGTTTGCAACAGTATCAACGTGGGTGGTTCTTGTGGAAAGCTTGGGAGTAGTGCTTTCAGTGTTGCTGTCTTTTTAGTAACGCTTGGTCCGTTTGAGCTAGAAACAATTTTTCTGTTCTTAAAATCTGCAGAGAATCCATAATTATGCGGAAAATACAGCAGCCACAGAACTGCAGTAATCAAGTGGCCCTGCTTCTAGCCTCTAGGATATGTGATCAAACATACCACAGCAGGCTTAGATAACTATAACTGTGCTAAAATACATCAAGATGTACACACTCTTCTCATGCACCTTCAAGGGGAGAGCTTCAACGCCTCATAAGGAATATGAAGCGCCTTATAAATGCAGCTACAGTAAAATACAATGAGCACCCTGCTGACCAGACTCAGCGTGTACTAAATCTACCTTGGTTCATCAAACGGAGCACCACGGAATAACCTATTACTGAACATGTGTTAAACAATGAATTAGAATGAGCAATCCCAGTTTTATGGTATTTATTTTGCAAATTTAAATCTTTTTATTTGGTAAAATACCAAAACAGAGTAAACTGTAACCAAAAAATTTAGATACAGCTAAACCTATTGCTCACAGCACTGGAAAATAGGAAATAATAATATAGTTTCTATTGTTAATATTATGGGAAGCATGCCGTTCTTTTGAAAACCAAAATATCTTAAATTGGTTAACAGACTACTTAGGGGAGGTGTGTTTGTTGTGGCAAATTTGTGGCAGAAGTGCATCCTAGGTAAAACATTACCATTGCTGCAGACAGGCTGGTGGCTGGTAGCTGATGAGGTCACTTTTGACTCGCACTCCTCACCTTGTCATCTAAAGGCCATTGCTTCACTCAGTTGCTATGGGCAGAGACCTCAAGCTTTAGCATGTTACATGCAAGGGTTATGGGAGCATGACTACAAGCTCAACAGGGTCATCATTACATCCCACACTCCTGCTGCAACATTTATTTATTGATGTTAAACCACAAAAAGGAGTCTCCCACTGAAACTGAGAGTCTCACCTGCCAGGCTGCTGCAAAAGGTTGAAAGGTATGCCTGATCTGCACAGACGGTGAAAACCCGCTCCTACAGCCCCGGTGATTACACTAGGAAAAGAACTCTCATGCGTCCATCAGATCCACCTGCTTTTTTAACATAATATTGAATCATTCCCTGACCTCTCTCCTATGGATGGATTTGTGACCTAGCTAGATTTAATGCAAAAAGAACAGATGATGGACGGAATGCTGAATTAATCAAACATTCACTCCCAGTCACAGATCTGGGTTAAATCCATTGATTTGTTGCACGCTATAACATGCTGATGAGGGGCAATGCCTCAAAACCGGTCCCAGGATGCTTGTTTCCAGTCCAGGGAGGATCTGTCTTGGCAGTTCGGGCTGGACTGATCTCATAAGGCATATGGCTGGGTATAAACTGGGGTGGCAAGGTGAGCAAAAGAATGATGGATTTAACTCAGATCTCTTGACTAGGGGTGAATGTTTGATTTGCTCTGCACCCCTTCCATCACCTTTTGCTTTCTCGTCCTTAGTGCACCGGACATACCCAGATATGGGTCCGGGCGCACAGTGCCACTGGATTCAATCAAGCATGGCTGATGACAGGTGATGTCCCAAATCCATTTCCAGGATGCTTGTTTCTGGTCCAGTGAGGATCTGGCTTGGCAATTCGGCTGGACTGTTCCCAAGAGGCACAGGGTCAAGACTGTTTTGAATATGGCTGTATTTAAGTCAGATTTCTTGACTGCAAGTGGATGTTTCATTTGCTCTGCATTCCATCCTCATCTGTGTGTCTTTTGCTTTCTTGCCCTAAGTGTGCCAGGTATGCCCAGACGTGGTTTACGGGCTCACTGTGCCACTGGATTCAAGCTAGTCTGGCTGATGAAGGGTGATGGCCTGAAACTGGCCCTAGGATGCTTGTTTCCGGTCCAGGGAAGACCTGGTTTGGAAGTTCGGACTGGACTGTTGGCATGAGGCACAGGGTCAAGACTGATTTGCATATAGCTGGGCCTAAACTGGGGTGGCATGGTGAGCAAAAGAAGGATACTGTGCCACCGATTGAAGCTAGCCTCGCTGATGATGGGTGATGCTCCCGAAACCAGGCCCAGAATGCTTGTTTTCAGTCCAGGGAGGACCTGGCTTGGCAGTTCGGGCTGGACCATTCCCATTAGCCACTGGGTCAAGACTGATTGGCATATGGCTGGGTCTAAACTGGGGTGGCATAGTGAGCAAAAGAACGATGGATTTAACCCAGATCTTTTGACTAGGGTGGATGTTTAATTTGCTCTGCATTCCATCCATTATTTGTGTGTCTTTTGCTTTCTCACCCTAAGTGCGCTGGGTATGCCCAGATGTGGGTCCCTGGCTCACTGTGCGCTCCAAAGCGCTGCGAGGCCTCAGGGCAGTTATGCGCTATACAAATTCAATTTTTCATTTCATTTCACTGTGCCACTGGATTCAACCTAGCCTGGCTGATGAGGGGTGATGCCCGAAGAAAACGGTCCCAGGATGCTTGTTTCTGGTCCAAGGAGGACCTGGCTTGGCAGTTTCCATAAGGCACAGGGTCAAGACTGATTTGCATATGGCTGAGTCTAAATTGGGGTGGCATGGTGAGCAAAAGCACGATGTATTTAACCTAGATCTCTTGACTGGGGGTGAATGTCTGCATTCCGTCCATCATCTCTGTGTCTTTTGCTAGATAGGTTTAAGCTATATAACTTCAAATACTTACATAAAAGCTTAACCCAAATTTCTTGACTGGAGGTGAATGTTTCATTTGCTCTGCATTCCATCCATCGTCTGTATGTCTTTTGCTTTCTCGCCCTAAGTGCGTCAGTTACGCCCAGAAGTGGCTCCTAGTCTCACTGTGCCACTGGATTCAAGCTAGCCTGGCTGATAGGGGCGATGCCCTGACACGGGTCCCAGGATCCTTGTTCAGGTCCAGGGAGGACCTGACTTGACAGTTCGGGCTGGACTAATCCAATGAGGCACAGGGTCAAGACTGATTTGCATATGGCTGGGTCTAAATTGGGGTGGCATGGTAAGCAAAAGAAGGATGGATATAACCCAGATCTATTCACTGGGGTGAATGTTTGATTTGCTCTGCATTATGTCCATCATCTGTGTGTATTTCGCTTTCTTGCTCTAAGTGCACCTGGTATGCCCAGACGTGGGTTCCAGGCTCACTGTGCCACTTGATTCAAGCTAGCCTGGCTGATGAGGCGTAATGGCCCATAACTGCTCCCAGGATGCTTGTTTCCAGTCAAGGAGGACCTGGCGTGGCATTTTGGGCTGGAATGTTTAAATGAGGCACAGGGTCAAGTCTGATTTGCATATGGCTTTGTCTAAACTGGGGTGGCATAGTGAGCAAAAGAATGATGGATTTAACCCAGGACTCTTGACTGGTGGTGAATATTTGTTTTGCTCTGCATTCCATCCGTCATCTGTGTGTCTTTTGCTTTCTTGCCCTAAGTATGCCGGGTATGCTCAGATGTGGGTCCCGGACTGACTGTGCCACCAGATTGAAGCGAGCCTCGCTGATGACGGGTGATGCTCCCGAAACCGGTCCCAGAATGTTTGTTTTCAGTCCAAGGAGGACCTGGCTTGGCAATTCGGGTTGGACTGTTAACATGAGGCACAGGGTCAAGACTGATTTGCATATTGCTGGGTCTAAACTGGGGTGACAAGATGAGCAAAAGAACAATGGATTTAACCCAGATCTGTTGACTGGGGTGAATGTTTAATTTGCTCTGCATTCCATCCATCATTTGTGTGTCTTTGCTTTCTCACCCTAAGTGCGCTGGGTATACCCAGATGTGGGTTCCGGGCTCACTGTGCCACTAGATTCAAGCTAGCCTGGCTGATGAGGGGTGATTCCCTGAAGAAAACAGTCCCAGGATGCTTGTTTCTGGTCCAAGGAGGACCTGGCGTGGTAGTTTCCATAAGGCACAGGGTCAAGACTGATTTGCATATGGCTGGGTCTAAATTGGGGTGGCTTGGTGAGCAAAAGGACGATGTATTTAACCCAGATCTCTTGACTGGGGGTGAATGTTTGATTTGCATTCCGTCCATCATCTGTGTGTCTTTTGCTAGCTAGGTTTAAGCTATGTAACTTCCAATACTTACATAAAAGCATACACAAAAATTAAGGAACCAAAAAAGCATAGGCCTGGTAGAACTACTCACCCAGGATGTTTGCACTGCTAGATTTTAATTCTGACAGTACTTAATTTGAACTAGTGCTTTCCAGTGCATTGTCGGAATTGACACATTTGTAGGAGTGTGATGGCTGGTAGTTGTGTTGATATTGTCATTGGCAGTGTTGGCAAGTGCAATGGGCAGTGCAGGCTGCAGTGGATTCCTGAGAAGGGTCCTGATACATATTGTTTTTTACAAATTAAGAACTGCATTCTGGTAAATACTGTCTGGCTTTTTATACAAGTATGTGTGATGATCCTGTGGGTTGTGACTGATCCTGAGGTCATACTCACTTGGTTTGGAAAGGGCCTCAAGTTCTGTGATCTGCAGTCGCCAGTGGGTATGGGAAGTAGTGTGGTCTTAGTTTGTCTTGAAATAGGAGTGTATCCACCTAGCTTCTTATTAAAGGTGTTGAGGATATTCTAATGGGCTGTGGCAGCGAAAGCCCACTTCTCCCCCTCACAATGAAAGTGCTTTGTCACGCAAGGTGGTTTTCATCATTCAAAGTCCTATCTTTATCTGTGGAACAGGGACTTAGGATCCAGCCTTGTGGTGTAAGCTCCCTAACTGCCCCAGTGCATGTTGTGAATTGTCCACTAAATACTAAGACTCACACTATGGGGTTGAATATGATGCAGTTCAGAAAGTCTCAGAATCGGATTCGGGTCTTCTGAATCCAATTCAGAACCTGTCTTTCCGACCGATTCGGAAAGGTTTCCGAACAACCGATTATGTTTGTAAAGCATTCAAACTTTCCGACTCGGTTGCTGATGGAATTCGGAGGAACTCATACAGGTCTATGCAACGTGTTTCTCACCGAGCGATTACGATGTCAGATTCAGACAGCCTTTCCGAATCGGCTGTTCTGACTCAAATCGGCTGTCGGAATCTGACTTTAGGGAACCGAAGCAGGCCTTCCTTCACCAGGTACCTTCTAATTGGGGCCCGTGGGGGTACCCAAGGAACCCACCCCCTTTCAGACATGCACATTCAGGAATTATAAGCCGCTACTCACCCGTGAGGGTCTCAAGGCGCTGGGGGGTGAGGGGGTACTCCACTCCGTTCAGCTGAAGAGTCAGGTCTTGAGAGTGTTTCTAAAGGTGTTTAGGGAGGGGGTGAGTCTGATGTCTGCCAGTAGCTTGTTCCAGGTCTTGGCTGCAATGTGAGAGAACGATCTTCCGACTGCCCTGGCCCTGCACAGAGTTTCAGCCAGTGCAAGGTTGGACGATCGCAGGTTTCTTTTGGGTACATGGAAATTTATTCTGTCATTGAGGTATTTGGGTCCGTTGTTGTGTAGGCATTTGTAGGCGTGAGTGAGGATTTTGAAGGTGACTCTCTTCTCCACGGGGAGCCAGTGTTGTCGCCGTAGGTGTTGGCTGATGCGTTTGTGCCGGGGGATGCTGAGGACGAGTCTGGCTGCGGTGTTCTGTATTGTTTGGAGTTTGCGGAGTAGGGACTTGTTGATGCCTGCGTAGAGTGCGTTGCTGTATTCAAGTCTGCTGGTGATGAGTACATGGGTGACTGACTTTCTTGACTCAGGGGAGATCCATTTGAAGGTCTTGCGGAGGATGAGGAGAGTGTTGAAACAGCTGGAGGTGACGGCGTTGACCTGTCGGTTCATGGCGAACAGTGTGGCAGGCACCAGGTGGTGCCCACCACAGGGTGCACGATTCTTGCCAACCACCCATTTGTAGATCTGCTTCTTATGGTTATGCTTCGGGAGAGACGATGTTTCACGCCTCAATGCTTGCGCAGAGTAGGGGATGCGTCTTGGTCCTTACTAGAGAGGAGGTGATGCCTTGATTCTCGTACTGCGGCCCGGTTACGATGCAGCAAGATGGTGCCTCGATTCGATGTGACAATCGTCTGGGTGAGAGATTCTGGATACATATTACATCTAGATTATATCCTTCCCTAGGCTACTTCCTTTTTCTCAAACTGCTGAATTGTGGTGTATTCCATTTTATGGTTCTCAGATTTTACATAATTTCTTCAGACGCCCAATGATTTTGTAAATAATTTTTTCATTAGTCATTCATTCAGTTGTCAATACCTCTAGACCAGATCCTTCTAGTAGTATGAGGTTTGATCCTGCAATTGTGCGGTGATCTACTGTTTACATCTCATAAAATTCGATTCCATAAAAATGCACTTGTAACGTCAGATTTAAGACCTTGTGAAGTTTTGGGCCTGATATTTGTGTCTGTCTCGTAAACCTGGCTAGTGTGAAATTCAGTTTACATCAGAATTGCTGTATTACCTGGCAATTGCAAAAGGTTCATCTCAGGGAATTCGGCAGCACAGGCAAAGTGGCAATTCAGTTCACTAAACTCTGATCACCTAGCCTTTGTATAAACAGTCCAATGAAACAATTTAGGCTGCATTGGACCACGCCTGGACTTTATCGCTTTCTTCTTAGACATGATATAGCTTGTACCCATCTCCTTTCCTCTAGGTATCTCTCAGTTGTCTCCCACTTCTCTCTAAGTTTGACCAATACATTTATTGCATTGCATGACAATATCTCCTATATTTGCCACAGTACAAAAAACCTGAGTACCTACAGAGACCGGTCTACAATGTAACCCTACCCAGAACCCTAAATTCAGCTACACCAGGCCAGTCTGTTAGGCTAGGTTACTATGTAACAAAATAGAGACAGACCCTTCTTAGCATAAAGCACCTGTGTCAAGAACACCTTGGATCCTCCCTAAAGCCTAAAAGCCTTGTTTATTCTTCCTAACATCATGAATGACTTGTAAATAACTCCCTCCCTAGACAATCACACCAGACCCGCCCACTCTGAATGAGCAACTGAACCCCACAGATTGTAACTATACCACAAGGGATGGATTATGGAAAGTGCCCTACGGGAGCAACGGGCATATGCGCCCACTTTGTTCTCCCCCAGAGCACCTTAGTATTACAGCAAGGGCTGCATACGCTTTTGTGGCCCTTTCTATAATACAGATAGTGCTAGTGCACATATAGCGCCAGAAGTATCACCAGAAGGTATTCCCTCATGGGGGTGTGACCATCCCTCTGAGTGTGCCACCTAAAAGGGGTGCACCGTGAGTGCGCCCCCTGATGGCAGCCCTCTGGAGTCACCCGGGCATCCCTTGCAGACACTCACTGCACCTGCCTGCAAGGGGATCTCTCTCTGCTCTTTTAAGTGGCAGTGGTTGCTCTCTCACAGTGAAATACAGAGCGGCTCCTTCAAAGCCGCTCCATTTATTACTTGAGTGCACTGCCCCCAAGGCAGCACGACTTCACAGCTGCCCTGGGGGCAGCACATTCAATGTACTAGGGTGCCTGTTTTAAGGTGCGCCATGACACAAGCAGGGAAAGTGCAGCCTATGTGTAATGGGGCCCCAAATGAACAATTCTGATGAGAGACTACTGATGGAGATACCACCTGGATAGAACCCTTTCCCACTAATCAGTGCTGTCAAAGTGTATACCTACTGCTAAAGGCCATCTCCCCAATTATAGGCCATAGCCATAGAAGAGGGCCTATAATGACTGTTATAGCCTGATGAGCTCCCATCATTCCAATGTTCTAGTAATAGATATGTTACAATGCTCATGCTCAGCACGATGAGCAGAAATGTTGCTCCGCTGCTTTTAAGTCTCGTGGACGGCACTGCTTTCTCCATCCCTGGCACGGGCCCTGCAATTGGGCAACCAACAGCAGCCTCAACATGTAGCCAGGAGTAGTCTCGACAAAGTAGCAGGGATGACAGAGGGTGCGGAACATGTGACAATGTGACTATGAAGTCAGAATACCAGATTTAATGTGGTGAACTTCCTTAAATGTATGAAGGGAACACTTGGGAGAGGTATTCTCTACTTACGTGCATAGCTAAGTAGAATGGAACAGAAAGATTAATTAAGGAGAATGGCACAGGAATAAAGGGAGTTTGCCAGCAATATCCATCTGCAAATGTCAGAGACATTGAATACTACCGAACGACCCCAAGGCCGGTCTTCCAATTTCTCTATTCTAGAGTCCCCCTCACATGAATGTAGCAAGAGAGAAGATACATAAGGAGGAAATGGGAAAGGTATAAAATAATAAAGAGTTACTGAGTCCCCACCTGCTCCTCCGCTCCAACTGGAGTGGGAGGACGTGTGACAACCCACAACTCACTACGACCGACACACTCACATAACACATGAGCCATCTCTTCTGGATTCACATTTTCTTATCTAGTTTCCTTGCTTAGTGTCTCTCAGTGGAGAATGAAGCATAGGCGGAAGTGAAGTTCATCTTTAACACTTTGGCATGTTTGCTGAGCTTGAAAGGCCGAAACAATAACATTGTGTAGTGGAAGGAGTGGTATTGTATGTGTGGTCAGAGCCCACACAGGTTTTACCTTTGAAAGGTTAGTACATATCTAAGCAATAGTTAATCGAGGCAGCGTACCAAATAGCCCGAAAATAGCCCACACATCCATGAAGAGAAAACACCTGATGAAGAAGCATGTCACCTTGTGTAAGTGAGGGTTTGCATATTTAAGACAAGACAATCAGGCAGTACAGCTGTCTGCTTGCGAAAGACACATAGGGCGATATGTACAAGAAAGTGACGGAGCGTGGCGTTAGCGCGCTCTGAAATGCTAGGCTGAACCATATTTACAAGAATGTGGTGCAACCATGAGTTTCCCCCTGCAATGGCACTACGTTTAGCAAACTTAGCGCCAACGCAGGCACCCTTGCATCATAGTGCAAGGGTGTCTGCATGCAGGGGAGGATTGTTTATGTGTAGGAAGGTGTCCCTTCCTGCACATAAACAATTCTAAAATGCCATTCTGTCACTTTCACATGTGCTGCTTCATGCAGCACACATGAAAGTGACAAAATGGCACTTTTTTAAAGGTGTGTTTATGTACAGGAAGGTGCACCTTCCTGTCATAAACAAACCATGGCATTTTGCTTTTTTCGTGTGTGCTGCACAATGCAGCGCACATGGAAAAAGCAAAAACGAGGAGAAAAAATGCATTTCTTCTTGTTTCGCCAACTAAAGACCAGGATTTACCTGGTCTTAATTTTGGCGCTGCCTCCTATGTATGCCACGTAAATAGGGGGCAGCATCAAAATGAATGGGTGTTGCAGTGGAACGCCCACCGCAACATCCACTGCCTACCCCTTTAATGCTAACCATAGTGTGAAAGGTGGCCTTATGTACAAGACAGCGTTAAGCCACTTTAGGTGGCTTAACGTAAGGTGCAGCCCCTATCGCCACCACAACGTCGGTAAAAGTAACGTTGTGATGGTGAGAGGGGCCTGTACATGTGCCCCATAGTAGGCCTACCAAGAATATACAGGGGCTTCAAGCCTTCCCATTGCTTACCATTTGTTGACTTCCTGTTAGCCTCTTTTGCATGCTTCTTATTTTTATCCCAGCTTGTCAATCGTGTGTTTGTCCCTCCCATGGAACATAGCCTCTTGACTGCCTGGCTTTTACGCTTCCACAGCCTGATTTTCTTCTGTGCTAAGGCCTCTATGAGAAGGCATTGGTTTTCCAGCTCTCTCCCTCTTGTACTTCTCTCCCCCTGCACTCATGTTGTTTTTTTGTCACCCATGTGCTTCTCCCAGCACCTTCTCCATGTTACACTCGCTCTCATGTACCTCCACCCCATTGCTTTCTTGCCCATATGCTTATCGTCTGCCTACTCCATGTTCCTACTACACCTGTCGCTTCTCCTCTCCTTCCTCCAGGTTTCTTCCCCCAAAGCACCCTGCTTCTCTCTTGCCTGTTGCTTCTTCTTCTTCCCACCCACGCACTCTTTGTTTCTTCTCCCACATACGCACTTCTTCCCTCTTGCCCATTGCATTTTCTCCCCACCCCGGCCTCTGTATTGCTACTGCCCAAAAACACTCTTAAAAAAAAAAGCAAAACAGCTTGCATCATTTTGTAGGTGTGCTTTTGCGTGGTGAGCACACCTACACATGACCTGATGCCACATCATAGGACCTTTGTTTTTATTTACTATTCTTTAGCCATGCTGCACAGCATTTGGGATGCCATACAGTATGGCTAAAAACCATTGGCAGAGTAAGTAGATCCCAAAGGCAAGAGCTATTGGCTTTGCTAATGCTTCCCTTTATACAAAATAACGAAACAACTGGACTGTTTCTATTGAATTCGTAGAATTACTTGCCCTATTTTTCACTGACTATATCTGGAGCACATGAACCTAATTGAGCCTCGACCACAAATCTACAATGTGGGATTGTCGGCAAATAACCACATGGATTGTGGTGCAAAAAAACATATTTTGAGTCCAAAACATTGGTGCCCACATGGCAGAGCCTTTAACTCCTGGTACGTGGTACAAGAAAGTTTTGAACCTTAAGACAGCTTCTGTCTACCAGCCTACCTAGCAATGTATGTACTGGAGTGGGAGGGTGGTGTCTAGCGTAAACCCAGGAGGGACAGATCCATGCTAAATATTCAGCATAACCACTGATTACAAATACGTCCTATTTAGATACTTTGTAATAAATGAATCTTCTGTAGATATCCTACAAATCTGGTATGGATTGGTCCTCCTGGACCCCTGTTGGCTCGTCCTGTAACACAGACCACCAGACCTGTTCGGGATTCTTTGAGGTTGTAAATGTGGACACTTGGCTAAAATACCCCATCCTTACGACCATTTTTATTGTCTATATCTTAGTTGTCTAATCTGGAAAGCCATGGAGTGGTCATACATGCTGAGTGATCACAAGTTAAACTCCTGGGAATGGGGGACAGTCTGCCTGTAGGCTGGTTAAGCCAGATTCTGGGAGTTTACCATGCCATCTACCAACTGCTTTAAGCAGATGGTAAATGGCTGCAGACCTCCTCACCCCATTCCTTGGCATCCACTGATGCCAAGGGTTGGGGTGAGGAGGTCTGTGTTTGCCAGGCTGTGGCCTGGCTGGGGGTGGAGCATTGTTTACTCCCCCTGTAGTCCCTGGGAGGTAGTGGCATGGGGTTAGGCTGTGCTTCTCTGTATCCCTCTCCTCCAGCTGTGAATTTACCTGTGCGAATCTTACCTACCACTAATTTGGCGTCCAAAAATAGTGGACCACTTTCCTGAGAGGTAGTTCCCCTCAGACACACCACTCCAGGCAACTCATGATGGGTTCCTAAATGTGTAGGGGAGAAAGGAGTCTGTTTCAGAAGAGTTAGTGGGAACTGAAGCTCTGTTGTTACAAGGCCCAACTGGAACACTTTTTGCACAACTTTAATCAGCACCGGTGCTCGCAAAGTGCCACGTAAACATGGAATCACTATAACCCGATCCAATGGGGTTACAGCTTCGTGGGTATGCAGAAACCCAGCCAATGGCTTCCACACCAAATCTGCCTACCTAATTTCAGTGCCAAAAAGAGCTGGATAAAGGCTGAAAAGTCGGTGTGAACACCTATAGGTTTGAGGTTTGTAGAGGAAGAGATTTGTGTTTTCCCTGTGTGAAAGAGTAACATCCAGTTGGAGAAAGAAATTAAAATTATATCTACAGTGTAGTAGCGGCTACTCCCGGGAAGCAGTAGGTGGGCTGAGTGAGGATGGGGGTTTAAAAAATGTTTTTAAATCACTTTCCTGCCGGCTGGCTCTCCTCCGTCATCTCCGTCCTCTTCTGTCTGTAGAAGAAGTAAACACCCAGGCTCCCCAAAGCCAATCACAACGCTGGGGTCTGAGCGCAGTGGTTCAGCGCTCAGAGAGGGACTGGCAGCCTGGGCATCTTCTCCACCCAGGCTGTACAATACAGCCACTGGATCTCATGCAAAGTGCGCATGACTGTTTGGCCAGCCCAAGACGGCCAGCCAAACAGCAATGCGCACTTAGAGAGTGCAACCACTCCTCTCCCCTGTTCTGCCCTGCCCAGCCCCAGCCCGCAAAACTGCCTCAGCACAAAAAAATAAATGATAACATTGCGTTGCACACTCCTGGGTCACTTTTGCGTGACTTTAACTAAAAGAGAGAAAATCTCTGAATCTGAATGAAACAAACTAAAAATGTGTACATGTCTGCATTTTCGATGATTTTAGTAAATCGGACACACAAATAACTATTTGAGTAATAGATTCTCTTTAGTTAAGGCTTATTTTTCCAATCTGCCTTGTGCTATAAAAGTTAAGACATTTTGTGAGCTGATGATTTACCAACGGAGAAAGAATAAATGTATGTTACAAGTTGATTCACTGTTCAGCATAGGATTTCAATGCCTTGCTCGTCGACCTTTAAATGAAAACTAAAATGTTACCATTCTGTGAATGCCTCTGTTGATTAGCACATATCACGATTCCGCCCACCTACCAGGGAGAAAGCATCAGGAAGGAAATCGCTGCCAGATTTCCTCCTCCCTGCCGGCAACGGGCACTGTGACCTCCAGCACCACCTGCAAGTAATTAAGATCACCAAACGCAAATGAAAATTCTAATTTCTTTCTACCTACTTCCCACACACATCTTTGTGGGGACGCCATCTTTTTTGGCTGCATCACAATTGACTGAAAGTTGTCCCCACATTATCATTTTCAAAGTGCACGAAAGATAAAGAACGAAGGCTCTAAGTAAGGAAAGCAAGTCATGCTCAACCAGTGCTTAATTTGTAAAAAAAAAACCATAAGTCCCAGGGCTCTCGTCAGGAGGCCAGTACAGAGCTTGCCCCAAACATTGCCCTGCTATGCTGCCAGTGATAGTAACAACACAACTACTAACCATCACACTCCTACAAGTGAGACAATTCGGACTATTCCAGGCCCCCAAAGTTATTAAAAAAGAGCTTGGGCGGTTTGTAATTGTAATTTTTAATGTATAATGAATGAATAGTTAACTGTTGTTGTGGGCATTTCTAAATTAGCCAGACCACCTTGTGGCAGATTCTGACAGACGCCGGCGCTGACAATTCAGTGTCAGTGCAGAACACAGGAGATCACCGGCTCAAATTAAGCACTGATGCTGACCCCCTGAAATAATTTCATAGTCTTAGGGTGACCAAATTTTGAAAACCAAAAACCGGGACACTACGCACACATAGATTTACTACAATTTTACCTCAACTATGAGCACAGAATTACTTAAATGTCTACACTCAACATGGAAACAGAGTCTACGAGACACTAAGGGAGTACATTAATGCAACTTTTAATTAAACCCAGTCCCATGCCTCTTAATTAAATTGTTTCTGCTAAGAGCTGCTCACTAGTCCTCTGCTTCAGGATAAACAATAACATCCCTCGCTCTGTATTCCATCAACCCTTTCTCAAAACTTGGACATATGTTACATTTGCTAAATTCTGCGAAGACAGCTGCTGAAAAACAGGGACTGTCCCGGCAAATCCAGAACGCCTCGTCAACCTACATAGATTGCATCCTCAGTATTATCAGGGGAGGTTCATAAACTTTTTTATGTATGCAGAAAGTTTAATCTTGATGTGAGAATTCCAGTTCCTCAATCGCTATGTCAGGACTTGCAGAATTTTCTGACAACTTCTATCAATCATGCAGCTTTTTCAGCATTTGTGGGAAACGTGTAATAATGGTGATTTTTCTTAATCATTATTCACCTTGCATCAAACCACAAAATTCTGTGTCCCACCAAGTTGGGTGTGACCTTATCTAATGTGTTACTGTCTCTATGTACAGCAAATATTGCAAAATAAATAAAAAAGTGGATGTGCCTAGTGGTGTGCTAAACTGCAACTTTGTGCTTCTCGCAAACATTTGCAATTACATACAAACACTTTTCTGTACTTCCAAAATTACCCCTAATAGTACAAGATGTTAGTGATGCAATAAGCATTGGAAGTACATGCAACACTTCCATTTTAGAGTTGGTGGAATAGAAGAAAATTCTTCATATACAACTTTATTTGAATAAATTGCAGCCGCCATTAGATAACGTGGGACTTGGACCAAACATAAGGAGCCAAAAGGAGGTCGGAGGAGCATCCCCTGTCCTCCGTGCACCAAGTGGGGTGCAGGGGCCCTGGTGTTAAAACATTTTTTACATTCAGATTTCAATACAGGATTGGCAAACATTGAGGCTGGGTTCACAACCCCCATTATGGATCCCAAAGTCTGCGAACAATGCCCTTGGATGCCTTGAGGCCCGCGGCCCTTGTTGGGGATCCAGTGGGATTAGCAGCGCTTGTGATGGGTCTGCGGACCCAAAGATATGCCCAAGAAGGGTTTAGGAGTTTGCCAGTCTGTGGGCACTCAAACAGAGGGCCTGATTTAAAGTTAGGTGGATAGGTTACTCTGTCCCAATGATGATGGATCGACCATCCGCCAAAATATAAATCCATAGGATATAATGGAATTTATAATTCGGCGGATGGGAAATCCATCACAGTTGTGATTGAGTAACCGTCTGCCCAAATATAAATCAGACCCAGAGTCCACAAACCCTTAAATAAATGTACAAAAAAATGAAGAACTAGGCCACTGGCACAGTTAGTTGCATTGCTGAGCTCTTTCACCTTCCTTCACTGTGCACAACTGAAGCATTGTGTAAATTACGATTTTGTCATAGCTCCTCTGGTGACAAGGGTAAACTTAGTTCAATACACCACGATGAATGTGAAAGACAAGTTATTGTAGCCCCGCAAACACTACTCAATGTATAATTGATATAGAGGTATTCCTTTTGGGTCACTAACAATCCCATAAAGGGATCAGGGGAACAGTGAAAACAGCAACAAACCTTACTTCGTTATTCACAGAATCACACACCCTGTATTAAGAATAATGAACACTTTTACATTAAAAGCTTATATCAAAAATATGCTATAAAGACGGGACCTGCTTGTTCTCTGGGAGTCTCCAGCCAAAGCTAGTTCACTACCTAAGTTAACAATCAAAACAAGTTGAAGGTATATCTCTGGGAAGAAGAAACACAGAAATGTGAACCAGGTAGTCTGACAGAAAGATTTCTTGACTACAAATCCTTTCTCCTGTGTGAAACATCATTCAACAAGATATCTTGTCCTTTAGCCAAGCAATTGTACATTAAGTTCAGACATGGGATTTTACCAATTAACAGCTTTCACATTTATTGAGGTTATTGCACCAGCACTTTATGTCTGTCATGCAGTTTAGAGATTGAAACATTGCCTAATTTTTTCTTCTTCTGCAACGCTTTTGTAATCCACACAAAAAGTGGATCCACCCTGTGCGACATTTTGTGGGAATTAGACAATGTGAATTTACATTGAGAATTTTCAATTAATCAGGGTGCTTATATAGCGCGCTACTCACCCGTGAGGGTCTCAAGGCGCTGGGGGGGGGGGCCGCTTTGGGTCAGTCGAACAGCAAGGTCTTGAGGTCCTTCCTGAACGTGTGCAGAGTCGGGGAGCGTCTGATGTTCACAGGGAGCTTGTTCCAGGTTTTTGCCACGATGTAAGTGAAAGCTATCCCACCGGTTCTGTTTCTGTGGATGCGGTGGACCTCTGCGAGGGTGAGGTTGGCGGAGCAGAGGTTCCTCTTGGGTATGTGGAAGGGTAATCTCTCGTTGAGGTATTTGGGTCCGATGTTGTTGAGGGATTTGTAGGCGTGGGTGAGGAGTTTGAAGGTGACCCTCCTTTCGACAGGGAGCCAGTGGAGGCCTCGTAGATGTTGGGTCGTGTGCTTGTGGCGCGGTGTCCTGAGGAAAAGTTTGGCTGCGGCGTTCTGGATGGTTTGGAGTTTGTGTAGAAGGGTTTTATTGATTCCGGCGTAGAAGGTGTTGCCGTAGTTCAGTCTGCTGGTTATGAGTGCGTGAGTGACGGTCCTTCTGCAGTCAGGGGGAATCCATTTGAAGGTCTTACGGAGGATGCGAAGGCAGTTGAAACTGGTGGAGGCGACGGCATTGATCTGGCGGTTCATGGGGAGGGAGGAGTCAAAGATGATGCCGAGGTTCCAAGCGTGGTCTGTAGGGGTGGGTGGGCTCCCGAGTGCGGAGGGCCACCAGGCGTTGTCCCCGGCGGCGGTGCAGTGTCCGAGGATGAGGACCTCGGTTTTCTCTGAATTTAGCTTGAGGCAGCTGTCCTTCATCCAGGTTGCCACGTTCTTCATTCCCTCCTGGAAGCAGAGTCTGGCGTCTTCGGGATTTTTTGTGAGCGAGAGGATGAGCGAGTGTCATCGGCGTAGGATATGATGCTGAGCCCATGCTGTCGGACGATGGCGGTGAGGGGGGCCATGTAGATGTCGAAGAGCGTGGGGCTGAGTGATGATCCCTGGGGTACTCCGCAGGTGATGTCCTTGGGTTTGGAGAGGAAGGAAGGGAGTCGGAACCTCTGGGTTCTGTCGGAGAGGAAGGATTGGATCCAGTCCTTGTATTCCCGCGTCGTGCAGTCTGGCTGAGGGTCGTGGTGTGTCCCTGATCCAGTAGAATGCGGATGTCGTCTGTGGCGGCGAGGAGGGCGGTCTGGGTGGTGTGGTTGATGCGGAATCCAGACTGGGAGGCATGCAAGATGGAGTTCTCTTCTATGAAAGCGGTCAGCTGGGTGTTTATGATTCTCTCAGTGACTTATACCACGAAGGGGAAGAGAGAGATGGGCCGCTAGTTTTTCAGGTCCGTAGGGTCAGGCGTTAGTTTCTTGAGAAGGGGTTTAACCTCTGCCCATTTCCAGTCGTCTGGGCAGATGCCTGATCTTCGGGAGGCGTTGATGGTTTGTCTTAGTTCGGGTGCAATGACGGTGACGTCCCTGTGGAATATTTGCAGTGGGCAGTGGTCCGTTGGAGCTCCTGAGTGGGTTTTCATCATGGTTGCGGTGATGAGTTCGATGGTAACAGGATGCCAGGACGTGATGGTAGTTTATCGGCGGCGGTCGTTAGGGGGGTGGTGTTCATGGTTGATTGGCTGAAGTTGTCGTAGAGGGCCTTGATCTTCAGATGGAAGTAGTAGCTGAACTTGTCGCAGAGTTCCCGGGAAGGTGTGACGTCCGTGGCTTCGCTGGGGAGTTTTGAGAACTGCTGTATGACGTTGAACAGTTCCTTGGCATTGGTCACGTTGGTCTGGACTTGTTCTCTTATGAAGGTCCGTTTGGTGTCTCTTATGCGTTGGTGGTATTCCTTCAGGGCACTCTTGTGGTTGTTACGTGATTCTGTGGTTTTGCCAGGTTTTCTCTAGGCATCTGCAGGAGCGTCTGGCTTCTTGAAGTTCTGTGGTGAACTAGGCGGATTTTAGAAGGTGTTTGGCAGGGGGTCGGAGCGGTGCGAGCTTGTCGGCACAGCAGGAGATCCAGCGGTGAAATTCCCTGTCCCTGGCTGCGGATTTGGTGTTGTTCGTGGTGATACGGGGGTTTTGATGGAGGGTGGTGCAGTGGTGTTCCTCTGTGACTTTACTCCAGTTCCATCGTGATGGGCACGGGGCAGGTTTGGGTGCAGTGGTGGGGTTGAAGGTGAAATGGACGCAGTGGTGGTCAGTCCAGGGTGACTGGGTGGTGTGGCTGAAGCGGATGTTAGTTCTTCCCGTGAAGATGGGGTCGGGGTTTGACCCGCTCTGTGGGTGGGCATGTTGACGAGCTGCATCAGTCCAAGGTTGGCAAGTTGTCGAGGAGAGTGGTGGAGTTGGGGTCATTGCCGTTGTCGAGGTGGAAATTCAGGCCCCCGAGTAGAATGTAGTCAGTGGAGGTGATGGCGTAGGGTACGACGAGCTCGGCGATGATGGCTGGGTGGTTAGTGCGAGGTCCTGGCGGTCTGAAGCCAATGAAGTGAGCGTCATTAGTACTACCAAATGTTTGTATTCAACATGGATTAAACATAAGAAGTTTGCAGATTTTGAGGCTGATCTTGTCTCAATTGGTTGTTGACTCTGTTACTGGTTACTAACCCTTGCTGTGCTTCGATTTTTAGTACATAAAAAATTGATTTATATAAGTAGGGTTCAAGCCACAATATGCCCACACTAGAAGCATACTTCTGCTTAACTGTATAATTATTTTTATAGTTGAAATTGTTTACAATTGGTATTTTAGCCAAATGTGGTATGGACCTTTGACTTTTAGAAGACTGGTTTTATGTGATTTTAATGTAAGTTGATAAACTGAATTTTAGATTGTTAGGAGCATGGCTATGCTCAACATTTTTGTGATAAGTATGTGATGAATTTATATGGAATTTAAGTATGCTTTATGGATCGTATATCTGAAATAAACAGAATATGATTGTTTGAAATTGGGATTCTGGGTCGCAGAGGTATGCACCCTGTCCAAGCAGGAAACACAATCCTAGTCAAGGGAAATCAGATACACACCATAAATTAACCTATGCTCACCCTCTGGCAGCTTGGCACAGAGCAGTCAGGCTAAACTTAAGATGTAAGGTGTAAAGTATTTGTGCAACACTTAAAACAGTAAAATGGTGAAAACACCACATAAAAAGATACCACACCTGGATACAATAAAGAGCTTTCTTTATTCAACAAAACAAGACCAAATGACAATAATCCAATGAGTGTAACCGGAGTTATGAATTCTTAAAGAATATCTTGAAATATTGTGCTTAAAAACATAAAGCACCAACTGGGGCTAACTGCTCGTGCTAGACTGGGTCTAATCCAAAACTTCAGGCTAACAACAATGGAGCGGGTTGGACACAGGGACAAGCCATAGCCAGCCTTAACCCGCTGAAACAGTACCTTGGAAGCAAAATAATCAAAGATATCTTAGCACTCAGTAGAAGTCCAAAAAAGTGAATCCATAAAGTAGGAATTCTTGTAGAGGTTTCAAATCTGTAGGTGATTGTAAACAGAAAGCAGGTATTTTGTGATCATCTTTACATGCGTATTGAAAACAGCAGAAAATAGCCGACACGTGTTTACCCACATAGTGGCTGGGCAATCTGCAAGTAGAGGGATCTGGAAAACGAAGTCTGGTTGTCTGTTATAAAGCGTGACGCGCAAGATGATGCACCCATCCACCAAGGATCATATGGGTCAGTCCTGCAACCACTGTTAAGACGTTAGGGAAATAATTTAGTGTTGTAAATGCGGTTGGAAGGGGTAGTTTTGTCTATTGTTCTCACGGCGTCCCGGAAGTGTGAAACAGGCTACCTTGGATGTGTCGACGCCAAAAAAGGTGTGTGGTTGTTGATCATTTCAAAGAAAGTGAAGGGTCATACCGAGCTGCACAGCGCCGAAGATGCATTAAAGGCGAGAAGCACTGAAGCGATGCATCAATGTTGCACCACTGGTTTAAAAGCAATGCAGCAGCCCCTAGGTGCGCAACGTCGAAGATGTGCCAAAACCTCAAGGCGATGTGAGGTTCATAGACCATTCAGCAGAGGCAATGCATCGGCATCGAGGGAGATGTACCAGTTCTGATCGGCGCAATAACGTTGATGCATAGATTATTGCTAGAGCAGCACTTTCTATCAACATTCCACGGTCCCAGTACTGGATTGTCACCACTTGGTAGTGCAGGAATCAAAGATAGCAGAGTGCGGGTGCTGTAGCAGGGTTGGTGGAAGCCTTTGATGTCCCTGAGAATTAAGAACAGGAGGCAAGCAGGCAAGCCTTTTGAGTCACTTTGGTTCACTTTGGTTCTGAGGTGGAGAGATGCAAGTCCAGTCCTTCTCATTCCAGACAAAAGGGCAGCAGGCAGCAATTCAGTACAGCAGAGCAAGAGTCCAGCAGAGTAGCAGTCCAGCAGAGTGGCAGTCCTTGCAGCAGCAAAGTCATCTTTCTTCTTTACAGAGTATCCAAAGGTACAGAAGTGTACTGAATTGGTTGTGTCAGAGGTCCAGTACTCATACTCAGTTGGGCCTTTGAAGTGGGGAAGACTTCGAAGAGATGCCTTTGAAGTGCATATGTCCCTTACTTTCCTTTCCTGGCTCCAGACTCAGTTCAGTGGGGTATGCAGCCCTTTGTGTGAGGACAGGACACAGACCTTTCAGGTGTAAGTGTCAGTGCCTCCCTCCCATCCTGCCGAGGATCCGCATGTGGATGGCCCAACAGTCACAACTAAGCTCCATTTGTGTGTCGCTATCTAGAGGGAATGCCCAAAGCCAGCTGACACCCACTCCAGATGTGTATTCAGAAACAGACAGAAGGCACCAAATATTTAAAGTAAGAATATGTCTACTTTCTAAATTTGTAATTTTCAGAATTGCAATTTAAAATCCAACTTCACTATAAGTTGAGTTTTGAAATAGTGATTCAAGAGACACCAAATGTGGGGGTTCTATCTCTTTCTAATTGGAAATTACATTTATAAAATGTAATAAGGCAATCCCAAAGTTCCCATATTTTAAGCAGAGAGCACATGCACTTTAGCACTGGTTAGCAGTGGTAAAGTGCCCAAAGTCCTAAAGTCAACAAAAACTAATTCAGCAAAAGGGGGTGAAGGAAGGCAAAATGTTTGGGGTGACACTGCAGAAAGGGTCATTTCCAACGATAATGATTAAAATTATTCATTACTGCAGCTATATTGGGTATCAGATAAATTGGGGCAAATCGTTGGTGTTTACATTGACTGGGGATCCCCCCCCCTGCCATCCAATTGTGCGGCATTGATGCGGAAAGATGAGTTTCAATACCTGGGTATCCGCATCACTCACTCCGAGGGGTAATTTTTATCCCTCAATATACTCCTGCAGCTGCTGAGATTGAGGGAGGAAGTGGCCCACTGGTGATGCCTGCTCATCTCCTTGATGGGTCAGGCTGTCCTGTTTAAGATGATGACCCTCCCACTCCTGTTATATGTACTCGAGAGCACCCCCTACAGAATCGCATCTAAAGTCCTGCAGACAATCGACTCTGAACTTCGCACAATGCTTTCGGAGGGAGGAACCTCGCGTATAGCGTTGCGTAAGCTCCAGCACGGAGTATACGAAGGCGGACTGGCGGTTCCAGATATCAGATGTTACTATCTGGCATCCCAACTCATAAACATAAATGGCTGGGTGTTTTCAGACACCTTGGAGCTGGCATACCGGCTGGAATGGCATGCCATGGGATTGATGGGCTATCTAGCGGTGCTCTATCGGAAAAGCCGCGAGAGGGAGCACCTGGCACATACTCAGGCGGTAGTGTGAGCTTGGCAGCAAGCGACAAACTGTTGGGAAGGGAGAGCAAACTGACAGCCCTCTATGGACCAGGGATGGACTGAGAGATGTGGGACGACTACAGGGTTACGCCTGTTGGAGCCTTATTGGGACTGATCGCTTAGGGCACAGCTGTCCAAACTTTGTGGCGCGACACGGTAATGTGTCGCGACCCACGCGTAGGTGTGTCGCGCGATGCGACGCAATGACGTCTGCCGGCCGGCCGATATTAGGGGAGTGATCGCGACATGCACGCGACGTGCGAAGCGGAAGGCGGAACCTCGTGGTCAGGAGCTCGAACCTGGCATCCCGAGACTCAGTGTGTGTGGTGGTGTTGCAGCGAGATCCGGATCCTACAGTGGGTGCGATGTTTACTTCCTGCCTCTGCACTGACATGACTAATTAGCGTGTATCCCAGGCAGTGATAGATTTTAATGATCGTGCAGTCGTTGGAGGTGGAATTATGTGCCTGTTAGGCGATTTCTAAACTGAAACGTCATTTCATTATTTAGGCCCATGATTCTTTTATGTAGCTGATGTTTTTGAGGTGTATATTACAGTCTTGCTTTCTATATTGACCTTTGTTGATTAATATAAACGGATTTAAACATATCTATGTATAGAGAGCCTTTCAATAATGAGGTTTGTCTAACCTCGTTTCAGCATTTTTTCATTGGCAATGTAAAAGCAAATTGCTCTATTGTTTGTTTGTTACGCAATTATGTCTGTACAGTCAGAACTGTATAATTTGGTATACATTTCTAAGAAAGTAGAAGTGTTGTGGGCAGTCTCAGCTGACCTCTACTCCCCCAATGTGCCTCCTGCCACATCCCATTCTTAGGGCCTTCTTCCCAGTTGGACTTCTCTTGACGTGGCAGTGAATACCTTTCCAGAGTTTAGTTCAAAAGCAAACAGTTAAGTACAATAAAAAGCTTAATGCCACCAGTTAATGATAAATGATAGTCTGTGTATGAATTGTGTGATGCAGGACACCCACTGTATTAAACACACAAAATATTGTGATCATTGAAACTTAACCCCTCTTTTTAAACTTTGTGTGTAGGGTGTGGGGATGTGTGGGGGTGTGTGTGGGGGTGGTGGTGTGTGTTTGTGGGGGGTATGGGTTTGTGTGTGTGGGGGGGTTGTGTGTGTGTGGGGGTTGTGTGTGTGTGGGGGGGTGGGGTGGTGTGTGTGTGGGGTTGTGTGTGTGTGGGGTTGTGTGGGTGGGGTTGTATGTGTGGGGGTGTGCGTGGGGGTGGGGGTGGGGTTGTGTGTGGGTGTATGTGGGTGGGTGTGGGGTTGTGGGTGTGTGTGGGGTTGTATGTGTGGGGGGTTGTGTGTGTGGGGGGTGTGTGTGGGGTATGTGTGTGTGTGGGGGGTTGTGTGTGTGTGGGGTTGTGTGTGTGTGGGGGGTGGGCGGGGTTGTGTGTGGGTGGGGTTGTGGGTGTGTGTGGGGTTGTGTGTGGGGGTGGGGGTGGGGTGTGTGTGTGTGGAGTGTGTGTGTGGGGGGTGTGGGTGTGTGTGTGTGTGAGAGGGGTTGTGTGTGTTTGGGGTGTATGTGTGTGTGTGTGTGTGTGTGTGTGTGGGTGGTTGTGTGTGGGGGTGTTGTGTGTGGGGGGGTTGTGTGTGTGTGGTGTGTGTGTGTGGGTGTGTGTGTGGGTGTGTGTGTTTGGGGGCTTGTGTGTGGGGGGTTGTGTGTGTAGGGCTGTGTGTGTGGGGTTGTGTGTTTGTGGGGTTGTGTATGTGTGGGGGTGTGTGTGTGGGTTGTGTGTGTGGGTTGTGTGTGTGGGTGTGTGTGTGTGGGGGTGGGGGTGTGTGGGGGATTATATTATTGTTTCATTAACCTTCCTGCTTTCTCAAATTTGCTTGGAAATGCACCATTTGCCCACTACTTTTTCAAGTAGTGGGCAAGTGGGATTCGGCTCACGTGCTGCGGTCGCTCGCGTTACCGTGTCGCTGAATTTGTTTTCACAAAAAGGTGTGTCACCAACATGAAAAGTTTGGAAAGCTGTAGCTTAGGGATTATCTGGCGAGATGGGGCAATAATCTCGTTTGACGATTTGCTGTCAGAATACCAATGGGCAGACACCGAGCACTTTCAGTACCTACAGTTGCGACACGCCCTGTGTTGCTGCCTACCTGAGGTCGAGCTGATTCCAGACTGCTCTCCCCTTGAGTACCGGCTCCTCCTTGGTCCAATGGAGGAGAAGGCAATCTCCTGCACCTACCAAAAACTTCTTAATAATTTTCTGGACCCTTTGGGCCCCCTGAGAGAAGTTTTGGAGACGGATTTGGGTCTTTTAGAGGATGATGACTTGGTGGAGGCACTGCAGAGAGATATCAATTTGTGCGCGCTTCTGCTTGGTACAGATCCATAATCTGCATTGATCATATGCCTCCAGGACACTACAACATAGGTGGGGCTGGTGTGACTCATATGGACGTGCCCAAGTGTTTGGCACTACTGGAAGGGAGTGAGTGAGGTCATGCTGCAGCCACGGGTCTCCAGGTACCCCTAAAGGCAAGGTGGCACATCCTGGGCATAATGAGGGAGGAGCGGTGGCCCAACTACCTCGGCATTTGGCTCATGATGGCCTCAGCGATTGCAAAGAGGAACATTGCCAAGGTGTGGGGGCAGCGACCCTGCCAAGGGTGGGTGACAGGGAGCATGGAATGGACTAGTGCCAGCTGGCGGAGAAGCCAGTTTACCAAAGTAGAGGATGCCCCCAAAAATGGGAAAAGATCTGGGCCCACTGGGGCGAGTATAGGCAGGATTAGACAACAGCTGGGAAGGGGTGTTCTGATGGAACTGAACTGCAGGGGTGGGAAGTAACGATGGGAGAAGGGAGGACCCACAGAAGAAAGCCCCTCACTTTCCAACTATGTGTACCATCGATTGTTTTTCACCTCTGTATTTGTGTCAATTGTATTGGTGTATCCAGCAACTCTTTAATAAACAGAGTATTAAACAAACAAAAAAGTATTCATTACTACAGGAACAATCTGTTTCTTAGTACTCTCAAAATATTATAAAAACAGCAACTAGGCACATTTTAAATATTGAGAACAAGATGAACATTCCTAGCATTGTTAAAATGTCATTTAAAATGTTATCTAGAACCTAACACCCTAATGTCTACTTCTATGCGCTATACTATGAGTACATGAAAGGCAAAGCAACTTCCAGTCTAGAGTTTCTGAGGGGGAAAAGGCTCACTGCATACATTGTTGACAGCAAAGCCTCTGTTTATCACCACGAAGACAGGATTCCCTGCGAAGGACAAACACCCACAGTTGGTCTTCCTTGGTACGTGGCTTTATTAGCTTCAGGCTTCAAGCGAGATGTATCATCCTCTAAGTGTGAAGTGCGCTGGCAGTAGGTGAGACCGCCTTTAGCAGAATCTCAGGCAGTAGCTACTACCGAACAGGGGTGTTGGGCAGGAGGGGGCTAGAGGAAGCGGAGAAATAATTTGTTTTAAAAAAGCACTTACCTATACCGAAGACCACCAGCTCTTCTTTCTCCGTCCTCCATTCTCTTTCCGCAGGAAGTACACAGCTTCCCAGAATCCCCTGATCAATCACAACGCTTCCTTACAGCAGTATTTTGATTGGTCTGAGCACCGTGGTTCGGCACTCAGCCAGAGGCCGGCAGGCTGTGCTTGTTCTCCATGCAGGCTGTAATACAGCCTGTGTGGAGAACATGTAGAGTCTGCATGACGCTTTGGCCGTCCCGAGACGGCCGGCCAAACCATCTTACGCACTTTTGGTGCTGCCACCACTCCTCCCCCTGTAATGCGTGGAGCCTAGCCCTACCCCCCCCCCCGCCTTCAGCTGCAAGCTGAAAACAGAAAACAAAATGATAATAACAAACGTTATTATCATTTTATTTTTTGAATTCAGCGTGCAGTTTAAGCAGTGGAGCGATGCTCCTACGCCTTGGAGCAGGATCCGCCACTGATCTCAGGCGATAATCTTGCCGAAGGACCTCTTCGGATGAGTGGTCAAGTGAAAGCCCTTATATCCTAAATCTTATCAGAGATTGGGATTTATCAAATAAGTTTAGGATTGTCTGACATAGATTATGTGCATCAAGATATGCTTTTCATATGTCTCCTTATAGACATATATGGCTAACGGACATCAAATCATGCTACATTGTTTTGGTTATGTCTATATGTATTCTTCGTAAACCTTGACATAATGAGGAAGAGACATATGACCCAGACAAATGTTGTCTTCGATGCTATGTCTATTTAATGAATCAAAGAACTTGATAATATCACAGTTCCTAGAAAGATACTGTCTAGCAACATCTGCGTTGAAAGACAGGCACGACAATGATTCTGCATTAATCCCAGAAATTAGCAGACCCATTGTCTAAATTGAGGAACTTTCATGGTCTAAAATGCAGTTGAGGCCTAGATAAGATGGAGTTAGAACCCTGGGACTTTACGTCAAAAGGTCATTGCAGTAAAACTAAAAACCCACTCAAATTTGCAAGATATGGTTAGGTTCCAAAACTATACCTCGCACAACAGCCAAGCAAACCATAACTCACACCAAATGCAACGCTTTGCTGTCCTAACCATAACAATTTTAGTGGTTTTTTTCCAGCTTTAATTCATAGCCATAACTCCACTTATGCTGTGTTATTTTAAGTGATAAGTTGCCATTGTGTAATTCTAGTTAGATCAGGGCTTCAATGAGGAGAGCGTTTTTTGTTTCATAATAACTTTGGTCTCATTTTACGGATCTTCACAAAACTTTCCAAAAAAACTGTTCCACTGCCTCAGCTCCTTCCAGGTTAGTTTTGGAATGGTCTGTCTTGTAAGGGTCAGAAAAAGGGGGTCCTAAAATGCAAATTGTAAATTTCTGAATTCAATTTCTATAGTGATTTTTGAACAGCGATATAAAAGAAACAGCTGAACAGAATTACACCGAATTTGACAGAAAGCTAGAACTTTACACAGAAAGAGTGCTTTATGTTAGTTAATGTAAATCTGTTCAGCTGTTTTAGAGATATTAATGATAAAAAAATAGAACTCTCTAGTCCTGAAGGAGTCTATAGTGAGTAGTACAGGATAACAATGCAAATTAAGCATTCTGATTGGCTGGACTCCTAGGACCGATAGCTGTGATTGGCTGGATGCATCATGAAGAGAAATGTTGCACCTATCATTACAGGACTCGGGAACTCGGTCCCAGAGTCCTGAGTTTACAGTAAAAACAAGGTATAAGGGTGCAGGTTTTTTGGAATCGTTTGCCCGCTGGGGCGGCTCAGCATAGCTCTCAGCGCTGTTTGGTCAGCGCGTTCGTTTTAAATACCCGTTTTGTATTTTTGTTTGTTTGTTTTTACCTTATTCCCTGCTTTTACTAGGGAGTGCCCCCTTACCTGCATGTAATAGTTTTCCACCGCTGTTTTAGCGGGTCCGGGTCTGGGGCTGTAGGGGTTCCGTAGCGCTACCACTTTGGGCGCCATCTTGGGTTGGTCAGTGACGCTTTGGCGGCGCCATATTGAGCGTCCTCGTGGGGCGGTCTCTACCTCACCTGGAGGCCCTATTTAAGGCGGTCCTCTGCCCTGACGCGCTGTTTGGAATCGTTTGCCCGCTGGGGCGGCTCAGCATAGCTCTCATCGCTGTTTGGTCAGCGCGTTCGTTTTAAATACCCGTTTTGTATTTTTGTTTTTACCTTATTCCCTGCTTTTACTAGGGAGTGCCCCCTTACCTGCATGTAATAGTTTTTCACCGCTGTTTTAGCGGGTCCGGGTCTGGGGCTGTAGGGGTTCCGTAGCGCTACCACTTTGGGCGCCATCTTGGGTGGGTCAGTGACGCTTTGGCGGCGCCATATTGAGCGTCCTCGTGGGGCGGTCTCTACCTCACCTGGAGGCCCTATTTAAGGCGGTCCTCTGCCCTGACGCGCTGTTTGGAATCGTTTGCCCGCTGGGGCGGCTCAGCATAGCTCTCAGCGCTGTTTGGTCAGCGCGTTCGTTTTAAATACCCGTTTTGTATTTTTGTTTGTTTGTTTTTACCTTATTCCCTGCTTTTACTAGGGAGTGCCCCCTTACCTGCATGTAATAGTTTTCCACCGCTGTTTTAGCGGGTCCGGGTCTGGGGCTGTAGGGGTTCCGTAGCGCTACCACTTTGGGCGCCATCTTGGGTTGGTCAGTGACGCTTTGGCGGCGCCATATTGAGCGTCCTCGTGGGGCGGTCTCTACCTCACCTGGAGGCCCTATTTAAGGCGGTCCTCTGCCCTGACGCGCTGTTTGGAATCATTTGCCCGCTGGGGCGGCTCAGCATAGCTCTCAGCGCTGTTTGGTCAGCGCGTTTGTTTTAAATACCCGTTTTGTATTTTTGTTTGTTTGTTTTTACCTTATTCCCTGCTTTTACTAGGGAGTGCCCCCTTACCTGCATGTAATAGTTTTCCACCGCTGTTTTAGCGGGTCCGGGTCTGGGGCTGTAGGGGTTCCGTAGCGCTACCACTTTGGGCACCATCTTGGGTTGGTCAGTGACGCTTTGGCGGTGCCATATTGAGCGTCCTCGTGGGGCGGTCTCTACCTCACCTGGAGGCCCTATTTAAGGCGGTCCTCTGCCCTGACGCTTGTTTGGAATCGTTTGCCCGCTGGGGCGGCTCAGCATAGCTCTCAGCGCTGTTTGGTCAGCGCGTTTGTTTTAAATACCCGTTTTGTATGTTTGTTTGTTTTTACCTTATTCCCTGCTTTTACTAGGGAGTGCCCCCTTACCTGCATGTAATAGTTTTCCACAGCTGTTTTAGCGGGTCCGGGTCTGGGGCTGTAGGGGTTCCGTAGCGCTACCACTTTGGGCGCCATCTTGGGTTGGTCAGTGACGCTTTGGCGGCGCCATATTGAGAGTCCTCGTGGGGCGGTCTCTACCTCACCTGGAGGCCCTATTTAATCCTGTCCTCACAGCGCAGCGGGATCGCGCAGCGGGGTTGCCTTCGCTTTGCCTGAGTCTTGCCAGAGTCCTGCCCGTCTGCGCCCGTCAGCGTCCCGGAGGTGTCGGGGGGGCGGGTAGGCCTGGCTGCATAGGGCTCTCTGTTGCGGGAAGATGGTTGGTTATTCACCGCAGGAACTTCGCTCTCTGCAAAAATCTTCTTGCGCCTGTCGATCCGTTTTCCCGGGTCGCTACAGGGGAAAAAGGCAATGTCCTGGGTGTGGTTGGACGCCTGGTTATGCCCCCGCCGCCTCACTGCAGAGAGGAGAGGATCGTGTGAAACACCTCTGCTTATTGCTCAACCCAAGATCAGTATGTAGACATGCCCTGGAGATCTTTGACCTCCTTGTTAGGGAAAAACCATTATGTCTGATGCTGACTGAAGCTTGGCTGGGGGAGTTGTCCAATCCTGACATCATGGCGGCTATTCCACCGGACTATAACATCTTTCCGCAAGATAGAGCGAAGGGAAGGGGAGGTGGGGTGGCTTTGGTGGTGAACAACCTTGCTTCGTGTTCTATTCTCCCTCTGGAAGCGATCGCAGGTTCTGAATCCCTCGCCTTTACTATTATGCTGGCCCCACATAAAGCTCTGAAAGGGTTGCTGGTATATAGACCCCCTGGACCAGTGGGTTCCTTCTTTGATGACCTTCAGGCAGCCATTTCTGGATTAGCTCTGAGAGCTCAGCATTGTCTGCTGGCGGGAGATTTTAACTTTCACATGGACGTGTGCGAGGATCCGGATGCGAACAAATTGTTCGATATTACGGCCCCCCTTGGCCTCGTCCCTTTTCTTTCTGGCCCCACACACGACAAGGGGCATACCTTGGATCAGGTTTTTTCCTCGGTCCCTTTAGTGGATATTGAGCTTCTCTCGGTGCTCTGGACCGACCATAGGTTGGCCAGGTTCTCTGTACTGGGCAGGGAGAAATTATCTAGTAATGCCCCTAGACAGCATGGATCTGCCTCGAGGGCGTTTCACCGGGTGACTCCTGAGTTGTTAGCTCAGGCTTCTATGGATCATCCGTGCCCCTTTTCAGGCGACCTAGAGCAGGACGTAGAGTCCATGCAGGCGTGGCTGATGGATAGGCTGAATTACCTAGCCCCTGTGATGGCTCCCCGGGCCACGGTAAAGCGGGTTTCTGCCCGTGGTTCACTGAGGCATTGTATGCCACTCGCCGCCAGTGTAAGGTAGCTGAGAGGGCGTGGCGCCTCCAGTATGACCTGGAGGCCAGACTTGCATATAGGACGGCGGTCAAAGCCTATCATCGCGACATCCTCCGTGAGAAAAAGGACTATCTTGCCAGGAGGATAGAGGCAGCTTCCAATTCATGCAAGGAGATTTTTACTGTGGTGAGGGAGTTTACGGCCCCTAGATCCAATTTGCCTCAAATTGCTCCATCTGAGTCGTGGGTCTGTGATCTGGCCAAGTTTTGTACGGACAAGATTAAATTGATCCAGGACTCCTTCACAGAGAGGTCGGCTGAAGCGCTTTCCAGCACGGTGGTTGCTTTAGCTCCTTTGTCCACTCGGGACTCCGTCTTGGTGGAGTTTCCTCCCATCTCCACCGATGCATCTCTGGCACTTTTGGCCAATCTCAAATCGGGGTCGCCATTAGACTCCTGTCCGGCCAAATTCCTGACCAAGATGGCGGCTGTGGTCAACCCATTGGTTAACCCACTCTTGAACCTTTCTTTGAGGGAGGGGATGGTCCCGCAGTCCTGGAAACGGGCAATGGTGATCCCCCTCCTTAAAAAGCCTGGTCTAGACCCGGAGGTTTTGGCCAATTATAGGCCCATTTCCCTCCTTCCGGCGCTGGCTAAAATCACGGAGAAGCATGTGCATGGCGTACTCTCGAGCTTCTTAGAATCCAATGACCTGCTGCACCCTACACAATCCGGTTTCCGCCCTAATTTAAGTACGGAGACGGCACTCTTGGAGGTGTCAGAGGCCATCAGGGAGACGCTGGATTCAGGAGGCAAGGCCATGCTTGTCATGCTTGATCTGTCGGCGGCCTTTGACACCGTCCCCCATGAGGGTCTCCTCGCCAGACTTTATAACATCGGTCTGAGGGGGACGGTGCTCAACTGGTTTACATCTTTTCTTGAGGGTCGCCGACAAATGGTCTGGGCCTCCCCGATCTCCGCTGAGATGCCGCCATTGGGAGTCGGAGTTCCGCAGGGTTCTGTGCTGAGCCCGACTCTTTTTAACATCTTTATGACCCCTTTGGCGGCACTGGTGGAGTCCTTCGGGGCCCAGATCGTTTCCTACGCTGATGATACCCAGCTGCTTTTCACGTGTAGGAAAGATCAGGTTTTTGACGGAGAGAGTATTCGGGGCTGTCTTGGGATGGTCTTCAATTGGTTTCAGCAGAACAGCCTTAAATGTAATTCTAACAAATCGGAGGTGCTGTTCTTTGGTTGTTCCTTAGATCCTGATTGGCTGGCTTGGTGGCCAGTGGGTATGTTCCCCCTGCACAGGCATCCCAGGTGGCAAAAAATCTGGGAGTCAAGATTGACAATAATCTGACGCTGAGATCCCAGATCCTTGGTTTGACGGGTACTTGCTTCGGCATTCTTAAGATGCTTCGGAAGTTTTTGCCTCTGCTCACAGAAGAGCATAGAAAGATCACCGTGCAAGCCTTAATTGGCTCCAGATTGGACCATGCCAACGTCCTCTATTTGGGTCTTCCGGACTATCTTGTACAGCGGCTGCAGGTTGTGCAGAACTCTGCGGCTCGCGCTATCTTTGGCCTCCATAGGCGAGCTAGAGTGTCCGGTTTGGTGCAGTCGCTTCATTGGCTGCCCATCCGGAAGCGGATTATGTTCAAAGCGTTGACCCTGGTTCACAAAGCGCTTTTTGGCTCAGGAGCAAAGTACTTGCAGCGCAGGCTTGTCTTCTACCGCCCGGCTCGATCTCTGCGGTCTGAAGCCTTGTTTTTGGCCGTGGTTCCCCGAGTGATGAAGGCTCGTATCGGGGGGCGCTCCTTCAGTCTGAGGGCCCCACAGCTCTGGAATACTTTGCCTCTAGCCTTGCGCGGTACATCTAATCTTCTTTTGTTCAGGAAGGGCCTTAAGACCTGGCTTTTTAACCTCTAGTGTGTCTTTTGTCTCCTGTTTAGCTGTGTTTTTTTATGGTGTTATGTTCTTTCTCTCTGAGCTGCCAAATAAAGCGCCGGGACACTCTTATTGAGTAGCCGTGCGCTATAGAAATTAAATGTAACATAACATAACATAACAGTGTAGGACTACCTTAACAAACCTTGTCCTTGTGGGAGGGTATCAGAGGGACCCTCTTTGGGGACAAATTTGGGGTTGTTACCATCCTGTGGAACTGCCTCAGAACTCCCAAGGGAGTCCTGAGGGACCATAGTAAAAACAGAAAAAGGGATAATGTGGGGTTGGAATCTGTGGGGGTTTGGACGTCCGGAGGAAGGGAGCATGCCCAGGCCCTATGCAAAGGTATTGTGAAAAGGTAGGGCCGAATTCGACCAAGAACCCTTCAGTGTTTGCCCGGCGTTAGCCGCCTCTCATACCATTCAAGATTACCAAACAAAGAGGCAGGCGCTGGAGACGGAAGGCAGGAAACAGGAGTTTATTCCGACGGAGCAGAACACGTCAAATCAGACAACAGGGTATCTTCTCGAGGTGCTCTCACCGCATCTCTGAGGCCTGGCCTCTTATACACGAGTTTATGGCTTTATTACATTTATGACATCCGTGGTATTGCTTTGAAGTATGATAAAGGCATCTTTGGAATCCCCGGTTCAGGCCCGTTCTCACACATATCTACAGTAGGAGTCCCCACCCAAATCTCAGCATGATGGCTATCGCGCAGCTGGACATTCCGCTGGGGTCTAGGGGTGTGAAGGCATTGATTAATCCCCGCTCCTTTGATGTGAGGCGAGGTCCTACTGCAGGGGGCAATAAACCGTATCTGTAGAGCTAGGTGATGGCCTGGGATCAGGCCGGACAATCGGGCAGGGAGGAAGAGGTTATCAGAAGGGCCTGTTCTATGAATGTTCTATGAATGAGATGAAAGAGTGAGGGGGTTCAGCACGGGATGTGGCTCGGGGACAGGGTCGCGCTGGAGGTGCATTTATGGCCCAAGCAGGGGAGACCGGGGCTGTCGGGGCGCGGGGGGGGGGTGCTTGCGAGGCCGGGGAGTGAGGGGGAGAGACGCGCAGGCTATTGGCAGTGGGCAGAGAGGCCATGGCACACAAAATGGCTGCCACTTACGTGCACGTATGGATCCGAAAAGGACAAGATGGCGCCGATAATGTTTACGCCACAATCCAGATTTTAACAGTCCTCCCTTTTCAACATATCTAGCCAGCTTGTCAATTTATGTCTATCCCCATTATATTACGTATTTCGATATCATACAGAGCTTTCATACGTTCAGCTTCGAAGTTCGGAGTCTTAGGGCAAATGCAGTTAGCAAACAGTGAGCACAGAGGCGGCAAGCATTGAATACCCAGGCAGAGTCCACATATTACGACGATTGGTATCAGTACAATCATGAACAACCTCCATCCCCAGTCTTTTACAGCACTCCAGAACCAAGTGCCCATCCGTCTTGTTCCTGATGAACTTCTGAGGAGAGTCTGTGGAGGTGTTCAATGGCTTTGTAGACTGAGGGCGAACTGTCTGGTATGTAGGTACAATAGCTGGACCCGATGATACGGCATGCTCCTCCACGGTCCGCCAGAACCACATCTAGAACAAGGCGGTTTTGAAGAGCCACCAGACGGACCGCCTGAAGCTCGGCTGTATTGTTTGTGAGGATACCAGCTGTAATGTTCATCGTTGTTTCGACTGCCTGGGACAAATGCCGAATGGCACGACTGTTCGCCATCGGACCCCAAAGTGGAACAAGTCCCTTTATTGCATCCAAGAATTGTGCTCCAGTGGAGTCGGCCTGCTCAATGTCCTTTGCTCGTTTTTGTCGGTGAAGGTTTGCCGGAGCCACATAGGTCGGAGGAAGGATGAAGGCAATGTAGCAGGTACCTCCCCAGCCCTTTGGGAGCCAGGTGTAGGCTTTTGTACCGCAGACGAAGTACATGTTTGGAGAGGTGACAAAAGAGGGCGGGTCGGTTGAGTCCAAAGTTCTGGTGATGCGGCAAGCGCTGTGGCCCACCAGTTGGGTCCCATGGCCTGTGATGCATACAAGGCCCGAGACATTGACGACAGATAGGGCCACAGTCAGGGTGGCAGCCGTTCGTTTCCGGAGGTAGGAGAAGGTGGGTCTGGCTGGATTGTTGAATACTTGCATCTCCACCCTTTCTTTGGCGGGGATGTCCATGTGAACAGAAGCATTGGAGGATAGAGGGCAGAAGGGAGCAGCAGTTCTTCCGGTTTTGTTCAGCCAGACCCCATGATAAAAGTGCGACATAGTTCTGCTGGAAGTGGCATTGTCTCTGTAGCTCTCTTGCAAGAGGATCAGCCAAGCAAGGCAGGAACCATGAACAGAGAAAGGTGAAGGGATGAAGGGGATGGAATGTCCGGTGGCATGTGGTATCAACCCACAGATCCAGCAATTCGTGGCATTGGCAGCAAGGTTGTGTTGGTGCAGCAACTGTACGAAGGAGTTGTTCCAGAACTCCTTACGCCTTTCTTGGATTTGAGGTGAAAGAGAGACCAGGTAGTGTTCTTTCATGGTGGTAGGCTGTGCAGTCGTCAGAAATGTCTTATGAGCCGGTGCGTTCTCTTCCACGATCCAGAAGGTAGTCATGAGGAGGAGGCAAAAGAGAAGTGCGATAAGAAGAGCAATAGTCTTTGAGCTGTGCAACCTGTCAGTTTTCGGGTTTCTGTAGTGGGTCTTCAGATGTCCGGTTGCTTCCATCATCTTCGTATCGGGCACTTCCATCATCTTCAAGGTGCTCGGTAGTGGGCAGAACCACAAACTTCGTTGGGCTTCTCTCCTGGCAGTCTTCATAGTGTTAGGCCACCAGTCTGAGAATTGTAAATTAGTCAGTGGTCTGCTTAGCCGAAGCTCCCTTCTTTCGTCGCAGGTTATACCCTTCTCTGGATGGCACAGTGGGATCAGGGAATTTCGCCAATTCGAGTGTCTCTGTCTCAGGGTAGCAGCTCAGGGATGGTCGGTCTTTGTTCAGGAGCTCTTCTTGGGTGGTCACGTCTTCGGTCGACGTCAGGGTCGGAGAAATTTTCTTGCAATGATGTGCATGCAGCCAATTTCGCTTCCCCTCCACTCGAAGAGCTGTTCGGGTGGTGATCAAGACTTGCCAGGGGCCCGTCCAGCGGGGTTCCAGACTCTTCTCCCGCTGGAAGTTCCGAATTAGGACAAAATCTCCAGGCTGGATGGTATGTCCGGGGCCCCTAGAAGCATCGGGGATGGCCTGCAGCACCTGATGATGAATAACAGACAGTGTTTTAGTTAGGTTATACAGATAGTCAGACATTAGGACGTCCGGGACGTCGTGAATGGATGTCGGTTTGGGTGCAGACCAGATACTCATAGGCCGGCCGAAAACGACCTCGTAAGGGGTCAAGTGGTGTTTGGTGGGGGTGGAACGCATTGACAGCAATGCCAGGGGGAGAGCGTCTGGCCATTTTAGTCCTGTGGTAGTCACTATTTTTGCCAGTTTTAGTTTCAATGTGGCGTTGTGTCGCTCGACCAGTCCAGCTGATTGGGGGTGAAAAACTGCATGGAATTTCTGTCGTACCCCCAGCCCCTTCAGTATAAGCTGGATAACCTCGGCTACGAAATGGGGGCCTTTGTCACTCCATAAAATACGGCAAAGGCCGTAGCGAGGGAAGAACTCTTTCAGTAGTACTTTTGCAGTGGCAATGGCAGTGTTGTCACGCGTCGGGTAGGCTTCCACCCATTTGCTAAAAGTGCATACAACAACAAGTACATACTTCAGTCCTTGACATCTCTCTAACTGAATATAGTCCATCTGTAGGACTTCAAATGGATGGTTGGGGACCCCGAACCCTCCTCGGGGTACGACAGTTCCTTTCCCAGGGTTGTGTTGCAGACAAACTAGGCATTGTTGGACAAGACGTTTGGCTGAGTCTGTAATTTTGTTGTTATGCCACACTCGGGAGCCAAGTTCAGCCATAGGGGCTGCTTCTATGTGTGCAGGGGAGTGAGCCATGGTCAGTATAGGGATCAAGTATGAATTGGGTAGCAACCATTTGTTCGTGTCTTTTGTCCGCCAGCAGCCTTCATCGTCCTTCAGTCCCACCCGTGCCTATTCAGTCAATTCGTGTGGTGCACTGGATATCTGGATGTCCCTAATGGTCTCCCTAGCGTCCTTCCATTTTTCTGTTTGTGACCTGGTCACGTATATGCGTGTTGTCGTCCTATTCGCTGCTGTCGTCCGGGCGGTGATGTCCGCCAGTGTATTCACCTGTCCGACGATATCTGTCACCCTTTTGTGTGCCTGACATTTGATCACAGCAAGTCGTTTGGGAAGGAGAACTGCCTCAGTCAGAGCGGAGACTAGATCTCCGTGTAGGATTGGGGTGCCGTGTGAGGTCAGGAATCCCCTTTCTTTCCACAGGAGCCCAAAATGATGCACCACCCCGAAGGCATACTGACTGTCCGTGTAAATGTTTGCTGTCGTCCCTGCTGCTAGGATACAAGCTCGTGTGAGGGCAATCAGTTCTGCTGCCTGTGCAGATTTCTGTGTGATGCGGGCGGTCTCAACTACAGTTCGGGCTGTGGTGACTGCATATGCGGCTGAGGTGGTGCCATCGGTGAGTTTGATGCAAGAGCCATCCACCCATAGCTCACCGTCAGGATCTGGGAAAGCTGTGTCTCGAAGGTCCACTCTGCTCCTAGTCTGTTCGTTCGTGAGAGTCACACAGTCATGTATAGGGGGCACATCGGGATCATTCTCAGGCAGAGGCAACAAGGTGGCTGGGTTCAGTGTGGTGCATCGTTTCAACGTGATGTGAGGTGCGAGCAGTGTCAGTTCATACCTAGTCAGTCGTGCGCTGGTCAGGTGTTGTGTCTTGGTCTGGTTTAGGAGGGTGTCAACAGCATGGGGCACTAGTACAGTGAGGGAATTCGAGAGTACGATCCCCTCACTTTGTCGGATAGAGACAGCAGCAGCAGCTACTGCTCGAAGGCAGGCAGGCAAAGCTCTCGCTACAGGGTCAAGAGTGGCGGAGAAATAGGCACATGGTCGTTGTTTGGGGCCGATGGTTTGGGTCAGGACAGACAAAGCGCATCCCTCCCTTTCGTGGGTGTAGAGAGAGAAGGGTTTTGTATAATCAGGGGTTCCTAGGACTGGAGCTGAACAAAGGGCGTCTCGTAGTTCCTTGAAGGAGGATTGGCATTCAGGGGTCCAAGGGAGCAGGAAGGGGACATCTTTAGCCAGTAGGGAAAGTAGTGGTTTCACAATGAGGCTGAAATTTGGCAACCACTGTCGACAGAAGGAGGTGAGGCCTACCAAAGAGCGGACTTGCTTCGGGGTTCTAGGGATAGGGGTCTCTAGAATATCCTGAATTCGATCGGGTGTGAGTTTTCTCCCATCTTTGGACAAGAGGTGGCCTAGGTAAGTGACTTGAGGTTGGCAGAATTGCAACTTCTTCTTGGAGACCTTGTGGCCGTTTTCCGCGAGGAAGTGCAGGAGTTGGATGGTGGCTGTGACTGCAAGTGGAGTGGTGTCGGCCGCCAAAAGGATATCATCGACGTATTGTATCAACACCACTCCATCCGGTAACTGGACTGCATCCAGCTGTCTCTTGAGGGCCTGGCTGTAGATGCTTGGACTTTCAGTGTAGCCCTGGGGTGCTCTACAAAATCTATATGAGCGGGATTTTAAAGTGAAGCCGAAAAGGTAGCGGCTGTCTGAGTGGATGGGGATGGAGAAAAATGCGTTCTTGAGATCGATTACCGTGAAGGTGGTGGCAGTGGAAGGAATCAGGGTCAGAATGGTGGTGATGTCTGAGACCACAGGGTACTGAGGTACGACTACTTTGTTGACTTCTCGTAGGTCGATGATGAAGCGGTACGCTTTTTCATCTCCCTCACCCTGCTTCTTCACAATGGGTAGGATAGGGCTGTTGCAAACATTGCTAACTACTTCTTCTACCACTCCTGCGTCTACCAGGGACTGGATGATTTTTACCAATGCCTTCTCGCCTTCGGGCGATATCCGATACTGTGGGAGTTTTGGGAGCACTGCGTCCTGTCGAACAGTGATGTGCACAGGGTCTATCATCATGCGTCCTACGTCCGAGTCAGTCTTTGCCCATAGGTACAGAGGTAGGGTGTCGAGTAAGGACAAGTCAGCGTCAGTGATGGAAAACATGCGTTGTGTGTGACAAGATCTGAGCAGCGTTGGGTTGTCGTACAGAATGACTCGAACTCCGTCTTGTGAACACCTAATAGTAGCTCGAAAATGTTTCAACAAGTCAAGTCCCATAATAGCGTTGGGGGTGATGGAGGAGAGCAAAAATGTCGTGTCAGTGGTGTTATTGTCCAAGTTAAAAGAGATCAGTGTGGACAAGGGATTAGTGGAGGGCGTTCCATCAAAACCTATTGATGTCACATGTGAGCCAGGCAAGGGTGCCCTGGGAATCAATCGTTTAGACAACGCACTACGTGTTGCACCAGTATCTACCAGAAATGGAGACTTCGTACCTAGGACCTTAGCGGTGACATAAGGACCTTGCTGGTCAACATAGAGCTCGACTGGATCCCTTCCTTGCCCTTGGCAGTCCTATGCAAAGTCGTGGGCATTGTCGTAGTCAGACTGCTGGCACTTATTCTGTCGGGGACGGTCAAACGTGTTCGGTCTGCCAGTTCTGTCATTGTAGGTGTCGTTTGTGTGCCCTCGTCCCTGTCCTCTATTTCTTGGCCTGTCCGCCATGTCTCTCGTGTCTTTATTTCTGAGTGCTTCTTGCAGAGCTGGACATTGAGACTTCCAATGGCCAAATCCTTTGCAAAACGCACACTGGTTCTCATCGAGGTCTGTTCGTGGAGCGCCGGGCGCGGGTGTGGGTTCTCTAGGGGGTGGATTTCTAGGAGCATTCGACTGGTAGTTCCCTCTATACTGTTCCCTTCCTATAGTCACCCCTTGCAACTGAGCAATCATCACCCTCTCTTTCAAGTCCTTTTTCTTTTTCTCAGTCGCTCGATCGTTCTCGTTCTTTTGTCGCTCATAGTATTGAGCCATCTGAAGGATAGCTGCGGGCTTGGAGGCCGCCCAACTACTCTCGCTAGTCTGTAGTTTCTGCAAGACTTCTGGTGTCAGGCCTTTCACATAGTTCTGGACAAACAAGTGATGTCCGGTTGCAGTGGTCATGTCCTGGCCGCTGTAATCGGAGAACACCGTTTCAAACCGGGAGAAGTATTCTGATACGTCTTCCTGGGGTTTCTGGTGACAGGCCGTTACTATCGACCAGTCCACCTTCCTTTCTGGGACTAAGGTTTTTAATTTCTGCACGATCTTATCTGGTAGGTCTAGAATGGCTTTCAAAGGTTTCTGTCCCAGCTCTCGCTGTTTGTCTACATCACCGAGTTGTATCCAGGTATGTCCGAACAGCTCAAGGTGGTCGACTTTCCGGATTTGCTTCCACGCATCAGCTGGCAGACATAACCCGAAAAACAAATCGATACCTGCTAGGGTCATAATCGTCGAACCCAAAGCGGTGGCTAATTCTGTATAGAAGGCTGTGGGGTTCTTTCGCAGATCAGGCAAGGACTTTCGGAAAGTCAGGATGTCTTGCCGATCCCATGGTTGGTAAACCCAGTTGTAAACTACCCTCCCTCTCGCATCTTGGTGGTTAATATCGTCGTGTGTTCCCTGTCCTCGTGGGGGGACCCAATAGGGAGCGGCCTCCTTTATGGGCATCATAGTGTCAATTTTTTCTACTCTGGCTTCAGTCGCTGCAGGAGTCGTGGCGTTAGTCTCTGGTTTCAGTTCCGTGAGGTGGCGGAAAACTTCAAGCGTAAGCGTGAAGAGGTTCGTCACATCACACTCGCCCCCACCTCTGACATCAACTTTGCTATACAGAGTCGTTAGGTTTTCAGGGCCTTTTCCTTGGTATCGGTCCTCGTAGGCATTAAGGGTGTGATAACAAAGGCGAACGACAAAGTGTCGTCTGTGGCTATTGGCATATGTATTGTACATATCCGTTACATAATCCTCACTTTCCTTTCGCACCACCAGTGTCTTTACAATCTTATCGATCCCAGCTCGTTCATCCTTACTTAATCTATTCGATCTCGCAGGGTCTTTCCTCCCAGCTTCGGGATCATCTGAAGTCGCTGCTCGCGCTGCGCTGAGTGCGAGGGGTTCGGTCGGCGCAGAGGCCATGAGGACCGAGGCTCCGGCACTACTCTCGCCTGTCGTCGGGGGTTGCGGGTGCTGCGCTAAGGGTTGGGAAGGGGCATATGGAGGGGGCATGTAGATGATCGGGGGACCTAGTAGTAAATCATCATTCGTTCGCTGTTTCGAAGGTAGCTCGGGGTAAAGTATAGAGGGTGTCCTGATGGGACACTGGCCCGATGATTCGGAATCTTGTTTTAGCTTGGTTTCCTCTCTTTCTTTTATTTCTTCCTTCAATTTGTTAGCGGCTAGGTGAGCTGCTTTGCGTAATTCCTTTTCTAACCTGACCTCATTTCTCTTTTTCCGCTGTTCTGTTTCTTTGCGCCACATGCCGAAGCTATCGAGCATAGTGGGTGTTGTCTTATTGTTATAAAGGGCTGTTCCCAGCGCGTTTATTTTATCGTTATCAAAGGATCCTATCAGTGGCCACTGATTTTCCCGATCCTTTCTCGTGTATTTATGCCACAGCTTACTATAAGCCACGGTGACTAGTCCATATTTAGTAAACATGTCCTTATTAGGGGTGCTCTCCAGTGGAGCCGGATGGTTCACCTCTAATAAGCGGTCCGGGTTGAACCAACTACCAACAAACGGGGCAAAGATAGGCATGACGGGTTACAAAGGGGACAAAAGTCTGCACTACCTATCCTTCACTATCCGCAAAGACTAAACAGAGTATTGCGACTCTGTGCTTATTTGTGAATAGAGAATAACCCAAAGAGAACCAATTCCGAACGATCAATGTTCGGATAAACAATCAATCAAATGAGGGATAAAAATAGGCACGACGGATTACAACGGGGGCAAAAGCCTGCGTTACCTATCCTTCACTATCTGCAAAGACTAAACAGAGTATTGCGACTCTGTGCTTGTTTGCAAATAGAGAATGATCCAAAGAGAACCAATTCCAAAACAGTAAATGCTTGGATAACAATCAATCAAATGGAGAGGGAAGCAGGCACGACGGGTTACAACGGGGGCAAAAGCCTGTATTACCTACCCTTCACTATCTGCAAAGACTAAACAGAGTATTTCGACTCTGTGCTTGTTTGCAAATAGAGAATCTCTCAGAAACAATCAAATGAGTAATACTAGTATTTTCAAACAATCAAACAATCAATTCGCAATTCGTCGTGTTACACCACCTTACGACCGGACCGCATGGACGGTTTCTCGTCTTCCGCTTCCAGCGCCCGATCGTCCTCTATTCTCCGTAATTGCTGTGGCACTCCTGATGGTTCCCAGTCAGGACCGTAGATCACTCGAGAGAGGTCTGCTCAGAACCGGTGAAGTTCGGATGATCGGCTGCCAGACGAGGGTCTATCGGGCAGGAGCTCTTCCCGATCGTTGCAGTTCTTCACACTGTCGTCGGGACCTCTCCCACTGGATCCACGTGTCGCTGATGGGCCCCACGTTTGGGACGCCAATTGTGAAAAGGTAGGGCCGAATTCGACCAAGAACCCTTCAGTGTTTGCCCGGCGTTAGCCGCCTCTCATACCATTCAAGATTACCAAACAAAGAGGCAGGCGCTGGAGACGGAAGGCAGGAAACAGGAGTTTATTCCGACGGAGCAGAACACGTCAAATCAGACAACAGGGTATCTTCTCGAGGTGCTCTCACCGCATCTCTGAGGCCTGGCCTCTTATACACAAGTTTATGGCTTTATTACATTTATGACATCCGTGGTATTGCTTTGAAGTACGAGAAAGGCATCTTTGGAATCCCCGGTTCAGGCCCGTTCTCACACATATCTACAGTAGGAGTCCCCACCCAAATCTCAGCATGATGGCTATCGCGCAGCTGGACATTCCGCTGGGAACAGGAATGCGGGCGATCGGTCAGATCTAGGGGTGTGAAGTCATTGATTAATCCCCGCTCCTTTGATGTGAGGCGAGGTCCTACTGCAGGGGGCAGTAAACCGTATCTGTAGGGCTAGGTGATGGCCTGGAATCAGGCCGGACAATCGGGCAGGGAGGAAGAGGTTATCAGAAGGGCCTGTTCTATGAATGAGATGAAAGAGTGAGGGGGTTCAGCACGGGATGTGGCTCGGGGACAGGGTCGCGCTGGAGGTGCGTTTATGGCCCAAGCAGGAGAGACCGTGGGCTGTTGGGGCGCGGGGAGGGTGCTTGCGAGGCCGGGGAGTGAGGGGGAGAGACGCGCAGGCTATTGGCAGTGGCCATGGCACACAAAATGGCTGCCACTTACGTGCACGTATGGATCCGAAAAGGACAAGATGGCGCCGATAATGTTTACGCCACAATCCAGATTTTAACAGTAAAGGCATGGTGTTGCGGGAGATTGGCATAGTCAGGTATGATAATAAAATCTTACCATACTTTAAGAAATACCCCTAAAAATTAATTGGAAAAAAGATAAAACTGGAGTTATGAATAAATTAATAACATTTTTTTAAGCGCGCTGTAACTCTAAGATAGGGATTTCTTGCGCTATGCTAAATATCAGCTAGCTTTAACACTCAAACCAAAATTTGTGAAACAGCCAGATTTTTAAAGACTTTCTGAAATTAAAAAAAACAGGTAACAACCTAGGTACAGCTGGCAAGGAGTTCCAGACCTTGGCCTTATGGTAAAAGAAGGGAGTCCAGTCTTGCAATAGTGTCTGAATTAGGTAGCTAGAGTAGACCAGTTCCAGAAGATTGCAAATTATATGCAGGAGAATTAAGGTAGGGCACCTTCCTTTAAGTGCATTAAACGCTGGGCAGCGAGCCTTAAAAATTGGGAGCCACTGAAGAGAAAGCAGATGAGGTTTCACTGAAATTCTTCAGGAGAGGTTTAGGATGACCCAAGGAGTGGCATTCTGGACAACCAAGTGCAGGTCCAAAAGTAATGAGGGCCTACCCAGGTAGAGAGCAATGGCATAATACAACCAAGATGAAACAAAGCCTCTACCATGGTTTTTTGGGCAAATGTGGGCAGATAGGACACGATTTTACACATGGCAAGAAGCATCATTAAACACTTGGTGGTCAGCTCTTCACTGTCAGAATTCTCTTTGGCGCTGGGAAGCCCCTGGGCAGCCATAAGCTCTATAAATCTATACATCAAATCAATCAAATCAACTGACATGATATGAGATAAAAATGAAAGATTAGTATTGAATATCACTCCTAGGTTTCTAGCACAGGAAAAAAGAGATGTTAATGGGCCAAGGTCACCCGGGCAGGTTTTCAGATCCCACATTGGGCAGTCGGCTCTATAAAGTAAGATTTCAGTTTTTCCAGCATTGAGCTTCAGAAAACTTTGTTTCATCCACACAAGCTGAGAAACAATCTTGTGTTTCCTCTAGACTGCTGGAGATGGAAACACGAATCTGGGCATAGTCTGCGTATGCCATGCAGGAAAAACCATAGGATTTGATCAGCACACCCAAAGAAGCCTTGCATATATTAAACAATGGGGAAGATAAAATTCTCATAGGGATAGGGGGGAAGAAAAGCAGTAACCAAAGATTTGTTACAGATTTCTTCTAGTTTGGGTGCCACAAGACCTTGTACTAGAGCTACGATCCAATGGGGGAAAGGGTCGATTGGCTAACCTGATTTGATCAAAGACAACAGGGAGTTAAGAGTTCATATAGTGAGAGGGGAAACTGCGGGCAGCCCAGGGCTAAAAGAGGAGGCTATGACTAAAATACATCAGGTGCCGCTGAAAAAAAGGATCTTATCTTTACTATTTTATCTTTGAAGAAACCCACTACAATGTTAAACTGTTCTTGAGAATGGATTACGGTATGAGGCCAGAGAGCTAGAGATAAACAGCTCTTTAGGATGGAGAGTACCACTCTCGAGAAGTTCTTTGCATTTTTGATCCTGCCCGCAAAAAAAAGGCGGATCTAATTTTATGATGGTAGTTCTTAATGACGTTAGAATATAGCACTTTCGTCTCCTTGGTGCAGTCTCTCTTCCATTGAGGTCCCAGGGCTTTCTAGTGTAGTGTCATCACATGGCACTCTTCAGAATACCAAAGTGCAGAAGTTCTGGCTCTATCAGATTTAAAAATCTGGACCAAAGCTTTTTTATCTAAGGAGGTGAACAACCAATTGTTAAATGCTAATACACCTGCAGATAAAGACACCAAAGAGTAGAGTCTGCAAAGCAGCTAAAACCTAACATTTTAATCAAAAACAAAATCGAAATTCACTAGTTATAGTTTAATGAAGGAACAATAATTGGCACCCTCTCTATGCACTGCTTATGACCTTGCACATTACATCACTCAAGACATGTTCTTTGACACCATTGTTGATTACATCTGAAATTACATCATTGATGACATCACTATGCATGGCAGGGGTGCAAGTTATAGGAAGCTCACAATATTTGAAAGGTTTCTGGGTCCCCTAAACTCTGTAAGTTCTGCAAAGCTACCAACAATTAACAAAGCAATATGTACTTTGGGGCCGATTATGATTGCGGTTTTTCCGCATCCTCCGGGCCGGTGGAAGCCACCGCCGGGCCGGAGGATGCGGAAAAACCGCTGCGGAGCCTCCAAAGACCCACCGCCATATTAGGATGGCTGGTGGGTCTGGAATTCCGTCCGCAGCTTTTCCGCTGCGGTCGCCTTCCGACCGTGGCGGAAAAGCACTAACATGGCTGGCCGTGTCTATCAGACACCGCCAGCCATATTAGGATGTTGGTAAAGGCATGCTTTTCCGCGGCGGCTTTTCCGTCATGGAAAAGCATACGGACTTTCACTTTGGGGGCCCGTTGCAGGCCCTCTGGGTGAAGAGGGGGTGGGGGGGTGCACATGGGGGGTACCTATGGTACACCCCTGTATTTGCGTGCACAAAGCAGCAGGCACTGCGCGGTGCCTGCCGCTTTGTGCATGCAAATGCGATGCATGCATTTTTAACCTTGCGGCGGGTGAAGCTTGAAGCTGCACCCGCCGCAATGTTAAAGATAGAGGATGTGACCGCCACCCTGGCGGTCACATCCTAATCTGCTCGGAGGGAACGCCGCAGCCCTGGCGGACGTTCCCTCCTCCTCAGGGGTCGCGGACGGACTCAAGTCCGTCCGCGATCATAATCGGCCCCTTAGTACGGATACATCTCATAGTGATTCACTCCTCAAAGGTGGGTCATACATGATATAGTCTACCATTCATCATCTTACAAAGGATATAGGTTGTGCATGTCTTGCAGTGGCCCACTATTGAAGGCAGGCTGCCACCTTGGTCTGGTGGTGAGCTTTGTTCATGGTCCGAGTTTAAGTTGCCATTTTTAGGTTCCTCTCAATCATCACTCGGTGTTGTTGCAGTTTCTGGGGGGAAGGGACATGGTTTTGTCTGTTCTTGGGCTTACTTCACCTGCTTCCTGGTGTCTTGGTTTGTTGGTCTGTGGCTATATTTTATTTCTGAGTATCGCACCATGGCTGTCATAAGACTTTTTGTTCCACCACTCAATCCAAGGAAGATCCCAGAGTGCTGAAGAACAACGTTCGGGTGTTTTGTATCACTTTGAGCCTGGCGGGGAACAGCACTGTATATTGTAGTTGCATTGCTCACATCTCCTTTGTTACCTCCTAAACTATTTTCCTTATGTTTATCTGACAATTTTGATACTTACAGGACATTTTTAGAACAGGATCTTGGTCTCTATAGATGAAGAAGCTGGCAATGAGGGGTGAAAATGGGCCCTTGGTGGTGGCTTTTCCATCAAACATTATGGGTCCTCACAATTACAAAACAAGCAGAGAGTTTCTATCCTGGGATCAATGTCTGAGACAGCCTTCTAGGAATTTCTTTGGGTGTCTGCCCTCAACTCCCACTGGCATATCAACTATCCGCAAGTTTGTTCTGTGAGCTCAGCTCTCTGCATCCCCACCCTATTCTCCATTGAGAGGGACGTCACTGCAACTTGTTGGACTTTGGTCCACAGTGTGTTCATCTCGTCTTCTTATTCTGACACTCATACTTCCATGTCTGTCATGCAGCCATCACATCCCTCAAGTCCTGTTGCAACATTGCTACATCAATCCCAAACTCTCTGATCTTGCTCTCCAGTGTGGTCTGTGAGTCACTAATACCCTGCAGGGTGTTGTCTGTGTTGGTAGTGTCAGTTGACTGCTTCTGGTCCCTGCGTGAGTACAGCTGTCTTATTTCCTCCTCCCAGAATAGATGTTTTCATATATTTCTCCATTTTCCCTTCATTGAGTAACTTCCCGATTGTCTTTCACCATTATGTTCGCCAAGATGGATGTTTAGTCTTCATAAGGGAGTCTGTAGGCAGTGGAGTCAACATAAGGGAGTCTGTAGGCAGTAGAGCAGTATGGTGCAGGAGTGGGCCAATGGAAAAGTTCACGCCTATTCCTTTTAGTCGTTGGTCTGCCTGTAATGATACTTTTTTTCAGTGGAGAGGTCCTTCAGGCAATGTCTTCAGGCCATTGTGTGTGATGGGACAATGTCATGTACTTGGGACAGGCAACAGTGGAGGTAGACTCCAACCAGCATCAGAGGAAAATCTAGAAGACTGCTAGTTCATGTATCTTGTACAGACTGTCAAGAATGTGCTACCACCTCCAGTCTATCCAGGGGGAAGATGGGTCTCTCCAGCAGAAGGAAAGGGGTGAGGCACTCACAAACACCCATCTTATCGTCCAATTAGGCCCATTGCTCCTCTCATGTGCACTTCCAAATAATTGTGTCTGTGGCCATCCAGACTTCATGTGGCCACAATCTGGCACAGAGTATGAGAAGTTGGGGGTAAAAGAAGGCAGTGATCAGGACCTGGAGAAAGTCCCTACCCCCTGTATGTCCTATAGAATTGTGGCTATGTAGTCACGGCCACGTAGAATCTGTTGAGATTCCACCAACTCTGGTCTTGACAGTTAGACATGGTTGGAGGCAAGCGGACTGCTCTGTGTCTGTCTAAAGAAATCATCTATAATCCCATCCTCGTCGCCAATATGTAATGATGTCTCATTTCTGTAAATCAAGCTGTATGTCAAGTTTTGCATGACTACAGAAATACACCTCATGGTTCGACTGGGAAAAGTCCTTCAGAGCTGATGTTTGGCCAGTCTAGACAACACATCTACCACAAATGCCGTTGAACCCTCCTAAGGAACATTCACAAATTGCAAAAAGAGACAAAATAATGAAAGAAAAGATTAAACAATATGCAGAGCAAAGAAAATATGTTCACACAGGAAATTACAAAGTAGGAGATCTCGTTCTTGTAAGACAAAATCAAACATGAACTTCTGTGAGCAGATTCCACCCATCTCCTTTGGAAGTGACAAAAGTAAAGGGTTCAGCTACTACTGCTCTGAATGGAGATAAAACAATAGTAAGAAACGAGGCACATTTCAAGAAATGTATAAACCCACCTCCAAATGAAGTGCATGGAGAGGGGGATGATGTCAATGATTGCATTTCTCTCAGAAGAACCGGAAGTATAAAAAGAAGACATCAAAGACTGATTGAACAAAATTAATGATTCATTTCTGTTTTATTTTGTTTTGTTATTTACTGTGTATAGATTAACAGCAATGTTCCATTCTGTTGAGAAAGGGGAAGAGGTAGTGATGTCATATAGAATCGTGGCTATGTAGTCATGACCACGTAGAATGTGTTAAGATTCCTCCAGCTTTTGTCTGGATGGTTAGACACGGTTGGAGGCAAGCAGGCTGCTCTGTGTCCGTCTAAATAAATAATCTATAATCAATAATGAGGCTCCGCATCATGACACCCTGGTGGCAGTAGTCATTATTACAGGCTACGGGGCTCCTGAATCTTCATCACTCACCATTGTCCATGGCGCCTTTCTCCACGTGCTTCCATTGCCCCATTCTACTGAGCGTTTCACATTGCTATCTGCTCATGGCCAATTCCTTCAGGAGTCAAATAGTAGAAATAAAATGTCCCCTAGTCCAACTGCACCCCGGGCCTAATACTAAAAGTCGACTGCTAAACTGCTGTGTCCACAAATGTTTTCTCCTATGTGTTGATTACACTCTTTTTTCTCCCAGCACATCGAGTCTTAACATGATCGTGGTCTATTCTTCTGGGGTCCGAGACAGCAGGCCGCCCATGCAATCCTCCTAGTCGCATTCCGTATTCTCTCCCACTGAGTAGTGCAATCCCAGAGTGGCTTTACCCTGGTCAGTGCAATGGGATCTTCGGTGTGTCCCACATACACACCAGCCTCACTTACTGCCCTGTCTGTGGCCTCAACCCCAACCCCAACCCCTTATTATTATTATTATTATTATTTTTGAAGCTTGTAAAGCGCATGGCTACCCCCAACGGGGGTGTCCTGGCGCTATAGACTGCAGACTTAGAAAGGAAAAATGACACTTAAGGGATAGTGAACAACCAGGTTTTCAATTTGCTCCGGAACAGTGATTCAGAGGAAATAAACCTAAGATCCAATGGAAGGCTGTTCCAGAGCTTAGCGGTCATTGCGCCAAACGCTCTGCCACCAATTCTAGAACGGCGAAAGCGAGGAACAACCAGGATGCGCAAGTTGTTCGACCTCAGAGATCTAATCGACTGGGACAGTTTAAGTCTCTTTCTCAAGTATCCCGGGCCCGACCCATTGAGGGCCCGAAAAGCAAGAGTCAGAGCCTTGAACTCAATGCGACGGGCAATAGGAAGCCAATGTAGCTTCCTGCGATAGGATGCGACCGAGTGGTGGTAAGGAATATTGCAATCAATCTCGCCGCCGCATTTTGTACAATTTGCATTCGTTCAATTTGGTACAAGGGGGCACCAACATAGAGACTGTTGGCGTAGTCAAGGTGTGAGGTGATCAGGGCATGAATGATGGTTCTACGGGCATCCAGCGGGAGGTACGGGAAGATCTTTCTAATCATGCGCAGTTTGCTGAAGCAAGCTGCCGTGACCTTATTAATTTGTGGTTTGCAGGATAGAGCATTATCAAATTGAAAGCCCAGATTTCGAACTGTTTGGACTGGAGAGGGAGGAGGATTGAGCACAGTCGGCCACCACAGAATGGCCGGCACCGAAGTTTTCTGATTAAAAAATAAGACCTCCGTCTTATCAGTGTTAAGTCTGAGATGATTAGAAGTCATCCAGGAGCAGATATTACTAAGACAATGGCGAAAATTGGTAAAATTAGTGTCAGAGTGATCTCTAAATGAAAACACAAGCTGAGTATCATCAGCATAAGAGATCACTCTGACCCCCCAGGATTCCACCACCTTAGCCAGAGGGGCCAGATAAACATTGAAAAACAAAGGGCTCAAAGCGGAGCCCTGAGGCACGCCGCATAATAGAGGTTTACCCTCTGATTCAAAAGGTCTGAGAAAGACCTTCTGAGTCCGTCCTTTAAGAAAGGAACCAATCCAGGTCAAGACCAAGCCTCCCATTCCCGTCTGACCGAGACGATCCAACAGTATCTCGTGAGACACTGTATCGAAAGCGGTGGATAGATCGAGGAGGACCAACATGGCCTCCTCGCCCCTATCCACACACTCACGGATCGTCTCCGACACCTCTAGAAGAGCGGTCTCGGTACTGAAACCAGTTCTAAAACCAGACTGCGAGTCGTGTAACAATTGGTTGGCTTCTAAATAATCAGCCAATTGTATCTGAACAGCCTTTTCCAGGATTTTAGCCGGTTTAGGAAGGAGAGAAATTGGACGATAATTACTAAATTGCGCAGGATCAGCGTCTGCTTTCTTTAGGATTGGGACTAGCATAGCCTCCTTCCATACAGTCGGAAATTGGCCCGTGCATAGCGAAGTGTTCCAGATGGAAAGGAGTGGGTTGATCAAAAGAGGAGCCAGATTGCCCATCACCTTAGCAGGAACAGGTTCTAGAGGAGAGCCAGATTTGCACTGGGCAAGCAGACTCAATGCAGTCTCAATAGTAAGCTCTTTAAAGGATACCAGTGATACTTTCCAGAGATCCATGTCACTAGAAATAGAGGGGGCCATAACAGGAGTGAAAGAAGATGTTATATTAGTGAATTTATCTTGAAAGTAGTCCGATAATCCATTTCATAAGGACTGGCTGGGGGTACTCTGAGACACCATGGCTGGGGGATTAACAAAATCCTTTACAATATTAAAAAGGGTTTTAGAGGAGTTATCTGCATTCTTAATTTGTAGGGCATAAAAATCTCTCATGGTAGACCGTTTTAATTTTTGAAAAATGTTCTGAGCAGTCTTATAAATAGTTTTAGACTCAGAATCATAAGTCTGCCGCCATTTGCGTTCCAACTTTTTACAACAGCTCTTTTCCTCACGCAACGCAGGGGAGAACCAGGGAGCAGATGGCCGGGATCTGGCAGAGGCGATAGGTAGTAATGGGGCAATGGCATCAATGGCAAGTAGAAGGGAAGAATTGAGTTTAGCCACTCGTTCATTAAGGTCATTAGATAGAGGGTCTAGTTGGTGGGAAAAGAAAGGAGCCAACGCGGCACAAGTTACTTTATGCCATTTTCTCCCATACTCCCTACCAAGTGCTAGAGGACTTGGTACTAAAGGAAGAGTTAAATCAAAAGGGAGAAGGTAATGATCTGACCATGTGAGGGGGAGAGAGGGATGCACTATGATCCCGGGGTGATTTGTAAGTATTAAATCAAGAGTGTGGCCCGCTATGTGGGTCGGGCCCTGAACTAATTGAGTCAAGGTCAGGCCCTGCAAAGTCTCTAATAGATGGGTAGCCTGTGTGCATAAGGAATTTTCAACATGAAGATTAAAATCACCAAGCACTATAAAGTGCGTATGTCTAAGGGAAACATCCGCTATCGTGTGTAATAATAGTGCTATGAGGAGGCTAAGGCATTGGGGGGGTTGAACACTAAGATACCAGCCAGAATAACTGAAGCCGAATCTAAGATGGTAAAGTACATGGCTTCAATAAGCCCAATTTTCGAGAGTTTCCTGATAGTCATATTAAAATGTGATCTCAGGATGATAGCAAGAACTCCACCAGTTTTTGCGCCTTCTCGATTAATACCCATCAATCGATAACCTGAGGGTGTTGCTAGGTGGATGTCAGGTTTAGATGTGTCTTTTATCCAGGTCTCGGTAAGAAACAGGATATCCCAGGCATGAATGGAAAGTGACATCCAAATATCGCTAGCGTGGCGAGGGAGAGAGCGGCAATTGATCAAACCCGCCTTCAGCGTCATAGGGTGACTAGGACGTTTGGCCGGATTCGAATGGTGAGAGGAACGTTTCAACCATGGGGTTAGAATATGGTCACAGTGCGGGCATTTGAAAGAGCGTCCCTCAAGGCTGCATGGGCAGCAACGGGTAGCTGGCACACACGTACCTAGTCTCAACTCTAAGAGCTGAGTTCTAGACCAGCTAATCTGTCTGACAACGGAGCGACCGACATGGGGACTGGCGCTGGTCGCGGGCCAGGCGCGGACGGGCGCAGACGGGCTTGCCTTTGGCGCGCCCGCTGCGCGGACAGGAAGTCCATCGGTTTTTATACATAAGGAGGAGGGTGGGAGGCATCCAAGAGCTGGACCGCTACCCTGCCTTCCACTAAGATGGCAGCTAGCCCTCTGACTCCCGGCGTCAGCGCCTCAATCGGCTGCGCCGGTGGGGAATCGAGTGCAGGGAGCCTTGGTGCGACGCTAGTCTCGCACACCAGGATCGACACAGATGGTAACCCCTTGGCAGTCTTCTGCCACCTCCCGGGCCGAGCCTGACACCACTGGATCTCCAGCATCCACCTGAGCTCCAGGGCCAGCCACAGGACATGGAGTATGGAGGTAAAGCCTGATCTCCCTCTCTCGTGCCACACCTTACCGGTTTCCATTTCAGCCTCTAAATCAGTCATGCCATGCCTTGCCTCTTTGCTGAGGTTTCGCTATCACCTAGGTCGCCACAGATCACACCAGTCCACTGGGACAGTTCACATAATATTCAGTGGCATAGCAAAACTTGTAGTCCCCCCTGAAGAGTACTTAGAGACCCCCCACGCCCCTGAGCCCAGTCAGGAGCCACGCCTAGGCACAGTGCTGGAGGGGTCCCTCTGGCGCATGGGGCCCCCACAAACCGTGGGGCTACAGGGGCATTTGTTGTGCCACTAATTATCTTATGGATATGTCTGACTGTCAAACAGTCAGTATTGGGTTATGGTGGCAGGGTAAACATCCTTGACGATGAATGTGTTACAACGCATGCCATTACTTCGCATTTTTTACTCCATAAAATCTTTTACAACGCTGGGCTTTACAATGCAAACCATTACAACACATTCCCCAAAGTAACGCCCCGGTGGAGTTAGAATAGTAAATTGCGTTGTAGTGGAGAATGCGTTTTAATGGATTGAGTTGTAAAGCCCTGCATTATAAAAGATTTTGCAGAGTAAAAAATGCGGGGTAATGGCATGCGTTATAAACACGTGCGGGGTAAAGCGTCATATTTTGTGGCAGGTTTATGACAAGATAATGACAGATTAACGGGGATGCCTGTTGGAGCCTCATAGGAGCACATTCACCATGTTTCATGCCAGGCCATGACTCACCCGAAACATTTTCTAAATGCTAATTTCTCAAAAGCTGCTGAAAAAAATTAACACTAAACCAAACAAAGGCACTTACTTGAGTAAAGTTCTACGTTCATGTAAAGTCTGGGGTAATTCCGTTCAACTTTTTTTTATTTATCAGAGAGAGCCTTGATGGGTGTTAAAATAGGACCTTACACTTTTGAACCCCGTTTTTTCCACCTTCACATATCTGCACAAATCGGATGAATTTTTGGAAAGGTTCATGCAGATACATTGAACTGTCCTTATCATAGCTAATCAGCTGATATCTATGACTGTGTAATATGTACAGAGAATACATAATCCGTAACTGTGTAATATTGCCTATATTGCCATGAAGGGATCTGGTAATATTTACAGACTATTGGAAGCCCAAAATGTCAATATAGAACTATATGACACATGTTACTTAATATGTATTTTATTATATTAATTGATTTAATAATTGTTTTTTATTACTTATTTTTTTCAAAGGTTTTATTGTTTCAAATACCACATACAGTAAATGCAGGGACATCACATAGACACATCGGCAGATCATATTCCAAGCGATACATTTCTGAATCATCAACTTAATCCCACCCACCCTTCCACCTGTGTATCAAGAACCTCCCTAGCTGACATGAACTGGGTACAAAATCTCGCCATATATTAAGCCTAATGTGTATCAATCCTCCCAGTTATCCACCCACAGAGGGTTGGGTGCAGGGCATGAGTGGTAGCCACCCCTTAGGGCCATGTGCAGTGGGAGGATGGCTGCAGGGTGCCTGAGGGGATTGGTAGTTTGCTCAATAATAACTATAAGCAAAGAAACTGAGAAATTCACTGAAAAAAGGTTACGGTAACATTACAGTTAGGCATGGTAAAAAGACCCGAGCTTACATTAAAAAACACAGACCAGTCCAAGTGATATTATAATTAGGCTTTGAAATGAGATAAGAACTAACAGATAAAAATAGAAAAACCACTTAAATTCGCCAGTTCTAAGTTAGTTAACTAACTATAGCGTGCAGCCATGTCATGCACTGCTTATGAACCTATTACATCACTCATGATATGCTAATGGACATCATTGATGACATCTCTGATGAATTCACTGATAACATCATCTAGGATACTGTGATTTACATTACTCATAATTTTTTTAAAAAAAGAAACGTATTAGTAGAGAGCCTATAGCCACTAAAAAAATATTACTTATTAAGTTTTAAAAATATAAGTCATACAAAAAGTGCTTCACTTATTGCACGTCTTGCTCAAGGCAAATTTCCTTTTTCCTGCCTCCTGTCACTCAGAGGCCCATGAACAATCAGGGCTCACTATTTCAGCTCATCTTTGCATTAGTCTCCGTCGTGGGTGCTGAAATTCAGGTTGGTGTGTGTCCTATCTGAGTGTTTCGCGTTTATACGCCTATCACGTGGTTGCTCAGCTAAGGTGGGGTCTGATGTCATTTTTGGCTCCACCTTTGTGATGTATACATCCCAAACCAGGGCCATAGGGCCACGTTTAGTTTGCATTCTGTGCCATATGATGGCAGCTGCTTCAGCCTCAGCCCATGTCAGTAGATCAAGCATCCGCAATCCTACTTATGGGGCTGAGTTTGCCTTCCATGACATAACAATGTGACGCTTAAATAGTACCAGGGCTAAGCCTATGAATCTACATAGCATTGTTTCTTTTTAGGTCGAGGGACCGTCGCACTGCGTAGCAGTGGGCGGAGCCCGAGATTTAATGATTCTTAGAGGGGGCTTGGAACCCGCCCCTCTTCTCCTTTGGCTGGCCTAGTAAACGCTGGCCAGCCATTGGAGGAGAGGGGCGTCACTCGGTTCAAGCCCCGTCTTTTTCGGATTCGGGGGCGTGTTTTTTGCGTTCTTTCTACCTGTGACGTCATCCGTCACTCAGCAAAAAACACGCCCCCGATTCCGAAAATTTCGGACTTTTGCGGCAGCCATTTTTGAGAACCCGTGGCTGGTCCGCGCCTATGCCTCTTCCGCCGTGCACCCCTTCGCATCGGTGGCGGTGCATGAAGTTTTCCAGAGCGCAGTTATCCGGTCGGATACCGATTTCCAAATCTACAGGTGAGTTTTCTGTGTGTCGTGACAGGGCCTGAGAACCCGTGGCTGGTCCGCGCCTACGCCTCTTCCGCCGTGCACCCCTTCCCGTCGGTGGCGGCGCAGGAAGTTTTCCAGAGCAGATTTATCCCGTCGGATACCGATTTCCGAATCTACAGGGACTTTGGAAACATTCCAGGTAGGTCAGGAGCTTAGAAATTCTTTAAGCAGCTCACCCGCGCATTAACAAACAATTGTAATTTCAAATATTTATGTGCCCATTGTGCTGCGAGGCTCAATAAGGCACGCTGTAACTTTACACTGGGTGCTTTGATTTTACATGGGAGAACAGCCTGGAGAGCGAGCCTTTCAAGTGGCTTCCACAATAGGATTAAAATAATAAATAAAACGTGATAGCATAAGAAAATGAAATTCGAGGTCACCAAGGGGCGTTTCTTCCAAAGTCGGCTTTTGTCTTCTCGTGTCTTTTTGTCACATGGATGTCTGATTCTCAGTGAGGTGAGCAGAGCACACTTCGATGTCTGGTTCGCTTGGGCAGGTGAGCAGAGGACACGTGATGCCTGACGAGCAGTGCACAGAGCATGTCTTCTTCACTTGAGTAAGCAAATAGAGCACACTTGAGTAACCAAATAGAGCACACATGGATGTCCGATCCTTTGGGCATGTGAGCAGAGCACATATGTTGATGTCTGATTCTCTTTGGGAGACCAGCACAGCACACGTGGATATCTGATTAGCAGAACAGAAATTGATGCTTGATTCACTTTATGAAGCGAGCAGTGAACAAAGGGATGTCTGATTCTCTTTGGGAGGTGAGCAGAGCACACATGAATGCCTGACTGTCTTTGGGAGCCTAACTGAGCACACGTGGATGTCTGATTCTCAGGGAGGTGAGCAGAGCACACTTCGATGTCTGGTTCGCTTGGGCAGGTGAGCAGAGGACACGTGATGCCTGACGAGCAGTGCACAGAGCATGTCTTCTTCACTTGAGTAAGCAAATAGAGCACACATGGATGTCTGATCCTTTGGGCATGTGAGCAGAGCACACATGGATGGATGCCTGATGAGCAGAGCACACATGGATGTCGGATTCTGTTTGGCATGTGAGCAGAACACACGTGTATGTTTGATTCTGTTGGGCATTTGAGCAGAGCACACATGGATGTCTGATCCTCTTCAGATGTGAGCAAAGCACACAGGGATGTCTGATTTGTGCTTTTTCTTAGTTCTTTGCTGTGAAACAGTCAGTTCCACGCCTTAGCCATGACTTCCAGGAGTCCCACGTTGTAGAAAGAGAACAAAGGTTGAGCTCTCTCTCTGCCCCCTCGCTGTTCTGTGATGCCATCAAATTCTTTCTCTTAGCATGAACTTTTCTTTGTTATATCATGACTTTGGGAGAGGTTGCTCTTAATTCTGGGGAGCTGGTTTGGTAAAGCTTTGGCTTCTGTGTGAAGACATCGTGCCTGAACGGCAAAGCATTAGCTAGCTTGTATGATGTCATCATAATTTTAGGTAAAGCATGGCATTGTATGTGTGTGTGACGTGATTATGGCCCACAAATAAGCTATGGTGTGTACCTACCATGTCATTGTAACTAGAGACTAAGCACAAGACTGTCTGAGTAATATCACAACTTTGGACAAAACATAAATTTGTCTCTATAATGTCATCAATGCATTTTTTTTATTAATTACTTAGAACAAATTATAGACTTAGTTGTATGAAGCTGGGATCAACAGTGTTATAATTTATATATCCATCGCTCTGTGGCTGTTTACTATAACCACTTCTCAAATGTGTTTTGTTTAAAGACGTGCAGCATGTACTTCTAACTGGTTGGAAACCATGCTTCTATGCTATAGAACAGAAGTTACTCTTGAAAAGATGTTGTAAATGTGCAAACACATCCTTCAGATCCTTGTAGATATCAGGTCCTGCCACTGTGCTTGCTCCCCTGCCCCCTCGCTGTGCTTGCTCCCCTGCCCCCTCGCTGTGCTTGCTCCCCTGCCCACTGGCTGTGCTTGCTCCCCTGCCCCCTGGCTGTGCTTGCTCCCCTGCCCCCTGGCTGTGCTTGCTTCCCTGCCCCCTGGATGTGCTTGCTTCCCTGCCCCCTGGTTGTGCTTGCTTCCTTGCCCCCTGGCTGTGCTTGCTTCCATGCCCCCTGGCTGTGCTTGCTACCCTGCCCCTGGCTGTGCTTGCTCCCCTGCCCCCTGGCTGTGCTTGCTTCCCTGCCCCATGGCTGTGCTTGCTCCCCTGCCCCTGGCTGTGCTTGCTTCCCTGCCCCCTGGCTGTGCTTGCTTCCCTGCCCCCTCACTGTGCTTGCTCCCCTGCCCCCTGGCTGTGCTTGCTGCCCTGCCCCCTGGTTCCCCTGCCCCCTGGCTGTGCTTGCTTCCCTGCACCCTCGCTGTGCTTGCTCCCCTGGCTGTGCTTGCTCCCCTGCTCCCTCGCTGTGCTTGCTTCCCTGCCCCCTCGCTGTGCTTGCTTCCCTGCCCCCTCGCTGTGCTTGCTCTCCTGTGTATGTATGTGGCTCTGGGTGTGTGTATGTGGCTATGGGTGTGTTTGTGTGTCTGTGTGTCTGTGTGTCTGTGTGTGGCTCTGGGTGTCTGTGTGGCTCTGGGTGTGTGTGGGGCTCTGGGTGGGTGTAGGGCTCTGTGTGTGTGTGAGGCTCTGTGTGTGTGTGGGGCTCTGTGTGTGTGTGGGGCTCTGTGTGTGTGTGGGGCTCTGTGTGTGGGGGGCTCTGTGTGTGTGTGGGGCTCTGTGTGTGGGGGGGCTCTGTGTGTGTGGGGCGGGCTCTGTGTGTGTGGGGGCTCTGTGTTTGGGGGGCTCTGTGTGGGTGGGGGGGCTCTGTGTGTGGGGCTCTGTGTGTGTAGGGCTGTGTGTGTGTGGGCTGTGTGTGTGTGGCTCTGTGTGTGTGTGGCTCTGTGTGTGTGTCTCTGTGTGTGTGTGGCTCTGTGTGGGTGGCTCTGTGTGGGTGGCTCTGTATGTGTGTAGGTGGCTCTGTATGTGTGTAGGTGGCTTTGTGTGTGTGGCTCTGTGTGTGTGTAAATGCAATAGGTCATGCATTTGCGAGCTATTAAGCTATTGGCATTGTAAATGACAATGCCATTTATTTAACGACTAAGCTATTGGCAATGTAAATGACAATGCCATTTATTTTTGATTTAAAAAAAAAAATAAAAAAAATGTCATGAGCAATGCCAATAGCTCTACCTTTAATAATGCCGAGACCATTGCATTGTAAATGCTTGTTTGGGTCTTGACATGAGGCCCATGAGGCATAGGTCAGTGTCGCAGGGTTTCTGTTCTCACACAGAACTGTGCACAGAGGATTGGAACCTCGGCGAATTAGGGTGACCCAAAACTCACCTTAGTACCCAACTTACCCCTTACCAAGCTAGCTACAGTGTCTCATTGGTCTTATCAAACTCCCAATGTTTAGACAAACCAGAACATGAACTTACAGTACCTCAGGATACGTGGAACTCATGAACACTCTTTCGTTATATTATCATTACAAACCAAAACATGGAGTAAAGAAGAACACATGTGCATTTGAAATGTTTATTTACTAATGCCGTCTTCTCAGGCGCAGTATCTTAGATAATACAAGTATACTTATTATCAGTAGCAAAATTACCAGCGTAGTTACTAATACATAAAAAGCGAATGGTGACAGCATGTTAACATGCTGTAATGAATAAGAGTTAACAACACTTATATCTCACCCTCCCTAACACATATATTATATTATTAGCTAAGAAAGTCTCTTTGGGTTGGTTTAGGGCGGGCCCATACCTTAGTGTCCTAGCATGACGGAATCACATCAGCATACACCAGCTCTCTCTGCATGTGCACCGCATCAAGTGTGTTCTATGTGCCTCATGCAAGGCAATATCAATCCTGCCTAAAGCCAGAGTTGGCAAAGGCTGCACTTGTGTTATGACTATGAAGGCGTGGAGATCAGACCTCATAACAATTCCATATCGTGTTGTTCCTGAAACTTCAGCACTCTTCGTGCAGACATAGTTTATTAAGCAAAGCTGATATCAGAGCAACAACACATCATTCTCACATAAACCACGGCAAACTACTAGGTCGAAAGCTAAGTCAACAATTAAGTGTTGTGTGCAGAAGTTGCAAGAATGGAAAATGGCGTTTAAACCTCAAATGTACCTATGCTAACTTAACACGATATAAGGATATTCAGGAGCTACATGACACCCCCCCTTGATCCGAGAACGGACTAAATATGATAACAGAAGTGCCATCTCATGAGAGCAGAACTCAACAGAAAACGAGCATGATCCGAAATTAAACATCAAAAATTAATGCTAAAAAATAGCCCAAAAATATAATGTGGCTCAAGCCAATAGGCAAGAAAATAATATAAAATATGACAAATAAGTCAATAAAATCAATGAAATGCTATTGATCAGCATGTCAATCCGAGGCAGTGTCTATGACAAAACTGTATATGCAAAGTAAGTAGCAACAGCCTCCAATAGGAAATCACTGTCCTCATCCGAAAACAGTTCAGCCATCCAATTTAAAAGATGAAAAGAACATACGTGTTCTCCCAGCACCGGATCCTCTATAACCATCAGAGGACAGCTCGGTGGGTTTTCAAGAAAACTTAGTTCCAAGAAATTCTGTGCTGCCGACAATATATCCCAGGGACCAATTAGTCCATGCGCCACTGCTAAGGCCATAATCCTCTCGTCAGAACAAACCAACTCGTGAGCAATGATAGGACTCATCAGCTGATTAAAATCGACGTCAGGAGAAACCGGTCCGCAGAGACACAAATCAATGGCCCAATGGAAATCACAGGTCAGGCAGTGAAATACAGGCTGGACACAGGTGAAATAGGAGAATCGAAAAGATAATCCATATGCCGCGCTCAATGTCGCCAATGGCAGTGTGCCATAATATTCAAGCATGCGGTTGCGAAACTGCGTCAGTAGCTGTTGCGCGGGGTCTTGCACAGGAAGGACATCCATATTTAAAAAGACAGAAAATCACTAGAGCGCCAGCCGCTAATGCAAGTAAAAATGGGAATCCTCCAAACAAGGATGAAAAAATAGAATGGAAGAAAGCAGGGATGACTCCAAAAATCTTTTCAAAGGAAGTCACGAGACCACTACTAACAACTTTAAAAAAATGCGCTAGGCCTTTTGTGGAGGATGCGTTAAAGATAGTACGAACCATCGCTCCGAAATGCAAAGGCAAATCAGTATTCAAAAGAGCCTGAACCTCTGTACGGGTGTTTGCAATATGAAGCACGAAAGTTTCACGGGCCGAGCTCAAGGCCACCTCTTTCTGGGACAAAAGAGCCCTTATTCTCGCCATGCCGCTGAATTCTGCTCCCAAGGTTGGTATCTGTGGCCAGATGGAAGACTCCCTATGTTCATGTGTGGGAGGATAAAGCACATTTCTGCAGCAAATAACCCGCTCACTTACTGTTACGATGAAAGCTATACCTTTAATTAACCCACAACAGTCTTCATTATTGAGCATTAAATAACTACCATTTTCTAATAATTTAAACGTGGGGATGATAGCAGGAACTGGCGTGCCTTGCAAAACGCAAGCCATATTCGGTCGGTCTTTGTTGCATGAACCGTGTAACGTTATGTGTCTACACATTAAAGAATGATCTGGTGTCTCAGTACACTCCTCCCCATTCAGATAAACTTCTTGGTCATCCTTGAAACATCTGTATGTGTATGGAAGCGACCAGACTTCATGAAGGAAACCGCTACCTAAAGGTTCATAACGACCAATGGGTACATATTTCATACAATTTGAAAACTTATATAAAGCAAAAGGCAGCGTTATTAAACCGTGGATAAGCCACGTTGCAGCAGTGGCCTCTGCCACGGAAAAAGGTAAAGATTCTAACCTTTCAATATGTAACATAGAAAAGGAAGCATCACGCATTGAAAGCAAGCGTTGTTTGTCAGTTAAATTAAACGGTGCAAACAAAGAAGAAACGTTCATGTACCCCCAGGGAACTTTACCATTTTTCAGAGTCTGAAGGGTCCATGCAAATTGCATGATTGAACGTAATTGATTCTGACCATGGTATAATACTGACACTTCATCATGCACAATATCGACAACTGACGACACAATATTATCCAATGTGTAAATTCTAGAGGAAAGCACGTTAATACTATTGTCAACAACTGCAAGCACTTTCTCAAGATTCGCCTGATCAATAGCCCTAAGGCGTGTAGCAGCCTCAATCTGTGATAGTTTCCAAATTTCATTGTAAACTCCATATATCCACCTTTTCGACCTGCCACTAGCCGGGCCTTTAATGAAATCATTTAAATCCACGTCTGCATTCAGTTTAGATAGGTGACTCTTCACTGCAGGTAAAGTTGAATGTTTCAGCCAATTTTGACACAATTTGCCTACAGAATAAGAGGTGACAGTATGAACCAAGTCAAACCTGGGATCAGATCTAACAGTTTTAAAACCGTCAGTTAAATTCAAAAATCTATTTTGGCAAGAATCAGCACTACGGTGCCAAAGCAGCCAACCTTTAGGATTCATACTGGAAATGTTAAAGGAGGAATTAAGGAGTAGAGCCTGTAATTCTCTAATGGACAACTGAGTAAAGTTACTCCAACCATCATATTCCTCCAACTCCGGGAAAGAAGGAGTGTTTAACTTTTTAGAAGTAGCCAATCCATAGCATGTAGTCTGGGAAATTGTTTCATTTAAAAACAAAATATGATTCGGGATGAGACATGCACGGTGCAAAGCCTCAGTGCCTTGTACCTGCCAGGCCCTTGAACCCCAAACTGATTTAAGGTCTATTGTTTCCTTCCATAGCTCATAGCCTCCAGTAACTAATTGATCAAGGAAGGCCTTTGAATACAACAATTTAGTATCAGTAAGTCTAACCTTGGACATTGGCTTGTTATGAAATTTAAAATAAAAGGACTCGGGATTGGATTGGTTAAAGTCAGTGAAATAAGTATACTTTTTCAGAAACGTTTCTGAACTCCCTTGTTGAGGTGCTGGGCAATGTTCCCACTGAGTAAAATTAACAGTATCCCTTCGGGATGATGTTTTGTGTAAGAAGTGATTGCCATAATGTTGGTAGCAGAATAATTCACCATAATTAGCAGATTCTAAATATAAATCCTCAGCATCAAAGGCAGCATAGTATTGTAAATCAGAAAACAAACTTTCTACAGCATTAACATCCCAGTCATCAGAACGAATGTTCTGTTTCACCACATCCCCCATATTCACTCTAAGTACATTAGGAACATTAACGACTTCCGTCGGGCCATGAATCTGAAACCGAACTGCATCCCACACGATTCCATCAAGGACAGGCCATGCTGTGATGTTAACCAAAGTCAAGTCTCTTTTAAATCTGTGTGTAGAATGTGACGAGGAAAGTGGGGCCAAAGTTCCATTTAAATGAGTAATGCATGTTCTTTCCTCGACATAGTGTCCATTGATGATTCGAAAAAAATAAAACACAAAACCAATTGACATAAAAAGGTAAACTGAAAAAAGGACCAGCCAAATGTATGTCCAAGGGGGAATCAAAAAATGTTTTTTAAACAGGCTAGCATAAACTGCAAGTCGAGAGGGTTTCTTCGAGGCAAGGGAAGCAGAGTCAAATGAAAATCTGGATTCCGTGGCTAAACGTGCTTGCAGGTCAGGCATGGACAAATCAGTGGGGTAGGTATAGTCTATCTCATCAATGTTAGTTCCGGGTAAATTATTTAATAACGGACTGGAAACAGCAGGTAATTCGATGGCCACTTCAGGTTCAATATTAGAAGCAGTGGGCATAACTGAATTTCTCACAATGGAAGGACAGGAAACAGCCGGTGTCATGCTAAGAAGAATCGGCCACTCTGTGTATCTTGACATTGTCAATTGAAATAAACCTGTTTTCCTTACGACCAGGAAGTGGTGGTAAAATGACTGTTCTTGTGCCCTTCACTCCAAGGACTGGAACCGGAGCTCGATAGGAAGGACCAAATTCTTTCTTGTTATCGATCTTCTCTCGAACCAGTTCGCCAACTCGGGGTAGCCAGCCAACTACCGGGATCTGCAACGCATCATCCGACGTGGAGGGCAAATGTTCCTTTGCAAGACTGTCTCTGGTCTTTTGTAGATTCTGTAAAACATTGCAATGTTCATCTGCGTCAAAGGAAGTGGCGCGAACCACACAGTCTAGACCGTCAAGGTCAGGGACGTACATCTTGATGCCAAAGAGCATTTCGTATGGGGTCCGCCCACCCAGAGACCTTCTAGGGAGATTATTAAGAGCACGCTGCACGCCATAGAGGTGAGCCAGCCAGTTTCTGCCAGTGCCTATAACTCGGGCTGTCAAAGATTGCTTTAAATCACGGTTCATTCGCTCAACTACACTGTTACTCTCAGGTCTGTAGGGAGACGAAAACTTGACTTGGACCCCCAACGAAGTCATGGCATCCTTATACGCCTTAGAGGCGAAAGCCGGACCCTGATCCGAATGGAAGGTACCACAGGCAAAAATCCCTATAAAGACACGCAAATCTCTAATGACAGTCCGTGAATCAGCGCTGCGATGTGGCCATACCCACACAAAGCGTGTGCATGAGTCAACTGCTACTAAGATGTACTTATACGCAGTATCAGATGAAAAAGGACCGCAGTGATCTAAATAAACACAACCTAGCGGTTTATTAGAAATGTACAACTGAGTCTGTGGCGGACGCGCAGCAGTCGAAGGTTTAATCTGCTGGCATATGTCACAAAGAAGGACATAATCACGCGTCTGTTTGTACAGTCCCCGCCACCAGAAACGTTGTTGTAATTGAGTTACAGTGGCCGAGACGCCCGCATGCGCAGACGCCACACCTTCATGTGCCGCTGTAATCAAGTCTGCTCTGCGATCCGAGTTGGGAATCAGCCGTTCCCCAACGTCAGGAATTGTCACAAAAGGAACCTTTTCGGGACTTAAGTGGTATTTGTACTTCGAAGGGAATCCCGCAGGATGTTTACTTCCCTTCTCAGAGGCAGCAACAGCCGCCAAGATGTCGCTATCAATCTTGGTTTTGGATCTAGTAACCGCTGCAACTAAGTATGTAGATACTGCTGATTTCGCCGCTTCATCAGCAAGCGAATTGCCAACAGCGTGAACTCCCACGCGCTGATGACCGAGAGTATGAATCACAAAAATGAGTGGCAACTTAGCCTTAAGCTCTGCCACTCGAACCCAGATAATTTTATGTTTTATTGTGCTACCCTTGGAATCATGAAAATCATTTTGAATCCAAAAGAACAAGTTCTCATTGTAAGACTGAACACAGTAGTAAGAATCACTTACAATCAGAGTAGTAACACTTGGATCTGCGTACTCCAACGCTAGTAAAAGAGCACGAAGCTCTGCCAATTGTGCAGTGCAATCGCCCAGGGGCAACGTGTGTACTTCCCTGGAAATGAACTCATCGTTCAACATAGCACCAACCACAATAGCGCATGCGGAAACGTAGGCATGTTTAGAGCCATGCGCAACCTGCGCCGACCCATCAGTGTAAATGATGCAATGTAAGTCCTCCAAAGGTCGCATAGCCAGAGGAGCAGGATGAACGAACTCATACTGCAAGTACTCTTGCGACCGTAATGAGGCGTCAAAAATAAACGTGACATCCGTGGACGTCAATGACGCTGCCCATTGAATCCACCGTGGGTGCAAAGCTTTAGAATTCGGTACACTGGCTTTCGTCACTGCCTCCAAATGAGGACAGGGTGTTACCACTAACATGCGCTTGCCCTGTGACAGAGCTCGTTCTTTAAGAATCGCCATCTGTACAGCAGTTAAAACTTTCTCCACAGTGGAAAACCGCAACTCAGCCGAAGTGTACAAGTGTGACTTGTAAGCAATAGGTACTGTGTCACCTTCATTAAAAGTCAGGTACGTGAAACCCACCGCCCCTGGAATTATTCTTATCACCAGGTTGGTGTGGTTATCACGAGTCAGTAAGTATTTAGAGGCGAGCAGATCAGCCTGCAATGATTGCAAAATGGCCGAATGCTCAGGCAGCCAGCATGATTTTGAGAAAGTTGGTTGTATCAAAGCATACAAAGGCTTGATACGCTGGGCATATTCCGGAACATAAGTTCTGCCGAAATTCAAGAAGCCCAGCAAAGACTGTAACTTTTTCAGTGTTGTAGGAGCGCGCAATTGTGCGCATTTCTCCAAGAAGTGAGGAGCCAAACCCCGACCTTCATTGTTCAGCTCATAGCCGAGGAACAACACTGTGTGTTCTGCAATGTGCGATTTTGCAAAATTAAATTTGTAACCCATATCTGCAAAGTTACAAATGATCGAATTTACACGACACAGATGCAACCAAATCTCGTCGTCTGTGAGATAAATATCATCCACATAAGAACATGCATCCGGACCGATACTCTCTAAAAGAGTGACTATTCGGGAGGTGAAAACTCCAGGACTATTCTTGTAGCCCATCGGGAGTCGCCGGAAGCGTTTTTGCACACCAGCGGACGTAAAACTTGTCCATTGGGAGCTAAAGCTATCCAGTCTGTGGGCATAAAAACCGTTGGAAATGTCAAGCGTTGTCTTGAAACGCTTACGCACTAGACTATCCACCAGGGCAGAGCCGTGAGTATTCTGTACTGCACAGTTACGGCAATGCGAGTTCAAATGCCGGTAATCCAATACCAAACGATATGATCCGTCAGGCTTGGTCACAGTAAAAAGGGGATTATTCATCGGTGACACACACGTTTCAATAACTCCCTGATATTCCAATTGTTCAAGGATTTCTGCGACGGCAGCTTTTGCTTCCCGCCGTATAGGATATTGAGGCTGAGGCTGCGGCTGAGACCGCAACGGAATCTCGTGGCAAGGAGACAATTTATCCCAACCACATTGGTTGCGGTACAGAGCCGGCGCAAGAGCCCGAGCCCACTCTTCTGCAAAATGCTGCGCATGCTCAGTTGAGACAGTTTTCGCGAAACTGGGAAGGATTACCTCCTCCCCTCGCGGCGCCGCGAGCACAAAAGGTGGGGGCCAGTCAGTCTCCGAAAGCAAAATGTCATAAGTAGAAGAAAGATTCTCCCAAAATACCCCTCTGACAGTACGCTGTATGTCACCTTCAATTAACAGGACAATTTCAAAAAGTCTTTCAGGGGGAGCTAGTCTCGTATCGGCTGTTTCTATTACAACGAACACTTCAGTCGCTGTCACCCTCAGTAGTGGACGGAGCGCCTCTCTGACTATGGTAATCTCCGCCGCCCTGTCCAGCAAGGTCAGAGCCCACGTCAGATTCCGAAGCCGCGTTCTCACTATCTGTGGCATATCTATGCGCTGTTAAGGCTGCGACTTTCTTTTTTGCAAACTGCGGACGCTTAGGCGTAGAATCCTCCTGCTTCACTGCGCCGTCCGTCTGGCGGGACTGACCACGTCCTTGTTGGCCACCACGTCCACGTCCACCGCCTCCTCCACCGGTCTTCCGGGCCGATGTTTCCTGAAAGGAACGAGGAGAGCGTTGATCAGAACCCTGAAATCGATCAGGTGATTTAATCATCGCGCGATCGCGCAAATCATAAACTTTGTCTGTCGGCGCAGGAGCTTGTATTGCAGGAAAAGAATCCTGAGTCTGTTTATTTTGCTTCCCCTGTGTCTGTTTTTTAGGCCAATTCTGTTTTTTGGACTTGGGCTGGACATCTGTCACTGCAGATTGTCCCTGAGGTTGTTTTTTCTCCTTTACTGAAAAATATTTCAGACCTCTACTTGTGCGGCCAATTGTCTTATAAGCGGCCACAACGATCTTTGCTAACTGCCGGGGTTTATCGGCATCGGGCAGAGCAGCCAAAGCATTCGACACCTGAAAGTTCACTGCATCTCCTTTAACATTGGAGAGTATGAGATCACTTACAATCTCAAAAGAACCACACAGGCGCATACCCAATTCAACCGCTGCCTCAGGTCCGTGATCATTCTGAACACGTTTAATGATCTCAGGCAGTGCATTCATAGACGGGGTGCCAAAGCATCTCGTATAAACGGCTGCAAATGTTTTCCCCCAGCTTTCACAGTCAACAAGCTCAGGAGTTAAATCCTTCGGTAAAGTGATCGTCAACATTCTATGCTTATCAGCAGGAGTAGAATTCGGAAATACCGCCTCGATCCAAGGGAACGGCCGCACCCCCCTGGGGACCACCAGGTAGATGCCGACCGATGTATTGCACTAATGCTCGAATCACGGAAATGGAAACCACATGTAGCCAACGAATTTCTGCAAGGGTACAAGCGCCGTGATTCGGGTGCGGGGTAAACCCACCCAACGCAGGCCAGTTTGCACCTGGAATTGAGAGTGGACCTAACCTCGCAGCGGACAAAGAGTGGGGGAGGGCGCCATCAAACCAAACGCGATGCTGCCAATGATCAATAGGTATTTCCAGTGCCCTGTACGGTGTATATTCAGCCGGGACAGCGGAGGCGGTGTAGGAGTGGAACAAACCAGAAGTTGCGTCCACAGCCGGAAACGTAACCCAAGAGTAAAACAACTCAAAAGGGAACGCCGGATCTTCACCCACCACTAAAATCACAGCCATACCGTCCACTGGGACTTGGTACGCCTGCAGATGTGTGCGCACCGCTACGCGACTATGTTGCGCAATGGCCACCGCCATGATAACACTGGAAACAAGAAAACACAAAGAAGACTTTGTAGCACAACTGGGTAGTAATTCAAAGAAACCGTTTAAGAAAGAATCAAGCTTGAAAAAGACCTAAAAATAGGTAGGTTTCACCGACACCCCGTTTTCCGGATACGGAGGTGAAGGGGTTAAGGATTGAATGATATACTACTCGAGTGTCATGATATAAGACCACCGAAAACGTTGGGCGCCATGTCGCAGGGTTTCTGTTCTCACACAGAACTGTGCACAGAGGATTGGAACCTCGGCGAATTAGGGTGACCCAAAACTCACCTTAGTACCCAACTTACCCCTTACCAAGCTAGCTACAGTGTCTCATTGGTCTTATCAAACTCCCAATGTTTAGACAAACCAGAACATGAACTTACAGTACCTCAGGATACGTGGAACTCATGAACACTCTTTCGTTATATTATCATTACAAACCAAAACATGGAGTAAAGAAGAACACATGTGCATTTGAAATGTTTATTTACTAATGCCGTCTTCTCAGGCGCAGTATCTTAGATAATACAAGTATACTTATTATCAGTAGCAAAATTACCAGCGTAGTTACTAATACATAAAAAGCGAATGGTGACAGCATGTTAACATGCTGTAATGAATAAGAGTTAACAACACTTATATCTCACCCTCCCTAACACATATATTATATTATTAGCTAAGAAGGTCTCTTTGGGTTGGTTTAGGGCGGGCCCATACCTTAGTGTCCTAGCATGACGGAATCACATCAGCATACACCAGCTCTCTCTGCATGTGCACCGCATCAAGTGTGTTCTATGTGCCTCATGCAAGGCAATATCAATCCCGCCTAAAGCCCGAGTTGGCAAAGGCTGCACTTGTGTTATGACTATGAAGGCGTGGAGATCAGACCTCATAACAATTCCATATCGTGTTGTTCCTGAAACTTCAGCACTCTTCGTGCAGACATAGTTTATTAAGCAAAGCTGATATCAGAGCAACAACACATCATTCTCACATAAACCACGGCAAACTACTAGGTCGAAAGCTAAGTCAACAATTAAGTGTCGTGTGCAGAAGTTGCAAGAATGGAAAATGGCGTTTAAACCTCAAATGTACCTATGCTAACTTAACACGATATAAGGATATTCAGGAGCTACATGACATCAGTTGTGCCGGGGATTGAGCGAGCTACTGTTTCTGAGATAGTTTCTAACACTGTCATCCATGTGTGTTGTAGTGTTCTGCACTCCCATACCATATGATAAAAACCTGCATCACTGTGTCGGCAATGGGGAGAGCCATTGGGAATACCCCTGAACGTCTTGTGTTGTGATGGGTGTGAGGTACATCTGATGTACAGCCTGTCTCCTGCTACGACAACCCTGCGATCTGTCTTGCAACAGTGAACTCTGAAGCCCCTAGGAGGTCTGTTGTCTTCAACAAAGACTCCAATCTCCCGTGGGCAGTGGGCCTGTCCAGAAGAAACCAACTCCAAAGACTCCGGATTCCGGCAGATCCGAATCCCCAGCCCACTCTGCATCTGACACCCACGGTCCAAATCTGAGTGGCTCACCTGCGCAGTGAAATCTCACCAGTGATCCTTCCCTTGTGTCCAGAGTTGGCTGACCTCTCCTGCCCTCCACGACTTCGCCTGCAGTGTGAATCCAGAGGCTCCCCCCGACCGCGACTGGCTCCGATAAGAAGACTCCGACGTCGAAAGGCACCCCTGCACCCGAAGCCCCTGGGCTTTGGTGTGCCGTACCAACAGTGCCCCAATGACCCTCTACATCCCAATTTAGCTCTGCTGTCATTGGTCTTCCTCCTTTAACCTCTGGTGCCACGCCTGCAGACTCTTTGCTGAAATAAGAATCCCCATTGAAAAGCATTGGCCGCCCAGTGTTGAATTCGCACCCTGCACCCGTCCGCCCCTGTGCTGCTGGTGGTGTATCTTTGAAGCTGCTCTGTGGCTCCCCCTGTGCTTGTGCTAACCCCCAAAGCTTGGCCCCTGGAGCCAATTTACTTAGCTCAAAGCAGTGTGGCTCCAGGCACCCACTATCTCTATTGGAAAGCATTGGGTCGAACCCCGATTTTGACCTCCGCACCTGACAGCCCCTGTGCTGCTGGTGGTACACTTTTTTGTATTTACCTGGCCCTTGCTAACTTTTGGCTCAGAAGACTGAGATTGTAAGTTAAACACTTTATAACCTCAATATTGTTTTCACCATTGGAGAACATTGGACTATGTGAAAAAGTTTCTAAGTGTTGACTTTTCAAAGTGAAAAGTATTTTTTATTAAAAATTTACTTACGAAGACCTGGGTCTTTAAAAAAAAGTACAAACAAAGTATAATTTTATAAAATTGGTCTGGATCTCCTTCTTGATTCGGGTTTCTCAATATTGATCACTGTTGTGCAAATATATTACACTCCTCTGTGTTAGGCCTAAGGCTGCTCGCCCACACTACCACTAATAGAGCACTTTGGGTTTTAGATTGAGCCCTGTACTCTTTTGGGGAACCCCTGACTCTCTGCATGGTGTTACCACCTAGTGATAATTTCATATACAGAGCCAGCAGATCTAATTATAGTTATCTCAAGTAACAAAGGGGCACATCCATCAAGCAAAATACTGGTCGCAACGGGCCGATTCACAGAACTGACCCCTTTGCGACCAGTATTTTGCCATTTGGGATACATCAACCCAAAAGCAATTCACAAAATAGGTAATCGCAAAATTTGCGATTACCTATTTTGCGAATGCAGTTAGGACATCGCAAATTGTGATACATTATGCATTCGCCAATTGCGTTTTTGCAATTTGGAATCGCAAATTACCATCAACTTCAAGTTGACTGTAATTTACAATTCCTTTGAAAAATGCAAAAAAATTAATTTTTCAAAGTGCATTGTGGTGCATACACATGCCCTTAGGGCATGTGTATGCACCACATGTGCATACTTATCTTTTTTTGGGGGTGCATCAGGGTGGCCTTTTGGCCCCCTTGAAATTGTGTGCGCAATTTGCGAGTAGCTATTTGGTACTCGCAAATTGTGAATGCAAATGCAATTCCATTCATTCCTATGGGCCTCTAGGCCCTAATAGCAAATCACAATTTGTGTTTCGCTATTTGGGAATGTGTTGGAAATCGTAATTTTTTAATGATTACTACATGCATAAGGAATTGTGAATCCTTAATAGCGATTCCTTAATAATCGCTATTAAGGAATCACAATTTCTTACTTTGATGCATGTGCCCCTAAAACTCGTGCACTAAGGTAAATAGAACTTGCGCCCTTGCCATGCACTGTTAATTACATTACATATTACATTACTCATGACATCTTCTATGACATCATTGATAATATCACTGCTACATTTGCAGTGAAATTATTGATGCAAAAAACTGTGTATGGCAGAGGCATGAGTTAATGAGTTATAGTTACCTTAGGACACATGTTATAGTGACGTGAGATAATTTTATAACTGCTGAATTTCTATGGTTTTGGTGTGAAAAAACTGAACCTAACTATAACGTCCAGTCAACGTTTGGTTTTATAGTGAATTTCGAAAGTTTTTTCAATTCTAGTGCCAGATGTTGGTAAATTAGATTTACCGATTCATAAATACTGAATTTTACCGATTCGGTATTCATGAATCGGTAAATCTAAGGTAGGTAATTATTCTGTAAAAAATACTGAATCTGTAGGATTCGGTATTTACCAATTCTGTAATTACAGAATTGGTATTTGTCATTGATTCCTATGGGTCTTGAAGCCCATAGGATTCAATGGCAAATACCGATTCGGTAATTACCGAATCGGTAAAAATACCGAATTGCCAAGGGTAACAGGGTGTCACTTTGACACCCTGTTGCACCCCTGTTTCTGGCTTGTGTGCCATGTGACACACAGACATGCCCTTAGGGCATGTCTGTGTGCCACATGGCACAGGTGTACATGCACAGATGTGCATGTACACAGGAATTCGTTATTAACCATGCAATAGTATTACATGGTAAATAACGAATCGGTAATGGCCTGTGGCACTGTTTTCAGTGCCACCTACATCTGTATTTACCGATTCGGTAAATTTACCGATTCGGTATTTTACAGAATCGGTAAATTTACCGAATCGGTAAAAATACCGATTCTGTATGTTTTGAGGCCCCTACATCTCCATTGGCAAATACCGGTCGGTAACGGCCGAAATCGGCCGTTACCGACCGGTATTTGCCGACCTACATCTGGCCCCTAGTTCCTACGTCCCGGTAACCTTTGTTTTTTTCAGTGAATATATATATACATATATATTGCACCAAACCTTCCTACACTACACTCAAACCTATGCATTCTTGGCGACCATAACATATGTTTTGATAAACCTAATACGCTGCACCCAATAACCATCCTCTTTTTCCTAGGCAAACACAAGCTATAGCAACTGATTTCTAACCCCACACACATCTCTGGGCACACATTAGATATGATTTTTGCCAACTCAAGCCCAGCCATACTCCAAACAATTGCTCCTGTATGTGGTCAGACCTCTTCAGCATTGGCTTCCATCACCACAACCCACTACAATTAAAACTATCCTGCCCTCAACCACATACCCACCATGGAAGAAGCTGAATTTGGAGGAACTAGAAAAACTGCTTACCTCCAACAAAGATAGCACTTAAAGCCCAGAGTAAAAAACTACAATCAGCATCTTCAAGTGACACTGCATTTATGTTCTTCCTCCCATCATATTGTAAAGTGCTCTGATATCCTTCGGGATCTTGTTCGCGCTATATAAAACTTTATAAATAAATAAATCTGTTCACCATCAATTCTGTACAAACACTTTATGGATGGCTCCAGAGAGCTTTTCATCTCCAAATTCCTCTGAAGATATCTAAGCATAACAAAAGAAAGTACACACCTTGGATAAATACAGAATTAAAAAAGATCAAACAACAAGATGCTAAGCTTCAATGCAAATAGCTCAAACAAACAACCCTGAAGACAAGATGTGCCTACACAGAGACAACAGACTATACAAAGCAACAATCAAAAAAGCTAAAAACTATACTATTCAAACCAAATCCACAATGCAAAGTGTGCCAATAAACATATCTATCCGAGTCTCATTGAATTCCATAACCCAAAATGCACAGAAGCTGCCAAACTCATTTCTCAAAATTTTTGTAACAAGTTGCCGGCCCGTTACATATTTAATACATATATAAAGGGGTCCCGGAGGTATGGCGTATCAAGTAGGAGTACGCAATTAGTAGATAAAAACCTTTATACTTGCAAATTATATCTCATTTTATTTAATCAAGCAACATTGTCAATTAATCACAATATGCTGTTAAATTTATTACAGCACACAGCTCCTTCGACGAACTATCACCAACTTAATTTCTGGATCTTGTCAGAGCAGGTAAGCTAGCAGGCTTCCCCTCTAACCCGTGTCTACTACAAATCTCCAAAAACAACGACAGGTAGCAGTAACTACCGTAGAAAGCTGGCTGTGATGAAATTGTTGGAGATGTCAACTAGGATCACAGACCCAAAAAACGAAGTGATGGAAGGAATGTTTGAATTCGATTACCCAAATAAAGATTGTGTGTGTCAGATACCAAGCTATCGTTTCTCGCCCACTGTCACTTTAGACAGACACCATCCATATGCAAAAAAGTTTAGGTCCTACTCCTATAGAAAAATTCCTGACGAAACTTCCTGGACAGGTCCCTTCAGACTATAACACAAGCAACTCCAGATTGGTTTCAGTCTATTTAGGCCCAGTTGGTGAAGTGCAATTTTGGACATGTGGCGTGGTGAGTATGCTACTCACCTCTTTGCAAATCCATTGCACAGAGCGCATACACTGAAACAAACAACAAAGTCATAGAAGAAGTGCTTAAATTAATCTCAGTTTCTAGCTGAGATTGCTCACAATCCAGTTCAGCATTTTTCACCCACTGTGCCACTCTAGAGAGAGAGCAACCATATGCAAATCAGTCTTGATTCTACTCCAATAGGAGATGTTCAAGCAGAACTGCTGAGCTAGGCCCCCTCCAGATGGGGACGCAAGTAACTCCAGACCATTCTTTGCTTACTTAGACCTCATCTGTGAGGTATGCCTTGAGACCTGTGTCCCTTTCCCATTGACATCCACTGAAACAAGTAACAAAGGAATGCTTGAATCAATCTCATCCACTGGCGATCACTCAGAGTCACATTATATTCAACTGCTTGTCACCCATTGTGCCTTTCTAGACAGACCAGCCATATGTAAATCATTCTTGGTCCTGCTCCAGTAGTAACAGTCCAGCCTGATCACAGGAACAGTGCAGAATGTTTTGCTTGCAAGCAAAGTTTTGCAATTGTGACACAATATTACGTCGTTCATAAACTGCAATGTTATAAACTATACAGAGGAAATTTTTAATTTAGACCGCCAACGTTGCATAAGGTTAGGTCTTTTATCTGCTATAGTAGTAGAACAATAAGTTTCACTGTGCCATTAATTCCCTGGCATGTTCACTGCCCATACGGGCCAGCACAGTGCTAACATTCCCACCCAGGCTTTCTCCTATCATCACCGGCACATTACCATATGTGTGTGTGAGGGACTACATAACGGTGTGATTGTAATATGGCAAAGTTTGGGTTCACCAACCACACGGGATGATTACTGATTCCCCAGATGGGGTATTTATTGGGTTCAGAAAATACTACTAATTAGTTTGCCAAGAAAAATTAAGAATTTCTTACAGGTGCCTCATATACCTGTTATTGCTTGCATCAAAACATGTATGCGTATTTCCCCCGAAACATTTCAACATGTTTTACTTGACAAAGTCTACCAGGGAAAACTGCTGGGGGTGTGGTTTCTATGCAGGGATCACCACTACTTGGTAGGGGACACCTATAGTGTTGCTGTGGTAGCCTGAGCATGTGCAAAGAATTACATAAATAGAATGTCATGATGCAAGAGAAGCTCCATGCATCCTTTGAATACAGGAGCAGGTACTTTGGTGGTGGAGAGCTGATGATGGCTGAGGCGGAATACAGATACACTTAATATCTCATCAAAAAACATTCTTGGTAACCCTTCTTTTCAAGCTGTGGTTGACCACTGACATCTTTAGAGTAGCCTTGTTTTTAGTGCCTTGCGTGATATTGATACGTTTTGAGACACCCCCGTACCTATTTACCTTACTTCATTCATCCACTTCTACAGCTCTGGAACAAACTCTGTTTTTTCTAGATGATAAGTAAATGAAAAATCAGCACATCTCTGCCTACAGGTTTGCCTGCGGGCTTCTAGTATAGCAATTCTGCAGGGTTCTGCACTTCCTAGTTATTCCTTATGTTGCTTCCAGAGTAAAGAAGGTCAGAAAATCGATCCAGATAATGATCCAAGAAAGGTCACAGCTTTTCCCTGGATCCATAGGACATACAAGCCAAGAGATTGGCAGGAACTCCAGGGGTTTCCCAGAGTTTCCAGAAGCGGGAAGTGGCAGATTAATTTATTGTGTCAATCTCACTAACTTGATGTCAATCAAAAGAATCAAACTCAGAGTTGGTTTCTCCTGAGGCGGAGGAAATTAATTCCTCAACATAGTGATTGCATGTTTGCCATACATGGATCCTTTGGGTCCAGGCATTTGATTAAGGAGGGTTAATATTCGACTCCATTCAACCAGCAACTAGCACCAGAGATTCTGCACACCTGCAAAAATGAGGAAGCCCCTCTTCATTCCCAGCTGCCTCTGCTGCTCTAGCCACAGATTCACCGACCTGGAAACTGACTTTTGGAACAGGTAACATTTGATTTAATTGATTTACTGACGCATTATTTACAGATTTGAAGATGTCATTTCTGAGTATCGCGATTAGGAAATTGCTATTTCAAATATATGAAACAATTTTGAGTCATTCATTTGGGATTCCTTGTGGGTCGCGAATATACCTACCTCATGAATAATGAATGAGGCAGGTCACAATTTGTATCCCACTAGGAATCGCAGCCATCGCAGGGATGCAGGCGTGTCGGGTCAGCAGACCACCATGACTTTGTCTGCTGTTAAATAAAGCATTTTTTTAAACACATGCCATTTTATGTAAAAGAAAACGCGATGTGTTTAAAAAGAAAATAAATGAAACTATGAACTTTCATTTTTTACGAGAGTTTTTACGAGAGGCAGCTTAATTTGTAAAATAAAAGGTGCGAAACCCGAAACTCAGCTCAGAATCCCGACGCTAGTGTAAATAAACGTTGGCGTGCCAATTTACAAGACTGGTAGTCTAAATCCACCTCATGTCTTCTATAATCCACTATCAGAGACTCCCTGCCCCTTTATTTCATTCTTGAAGGCCCCTGCTCTCTCCCTTTGTAAAGGGTTTGCTGTCTTCCTTTGTTGTTTATCTCTTTTTTCGTCTTTCCAATCTCTGTGTTTTTTCCTGTCTTGTGGTCGTTAAATATCAGATGGGAAAAAAATAAGCACAGGTCCCCACAAGTAAGTGCTGGTTAACCACTGGCTCAAATAAAATACTGCCCTTACACCCCTGGCTGTGGTGCCACAGTATCTATTGCACCAATGAAACAACACATATGATTTACAGTTGTTATTCCTCATTTAAGTAGAAGTTACAATACCTATCGTTGTCCCATACATTGAGCCATGGTAGGCCACCAGTGGATATATTATTGGAAAAGTGTTCAGGAAGTCGCAGCTGCAAGTGACTGCTAAGTGCTGCATCTGTGTACTCCACGCAGTGGCCTACCAGGAATGGCGAAGGCACTCTCTCCTGTGGTGGTCGATGAGACGCACTAGCCCAGGGCTGCAGAGATTACAACATGTCCAAAACATGGAAAATACAAGTGGGAAACAAGCCTGCAGTGATCCCTAAATCGTCTGGTCAGCATGTCAAACAGTTTAAGATATAAAACTTTATTTTCAGCTCAGGCTTCGAAAATGCGAACCTTTTGAACTTTCCATGTTTTACTCCCCACACCTGATTTGGAAGTAGAGGTCTTTTTGTTTCCACTGACTGAACCCGCTTGGTATGCATGTATTGTGCACTTTTAAATAGAATTTACATGTATTAGAGACACCATCATTTCTGTATGCTGAAATTTCACAATGACATTATATTCATATAAATGTAACTGTGTGTTGTTTAAGTTGCCTGCACAGTAGGCCCAGAGCTCGGAGAGGTGAACAAGAAGTGGGTGCCAGCATCTTTCTGGAGCAACATGTGAAAAGACTGGGCGCTAAAACAGAATGCTTCACACCTTTAATCTGAGCCTCCACCACGTCTCAAAGCCTATCCCGAACTCACCCAGTCTGCCTCAATCCAGCTCTGCCACGAGCCAGCCCTCAGCCACGACAATCCAATGAAAACCATATGTACTTTCGCGACAGGCATGTGTGCTCCGCCGACATCACCAACGTGATGATAATGATGCACATTCAACATGCCTGGACAAGGGCAGGTCAGCCCGCGAAGAACCACCAGGCAGACCCTAAAGGATAGGCAGATTTATCCTTAATAATTACCAGGCCTAGCGCCAAGGGGAGAAACATCACATAGACCTGGCACTGTGAGATAAGTGATGGTGCTGAGCACCGGACAGCACCGGCACAAATTAAGCAGGAGTACTGCCTGCTTAAAAAAAAATGTGTTTCCCATTCTCAAAGGGGAATGGGTCTCTTGATGAGGAGCACTTTTGCCGGGTGGTATTGAGGGAATCTGAGGAGGAGGTCATCATTAGCCAAAAAATATTGTCACACCAAGCGCCATTAGCGCTAAAGTCAGCCCTCAATTGGACAAAAAACAATAGTACAGTGGATTGTAAAGCCTAGAGTATCCTGGCTTTTTGCTTGGATGTACCGATTAGAATACCATGACATGGGCCTGAAGAGTCCTTTGAGGCAATCATGTAGCCATTCTCTAGCCAATCCTTGCTGCATTTCCCTGTGGGTGGGGGGGCGGAAGTTAATTGGCGACTGTGGAGTGTGGGTGCGGGGGCAGGCAGCGATGAGCAGAGAGGAAGGAAGAGAGGGACAAGGCATGAAGGGAAGAGAGAAAGGGTAAAGCACAACAAGTAGGATGACTAAGGAAAGCAGACAGGCAGGGGTGGGACTTGCAGCTGTGTACCAGGTGAAGAAGTAAGGAGAAGTCATGGAGAAAGAGAGAGAGAGTAAAAATACAACAGCTAGTACGCTTTCTTGCACAGAATAATAACCATTGACAGGAACACATTTCTTCTCCTGTAACTCCTAGTTTTCATGTGTGCCTGCTCTCATAAAGCTGAATCTCACAGGCCTTTACCCTTCATCTGAGTTTTATAACACATGGTTTATCAAACCTACCACCCATTCTAGACTGCTGCCCCCTCCAACTGGTTCAATGACACCCTCCGGTTGGTTAAAAAGCACTGTAAACACCTTGACAGAATTTAGCGAAAATCCTATGATAATGAAGTTTCAAAACAAAGTAGCCTTGAAAGAATATCATAAAGCTTGCCATTTCACTCAGGCTACTTTTCATTCAGACAAGATTACCTTACCTCAAAATTGTCCAAAAACACTTTTTCCCCTCAGTCCCTCTGACGGTAGAAACAGCAAACTTTTTCGCTGGCTGAGGTAGAAACTAACATAGGTAGGATAGTCCCCGCCAAAGCTCTGGGCCCAGATGGCCTCCGTGGGGACCTGTTTCTTGCAGATCAATTAAACTGGGCACGTTACATTCTACTCTTAATTAATTCCATCTCTAATGGTTGCCTAGTACCGGAATCATGGAAGGGGGTGGAGGTGGTCCCTATTTTTAATAAGGGAGCTAGAGAGGACCCTGCCAATTACAGACCAATTAGTCTGATTGATGCTATTCAGAAGGTAGTTGGCTGGGTCCTGCTGCAGAGGATCCAAACTTGGGTTGAGGATGAAGATATCCTCTTCCAATATCAAGTGGGATTTAGGGCCAATATGGGCACAGTGGATCAGGTCTGTAGGCTTCTTATGATTTATTGAAAAGTCGTTGTGAGCGGCAGAGGCAGTCTTTACCTAGCTTTTATCGATTTAAGGACTTCCTTTGACCTGGTCCCCAGGAATAGGTTGTGGCAAATACTAGAAGAATTGGGCATCCCTCCACTAATTCTTAATTTACTGATCAGGCTCCATGAGGCAAACTATGCACAGGTGAGATGGTGGTCCCAAGGACAGCTGACGGAAAGGATACCTGTAAACAGGGGAGTAAGCCAGTGCTGATGGCACCCACCCTGTTCTCTCTTTATGTGAACGGGGTGGTTAGCTTCCTACAGGAAGTTCCAGCTGATGCCCTGTCCCTGGCGGGTGACAAGGTACCTACACTCCTTTTTGCGGATGACACACTACTGATCTCTAAGACCCCAGCCGGGTTGCAGAAATTACTGAACAGGTTCCAATCGTTCTGTAGCTCCCAGGGGCAGATCATAAACACCTCTAAGACCAAGTTTATGACTTTTAACCCCCACAAATCCTTCAGAAATAATCTCACCTTAGACGGACACTTTGGTGAGAGTCAATACATTTGACTACCTCGGTATTCAGCTCTCAGAAAAAATGCAATGGAGGCCTCATCTCGATAAAATGCTGTTGGACCATAAACGTGCAGTCGGGGCACTAAGCAAAGAACATCACTCTTCGCAAAGTAGGCCAGTTGCCCCGGCACTCACTGTTTATGATGCAAAGGTAGTTAGTTTGGCACTTTATGGAGCCGAGCTATGGGGTTTTGATAATGTTGATGAGATTGGTAGGTCGGAGCATACGTTTTTAAGAGCTTTGGTCATGCTTTAATATGCCTGCTCACTCTCAATGTCTTTGGCGGAGCTGGGTTGCTGGGGCATCCATGCGCGTAACAAATTTAACAATAAATAAATAAATAAATGCTACCCTCTTTGTTTGTGGAGTGGCAAAGTTCCTAAGCTCCGCCTGGACAGTCAGACATAAAGCCTTACGAAGGGCGACCTAATTTTATATCATAAACTCCATGCAGAAAGCACTAGAGCACAAGACAAACAGTCAAATATCGCTTGAGCAAATACCTATGCACCGTCACTTATATAAGGCACATTGGGTTTTATTCTCTTAATGTAATTTTTACCTATGGATCTTATCAAATATCAAATATTTTTATCATGGTGAAATGGTATTTTATCATGCCCTGATTGACCAAATGTTATGTATTTATGCCCTTCTTTGATAAGTTTTATCTGTACAGAGTTTATTTTTTTATCAAGGATTGTTTGATGCTTTTATGATACTTGTTATCTAATTAAAGCAATTTGACTGACTGACTGACATTTTCAAGTGGTAAGAGAGCCATCAGATCCTGAGTTGATCTCCCCCTTCTCTTCTCTTCTCTTCTCTTCTCTTCTCTTCTCTTCTCTTCTCTTCTCTTCTCTTCTCTTCTCTTTCACAGGTGCAATGTGAAGAATTGGCCGGCTTCTTTGGCAAAAAAGTGGAAGGCATTCAGGCCTCCATAATGTCCATGTCCTCAACCTCATACCTTAGGCCACAACCGGGAGAGTTGTTAATATGACGGCTGCCAATATTCAAAAACAACCTGGCAGTGGTACTTCTTCTGGACTTTGTTCAGATTGCTGCTTGGATGCCTTCCTACTCATTGATAGGTCTTCCATTCTCGCTCAGTTGAGCTCTATAAAGTCAGGTTCTCCACTAGACCCTCTCCCGCCTTTCTATATAAGCAAGCTAGGTCCTGACTTTTTGCAAATTATGATCTCAACCACTCATTTCTAGAGAGCCAAGTTCCCTGCGCATGGAAACATGCTATGATTAAGCCTCTTCTTAAGAAGCCAGATCTTGATCCCCTTAATTGGTCCAACTACAGACCAATTTCACTTCTACCTTTATTCTCTAAAATTCTTGAAAAGCATGTGGACCAGCAAATCTCATTGTATGTTGAAATTAGTAACCTTTTTCATAATTTTCAAACTGGTTTTAAAGCTGGTTACAGCTCAGAGTCTACCCTGCTGGGAGTCACGGAGCAACTCAGACTTCATCTTGATTGGTGGGGCGTGGATTCCACTTATCTCGGTGCTGCTTTTGATATGGTATCACACAAGATACTTCTAGAAAGATTGGAGAATTTGGTTGTCCGTGACCGGGAGTTGACCTGGTTAGACTAATTTCTACATGACCAGACTTTCCAGGTTTTCACCACCGACTACACCTCAAGCTTCCACCATCTTCCCTCTGGAGTGCCCCAGGGGGGTCGGTTCTTAGCCCTTTGCTATTTAACGATTGTGTCTATTTGAAATATGCCATGCATACTATTTTTGCTATAATCAACTTATATTGTCATCTATTTCTACTGTTTTTATATGTTTTTGTCCACTTTTATGGTATATTACCGAAATAAAGATTTCACGATGATGATGATATTTAACATCTATATAAGTCCCCTGGCAAATATGGAAAGCTGTGGTCTGACTCTTTTTTCCTATGCAGAGGATAGTCAAATCATCTTTTCCTTCACACTTGAGGGCCACAGGTCGTACACTTTAAACAACTGTTTTGTGAAGGTGGCTACCTGGATGAGCAACATCTCTGAAGCTAAACTGAGACAAGACAGAGGTTCTGCTAGTGGGCAATCGCCCTCATCTTTGGGACCCACATCTCTGGCCAGACATCCTCGGAACGCCTCCAGTCCCTGTTTCCATGGTTAAGAACTTGGGCTTTTGGCTTGATGAGGTGCTCTCAATGAAACATCAGATTTTCAAGGCAACCTCTACCTGTTTTGAAGCCTTAAGGTGGTTGGAGAAAATTCTCAAGTTTCTTCGTGTCTCAACCCAATGAACAGTAACTCAGGTTCTGATTCTGTCCAGACTGGAGTATGGTAACATTCTAAAACTTGGGCACCAGCGGCTGCCACTAGAGTGCGCCAGTGTGCCACCCACCTCGTTTTTTTCAAGTTATGTGGATGGCAATTGTAAAGAGCAAATGCCATACACATACGTTTAAAAAAAAAATTAAATAAAGGCTTTAAGCTCATGCTGAGGACTGCTTAAGTGCCTGGCTGCCTCTCGCACTTGCTGCTTGAGTGTCAGACACTGAGGCACTATTGAGTGGGAAACATACTCTAGTGTGCACAAGTACCTCAGCAGGTTCCCTTTACAATGCAATTGGTCTCGCATTTATGATAGTTCAGGCTATTGGCATTGTAAATGACAATGCCATTTATCTATGTATGGTTTTTTAAAACTCATAAGTAAAAGGCATTATCATTTCCATAGGCAATAGCTTAAAGGCTCGCAAATGCAAGGCCTATTGCATCGCAAATATGTTCGGCACCCGTGCTATAAATATTTTTTTTTAAAGAGTTAGTAGAGAGCGTGTCCTGCCTGCAACAGTAAGCAGGACAAAGCTATTTGAGAAAATAGTGCTCGTAGGCTGTAAATAAAGCCTACAGAGTAACAACAACTGGTTTATTCTGTGAAAGTAATGTCTGGATAAAACTGACCCAAACAGGTCAATAGTTGAAGAGGATTCAACAAATCCCCCGTTGTGAAAATTGTAAACAAAAGGCTATGGAGATTGCTGTGAAGCCAGACCAGTCATTTTCAAAGATTCATTTCTTTTTCTGAGTCAAATGAATTGCTCACTATGTTGTGTTTACGTATATGAAGCCATGCCGCCTGATTCTGAACAAACCATATAAAAAATAGATACAATCATTGCCCCAAATGGCACCTGGGTGCTGTACCATTAGGTCGGCAGTGCACTCCTGCAAATCTCTGGCTCAAGAACGGGAAATATACTTTTAGAGTTTTTTTTTATTTAGCTCTTAGCAGCAAACATGAAATACGTGTCGCTAATGCAGGAAAATACTAAACCCTAAACATTCCTGCCTTATCTTGAAGATAACATGAAAGCAGATTTTAGCCTTGCAAATTTAGTACCACTGGCAGGCTGCTTTCAGCAGAAAAGTGCTACAATGGTAATATCAGACCCTGTTACATCATTGCCTGTTATAATGTAACATAATACGACATAAAATGTACACAATATCAACGTATATATGCACATACATATGGTTAAAATAAAGGTAAACATATAGCGTGCGTAATGGGGTTCAGCTGAGTGGAAGTGCTCAGGAGGGGCCCATAACCTGTGTAATCTGGAGTAGTGGTTTCCCGGGAGCAGTGTCAAGTGGGCAAGCCTTTACTACCTATATTTAGCCTTCATTGAGGCGCTTCAGGAGAAGCCGGCTGTTACCGGCCTGTGTTGACCACTCCACACCTGCCGGGGGGCCACCACTGTGTGCACGGGGAGAACCCACTTAAGAAACTACCTTTACTTTATTAGGACACAGAGGCCCGAAGCTGCTGGAGACTCCTGCTGTGAGAACTGTCCAGAGGGAGGTGATACCTGACATTGGGGAGACACGGCTCTTGACAGGCCCACATGCCAGGCTGGACTCCATTCCCAAGTGCAGTCGGGCAGCTGTCCACATGCACTGGAGAGAGCGGGTACACACCGCTGCGGCCCGAGTCGGCCTCATCAGGGCAACGAGGCTGTGAGCGCATATCCGACCCGGAATCCATAGCACAATGCAAAGCCAGAGGAGGAAGCAGAGGGGCCCCTAAGCTCCGGGTGAAGTCATTCCTGGCACCGTTTGTGTGTGGTAATGCTGGGATTTGAAGAGTTGCCCACTGACTATGGACAGTGCTGGAATGAAGGTAATACTCGATGAGCTCTCTCAATTGGGCACTGGTCCTGTCCGGGCACGTGCACATCTCCTGTCCAGGATGATTTGGAGCTGACGGGAAAAGGGAGGGAAAGTGAAAGCGAACACCATGAGCCGTACACTTGCACATCGCCAGTCCGGGTGCGTGCACATCTCCTGTCCCCCTTCGGCAGAATCGACAACAATAGATCTCACCAAGTGATCAGCGCCTGCGCTGCATCGCTGGGCGAGACCTAAAAAGCCTATGCAGGCTAAGGGCTTATTTAGCACCAGCCCAGGGCTGCAAAGTTCGGGGGTCTGAAGAGACCTCCCATTCACTCTGCCAGCTGCGTCATATTTACAGGCACTCCCAGGTGTCTAGGGCACAAGCCCTGTATTCCCTGGAATGCCTGTCAATCACTTTCACAGACCGTAAGCAACACCCTTTCGCAACTCGTCACCTGTGATGTGTTTGGAAAGGACATTGCTTGCAACTGGTGAAAGACAGCAGGCATGTGACTCGACTCGACGGCTTCAACCACGAACCAGGCAGCCAACTCAAATCCGGACGAAGGGTCATATATCAGAAAACCCCAGTGACAAACCATTTTGGCGTCACAGTCCACTGGCAACGGCGCGGACATTGAGACCTCGGAAATCAGATAGACCGAATCTTACCCCAGAACATGACAAGATCCCGACCCAATGAGGTGGGCACGTCACGTGTTTAAGATCTCAGGAGCCCAAGTAACCTGGGCGGTTGTCTTACATTTACAGGCAGGCAAATGTCAAATTTCTGTCCTGATGACGATCCCATGTAATTAGAGCATAAGGGGATTGAAACGTCGACTTTTTGTAGCACACTCACAACTTAGCCAATGTGTTATATCTCAGTTGCGTTTTGTGTTTTCTGGCAAACACTTCAATTCGAAATTGACCCTTAAGTGGCCAGTATTGCTCTCTTTTTGCCTGTGAAATCTTTTCCCTTATATGTTGTTTGTCCTTCTTGAATGTGGTACAGGATTGTGCCAGTAATGATCTGTTCAACTGTTCTACAATTTGTTCAAATAAATACCCTGTCCGGGTGGACAGAGGACAAATATAGTTTCCTACTATGGCCTATATTTTATCTTTCAATTTGATTCTGATAAGCTAAGGACCTTTGTCTCTTAAAGCATAACTTCCCACGGTCCTCAGCCAACTGTTTGGGTTCCCTTGTTAAAATAAGAAGCGTCATATTTACAGGCACTCCCAGGTGTCTAGGGCACAAGCCCTGTATTCCCTGGAATGCCTGTCAATCACTTTCACAGACCGTAAGCAACACCCTTTCCCAACTCGTCACCTGTGATGTGTTTGGAAAGGACATTGCTTGCAACTGGTGAAAGACAGCAGGCATGTGACTCGACTCGAGGTCACAGAGTCATGAGACTCTGTGACCTCAAGTCACATGCATGCTTTTGCATCAGAGGCACACTTGCCCCCCTCTCCCCCTCCACCTGCACTCTCCACCCCTGGCACTCCCCACCCCTGGCCTCCCATTCTTGCCTGGAACAGCAGCAGCCCACCCTGTTGCGGGCAGCCGTGCATGTTCCAGAGCAGGACTTGCCAGGTGTGTGGGACGGGTGTATGGAGACCATCTATCATGCCTGCCAACCTGTGGTTCGTTTTTACTGTTTTTAGAAACAAAAAAACACAACCAGCAGGCTGGCACAGCAGAGCACACATCCAGAACTCATGTATTTAAACGTGTTCCTTTTGTGGGCTTTTATCGTGCTGGACGTTTTACTTTCAGACATTAGTTTATATCACTATATTGAGAGGCATTTATGAAAACTGTTAATAAATGCCTCTCACAAGCGACCTGCCCTGCGCCCACTACAGCGGACTGAGTAGATCATCTCCAAATCATATGTTAGAAACGGGTTTGATAGAATTGGGAGGGAGGTGTGATATACGTATTAATCAATGTATGCTTAGGTCAAAGAAATGTTCTCAGATTTGTACTATGGTAATATTGTCATCAATTAAAAGATTTTGTTTTAAAAAAATAATAAATGCCTCTCAGTATAGTGATATAAACTGATGTACTAAAGTAAAACACACATGCATATTAAAAGCATACAAGAGAGCATTTTTAAATATATGAACTCAGGATGTGTGCATCCTAAAGTGACATATTTTAACAGCTTTGATGCGTCGGACGGCCGGGGGTCGTCCGACGTTACGGTGGGCGTGGGTGGAGGACGGCCGAGGGCCATCCGAACCACGCCCACCTTTTATTTCGCCCGCATCGTGGCGGAATTTTCGCCGCAGTTAAAGGTTTAAAGTGCTCCAGTCTCTGTATACGTTTAGCATGCAGGAGTGTTTCACTTTAGTAAATCAGTTAATATCACCATATTGAAAGGCATTTATTAACAGTTAGAATTAATGCCTCTCAATATAGTGGCATAGCCAGAATACCAAATTGAAAAGCTTGTGTATGTTAAAAGCAAACAAGAGAGCGCTTATAGATATGTGAGCTCAGGATGCATGTCTCATGAACAAAAGTGCTCTAGTCTCTTGTAAGCTTATAACATGCATGTGCGTTTCACTTTAGTACATCAGTTGATATCACGATAGTGAGAGGCATTTATTAATAGTTTTAATAAATGCCTCTCTTTATAGTGATATATAAACTGATTCACTAAAGTGAAAAGCTCCCACATGTTAAAAGCATACAAGAGGCGCACCAACCCATTCAAGTTCCTCCAGCCATCACTCATCAATCAAATGTCTGCAGGTGGTACAGAAAGCTGCGGCTCGACTGCTTTTCCTTCTTCTGAAATTTTCTTCTACATCCAATCTTCTCTGAGACCTTCACTGGCTCCTGGTGGAAAAAAGAATCCAGTTTAAAGCATTGTGCTATATGCACAAAGCCTTAGCCAGTTCAGTTCGCCACTGACTAAGATAACCGGTTACACACTACTGTCTTACCTGATAGCGACACCCCCACCACCCCCATGGTCGGGCAACTGTATCCTTAGTACATTTTTCAGAATCAGGAGAACTCGTCAGGGAGGCCGCTCTTTCTCCTGCCTGGGCCCTAAGCCCTGGAATGCACAACCTCCCTAGATGAGAATATGTACCATTCCCTTAGTGCGGTTATGAAACTCTTGCAGATGCAGCTCTACTAATTCAACCACTGATGTTAATGTTAATAAAAATGTATAAAGCGCACGTACGCCGGGTGGCTTCATGGCGCTAAAGGCTCTAAGAGCTGTCAGAGAGGAACATGGGAGCTAGGCCTGTGCAAATAGCCAGGTTTTCAGGGATTTCCTAAATTACAGAAGATCTGTGCAAGACCGTATTTCCAGCGGGAAGGAATTCCACAGTTTGGGGGCAAGGGTGGCAAATCTGCGCCCACCTTGACTTACCCGTTTTAAACGCCGGAATGGAGAGAAGTGTGAGATGGGCTGTGACACATGAGATTATGGGCAACACCCAACCTCGAAAGAAATTCTTTTACAACATGACTACCTCGGAGAAACGAGCATTGTCTGCGCTATCAAATGATAAATCCCTTACCATCAAGCCCGCCGACAAGGGCGGTGCCATAGTGCTACAAGACACCAGCATCTATCATGATGAATGCCAGAGACAATTGAGCGATACCAGAGCCTATCGACGTCTCAATGAAGACCCCACGGTAAGAATCTCGAATGACATCAAGAGTCTAGTAGAAGAAGGATCCTCGGAGGGCTGGATTACCCCTCAGGAAGCAAGATATCTTATCACAGCGCATCCAGTGACTCCATATTTCTATTGCCTTCCGAAGATTCACAAGGCCCAGAGACCGCCTCCTGGACGACCAATTATATCGGGTATAGGTTCTTTACTTGAGCCCTTGTCTACTTTTGTAGACTTTTTCCTGAAACCAATAGTGAAAGAGACACCAACGTACCTACAGGACATGGGGGATGTGCTAAGACTTCTAGCAGACACAGAGTTCAACATCGAGACAGACCTATTGGTTAGCTTTGACGTTGAGTCTCTGTACACTTCCATCCCGCAACAAGAAACGTTGGATTGCATTAGAATTCTCCTAGAGGCCAGACAAATGGATACAATAACACCAGTAGCATTCATAATGGAGTGCGCCAGGCTTGCCATGATGGAGAACTTTTTCCAGTATCAAAATGACCTCTACCTACAAGTCTCAGGGACCTCAATGGGGAGTGTCTTTGCACCCAGCCTTGCCAACCTCTACATGCACCAGTTTGAACAAGATCATGTATTGAACCACAGTAACCCATTCTTCCAACAGGTGGTACTGTGGAAAAGATACATCGACGACATCATAGTGATCTGGAGAGGTTTGTCCACCGAGGTACTGGCCTTTCACACCTGGCTAAACTCAAGAAATCAGTTTCTCAAGTTCACTATGGAGAGCAGCAAAGAAAAACTTGCTTACCTTGACCTCCTTATTTTCCCAGGAGAAGGAGGACTACAAAGCGAACTTTTTAAGAAACCCATGGCGCGAAACTCGCTGCTATCGTTTCAGAGTTTTCACCCTCAATCTCTTCGTGAAAACTTACCGGTTGGACAATTCCTTAGAGTGAGACGAAACTGCTCCTCTAACAGTCTATTTGAACATCATGCTAAAGAATTGTCATCAAATCTGAGAGACCGTCACTACCCTAACCACCTCGTGCGTCGAGCATGCAAGAGAGCCTCCAATAACAACAGAGAGGCACTCTTACAACATAGTAGATCAGATGCCACCAATGAACGGATGACGATGGTACAAACCTTCACCACATCATCTAATGGAGTGAAGAAGATCATTCTAAAACATTGGAAAATCCTCAACACAGGGGCGGGAGAAGTACCTCGCCCACTTTTCGCATTCAAAAGAGGACCATCCATCAGGGATAGTCTGGTCCATACCAGACCTCGGAATGACATGAAACAAACCACGAACACTCTCTGGAGAACCAACCCAGTACAAGGTCACTATCCGTGTGGTAGTTGTGCGGCCTGTCCACAGACACGAAAGACCCTGATGATAGACATTGGCACCACAAGACCCTGGAGGTTAACCAAACATACGAACTGTAACTCAGAGAAACTGATCTATTTGATCACTTGTCCATGTATGAAGCAGTACGTGGGCCACACAACAAGAAAGATCAAGTCTCGCATCAGCGAACATAAGAGCACGATCCATTGTAAGAAACAATCTACATGCCTCACAAATCACTTTCTAGAAGAAAAACATAAAGCTGAGGATCTAACATGGGTGGTACTTGAACAGCCATATATCCCGCCACACATTACGGACATCTCACGTTTCCTCTTTGTCAAAGAACAACGATGGATTTTTAAACTGAAGACTGATATTAACGGGCTCAATGACAACATACCATGGGTCTCGATTTGAGTGTCACACTTACCATACTGTACTCAAGTGAACGATAACCTCAGTCGAGTGAATGTCTGCACAATCTGAGGCTTTATATTTACCACTAGAGCCCATTGAACTGACCAGGCTGTCTATTCCTACTGGAATTGCTCTATAACGGTAACAGCTAGACCTCACTGATCATTGAGGTTTTCATAATACTGACTCCCTGTTAGTCTACTAGCTCCGTAATGACATTCACTTTATGAACTATCATCATAGGAGTTGGTCTTTCAACACACCTTTTAAACTCAGATATACCACAGCAACCTGAGACTGTTGCAAACTCTGTGTATGGGTATTCATTTTATAAGATATGAGACTGGCAAGGTTAAACTAACTATACAGTTGATATATGATAGTTTGGCATACAAGGTTTTGTATGATTGAATACTGGAGCCGGTCTTAGTGTCCAATATGTAGACCGGACGCTCCCTGCAGTAGGAGCGAGTCTCCTCAAACCACCACATTCAGTAATTTTGGGTATTCCTGAGTGATCTGCTTTTGATCCACTCCAGATTCAGTGTACTGGCATAGTTAGACCGCCAACCAATAGTAGGGGTAGCTTCGCTGCTTTTAAACAGCAATTCAGACGCAGGATCGCGGTGCTGTTGTATTCACCCGCGGCCACACGCATGCGTGAGAGTGTAGTGCCTTAAATCCACGCATGCGCGACCGTCGACACTTCGAATCTGCGCACGCGCGGTCACGTGTGAGTAATGTGACAGTTGCACGCATGCGTAGACGAACGGTTTTGCCTACCACCTGAAGACGATTTCGTCTGGAGCCGCAGTATTTAACCGCGCCCTCGCCTGACCGTCGGTGCCTCCCCTTCGGCTCGAGACCACGCCGAGAGGTACCGACGGACATGTAAGAGGGCAGCGCAAAGGTAGAGGAGGGCGGTTCTTCTATTCTGTTTGTATTACAACCTGGGGGTTAAACTCCTTTAAAACAGGTCAGGTTTTCTAAAATTTCCGCAGAATGGATGGGCAAGGTGGCTAGATGCATTTGATAAGCTTCATTGTAGCTACACCTTGAGAGCGCGAGTTAAGGACTCAAGCACCTTTATGGTTCATCTTGTGTAGTCAGGTCTACTTGTCCTGATACTACAACAGTGTGACTGAGCTCTCATCAAGGGTGACCCCTTTTCCTTTGGTTATAATACACACCCACTCGACCATGAGTTGAGTAACTTATCCAAAATAACCACTGTGATGTAGGGTAACTGCAACCCTTATAAGAATTGATTTCCCTAATAGATATTCCTGTTTTGGGGGGACATATTCATGTTCATCACCAGTAAATGCCACTCAACTGGTTGATGTAAGACAAATCTGCGATATCCATCAAATACGCAGTCATAAGCTAGGCTATGTGAGGGGAGGGTTTTTGAATTGTAGTCGTCGAGCGCATCCATCTGGGTCCCGGGGTTCCTGTAACCATGATAGACAGTTCAGAAAACTGTTGGGTTTGTAAACTGTAAAAGAGTCATAATGTGTGACAGGTATCTAATCTAGGAACTGTCCTTGCTTACATGTTTAGAGCGGGGCCTCATTCTTCCGAGCAGTTGCCGGGTGAGGTGAGGCTATCTTCCCACGTAGAGTTGGGTAAGTGTTTAATAAAGTCTTTTTGAAAGTATACACAGATTATCTGCTGGCGACTTAATATAGCGCACATTTCAAGAGGCCATCATGATATAGTGATTGGCATAGCTGAGTTATATTTTGACTATCACTGGTTTTGCACAGAATAGCACTCTTTATTAAGTGCGCACTTAAGTTTTATTGAACTTTTTATTTGTATTTTCAACTAGCAGTATTCTGATGAACGGAGTACATTGTTCTTCCCCTTTTTTTACAGGGAAGATCTCTTCTAACAACTGTGCCAAGTGCGAGGACATGGTAGGATGGTCCTAATGACCGCTCATCAGTTCCTGATAATGGTCTGTTAGATTTGTTATTTTTTATTTCTTATCAAGCACGATTGATAGTGTAATTGCAGTAGCATACATAAGAGCTTGGCCCTGATGAATGCCGGTGAACTTCCACCTTACGGCAGAAACATGTTGGCCTTATATATAATTTTTACCAAGCAATCCAGACAGTGATTTTGTCACACTGTCCCTTCACTATCTTTTAGTCTGACGTTCAGGTGAACACTAATAAAGTTCTTTGTTTGCCTTGACAGCCATTTTAAAACACCTCACTTTATTCATTTTTTGCACTGCACAAATCAGCTCCACCTTCTGTAAGAACAATTGCGGTGACCAGACTATGGCCTAGTGACACGAAGCCAAAATACACCAGGGCTTTCGTACACAGACCTAGTTTCTGGGGGTCCTACATGATGAGGCTCCGCCATTTGGGTGGGCTGATAGGACTCCAACAGCTTTTGTTGGAAGCCAGTTTGACTTTTGATCACTGATGTATTGAAAGTCTTGATGTGCAATCTGTCCAGTGTTAGTTCAAGCATCTCAGCTATATTCGACCTTCAGGTTTCTTGTTATTTACGTAGTTCCACTGGGGGTATCTACCTGTTTGGTCGTTAAACATTTCCCTCTGACCCTCCACGATTCGTTGTTGTTTCACAGACCTTAAATTGCGCATGGGGGTGTGCCTGAGTATCATACTGTTGATGAACACAGGGCTGGTGCCATGCAGGGATTTAAAAATAAGGCACCCTGTTTTAAAAGCACAGTGCAGAAAAATGGGGAGCAAATGTAGTTTCTTCAACAGGGGGGTTGCTGATTGCCATTTAGGTTGTCGAAAGACCAATCGGGCTGCATGGTTCTGGACCATCTGCAATTGTTTAAGCAGATAATGTGGCATGCCTAGGTACACAGAGTTGGCATAATCCAAATGAGATAAAACAGTAGCTATTATGACCTGAGTCAGAGCATCCTGAGTAAGAAAGCGGTGATACCCTGCTTCCGGATGCCTTTATATGTTCTAGCACTGGGACACCCTATTGAGTGGCTAAGTGCTCTATAAAACTACACAATAATAATAATAATAATGATGGTTTTTATACAGGGGCCTAGCTTAGTCAGTTAGATTGAAGGGGTGTGAGCTTCAGAGTACCCTACCATCATGCTGGCATATAATGTTAAAATAAACATTACGATAAGCACGATAAGCACGGACAAGCAAGAGAGGGACTATAGTGGCACTGAAAAGGAATACAATTGCGGATTGGTAGGGATACTAAGTGAGAGAAAACACAATATTTTGTAAAATAAGCAACATTTTTTAAGACTTTCAGAACAGAGAGGGAGAGAGTGTGTGTGCTTTTGTCTATGTGGATGTGAAAATTACTGGTGAAATCCAGCCAGCCTTGCCCGACTGAAAGTACTTGAACCAAACTATTTACCAGAAAATACATTTATTGGTGGGGAGTGTAACACATTCAATACACGGAAGGTGCTACAGGTCTTTAATGCTTTAGCATTAAAGACCTGTAGCACCTTCCGTGTATTGAATATGTATAGTTGGGGGACAAGGTGCAGGTAGGTCTATAACAATAATTCCCCTTGGGCCCTACTCTACTCTGTAGTTTTGTGGGGAGTGTAACACCCCAAATACTCCCCCTGAAGCTACAGCCCTGTTTTTATATAACAATTTGTCTGGATATAACATCTTAATGTTACCTGGAATTTAAACTGTACTAACATTATCAATGTTGTCGAACACTGAAAAGAAGCTTGGCTTGATCAGGGCTACCAAGGGAGAAGGGGTTTTGATGATTATTGGCAGCGGTGAGACATTACAACATTTCCTTGGGTTTTAGCTTCGGGGTGCTGGATTTGGAAGTCCTACCGGTGCTTGATACCCACAGCGAAGGGTGAAATACCTTGCAGCTGGTATCCTGGCATGACCCGACTTGGGAATGAGGATAATTCTTGTCATCGCATGCCTGCATACAATTACCCTACTTGTAGATACCAGCTTTGAAGGAATGGAAAGTCTAGATGCCAAGTGGCATATGTAAGTTGTCAACACGTTTCTCTACCTATCTTTGAACTGACACCTTGCCTTCATCTGGCTATTGCACAAGTGTTCCAGAGCATAGCCTTTCAATTGAGGTTAATGCCAGTGAGCAAAGAAAGAGATAGGCAACGAGAGAGAGATAAAGAGATCGATCCAAAGTAAGAGAAAGAGGCGTCCAGAGTGAGAGAGAGAGAGAGAGAATAAATGGGGAATGGGGGAGATTCAGAGAGAGAAGGGGGAGATATTGAGAGCATTTGCAGATAAAGATGGGACAGAGTGAGAGAGAAGGTGAGAAATAGAGAGAAGGATAGAGAGCGAGGAAGAGCAAGAGAATAAGTCAGAGGGGTATGAAATCACAGAAAGACATACAGTGGAGAGAAATAGATGGACAAGTGTAATGATACAGAGCAAGAGAAATGCGTAGACAGAGAGGGAGAAAGGGATATAGCAAGGTAGAAACAGTCGGGTACAGAGAAAGCATGGGAAATGGAGTCTCGACAATAAAACTGGAAATATAGATAGAGGCAGGTGTTGAAACAGAAAAAAAAGACTGAGAGAAAGAGTGCCAGAGACAGGGAGTCTAGAGAAATCTAGAGAGCGAGAGACACAAGCACATTTGTGTTACAACAAAGGAAAGTTGTAATAAAAAGAACCTCTGCAGAATGTCATAAATTCTGCGCATTTTCAAGCATGATCAACCTTGTCAGAAATGTTCTTTTAATTTCTGCTTCCATTTCCAAAGCAGTACCTAGCAATACAAACTGGTCTCCTTCTAGCTGAAAGTAGACGGGCACCACACCAGACACATTGCATCATTCACTATTACAGGACGACTCATGAATAAAACACACCACAGCAGAAAATAACGAGATTGTTTATCGTGATTTGTGAGCAGCCTCAGCCTCTTGAGCTATTTTGAAAGACTCCGCTTGTTTACTGTGTAAGTGCGCCTCTGGGTGAGAGAGCCAATGGCCACCGGCCAAGGCCGGCATTCCTTGGCTGGCTACAGCTCTGGCATGCCCATGTCCCGCAGATGCCTGTACACACCTGATAAGAGGAGGAAGTGCTTGCAGATAACAACGGGCAGAGGCCAGTGCAGCCTTGGGCGTGCAAGGCTTCCAAGCGCTAATCACAGGCCAAGGCTTCTCTTTCTTTGAGCACCGACTGGAGAAAGGTCGACCTCGCAGGTGGTCGTCTTTGAGCGACGTCACTTCCGCTCCCTGCACTGAATGCACGGGGGCTGAAGAACTATCCTTAGCAGAAAACCCACGAAGAGCTTCTCTGTGAATGGTGTATCTTGTGTGGTTCTACTGCATGGCAGCCATTTTCCAGGAATCCACGTTGTTTACGAAAGGTCAAAGGGCATGATTTAGAGTTTGGTAGTAACTGGAAATCCTCCTTTTCCTGCAAGAAACTCTTCATATGGAGCTGAATCCACTAACTGCATTTTCTCTGCTATTCTTCACCACTGATAGAGTAAATTCATCATATAGTATATACTCCCTAATTAGTGTTTCCTCCTAAAATTAGAGGGTTTTCAGTTAAGAGTCTGAGTTGAGCCCCAAGTTTGTTAACAAATTTAAACAAGCTAAAAGCCCTCCATACAGGCAAACCCGAATATCTGGCGTCCAAACTCAAAAAAGCAGGTCAGAACAGGAACCTTAGGAGCTCTAATACCTTACTTCTTATCCCGCTTAAACCACGAAAACAAAAAACCGCGACCAGATCCTTCGCCGGAAACGCACCCAAAATAGGGAACTCTATACCTCCCCACATCAGAACTTTGCCCTCCTTTGCTAAATTCAAAAGTCAGCTCAAAATCCTTTTCCTCGATCGATCCCTACTGATTAGATAGGACCAGGCGGAGCGCTGAAAATGACACTGATCCTCTTCCGACTGGGGGCTACCAAACCCCTGTTACTGAACTCTTCAACATCTTATTCACTGTGTCTCTAATCCGGAATGTCTCACTTTACCGCAATATGTTCTGCTCTCTTTTGTTCGCCTAATTGTAATATTCTCTGCTCTCGTGTGTAGGCCTACAAATTCTTGAATGGAAGTCTTCTATATCCTCTTTACCATGACTCTCATCCCTCTCCATTGCATTATGTTCTGTCTCTTTTGCTCCCGTATTGCATTATGTTCTTTTCTCGTTTCCCCTCCCCTTGGTAACTGTTGTGAAGCGCTCCGATACCCTCCGGTCAGGCTAGCGCTATACAAAACTTTGTAAATAAATAAATAAATAAACATGTTGTGGCAGACCACAATGAAGCTGTGCAGCGGCTTCGCTGAAAGTCTAAAAAAAAGATCGCTTTTCAGCACATTACCCTTTGACTTGCACTGGAAAAGCCACCAGGTGAAGGTGTATCTGTTGCTACACTTCATGCATGCATGCATGTTTGCACTCTCCTACACTATCTGGTGCATGCCCCAGTGCGCTGCATGCTAGATGCCTCATGAAAGAACATTTCTGCTTTGCCAAGGGTCATGGTGACAGATGTTTAGGCCACATTGCTGGTGGAGAGGAAGCATTAAAGTACCTTTTTGAAGGAACTGACTGGGGAGAAATGTGGCTCAGCAGGGGAGGCTGCTTCAGACCCTGGGGCCTTGCACAGGGAAGTACTGATCCCCATGACTGGTGTGGTGTGAGATGTGGCAAGGCGGAAGAGGTTGGTGAATGGGTCTTTGATGGACTTAGAAGGGTATATAACTGTAGAAGTATAAGAATTGTGCTCTGCACTGCCAGGTGAGGCTGAGGTTTTGGAAGATTTCATCCTGGACCATGCAAGGATACTTTGCCACATTTGATGGACAAGAACCACAAAATCATTTTTCTACAAGTTGGTCCTTAACCTGGCAGCAGTGTTTACTACTTCTGGAGTCTGCTAGTTGGTATTTCAGGAGGTTGATGTCGGGAGCATTGTCATGGTTCTGGCCACTAAAGTTACATGTGCTTCTAGGTCTATGTAGGGGAGGGTTCCTCTAAGTTGTCTGACTTGGAAAAGGTTGCGGTCATCACAACTGTTCTTGTTTGCATGAACAATTTTACCCTACTGACTATATAAGTAACTTTGTTATTGGAGGCATAGTAAAGATAGCCGGCTCGGTAAAGAACACACCTAGCATGGGTGGTGAGTGGTTAGTTATGTGTTGCTGCTCTAGCAGGACCACCACTGCCTTGCATCCATTGAGTACATTGCAGCTGCCTCTTCTAGGTCTTAGCGATGTCTAGACCTTTGTAAAGGTGCTCACAGGTAGTGAGGTCTAGAATCCATCTGTGTAAGTGCAAAAGAAGATGTGAAGATTCCTGAGAATGCTCAAGAGGGGCATGTATGCATGTGTTTGGGTTTTGCGCAGCTGAACGTTTGCACATGAGCTGCTTGGTGCTAGAGAGCAAACTCACAGGGAGAAAGAAACTAGTCATACCTCGCCAGGTCTTCAAAGCCTTCATCAACTTTATTTGATGTGGCTCCATCCATAGGCTTAAGGGAAGACTACTCCAAGGCTTGCTTGCTGCAACCAAGAACACTCTTCCAGCTAAATAGGATTTTTAGTATCCTGGGATAAACGAAGCAGGTGAATGAACAAAGATAATTGGTGGAATGATATTGGTAAAATCAGTAAGTTAAACAAGAGGTTCTACTTCCAAAAATTACCTTATGGACCAGCCGTAGAGATTTAGGAGGTGACGCACTCAGATTCCAGAAGCAATTAAACATTTGTGTAACCCTCTAAGCTGGAGAGATATGGTATGATCGTTTCAGTATTAATTGAAATGTATTGATGGATTATTTTTTATTTTTAGTAGCTGTTTTACCATTGACTCAAGCTGGCTAATGATGTATTGGTGAACTGCAGAAATTGATTGGGTACAGTCCTGTATTGCATTGGTTCTTAACATTTGGACTTCTGTGGACCCCCACTTTATCATTACTGGAACCCTGGACACCCACTAAATCTTTATTGGAATCCAAGGAACACAACGGTGTCATTACTGGAAGTCTGGGACAACGCCCTAAACATTTTTGAAGATTTGAACCTCAAAGCAATACACAAAAAATACAGAAACAAGAACTCATCAAGCAAATAAATACACTAATGATTAAATATTTTATTTAATTCACAAACAAATATATAAAAAATGGAAATTTACATTTTAATGGGAAAGTTTGACCTTTTCTAAATTGAACTGAGCCACTCATCTTTCATACTATATTCTGCTTGATGTGCTTGCTCTGCTACCACAATTCAATCTGAGGATACTAATTTATTTTGTTTCAGAATTTTCACTTTTACGCTTTCCTTCTTTATTTATATACCTGTCATTAATCTGTTAATATTATTTAATTTTCTAAGCAGTGGTGGATCCCTTGAGTAGGCTTTTGCTGGGGTCCCTGCACTACAGGTTAAGAACCACTACTGTACTGGATTAGAACTGCAGCTCCAAGCAAGATGACTCAAGTCCACTGTGTCAACATGGCAGAGGGGGCACATTGAAGCGTGTTAATTTTCCATGAGGTGCAATCATTTAGGGGTATGATATATTCTATTGAGGATATTGAAATGTTGGAGCCTGTGTCTCTGAATTACAGAAACTAACCCTGGCTTCTCATAACATTATCTCCATGTGTTTACCGGGAGCACTACCCTCAGGTGTCTCTTTCAATTCAATAGAGACTTTATTTCGGTTTTGATTCAAACCACAAAAGTACATATAGAATATTAGCAATTTAAAACACAGTAGTTTTAAAACATGATGGATAAAGTGCAAGAGTGAAAAAATAAAGCGTATTTCATACATAAAAGTTCATTATAAAGACAATTCAGTCAGCAAGGACCATCATTGGTCCAAACAATTTCTCAACTTAACAGACAATTTTAAAAATTCAGTAACTTGGAGAATACTGTCACTATGTAAAAGTTGCAGATACATTAATGCTGGTCTGATCTGGTTAAAATTGAGTTTCCTTAAAAGATCTACCAGATAGCGTTTGCGCGGGTATTCATAAAATTTACATAAAAATATAAAATGCAGCATATCCTGTGGAGACTTTCCGTCGCAGCCACAGGATGCAGCAGATTCATTAAAAATATCATGTTTTGGTCTAATCAGCAGATGATGAAAGAGATTTAACCTAAACCTTGTTAACAGGAACTTCTCATGGGACGTCAGCGAGCCCGTCAAGTAGGGCTCCATCGTTTCACATGTTTTAGCATAACAAATTTTCTTACACTAGGTTTCAGGAGCTCCTCTCCTTCTCTTTTGACCTTTCTGTCCATAAGGAAGGCTCGCTTAATTACCTCCACATCGCCCTTTACAATCCCGCTCGGGTGTTCAAACAGATCCAAACGGCCGAGCCTGGAAAAACTAGATTTCAAATATTTTAACCAAGGGGTACCCATTGCCTTATCCTGAGAGAGGTAATCTCTCATGATCAGATGTGTCAGTGGAATGTCCTGATTCAGTAACGGTTTTAGCCAACAGGTCAGCAGGCGTAAAGAGAAATTGTCACCTAAGTATTGCGACCCTAACTCTTCATTTACTACAGAATTGGATGTACCTGCTGGGACACACAGAAGACGTTTCAAAAAAGAGTTTTCAGCAATCTGCAGCTGCTCTCCGGGCACATAGCCCCATAATTCACTACCATAAACGGCAGTTGCCACTGATTTTGCATTGTACAGTTTCATCATGGCATTATTAGGTTTTTTCCCCAGTTTCGATGCAAAGTTAAAAATAGAAGCATTCACCCTTACCAATTCCCTTTTCTTTTTATCAAGCTCGGGACCCCAACTAAGTTTGTTATCAAAAAGGACCCCTAGATACGAGAATGATTTAGCAATGGGGATTGCTACATCATCTATTTTAAATAAAAAGTTCCTTCTTGGTTGTTGGCCAACTTGCATGACGAAGGATTTAGAGTTATTGACCAGGAGGTCTCTATCCGTCATGAACATTTTAAAAGCATTTAATAAAGCTTGAAGACCCCTCTCGGTTCTAGAAATTAGTACCGCATCATCTGCGTATAAAAGGACAGGAATACACCGCCTGCCAACTCTGGGGCAGTCAGCCTTCACATTCTGCAATACGTTATCGAGCTCATTAATATAAAAATTAAAAAGAAAGGGGGCGAGAATGCATCCTTGACGCACCCCCTTTCTGATGTCAAAGTTACTAGTTATGCACAGATCTTGAGAATACCTAACATTAGCACTGGTGTTGCTGTGTAAATCGACAAGGAAGTTGACAATCCCGCTGTCAACACCCTTATCCCTCATGGACTGCCACAGCTTTCCCCTGTTTACACAGTCGAAAGCAGATGACAAGTACATGAAGGCAAGGTGGACAGTACCCCTTTGAACAACAGTGTACTTGCTTAATATTAAAAAGAGGTTAAGGCACTGCGTAATAGTAGAGCGTCCACTGCAGAAACCATACTGAGAAATGGACATGATATTGTTTTCCAGCGCCCAGTCAGAAAGTCTCTGCAGTAGAATTCTGCCCACTATTTTAACCATAGAGTCAATTAATGAAATAGGTCTATAACAAAGTGGGCTACTCATGTCCCCCTTCTTAAAAACTGGGGCAATCGTGGAGACCCCCCATGATTGTGGGCAGCCAATTTTAGCAGCTGCGTTAAAGACCGACTCTAATATGGGTGCCCAAAAACTAGGTTCAGACTTATATAAATCTGGAGGGATCCCATCAGGGCCAGCAGCTTTCCCGGCTGTAAGTCCCACTATACCCTCAGTGACCTCACCTCTATCAAACCTAATAATATCTCCACTATTGCAAGGAGAAAAATTTAAATTATCATTCGTCGTACAGCAATACAATTGTTTAAAATGTGTTTCCCACTCCTCCTTTGTTATGCAGCATTCCAGACCATCCCCCAGGTCCTGCACCAGGAAAGGTCTCTTTACTATCGCCCAGAATCTAGAGCTACACTTCAGGATAGAGGGGTCAAGAATCTCACCCCATGCTTCTTCTCTTAAAAATTCCTTGCGTATTGTGATAACGGATTTGTATTCTTTCCGGCACTGTTGAACATTCTCCTTTATTCTGGGATTAGCTGCCAGGGCTAACCTTAAATTGCGTGCCGCCTTAGAACAGTCATGATTAAACCATCTTGGTCCCCCGATCTCTGTGTTCTTTACTGGAACTGACATCATCTGGGACACCTTGACCGATAGGCTCTGAAAAGCACTAAGGACCTGGCTCGGGTCAGACCCTTCTTGAGTGCAATTCGCAATTTCCTCTATGCATTTGTCCTTGATGTTTTTATACAACGAGTCTGGGGTAATCATAGACCATTTAAGACGCTGTCTCCCATCAGTTGTGCTCAACCTGCCTGTGATACAATTCCGACCTTCCTTAGCCACCCTTCAAGTGTACAGTCAATGGGTTATGATCACTAAATTCACTATGTTCAATAGTGAAAGAGTCCACAAAAGACTGCATTGACAGAGAGAGTAAAACATAATCAATGAAGGTTCCCCTCCCATGACCCTTAAAGGTTGGGATCTCAAAACACTTTAAAGGATCCCTCAATGCCATAGTTAATGATAAATCTAAATCATTCAGTAAATCGTTAAAAACTTCCCCCTCCGCCGTATGTTCCAAATGCAAGCCCTCGGAGCGGTCACAATGCAAATCCGTGATGCTTTTCAGCAGAGGGTCACCGCAAGGATGGACATTAAAATCGCCCATAATCATAAGGTTATGGAGACATTCCTTCATTGAAGTACTGATAAATACATTTAGTGCTGATATTGGGCTGGAAACTGAATATAAGTTGACAGCGTTATAAAAATTCACCAAACCAGTCAAACAGTTATCTCCATTCAATACTAAACCAATAATTCCTGAATTGCCTGTTAAAACTCTATGTATTTTACAGGAGAGTGCAACAGAAATAAACATGACCAGGCCCCCCTTAGGTCTACCCCTGCTGGATGCTTTCACAGGAACGTAGAAGGCCTTGTACCCTTCGAGAAAGAGGTCACAATCCTGGTCTCCTGCAGACAAATGGTCTGAAACTGCTTAATATACCTAATCCAGTTACAATCCACCATCTTTGTACCCAGTCCCGTAATGTTCCAAGAAATTACATTATTTCCACTTGTTTTCACATGTGCGATTTCCGTATGGCTCTCTTCAGCTGGTCTTACAGTTTCCTGGCCCTCAAACTCCTCACGTCAATCGCATGCCTCAAGGCCTGAGAGCAAATCATATCTATTCTGTGTTTCCACAATAAACCCATTCCTACTATGGTTAGCAACATTATATAGATATGGTGCTGTCAGAGCCGGAGCCTGAGTTTGGATCAGTGGCCTAAAATTCCTGTAATTAGGCGGGGCTTTAATCAAGTGGGTGTAAAAATATCCAAGTGGACGAACACATATACTGTGCACATTATACACTAATGAGGATGCTCTTAATAATACTGTGGCCACATGTTGGGGATGTTTAAAATTAACAACAATGCAATCCCCACTATTTGTCTTTCTAGATGGGCCAATTCAATTTACCCTTCTAACTGATAGTATTTGATCAGTGAATGTGATTGGAAATCCACAATTTGTATTCAACCTAGCAACTGTTTTATTTTTTAATGATTCATGGGATTCCCCATGGGACTGGTCAGAATGGCCATCAGTAGTTAGGACATTAGTCAGGACAGCCACATAGGGTGCACAATCGGGTGGAAGATTAATATAGCGACTTTTCCTTATTTGTCTAAGATCAGATCTGCATCAAGATCTGCTGTGGGCTGTATAGTCAGATCAGTTTTTGATGGGGGTTCAGGTGGAGCGTTTTCCGCTGCAGAAACTTGCCGACAAGTCTGCTGTACCTTCTCTCTCCTGAGTCCCTGCCCCATTTCCACTGCCTTAGGTCTGGCAGGCGAGGCTGATGCCAGGTGTGCTGAAAACAGCCCACCTAGTCTGTCGACCTCTAAAGCCAAGGTATCCAGCTTACATATCAAAGATCTTATCAGCTCTTCCATTTTTTCCTCAATTTTTCCTTCTAAGGTGCTGATCAGTCGGGCAAGTTGCTCAAAATGTGTTTTAATACCACCCTCAATATTTCCCTCAGATAGACAGGGTCCCGTGGCAGAGCCATTATTGACTAATTCGGCTGTGTCAACTCTTTTTTTGCTATGCCTCCCCCCACGTTTCAGTTGTACTTTTCTGCCGTTTCTCACCGGTCTCGGTGCTGGCGGTGCCTGCTCTATTTCCTCAATAGAGGTATCTGGCTGGTCTTCATGCCTCTCTGCATGCACCTGAACTATAGCCGTTATAACATCCCTATCACTAATATCAGAGTTATTGGGTATAGCTGTGTCCACCACTGGGAGAGGCACCTCTTTCTGTAACAATGGAGGGCTCCCCCGACCCAGAGAGGCCCTTCGATCATTATTAATCTGATTTACCTTTTTAACCAAGTAGTTGTCCATGGTACCCAACCCAGAAGCAGTTTTAGCAGTTTTACCTCTAGACATCGAGTCAGCTTATTGCTACACTCAAAATGAAGGCTAATGTAATGGAACAATACTCAAGCTTTCAGCGCACCTTACACATACACCAAGAATTAAAATATAAAGTCTCACTTCAATACAAATAGTCCTTCATTAAAAGACCAAAGTCTATGGCCCAGCCCAGTCTCTTCAGGCCTCTGAGGGCAACAGAGGGCCCGTCCTTTGCCCGGGCTTCACCCGGCGTCCCGCGAGACGGGGATGAGGCTCAACTTTATGCGCCTCCTGGCGCGTAGCGGTCATGCGCGGCTTCCGGCCGCGTTGGATGCTGGGGATTGTAGTCCCCGGGGCACGCTCAACTCACAGCAGCCGCACAGGGATGGATGAAGTGCGGCAGCGGGCGGCAGGCACAGCGGAAGACAACAGCGCTCAAAGGCTTCCACAGCAAAAGGTAGTTTCAAAGTCCCCTCCGTTTCAGCTCAGGTGTCTCTCAAAAAATCCTAATGTCTACAACCAGCATCTATATGATAAAGTCGAGACACCTACGCCTTTGTCTTAGTCGTCAGGTATATATGCGTCAGCGGCAGATACTCCACAGGTTTGGTGCGTAGAGTAGCCAGTGCTCAGAAGCAGCAAGGCATATCCTAAAATAGGGGAGCAGGACAAACGTATTACCTGTCCCAGAGGAGAAAAATGTGTCCAATAACATGAACTTGCCTACTATAAACTGTTTCCTCAGTCTTGTAAGAGTCAGTTACTCCAGTGTAAGCTGTACCGTAGTGGGTGTCAGAGCAGGTTGTTTAATAATAATATTTCAGGAGAGGTCATATACTTGCAACCGGCGTATGTTGCCAGGGCATTGAATGTCCATTGTGTACAGCGAACAGTTTCATGTTTAAGGCACCAGGTTCAACCAGATCGCGTACAATATGAAGGTGGGGTGTGGTTAAGTGTGCATTCACCCAAAATATGGCGTAGTTTTCCCGGTGCATCATGAAATATTGTTCCCAGTCTGGTACCATAAATCCTCCCTCTTTATATGAACGTATCCAAACTATCACGTGACGTTTTGTCCCCCCAACCTAATGTGAGGAGCATGGAGCACACCCTCTGGAAAAAGTGTTTAACAATGGGAATAGGAATGTTTACAAAGAGATAGAGCAATTACAGAAGAATCATCATTTCCACCTGCCAGCACCATTTGACAAACAATGGTGTCACCAGGGCGGACCCGACTGGGGCCAATGCCACAGCTGTATTCCTTCTGCCCCCCCCCCACCCCCACCCCCCTCTTGTGCCTCATCACAACATGTATTGGGCAAAGATAAGAATACTTTCAAAGAGAAACAGAAAGTAGTACTTGAGTTGTTTATCTAGGCCTACAGAAAGGAGGCAGGGTTGAAGGGTGGCAGGATCTCCCACACATTTAATATACTTTGGACTCCTACTAGTGGGAACAATGGAGGGCAAGGTAAAGTACAACTCACACCGAGCCTACAAGGGAAGCAACAGGCACACAAATTGTATCAGCATGTGCATGATATTGCCCATAAATGGGTGCTGGGTTGAAATCAATGGCCTAGTGGGATGCGAAATCTTGCAAGACGATTTGAAGTCATGGTGGCCATCTTGAATCATGGGCCTCATTAGAATAGAAAGATCTTGCAAGACAGCTCCATTTTGGATGCGTAATTAAAGGAGCAACACCCACATGACAGTTCTGGATACTGTTGTGAGCAGATGGTGATTTTCAGTCTGGATCGCTTGGTAGACAGACGTCTGGTGCCACTGTACTCAAAAAGGGTCCTGGAGTGTTGCCTCCCTGAACAAGAGAAGATTCAACTCTTCTTGGTAAGAAATATTTCAATTTGATAGCAAAGAGAGTGATATAATTAGACAAAGGACTAGGGGAGGCAGTACTCGTGGACTTATCCGCCGAAGAATTCCGCTGACTTACATAAGACTCTGCAAGATTTTGCAGGATTCTGCGAGTGGGTGGAATTCTGCATATTGTGCTGCTCGAACTGATTTTTCGCGCGGGAGCTTGTTCCACGCTGTAAAATCAGCGTGAACAGCACCACGCTGTGAGCTAGAGGACACCTCTTCTTTCTGATGCTCGAGTAGATTTCCTACTCAAATGGCAGCTTTCTTGACGTGAACGGTCGCGACCTACCGCAACCGCCCGCATTGAGAAATCTCTCCGAGAGGCATTTTAGCGCCTGAAAATAGCACGAGGGAATAGAAATTCTCACTTAGGCTTGCCTACTTAACTTTTGCGAGTCGCGCGCGAGAAGAAACTCGGCCATGTGGTGGTTGGTGGAGTTTTGCCAGAATTCTGCGGTCGAAGCAGAACGCAGTTGTCCACCCACACCTAAGAAGGGCCTATTACAGACTAAATCAAAGAATTAATTAGCAAGAAATAGTTACTAAGAATCTTGTACTTGATTTAACTGGATAAAAGAACTCACAAGGCTATTGTTTTTCATAATTCCTTAGGGACACTAAACTAAGAGAAACATCTGATGGAATGTTGACAGTAAATTATTCAACGGTCTGGCAGAGACGTGGTCCCAGCAGGGCCCTTGGAAATGCCAGGAGTATTTGAAATTAATGCTGCCCAAGCGAAGAGGCAGAGCAACAATGACCAAGCCAGTCACAAATGCAGGGTGCATTAGTTAGGAATCAGTGTGGGTAACAAGGTAGTCATCAATCAATCAATCAGGGAATTTTAAAGCGTGCCTTTCACCTGTGAGGGTCTCAAGGCGCTGGGGGGAGGGGGAGGGAGTGGGGTGCAGCTCCGGGTCAGCCGAAAAGCCAGGTATTGGGGCTCTTAATGAAGGTGTGCAGCGTAGGAGAGCGTCTGATGTTGATCGGGAGTTCATTCCAGGCCCTAGCCGCGATGTAGGAGAAGGATCTTCCACCCGCTCTGGTTCTGCAAATGCGCGGGGTTTCTGCTAGGGTGAGGTCAGCAGAGCAGGTTTCTTTTGGGTACGTGGGAGGAGAGTCTTTCATTGAGGTATTTGGGTTTGGTGTTGTGGAGGGATTTGTAGGTGTGGGTGAGTAGCTTGAAGGTTACTCTCTTCTCGACAGGGAGCCAGTGGTGGTCTCTCAGGTGTCGGGTGATGTGCTCATGTAGTGGGATACTGAGGACGAGTCTGGCCACGGTGTTCTCGATGGTCTGGAGTTTGCGTAGCAGGGATTTGTTGATTCCAGCATAGAGGGCATGTCTGTAGTCCAGTCTGTTTGTTATGAGTGTGTGGGTGATGGTCTTTCTAGCTTTGGGGGGGGATCCACTTAAAGGTCTTGCGCAGGGTGCAGAGGGTGTTGAAGCAGGTGGAGGCAATGGCGTTGATCTGGCGGGTCATGGTGAGGGAGGAGTTGAGTATGATGCTGAGGTTCTGGGCATGGTCCGTGGGGGAACGGGGGTGCGAAGGACTGTGGGCCACCAGGTGTTGTCTCAAGCTGAGGGGGTGGTTCCAAGGACGAGGACTTCTGTTTTCTCAGAGTTGAGCTTCAGACAGCTGCTGCTCATCCAAGCTGCGATGACTTTCAATCCATCCTGGAAGCTAGTTCTGGTAGTTTGGGGGTTCTTCGTGAGGGAGAGGATGAGCTGGGTGTCGTCGGCATAGGATACTATGCTGAGTCCCTGCTGTCTGACGATGGCGGGAAGGGGGGCCATGTAGATGTTGAAGAGCGTGGGACTGAGCGATGATCCTTGGGGTACTCCGCAGTTGATCTCTGTGGGTTCGGAGAGGAAGGGTGGGAGTCTGGTCCTTCGGGTTCTGCTGGCGAGGAAGGAGCGGAGCCAGTCAAGGATGGTTCCCTGTATGCCGGCTGAGAGAGTGTGGTGGGAGGCGGTGTGGCCTTGGTCGAGGAGTGTGCGGATGTCGTCTGTTGTTGCGAAGAGGGCGGTCTCGGTGATGTGTTTACTGCGGAATCCGGATTGGGAAGAGTCGAGGATGGCGTTCTCTATGATGAAATTTGTCAGCTGGGCATTGACGATCTTCTCGGTGACTTTGGCTGCGAAGGGAAGGAGAGATATGGGTAAGTAGGTTTTCAGGTTTATCAGGTCTACAGAGGGTTTCTTGAGGAGGGGCTTGACTTCTGCGGGTTTCCTGTCATCGGGGAAAGTGCCAGATTCGAAGGTGGCGTTGATGGTGCATCGTAGCTTGGGCGCTATGGCGACGGTGCCTCTGTGGTAGATGTGCGGCGGGCAGGGGTCTGTGTGGGCTCCTGAGTGAGTGCTCTTCATGGTCGTGGTGGTATCTTTGGTGGTGACCAGGATCCTGGCGGTGATGGTGGGCTGGCTGTTGATGCTGGAGGGAAGGGTGGTTTCTGGGGTCTGTTTGCTGAAGTTGTCATATAGGGCCTTGATTTTCAGGTGGAAGTAGGAGCCGCGCTTGTTGCAGAGGTCCTGGGAAGGTCTGACATCCGTGGGTTTGCTGGGAGGTTTGGTTAGTTGCTGGATGATGCTGAAGAGTTCCTTTGAGTTGCTGGCGTTGGTGAGGATTTTGTTTCGGAAGAAGGTCCTCTTGGTGGATCTTATGAGTTGGTGGTATTCTGTCATGGCGTTCTTGTAGGTTGTCCGGTCTTCAGTGGATTTGCTGTTCCTCCATCGTTTTTCGAGACGTCTGCAGAAGCTTCTGGCTTCTTGGAGGTCGGTGGTGGACCAGGTGACCATTAAGGGGCATTGTCTGTCTGGGTTGTGGAGTGGAGCGAGCTTGTCTGCGCAGTTGATGATTCAGCGGTGTAGTCCCTTGGCTTCAGAGTTGGCGTCGGTCGAGGCGGGGGGTCATGGATGAGGGTGGAGTTGAGGTGCTCCTCAGTGACCTTGCTCCAGTTCCTTAGCGGTGGGCTTGGAGTGGGTTTGTGAGCGGTGTCAGTGCTGAAAGAGAAGTATACGGAGTGGTGGTCCATCCAGAGGGGCTGCGCGGTGTGGCTGAAGCGGATGTTGTTCCCTCCTGCGAAGATGGGGTAGAGGGTCTGTCCTGCCTTGTGGGTAGGAGGATGACGAGCTGTTACAGTCCAATGTTGGTGAGGTTGTCCAGGAGGGCGGTGGAGTTGGGGTCGCTGAGGTTGTCGAGGTGGGAGTTCAGGTCTCCCTTGAGTATGTAGTCCATGGAGGTGATGGCGTGGGGTGCGACAAGGTCGGCGATGGTAGTGGTGAATGAAGCGTGAGGCCCGGAGCGGTCTGTAGGCAAGGGTGCCGCGAAGCGTTGTTCTGGCGCTGGTCTGGATCTGGAAGTGGAGGTGTTCAGTGGTGGAAGGGGAGTCGCTCGTGCTGGAGGTGGAGAGTCGGAGGGAGCTCTTGTGTGCGATAGCGAGTCCTCCTCCTGGGCAGTTGGGGTGGTCCTTCCTCTGGATCTTGTATCCTTCAGGAATGGCAGTGGCGATGTTGGGGCAGATGAGGCATTGGCCCAGGATTCCATGAAGAATGCGACGTCTGGTGAGAGGGTGTCGAGGAGGTCCCGGATCTCTACAGCATGTCTGTGCAGAGAGCGCATGTTGAGGAGGATGATCTTTAGGGCTTTGGTGGTGCTGGCGCCCGGCATGGGTGCGGCGGTCGTGGTGGGAGGGGGCGGAAGATGGTGAAGGATTGTCGGCAGTGTCGGCAGGAAACTGGCCGTGGGTGGTGTTCGGCAAAGACAGCTAGCAGTTGTTGTTCCTTCCAGGGTTGAGTGCGAGGATCACTTGGAAGTATTTCACCCCTTTTGAACAAGAGACATGGGGAGTGGATCAGAGTGAGAGGTACCAAGATAACTGCGGTAAGAGGAAACATGGAAGTATCAACAAATATATCCTGGTTCAAGAAGATTCCATAGAGAGCAGAGGAAGGGATCATGGAGACAGGGTTTGAGAATATCCGGGTGGAAGATCCCAAAGGTGGTCTAGGAAGCCAGAAAGCTAGGAAGCCGAGGTCTGGGGGGACCGTGATGTGACGGTGCAGTCTCAGGTAGACGGATGTGCAACAATTACTCCACCAACCATGGGGAGCCAGAGAGGTGGGCCGTTCTGGCTGAGGGGCATACCCCAACCCAGCAAGAAGCTGAGAGACTTTTTAGGTCTCGCTAGACGAAAGCAAAAGCGAAGCTTTTGCTGTCTATGCGAGACAACTAATGTAATCACTTTTAGGGGAATGTGGACAGCAGACTGTCACGAGCTTCTCCTGCCGGAGATTTGACCTCGTGAGCGCGCACGCCCAGCCCGGTGCCGTGCACGTCCCCTGCCACAGACACACACATGCACACGCAGGCCCACACACACACACACAGACACACGCGCGCACCGCGCCCCCCCGCCGCCGCATACATAGAAGCGCCCCCGGCCGCCGCATACATGAGGCCTCACGCCCCTCCTCTCTATTCGGGACTCACCGGGTCGGCTGGCGCTCGGCGGCGGGCCGGTCTCTCCTTCTCCAGCGGGGGCTCCCTCTTGTGCACGCCCCCCCCGTCATGGTTGGCACGGCATCTCCGGTCTCCCTCACGACTCGGGAGACCAGAGGACAACAGGCAAAGCTTCCGCAAGGCAGTCGGAGCGGACCCACCTCTTCCCGGCCCCGCCCACAACCAGGCGGCGGGCCGGACATCTGCTTCCGGTGTTTTCCTCCGGGCTGCGGCGGTGATTGGTTTTTTTAATTCGTGCCCGCCGGTTTTTTTAATTCGTGCCCGCCGCTTCCCCAACACAGGAGCAATTGAGAAGAGCCCCCTCCTCTATTAACGTAAGTATTGGTTCTTCCTCGGCCACGCGCACTAGGTCCTGGGACTTGCACAGAAGCAGCCTTCGCCCTGTACCTCGTCCTCGAGCTTACATAGCCTAGTTGTAGGTTTGGGAGCGAGGGTTGGCATGTTTAATGTGGAGGATCAAGTAAGGGGATTGAGTGCATGTGTGTGGAGGAGACAGGACGATACAGTAGCAGAGTGTGGTCTGTACATGTGCAAGTTGTGAAAGGGTGTTTATAGGTGGGACAGTGGGTGTTAAAGGGATTAACTGAGGTGGTTACTCTGTGTGCAAGAGTGATGCACACGTGGTGTGGGTATGCATGTCTGTATGTTTGTGGTAGTTTAAATAGCACTACTCCTCAAACGATGGGCATAATTTGCATAAAGTGTTTGTAGTTTAGGAAAAGCATTTTTTGTTATTGCCGAAAGGTATATTAAATGTTTTGAGAGAGATCTTTGCATTGCAGTCTAAACATTTTGTTGAAACAGTGTTTTAAAGTGCCCACTGCACTCTTTTGGAACTCAAGACGAAGAGCGAGTTGGAGCAGAGATGCTAAATTCTCTGGTAACTAACCACAAACAAGCATTTGCAATGCAATAGGTCTCGCATTTGCGAGAGTTTAAGCTATTGACATTGTAAATGACAATGCCTTTCATTTATGTTTTAAAGACCAACACGTAAATAAAAGGCATTGCCATTTACAATGCCAATAGCTCAAACTCTCACAACTGCGAGACCTATTGCATTGCAAATGCTTGTTATATATGCGGGCCAAGGGCTTAAATAAAGGTGTTCAGAATGCTCCTGGTCAGAGCATGTTACGAACCAAACCTGAGTGTTGCGTGTTATTAGCTCTTTATCTGTAAGACCCGAGGGGTCCTACCTTCCCGACTTCAGCTCACCATACTATCTAATTCACTAATGGAGGCCACTATTTTTTTGGTGCCCGGGCCTATTTTCTGTCCCAGTCCACCCTAGTTCCTGCCACTTCCTTCCTGACCCTGACTCTAGGGATAGCAAGGGGTAGCGAAGGGAAAGGCAGAAGTAGTAGTAGCAGCAGCGATTCTATGCCGATCCCAGTTACCGTCCATAGCTCACCCATCATCAGCAACCCTTCCTACACCATGACATGGGAAAGGGTGGCTGGCACCTGGTCCATCGATTCCACGTGAGGCTGCAGGGGAGAGGGAGGCGCTGTCTCATTGGAGGGTGAATGACAATGCAAAATTCCTTCCGGGTGACATCACTGGTGAGCTTAGAGTGAATGAGTCAGTAGAACAAGCGATTAATTAGCCATTAACGAATCGCCGCTTTCCGTAGCCTTTGCAAAGATTTTACAGCTCTTAATGTTGTGCACAGCTGACGTCAGAATTAGATTATGTCCTCCGTCCTGTGTCTGCACTGAATGATAATCGAGCCAGAGACCGGCAGGGTTAAGCAGGGGGATTAAGGCTGGGAATTTCCATAAATATCCGCGAACCCTTTGCATTAAAAAGTGCAGAGCTCTGAATGCCTTTGAAAGATGAGATTCCTGCACTCTTCAACTGTGCCACCTGCGCGTGCCCTTCCCGTGTTACACTGCGCAAGAAACAAAATGATATGCGCCCACTGGGAATTGTGCGCGAGGTGTGTCTTAAAAATCATTCCGTTTTTGAAAAACTGTCTTCAGTGCTTCGCAATAACAGCTGCTCGTTTGTGGTCAACGAGCTGCAGAAATGTTAATTTGTCTGTTTTGCCCCGAGGAAATTGCAATTAATTATACATGTTTTTTCGAGTGTGGGTTTTAAAAAGGTAAGTTATTTAAAATATCTACAGCATAGTTTGCCCTTGATCACCCCTGGCACTGCCCCTGGCCACCCCTGGCACTTCCCGCGCATCCCTTCTCTTCTCGACTCACACAGGCAAGAGCAGGAACTGAAAGTAAGGAGCTCTGTGCGCTTTCTGCAGTTACCTTGCCCTTAGTCTACCCCCTCAGCGGCAAATGGGACTGTTGAGGGTCTTGTAGTGGGGCGATGGTTCAACCCTGTCATGTCATGGTGTGATGTCACGTCTGTTATCCCTTGCATGCTGGTGAACTGATGTCCATGGTTTTAAATCCTGCTTTTCAGCATATGTGGAGATCACAGGCCATGAGACAAACCACAATGACCCAGGGTAGCCGCACATCCCATGTTACACCAAGTTTTCGCTCATGAACCTCCTCTCCTTCACCTACTTCTGCTCACCAATCTGCCACATCTTCACACCCCCTTGAAAGACCTTATAGATAGGGCATACTTTCCATTGTGCACCAGGTGCAGTGACACCGGGGCCCACAGGCCTGGGGGGCGCACTGAACCCTGATTATTGCTGTATTTCACAGTTCAAACAGCGGCAGGGGCTCAGTTCTCTCTTTGCACTAGGAGCCATAACACATTGGCCACACCACTGCTCATAGGTTGGGTTTGGGGAAAGATCCCTGCGACAGGACCTCATCCTTGACTGTGTCATCAGACTCAAACTATAGAGAAGAGAGCAACTTTGTGTAACAAAGGGGACAGGGTTCCTAAGACCAGACAACAATTAATTTCCCCTTTTTAAAAAAACCAATATTGCTACTACACCTTATTGGGCAATCTCAATAACACATGCATGCTGCACCTATTACCATCTCCCCATCAATTTCACCAATCAATACCTATACATCTGCTGCTTTCTTTCTTTTGTTTATTAAAAATACATATATCTCATAACAGGAAAATATATAAAAAATTATATACACAATACAATCACTACAATGTTCTTATATATATCCCCCACAGCTGTCAATTGACGACCACAATCCCCAACCGTCTCATGCTGAGTGGCCTCACCTCGGTGACCCTAAACTCCAATGGCACAGTATTGATCCAAGCCACCAACAACAACCTAGATGCATTTGACTAACTCTTCCCCTCGCTATGCAACGCCCCCTCTCACACACGGCACCCCAGACTGAACAACTTCCTACCCCCAGACGGACTGACCAGCAGGATTCCACCAAAATCCAATCCCGCTCCCGGTGCCTAGTGCACTAACCCCTCTGAACACCGCTACCCCCACTCCGTCCCCCCTGCACCGACCGTGCGCTCTCCATACCACCCTTCAACCATTAGCAAAAGGGACGGCACTAGTGAGGCTCCCCACCCCCCTGTGGCCCAAAACCTTCCCCCTCTTGCCTCACTCTGCTCCCCTCAACAAACAACCAGCGCCGCCAACCTGCAATCTAAGCCACCCAGCTCCCTCTCACTTCCCACACGCAAGCTAAGGCCTCCAAATTTTTGAGGTAAACCCTCTCACCCCTTGCCCATGACTACCCAAAGAGACAACACAGACAACGAGAACACCAAAACCCACTTTATCAACGAAAAGCTCCCGCCGTCTCAAGACGCCCTTCTACAGAACACCCCCATGCCCCCTACCAGGTAGATGGCACTACGTCTCGCCTTGCTAGAAAGGCAACTAAAAAAGGTATGACTAAGCCTCAAAGAAATCACAATGAACCTCTCCTAACTCCGTAGACTCAGCCAACACCCGCACCCAACCCCCACCACTACCAAAAATAAACGCCTAAGGCCCTCCAGGGCTCCATGGCCCTGTTGGAACACAACTCCACTCCTTGACCCGGCACAAAGTCCCAGAAGAACAAGAACTGCAATGTCCATGTGTGAAGCTTTAGACCTTGCCTCCTCTTACGTTACTTCCCTGACTGCTACCCCCAATACACAGATCCTGGTCCTCACTGGAGTTAGAAGAGATCGCTCTCCACACAGATTTCAAAGACCTCCAGCATGCCTCACGATTATTCAGAGGACCTCCCCAGTAAAGAAACCCAAAAACTGAGAGACCTGCACAAACTGCATGCTTATTAACTGCAGATCAGCCATCAAGCACACCACAGAGCTGGCTGAAGCCATCCTGACCCATGACATAGACATCACGTTCATCACCGAAACTTGGCTTAATGAGTTCTCCTCCCCAATCATGGACATGCTTGTGTCCCCATGCTTTGTAATCACCAACAAATACTGAAAAATTAATCATGGAGGGGGCATAGCAATCATACACAAGAATACCATCTCCGTGACGGAAACTAAAACCCTCCAGTACAACACTTTTGAATGCCTTACCGCCAACATCAAAACGAGGGAAAACAAAACACTATCCTGCCATCTCCTCTACCATCCGCCAGGCAACAACACCTCATTTGGAGAACACCTATCAGATCTGATATCTAACTGTGCACTCCGGGACGCCAGCAACCTAATTCTAGGAGACCTCAACCTTCACTGGAACGAGGAAAACAACCTGTTGATTCAAAACTTGAATGAACTCCAACATAACCACAACCTCACCCAACACTGCTCAGAGGAAACCCACAGCAAAGGATCAATCCTGGATGTCATCATTGCCCAGCCTGACGCAGTCACGATGGACCGCACCATGCCCGTCAACTGGTCTGCCCATCACAGCATCCTATTTCACATCAACCAATCGATCCTATGCAAACCCCCCAATCAGGACCACCCCCACTGGGTAAGAAATCTAAAGCAGATTCCCATGGAAGTTTTGGAAGAAAGGATAAGCTCTCTCCCACCCATCTCCTCTGATGACCTATCCAATACAGAACTCACCTCTCACAACAACTCCACTATGATCAACATTCTGGACCAAATAGCATCCTTAAAACAAAAAAGAGCCAGAGCCACTCCCTCCAGATCCTGGTTCAACAGACATAAACCCTGAAAGATCAATCCGTCCCCAATCCTCCTGGACCAATTCAACTCAACATGCAAAAAGTACAAAAACCTCATCAAGCGCGAAAAAACGTCCTTCTTTCGCAATGCCCTTGAAAACGCTAAAAACAGAACCAAAGAGCTCTTCACCCTCATCAGGCAACAAACTTCCAAGCCCCCATATCCACAACAAAGGCCTCTAATGCACTGTGTGAGAACTTTGCCAACTTCTTCATAAATAGCTCCCCGAACTCAGGAGTCATTCCGGACTGCCTCAAAGTTGGCCAAGTCACGCCACTACTGAAAAAAACAGGCTTGGACACCAATGATTTGAACAACTACAGACCTGTGTCCAATCTACCTCATCTGGCCAAAACTTTGGAAAAGTGCGTTCTCCTTCAACTGACCCCAACACATGGACAGTATCAACCTCCTGGACCCCCACGAATTGGGCTTCAGAAAAGGTGCAGCACAGAGACAGCGATCCTTAATATCATGGATGATATACACCAGTCCCTCGATACAGACCAATGCTCCCTACTCATCCTCCTGGACTTATCGGCAGCCTTCGATACGGTAGACCACCAACTACTCATTAAGGTACTCCAAGAAAGGCTAGGGGCTGAAGAGGTGGTCTTACACTGGTTCGACTCCTTTCTCCAGAGTCACTCTAAAAGAGTTAAAATCAACAACTTCACGTCGGACCCTCACCCTGTCAGCAGAGGCGTCCCCCAAGGCTCAGTCCTCTCCCCGGAACTGTTCAACATATACTTGGAACCCCTCACCACTATACCCAAAAGATCCAACATTCCCTTCCTCTCTGTGGACGACACCTAGCTCTATCTTGAAACCTCCTCCATTGAAGACATCCAGAGACTCAATGACACTCTTAGAGAAGTCCAACACTGGCTGTCTTTAAACCACTTGAAATTGAATCAAGACAAAACAGAAATCCTCCTCATTTCCAACAAAATGGAAAACCCCCAAGTCGCAGAATGGCTAAAAGCAATTGATGCTCTCAACGACAATCTCTCCCTGGCCAACTCCGTCAAATCACTGGGAATCACCCTGGACCCTAATAAGCATGGACAAACACATCAAGAACACTGCAAAGAGCGCCTTACTCAACCTAAATTACTAAACAAGATAAAACCCTTCATCCCGACCAACGACCTCAAACAAGCGACACAATCCTTGGTACTTTCCAGATTAGACTACGAGAAGGCAGCCCTAACAGGCACAGCAAAATCACACCTAGTTCCCCTCCGATCAACCCTTAATGCAGCTGCAAGAATGGTCACCGGAGTAAAAAATATGTCCACATCTCGCCTGCACTCAGAGCTTTGAAAAAGCTTCCAGTTGAAATGAGTGCCAATTTCAGAACTGCCTGCTCACGCACAAAGCCCTCCACACAGGGAAACCCGCATACCTGGCCTCCAAACTCACGAAGGCTGGTCAGACAAGAAGCCTCAGGAGTTCCAACACTCTACTCCTCATCCCGTCCAGCACGATCCTTCTCTGGAAATACACCCAAAATCTGGAACTTCATCCCAGTTCATATCAGGATCATCCCCTCCTTTCCAAAATTCAAAAGGCAGTTCAAAGACCTCTTCCTCAAGAGTACTCTCCCAAATGGATAGATTACCACGAAAACTCACAAGCATGCACACTATGGAATGCGTGCCAATTTCAGAACTGCCTGCCTCACGCACAAAGCCCTCTACACAGGGAAACCCGCATACCTGGCCTCCAAACTCACGAAGGCCGGTCAGACAAGGAGCCTTAGGAGTTCCAACACTCTACTACTCATCCCGTCCAGCACGATCCTTCTCTGGAAATACACCCAAAATCTGGAACTTCATCCCAGTTCATATCAGGATCATCCCCTCCTTTCCAAAATTCAAAAGGCAGTTCAAAGACCTCTTCCTCAAGAGTACTGTCCCAAATGGATAGATTACCACGAAAACTCACAAGCATGCACACTATGGAATGCGTGCCAATTTTAGAACTGCCTGCCTCACGCACAAAGCCCTCTACACAGGGAAACCCGCATACCTGACCTCCAAACTCACGAAGGCCGGTCAGACAAGGAGCCTCAGGAGTTCCAGCGCCCAAAATTTGGAACTCCATCCCAGTTCATATCAGGACCATCCTTTCTTTTCCAAAATTCAAAAGGCCTCTTCCTCAAGAGTACTCTCCCAAATGGATAGATTGCCACCAAAACTCACAAGCGTGCACACTATGGCAAAACGACACTTCGAAACTAAAACCTCTACCTCACTCCTACCCCGACTCCTTCCCATTATCCCCCAGTTCTGAAGGATACGCAGCTTAAACTACTGTGCTCACTATTACTAGACTATGTAACTTCCTGGTCTCTAGCATTATAAAACATGCAAAGTCTTCTACTGCACCTTGAGGCTTCCTGTTTACCACTGCTATAATATGTGTTTTCCTCTTTACTAAGTGTTGTAAACGCTGCGATACCTTCAGGTCTGGCTAGCGTTATATAAAACTCCTAAAAAAACTCCCATTTACATAAAAGCTATCTTAAAAATACAAAATAAACTGTTCAAGCAGCGTTTCGGTGGTTTCTTGGGTCTACTCAGGACAGAAAAAAGTATAACAAATAACCTTCAGTGTTGATCTTCAGTCACAGATGAAAAACGGCATTAGACCACACTTTTATTTTCCTCTTCCATTGAGCATTCACCTCAGTGCTCGATACCCTTAAGACTTCAGCTACAGGATGACAATGTGACCAGGATGTGTGTTGACCACTATTCAAAGTTATTTCCTTTTTTTCTCCTTATTTTTCTTTTTTCTTTCGTTGCCTCATTTAATCAATTTTGAGTTATATATCTGGGCTGTATCGTGGCGTCTGGGCTATGGTTCAACTGTTCCCATTTTTAATCTCCACTCTCTTTTGCTTATTTTGTTAATACTTTTTATCGGTCACTGTGCTTGACAGATCTGCCACCGCTCCATCCCTCCTTCCTATTATATTAATTGTACTTGTGGTCCCCTCTGGAGGGCTCCTTGTCTCGCAGTTCAGAACGGACAGTTCCCCTGCAATGAGGTGCAGGGTCATAACTGATTTGCATATGTAGGGTCTCTGCTTAGAGTGACACAGTGGGTGAGAGACAGTAGATTACAATACTTCATGTTTGCCAGTGGTTTAGAATATTTAATAGTATTCTCTCATCATCTTTTGTGTGACTGATGTTTACCCAACAGTCTTTCATATGTAGATTGTAAATATCAATCCATACAACAGTGCTCAGCACACATCAAGTATACTTTACAAGTGAAGAACATTTGAAGAGTGGCAATCCTTTGCATACTCAATGAGCACTCCCTTGCAACCCCCATGAGGTTGGAAGGGAGAATTTATCTGGGAATATGAAGAACATTTTAGCTTCCACCTTCCACATAAACTCTCTATGATGACCTTTTCTAGGAGGCAAAACGTATTCCTGATGTTGCTGTCAAACCTCTGCTGATTACCACTATTTTCTAACTCCAAACTGTACAGTAGCTTGCAGGCTCCACCTGTTCTCAAAGACATTTGAAAACTGAGATCTTTATTACGGATACGGCGGTCCATAGAACCGCCGTAGTCGGGGTCCATTGACCGCGTCACTGCGGGACCGCCCGCATATTACAACTACCACGATCGGACCGTCACTGGACCACTGCAACCGCCAGGGACCTGTGATTCCGCGGCGGTGGCGCAGCAGTCTGAGGCAGCAATATGCTTGTGGTGCTGCTGTGGTACGGCCAAGCATATTATGAGTTGCCTACCGCCCTCCTTTCAATGCCAGGGAGCCTGCCATGAAAAGGGGGGCAGTGGGGAAACTAAGAGGGCTCTATAGGGCCATCTGTTGTCTCTGGGCCAAGGGGTGCAATAAGGGGGGGCACATGGTGTGCCCCCTGTCTGTATGCACCCCTTTGTCCATGCACAGCATGGACTGCACAGTCCAAGTGGTGTAGAAACATGGCTTGGCACTCCCATTGCAGTTCCTTTCTAGGGGTCAGATATGAGCCTTTGAGAGCCACTGCCGTTGTACTGCCAAAGCACCGCCCGTCAGACAAGGATTAAACTCCTAATTTGGCAGGCAGTGTGCGGACGGCTTTGGTGGTCTCGCAGTGGGGCGCTGGCGTGGCGGCCTTCTGCAAGACTTCCAAAGCCTTTATCAGGTCATTAAATGTTAGAGTGACATTTGAATACTGAACGGTGAGCTGTACCCTTTGCATACTACATTGAACATATGTATAGTGGCATGTATTGAGTTAACTATCTAAAAGTGCTGGTCTTCTCTATATGCAGAGAAACCACACAGCACTCACAAAGAGAACAGGCGGAAGGTTGAAGGAATGAGGAAACTCTTTTTTTCTTTTTTCAATCCAGTAAAGACATATTTGCCATAATGTAACCGATATCTGTCAGGAACTCTAAACATCCACCCTTCATCATTGTAGGGATGACAAATATTGTTTGTGTCTTCGAAGGAGCTTAAAGAAAATACCAGGCATGTGGCAGTAATGTGTGACTATCCCCAGTCCCTAAGATGTTTTACCTTGTCACTTCATGTCAGAACATTTTGAAAGAAAAGAAGATTGGAACTGATGCACAGTTCAAGGTTGCTTCTAGACTCCAGAAGAATGACCACTGTACTGATTCAGCAGAATCCAGCATTTTCTCATCCACTCTTAAAGTAACATTAGATCGGTTCATCATGAAAATCCTTCATTGAGTCAGAAAGCCCATTTTACCCAGTAGGGTCCTCCTAGTTTAGTGAGATCATGAGCGAAATCACAGGTCAGTTGCAAATTCATCACATCACAGCACCTTTAGGGTCATCCAAATGTAATGTAAGTCCATACAGAGTATAAAAAATAAATGGGCAATTAAAGGACTCATTCGCCTCACAACTTCCCTAGTAGTTGTCTAATTAGATCGCAGCAGCTCTCTGCTTCTTACCCTGATGCTCCATGTAATATTCCAGGTTCGCTGTTGTTTTCTGTTTATCATTGTGGGTGGCCGAGCGAAGAGCTGCTACCCCATGATTTGCACCTGAACGCCCTGCTCTCGTCAGCGTTATTTCATTTTGAGAAAGTTTACTATTCTGTCATCTGGAAAGTGGGGGAGTATTTGTTGTGAGCACGTTAGTGGTTGTGCTTTATTTCCTTGTAGGTGATTGTGGGGGTCCATCAGGATAAATCTTTTAAAGTTTGCAAACCAGCGTAGTTGCCAATCCCAGGACAACCTGGACACCATGTCTAAAGTCTTTACATGGCAGAACTTTGCACACATGGGCCAGATGTATTGTGTCACAAAGGACCTGATTTACAGAATCAGGATTTTTGCGAACGCAAATAGGCATTTTGGGATGTATTAATCCCAAACTGAGATTCAGTAACACCTTATTGAATCGCAATTTTGGATTTCAAATACATAACGAATAAGTATTTGGAAGGGGCATGATCTTTCAAAATACTGAATTGGAATCGTAGGTATTAAGGTTTTGCGACCAAATTCCGGTCGCAAAACATTAATACTTTACTGACTACAGAAGTGGTAATTCATTAGCTACAAAGAAGGGGTCCACAAGGGACCCCACCCGTTTGTGAATGTGAAAAAAAGTGTTTGATGAAGAAGAGGCAGTGGTCCACAGGACCACTGCCTCTTCTTCAACAAACAAAAAAGAAACTTTTATTTTTAAACACGGTGTGTATTTAAAAAAGAATGGTCTGCTTTAAGTAATCACAGACATGGTGGTCTGCTGACCCAGCAGTCCACAATCCCTGTGAGGCTGCGAATCTTAATGGGTCGCAAATTGCAACCTACCTCATTAATATTCATAAGGTAGGTTGATTTGCAACCCACTAGGGATCGTCATTTTAAAAATAAAATTGTCATAAATTTGGAAATGTGATTTCCAAATTGTGATTCGGTAAGAATCACAATTTGGATATCACAATTCCTAACGTTGAGACATCTGGCCCTTGGTTCTCCCCGCCACCAGTGTTTATTTCCAATCATTTCAATGGTATGATTTCCCAATATGAGAAGAGGTGGCTAGTGTCCGTCCTCATGCAGGCTATATGACAATCTTTGTAACCCTCTTGGAGAATGAGTATCTCAATGTTTCCAAAGCAAACCACAGCAGAGGGGTAATTTGGCTATTCAATTAGTTACCTACATATATAAATGACTTAGACAATAAATCTCTGAATTGTAATTAACTGTAGAATGGATCAAAGAGAGGCTTACATTTCAAGAACAAAATTATATACTATATTGCAATCAGAAAAACATGTAATACAAGCCATAATCTATAATGTAATCAGATAAATATTAATCTAGTACAATTCATTCTCTATAACGTAAGGATAGACTGATTTAAGAAAAACACAAATAAACATATATCTCAGCGCAAACAAATTGTTCCAGAAAACTGCTGGATGAACTTGCAGGAACCAAAGATTTAAACAGCAAGCATGTAAATGGTTTCCATAGCTTTAAATGACAAATTAAAGCAGATTTAGCAAAAACAAAAGTCTATTTTTCGGTCAATTTCAGACATTTATGCTCTCAGGGCCATTCTCAGGGCGTTGTGCACACTCTCTTATTTGCTCTCGTATCTTTAAATAGACATAATATACCCATACGCAAATTAAAATCCATATCTATACACATTACATGTTAATGACAAGCAACTCTAATTATCATACCAATGAGGTAGCATTATTACCAAATTTTCAATAGCAAACACTATATGAGAAATTACATGTTTATTCCCAATAAATCATATCAAACAATTTATAAGTTAGTCCCATCTATTCCAGTATTTTTTTATCAAAGTTATATTATGTACTAAAAATTCATAACAGTTTTGCAAATAGATGCCATTAATTCAAACTCATCTTGATGATCAACTCATGTACCTGCTTGTCGTTGTCAGTTGACAATTAAGGGTGTAGTTCACACTAATACATATTTAGGTAAATTAGGTCAATTGGCAATCAATTAATAGCACTTTTGACAGCAATGCATGGTTAGGTGAGAATTGCGACACGTCGTTCATGACTGGACGTGTTTGGCGTTATCAGAGTCTGTGAGACCGTGGCTGGAAAACACTGTTTTTGCTTGAATATACTCCATAAGTATTAAAAGACAGCTGTGAGAAAGGCAGCTAAAAATATATACTAAATCACTACAATCGAACCTGTACATTCATGCTTATGTAACCCTATTAAAGTGTTGATAAGAAAATGTACACACATTCGATTCTCAGGATGTATACTAAAGAAATTTGATGATGAAAGAGCTAATAAAATGTATTTTGTATGGAAGTAAAGGACAGACCAAATCCAGAGTTCTCTACTATAATGAGTGCTTAGAACATCATTCCCTTGCAATCAATCAATGTTTGTAAAGCACGGCTACTCACCCGTGAGGGTCTCAAGGCGATGGGAGAGGGGGGAGGTTGATGGTCCATCTGCGCTTTGGCGTTCAGTCGTAGAACCAGGTCTTGAGGTCCTTCCTGAATAAGATCAGCAACGGGGATTGTCTGAGGTGGGTAGGCAGGGTGATCCAGGTCTTGGCGGCAAGGTAGGAGAAGGATCTTACAATTCTTAGTTTCTGCACCGGGAGAAACATGAGAAGAATAGTTCCATAATTACATTGCTGAAAAAGTTGAATATATAGTCTAACTGTAGTCATAATAGAGGCTATTGTTGCATGTGTTTAGTCCAGAAAGCTAGAGAAATTACCTTCAATTGCCAAATGAGGAAATATGAATGAAGGTATTAGGACATTTTGGGTGCTCTAAATACTTATTACCATCCTAGGATGCCTAAAACCATTGACTCAAATATGTTTTTTAAAGAAGAGTTGCAAAAGAGGAACGAACTTTATGACAATTTGTCAGATTTGAAGGTATTAGCAATCAACTTCAGATTTTGACCTTTTAGGAGGAATAACTCAGAGACTAACTAGTAATGCAACCAAGGATGAGTCTGTGTAAGAAAAAGTATGGTTGGGGGCGTGGCTAGCGGCCGATGCCAGCAGACGCAGCCTAACGAGGCTCCCGTCCCTGACCCCAATAAATCCTCTTTTTATCCTTTAAACAGCGCGGACTCCCCGTGAAAACTGGGTCGAGTCCGCACCAGATATCGGAGCCTGCCCGGGGAGCGCGCCAAGCGTGTGCATCGCCCGCATCCAGTGCTGCGGCCCCCGCCGATCCCGGCCGGGACGAGAGACCCAAAATGGCGGCGTAGGACTCCGCGACCCGCCGGACTGCGCCCTGGGCGACCTGGCACCCAGAGATCGAATACTGCCGACTGTGCTGGGTGAGAGCGGTCCTAGAGTGGCTGCTTGGGTGCGGAGGGCTTAGCGGAACCAGCGGCGGCTTTGGAGGACCCAGCGACGGCGCTGCGGAGGAGGGTGTGATCCGTGCCCCTGAGGGGCTCCAAAATTGAGGTCCCGGCTTCTGGGCCTGGGCGGCTCTGGCGGCGGCACTGAGGCGCCTGATCCTGCGCTAACGAGAGGAGACCCAGGGGCAGGAAACGAGGAGACCGCCAAGCCCGGAGCGCAAGCAGAGCTCCTCCACGGGCAATCAGAGGCGCCTGAGTGGATTTGGACCGGGGCAGAGTGAGAGGTGGCCCAGCGCCGGTGAGACGGAGACCAGGCCCGGACTGAGGACCCAGCGGCCCCGTTTTGCAGAACCTGGGTGAAGGCCCGGAGGGCTCCGACACTGCACTGAGACACCGGGCAGGGCGCCCAATCCTGGGGGTCGTGACCCTCCCCCCTCTCGCCCAACTGCCCCGCTTAGTTGCCTACCACCCGGGAGGAGCCTGCCAGAGTAAGCGACACCCTGCGACGGCCTGAAGGGGCAATCAGCGTGGCACTGACCAGGGGGACCACCCAGCCACAGCGGGGTGAGCTCGTGCGTGTGGACTTCGGAGCAGTGGGTGGATTGGGGCCCGGCAGTGAGCTGTGACACTCTCCGACAGCTGCGAAGAGGCGACTGCCTGGCGACTGTGGACTTTGCCGGCGGGTGGCTTGCCTGCTGGGTGGCAGTAGTGGCTGGTGACCCTACTTCTGGAACGACGACTAGGACCGCCACTGAGAGACCTGCACCGGCAGCAGTGAGGATCCCCTTGAACGCGGACACCCTACACGACAGCGGAGGCCCCGACGGCCCGCAGTGGTGGGGGGTGCGAGAAGTAGGCGCCTGTGCGCGGCACGGGGGCTGGCACCGACCTGCGGTGGGGAGCGGATAACGGCGGGCCTACTTCGGGTGAGCGCCCTTGGCCTCAAGGACTGCGGACTGCAACTGTCTGATCGGTGACGGCTCTACTTCGACGAAGCGACCGGCCGACCGGCTGAGTGACCTGTCCGTCTCGACCACCTCCGCGTTTGCCCGGCGGTTGGCTCGGAGGGGACATGGGGAAGCCGAAAGGACCAAAAGGTGACGCAGGAACGGCCACAGAGGCTCCGGACGCCATGCCACATACCCAGTCGGACTTGCTAACGATGCAGGACAGAATCCTGGAAGCTATAGCGGCCACGAGGACCGCATTGCAACAAGACATTGCTCAAGTGTCGACGGGCCTGGGGCTCCTGCGGGCAGACCATGGGAAACTGGCCGACAGGGTCAAAGACACGGAAATAATCCTGAAGGAAGTGGTGCCGGGACAGAAAGCCTTGGAAGGACAACTGACGGACGCCCTGGAGCGAATCCAGACGCTGGAGAGGAGAGCGGAGGATGCGGAAAACCGAAGCCGGCGGAACAATGTACGACTGGTAGGCCTTCCGGAGAAAAGCGAGGGGACGGACATGCTGGGTTATGTGGACAACTGGCTACGGACAGTGGTGGCGCCGGAAGGCCTTTCCCCCTTCTTCACGCTGGAGAGAGCCCATCGAGTGCCTGCCCGACCCCCCAAACCGGGGCTCCCCCCGAGACCGGTGGTGATCAAAGTCCTCCACTACAGGGACAGAGACTGGCTTCTGCAACGAGCAAGGGAAGCGGGCCCGTTCCAGGTTGACAATAGCGCAGTCACGTTGTTCCCGGACTACACCTTTGAAACCCAAAAGCAACGAGCTTCATTCCTCTCCATTAAAAAGGAACTGAGAACGGAGGGGCTGCAATATTCCCTGTTGTTCCCGGCGAGACTCCGGATTTCGGTGGATGGGAAGGCACTGTTCTTCAATACATCAGCGGATGCCTGGGACTGGTGGGACTCCTACAAGGCTGGAACGGATGGGGCCCACCAAAGGGCGGCCGCGGAGGAATTCCAACGGGGCTCGGTCAGGAGATCAAGACGAATTCGGAAGAGGGGCCAACATCAGAAGCGACTGACGGAATCGCAGACGACGGTGGAAAGGAAGGCAGCACTGCAAGCGGTGAAAGAGGTCTCGGGAGCGGAGGTACCACAGCAGGAGGAGGACTCGAAATCGATCTCGGAGGACAAGCAGACAGGGTCGGAAACTGAACTGTCGGAGGTGGACAGCGTGAAGGGCCCGACGGTAACGCCACAAACGGCGGAGGAGGTCTTCGGCAGCTGAGTATTGAACTGGGGGTTGTGGGGGCTGGCAGCGTCGACCTGGAGGGAATGGCGAACCTGGCCGATGGAGCAGGCTGACGTGAGACTGATCAATCGTGAGTTTGGATGTACATAGAGGGGTGAATGGGAAAAGGGACGCTAATTTTTGCTGCGGTAGCTAGTACACGCACCCAGAGGCCCCTAAGGCCACCGCAGTACAGACTGCGGACTAGAGAGTTTTGAGAGCACCTTGCTCAATTGTTTGGACGGGGGTAACTCTTCTGCAGTTAGGTCCTGTTCTAGGGGGGGGTGGATGTCTGGAGATGTTGGGGTTACTCAGGACAGGGAGGGGGGTAGGGGAAGGAGAGCGGAGCTGGGGAGGGATGTAGGGCGAAGGGGGTGGGGAACGAACCGGTTGGGGAAGGGGGACGGGGGGGCCATTACTGGTGTCTGGCCACTGTGGAACAGGGCTCTTAGCCTTCAATGCCAAGACTATGGATAGTGTGGGATCGTTAAAATGTGTATCATGGAACGTGCGGGGTCTGAACTCAATGACTAAAAGGCACAAAGTTCACTCTTACCTAGTCCGCAGAGGGGTTCACATCGCCTTCCTACAAGAAACACATCTGACCAAACAGGAGGGGGTAGCGCTCCAAAGGAGGTGGCGGGGTCACCTGTTTTACACCACATATTCGGCATTTGCCAGGGGGGTGCTGCTATGGATTCGGGCTGGGATCCCCTTCCAAGTCACTAGGAATACTGTGGACCTGGAGGGTCGTTTTGTAGCAGTTGAGGGTTTACTCAGGGGCCGTGCTATAGCGCTATGCAGCGTGTATGCGCCCAACACTGAACAGGCACCTTACTTCACTAAACTCTCCATGCGCTTAGCAACCTACTTCGCAGGTCCAATATTGCTGGGGGGGGACTTTAACTCTATAGCGGACACTACATTGGATAGGTCACACCCACCGCTCAATGCTTCCCCAGTGCACAGGCTAGCGAAACATAGGATGCATTGGCAAGGGCAGTGGGATCTCACTGACGTATGGCGCGCACAACACCCGGCTGAGCGGGACTATTCCTTCTATTCCAGCATGCACGACCTACATGTCCGCATTGACGCATTCCTATGCTCTCATCAGGTTCTCCCGGCAGTTGCTCGCACAGAATACCTCACACGTACAATATCAGATCACAATCCCCTGCTGCTCACCCTGGCCTGGATGAACGGGTCTACACCGATCCCAACATGGCGGCTCCGGCCGGACACGTTGGATGACCCGCCCTTTAGAACGGACTTGGAACTCAGAATCGCCCAATATTTTACTGAGAACGAGGGGACCACCTCCTCCAGGGCCGCTGAATGGAACGCATTCAAGGTGGTGGTAAGGGGGCACTGTATAGGGAAATTTGCGGGGCCAAGACGGACGCTAGTAGAGGACGTGGACAGGGCGGAACGGACGCTGCGAGAAGCTGAGCGATTGCGGCCCGGCCACCCCGAATTGCAGGGTAGGGTTAGTACGGCGAGGGAGGCAGTGGCGGTTGAAGTGGAGCGCCTACGCTGCTTCGATTATAAAGCTTATGTGACCAGGACACTCGCTGAGGGGGATAAGACGGGGACACTCCTAGCCTGGCTGGCCAACCCTCACAGAGGATCCGCCCCAATACTGTCCCTGGCGGGAGCGAACGGGGAAACCTATCACACGCAACCGGACATAGTGCGGTGCTTCCAAGATTACTACGGCACCTTATACAGGCAGGGGTTGGAGAACCGACCCGAGGCGACGGAAGCCCTGTTGGCGGAGACCCCATTGCCCCAGTTAGACCCGGAAGACGCTAAGGCTCTCGGGGATCCGATTGGCCTCGAGGAAATTAGAGGGGCCATCAAGAAGATGGCGCGAAACAAAACACCGAGGATGGATGGTCTCCCTATTGAGTTTTATGTGAAATATATGGAGCTACTGGCCCCGAGACTCAGAACGGTGTATAATGAAGCCAGGGAGAAAGGTGAGCTGCCCCAATCGATGCGCGAGGCGATCATGATCCCATTGCTTAAACCGCGCAGAGATAGCGCGAACCCGGCGTCATACCGACCGTTGTCGATGCTGACGACGGACTACAAAATTTTGAGCACGATTCTGGCCGGGAGATTGATCGCTCATATGACAGGTTTGATTCATAGGGACCAGTCGGGCTTCATCCCAACCAGGAACACGGCCCACAACATTCGGCGGCTGCTCAGGCTGCTGGCGGACCCCCCACAAACGGCATTAGCCCCAATGGTGTTGTCAGTTGACATTGAAAAAGCCTTCGATAGCCTGGAATGGGACTATCTATATGCGGTGATGCGGAGATTCGGTCTCGGGATGGTTATATAAAATGGACCACAGTGCTCTATGCACGGGCGGGTGCGAGGGTGAGAGTTGTAGCTTTGATATCGGACCGCTACGATGTGAACCGGGGGACGAGGCAGGGTTGCGCGCTCTCTCCACTGTTGTTTGCACTGGCCATGGAACCGTTTGCAATGCTGGCCAGACGGGGTGATGCGTACCTCGGACTGGAAGTGCGAGGGACCTACCACCATATATCATTGTATGCGGACGACCTTTTGCTGTTCTTGGATAACGCTGATGAGGCGGTTAGGGGTGCAGAGGATCTTCTACAGAGATTCGGGGCGCTTTCAGGCTTAAAGGTGAATTGGGAGAAGACATGCTTATTCCCGCTCCGGAAAGGGGAGACATGCCCGACGACCAACAACAGAGTGCGCTGGGAACCTGATTGCCTGCACTATCTTGGGACCTACATATACCACGATCCCGCCAACTTGTTGGATGGGAACATCGGGCGATGTATCCGAGGATTGAAGGGCAATATGGCTTTCTGGGCTACCCTCCCCCTGTCTATGACGGGGCGAGTGTCCCTCCTCAAAATGATCGCCCTACCGCGACTATTATACTTTTTTAGGACCTTGCCGGTATGGATACCGGGAGAAGTGTTCAGGCGCCTGAAGTCCAGCATAATAGCTTTTCTATGGGGAGGCGGCAGGCGGCGCATAGCACTGACGACTCTCATGCGCCCCAAGGATCAGGGAGGGTTAGCGGTCCCAGACTTTGAGCTCTATTATCTGGCGGCGCAGCTTCAATTCTTTACGCAGGAAGTGGCAAGAGTGTACAGGGGGCCGGAACACGAGAGGGACGCGGGCACCCCCCGCCATGTGCTGGCTTATGTAGCCCTCCAGCAGAAATTATTACTGAGTGGACTGACCCAGGAGGAAAAGACGCTGAGGTTATGTTGGAATCGCATGCAAAAGCGTGCAGGCCCTGGTCATCCATATGCCCCAGAGATACCGTTGGGGATGTTGACGGCACTTCCACATGGGGGGGACTGGTCGAACCTCCAACTGTGGGAGGAGGCGGGACTTCAGATGGTGGGGGACTTATACTCAGACAGGGTGCTGATGGAGTTCCGTACTCTGCAGGAACGCTATGATCTTCCACGGGGTGACTACTTGGTGCATGCAGCGGTGGTGCGGGCGATTCAGTTGAACTGTTTATTTAGATGGAGAGAGATTATACACAACTGTAGAGCGGGGGGGCACGATAGGCGTTGACAAAATAAAAGCGGAGAATATAGTAAAGATGAGCTATTTCTACATGAACCAACTGCACCATGCTACATGATTGACCGCCACCCAACCTCCGGGATGTGGGTCCAAACGATTATCGGACACTGACTGCAGTTGTACTGGGGTTCATGATGGTGTGTATACTGTATGATTGACATTATCTCTGCAATAAAAATTGTTTTACAAAAAAAAAAAAAAGAAAAAGTATGGTTCACAGGAGAATCCTCACTCCAGGAATCAACAGAAAGCAACAGTGGAGTTGAAATGTCAGGCAGGTACGTCAAAACAGGTAGGGAAATAGCACAGAAAGATAAAATGGCATAACACAATGAAAGCATAGGCAAGGAACCAAACAAAGGCCAGGGCATACTTTAAAAATCGTGATGGGCAAAAAAGGACATTGAAGAAATAAAAAGTGTAAAGTGTTATCAGTGTGTGTGGCAGGTTAAACAAATCTCTTACAACATTTAAGCGCTCAGCAATATAAACCTAGTGTGTTTACTGTAGCAACTGGAGACTTTATGCAGGAGAAGAGTGGGGGCACAGGAATCTTATCCAAGAATATCGATGAGCATAACCAGATGTTCCTTTGTGCTGAGGTGCCTCAAGGACTGTAAGGAAGGAATATGTTGAGGGGTGTATACAACGGCATTAGAGGAAGATTTTGATGTGGGACAAACAATGGTTGGTACTAAGGAAGCAATGGAAGTTAGTGGTTTGGAGATTTGAGATGTGGTGACGTGGAGTGAGATGCTCAAATTGTGATTAGCCTAGGTGAAGAGGATCGTCATGTTGGAGAAAGTCCAGTGCAGGATTGTACCGAAGAATGTGGGGCTGTCGAAAAACAGTCCCTATACAGTATGGTTTGAGGAGTAATTGCATTTCATAGAAGTAAGATGGTTTATAATTGATATTTTTGTTTTAAGCTTTAAGGGGAAGGATAGTAGTGTGGATATGTGGGAGCCCAACCGCAATATTCGACTACACCCCAACACTGTGATGACTACAAAAAAGTCTCATGGTTCTTCCACAAACCCAGGGTTTTTATTCACTTTTTCCACATAGTTAATAAGCATAGCATGACTAGCGATAACACATATAGCACAAATCGGAATGATGATCATTGCACAAAAAATTATAACGCTAACCCATTTCTAAAGTACAGGAAATCTTCCATTGGCTTCCACAGAAATATGAAAGATGAGTAACTCAATATGAAACATTTTCAAACAAAGACTCGTACACCATTGTGCTAGCAAGCCTGCATCGGAACTTCCCACGGAAGTGTGATTCAGAAAGTTACATTAGGAACACCAAGAAATATTCTATAACAAGACATTCTCTCTAAGGAAAATAATCAATTGCATCACAGGGGGGCGTGGCTTGGGTGGCTGCAAGATGGCCGCACTGTAAGTGGGCTCTGCCGGCCAAGCTCAGTAATCATTCATCATCCTGCGGACATCGCTTTACAATCGGCGCTGCCTGGCCCCTCTCTGATTCCGGAGTCCCTCCTGCATGGACTGACCCCTCGTCGACTCCGCTGCGAGCCTTACGGGTGGAGCCCTGCACCTCGTGGCGGGCGCCACGACTTGAATCAGAGGCCTTCCCTGGTGCGGCTCGTGGGCCGCGGGCTGCCGTCGGACAGACATCGCTGCCGCTGAAGCAGATGAGTGGCGCCACCGTTTGCGGGTACTGCTAGCGGGGTAGGGGTCCGTCTGCTGAGCTGGCCGGTCCGTAGGCGTCGCGGCCCGTTTGCCGCTGTTCCGGGCCTTGGGGGTGTGCTGCGGCACACGGCAGGTACTGTGGGAGCGGCGGTCCCCCAAGGAATCCCCAGCTTGCGTCCCCCTCTGGTGGGCACGCCCGACACCTTGCCCGCCGACGACCGGGGCGGAGAGCTCCCCGTCATCCTCCACTTCTCCATACAGAGCCGCCAACTCCTGGCCTGGGCCTACGCGGTGTTGAAGCCCCGGCCTAAATTTTCGGGGCCCGCGGCTGTGGTTGGCCTCGCTGCTGCTCTTCGCCGCCCACTGCTCCTGGGTTCCACCTGCTGTGCCACCGCTTCCTTGCTGCTGCTGGCTGGAGCCTGCCTGCTCATCGTGGGCTCTCCCTTGTCTTGGGGGCTGCTACTGCACCATCCGCCGCTGCCCGGTCCTGCGGGGCTCTGCGCTCCACTGGCCCCCTGCCCTCGGTGCTGCTGGCCTCACATCGACTCTCCTTTGTCCTGGCGTTTGCTTGCGGCTCTGATGGCCCGTGAGGGGGCCCCAACTGTCGCTACTGGCCTGCTGGATCGTGGGCCCCCGGTTCTTCTGCCCTCCCCCCTCCTCTGTGGCTTCCAGGACGCCGTACACACTATTACCGCTGACCTACTTGATCTCCCTCTGGGCCCCCATCGTGCTGTCTGCTATTTTTTCGGGGGGGGGGGGCAATTCCGCCTGGCTACGGCGCCACCCGCCGCTGTCCTCCTTGATCCACTCGGGGGCCCAACTCGGCGGTGCTACAGCTCACTCACCCTCCACCCTAACGCCCTCTGGTGCCCCTAGCTGGCGAGCGGTGCGACTACGGACTGGAACGTTCTGGGTTTGGGCGGCGGCTGGTGCCTGCTGGCCGGGGTCTCTGCTGTGCCACTTCAGTCTCCTTGGTCCGGTGGCGGGGTTCTGCCCCCTATTGCCTGGCCGGGAGTCCCCAGGGAAGCCCGGTCTCCACTACATCGGTGGCCCGCAGTCTAATATCGACCCGCCCCCGCTCACACCATGGGGAAGAACGACCCTAAGCAGCCCAAGATTGCTTTTGATTTGCGCCGCTCTTCTCAACAGGATGTGGCGGGTGCCGTGGGCATGAACTCTGCTGCCGGGTCATCTGAGCTCACGCCTTCCTGAGATGATGACCTTAAAGCCATCATGCTTGACGTAAAGTCCACAGTCACGGGAATTGCTGCTCAGTTGGATCAACTTTCAGCCCGCCTCGACCACGTGAAATCTCGGGTGGACTCCCATGACAATCGCCTGCTCCACGTCGAGTCCCGCCTGTCCGACGCCGAGGACTCGGCTACCCAGGATCGACAAAAGCTACTGCAGATGGATAAGCTTCTGGCTGTCATCCGTGAAAAGAATGAGTACTTGGAGGCCCGTTCTCGAAGATGTAACTTGCGAATTACGGGTTTGCCAGAGACAACGAACATTGGCAAAATGGAGGACTTTGTGGAGGAGCTGCTCAGAGAATTGTTTTGTGAGATCTTATCCACTGTCTGTCGTGGAAAGGGCACATCGTGCGCTTGGTCCTCGCCCTCGTCCCGGTCTCCCCCACGTCCGATCATTGCGAAGATCCTAAACTACCGAGATCGTGACGCCATCCTCCGCGCGGCCCGTGAGAAGGGGACCATCGACCACCGAGGAAACCACCTCTCCTTTATCTGGATTACACCCTTGCTGTGCAGGCCACCCGGAGAGAATTCCTCCCTGCTAAACGGATCCTACTCAAGCACGAAATCTCATATTCGCTAGCCTACCCGGCTAAACTACGAGTTCGCCAGGGTGCTAAGACATTGGTTTTTCAGGACCCTAGGGAGGGTATGACCTTCGCAAAGAAACTGGATAAGGAGTCCCGCTCTACTACCTCCTCGTCGCAGCCTGAGGGGTCCGGACATCTCAGTGACATTGAATGGACAGTGCCACCTTCACTTTCCGACCAAGTATGACTTTCCCTTATTGATGTCTGGTGCTCACCGGCTTGGCCACCCTGCGTTCCTGCAGGGGTGTATGCTGGGTCCTGCCATGCCCCCGCGGGATGATTCCCTGTTCTACTCTTTTGTTTGTCTCCTAGTTGGGGGTTTCCAGGGTGGGGTGGGTGGTTCGCTCAGCCTGATTGGGGGGTTGGTGTGGGTGGGGGGTGGTCTGAGGGTATGCTGCTGGGTTCTGGCTCTGGTGTTTTGGGGGGATGGCTAATTTTAATTATTGGTCCTGGAATGTCCGTGGCCTGAACGACCATCGTAAGGCCCGGCTTACCCAGGCCCACCTCCAGCGCCATAATGTTGACATTTGCCTCCTGCAGGAGACTCACCTACTCCCTAGCTCATCCTCCAGGCTTTGCGCTCAATACTGGGGAGAATCCCACTCCTCCATGTACTTCTCCTACGCGAGGGGAGTCTCCGTCCTGCTGCGTCGTGGTCTCCCCTGGCAAACTTCTCGCCAAATGACCGGGAGGGCACGTGCATGTCGGGCGCCAGGGGTTGCTGGTCGCGCATTGATCTCTGGCTAGTCTCGCCGGACGCCCTCTCTTGGACTGTGGACGCCGCTCACATGGCGCGCACATTATCCGATCACGCCCGGTCTGTCTGTTGCTGCGTCCCCTGGATTCCCAGCGTCGTGCGTTTACTTGGCGACTACCTTCCAATGCCCTTCGGGATACTGTGTTTCGTGACGAAATCCAAACCGCTGTTGTCAACTATTTTGAACTTAATGTTGGCGCCGTGGACTCGGCCTCCACGTTATGGGAGGGGTTTAAAGTATACATCCGAGGTGAATGCATTTCCAAACAGGCCGGCGTCCTTCGAGCCATTCGTTCCACACTCACTAGGCTTGAGGGGGAGATTCGGGACCTGGATGCCTCCATTGCGAACGGGGCTGGCCTGGCGCTTTTGCGTCAAAAGCACTCTGAATTGTCGGAGGAGGCTGGCCGTGAGCTCTCCTTTCTGGGTAGGGAGGGCTGTGCTCGCCGCTTCGGGGAGGGGGATCGCCCGGGACGCACCCTCGCCAATCCTCTTACATTACCGCCCTCGTTGACGGTGGACCGAACCGCACTACTTCTTCTGAAGAAATACAATCCCGTTTCCTAGCCTTTTATTCCCGGTTATACTCGGCAGGCACCCCCCCTCATCGGAAGACTTTGACCGATACTTCGAATCCATCGCAGTGGTCTGGCTGGCGGACTACCACAGCAAATTTCTCGACGGGCCTTTTTCGAAGGAGGAAATTCTGGCAGCAATAAATAGCTTGCCGTGCGACAAAGCGCCTGGCCTGGACGGCCTTACGGCCACCTTCTATAAGCAGTATGCCCCCATTCTTGTTCCTCACCTCGCGGCCATGTATAATGAGTCCTTCGTCACTGGCACGCTCCCGCCATCGCTCCGTGAGGCCTCGCTTACGTTGCTCCTTAAACCTGATAAGCCTGCTGACCGGTGCGATTCCTACCGCCCCCCTCTCCCTCATTAACATGGACAATAACATTTTTGCTAAACTGATCGCCTCCGGCGTACTCCTTCTAATGCCGATCATCGCCCTCCCCGACCAATCCGGCATCATCCCTGGCAGGGCGACATCCCACAATCTTCGTACCATTTTTTCGGTTCTGCATCAAATCAACCCCAATCTTCCTGCTGTTACCGCGCTGCTCGACACCACTAAAGCGTTTGACACGCTGGAGTGGCCTTTCCTCTTCTATGTCCTCTCACGCATGGGCTTCAGTGCGCACTGCCTGAGGAACATCAAATTGCTCTACACAGACCCACTTGCTCGGCTTCGTATCAATGGCCAAATCACGGATCCTATTCACATTTTGCGTGGCACGCGGCAGGGCTGCCCCCTGTCGCCCATGCTGTTCGCCATTGCCGTGGAGCCTCTGGCCGCCTCCCTCCGGCAGCACCACACCCATAGGGGCATCAGTTTCTCGTCCCGCTCCCTCTTGGTCTCTATGTATGCGGATGATGTTACCCTCTACATTCGTCACCCCCAGGACAACCTTAGCCCTCTGGTGTGCGAGGTCATTCGGTTTGGCGGACTCTCAGGGGTTCAGATCAATTAGAATAAGTCCATACTTTTCCCCCTGACGGATGCCACTCTCCCTTTTTCGCCTGACTATCCCTTTGAGTGGGCAACAGGTCCTACCCGCTATCTCGGCATCTGGCTGAGCAGGGACCCGGATGACCTCTGGAGGTCCAATTTTGGCCGTGCTGTGGATTGGCTGGAGTCTAAGATTCCCCAGTGGACTCGGTTACCCCTCTCACTCTCCGGCCCCGTTGCCATTGCGAAGATGGTGGTCCTCCCCAAAATCCTTTATTTATTTTCTAATATACCCATCCCCTTAACTGCTTATTTTTTTCGCAGGTTGCAATCTCTCATGGTGTCCTTAATCTGGGCCTGACCCTGCCGCTGTCTGCCGGTGGTCTTGGCGCCGGTGGTCTTGGCGCGCTGGATCTCCGCCTATACGCCCTTTACGCTCAGGCCAGCTTTCTGCACTTCTGGCTACACCCCACCCCCTACCAGCCTCATGTGGCGGTGGAGGCTGATGTCGCCATCCCCTGGCCCCTCACCAGGATGATTTTCCCCCGTGCGGTGCGTCCTCACTCGGAGGTCAACACGGTGGAGACGCTGCGTTGGGCATGGTCCTACTTGCGCAGATTGGCTGATCTCACTCTCCTATCGGCGGGCACTATGCCTATCGCCAACCACCCGGACTTCCCCCCCCCGCTCCAGTCCTCCTGTATGTCTCGGCATGCAGCGTCCAGAGGCCTCACAACTGTGGCTGACCTCTACCCCGATGATTCTTTTTATCCGCTCCCGGCGACGCCATCTTTGATGGACACGCTTCTTTATTACCAGCTGCAGGCCACCTGTCGGACATTGCAACCGACCTTTCCACGGCCTCCGCCCACTCTACCCCCTCTGGATTTGTTATACACCTCCACCTCCCCGCGTAAGCTTGTTACCAGACTGTATGCCTCTGCTCTGTCGTCTTCGTCAGCCTCCACGACGCGAGCGCACGAAGCATGGAGTGCGGACCTGGGTCTGGATATTCCGGACGCTGACTGGCTCTATTGTTGCAATCAAACCACTAAACTTTCCCCGAACTACCGGCTCCGTTTAATTCATTTTAAGTTTTTGCACAGGTTCTATCGCACCCCTCGACATCTTCACCGCCTTGGGCTTATCCCAGACGATTCCTGCGTTCGGTGTTCTGCTCCTGCCGCGGACTTCGCCCACTTGGCGTGGCTCTGTCCTCGGGTGCAGGCTTTTTGGCTTGGGGTTTGCTCCGCGATCTCCGACATGGTCGGAGCTACCGTCAAACCGGACCCCCTTCTTTGTCTTCTCGGCTTCGTCAAACCTTGTTCTGATACATCGCGCCGGCTGATTTCGATGCTCCTAGTGCTGGCCAGGTGCTGGGTGGCTATGTGCTGGGGCCGCCGGCCTGCCCCCTTGGTGTCTGCCTGGTTGGAGGATGCGTCCCGCTGCCAACTATTGCTCTCAGAATTTTGGGATCTGCTGCCGGCTAGGTCGCGCCCGGTTGACATCTGGGGTCCCCTGGTTGCCTACCTCCAGTCCCCCCCCGTACCCTCCAGCGAGTCCGCGTCCCCTGCTCCTCCTGCCACCCCGGCCGCTGCGGGCGGAACTGCCTCGGCCGACCGGTAGTCGCCCCGGGTCGTGGTGTTACGCCTGGGGCCGCTTCTATCCTGTCCCATTGTGCAACTGGCTGGCCTTAGTGGCTGTCGCGCGCCCCCTCGGTTTTTACCACTGCCTCTCCCGCGCTCCCTGCCGGCCCTTGAGCCCGCGGCAGCCGCCAGTAAAGCAGAAGTTACATGCTGCTGAACTTTGAGCAGCGTGCTAGGGGTGGAGCGCTGGACTCTCGGGATGGCGAGAAATACTGCGCAAGGACAGGGATCGAGAGGCCTGCTGGGGAAAAGACGAAACGGCTGTACGGGTGAGGCTATTCCCGCTGCCGCTGCCGTTCGGGCTGCATAGTGGTACTGCGACCGGGGGGGTATGAGGAGGGGCCATAGTCTCGGGGGCTGCGGTATGAGGCCACGCTGAGGCCCCCCGCGAGTTCACAACACAGCTGAACAGATGCCGGTGCGATACAAACAAGGAGGCACAGCCCACGCTGCATTGCACCCCAACCCTCCTCCCCCCTGCCTCTCCCCCCCGGGGGCACCACCAGAGACCATAGCCTGCCCCATAACGGTCATACCGGCGGCCGGGCGCCATTTTGTGCATCATAACACTCTGAGGGGGTGCACTAAAGGGGCACAGTGTTTACAGCATGGAGCAGCAGAACCTGCACAGGGGAGTGTGACCAGCAACCCCCGCCCTTATGTGACAGACGGCACCTGGGTGGAACCAACATACTGTGATTGAGGGACATACTGAGGCCCCCCCACCCCTCCCGCCGGGAGCACGACCAGGAGCTGAGGAAACCACGTGCGTGTAACTCGGACTGCACTGAATGCGGGGATTGGTCGCTTGGCGGGGTGGGAGCTTGATGACTGCGGAGGCCCCCATCCTTTGATCCACGCGTGGGGAGAGGGCTGACAGGGGCTTGCTCCTGAGGCAACGGTGAGCTCAGAGAACAGACGACTGAAGACGTGCAGTCGCATTTGCAGCCACGACAGGCACGGCACTTGCCATAAAGCACATCACTTACCCCCGCCATATAGACGCACTGAGCACTTGACAGAAGGCGTAGCCCCTGCGACCCCCAGGAAATCATACTACACGGCCGAAATGGGGCGCACCGAGGCCAAACAAGCCAAGCTTTCGTTTGACCCCCGGAAAGGACAGAGATCGGAATCGGCGGAAGGCAGGGGGCGCCGGATCAGCAGTATCACCCGAGGAAGACTGGAAGACGATCCTGCTGGGCATGAAGCAGAGCCTAACCTCCATCGACGCCAAAATGGACACAATGAATGCCAGAATGGACTCTGTGGTGCACAAGTTAGAGCAACGTGATCATATACTTAATGACGCCGAAACTAGGGTGTCGGAATTGGAAGATGGGACGGCAGTTGCAAATACTCAAATGCTTCAGATGGATAAACTACTGAAGGTAATAGCAGAAAAGAATGAGGATTTGGAGGCGTGCTCTCGGTGAAACAACGTCCGAATCCTTGGCCTGGCGGAATCCACCAACACGGGCCGGATGGAGGACTTCATAGAAAAGTTGGTGGTGGACCTGTTTGGAAGAGATGCTTTCTCCCCGCACTTAACGATCGAAAGAGCGCACCGCTCACTGGCGGCGCGTCCACCACCGGGAGCTACGCCCAGACCAATCATAGCCCGTTTCTTAAATTACTGGGACAGAGACACTGTTCTACGGTTAGCCCAGGAAATGCAACACGTGCGATACGAAAACACCACACTGGCGTTCTTTCCGGACTTTGCACAGGCAAGGCGCAAATATGCTGCTGTCAAGAAAAAACTGCTTGCGCAGAACATCCAGTGTGCAATGCTCTACCCGGCAAAGCTAAAGGTCACACACTTGGGAAAGCGCCAATTTTTCACTACCCCACAGCAGGCAGAGGAGTACCTTAAAAGACAGCGCCGAGCCGCATCCCGAGAAGCAGAGGAGCGATGGCAATCCAGATCCCCATCGCTGATGGCGCATCAGGACTAAACTCCGAGGTGGACACTAGCCATGCAGACTGATATACTAGGCGTACCCTGTTTCCTACTTCTGAGATGGTGATGTATCTCTGCTGCTCTATATTACATGTCTCTTATACACCTGTAATCTGCCTGGACACTCCCCTCTGTCCCACTGAAATGGCCAGCTCCCTGAGCGGTGCTGTGGGCGGGTGAAATACAGGAGGAGAGATTGCGGGTCGTGGGCCCCTGGTGTCTCCATCTACGAGGGCATACCCCTGAATATTCCTCTAGTGAGAGGGAGAATTTTGTGGACTGTTGGGAGTTGATGCATGTGGAGGGAGGATTGCATACCCAGCAAGTTGGGGATGTCAGCGTGGATGGGGACAGGGAGGGTGAGGGAGGGCCAGACTAGAGGGGGGAAGGAACTTCACGTGCCACAATGGACAAACACGTATCCTGACGGGAAGGATATTGTAGGAATGGATGGACACGCAGTTGGTAGGCCGGGAGGTCTAGAGCGGGAGGGTAGCGGCAAGTTGGGGGTGCCGGTGAGGGTGGGAGGACCTATCGTTTTGATTATCACATTGCTATGTACCTAGGAAAGTTATGATGCATTTTCTGGTATAATGTCTTACACGCGACGACATGGGGGCGACAGGTGATGGGCAGGCACTTCGACACATCACGGTGGCCTCATGGAACGTAAGGGGTCTCAATAACCCTAGGAAGCGCAGACAGATACTGGGCTATTTAGACCGACACGGGCTGACAGTGGCAATCCTGCAGGAGACACACCTATCACCAGTAGGCACTCCGCAGTTCGCGTCGAGGTGGGCATCATGCCGGGGGTTTGCTTCCTACTCTACTTACTCTAGGGGGGTGACCATCTTAATTAAACGGGGGGTGGAATTTACACCACAGGGAATGGAATCGGACACGGGAGGCAGATTCTGCATAGTGTGGGGCTGACTTTACTCACATAATATCCTCTTTGCGAACTACTATGGCCCAAACACTGATAATACTGACGCCCTGCTTCTGTTATGGGGCAAGATACAGACATTGGCATCACATACGTGGTCCTAGGAGGGGATTTTAACACGGCACTACATTCTCAGGTGGACAGATCGCACCCTCTCTCGGCGCATTACACAGTCACACAAAGAACACTAAGCGACATAGTCGGAGAACACTGCCTGTTAGATGCCTGGAGGCACAAGCACCCCACTCTTAAACAAGGTACTCATTACTCGGCGGTCCACTCCACTTGGGCGCGTCTGGACTATATATTCCTGACGGCAGGGATGACACATTGGCTAACACAGGCAACACATTTGGCCCGCACATTCTCAGACCACTCCCCAGTAATTGTGTCTCTACAGATCCCAGTAGAATGTGCCCCATATCTGAGCTGGTGGCTTAACCCCTCCCACCTCACAGACGCGGTCTTTAAGTCCGAACTAGAGCAGGACATTCGAGATTTCTTTGACCGTAATCTGACGTCCGTATCCAGTGTAACAACAGTCTGGGAGGCCTTTAAAGTCACTGTACGCAGTTGGTGCCTGGTCAAGGGTGGGGGGATACTTAAATCCCTACGGGGGGATCTCCAGAAGCTTGAATTGGAACTTCGTGACCTGGAACACGCACTGGCACGGAATTCAAATGATCACTCGATTAAAGCCCAAATGAGGGACAAAATTACTGAGTACGAGACGGTGGTGGATAGAGAGTGCAGGTTCCGCGGGAAGCCACACATAGCACGCATTTACGTGGAGGGTGATCGCCCAGGAATGGCTCTGGCGAATGCTGTTCGACCCCCTAGGTTTGCTAACTACGTAACCGAACTGCAGGTCGCCCAAGGCACGATGTACAGAAATCTCCCGGACCAACTCAGGGTCCTCAGAGATTATTACAACACACTATACACCTTGCACGGCGGTGTGCCAATGGACTTGGACGACTTTCTGAGGGACACCGCGATAGCCTGGCTAGGGACCACGCAACAGAAATTCCTCAACCTAGAACTGGAGCCTGCCGAAATAACGGACACCATAATGAAGACAAAGTCAGGCCGAGCCCCCGGTTCGGATGGCCTTCCGATTACATTTTATAAAGCCTTTGCCCCCATATTAGCTCCTATTCTGAAAGACTTTTATTACGCTGCATTGGAAGAGGGAAGCTTGCCTCATACCATGCGCGAAGCTCTGATAACCTCCCTACTAAAGCCGGGCAAGCCCCCGGCACAATGCGACTCATATCGCCCTCTGTCTCTGTTAAATTGTGACACTAAAATCTTGGCAAAAGCCCTCGCTACACGCCTTAACCTCCTGATGGAGCGTCTGGTTCTACCGGATCAGGCCGGGTTTGTTCCAAATCGAGCCACATCACACAATTTGGCACGCTACATGCGGTGCTGCAAGACATAGACCCTAACTGCGAGGCGGCTGCTATATTCCTTGACGCCACCAAGGCGTTCGATTCGCTCGAATGGAATTATTTATTCGGTATCCTGGAACGTATGGGGATGCCCTTCAGCTTCGTGGACTGGGTGCGGTTGCTCTGTTGTTGAACGGGTCCAGATCTGCTCCATTCAGAATTAACAGAGGCACACACCAGGGATGCCCGTTATCCCCCGTCCTTTTTGCACTGGCCATCGAGCCGTTAGCAGCAAAGCTTAGACAGCACCATAATCACCATGCTCTGATCTATCCCGCCCTCCAGCTACTCATCTCACTCTACGCAGATGATATGACGCTCTATGTCAAGAAGCGTCCCCTCCTGCGTGAAATCACGAAGTTTGGAGGCATTGCCGGCATACAAATTAACTGGTTCCACCCGCCACCCTATATGGCGCACTTGGCAGTAGAGGATGGTTACATGAACCCTGTGACCACAACTGGATATATATTCATATGTGTGGGAGAGAGAGAGAGCGTGACCCGACCACGGTAGATTGCACGGCTGCGTCGTGAAACGCCTCGCCGCGGCCATGGGGTGCCCGTTTATGTATTCACCACGAATGACCCTAATGAATGACCCCCGACTGCAGGTCACATGCGAAGAAATCTGTCGTAAGATGCTATCCAAACTTGCATATCACAGCTGGGGAGACCTATATGTTCAAGGGCAGTTCCGCACTATAACTCAATTCTTTGGAGAACATACACCCATGACCATGGATACCTTTCTGTATACCAGACTCCGATAGAGCATTCGGGCTTCCACCCCCAGCTTCCCGAACGAACCTGACACACTAGCACCTTTACACGCCCTCCTGCAAGAAGATGCCCCACAACACTTTGTATCACTACTCAACAAGCACGTAAAAATTGCACCACTGCATATCACACTGAGGGCACGCATTGACTGGGATGGGGACCTCGCTGAGCCGCTGATGAATGAGCAGTGGGAGATCAGTTGCACACAAACTAACGTGGTCACAGGCAATTCCAGGTTGAGGCTGGTTCATTTCAAATTCCTTCACCGCCTGTATTATACTCCTGCTAGACTGCACAAGTTCCGCCTCAGAGGGAATGATTGCTGTGATCGCTGTGGAGGGGAGGGAGCGGACTTCTTCCACCTTGCGTGGACCTGCCCCAGGGTTGCCCAATACTGGACGGAGGTTTTTGCGGGGCTGTCGGACATGCTGGGAGTGGAGATAACACCGAGCCCACGGATGGCATTACTGGGCCTCACACACACCACTTTGACCGTACACAAAACGTTTTTGGCATTGAGCCTATTTCTGGCCAAGCGTCAGGTGGCATGCAGGTGGGGGAGAGGACGCGCCCCCAAATTCAAGGCATGGATCTCGACCATGGCAACATGGAAGGACCAACTACACGCATATGCAGAGTTGCTCCCCCTCAAATCGCGACCAAAAGACGTATGGGGACCACTCACGGCCTATCTTTTAAGGCAACACGAGGATGCAGCAGAGAGCGCAGGAGAGCCTGGGGACACACACACCGGGGACACCAATGCTGATCACTAATTTAATGGGGCAATGCTTGCACACCCCCCTTTGCGGACTGGAATTGGCCCACATGAAATGCCTGCACCGACGGCACCACTATATGGGAAGGGGTCGACGACCAGACAGAGGGAGTGACTATGCTGAAGGTAGGCCCAATGACACCATTGTGGTGTGGGCCTGATTAGACTTGAGTACCATAAGCCCTGCATGGCGGCACACTTGTCGTGTTGTTAATACCTTTATTGACATTCGCTAACATGAATTACCTTGGTATGCTGGTCAATGTATTGGGCATGGGTGGGGGGGAAGTTGGCATTTAACTTTGGTTTGTTTCTTTGCAAAACATCATCAGCACGAGTGGGAAGGTGCATTGTAACCTCTGGGATTGACCATCATTGTGTTGGACATACTTATTGCACTGATGTACTGCACCACCTTTTTTATGCTTATAATAAAGGTTTTCGAAACTTTAAAAAACAAAAATTAAAAAAAATAAAAAACTTCACATACAGAAAATTAACAGATTATACAAATCGGCTATCAAGAAAAGGTACTATTCACACAGAATTCAAAACGCTAAATGTGTCAATAAAGAATTCTATAAAATACTGAATTTCGCAAACCAAATTGCCTAGAAGGAACTCATCCTGTTACTCAAGATTTCACAGACAAACTGGCAAATCATTACACGGACAAAGCAGACACGTTGGACTCGTACTTAAAACAGAAACAAAGCACCAGTACTAACCCTTGTACAAAACAACAATCCAAGAATGCTCTAATCAAGCCTCTCCGTTCCTTCCAACACATCTCACATGATGAATTTATGGACCTGGTCAAAGCAAGCAGGCCTACCGGCAGCCCTTCTGACCCCTGTCCCCCATAAACCTTCCAGACAATTCTTATAACAACCTCTGCTGCCACTCCAGTAAGAAGAATCATCAACGATTCCTTAGCTACTGGAATATTTCCAGAAGAACTCAAAAAGTCATACATATGCCCTTTACTGAAGAACACAAACTTGGACCCGCTGAACCCTGACAACTACAGACCCATTACGAATGGACCTTTCCTGGGCAAACTGATAGAAAGAGCAGCGTTCGCCCAGATGTCACAATTCATTGAAGAGAATGACATACTTTCAGACTTCCAAACAGGATTCCGTCCGGGAGGAGGCACTGAGTCTGCCCTCCTTGCCATCTGGGATGACCTAAAGAATACAGTTGACCGCAACGGGGTTGCTGCGCTACTCCTCTTGGACCTCTCAGCTGCCTTTGACAGGGTTGACCATGACACTCTGAAACAAAGACTCTATGAAGCCAGCATGGAGGGAACTGCTCTAGACTGGATGGCGTCCTACCTTCGAAACAGAACTAATGTCATCCATACCCCACCTTTCTCATCCAAACCATACTCCACAAAAGCAGCGGTTCCTCAAGGTTCTATCATCTCGCCCATGCTTTTCAAAATCTACATGAAGTCATTACCAGTACTGATCAATAAATTTCACCTCACGTGCTATAACTATGCAGATGACACGCAAATACTCCTTCAACTGGAATGCCCCAAAGACATTGGAAAATCACCAATTTTCAGCTGTCTCAGAGCCGTGGATCAGTGGATGACTTGGAGCCATCTCAAATTGAATGCTTCAAAAACTGAAATACTCACGTTTGGCGATTGGAAACATTACAACCCACTTGCCGCATGGCCTGATGAACTGGGATCACTGCCTAAAGCATCGAAGGAAGTAAAAAACCTCGGAATGACCATGGACTCCAAGCTGTTAATGAATGCCCAAGTGGATAAACTAGCAAGATCAAGATTTGCTACTATAAAAACACTGCAACGAATTTTCCCTCATTTGGGATTTCCACACAAGGTCCAAGCTGCCACCTCCCTTGTTCTGTCCAAACTAGATTACGCCATTAGCCTCTACCACGGATCACCTTTAACGACCATGAAAAGACTACAACGGATTCAGAACTCGGCTGCCAGACTATTGCATATCAAACCGCGAGACCACATCTTCCCTGCCTTGAAAGCCCTGCATTGGTTACCGGTTGCCAGAAGATCCACGTTCAAGCTGCTTTGTATCACCCACAAAGCAATACATGGAATGGGACCACTCTTCATCAGGAATAAAATCACCAAACACATTCAACAAAGGAACCTCCGCTCTATAGGAGCCTCTCGCCTCAAAATCCCACCATACAAGAAAGAAACCATGGGTGGCACATCCTTCTCTGTTCAAGCAGCCAAACTATGGAACTCTTTACCCCCCAAAATAAGGTCCACCGACAACCACCTTATCTTCAGAAAACTACTCAAGATTTGGCTCTTCCCCACATAAGCACCATATGCAAACAGAAATTTACAGCATATCCCTCTGTATTTAAGCTTTTGTTTTCACTATAGATATGTACCTATCTTTGTGTATTACTTTGTATAAACATGTAAAATAATTATGTTGTGGTCTACATGTACATACTTCCATTGTGCATCTATGTACCTTCCATGTACTTGGATCTGTGTGTCTGTTACTTTTCTCCTGAAAAAGCATATCCAATGCACTACCCTATTTCTCATACGGTGCCTCTATCAATATATTTAATCTACATATAGTTACCTCCTTTATGTATCTATATACTTTCAATGTACTTATGTATCTATATATTTATCACTTTCTTCTAATTTAGCTTTTCCAATGCACTACCCTATTTCTCAGCCTATACTTCGCTCAATATATCTTCTAGCCCAACCTTCTGACTCATCTCAAACTTCTTTCTACTACTCCTTCCAATGCACTACCCTATCTCTCATCCTATACATCTATCAATATATCCTCTACATCCACTCTCTCATTTATTCCAAACCCCATACCACTACTATGATCGCCAAAATTACCATTTCTAGACTCTCTCCTACACTACCCCTCCTTGCATCATCTTTTACTATAGCAATCCCCTAAAACAAACCTTTCTAAACTCTTCCCTCTGACTCCTCCCCTCCAAAACTCCTTTTTACTCACCCAAAAGCCTCCTCCTACTGCTAAAACCTCAAAATAAATACATAAATAAATAAATCCTTCACTTTTGTATCCGTCCACAATCCTTTTCAATCAATATTAACAGACTAACATGTTCACTTCTCAAATTCCATTTTCAACTATTCTAATTCACTACTAATCCTTTATTGAGTTCCATAGTAGCGTGCTACTTGCCAATAAAGAGTCTCAACACCCCATCAGGGTTACAAGCACTATATAAATGCAAACCTTTTTCCTTTTCTACCCCTCCCCAAACCTTCTCAATCCAAATAACTGACTAAGATATCCACCACTAAAATTACTCTCATGTTTTGCCATACTAATTCACACTAATCCTGATGGGTTCCAGAGTAGCGTGCTACTTGCGCTTCAAAACCCCATCAGGGGTAGCAAGCGCTATATAAATATAAACCTCTTTCCCTCTTCTATCCCGCCACCTACCCTTCTCTACCCAATTAACTGAATAACATATACACTACTCAAATTACTTCATATTTTACTATACTAATTTTCAACACTAATCCTTTATGGGTTCCGGAGTGGCGTGCTACTCTCCAGAAAAGTGCTATATGAATGCAAATCTTTCTTCCCCTTTTATCCCTCCGCTATCCTTCTCACTCCAAATAACTGACTAATATCCACCACTGAAATGACTTCATATTTCACGATATTAATTCACCACTAATCCTTTATAGGTTTCCTGAATAGCGTGTGTCAACAAGCGCTATATAAATACAAACCTTTGTCCTCCTCTATCCTTCTGCTATCATTCCAAATCCAAATACCTGGCTAACCTAGCCACCACTTAAAATGTACTTGCATGTTTCACTATACTAATTCAACACTAATCCTCTATGGGTCCCGGAGTAGCGTGCTACTCGCCGAAAAAGCGCTTTGACGCCTCGTCAGGGGTAGTAAGCGCTATATAAATACAATTACAATACAATACAATACTTCAGTTGATCAGGATTTATTTGCCTGGAATTCTAGGAGCTTTTGCACTGTTCCTGCCTCAAAACCCACCTACGACAGATTATCAGGGGCTTATTTACAGGAAACGCAGGTCCACTTTAGCGCTGGGCTTGCGTTAAGCTTTGCCACTAAAATCCATTTGTGAATTTATTTATTTATTTATTTAGATTTGTAAAGCGCCTTATCACCCCGGGGTCTCTAAGCACTTGAATGGAAGTTGACAGGTGGTGGCGCTGTCCTTTGCTCCTGTCCTGAAAGTGTTAATTGCGCTGCACGAGCCTATACACCAAAATTTAGTATATCTGGGCTTTGTCTTCACTTATACTTTAATCTCATATAGGAGCGCCCACGCAGTGCCCTTCTGTTTCCTGGTAATTCTCTTCCGCGGAGGCCTCGTAAACCCAAGTTGCTCGTTAATAATTCATTAAGTGTTGTAGTGGTGTTTATTAGTGAAATGGCCAGCGTGTACAGGCCTGTAAGAAAGCAATTCATCAGGGTGGCGGTTTTCATAATTAAATGCGACTGCAATCGCAACGGGCTGTTAAGGAAGAGAGAGCTACATTAAATGGAGGCCTTGCAATGCGGTCTGATGCAGAATCTGGGCAAGTGTCCTAGAGATGGCTTCCTTCCCCTGTAGGGGCGAAGTCTGTCACGCATGCAAAGCGTGTGTGACGCTGTGACGCCTATAGGGGTCACTGGCTGTACGATGTCACACCCCTGACCGCTCACCTGCTCCAATGGGAATTTTAGAAGCCTCATTTTGAGGACTGCAATAGTATAAGTAGAGTTAAATGTGCGTGACATGGATGAGGCTATGGCCGTGCCAAATCTAGCACTCCCCTCGGAATACTCTAGCTTCATGCACAATCGGAATTCAAGGGGTGGAGGGATTGCTATGGCAATTAAATCATGCTACCCCTGTTCCTGGAAAATTCTGGACATAGCTGACTGTGAAAGTGCATATTTCTGCATTATGATCAGCCATCACTTCACTATGTCTGGTTTGCTGATCTATAGACCACCAGGCAGCGATGTGTCTTTTAGGAAAGCTCTCCCAGAATTGGTAAGTTCTCTTGCACTGGGATCGGCTAATTTTAGCATTATCGGGGACTTAAATCTTCATTTCGATATTCCTCACACCCCAGCGATTAGTAGCATTTTAGCGGACCTGGAGGCACTCCAGCTCCACCAGTTGGTTACTGACCCTACTCATCGGGGGGGCATATCTTGGACCCGATATTCACAAACCTGATTATGGTTAAGGTCCTCCTGCCAAAACCTATAGCTTGGACCGATCACCATCTGATAGAGCTTTATGTTACGATCAAGGATCGTCCTTTCAAAGTATCAGATAGAGTCATTTTCAGACGCCCTTGGAAAAAACTTAAATTAGCTGACTTTCATCATCTTCTCAGTGATCTCCCGTTAGGCTCTTTCGAGGGTGTCGAGTCTGGCTATGACCTTTTTTGTGAATGGGTCATTAAAGCCCTTGACTCCTTGATCCCTGCAGCGTGGAGTAAGAGTCGCTTGCTAGAACCTAGCCCTTGGTACAACGACACCCTCCGGCTTTTAAAAACAACGTTTAAGCAAGCAGAAAGAGCCTCGCGTAAGACCTATGAGGCTGGGAAAAAAACCGATTATTTAGCAAAAGTTAAGAGCTACCATAGAGCTATTTGTAGGACGCGGGCAGCCTACTACTCTCATGAATTCAATATTAGTTCTAATCCCACAAAGTTGATCTTCAAAGTGTTAAAAGATCTTACAGCCAACAGAGTACCTGTGGCGGAGATCTGTTCACTTTCACACTGTGAGGATCTTGCAGCCTTGTTCGTGGAAAAAGTGTCAAAAATATATCGTTCTTTTCCTAGTACTAATTTGACTATGGAGGATCAGTGCTCCATTCCTAGTGTTAACCTGGCCCTATCCACACTCCCTGACCTATCGGAGGAGGAGTTCGACAAGTTGGCAGCCAAAGTTAAATCTGGGTTGTGGTAAATAAATAAATAATACCTCTCTTTTTGAATGTATAAATGAGTAACAGATAGCTCAATAAATAAGAGTCAAGATTCGAGGTAGTAGGAGTTTTGCAGGTTTAATACAGCATAAGGACAGGAACAGGACAACCTGCACAGGAATAGGATGGCAGGGCCCGACAGCGCTGCCGGGGTCAGGATCGGGACAAGGGAACACTTTTTAATAACAGTACATGGGCATATATACATATCGCAAACACATAGCATTACATTGCAATAGGCGTAGCAGTGGGTGGAGCAAGAGGCGTGACGCGTAGCAGTCGCGAAAGATAAGGGTGAAAAGAGGTGTAACAGGGCGTACACATAGACATGTGATGCAAACGTAACAGAATATGTCATGAATGGGGCGGAACCCATGGAGGGGGCTACCTAAGGAGCCGGGACCTCTAACCTGATGGTGCGCGCAAACTGGCAATGACGTGTTACTAGGAGAAGCTGGGGGCTATGAACTCTGTGCTAGGAGCAGAGACTGAAGTCTGGAGAGTCAGGGCGACATGTACCTAAGCAGTATCTAGTATCTGATGTTTAGGGAACATGTTGATATAAACTAGAAGCCAGGAGGGGAAAAGCTAACAGACTCTAAGACTGGAGCATGCATTATTCTACATGTAGTGCGTGATGAAGAATATTAAATGACCATTAATACAGTATTTCTCTAACATGGGGCCGTAAAGGCTAGACAATGACGGAAACTATTGATGCAGTTCAGTAGCTTTAGGAATGCAGAGGAGGAGGACTGAACTGATAACTGGAATCATAGCATACTCTTGGCAGACTCAGAGGCAGAACCAGGCTGAACCGGGCACTGTGAGGCAGGAAGTAAGTGAAGGGTCGAGGATACAGGTGGGGGCTGTATCGCTCCTCCGCGAGGCTTCAGGAGGCAGGAGACAGGAGCTGAATCTGGTGTCCAGGCCCTTTTGAGGCCTAGAAACGGGGACTTTACAATGGAATAACGTGCACACTGAGAAACGTGGCAACGTAGCTTTACATAGGCCTGATATTCGTGGTATTCACGAGAACTGGAAACTGGCATACTAGAGATGGACACAACTGTAATTGCGTCTTTAATCAAACATGGGGAATAACATATGCATATTAATCATGCACATATAACATATGATGGAGGACGCGTAGGGACACAGAACATGGCAAAATTTACTTTTCCACATTCCCTCCTTGTCACTACGTTTCCTTCAGGAAACATCAATATTCATGATACCATCTATCATTTCATACAGTATCATTTGTTCGTCCCGAATTTTCTTGGAACGGGTTTTAGAACGGGGCTTGGGACTAGGAATACAAGAGGTAGCACAAATGCCGCAAATCGCAGGGCCACATTGTATACAGAGGCAGCAGCTAAATATGATCGCTACTGCGATACCTAGAAAGGACAAGACTTTCCATCCCCAAGCGGAAATTATATTCCAGAACCAACCGGACCATGTCCAGGTGCCTGGATTTTGGTGTAACAGATGGGCAATTTTATGGAGTCTGGTTATAGCTGAATAAACAGACGGCGCGTTATTTGGAATGAAAATGCAGCAACTAGATCCGATGACTCTACAGGCCCCGCCCCTATCGGCCAATATGACGTCAAGGACGAGACGATTCTGGAGCACGACAATTCTCATAAAGGATTGTTCTTCGGTTAAATTACTTAGAGCAGAAGTAGTCTCAATTACTACTGCTTCGAGTGTTCTGGTCAATCTACGTATCAGTTTACTATTCACGACTGTACCTAAATAAGGGAAGACACCTTTATTGATATCTATATATTGTTCTAGAACAGTTTCAGTATAATCGACAATCGGGAGGTTTCTCTTGTGTCTAGTATGTACTAGGTGGGAATTCCTATGGTAGTCGGGTGGGGCTAGAAAAACAGGTGGCAGTAGGAAGGCAATGTAACAGGTTCCCTCCCAATCGAGGGGCAGACGAACATATGCGGTCTGACCACAAATAAAATAAGAATGACGTGAAGCTTTGAAAATAGATTTCCTACTGTCACTATACTTGACAATAGTAGTACAATCACTATGTCCTACATGTATGGAACCATTATTTCAGACACATAATTCGCCTTTGACTGGTAGTACTGAAATTGCAGGTAAGTCTGGAGTGGTATCAGACTGAACATTCAGGACCATGAAATTCGAAGAATAATTACCTAAATTATACACTTCATTTTCTAGATCTAACCCGGTTCTGTGGGGAAGACCTTGTTTGTCTGGAAAACATGTACTGTTAAGAAAAGACATATCTGTTGAGGATGACGTTAACGTGGACCATGCTCCACACGAACCATTATGTGAAAATGGATAAGGAAAGAGTGGCAGAACTCCCTTCGGTGTCTGGAAAGGGGGGAGTCGACCACATACCCAACAATTAGTGGCATTGCTGGTCTGGTGTGAATAATGTAACATGCGGATGAAAGAATTATTTCGCATAGCGAGGCGGTAAGAGAGTTCATGAGGAGGCAGATCACTAAACGTATGCTCTACTGTAGCATTGGTAGACTTATTTACATGAGAAACTAGAAAATACAAGTAGAATGCATAACTGGTGCAGGAAATCATAATACTGAGAAATAATATGAAACATAGAAAAACGATACATCGGATTGAGTTTTGACTAACTCTCTCACTATGGGGGTCTATTTTATACATGTCAGAAACAGTCTAACCGTTTCACCTAGGGGAGGACTTAGACAATCAAACTGGCTGACTTATTTTACTAGACCGGAGTTTCAACTTATACTCCTGTTGCGGAGTTTTCTCTAACAGGGGAGGGTTTGTAGCAATGTCTTTTGCGGGACAGTCCTTAAGAATAGTACTTTGGCAATCCTTCGAATCCTGGGAAATGTTCTTTGAGACGGGTTTCAGTCCATAAAACTTTTTCACGTGCGAAAGGTGCACCCAGCCTTTGCGACCCTCCAACTTCACGGCTGTACGGGTGGCGAGGAGGACCTGTCGGGGCTCCTTCCAGCGTGGCTCCAGCGGACTTGAGCGATCAAAATTGCGAATTAAGACCATGGATCCGGGAACGATTTCATGCGGTGCCACCTCGGTATTGTCTGGAAATGCGGCGGCAACCTGTGAACGACAAGAGTTGAGGGCAGACATCAAGGAAGCTAGGTAATCTGTCAGCATATTACTTGAAACATCGGTAATACTTCGGGGTCTAGGAGTACCCCACATGTTAGGGGGGCGGCCGAAAACGACCTCATACGGGGACAGACCTGATCTGGAATGTGCGACCATGCGCATATAGAACAAAGCGACTGGCAGAGCTACTAGCCAGTCCACACCTTTCTCTTTACATACTTTGGCGATGCGGATTTTCAGGGTCTGGTTATGTCTCTCTACGAGACCGGCTGCTTCAGGATGGCGTACACAATGGAACTTCCACTGGTATCCTAACAAAAGGGAAACGTGCTTCATTAACTCTGAGGAGAATGGCTGGCCGTTATCAGAATATACGACCCTAGGGAGTCCGTAACGGGGGAAGAACTCACGAACCAACTGCTTGGCAGTGGTCGCGGCTGTGTAATCTGGGACTGGATATGCTTCTGTCCACCTGGACAAAGCGCATACAACTACAAGGACATACTTGAAACCTCGACATCGCTCCATCTGAATATAATCCATCTGGAGGACTTCAAAAGGGTGGTCAGGAGGTTGGAATCCACCTTGTTCCACCGGGACACTTTTACCTGGATTAAACTGACAACATATCATACAGGTACGGACTTTCTGCTTGGCTGCAGCTCGTAAATGCTTGTTGAACCAAATGTTCTGGATACTGTCTAACATAGCTCTTTCTCCTAAATGTGCTGGACTATGTGCAGTATTGATAATGACTTGAACCATAGAGTCGGGGAGAAACCAAGTGGCTTTACCCTTCGTTACCCATCCTTGATCTGTCTGGACCCCTCCTTGTTCGGACCATTTCTTGATTTCATCGGGAGTAGCGTGTAACTGGATATCTATGACATCTTGAGTAGGGTCCTTAACTGTCATACATGTAGTCGGATCTGGAGTGTGTGTCATGTTAACTGGAATGTCTGGAGTCTGTGCTGTAAGCTTGGCTGTGCGGTCTGCTAGATCGTTACCCTGGGAAATAATGTCAGTAACTTTCGTATGTGCTTTGCATTTCATGATAGCAATGGATGTCGGTAAATGTATGGCATCTAACAGAGCTTGAATAAGGAGACCATGCTGAATCTTGGTTCCATGAGAAGTCATGAAACCTCTCTCCTGCCAGAGCACTCCAAAGTCGTGTACAACTCCGAATGCGTAGCGTGAATCTGTGTAGATATTAACTTTCCGGTTCTTAGCGTGTATGCAGGCTTGTGTCAGAGCAACTAGCTCTGCTGCTTGAGCGGACAGAGTGTCAATACGGTGTGTCTCAATAACTTCAGTATCAGTAGTCACTGCATACGTGGCGACTAGTTCTCCTGTACTTGTTCTCATACATGAACCATCCACATAAAGTGTCAGGTCGGGATCTGGTAATGGAATGTCTGTCAGATCTTGTCTTGGCTTTGTCATAATATTAACTACTTCCACACAGTCATGTGTGGCAGGATTTGGATTAGCTGATGGTAACAGTGTAGCAGGATTGAGAACGTTGCAGCGTCTGATTTCTATGTGTGGCTGGAACAGTGTCAATTCATAACCTGTTAAACGTGCGATTGTCAAGTGCTGAGTCTGTGTTCGATTTAAAAGAACTTCCACGGAGTGTGGAACTTGTACTGTCAGGGAGTGTCCTAATACTATGGAATCACTTTGTCTGATAGCTAGTGCTGTGGCTGCAACTGACTTGAGGCACGCAGGCAGAGCCTGGGCTACAGGATCCAATGTGCTCGAAAAATAAGCACAAGGCTTGTATTGTCCTGCTTGATCTTGTGTGAGAACAGATAATGCTGTACCTTCACGTTCAGTGACGAAAAGTGTAAAAGGCTTACTGTAGTTTGGTGTAGCTAGAACTGGAGCTTGGCATAGGGCTTTCTTTAACTCATTGAAACTGAGTGTATGTTCAGATGTCCAAGGGAGGACAGACGATACGGCTGTCTCCTGTGTCGTTAACTGTATCAGTGGCTTGGCTAGAAATGCATACTGAGGAATCCATTGTCGGCAGTAAGAAGTGAGGCCTATAAAAGCACGTACCTCCTTCTGGGTCTTGGGCTGAGGAAGACTCGCTATTAACTGGATACGGTCAGGTGTCAACTGCCTACCCCTCTTGGACAGTAAGTGTCCTAAGTATACCACTTGCTGGACACAGAATTGAAGCTTCGAAGGGGACACCTTGTGCCCCATCTCGGCTAGGAAATACAGAACCGTCAGTGACGCTCGCTCGCAGTCACGTTCAGAACGGGCTGTGATCAGTAGATCATCGACATACTGGAGCAGGGCAGTGTCAGTTGGCATGTGAACATTATCAAGCTGTCTCTTGAGTGCTTGACTGTAAATACTAGGACTTTCTGTGAAACCTTGAGGAGCTCGTGTGAACATATAGCTCCTTCCATTTAAACAAAATCCGAAAAGAAACTGGCTGTCTGGATGAATGGGAACACTGAAAAATGCGTTCTTGAGGTCGATTACAGTAAAGAACGTGGCTTCGGAATCAATGGCTGTCAATAGGGAAGAGATATCTGGGACAACTGGGTACTGGGGAATAATACATTTATTAAGTTCTCGTAGGTCAATCACTAATCGATATACTGGGGGTGCATTTGGATCAGTACGTTTCATGACTGGAATGATCGGAGAATTGCATACATTGGAGTCAGTTTCTACAACCACTCCTTGAGCGATGAGCTCGTCAATAATTTTGGATAAGGCTGCTACAGCCTCAGGTGGCAATCTATACTGTCTGATTCGTGGTAACACTACACCTGGCTTCAGAGTCACACGATGGGGTGTGATTTGCATGTAACCTACATCAGTTGGACCTTGCGCCCATAAATGCTGCGGGACATTAGACAATCTGGGATCAAAATCTCGTAATACATAGTGACCCTTAAAGTCACGCAGGAACAATCGTATTCCCTCTGGGGAACAGCATATAACTGCACCTAACTCTTTCAGTGTTTTAATGCCTAATAGGTTTTCTGGACATGACTTAGTAAGTAACAGATCAGTAGTACGGGACAATGGACCTACTTCTAGAGTAACTGGCTTTGATATTTCATTTACGATAGGTTTTCCTGAAAATCCAAGGGAAACATTTCTTGAGCCTGAGAGCGGAGCCCCTGGAACTTCGGCGTGACTAATTGTGGTCCTACTTGCCCCTGTATCAATCAAAAACTTTCTGTCTTTCCCTAATACTTGACTATGAACATAGGGACCTTCTTGATCTACAGGTATCTCGATGAGAGGCAAGCCTACCTCCCTCTCTAGGCTGTTTCATGAATACGGTTGATACTCCGGATACTCAGACTGTGCATACTGGTACATCTGCTGTGTAACGTGCTGTGTTGCAGCGATGGGCTGCGGTGCTGTAACTGTCTGTGGTGCATTCTGTGGCTGAGGAATCTGTAAAACTTGTTCTTGTCTAGGCGGACGTGGTCTTTCTTTAGTCTTACCAGTAGCTATGTTGTGTTTCAGAACTGCACACTCGTTTATAAAATGACCTGGCTGTTTACAATAATTGCAGTTCCCTTTAACGGGAGCTGCAGGATGACTGGCTTGATTCGGACCCCTCTTCTGACTGTCTTGAGGAACAGATTGTGCAACTAGTACTTTCATTTTCGTGTCTTTCATACGCTTTCTCTCGTGTTCTTGCTCTTCCCTGATTCTATTCTGGTGGTATTGGAGCATCTGTAACATCTGGGACGGGGTATTAGCTTGCCAGGTACTTTCGACTTTCAAAACTCGATTCTTAATTTGTGGACTTGAATTCTCGACTAATTTAGTAACAAAAAGATGAGGGTATGACTCACTACTTGTCTTGAGGCCACTGTTGATGCTAAAACATTTCTCAAATGTAGAATAAAAATCACTAATGTCTTCGTCTTGTTTCTGTTTACAGGCTGAGATTGCATCCCAGTCTTCCTTTTTCGTTGTTAACAATCTGGGTAAAACTTGAATCAATAATTCAGGTAATTCTTTACATTTTGCTCCAAGACCGGTACCTGGTACTCGTGCCTTATCTTCAGCTTCTAGAACTGCCCAATCGATCTTTTTCTCTCCCACCTCCCATTCTTTTTCCTTGAGCTTTTCATACACCCCTGCGGGCAGCAGAACCTTTAACATTTTAATTATATCTGGATACGTGTATTCTCCCATACGGAGCATGTCTTTTAATTCTCGATGGAACCCTGCTGGATCTTTATCATGACAGGGGATTAATTTTTTCATCTCTAAGAGTTCCATCTTTGTGATCGGGGTGTAAACAAACACTCGTTCTAGTTCGCCACCCGTTCCTCTAACTGGGTGGACTTCTCGTAACGGATTCTGTCTTTCCATGTAAAATGGTTTACTTTCTGGGGGTGAGACATGAACAAAATGCGGGTTCAGAAACGTTTTATATTTGTGACGCTGTTCTAGAATGACACTAATTAAATCGGTACCTAAACCTTTCCATCTATACTGGAGTAACTCGTTCAGGATATCATGTAACGGGCCTGGATCAGAGTGCTGACCCTCATACAATGTAATGAGGTGCTGAATCATATACATACCCGCCAGTCGTTGCTCGGCTGGGGGCATTTTCAGAAACATTTGTGCCACTATTTCGTCTGGAAAAGTGGTAGAATCAGTAGTCCATCGGACTGCTGATCGGGCTAGTTCTTGTTCATACATAGTACTTAACTCACTGTAACCGATTCGTGATTTCAGAATGTGATCGGTAGCTTGAAACACTTGTTCTAGAGAACCTTGTTCTGGTGCTGGATGATGGAAAGTTGACTTGTGTTCTAGGCGTAAATGGCGATCTGGAAATCTAGATTTTCCTACATACGCTATTCTGGCGGAATTCTCGTCGTCTACCTCTTCAGTATCAGAGTTACTTTCTTTCTCGCTTACTTGTGCTGCTTTACGCTGTTCGTGTAACTTTATTATTTCTTTACGGATTTTCTTGTACATACTCTCCATAGCACCGACGGTCTTGTGCTTACCCTCGGCTATATTATCACTCCACCTTGTCAGGATTTTCATTTCGGCCGGATCTTTAGACGGGTAATCTTGTTCTCTTATTAAACAATTAATCAGAAACTTTAATATCATGAGCTGGATCTCGGCTTTCCTTTGAGACATGGCCTCGCTAATGCTTTCTGGATCATCCCCTGTACGGATGAAACGATATATTCTGTCTAGATCTTCTTTCATATTCGGTAGGGTGACTAGATACTCGGCCACCTTTCTTACGCGGAATGAATATAAAACCATATTATCCTCGCCTGGGACTGGATCATAGCCGCATTCATTAAGGGCTTTTCTTATTTCTGCTACAGACTGATGTCTGGGCGTACGCTGTGACGCTTGTGCATGTAATTCGGCTGACGTTAAACGCTTATGTGGCGGCGGGGTCTGAGGAGGACCTCCCCCTGCGGCCCCTAAACTAGAGTCGTCTACTGATGCTCTTCGTCCTGGCAGAGTGGGAAATGGAAATGTAGGCTGGACTTGTATGGCGGGCTGGACCGGGGGTACCGTAACAGGTACTGCAAGGGGTACCCCGGTGTCTGGAGGAACGGGAAGTGCCTGATTTACAGGGACTGGCGGAGCGCGAACAGGATTTGCATATTCTGGGACTGTGTCGTCCAAATAGGACGAAATAAAAATATCAGCTGCGGTCGGTTTGTGACGTAGCTTGGTCGGAACTAATGGTGGCGGGAAATTACTGGATGCCTCTGGGGTCGCTTTTGGCAAACCCTCGGCAAGAAGAGGATACATACCCTTAATAAGAGCATGCCTCTGTCTGTCTGACTGTTCGGTTTTAACTCGTTCACCAATCTCGATTAATTCCCTTTCTTGGGCTCGTTCTAAGGATTCTCTACTTAATTCTGACTTTCTGATTTCTTTTTCGGTTCTTTTATGAGATTCTTTGCGCCATAACTCGATGGCATCTTTCTGTGACTGTCTGGCTTTCTTTTTCCATAATGCTTCTTCTACTCTCATGATGCACTCGGCATCCCATGTGCCTGACACGGGCCATCTATACTTTTCTTCTAACTGTTTGGTATACTCTACCCATAAATCTAGATATAATATGGCGCTTATGCCATGCTTCTGATACATAAAATGACCTGGACTGTCCCTAGGCGGAACTGGAACTGCTGCTTCCAGCAGACCCTTTCTAGTTTTTAACTGACGTAACTTAGAAAACAAGGGCATGACTGAACTGTAATCTAGACACAATACAATACACAATGAACACGATACTTATTCCCCATTCATACCACGACATTAAAATACATGAAGAACATTTAAAATAACAGTTCGAACAGAATACTACCTGGAATACGGAACACAGAATACATGAATTTTCTCGAGAACAGAACTGACTGGAACAGAAACTGCTGAAACAGTATGAAACTTACCGGTCTCATAAAGAGACACGTCAGGACCCGCATCCACCAAAGTGGACACTTCGTTTGTGGGTCTGTGTACCACCAACCCACGGACCAGAGTCAATTAAATTGACCCTGTCTAGATACTACCCCAGTAATGGTACTCACCGGGCAGTAAGAACGGAAGGCCTCAGACTGGACGGGACTACTTGGACGCCGGACGGACGAACTTCGGACTTCTGTTACGGGTGGACCTCCGGATACCTCGGACCTTGGACTCTCGGCTTGGGCTCTGGTCGGGACTCGCCGCGTTCCTCCACCGTCTCGTCTGGATGCCGGACCGCCTCCTCCGTCTCCTCCGTGGGCCTGAGGGATACTTGAAGCAGAAATATCTGCCGGTGTGCAGAAGAGTTCCGTCACGACTGCAGAGGGTCAGGGGGTCAGCGTGGCTTCACCGACGCGTGGGGAAAGGGCAAGTCCCTGTTCGGGCGCCATTATGTGGTAAATAAATAAATAATACCTCTCTTTTTGAATGTATAAATGAGTAACAGATAGCTCAATAAATAAGAGTCAAGATTCGAGGTAGTAGGAGTTTTGCAGGTTTAATACAGCATAAGGACAGGAACAGGACAACCTGCACAGGAATAGGATGGCAGGGCCCGACAGCGCTGCCGGGGTCAGGATCGGGACAAGGGAACACTTTTTAATAACAGTACATGGGCATATATACATATCGCAAACACATAGCATTACATTGCAATAGGCGTAGCAGTGGGTGGAGCAAGAGGCGTGACGCGTAGCAGTCGCGAAAGATAAGGGTGAAAAGAGGTGTAACAGGGCGTACACATAGATATGTGATGCAAACGTAACAGAATATGTCATGAATGGGGCGGAACCCATGGAGGGGGCTACCTAAGGAGCCGGGACCTCTAACCTGATGGTGCGCGCAAACTGGCAATGACGTGTTACTAGGAGAAGCTGGGGGCTATGAACTCTGTGCTAGGAGCAGAGACTGAAGTCTGGAGAGTCAGGGCGACATGTACCTAAGCAGTATCTAGTATCTGATGTTTAGGGAACATGTTGATATAAACTAGAAGCCAGGAGGGGAAAAGCTAACAGACTCTAAGACTGGAGCATGCATTATTCTACATGTAGTGCGTGATGAAGAATATTAAATGACCATTAATACAGTATTTCTCTAACATGGGGCTGTAAAGGCTAGACAATGACGGAAACTATTGATGCAGTTCAGTAGCTTTAGGAATGCAGAGGAGGAGGACTGAACTGATAACTGGAATCATAACATACTCTTGGCAGACTCAGAGGCAGAACCAGGCTGAACCGGGCACTGTGAGGCAGGAAGTAAGTGAAGGGTCGAGGATACAGGTGGGGGCTGTATCGCTCCTCCGCGAGGCTTCAGGAGGCAGGAGACAGGAGCTGAATCTGGTGTCCAGGCCCTTTTGAGGCCTAGAAACGGGGACTTTACAATGGAATAACGTGCACACTGAGAAACGTGGCAACGTAGCTTTACATAGGCCTGATATTCGTGGTATTCACGAGAACTGGAAACTGGCATACTAGAGATGGACACAACTGTAATTGCGTCTTTAATCAAACATGGGGAATAACATATGCATATTAATCATGCACATATAACATATGATGGAGGACGCGTAGGGACACAGAACATGGCAAAATTTACTTTTCCACAGGGTCACCTGCGGATCCCCTTAGACCAGCGCAATTTAAAGAACTAGCCTCATTATGTCTACCCCCTATACGCCAACTTATAAATCTATCTCTTTCCTCTGGCATAATTCCTCCCAAATGGAAACAAGCGTATGTTACTCCCATTTTAAAAAAAACGGCACTGGACCCCCTTAAACTGGAGAATTATCGACCCATCTCCCTTCTCCCTTGGGTCGCGAAAGTAGCAGAAGCCCATGTTAATGGCATTCTGTCTGACCATCTTCAGTCTGCTAATATTCTGGACCCTTCACAGAATGGTTTTCGTGCTGGTCACAGTACCGAGACTGCACTTTTCTCCATGACAGAACACCTGCGCTCCGTATTGCACTCGGGTCAAACTGCGGCACTGGTATTACTCGACCTCAGTGCCGCGTTTGACACTGTATCGCACGCAATACTTTTACAGCGTCTGGGAGAAGCAGGTATCAATGGTGTGGCACTTGACTGGTTTTGGTCGTTTCTTACTGACCGTACCTTTAGGGTCGCTACACCACCATTCGAGTCAAAACCCCGTACCATCGAGCAGGGAGTCCCGCAGCGTTTGGCACTTAGCCCCACGCTGTTTAATCTTTATGTGTGGCCGCTGGCCGCTGTCGCCAAGCGTTGGGACCTGACTATGGTCTCTTACGCTGACGACACACAGCTGGCGGTCGCACTTAGTGGAGATTGAGACCCTGAGGCTACCAGATTCCGTGAGGGTCTCAGTGCAGTGGCTGGATGGATGACGGCTAATTGCTTACAGCTTAACGCTAAAAAGACCGAGGTCTTGATTGTGGGCAAGCAGTGCAATCTTTGGGGTGACAAATGGTGGCCGTCAGAACTGGGCCCGACCCCCATCCCGGCAGTTGAGGTGAAAAATCTGGGGGTGTGGCTGGATCCCTCCCTTAGCTTTTCCACCCACACAAAAAAGTAGCAGCCACCTGCTTTGGGATCTTACGTGCTCTGAGGCCGATTCTGAAATTTTTTGACGCCACTACCCGACAGCTGATAATTCAGGCTGCCATATTATCTAGACTTGATTATGCGAGCTCACTGTTGCTCGGAGCTAACCTGGCGGAAATTACCAGGTTGCAGCGCGTTCAGAACGCGGCTGCCAGGGCTCTGGTAGGCCTTCCCAGATTTTGCTTGGCCAAAGAAACTATCCGTAAGCTTCACTGGCTACCCCTCATTCAGAGGATTGAATTCAAGACTTTATGTCTATCTTTTAAAATTCAGAAACAATCTTCGCCTCAGATATTGGAGCATCTCATTACTCCTTATGTTCCTTCTCGGCAGCTGAGGTCTTCTGGGCAAAATTTAGCCATTGTTCCACGTTTTAAGAGAAGCAGAGCAGGTGGTCGTTCCTTTAGAGTGCTGGCACCCAAGCTGTGGAACTCCCTTCCTGCCCATATTCGTGCCTTGGATGAGTTATTGGCATTTAGGAGAGCCGTTAAGACTTTCATCTTTCCCATTGACTTTTAGGGTCTCTCTGTGGGACTTCCCTTCTTGCCCTGATTGAGTTCTGTTTCTTTTTCAGATATAGCGCCAGGACGCCCCTTTGCTGGGGCAGCTGTGCGCTTAAAAAATGGAAATAACATAAAATAACATAACATTATGACACGTTTTTTCATGTTTTTGCTGTTTAAAGTAATTCGATTTTACCATATTACAAATGTGATAACGATATTTATGTAAGCAGCACAGAAAAACCATGCCTGAAAAAACAGCTGATGGAATCTGTATCTTTAAATATGAAAAATCTCATGGAATTCAACACCGATAAATTAGTATGTGGTAATAACACGAATACGCTGGACGAATTATCACACATTTTACCAAGGCTCGCGAAATGAATGTGTTGGTGTCTCGGCGTTACCTACCTCGTCTGTCTTCCTCGTACCAGTCCTCACATAGAGGGCGGAGTCTCTCTTATAACTGCCTAGGATTCTGATTGTCTATGTGAAACATTTTCATAATTTCAGAATAATTGTGAGTGACATTCAACGACAATGAGTGACACTTTCTCACGAGTGCTCACTTGAAGTGGAACTATAATACATGAGGTCGCTTCCCCCCACATCAGGTGGATAAGAAGGTGAAGGGAGCAGTTAAGAAATCCTATTCGGCTGACAATTTTGCAGTTGTTGTTGTTGTATTGCTTTATTTCGATATAAAAACATATCATAAAAGCATTGCATTACAGTATACAATTTGATAAAACATTTGACATTTAAATTTTTCTTAAAAAAGCGAACATCAGTATCGATTTGGCAATACAAAAATAAAAACCTAGAGATCAGCCTAGCTTTACTAAAATAGGTTAATAGCCAGATCAAAAGACTCATGCAAGTACAAAAGGACTCTAGTAAATTAATAGCATCCTTGCAGACCTTATTCGCCAGGCCCAACCCAAGAATTTTGCCATACAACAGGCAAAAAAGGGACGGGCATCAGAACAAAGGATGCGTAGGGCTTCCAAGTGTGAACTGGTACCCAGGCTCCTACAAAGTGGCTTGAGCCATCTCGACCTGGGGGCCGCATACGCCTGACACTCGAACAGCAGATGGGCAATGGACTCTACCTTTGAGACACAGAAGGGGCAGAATGGTATGGTTTGAAATGGTGGTTTCCAGGTGGAGGTAAACAGACCCACAGGGAGGACACCCACCCTGAATTTGAAATACAGTGATCTGTCTCCAGGTTTATGAATCAGGTCCAGGTAAGATTCTCTAAGTGGGAGCTCCTTAATTAAGAGGAACTGCACAGCAGATTTGCAAAGGTTTGGGTTGCACCTTCGCACATTAGCCACCCACAACCAATAAACCTTCTTCAACGATTGCTTAGGAGGGGCTGTTTTGTTAACCCAAGCATCGCCTAGACCCAAATCATAAAGGAGCCGCTTAACCTCCCTGAGCCAAGTCACTTTATGCCAGCTTGGAGAGGATAGGAGTTCTCGTAGTTCGTCGGCATAACTGCACAGTTCTGGAACATTCCAAATCCTTGCCCACAATAAAAGGGGACGGAGCCTAGCTTGGTCACCTATAGGGTATGTGCCTGCATCAAGCAGGAGGGGGAGAGTAGGGGTACTGTGGGGTAACTTCATAAGATCTTTATGGAAGTTATTTTCGAGGCAAGTTAAACAATCAACTCTCTGTACACCCCACAGTTCCGCGCCATACAAGGCTGCACTCACCACCCTTGCCCTGTAGATATCCAGAAGAACCCCAATAGGTTTAATAAATGAGGCACGTTGTTCTTTGAGCAGAGCCCCTGCAACCCTCTTATGGGTCAGGAATACCTTATGATGGTGTGGCTTCCAGCTCATAGTGTCACAGAGTCGTATACCCAAATAATCGAACTCTTTGACTCTATCGAGTGGAACGGAGTCCAGGGCAGGGGGGAAGACAGATTTCCTAGGGGGGTTAATGACAAGGAATTTGGTCTTGCTTACATTTATAGAAAGGCCCCTGTTGTCACAGAAGCCCTTGAATCCAGAAAGCAACTTTTGGATGCCCGATGGAGATTTAGAGATCAGAAGGGTATCATCAGCAAATAGGAGCGTTGGTATCTTCCTGCCAGCCAGGGAAGGTGCATCAGATGGTTCCTGAAGAAGATGCTCCACCACTCCGTTCACATAAAGCGAGAACAGGGTGGGGGCCAGCACACAACCCTGGCGGACGCACCTATCTACAGGGATACGAGATGTTTTTTCCCCCTGGAGACCCCATCTGATCTGGGCAAAGTTGCTTTCGTGGAACTTGATAAGCAGGGCCAATAGATAAGGTGGTATACCCAACCCGTCTAGGACTTTCCACAATTGGGCCCGCGGGACCAGGTCGAAAGCAGTTCGCAGGTCTATAAAGACCAGATACACGCTGCCTCCTCCCAGAACCACCACTTTCCAGTATAGCATTAGAAAGCGGAATGTCTGCTCAATTGTGCCTGTCCCTGATCTAAAGCCCGCCTGGAAATCTGACAAAACCTGATTTTCCTCCACCCACTGCAAGATCCTACCCAATACCACTTTGCCCGCAACTTTTTGGGTTGAGTCAAGCAGACTAATTGGGCGATAATTAGCTGGGTCGTCCCGACAACCTTTCTTAAAAATAGGGACGACCTCTGCGCCCCGCCAAGAGTCAGGGAGAGGGGCTCCCAAGACAGCTGCATTCAAAAGTGAAGAGATTAGTCTGCTCCACAATAGTGGGTATAACTTCAACAAATCGCCCGGGATTCCATCTGGGCCTGCAGCCTTATTGGGAACAATGCTCTTAATCGCCCATTCAACTTCCTTGATACTAAAGGGACAGTCATTGTGTGTAGTGAAGGCTGTGGCAGGGGGACTGATCAAGGGACCCTTCCTTGGTTGGGATTCACCCAAAGGGACAGAGTAAAGCTTGGAAAAGTGAACAAACCAAACATCACCAGGAATGTTACAGGTAATTTGTAGATCAATGGGCTTATTCCTAGCTCTCATTAGATCCCAAAACACCTTGGAGTCTTTCATTGAACTCGCCTCAGATAGCTCCCTCCAAAAATTATAGTCTTGTGCCTCCTTGGCCTTTACCACAGATTTCTTGTAGAATTGCCTTGCGGTTCGAATGCTGGCTGTGTCCTTGATCTTCACTGCAGAAATGAGTTCCCCCTTAGCAGCCCGACATTCAGTAGTATACTTGTCTTTTGACTTAGAGGAACCTATCACTGGGAGCCTCACGCTGGTATGGGGAATAAAAAACAAATCGCTTATAGCAGCAGTAGTTTCTGTAAACATTGTTATGACATCTGCAGTGTTAGTTCCCGATTCGTCAAGGCGTAGGCCCACCGCTGTCATTATAGACCCTGCTTGTGCCATCCTTTCCTCGTCCATTGCTGCTTTGGCCCATTTCAAACGCCTGCCACAGTTGGAAGGAACAACTTCGTGGGATGTTTTCCACAAGTGGGCAGACTTAGCTGGCTTCCTGACATGCCAGGGCGAGATGAGGGTTAGGGATAGAGGGTTGTGGTCACTATCACAGGATGCTAAGACTTCCATGTCTTGCAGGAATGGCCACAGATTGTAGTTCAACATGGTATAATCTATTCTGGAGGTGCATCCCATTCTGTTATAGGTGTGGGCACCCATAGGGTCGGATTTGGACCGACCATTAGATGGTCTCAGATCGTGTTCGATACAGAGTGCGTTGATGTCTATCGCACTCTGGGTCCATTTTCGGATTGGATCGAGGGACAGAATAGGGATGCCTCTCCTTGTATCCTCATCCCATGAGTCAAGAATGTCCTCCCTCGCGAGTGGCTCAAAACAACAATTAAAATCACCTGCAAGGAGCACATAGGAGTCAGTGCTGCAGGCACTTAATTCACCATTTAATACTGTGGCAGGTAACGATGATGCCCCACCCCTAGCCCCCCTTAGATAGAGATTAAGAACCTCTAGCTTCCTACCCCCTTGGCAGCGTATAGATATCCTCTGAAGGTCTGGGGAATGGGTAAACTTTTGGTTTACGCTTAAACCAAGTGCGATGCTAACCCATATTAAAAGGCCGCGGGACGGGCGGCCTTTGCAACCCACGGGTTGGGAAGCTGGAACAAAGTAGGTTGTATATCCCACTCTGTGCCTGGGTTCAAGGCACCAGGTTTCTTGCAAAAGGCAGATGTTATAAGAGTCTAAAAAAGCATTCCACTCAGGGATGTCAAAATTGCGGGCAAGGCCTGCCACGTTCCAGCTTAAAATTTTTAACAGAGGATCACCTGGGGTAAGCAGCCCTGGCGAATTAACAACGCCGTCCGTGGTGCATACAAGGGTAGCCGGTCCTACAGCCGGTATGTTTAACCTTTGCGGAGGGTTGGACTGCTGTTGATTGGGAGCCCCTATATCATCAATTGGGTGCTCGACTGAGAAAGGTTTATGGGTATATAACAAGGGGGTCATAGGGGGTGAGACCAGCGAGTGGACAGCAACGTAGGATTTTGGGGAAGTTGAAATGGACAAACCCTCCTCTATAGATGGTGCGTGTACAATTTCGGCCAGAATTGGGTAGGTGGTAGGACTATGATCAGACAATACAGAGAGACTATCAGTAGGCCCTTGGGTCTGAGATAAGGAGGCTTTTGCCACTACATCAATGGTGGGTTGCCCTACAAGTCAGTCCACCTCCTCGAGGCTGCCAAACCTATTCGAGGTAGAAAGGCCATTCCAGCACGCAAAGGGAGTTTGATAGTTGGAGGGGTAGCTCCTCCATGCGTGACGCTGTACCAGGGACCAATCATCTTCCCGTGTCTTTTTGGGAGGTGGCGGATAGAAGAAAGACAAAAGTCTGGGTACAACACGAGAACCTTCACCAGAGGGGCAAGAGCAAATATAATGTGCTGTATGTGGGTCTTCGAAGGTCACCACTATACAGTCCCCAACCACGGTTTTCTTTGTGGGGCCCACCCAGGGGACACGACGCACCATCAGGACTCTGCTCTTCTGACCATTAGGAATTGGGCGGTTCGCATTAAGCCAGTGCATTGTCTTGTTCTTCAAGGACCAATGGTTCTCGTAGTGGCCGTTTTCGATCTGGGAAACGCCCGTCAGAACAACCACATAATCATTGGCCTCTGGGGGAAGGTCGATGTAGCCCCCTCTAAAATTATTCTTGGCAAAAGGGCCCCGAGAGTGTTGGAGGCGAGCCTCACTAGGAGGAGGTCTAAGAGGAGGGCCTATAATAGGCTTTAAGGAAGGTTGGGGGGAGGGACGAGTGGGAACCTTAGGTTTAGAGGCAGCAGTAATTTGGTTCACACCCAGGGTTCGCGGCTTGGGAACCGGGCGTTCAGGCGCTGGTACAGGGGGAGGAAGATGTGATGCTTGTGGAGTTGGATCCTCTGCCCCGACGCCCTGGTTTTCAAGACTTCTCAAGCCAAGTGTGGCCAAAGCGATGATACTTTTTTCCATCTCCAGCAAGCTGTTTTCAATACATGAGAGTCTAAGAGCAAGGGGGGAAAGAAGTTTCTTGAGTGTTTCCCAAACTATACCTATAAATTCCCCATCCTTCCCTTCTCGACCCTCATCATGTGTGCCCCCATCCTGTGCTGTGATGGTGGTAAAAGCAGGATCTATCTCCTCGATGACCCCCTCTCGACGTGACTGTTCCCTGGGGCTAGCCCCTTCTGTTGTATTGGGTGGTGGTACACTGGGCGATTTCGGTTTCTGTACCACCCCAACTCTTGCCTTCTTGCGATAGTAAGTATAACGGGAAGTCCTTTTCCTTTTGGGCGAATTACCCTTACTAGTAATGATCCTAGAAGAATTAAAAATTACTGGGGCGGGAAAGTTAGAGCTGGCATCCTGCTTGCCGTTATGTGATTTTAAAATTACCGGGGTAGAAAAATTGAAACTGGCATTCTGCATGGAAGACAACACAGGGAGATTTGAATCACCCGCGTCAACAGCAGGCCCTGGGGCTGGAGAGGGAGGTTGTGAAGTCGGAACCTGATGGACTTCTGCCTGCAAGACTAGAAAAATGGGATTGGCAAGTCGCTCCGGGGTAACAGCAGTAGCTATGTGGCCCAGTGAAGATTTTTTAGAGACTGCAATAACCTCCGATAATCTTCTTGCGGCAGCCAATTCCAGAGAGACACGAGTCTGCAATTTGGAAATTTCCTGGTCAATCGCAAGATTAGTACGAGTGATGAAATCATCCATAGGACCACTAATTGATGAGCCTCCCTTAACGGCCTTGCTGCGAGTTAACCTGGTGCACATAATTAAACAAGAACAAGGACCAGGGTAAGGCCTCCTAAAGAACGCGAAAGATCACAACAATAAACCCAATTAGTCAATGATGAGAACTGGGCGAAAGAGGGTGGGTCAGTCCAGTCCTCTCAGACCTCGAACGGCCTCAAACGGCCCGCTCTTAGCCCGGTCTTGTCCCGGGCTGCGTCCCGCGCTGCGGGAGTCTAGTTGAGTTATATAGTGTCCGTGGTGGACAGGGGGCGGGCCAGCGGGGAGAGCGGACCGGATGCTGTCTCCGTGGTCTCGCAGGGACTCCTGGATGCTGGAGTCCCCGCACGCTCGCAGCCCCGCCGAGCCTCTACCCCTTACCTCCGCCTTGTCGCCTTGCTGCTCCTATGCCCCCGTGAACGGTATGTTGCGCGCACCTGCGCGAAGCGGCACCCGCGTAGCGGGTGCGGCGAGGAGTAGGCTGGATCGCCCTCAGGATCCTACTGCGTCTGGGAAAACAGGTAACTGTGCCGGTAAAAAAGAGTGAAGAGTCCCAACAGGTGAAGGTGAAGGACGCCTTTAACGGCCTCAGGCGGACGGGGGGCGGGCCAGCGGGGAGAGCGGACCGGATGCTGTCTCCGTGGTCTCGCAGGGACTCCTGGATGCTGGAGTCCCCGCACGCTCGCAGCCCCGCCGAGCCTCTACCCCTTACCTCCGCCTTGTCGCCTTGCTGCTCCTATGCCCCCGTGAACGGTATGTTGCGCGCACCTGCGCGAAGCGGCACCCGCGTAGCGGGTGCGGCGAGGAGTAGGCTGGATCGCCCTCAGGATCCTACTGTGTCTGGGAAAACAGGTAACTGTGCCGGTAAAAGACAGTGAAGGTGATGCAGGGCGATTGCCAACTTGGGTTACTCTTAAAATACCATACTCACCTGGGCCCATAAACATGCATAGATAAGCTGATAATCACAGCTGGTGATCAGGCTTTTATATTTACCTTGTGATAAAGTTTCATCTTTACACCAATTCTTACCAACGCTTCTCAACTTGGTTCTTAATTTCCTCTGGCCAATAGATCAGGTTGTTAGCAGAATAGATAGATATGACATTTACCTTTATTACTTTGAATGACCACAGACTCGGGAGAGTTTTAAAAACTTTATCTATGCAATCATTTTGTGAGTTAGATACCAACACATGTCATACACCAGCTTCTTTAAGAAAATGATCAAAAGCAAAGACTTAGTTAAATCTCATGACGTTGGCACTTGGGAAGGATGGAAAAGAGAAACGGTACAAGGACGTACCACACGAAATTATATTTACCTAGAATGGTGTGAGGACCAACCCCTGGCCAAGGAGCTGGAAAAGGGACTCCCGAATAGTCAGGAGCCAACAGTTCAGGAAAGATTCAGGACAGGACAGGTGACCTCACCTAAGTGCAACGCCAGCGTCGCACCACTCTCTGGTACTGCTCTCCTTGACTCTTCCCCTCTACTTGATGGACAGGTTCTTCTTCGACTCTTCTCTCTCTCCATCTCTTCTCTCTCGATTCTTCAATCAGAGTGCTCGAGCAGTATCTCTGACCTCTGTGGCATCCGCCGTCATCTGCTTCGGTGATGGGTCTGTGACAGGTCGGTGACAAGTCTGACAAACTAACTGTCTGAGCCTACCTTAGTTATACTATTCTAAGTGTATGTACCACCCCCCAATGTTTCAAAATTCGTGAACCCCCTACTTCTGATTGGACAATGGGATGGGGAAAGGTCATCACACCATACTAATGTAAGGGCACTTCTTTTGGTTCGTTGTTCAATATTCCCGCCCGCCCCTTAATTTTACTTTCCCATGCTTTATTTCCCAACCGCATTTAATATTAATTTTATCTACAATGTATACACATTTTGACTTCTTCTCCTCCCCTCTCCGGGTCAAGAGGTGGTGTTGCCAGGCGCTTCTCTTGTTAATGTGCCCTTGGCTGGATTCCAATGTCACATTACGTAGTTAGACTGAATTCAGTGCGCTTGCTCATAATCAGGCAAGATGGAGATAAAGAAAAACATGTCAGAATACGAAAATAAATGAATGCACTGTATACCACTTATTCCTACTCTAATCCCTTTAATTTATTTAACTATTGCATTAGCAGTTTAGTAAGATGTGCGAGGTTTAGTTTAAGAAAAGCATGTTCATTAGCATGTGAGGTTTAAGCGGCCATCTTAAATACTACTGCGCAACTGCAAAGATTTCCCACCAAAGCAAAAGACGTCATACTACGTAGATGCAGTAGACGCATGAGCAGAAGATTCCCGCGTTTTTTACAGACATTTTAAGCCACTCTGATTACTTGTTAGTAAAACACATTGTCAAGCTTCCCATAGATTATGTAAAAGGAAATGTAATGCAACTATTAGGACTCACAAAACATGTTGGTTACATTATTAATTGTTATTTGAGAGGATTCCATCTGAGCAAGTTTCTTATTTACGAAACCTTGCCCCAGCAAGTAGAAGTATGCTACTGATAGAGCGCTTACAGCACTTTAAATTGTATGGGTGCACTATACTAATGGTTTAAACGCACTCACATGTATTTTTTATCGTTTGCAGTGTTTCATGATTAATAAGATGCATTTATTCAAAGTTATATTAGCATTGAAATGTAGAGTATACATTTAAGTAGGACTTTGTATGTATTAAAGAAACCTATTAATTAATTAATTAATTGTGGGTTTATATAGCGCTAGGAATCGACTCCCGGAGGAGTATCTCCACGCTTCGACCGCTGGGGAACCCGTCCTGGTTCACCCTGAGAGATGGTCCCTGATCGGTATCTCTAAGGTGCGACCAAGCATCCCCGGCGGTCTGGGGGGGCCGTTGTGAAGATGAGGCAAGCTGATGCCCAGAGTTGCCGAGTGTGGTTTCTGACTAGAGTAGGCACCGAGGCGAGAATTATCGAGTCCGCTGACCCTGGTCCACAACCCTGCCGCGTCGGGAATCGAACCCTGGTACCGGGCCGTACTCTGCTTACGGGTCTGCCGCCTCTAACCAGTGAGCCACACTTCTCCACCTATAATTTGCAGGATGAAATATTACTTGTGCAATATAATTTGTATCTAGTTTAAGTTGCCTGAATTGTAGGCCAAAACTGCAAGTTGTTTTGAGTTTCATTTCTCCTTGGCGGCTAAAGAATTATAATTAAATGAATCCTTTTTGTGTTTGAAGACAGTATGTTCTCATCCTACTGCAGGTGCAGGAATTAGACCTCGTTAGTCTTAGATTTAAGGAGATACCCGGAATGTGTTTGAAGAAGGCTGGAATGCGAAAAACGGAGGACGCCTTTTGAGTCTGGCCTATCTGAAAACCAAGGCCACTGGAAGAAAAAACAATTTAATTAAAGCTTCTGTGGAAACTTACTGAAAGATGTTGCAATTGGAAAAGTTTACCTTGTGACTTATTGTGGGTTGAACATTGCCTTTTTGTATGAAGCGCAGGGACAGATTTGAGAGACTTCTGCTTATTTTCAGAGGAGAAGGAGCATCTTAGAACGAGTTCCATAGCTGTAAGCTATCAACCCATTTGACGTGAGTACTTCTTAGGAAGTCAACACGTGCTGACAACTTTTGGATAGGATATCAGCGAAATAGGTAGGATTTTAAGGTGGAGCAGTGTAGGGACAGATCATTTTCTTTTCTCTCTAATGAAAAAAGAATTGGACTCAGCTTCTATTCTTTGTTGCAGTTTGATTTTAAAGGTTATCATATTATGCCTTTTGTGCCAAATTAATTATAATCATAGATACAGCTCTGTATTTTGTTTTTATATCTGTATACTCTGATATTGAGGTGGGTTTATATTAAATTATTTTTGGCCTCATAATAAATGCACAAAACTGAAAGTCAGAGTCTGTGGTTCTTTAAAAGCATGACTAAATTGAAAGTATGATCTTGAATTGTTTTATTCCCCTCAAACACATTGACAGGCTATAAGACCATCTGATTTGAATTTAGTAGGGAAGGCAAAGAGTAAAATGTAGCGTTATCACTACCTATAGAGTGCAATCACTCTTGCAGGATTTCCATGCATTGGTAGAGGAGCTGGGTTAAGGAGAGTATATTGATATTAGACTGGTGAAATATGAGCAGCAGGTCAGATTCCTTTCTGATATCACCTTTTTTTCACTCTCAGCAACGGCCACATCACTGGTTCAGCCATTTCTGCCAGACACCATATCTGGATGAGATCATGGAAGGCAGACAATGCTCAATAGGCCCTTTTATGGCACATACCAAATAGTGGACCAAAGTTATTTGGCGCCCAACTAGAAGAACTCGTTAAAAAAGTCACCAGAGGAGAGTCACCTGCTAGCTTTAGTGAAACCTCCTTCTAGGGGTTCGGGGTTTGGATACTGTGGGGCTTTTGACAATCTGCTCAGACGAAAGGGGGTAGCCAGCCCCCTTTGCAGCAAGGGACATTGGTCCCTTCTGTGATAAGACCTGGCAACAGCCTGTACCCCCCTTAAACCATCTCAGCCTCCAAAGCCTGACTATCCAGAGAGCAGAAAAAAGGGTTCTCTTCAGTATGAAAGATAATTCAGATGCTTGGGTCCTTCGACTTACTACTAGATAGAGTTCTCCTCTCTTCCTGTAGATTCTTTCATCCCACTAACTGACTCCTCAAAATCATTCAAAGCTGCAAGACCTAGCTGCAAGACCTAAAGAAAACTGCCTGATCTTTTAAAGAAAGGAGCTGTGATCCCAGTATCACCTCACAAAAGAGGAAAGGGTTGTTAGTTTCCTCATGTTTATGGTGCCGAAATATTCAGGGGAGTTTTGCCCAATTTTAGACTTTAAAAAATGGCAACCTGTATGTGCCATATCAAAGGTTGTAGATGGTGAGTCTCCAATCTATCTTACTCCTTCTGGTCCTCTTCTTGGCCTCTATTGATCTGATGGATGTTTATTTTCACACCCCCATGACTCTTAGACCTAAAAAAGTATTAAGATTCTACGCTATGGGACAGAAGTATCAAAGTTGTGTCCTATCATTTGGTAGGTCCTTATCTCCAGGAGTATTTACTAAACCTCTGACACCTTTGATAGGCAACCTTTATTGCTGGGTATTGTTGTTTTTTCTTATACAGACTACTGGTTGAGATGTGCTTCTTTTTTATCCTAGAGGCAAGAAACAGTCCAGATCATATACAAGACTCTAACAGAGCATAGTCGGCTTCTCAATTTGGCATCTTGTACTTTCCCAAGAACAGCAGTGTATGGAAGCTCTGTTCAAGATCAATGTTAGGAAGGTATTTCTTCCTATGTCTCATCAGGAGAAGCTAATATATCTCTTGGAACATCAGGAGGCCCCCATGAGAAAATGTTTGATGCAGCCGCGGCATGTGTGGGATAGAGCGGTGGGGCCAGGTGGGGGGGATTTCGACGGATGGTGACAATGGAAAATTCCTTATTCATCTAATTTTCTCTTGTTGGCATCTGTCGAAATCTACTGCTCTTACCTGCACAGGCCGCGGCTGGGTTGATGGTACAGGAGAACATGTCAGCAACCCTGGTCTTGGTCCTTTGGGCCCACCTCCATCTTTACATTCTACTGCACCATTTACTTCAGTACTGGGATCTAACCTCTCAGGACTAAGAAACTTTAGTGTCAATTCTTCCAGAGGTGCTCCTCAAGCTCCAGTGGTGGCTGGATCCCAACAATTTGGACACGTGTGTCCTGCCCTCTCCACCTGCCTCTGACTATCGTAACAAATGCAAGCAGCCTGGGGTGGGGAGCGACTTTTGAGAGTCGCTCAGTCCAGGTTCTGTGGTTCTGCAATTCTTCCTACTGAAAGGAACTGAAGGCAGTCTACAGAAACTTGCTAGCCTTTGCTCCCCTTATAGTAGCAAGCCAAAGTTTATTTACCCCAATAGCCTGGTTTGACAAGCATATGTCAATCACCTGGGGAGTCCCAGGGTTCCTATTCTGGTTTTACCAGTCGAATGGATCATACTTTTGGTGGAGGCCAATTTAAGCTCCTTGACAATGATCTATCTTCCAGAAAGGGAGAATGGGTGTGCAGATCTTCTGTGCCACACATTCCCCTCCTCAGTAACAATGTCGCCCAAACCCTTTATCTTTCAGGGCATAGTGGCAAGGTTCGGGGAACCACGGCTGGATCTTTTTATCATCTCTCAAGATTCTCAACTTCCAAGGTTTTGTTCCCTTCTTTCTTCCCAGGTTGCCTGGGAAGTGAATGCAATGACCTTTCAGTGACCCAGAGGTCTCTTGTTTGCGTTTAACCCACTCCCTCTCACAAGCAAAGAACTATGCAAAATCAGGGAAGAGAGAGTGTCAGGATTATTGGTGTTTCCACCTTGGTATTGCTGCCCACTGTTCCCCTCACTCTTCAATCAATTTATCCTTCATGGATTTTCCCGCTAAACCCTTCTAGTCTCTCCCATAGAAAACTCTTCTGCGACTCTCGTTGGAGGTTTAGAGTTTAAAAGGTTAAGATTAGAAGCTTGTGGAATAGCTCTGGATAGAGCCCTTTGAATTCAAAACACCAGGAAAGGGAGCATGTTAAAAATGGGTGAAAGGCTAGTGGTGTTCCACAAGCCCGGTCGACCCCTTGAACAACATGCCTTGTACCGCCCCATCTCCCTCTTAAATGTGGAGGTCAAAATCCTGGTGAAGGCGTTGGCCAACCGTCTCCTGCCACAAATCTCTGCTCTTGTACACCCAGATCAGGCGGGGTTCATGCCCCAGAGGGCGACCAGAACAAAAGGGGGTGGTGATGGACGGAGCATCTGAACCAATCAAACACTCACACCCAGTCAAAAGATCTCGGTTTAATCCATCACCGTTCTTTAGCCCACTCTGCCACCCCAGTTCAGACAAGGCTATATGCAAATCAGTCTGACCCTGTGCCTCATGGGAACAGTCCAGCCGGAACTGCCAAGCCATGCCTTCCCAGGACCGGAAACAAGCTACCGAGGACCGGTTTCTGGCATTACAGCCGTCTTCAGCCCGGCTTGCTTGAATCCAGTGGCAAAGTGAGCAAGGGACTCACGTCTGAGCATACCCTGCCACACTTATGGCGGCCAAAAGCGGAACAAAAGGGGGTGGTGAGGGACGGAGCATCTGAACCAATCAAACACTCACACCCAGTCAAAAGATCTGGGTTTAATCCATCACCGTTCTTTAGCCCACTCTGCCACCCCAGTTCAGACAAGGCTATATGCAAATCAGTCTGACCCTGTGCCTCATGGGAACAGTCCAGCCCAAACTGCCAAGCCATGCCTTCCCTGGACCGGAAACAAGCTACCGAGGACCGGTTTCTGGCATTACAGCCGTCTTCAGCCCGGCTTGCTTGAATCCAGTGGCAAAGTGAGCAAGGGACTCACGTCTGAGCATACCCTGCCACACTTATGGCGGCCAAAAGCGGAACAAAAGGGGGTGGTGATGGACGGAGCATCTGAACCAATCAAACACTCACACCCAGTCAAAAGATCTGGGTTTAATCCATCACCGTTCTTTAGCCCACTCTGCCACCCCAGTGCGACCAGACACAACATAAGGAGGGCGCATGTGGCGGTGGTGGATATGCGGCAGGCGGGAGAGCAGGCGGCGCTTCTCCTGGCAGACATGGACAGGGCGTTTGATTCCCTAAGCTGGTTTTATCTTTTTGCTCTGCTACGTAGACTAAACCTTGGCCCCCGCTTCCTCTCGTACATAACACTTCTTTACATGGAACTGACGGCGTCATTTCGGGTGGCGGGCGCGCCCTCCTCCACTTTCTCCATAAGACGGGGTTCGAGGCAGGGGTGCCCCCTGTCTCCATACCTCTTCGCCCTTGCCATGGAGCCGCTGGCGGCGTGGGTACGCATTGATGCGCAGGTTCGGGGTTTCGAATGAGCCCCAGATCTGTCAGACCGTATCGCGTTATATGCGGATGACGTAATTTTTTTTCTTACAGAGGTGGACAGGACGGGCCGCGGCTTCTGCGTATCCTGCAGATCTTTGGGGAGATGTAGGGTTTGTATATGAATCCCCATAAATCCACATTGTGGACCTTGGGAGGTCAAGCGAGAGCCGGAGCATGGGCGTCCTCCATCCAGTTGGTGGTTGGGGGCTTGAAATACCTGGGGGTGTTCCTTTCGGACATACCGGCGGTGTCCTGGGAACGTAATGTGGCTCCAGTGTGGGAACAAGTATGGTCGGACCTTAAATCTTGGGCCCGAATGCCCCTGACTCTGTTTGGCAGGTCCGCAATATTCAAAATGGTGGCACTTCCTCTGCTCCTCTACCATTTGTAGAATCACCCGTACCCGATCCCGCCTAGATGGTTCCGACTGGTGAATTCTGTGCTGGGGCAATTTTTGTGGGAGGGGGTAGAGTACGCGTGGCACTGCACACTTGTTTTCAGTCCACCTATTGCGGGTCCTTGCGTCCTCGGACATTTTGTCGTACTACCAGGCATCGCATTTGCTGATACTCAATGAGTGGTGGTATGGTGATAGGGGAGATCCGGCGTATGCCCTGGAGCGACAACTCATGGGGCCCCATTCCTTACACACACTCCTGTACTCTGCGTCATTGCGGGGTGCGCTGTCATCAGTCACACAGGTGGTTTATGAGATCTGGAGGCAGGCCCTGCGGCGTATGGGCTGGTGGAATTCCCTGACCCGGTAGACCCCTCTGTGGAACAATGGGCGCCTGCCTCAACTGCCGGCCCTACATGGCTTCCGGGGTTGGGACGACATTGGCATATCAACTCTGGGTGACGTGATGAGAGATACGACACTCAAGCCCTTCCAAGACCTGTGGAGGGAATTCCAGATACCAGTCTCAGTTATTTCGGTACCTGCAGTTTCGCCACGCCCTGTCTCCTAGCCTGGAGGGTCTGGAGTCTCTCCCGGACTTTAGTACACTTGAGGCAAAGGTCTTTATGGGGGACCTAGGGGACAAAAAGATTTCTCGGATATATCAATCCCTGGAGACTTACTGCTCCCCCACATTACAAAAGCTTCAGGGCGACTGGGAAGCTGACGTGGGGGCCCTGGAGGAGGAGGGCTGGATGGAGGCACTGGCGGCTCCGCGGGGTGCGGCAATAGCTATGAGGCTCCACCTGGTTCAATTCAAATATCTCCACAGGATCTATTTTACTAGAACACGACTGTGGTGGGCGGGATTGATTGCTTCCCTAGACTGTGTATAGTCCGGCAGAGGGCACTTTCCCCTACATACTGTTTGGCAGTGCACGTCCCTAGATCGTTTTTGGAGGGGGGTCTTTGCATGCCTCTCGGAGGGGTTTGGGTGGAGGCTCACTGCAGCTGGCCCTATTGCACGTCATGGAGGGGATAGGGGGCAATATCTATAAACGTCTCCTCATGTTGTTGGGGTTAACGCTGGTGAAGCGGGATATTGCCAGGGAGTGGAAGGCGATGCATGCCCCCTCAGTGGCAGCCTGGAAGAATGGGTTAGATTTCTGCATGGGGTTGGAGCAGCCCATCTTTGTGGCCATGGGATGTTAGCGCAAGCATCATAAGATTTGGAAAAGGTGAGCAGACTACCTGGGCTTATGGTTAGGGCCGCCAGCAGAAGCGGAGACTCATCCACTGGCGTAGTTGCTGATATTGCCCAGGTGTGGAGTGGGGAGAAGTAGTGGGAGGTACATGCATCAGGGGTGGGATTCTTGATGGGTTATTTAGGCTGTGGTCACGATCAAGCGGTTGTAGTGCGACCTTGGGGGGTTGGGAGAGGGAGGGTGGGAGTTAGGGGGGGGGGAATTCTCTTTTATTGTTCAGCATGTCTTTTTTACGCACCTTGATCCTCTGTCTAACAATGTCAATTGCATACATGTTCCCATTGGTCTGATTTGGGAGATGTCTCTGGAGTACAGAGCCCTGCGTTGTAATTGTATATTCACGAATAAAATATGTTTTTTTTTAAAAAAGTGTGAAGCACTGGAAACATTTTTCCAGCTGGTGTGAGAAAATCCATCTCAGACCTCCTTTGTGTGAGGAAGGAAAGATCTTAGAATTTTTTTTTGTTTGTTAGGTCTTGCAGTCTCCACAGAGCCAGTGGTCAGCCATCAAGACAACCTTAGAGTCCTCTATTGCTAAGATTGATCACTTAGGGGCATATTTATGCAGGAGTTGCACCCATGCACCACACAACAGTTGCAAGAGTGATGCAACGCCTATGTTTGATTTATCAAGGCATGCAAGGGCTTGATAAGTCCTGAGTGATGCAACACAGCACAAATTGCTGCACTGCATTACTCTTCCCCAGGAAGGCGTTCCAAGGGTGGAACCTGGGTGAGTCAAAACTCTACGCCTCTCCAGGTGAGGTGTAATGAGGAGAAATATCTTTATTTCTCCTCGTTACTTCCTCTTTTTACACACAGAAAGAGGAAAAGGCCTCAGCGGATTGTTTTTGTGCAGGGGGCTGCCCCTTGCTGTGAAAAACACAATCCTGCTCACAATGCAGGCAGCCTTGCACCATGGTGCAAGAGTGCCTGGGTTGGCGCTAGGCAGCCAAAAGTGGGCCAGCGCAAGGAAAGGACAGGAATGTCTCGTATTATGGTAAATACGGCACATTCCTGCCCTTTCACGAAGCAAGGTGGATTGCTGCCCTGCAGTGCATGAAAGCTAAACAAATGTACCCCCAAGCCTTTCGGTTGCTGAATAGTTCTTCTTCAAGACGACATATGATTCATGTTCCTGTCCCTTCCTGGTACCTTCCTCTAGTCTTAAATATGTTGAAAGAATCTCCCTTCGAGCCTCTCTTCCATTTTTTTAGGGCTGTTAACCGTAAAGGTGTTTTTCCTGATCGCTCTAAATTCGGTAAAAAAGTTGGGCAAGTTAGGGGCTCTTCTACGTCATGACTCATTCATTCGATTTGTCCTACACAAAGCTGTCTTACGTCCTCATTCTTCCTTCATTCTAAAAATATTTTCCTCATTTCATTCATCTCAGGATATTGTTCTTCCTACTTTATGCCCCTCACCTTCCTCAGATGTGAAGGCCCTCTATCACACCTTGGACTTCCACGGAGCCCTGACTGTTTACCTGGAGAGTACAGCAGCCTTTAGAAAAGCTGCCTTTCTTTTTGCAACTTTGGGCCTTGCTAATAGAGACCATCGACCCACAACTGCTACTCTAAGTCAGTGAGTTTGAACCCTTATTTCTTTAGCTTACCAAAGGGTGGTGTTTCCCTCCCTCCAGGGGCGTTCCACCAGGAGGTTAGCTTCTCCATGGGCCGCCTTCAAGGGTTCTTCTCTTAGGTTAAACTATCTACACTTTCATTTTATACTATAAATTGAAAATGGCGGAGGTCTCAATTTTTTTTTTTTGGTACAGCAGTACCTTTTGAAGTTCATTAGATTGTTTTTGCACTAATCTCTTAGTGCTGCATTGTATTCTGGCTATTATTGACATTTTAAAATTTTCATAAGAGTGCTTTGTTATATGCTCAGTAGGTGAGGACTTCGATATCAAAGCCAAGCAAGGTAGGTAATCCTCATTATTCTGAGGCATAGTCCTCACCACACTCCTAGGTTCCCTCTCCATCCTCCCTTGGAAATGGGAAAAAGAAAACAAATTTTAATTTCTTTTTAAGCTTGGTATTTTCAGGAAGTCTTCCTTCTCGGCCCCTCCTATATGTGCCACAGGATGTGATCTGCCTGTGGTGGCCATATTGGAAGGGGAGGAGCCTGGAGTTTTCCAAGCTGGGTGAATTCTTCGCAGGAGACATGTGAGGGCTGAGATGAGGAATACTATGACTCAGAGTAATGAAGATTACCGGTAAGTAACAGAGTTATTAACAGTTTTTAGGTAAGAGTAGGAGTTTGAAGAATTTTTATTCTGCCTATGGAAATAGGCAAAACTTTTAATTCCATGCTCCATGAAACTGATGCGCTTCAATAGTTTCTGTACGATTACACTCACGTGAGAATTTTTGATTTCCAACAATTGTTTTTACGTGCAAAAACTCTGGCCAATCAGATTTGTGGCCAAAATTTATTGCAAACCGAAGAGTGTCTCGTTCTTTCTTGTGCTGCAGTGTTGCAAACAGTGAAAGGCATGTATGTGACTTGCTCCTCATAAATAAATAAACCATAATTGTTAGAAGCCACATGGTATGTGGAATTTACCTCCAACAATCATCTTTGCAAACTAGGCTAGGTGTTACCACAAATTTGCTTCTGATCACATTTTCCATTTAAAGGCAGCATATTAATGACATAAATACCAAAGGAGGGAGAGAGAGATTAGGTCGAAAATGGATTCGTTCTCCCTGGGCATATACAATTCAACAAAAGGAATCCACTCCTTCAGAAAAGGTGTTTCCTACAATGGTGGGGGACACCCTGGTGTTTTTTGGTACCCCTCACACACCAACAGGCCCCTTGGTGTCATGCTTCATCATTGGGGTCCTCATACCCCTCTACGGGGTACGGCGTGCTGTTACCAACGACTACGCGGGAGCACTAATATTGACTATGTGTGGTGTAAGTGAGGTTTTTTATAATATATACTATGTGAGTGAAAAGTGGGGTTTATAAAGAGTGATGTTAAAAAATACCTGACTCGTTGGGTAACAAAAAACTTTAATGGACTGGTACTATTAAAAAGTAGTGTGAGGAGATTTTTTATGCAAAACAATGTGCATTAGCTCCTTCTGGTGTGCGTCAACATGTTTCAGTGGGGTGCACAAATCCCCACCTTACTCACGTTTCTCTACTTTTCAGCTGAGTTGTAAAAAGTGAGATAAATAGTGCAGGTATAACAATGTACCTAGTAAGTAGCCGTTGATGTGCTGACCTGTAAAAGAAGGGGATAATAATTTTTTTTGTGGTGGTCCACTTCTTTTGAAATAACAACCAAAGGCAAAAGTATCCTGTGGGTGCGGTCATCATAGTGCGGCTCAAATATCTAGACAGTACCACATGCTATTCATGAATATCGTGCCTAAAGGTGAAAAAAAGGGGGGACATAGACTGGACTCACAAACATTTAAACATAAAACACACACTCTAAATTAGGGCGGGTATTAGAAATCATTGAGTGGTAATAGGGTGATGCTACCGCTGTTAAGTAACATGTGACTTCAGCTTCACATGATACAATGCGTAGTGCCAACATACTGGTTTGAGGTAAGACTGTTGCTCCATGAGCCTGACTTCGGGGTCTCTCGTGCCAATCTGCTACCTAAAACAGAGGTGGGAATTAGAGGCTTGCCTGTACTTACATAGTCGTAGTGATGGCTGCTCTAGTGGTGGTTCTCATACTCACGAGGATTCTAGTGAGGAAAATGCCTACTGACTGCCCCTTCCGCCGGCTCCGATGATAATGGCTGGTCGGAGTCTCGCTTAGCTTATATACTCTCCTTCGCTCGTGTGAATTGGCTCAAATTGGTAAATTGGGAGGCCGGATAGGCCCAAATATGGGTTTGTCGGTGGATGCGTGTTTAGTGGCTTAATTGGCAATTAAGTAGCCGTAAAGATCCTAATAAGGGTTTGTCGGTCTTATTTTATGGCTAGATGGGCAAATGACCTATTGGAGCGCATGCGCCAGTGGAGATTCACTACGTGTGTCAGCCCGTCTCTGCCAGGGTCAGTCCCGGGGAAAACTGACTTCACGGCCGCTACGGTGCATGCGCACTAGATGAGTAGCTCCCGCGCATGCTCCTGCAACTTGTCATGTCGTCTCTGCGGCCTCTTTTAGTTCACGCATGTGCGGTGTAGCCCGTTCACTGAACTGCTCACTGCTGCACAGTAGGTGCTGTGTAGCCCGTTTATAGAAATTGCTCATTGTTACAACGTGATTATAGGTAACGTGATGCGTGCCTTCATTCGCGATTACTCGTTGTATTGAAGTCTTTCACTGTCCACTGACATAACGCTGGGGTTAGACTATGTGGGATGGTATCAATGGTGCAAAGGTGTCAGATAAACACCCGGTCTGCTGCTGGCGACATCGAATCACGCAGCAATCTGCTCATTTGCACAGGAGTTGTTTTTCCTCCTACACAGGGAGGTGCCCTATATTTGAAGGTGCAATGGTGTCAGATGAACACCCAGTGTGCTGCAGACATCTTTAAGTCATGTAGGGATGCTGTTAGTTGGTGAAACCTAGTATGGAACAGTTACAGGGTTAATGGGTTACTATCACTACCAGATCATTTCCGAACTCGGTATGCCAGTGAACTTGATGTGTCACCTAGAGATCATTTCCGTCCGGAGTGATCTTAGAAGGTATTATCACAGGATTCTGCTGCGAAACCTGGTTCTACACAAATTGCCCCCACGGAATGTCATCATTCAGGCCAGTCACGTGAGTGTTGAGGCGAAACACCCATCGCTGTTCCTTCTCAAATAATAGGAATCGATTGGATGGATGCACAGCTAATATATTCCAAAATTAGCTATATTTTGATCGGTTCACCTCAGGTGGCGTCTTAACCCCTAATACGCCTTGGAATATAATTGGAAACGTGGTTCCAGTGGGTCACTGGGACCATCCCTGAGAGAACACGCCGTTCTCCTCTTAAAAGGATTTCCCACAAAGTTCAATGATGTTAAAAAAAAAAACTTTTATTCATAATTTTTCTTCAAATCAAGTTCAATTGTCATATTTGATCATTTCATCCATTCATCAATATGGCATCATTATTTCATTGTCATGTCCAATGCATTTCGCGCTTGAAAATAGCCCTTCATCAGGGAATAACATAGCTGTGAAAATAATAATATAGCATGTTTGTACTCGTGGTTAGATAAGATGCCTTTAACAATTATACATCTATTTGTTCTACTTCTGAAAGCATAGTATACCATGGTTCGAATAAACAACATTTGACATTCGGGTATGGTCATTGTGCATACATGGTAGGTGCTCGCACTCTAAAAGAAATAAATAAAAATTAGCGACTTACATGCCTGATGTGGTTCTTGTGTTGTTTACGCGCTAAAACAAAAGGAAAAAGATCGAAAATGTGACTCTGTGGAGTTTGACACCCGCGGTACGGGCGCTCTCAAGTGATTTAATCTAGTTTAACTAACCTGGTTAGCATACTGAAGGGACTTAGTTTGCTTGCGAGGATGTCTCTACTCGAAAACGCCACTCCAAAAAGTGTCCACCATTAGGTTTGCCCGTTCATGAACGGGTTGTGGTCACGTGGTCTGTAGTAACTGAAGGCAGACTATAGCCCTCGTGTTGTGGTCACTGGTATCGTATGTTGGTATCACTCTTAGTGATATCCTATGGAGGAATGGTTATTGTGCTAGTAAACAGGTGCTTGGCTGCGCTGGAAAAAACAAGTGGAATGCTAAAAACGACGAAAATTGAAAATAAAAATAAACGTGTAATGAAATATAACAATGGTGGATGCACAAGGGAAGCGTGTGGATTCGAACCTTGTTACTGCTGTGTTCAATGTCTATGAGTTAGACCTCTGAGCTATCAGGAGCTGTTGAGCAAGAATTGTAGAATGTCATATCTAACCATAGGTGTTGTTATATCATTCATACCAATCACAGGCGTACCGTGTGGCACGTGTGGAGCAATTTATAAATAGCATGCAAATTCAACACGGTCATTCAGTCCATTTGGTTTCTGTGTACATAGTCTGTATATCCAAAAGTTCTCTCTTTGTAAAAGATATTTGGTATTGTCTCTACCTTCAGTTTTCTTTACAATTTCCAAAATTAAAAATTTCAGCTGGGCAATGTTATGTTTTGCTTCATTAAAGTGTGCTGCTACAGATGACTTGGTGTTGTTCAATCAAATGTTAGACTTGTGTTCTGTGATCCTCACTTTTATCCGACGTTCAGTCTTTCCAATGTATACTTTCCCACAGGGGCATTTTAGAGCATATATTACATTGGATGTGTCACATGTTCCGTTCACTTTTAGTTTAATACTGTAGCCTTTCATTGGATGGTTTATTTTGTTTCCCTTCTGTATGTTGTTACACTGACCACAGTTAAGGCATGGCTTTGTACCTTTGTATTTTTCCATTGTTTTTGACTGTGGTTGGATCATTTCTCCCAGGTTTCTTGCTCTGGTATAGGCAAATAAAGGAGGGTCTTTGAAACAATCATTAAAATCTGGTTCAAGCGTAAGCATTCTCCAATGTTTGCGTATAATTTTCTTGAATTTGTCACTTGATGTTGAGTACTTTGATACTGCTACCATCCTAGTTTGTTCTTTTTTGGTGCTTGGTTGTAGCAATGTACTTCTGTTTATCTGGTTGACTTTGGATCTTGATTCCTCTATGATCTGTATCGGATATCCTCTTTGTCTGAATTTGTTGCCCATTTCCAGAGTTCTTTGTTCCATTAGGCTTTGGATGGATGTGATTCTTTTTATTCTTGCCATTTGGGAAAATGGTAGGTGTTTTTTGAGGCTATGTTCGTGAAAGCTGGAATAGTGCAACATATTGTTCCTGTCTGTACTTTTGGTATAAAGCTCTGTTTCGAGTCCGTTAGTCGTTCGATTCACTCTAACATCTAAGAATGTGATGGTTGTATCTGATATTTCCCACGTTAATTGAATTCTTTCATCGATGTTATTGAATTCAGTAAGGGCTATTTCTAAATCTTCTTTTGAACTCTTCCAAATAATGAAAATGTCATCGATATATCTGATGAACAGTTTTAAGTTGTCTTGCCATTTGGTTTTAGAAAGTATGTGCATTTCTTCGTAAGATTTCATAAATAGATTTGCGTATACTGGGGCTGCTCAATTGCCCATGGCCGTGCCCACGAGTTGTTGATACCATGTTTCATTGTGTTTGAAGTAGCTTTGATACAAGGAGAAAATCATCAGTTCCATTAGAAATGTTTGAAAGGTAACATCTAAATCCGTGTCCATTAGAGCTGCCTCTATTGCCTCTATGCCTAAGGCATGTGGTATTGCAGTATATAAAGAACACACATCTGCAGTGCATAGTATCAATTCTTCGTCTGGGTCTATGTTGACAGTTTGCAATTTGAGTATAAAATCCGTAGTGTCCTTAATGTAGGTTTTCATCTTCTTAACTGAGGGTTGTAAATATTTATCAAGTAGTTGCCCGATGGGTTCATGCAAGCTACCTCTGGTGGACACTATTGGTCGTAGTGGTGGATCAAATAAATTCTTATGGATCTTTGGAACCATGTGTAAAGTTGGGCTTTTTGGATTATCTTTGATCCAAATTTTTTTTGTTTTGTCGTTGATGATACCCATGTCGTGTGCCTTGCCAATAATTGTTTTCATGATTTGCATAAATTCATTGGTGGGGTTTTGTTCCAATTTCATGTATGTGTTGTTGTCCATAACGTGTGCCAGTACTTTTTGTTCATACATGCTCCGGTTCATCACGACTATGGCCCCTCCTTTGTCTGCTTTGGTGCAGAGAATTTCCTGATTCAGAGATAATTTCCTTAGAGTATCCCAATTTTTTTGTGTTACATTCTTTTTACCGTGTTGTTGGCATTTGATTTTATTGAAATCCTGTTTAACCATTTTTTCAAAGATGTCGATGGTTTTATGGCTCATGGGCGCTTGAAATGAACTTGGGGATCTCAACCCTTGTAGTTGATCGGCCATGGGCAATTGAGCAGCCCCAGTATACGCAAATCTATTTATGAAATCTTACGAAGAAATGCACATACTTTCTAAAACCAAATGGCAAGACAACTTAAAACTGTTCATCAGATATACCGATGACATTTTCATTATTTGGAAGAGTTCAAAAGAAGATTTAGAAATAGCCCTTACTGAATTCAATAACATCGATGAAAGAATTCAATTAACGTGGGAAATATCAGATACAACCATCACATTCTTAGATGTTAGAGTGAATCGAACGACTAACGGACTCGAAACAGAGCTTTATACCAAAAGTACAGACAGGAACAATATGTTGCACTATTCCAGCTTTCACGAACATAGCCTCAAAAAACACCTACCATTTTCCCAAATGGCAAGAATAAAAAGAATCACATCCATCCAAAGCATAATGGAACAAAGAACTCTGGAAATGGGCAACAAATTCAGACAAAGAGGATATCCGATACAGATCATAGAGGAATCAAGATCCAAAGTCAACCAGATAAACAGAAGTACATTGCTACAACCAAGCACCAAAAAAGAACAAACTAGGATGGTAGCAGTATCAAAGTACTCAACATCAAGTGACAAATTCAAGAAAATAATACGCAAACATTGGAGAATGCTTACGCTTGAACCAGATTTTAATGATTGTTTCAAAGACCCTCCTTTATTTGCCTGTACCAGAGCAAGAAACCTGGGAGAAATGATCCAACCACAGTCAAAAACAATGGAAAAATACAAAGGTACAAAGCCATGCCTTAACTGTGGTCAGTGTAACAACATACAGAAGGGAAACAAAATAAACCATCCAATGAAAGGCTACAGTATTAAACTAAAAGTGAACGGAACATGTGACACATCCAATGTAATATATGCTCTAAAATGCCCATGTGGGAAAGTATACATTGGAAAGACTGAACGTCGGATAAAAGTGAGGATCACAGAACACAAGTCTAACATTCGATTGAACAACACCAAGTCATCTGTAGCAGCACACTTTAATGAAGCAAAACATAACATTGCCCAGCTGAAATTTTTAATTTTGGAAATTGTAAAGAAAACTGAAGGTAGAGACAATACCAAATATCTTTTACAAAGAGAGAACTTTTGGATATACAGACTATGTACACAGAAACCAAATGGACTGAATGACCGTGTTGAATTTGCATGCTATTTATAAATTGCTCCACACGTGCCACACGGTACGCCTGTGATTGGTATGAATGATATAACAACACCTATGGTTAGATATGACATTCTACAATTCTTGCTCAACAGCTCCTGATCGCTCAGAGGTCTAACTCATAGACATTGAACACAGCAGTAACAAGGTTCGAATCCACACGCTTCCCTTGTGCATCCACCATTGTTATATTTCATTACACGTTTATTTTTATTTTCATTTTTCGTCGTTTTTAGCATTCCACTTTTTTTCCAGCGCAGCCAAGCACCTGTTTACTAGCACAATAACCATTCCTCCATAGGATATCACTAAGAGTGATACCAACATACGATACCAGTGACCACAACACGAAGGCTATAGTCTGCCTTCAGTTACTACAGACCACGTGACCACAACCCGTTCATGAACGGGCAAACCTAATGGCGGACACTTTTTGGAGTGGCGTTTTCGAGTAGAGACATCCTCGCAAGCAAACTAAGTCCCTACAGTATGCTAACCAGGTTAGTTAAACTAGATTAAATCACTTGAGAGCGCCCGTACCGCGGGTGTCAAACTCCACAGAGTCACATTTTCGATCTTTTTCCTTTTGTTTTAGCGCGTAAACAACACAAGAACCACATCAGGCATGTACGTCGCTAATTTTTATTTATTTCTTTTAGAGTGCGAGCACGTACCATGTATGCACAATGACCATACCCGAATGTCAAATGTTGTTTATTCGAACCATGGTATACTATGCTTTCAGAAGTAGAATAAATAGATGTATAATTGTTAAAGGCATCTTATCTAACCCCGAGTACAAACATGCTATATTATTATTTTCACAGCTATGTTATTCCCTGATGAAGGGCTATTTTCAAGCCCGAAATGCATTGGACATGACAATGAAATAATGATGCCATATTGATGAATGGATGAAATGATCAAATATGACAATTGAACTTGATTTGAAGAAAAATTATGAATAAAAAAATTTTTTTTTTAACATCATTGAACTTTGTGGGAAATCCTTTTAAGAGGAGAACGGCGTGTTCTCTCAGGGATGGTCCCAGTGACCCTTCTCAAATAATCCCTGCTCCGAGGGCAGCTGTTCGATGACAGTCCATCTGATGTCGTTGACACAGTGTTGATATTCCAGGAAATGTGAGGCCATTTTTGTGGTGCAAGAAGAGCAATTTGTGTAGAACCAGAAGGTGGTGGGAAGATGCAGCGGCTTAGCAAGGGGAGACAGGAGGGGGTGGTCTGCTTTGGGCAGCACTAATTTTGGGGGCGGTTCTTACCTGCGGCCAATGCAGCACATGCCGGAATTGCAAGCAAAATCCCCCCTGCTCTTACATTTGGCAGCCATTGGTGGCAAATGCCTGGACTGCGACAGGCTACACTAAGCATAGCTAAGCCACTGGAAAGATGCTTACAATAAGTCTAACCACTGGCAATCACTTGGGGTAGCATTTCAGTCCTTTGTTCTTTTGTCCACCATGGCTCCTCAGATTAGACCCAGCTATATGCAAATCAGTCTTGACACTGCTCAAATAGGTACAGTCCAGCCTGAAATGCAAAGCCAGGTCCTCTCTGAACCGAACACAAGCAAGCCAAGACCATTTTTGCCCTGATTGGGGCTCTTCAATTGGGAGGTAGCCTGGCTCCAGTGGCCCATTGAGCAAGGGACCCACATTGAATGATTACCAGTGGCTGACATTAATTCAATCGTTTCATCCATCCCATTTTTGTATACTTTTGTTTGTCACTCTAAATGGGACTGGTATGGCCAGACCGGAGTCTTGTGCACATAGTGTTGCTCGAAGCAAGCTTTACCTGGCTTATGAGCCCTAACGCGGATGCTTGTTTTCCTATTCAGGGAAGAGCTGGCTTGGCAGTCCTGGCTGGACTGCTCCCATTGGAGCATGGTCAATAACTGCATATACCTGGGTCCAAACTCAGGTGGCATGGTCTGCAAAATAACAATGAATTGAGATGGGGCCCGAGTAATTACCAGTGGCTGAGATTAATTCAAGCATTCCATCCATCACGTTTTTGTATACTGTTGTGTGTGCTTCCCAAAATCATGCACTGATTGTTATGTCCTTTATCATGTCTGCCCCGTTGAGACCTAACAAACCGGGCGGCAGGAAGTTGAATCGGCAATGGAATCGTCTCCTTAGGGAGCCGAGCCGACCTGCACTGCTACCGGGACTTTTTCTAGTGGAGGAGAATGTGGACAAGAGCTATGCATCTTTCCGCCGGCACATTGTATCATCTCTCGATGAGCTGGCTCCTTTACGTAAGGTGAGAGACAGGCCTAGAGGATCAAATGCCTGGTTTAGTGAAGATCTTGGACAGTATAAACTTCGCTGCAAACAGGCGGAGCGCACATGGAGGAGAGGGTACAGGGAACAGGATAAGGCAGCATATAAAGTGGCCCTGCATGAATACAAGGCCCAGTTAAGAAGTGCAAAAGCTAAGTTCCTAGAAGACACTCTGGCGAAGGCCCCTAACAAATCACAGACCCTGTTCAGGTTGGTTAAGAATCTATCTGACCCGCCTTGTACAGCGTCAACAATCCCGGCCTCGCAGGAACTGTGCGACTCGCTGGCCCTTGCATTTGAGGAGAAAATCAGGACTATTCTGACTGGACTTATAAGATCTGAACAGTCTGTGCCGCCTATATTCTCTCCTTCGGAGTCTTCCGACAACTCGGGATCCGAGTGGGCTAATAGCAAGGAAGACCTGCCTCAGCTGTCCTGCTTCCCTATTCCCTCGTTAGAGGAATTCGGTATCCTGGCCAATGGCGTATCCTCAGGGTCACCACTTGATCCAATGCCTCATAAGATCTGGAAGGCCTTTCAAGATGAGCTGTTCCCTCCACTGCACTCCATCTGTTGCCAATCATTGACTACAGCGACAGTTCCAGACAGCTGGAAGCTGGCAATTGTAACACCTTTGTTGAAAAAGGCTTCTCTGGACCCTCTCTGTTCGGCCAATTACAGGCCGATTTCACTATTACCATTCGCGATAAAAATTCTTGAGAGATGGGTCACAAGAGCTTTATCCAACTTCCTGGAAACAAATCTCTGTCTGGATGCTGTTCAATTTGGCTTCAGACCGTCTCATGGCACCGAGACTGCCTTGGTCACCGTGCTGGATGATCTACGAACGCGAGTCGACAGGGGCAAGTCTGCATTTTTGGTGCTACTTGACATGTCGGCCGCGTTTGACACGGTAGACCATGAAGTATTACTTGGCCGTCTTCGGAGTGTGGGAGTGAGTGGTCTGGCCCTAGACTGGCTCACTTCTTATCTGGACAACAGACAACAAGCCGTGGCATTACCACCATTCCGATCAGCCATCCGGCAGGTGAATCAAGGAGTACCCCAAGGGTCGGCGATTAGCCCGATCCTATTTAATATATATCTCCGTCCCTTGGTAGCACTGATAAAGTCATTCGGCATATCAGTCATCAATTATGCCGATGACACTCAGTTGATTTTTTCATTTGAGGGATCGGAGATAATTTCAAGGGACACCTTTCACCGCTGTATGTCGGCAACAGCAGTATGGCTGCGAGCCAATTCATTGCAATTCAATTGGTCGAAAACGGAGGTACTTCACTGCTCCTTGGACCGAATTCCTCGCACACTACCGGTTGATTTTTGGCCAACTTCTATCCCGGGTTCGGTGGAGGCTTCAGAATCGGCTCGTAATTTGGGAGTCCTGTTCGAACCCAATTTGCAGCTCGATGCTTCTGTAAATAGGACGGCAGCGACATGCATGGGCCTGCTCCGTGCCCTTCGGAAAATCTTGCCACTTCTTCCTCGGGGATCCAGAGCAGAGGTAGTGCGTAGCTCCATCCTCAGTAGGTTAGACTACTGTAACGCACTACTTCTGGGAGCCCCGAAGACTCTGGTCCTTAAACTGCAAAGGATCCAGAACATGGCCGCTAAATTAGCCTTGTCTCGACCGTGATCTGCCTCTTCATCGGCAGCTCTGGCCGACCTTCATTGGCTACCGGTCCAGCAGAGAATTGCATTTAAAGCTCTATGTCTTGTTTTTAGGGCTCTGCATGGACTAGGACCAATACCCCTTCAAAATCTTTTTTCCTGGTATCAGACCGCCAGACCTCTGAGATCCTCCTCGGCGTTCCTGGTAAGGGTCCCCAGGATAAACAGAGTGAGGATGGGCGAATGTACCTTCAGCTTTACGGCCGCCACGTTGTGGAATACTCTACCTCTGGCACTGAGGAGTAGCCACGACCTGCCCACGTTTAAAAGGGATCTTAAGACCCACTTGTTCCCAAGAGTAATGTAGCCTACCTAACAGATGTCTGGATCGGTCTCAGCGCCAAGATGCCCTTTGGGTGATAGCCGCGCTTAACAAGCAATAAATACATACATACATACAAAACATAACCTGAGCTACTTAAACAGTGCATAGTGTTTGTGTAGCCTAGCTAAGTCTTTACCAAGACAGAACGGCTATTAGTACTTTCAACCTGCTGGCTGGGGAAAGATATTTCTTAGAGTTGATAGTTGGAAGAAGCCGACTTTTAGATCAGAGTTTATTTGGGGTATAAGATAAGGCATGTGCTCCTGTGCACTTATAAGTATTGATAATTGGAGATGTTGTGTCTGAGCCAATGATCAAGATAATGGGATTGATGGAGAAGCAGAGAGGTGCTGCCGGGGTGGCTAGAACCTCCATCTATTAGGATGGGCCTGTGTATATCAACAACAACACCTTCCGAGAAGCTCTACATTAGTTTCAGTGTGGATAATAAAGTGGCACGCCACAGGGCATTGTTATGGTAAGCTCTATCTATCCATCAGATATTAAATCCGGTAACTGCTGTGTTGTAGCAACATTTGATAACAAATATTGTTATCCACTGTTGCTACCTCATAAAGGCCTTCCAGTCCAGGCTGACAAATCTCTCTGAGAGCCTGTCAGTGCAGCACTGCTTGTCTGTTTTAACTGAAACACCTAAGCGCATGTGTATGAGGGGGAAGATGTTGGGGTTTGGATATGAATGGCAGGTAAGATATTTTTTCACCTTTTGGGTCAGGGAGGGGAGGCCATGTTCTGCTTGTCTTCTCCATTACTCCCCTGTCCCTGCATAGATGATTTGGGGGCCATAGGTAGCATAAATGTATTGATGGGTTACAATGAATTGCGATACACCTCCGTCTTTGTGTGATATGTAAGTTTTCTCACCATTCCAATTATAGCGAACGTGAGGAAATCCTGTATCGCGAATGGCAACTGGCTGCCGGTTATCACGCCACGCGAGCTACATCCTTCAAGTTCCTACAACAATTCGTCACCTCACTGCTGATGAAGAAATAAAGAATTACTTTTGTTGCCATTCGTGATACAGGATTTCCTCAGGTTCGCTATAATTGAAATAGTGAGAAATCTTACATATCACACAAAGAGGGAGGTGTATCGCAGTGCTGCATAGAGCATATGATAAATAGCTGTGCTTTTGAGACATTTCATTATATACACCACATTTCGAGGCCTAATATATGCCCTTTGTGCTTGGATTATTGTAATATAGGAGCCCTGACGAAGTTCCCTCTGGCAAAGTTTCGGGAACGAAACGCGTTGGCTGTGTGCCAGTTTTAAGAGATTTATTGAATAAAAGGACTTAATTACGGAATACCTCCTTACGCTGCTTCTTTGATTTCAGGAAGAGTGCACCTTCAAACTTCTTTTTTAGATCCTACTTACATGCAGGGGATGGGGCCTACCATAGGGCATGGGAATTGTCAAGTGCCTTTGCACCTTTACCATATCCTCAGTTCTCCTATCATCCGCTCCCTTTCTCAGACACTGGGTCCAATAATGAGGGACTCCTTCCCTCCACCGCCTTATCCTTGTCTGCTCATTGGTAGGAGCCTTGGGCTGCATCCACAAGTAGAGTACTGCAGACAGGGTGGGGTCACATTAGAAGGTGCTCAGGGGAGAGGAACACAAGCTCTCAGTGGACATTTCCTGCCTTCAGAATCCCTAATGAAGGTGGCGGGGTCCAAGTGAATACCAGCTCAGAGTCATTATTTACGAACATGATTAGTATTTTTCTGTTAAGGTTGGTCATAAAATGGACAGCACCAGGGAGAGCTAATGTAAAATTTCCTTTGAAATTTGAACTTAATACAGTAAATGCAAGGTAAAATCACTTAAAAAGCGTATTAGAATCTCTGTAACTATTACTAAATGTTTTTTTAAACATATATTTGTATTTTCTTTTTGAGGGAACTATACAAGAACATCCAAGTATTGGTTTTACATACAATTTTCATTGATCAGGTATTAAGTCCTGACAGAGGTTGTGGGAGAGTTTTCCCAAATGCATTCCGCAGGCAGTCCCCCATTCTTCTCCTATATACATCTTTGTCTCAAATGGAGGACCCTTGTGAAGATGCTTAACTCTCTACACCGTAATTTAGAGTGGGAAACATCCTTTACAGCGAAACTTTTACAACACAGTGCTTTTACAACGCAGGTTTTACAACAAAAACCATTACAACGCATTGCGCTGGGGGGCGCTCTAGGATAGGGAATACATTTAATTTACTATCCAACACCTTCCCTAGTGTCCACGGGGACTGGAGTTGGAATAGTAAATTAAACTATTCACTATCCAGCACCCCAAAGCGCTATACGTTGTAAAGGTTTGCGTTTTAAAAACTGTGTTGTAACAGCATGCGTGGTAAAAGCATGCGTTGTAACGTCATACATCCATTTAGAGTATCTATCATTCCAATCATTCCCCTTTTTGTGTTTGTGGTGCAAACCCAGTATACATTGCTCTAGGGAAAGTGCCATTATGTTTCCTGATGCTCTTCTCAGGGGAGCTAAAAGAAAGTGCTTAATGTGTGCCAGTGTTTGCCAGTGGTTGGCACCAGCACCTATTTTTCAACACTTGCACTTTTTGCTGACAGTCAACCACATGGTGGCGCAGTCTGGGTTTTTTTAGCACAGCATAGCAGCAGCTTGTTAAAAAATACAATTACGTGAAAATCAAAATAACAAGCAATACCTCAAAAGTTCAGGACTTTCATACTGCTTTGGTGACATGAAATAAACCAAATAATCACATTTATTGGAGTGTTATTTTATGGTTATTGGGGTACTAAGTCATGCCGACATCATATGGAAAAAGTCAGCACCGTGGTGACAGCGCCTCGGAAATTCTTGTGATCTGCAGCAGTTCTTTATATGGGCTGAAATTGTCACGCTGTGTACCAGCACTTCTTTATTTGAAGGGGGCGAGGGCCTGCACTTCATAGCAGAGGTCCAATACTTTTATTGGAGAATACTGGCACTTCTCAGAAGTAAAAGGGCACTGTGGTATAGGGTACCTGCACTTCTATTTTTCCATTTCAAGCGCTGATCTGCAGGGATGTATTTTGTTTCATATCTGTGGCCCAATGTAGAATTTAAATAAAACCTTGCGTAGGTACTCACTGTTGTGTGATAAGTCTGTATTCTATTCCCTTTCATATCTGTAAACAACATCCCAATATCCATTTCTGTCGAATCAATAATATTATTGATCCCTCTTGATTAAGTACTACTAAATAATAAATCAAACAGGGGCAGAATAGCTAAGTTAGAAAAGAATACTGTATATTTTCAACCCACCCTCTTCAACGTCTACATGAGCCCCCTCGCGCCCATCGCACGCCAACACAACCTGAACATCATCTCCTACGCCGACGACACCCAGCTGATCCTCTCACTGACCAACGACCCCGCCGCTTCCAGAGCCAACCTTCACGAAGGGATGAAAGCTGTAGCCGAATGGATGACGACCAGCCGCCTGAAACTGAACTCAGACAAGACGGAAGTCCTCATCCTGGGCTCCTCGTCCTCCGCCTGGGACGACTCCTGGTGGCCCCCCGCCCTGGGCTCCGCACCCACACCGACAGACCACGCACGCAACCTGGGCTTCATCCTGGACTCCTCCCTCTCCATGACCAGGCAAGTCAACGCCGTCTCCTCGTCATGCTTCAACATCCTGCGCATGCTACGAAAGATCTTCCGGTGGATCCCCACCGAGACCAGGAAGACGGTCACCCAGGCCCTCGTCACCAGCCGACTGGACTACGGCAACGCCCTCTACGCCGGAACCACCGCCAAGCTCCAGAAGAGACTCCAGCGGATCCAGAACGCCTCAGCCAGACTCATCCTCGACATCCCCCGACGCAGCCACATCTCCGGACATCTGAGAGACCTGTACTGGCTCCCCGTCAACAAGAGAATCACCTTCCGTCTCCTCACCCACGCACACAAAGCCCTACACGACCAAGGCCCGAGCTACCTCAACAACCGCATCAACTTCTACGCTCCCAAACGCCACCTCCGATCAGCCAGTCACGCCCTCGCCGCCGTACCCCGCATCCGAAGATCGACAACAGGAGGAAGGTCCTTCTCCCACCTGGCCGCCAAGACCTGGAACTCCCTCCCGACCGACCTGCGCCTGACCCAAGACCACCTTTCCTTCAGGAAGAAGCTCAAGACCTGGCTGTTCGAGCAGTAGCAGCACCCCCCCCCCCCCCAAGCGCCTTGAGACCCTCCGGGTAAGTAGTGCGCTATATAAATGTCCATGATTGATTGATTGATTGATTATTTTACACAAAATCCTATTTGCACTTTCAGAATCTCAAAACAGGAATAAACAACTGATATTTTTCTCTGAGTAAGGTGGAAGCCCTGCTAGGCTGAATGTGAGACCCATGGCATTGAAATTATAATGGTAAATTGCATTTATATAGTGCTTATTACCCCTGACGAGGTATCGAAGCGCGTTTTGGCGAGTAGCATGCTACTCCGGAACCCAAAAAGGATTAGTGGTGAGTTAGTCTACGGAAATATGAAAATTATTGGAGCTGTGGTGCAACAAGCTTTAAATAAGCAAGGAGTTCTGGTTTGACTATGACTTAGGTGGGGCCACTGGAACAATCCTGGGAACAGGGGGCCAATTATGCTGCAGCGCTGACTAAATTATACAGAAAGGAAAGGCAAACCATGCAGCATAATGGTGCTTGTTAATTGTTAATAATGTTGATCTAGTTGATCCAAGAGCATTTTTTGTTCAAATCTGAAAATTGAGCGGAAAATGGTGGATTATGTGGGGGGTGAGTAAATCCATAAGTAGGTGCAGAATTCACCACAGGCCCAGAATTACATAATACCAGTGGCCCTTTATAAGGGAGTATCTTGGCATCACATAAGTAGGGAAGGGTGCTTTATCAGGGGGTCCCTTTCTTCTTCACTGATTGGCTGCCCACCATGAGAGTCAGTAGTTTATATGGTATGGGGAGATACTAACGATTATTTTGAAAGGGTTGGGATGTGAGGAAAGTTTCTGTCTGTCCTAGTGTGTGGGGGTTGGAGGAAGGACTTCAGCCCTCTACCTGGACCCATCCTTCAGCCTGCATCCAGTCATACCGATTTCTTTCATTCTCTACAATATTCATAGGGAGGGCTTTGAGAGATCCGCCTCTTTCTGCCTTTGGAATGAGACATTGTCAATCACTTCATGGCTCCCCCCAGTGGAGTATTCATCCCTCACTTATTGTCATTGGGTGTCTGGAAGTATCCTTCCACCTCCACTCCAGTGTTTGCAAAGAACTGCATGAGGGACTTCTTTAACACTATATCCCTCTCGGTCTGATCCTGCTGTCTTCCTCCTGTGTGCCTCCCTCTAGTTTGCTAATGCTGCATGCTTTTAACCCCAGATCTGTTGGTTTTGCTAATGCTTGGTTTTTCAGCCAGGATACAATTCTTACCCACAGTAGGATAGACTGTAAGGTGGTTAATGGAGGGAAAGGGAGTTATGTGTTCATATTATTCTCTCACAGCTCCACCTCTCACCACACAAGAACAAAAAGTAAACCCTAGTAGTGCAATAGCCATTCTACCACACCTGCGTACCTGATAAGATGGATCTGTGAGTTAAATGCTTTCCGCTGACATCAGCAATGACCTGCATTGCGTGAGCTCTATAAAGACCAGCTTAGCCTTGCATGGGTCGATAAACTAGATAATACTTACTGTTTACAGGACTTAGAGGCTTGTGAGCTGGAGTTACAACAACGCCACCTTTTCTTGTTCTGTTGGGATTCAGTTCTGCATCCTTGGGAGTGCGTCCTTTCTGCTCACGCTATCCTGAGCGCTGGTCTCTGGTGCTTGGAAGTGATGCAGTAATGTTTAGTAAACATGCAGAGAGACAGTATGACCTTGGCCTTGTGCATGTAATCATATCAGTTCACTAGTATACATCAGGCTTCTAGTTCACTGGCAGCTCCTAGAAACATAAAACAAACCAACAAACCTGGCTTTGTTCTTCGAGGAAGCAGTGAGGTCTCTAAAATCTTTGTTTTTGAGGAGAGTACAATGGGCCACAGATAAAACTAGTATATATAGATGCGTGTTTGTGAATATATATATATACACCAGTAGGTAGTTATAGTTAGGACCAAAGTTTCATTAGGAAAAGCGTTTTTTGTTTTGCCAATAACTTTGGGGCTGCTTTATGAGTCTTCACAAAATATTTACAGAACTTCCCCTTTTTGGTTCAGCTGCTGTGTTGAAAGTTTCAGAGTGATCGGTCAAGTGGGATTTTTCATTTTTGAACACGACTACAGCCCGAATCATTGAATGGAATTACACCAAATTTGAAAGCAGAAAGCTAGATGTTGGTCCAGAAAGCGTGCTTTTTGTGATTTGGTGTAAATCCGTTCAGTAGTTTCGAAGATTTTTAAGTCTAAAAAATATAGATATCAGGGAGTCTAAAAGCCTACTGAGGCCCTACTGAAATTTGAGTGGGTGCCAGCACTTCAACCAGGAAGGAGTAAAACAGAAAGAAAAAAGGGCAAGGTAGAAACACCCTGACCTCCTAGGCCACTTGGAGAGGGTCGCACTGAGACTCCCAGGGCTCAAGAAAATTGTTTTTTTAAAAACATTTGGCAGGATCCATGGATCCGGATATTGTTTATTATCGGCCCCCGGGTGTGCCAAATTCCGGGGGCATGATGTGTGATTATAGGGGGGGCACTTCTAGGGTTTATTAGGCCCGGGACCACCACCTCCCCGGGGCTTTCATGCAAATAATTACGGGGGCCATGTGGCGCTGCTGACTTGACACAGATGCCATGGGGAGGTGGCGGCCCCCGGGGCTTCCGTTTCATATCAGCAGCACAACTGCAATTTCATTGGCTGTTATCAAATATAATCTTTCACTTCTATAAGGGAAGGCAAAGTGTGGTGTCTGTTTTTTTTCTGTGTCTTCGCCCAGCATGGGGTGGCATTCAACATCTGATGTAATGCATTCCGGTATGGCCCTCTGGTAATCCACCTCAGTAGATCAATGCACTTTCAGCAGGTCATATTTAAAAATTCAGAAGTCCTGATTATGCCTTTCACCTTTTCGAACACACCAAGGGTCAGATGTACAAAATGAATATTTTGAATTTCCTAAATAGCAATTCCACAGGAATCGCTATTTAGGAAATGCAAAATGATATGTACAAAATTTGTGATTTCCTAATAGCAATTCCTACAAAGTAGAACCCCCACAAAAACAAATGGGCACAGTCTTTCTGTCCCCCTCCCCCTTGACCACCCACCACCTTCGCCCCAAAACATATTGTGGAGGCATCAAAATGTTTGCGATCACAAAACAACCTAGTTATGCAAGGGGGTCACCTGTGTGTTTGGTCCCAGGCTCGGCGGCCACGTAGGAAAACCTACCAAACCCAAACATTTCTGAAAACTAGACAACCAGGGGAGTCCAGGGAGGAGTGGCTTGCATGGATCCCCCAAAGTTTTCTTGCCCACACTCCCCTGCAAACCTAAAATGTAGCTAGAAAAATCATTTTTTCTAAAACATAAATACTGATCCTGTATACAGTATTACTTGGGATGAAGCCATACAGTAATTGACAAAAAATATTGTATGATCTGCCATACTCTGCAACTGCAGGCCTATGATTTACCTTTGCCAATGTATCAAGCTTTCTCTCCGCTCTACCTCAAACCCTATGTCTATTTCCTTCTATTGTTCCATTCTGAATCTTTTACCAATGTTTGCCTGACCCTCTTTCTTGCCTGATTGACAACACATCGCCTTCTAGTCTTGACAATCCTTTACTTATGCCAATGCCTTCTTCAGTGGTGTTGCCCAAGCACCACCGGCCACGCCCCTCTGAACTACAGGTATCAGAGGCTGCAAGTGCTCTACCCAGTGCTGTACAAGGTACTTAACAGCTGCAAGCTGAGAATCAGTTCATGGCCAGCATGGAAGACATAGGGTTTGCCACGGGTCACAGCTGTGACTCCTGTGCAACCATTGGCACTGTCTTTGCGATCCCTTAATTTTATTCACTTTAGGATTAGGTTCCTGAAGCTTGGTACTGTTTTGCACAGAGGTAATCAGGCATTGACAGGAACAGAGTTGATTTCTGAGTGGGGATGGAGTGATAGTACTCCGCAAGTAGTAAAACACTGCTTCTTTTCATTCTTTTATGATCCAGTTCCTACACATTTTCAGACTCTTGTCTGAGTTGCTATAGTAGGACCGTGAACCTGATATACAATAAAGTAATGCTGAAGGAGGCATCCCATAATACCCACTTTACGTGTATCATTCTTTCTAGACAATCTTCAGCCAATCAGAGTCTGTGCTGTACCTGCAAATCCACCTGTGCATAGCTGTACACTGAATATGTGTGATGAGCACAGAGCACTCCTTTGGCAGGGGTAAGCAAGTTCCCATACAGTATTAGACCTTTCCTATGGACTAAAAAGACTGGCAGGGGCATTTATTTATTTATAAAGTTTTATATAGCGCAAACAATGTGGAGCTTTGTAGCTGCACACGTCCTCTCCTCGCATACTACTGGTTGCCTTGCTGGAATATCTTGAGACACATGAAGGGCGACTTCCTACCTCATTGTAACTGTATTTAATTCCAATGCACCTGGCTATTGAAGAGAATTGGAAGAGGTCAAGTAAAATAGCGAAAAGATATTTGAAATCACAGCATGCGCAGAATGAGTACCCCATTTACTCAAGCACAAACTTACTCACTAACTCACACACATACCTCACGGAGCATGACTGTCCCAGTTATGAAGCATAGAAGCAGTGACGGAAGGTAATTTTGGCAAGGAGGGGACGGGTCACCAAAGCACACATATAGACACACACACTCACATCCATGCATTCACTCATGCGCACACACAGTCATAACTCGTACAACAAATCCATACATTTATACATACCCGCATGCACGCAGCAAACATTCAAAAACATAAAACTTACCTGTCTTGCATCTCCCAGAGCGGAAATCCTCAAAGGTCCCGGGAGGGTTGGGACTGCTGCCTTTCCTCATTGGCTGACTGTAGGCCCGCCAATGAGGTAAGGCAGATGATCCTCACTGGTCACAGAGTGGGATGGGGTCAGTGAGACTGCTGACCCCAGCTTACTCTATGATGTTGTGTCGCTGATTGACAGTCAACCCTGGGCACTTCAGGGCTTAAAACTAAAGTACCCAGGTATAGGCAATCAGTGAATCTCTCCCTCATCGAGGGGGAGGCCCTTGAGGCACTTTTGCCAGGCTGAAAAAGTTATACCCACAGGGCTGTGAAATCTTCGACCTAGCAAAGTTCAGCTCAAGCAGCTAGGAGCCTGCGTATTTAGCACAAGTCTAGCTTCTGGCTACCTGACCTGAACAAGAAGAGTGTCAGTCAGACTGACCTTGGCTCAGCCTGATAGAAACTCTTCTTCTCTGAAAAACTTTAGAGGGCATGGCCCTTTCACCTGCATGGACGGGCTGCCGCTGCAATACAGCACAGATTTCTCTACAAATTAAAGAGTAGTTTCTTGTCACCAGGAATTCCGGACAAAAAGGGCCTATGCTCCTCAATAGACTGCCAGAGATGATCTACCTCTCTATAGCCCGGTTAGTGGGCAGCAGTCTTCCTATTATGGGTAGTGGCACACTTTAGAAGCACCGCCTTCACCAGCAGAGCCCAGCAGTCTGCACAGGAGCAATGGGACTTTTCTGAAATGCATAGAAAGTATTCCCTTGGCTACCAAAAGTGCATTGATGTCCATTGACATCATTTAGGGGCCTGTGATGCATAGCTTGCCTTTTGCAACCCCTGGTACTGCCTTTGCAACCCGTAACCTTGACGGTGGCATCATCAATGCCAAGAACATAGGGGTGACTCGTCCTTAGGAGCGTTGGTGTCCCTTCCTACTTGTTTTCAACTGTTCCGTTACTATACTAATAGTGATTAATACTCTTGTATTCACAATTAGGGTATTAAAAAATGGAGCTAACCATTTCCAGGCACTGCCTATGTGCAGGAAATTAATGTAGACACTGGAGAAATCTATAGCATTATAGCTGGGTAACAGTACATTAAGTGAATGTTTTTCACCTCAAGGTTCTGAGTGACATCAAATAGACAGCAACATTGAACCTCAGGCTACAGATAGTGTCACACAGAACCTTGAGGTAAAGAGCATTATAATTCACTTTTTATCTATCCATAATACATGGGGTTCTGTAATCCCTGTATAAAAGTCAGTCTTTAATTTCTTTATAATCGGCAACTTGTGATGCACCTAATCACTGATTATAAAGAAAAGACGTCAGAATGGACTATTTTCAGGTATTACAGTCGAGTTCTTAAGTGGAGGAAGGCAGGTCAGGTCACGGTGCATAACTGAAGCAGCTGTTTATACCAATGACAATGGAACATTCCTTTTCTTTCCTCTGCTCTAGTTTTTTTTAGCTTATAATGACAAGCACAAAGAACATGCTTGTTTTTTGCACTCAATAAATAGTTTAAAAAAAAGACTTTCAGCATGTTTCTACACATTCTGAGCTAGTGCGACTTTTTTTTTTCAAACTGACTTCTATTGAACTGTTTCTAATATCTGTTTGTAACAAATAGCTAACAGATTTTGATGTGTTTCATTTTGCATTCGAGGTTTAGTTTTATTCTTCATGTTTGCAAACATGCTCGCTCTTTCATATGAAAGAGCTACAGTGTTTTAAATGGTTTCTAGGAAAGATGATGGTGTGACCACCAATTACTTTCATATTTCACCATACTAATTCAACCCTAATCCTTTATGAATTCCCGTGTAGCGTGCTACTCTCCAAAAAAAGCGATTCAGCACCTCGTCAGAGGTAGTAAGCGCTATATAAATGCAACTACAATGCAATACAATACAATGTATTATATGGGGTAAAGTACCCCCTGGCATACTTAATAATATTGCAGTTGACTCAGACTTCTATAACCTCGGAACTCCTTAGTGCTTGCAATATCCTTATAGTGTATGGCAGAGAGTGCTTTATTCCTTATATAACTTTGCTGTGTGTGGCCCCAAATTCATTTACCCCTGCTTTCAACTGCTACACAGGGGAGTAACAAAACAGAACAACATATCTAGCCTCCTGCGACCGACCTCCTCCACTCTGTTCCCTCTCCGTCAAACACTGTGCCCCCTGCTTTCAGGGCTGCTCTAACAGGCTCTCAGAGAGCCCAGGAAGAGCAGCCTGGAATCCTTTTGTGACGTAACAACAGTTTTGTAACTCACCGCTGCTACGTCAGAGGTGTGAACTACTGGATTTAGAATCCAGTCATTCAAGCCAATGATACTCTGCATGGGAGCCATGCATAGCAATAACGTAACCACAGCCGCACGCTCCATTGAATTTACATCTTCATGTTTGCAAAATTAGGCCCAGATTCATTAAACGTTCGAGTGAGGAGTGGACTCTAAGTGGAGTAATAGGACAATGGGCAGCGATGAAAAGGGGGAAAAGTAATACATTAGCAATGAAGGCAGGAATTGGAGGTGACTTAAAAAGATCGGGCGACACTGGTCGTGAATTAGACAAAGAGAGACTGCAGCTGGAGCCGAGGGCTGTTGATGTCACGCATCCTGTCGAGAAGGAGGATGGAGTTTAACTATGTGAGAAGCGCAGGAGGCACGAGAGAAGACGTGTGCGTCATCGAGGGAAGGAAAGAGACACTGAACAGTGGTGCAAGGATAGGGTGATCAGACATCCTGGTTTTGCCCGGTTTTTGAAGGACTGCCCCGACACTTTCGTCTAAGACAAAGAAATGTCCCGGTTTTTAAGGGAGGGTTCGGTGAACTTGCACATTAATCATAGTGTTCTGCAGGCTCACATTTCAAAAACAGGGACAGAAGTTCACTTCTTTAAACTCTCCGTCTGTGCTGCAGCTGCTTCGCCTAATTCAAGCAGCACTGCAGGATTTAATGAGGTGTGAATCGTCTGCAGAGTCCAGTGACCCTCAAACAGCCGGACCCTGGAGCTCACAGACGGGATCGTGAGATTTGAAAAAAATGTATTATATATCTATATATATGTGTGTGTGTGTGTATACATTACCTACTGGCGGTCGCCAGTAGGTATATATAGTTAGGATTTTTTCTCTATGGGTTTTTTGAAAATTCTATGTCTAATAACTTTGGCGTTTGTGGACGGAATTGGCTGAAATTTTCAGGAAAATGGCACATTTTGTTTCTGAGCAGCCCCTGAAAATTGGGGGGGGTTTCGTCCAGGGGGGGTCGAGAAAAAAGGGGGGTCCCAAAACGTGTTTTTAACATTGAGTTTTCCATAGGGCGGTTGGCCTCACTTTTAGCCCGAACGGCTGAATGGATTTGCACGAAACTTGGCAAAATTGTAGGGACTGGTAGCCCGATGTGCCTTTTGTAGGTCTCAATATATGTGCTCCAGTGGATTTTGAGAAATTAACGTTTAAAAAAAGATATATATCTGTAACAGCGGACCGGGCAGCGTCCCAGGACGCGTACTTTTCGCGCAACGGAGCTTTGTGAAGCGAAGCTGATTGGTTCTCCGGCGTCTGTCAACATTCCAAACAGTCCGTAGCGGCCGCCATCTTGTCTCTCGGTAGGATCGAGAGACAAGAGGAGGCCAAAGCGAAGGGGCAAATGACCATAAGGGGGAATAGTAGATCCTCGCTGACCCCCTAGGTTTGATGTGGAGGTTTTAAAAGGGCCCCGCGGGGCAAAAAAAAAAAATAATAATAATAATCGAACGGCTGAATGGATTTGCACGAAACTTGGCAAAATTGTAGGGACTGCTAGCCCGATGTGCCTTTGCTAGGTCTCAATATATGTGCTTCAGTGGATTTTGAGAAATTAACGTTCAAAAAAAGATATATATCTGTAACAGCGGACCGCTTCGCGTACTTTTCGCATTACGGAGCTTTGCGAAGCGAAGCTGATTGGCTCTCCGGTGTCTGTAAACATTCCAAACAGTACGTAGCGGCCGCCATCTTGTCTCTCGGTAGGATCGAGAGACAAGAGGAGGCCAAAGCGAAGGGGCAAATGACCATAAGGGGGCATAGTAGATCCTCGCTGACCCCCTAGGTTTGATGTGGAGGTTTTAAAAGGGCCCCGCGGGGCAAAAAAAAAATTAATAATAATAATCGAACGGCTGAATGGATTTGCACGAAACTTGGCAAAATTGTAGGGACTGGTAGCCCGATGTGCCTTTTGTAGGTCTCAATATATGTGCTCCAGTGGATTTTGAGAAATTAACGTTTAAAAAAAGATATATATCTGTAACAGCGGACCGGGCAGCGTCCCAGGACGCGTACTTTTCGCGCACCGGAGCTTTGTGAAGCGAAGCTGATTGGTTCTCCGGCGTCTGTCAACATTCCAAACAGTCCGTAGCGGCCGCCATCTTGTCTCTCGGTAGGATCGAGAGACAAGAGGAGGCCAAAGCGAAGGGGCAAATGACCATAAGGGGGAATAGTAGATCCTCGCTGACCCCCTAGGTTTGATGTGGAGGTTTTAAAAGGGCCCCCGCGGGGCAAAAAAAAAAAATAATAATAATAATCGAACGGCTGAATGGATTTGCACGAAACTTGGCAAAATTGTAGGGACTGGTAGCCCGATGTGCCTTTGCTAGGTCTCAATATATGTGCTTCAGTGGATTTTGAGAAATTAACGTTCAAAAAAAGATATATATCTGTAACAGCGGACCGCTTCGCGTACTTTTCGCATTACGGAGCTTTGCGAAGCGAAGCTGATTGGCTCTGCTGTGTCTGTAAACATTCCAAACAGTACGTAGCGGCCGCCATCTTGTCTCTCGGTAGGATCGAGAGACAAGAGGAGGCCAAAGCGAAGGGGCAAATGACCATAAGGGGGCATAGTAGATCCTCGCTGACCCCCTAGGTTTGATGTGGAGGTTTTAAAAGGGCCCCGCGGGGCAAAAAAAAAAAATAATAATAATAATCGAACGGCTGAATGGATTTGCACGAAACTTGGCAAAATTGTAGGGACTGGTAGCCCGATGTGCCTTTTGTAGGTCTCAATATATGTGCTCCAGTGGATTTTGAGAAATTAACGTTTAAAAAAAGATATATATCTGTAACAGCGGACCGGGCAGCGTCCCAGGACGCGTACTTTTCGCGCAACGGAGCTTTGTGAAGCGAAGCTGATTGGTTCTCCGGCGTCTGTCAACATTCCAAACAGTCCGTAGCGGCCGCCATCTTGTCTCTCGGTAGGATCGAGAGACAAGAGGAGGCCAAAGCGAAGGGGCAAATGACCATAAGGGGGAATAGTAGATCCTCGCTGACCCCCTAGGTTTGATGTGGAGGTTTTAAAAGGGCCCCGCGGGGCAAAAAAAATAATAATAATAATAATCGAACGGCTGAATGGATTTGCACGAAACTTGGCAAAATTGTAGGGACTGGTAGCCCGATGTGCCTTTGCTAGGTCTCAATATATGTGCTTCAGTGGATTTTGAGAAATTAACGTTCAAAAAAAGATATATATCTGTAACAGCGGACCGCTTCGCGTACTTTTCGCGTTACGGATCTTTGCGAAGCGAAGCTGATTGGCTCTCCGGTGTCTGTAAACATTCCAAACAGTACATAGCGGCCGCCATCTTGTCTCTCGGTAGGATCGAGAGACAAGAGGAGGCCAAAGCGAAGGGGCAAATGACCATAAGGGGGCATAGTAGATCCTCGCTGACCCCCTAGGTTTGATGTGGAGGTTTTAAAAGGGCCCCGCGGGGCAAAAAAAAAAAATAATAATAATAATCGAACGGCTGAATGGATTTGCACGAAACTTGGTAAAATATTAGGGACTGGTAGCCCGATGTGCCTTTGCTAGGTCTCAATATATGTGCTTCAGTGCATTTTGAGAAATTAACGTTCAAAAACAAGATATATATCTGTAACAGCGCTCCGCTTCGCGGAGATAAAATTATATCTGTATTACCTAGCTGTTGCTAACACCAGTTAGCGACGGCTAGTAGGAGATAGCGACCATCTTGGGCCCCACTTTGCATGTGAGTGATATTTATCACTAATGACATGCAAAGTGGGCATGCCAAGATGTTAGCGACTGGAAACAGTCGCTAACATCGCTATCTCCTATTATCAACTTTTGGAAATATTCGAGATAAGCGCGAATATCTCCAAAAAGTAACAGCTGCCCTGAGCAGTTCTTAGCCATGTTATCCAATGGGAGGTGGATAACATGGCTAAGAGCATTAGCTCGGTAATGCATGAATATCGCTGAGTTTTCAGCGATATTAATGCATTGCGGTCGTTTTTTATCGTATTTGCGATAAACCTTGATAATAGCAAGGTTTATGTGCGATAATTCCTGACGGTAAAAAAATCTTTGCAATGCATCGTTAGGGATAAATATCGCTTAACTTTGGTAATATGCCCCAACGTCTGTTAACGTTCGATTCGAAGGAAATCAGGAAGTGTTGAAAAACATTGTCTGCGCCATCTTGTCTTTTTTCAAATGCCACACTTTTGTCGTGCACGGCAGCCATTTTAGATGCCTTGACCAGACCCACTCTGTGCACGCTGTCGATCCTTAGCATGGCTCCCCACCCTCGCAAGCATCTCACCCAGGCAGTGGTCACCCCCGCTCTCTGTCTTATGCATGGGTAATAAACCTCCCCCCATCTGCGCTGCTCTTCCCTGAGAATCACACCCTGTGCCCGCCCGACACCTCCCTTTCGCCCTATTCACTACCGCACCCTCTGACACTCCTTTTCCTCTGTGTCCGATTGTCCAGGCCGGTCCTAGGCTATCAGCTAGCCCTGCAGATGTAGTTTATGGCCACAGCTGTAAAGAATCACCCCTCTTCAAAGGAGTTATAGTAGATCAAGGCCCACACTCGATGAGATCCGTCACAGCAGAAGCGTTGCTATTATCTGAAAACCATCCTGTATTGTGATTGGGGAGGGGACCGAGCGTGAAGCGGAAGATTCCAGGGATGACTCTTTGTACATCAAAGTTTTTACAATTATGTGTCACATAAAAAATATATAGCACTCCGACAAAGTAGTAAGATTATAAAACTTTAATAATTTATAAATATATACAAGAAAACAAAAATAGTAATAACATATAAACATTTTTAGGGAAAAACAACGAAGTAGCGGTCGGCTGTGCGAATAGTCCCAACGCAGCACAACGTCCAGATTTCCGGCGTGGGGCGTCGCGGGGGGTGGGTCATCAGTAGCAAACTGTTGTGCGAATAGTTCCAAGGCAGCAGAACGCGCCGAAATCTAGATGACACGAAAGTGATGTCTAGTAAGTTGCCACCCAGCAAATAACGGCGTGGGGCGTCGCGGGGGGTGGGTCATCAGTAGCAAAGTGTTGTGCGAATAGTTCCAAGGCAGCAGAACGATGGCACCAAGGTGATGTCCAGTAAGTTGCCGCACTGGTTTTGGTATCCTACAATGCTGCTCCGAATAACGGCGTGGGGCGCCCCGGGGGAGGCGGCGTGAACGGGCCTCTCCAGGTGGAGTCTCATCTGTTGTAGTGGGGCGCCCCTTTACCGTTTCAGTTGCCATTCCGTCCGTTTTTGGTCCACTGTGTCAAAAGCCGCAATTCAGCTGAGTTGCGCCCACTCTTGCGGTGCAGCGATAGGCGGCTGTCACAGGACTCTCAAAATGGCGGCAGGCTCTTTCCTTTTTGGGCCTGGTCCACTGAAATGGCCCTGGGACACTTTGGAAATCGGACGCTTGTCTGCTAGGTCTTGGACCCCATTCTCGAAAGCGTCCCCTCCGCATTGAGAATTCATCAAAAGTTTTGGGGGCCCCGACTCCTGCAGGCTTCTGGTGGGGAGCGGCTGCCATGATTGCTCGCGGAATGACCACGACGGAGCTACGAGATGGTGGTGCTCTCATGCTGACGCCAGCTTCAGTCTGAAACATCCAGAAACAAGGTGGGGCTTTCATCGTTTGGGAAAAAAAAAAGTTTTCATCCAATGAAAAGTGTTGTTTTTAGGTCATATGATCAAGCCTTCCATCATTAGGAAACCAAAAGTAAAATGAACCAATGAAAAGTTTTATAAACAAGTCACATGACCTGTTATGCGGCATAGGGTATAAAATGCGGAGAAAATACGTTGGCACGTGAGGCGGCGTCAGTAGCGGACCGATGTGCGAATAGGCCGAAGGCAACACAACGCGCCAAGATCCGGATGGCACCGAGGTGGTGTCCAGCAAGTTGCAGCACTGGTGTGGCCATCCTACAATGCTGAAAGTCGGCGTGGGGCGCCCCGTTGGCCTGTGAGTTTGCGTCAGTAGCGGACCGATGTGCGAATAGGCCGAAGGCAACACAACGCGCCAAGATCCGGATGGCACCGAGGTGGTGTCTAGTAAGTTGCCGCACTGGTGTGGCCATCCTACAATGCTGAAAGTCGGCGTGGGGCGCCCCGTTGGCCTGTGAGATGGCGTCAGTAGCGGACCGATGTGCGAATGGGGCCAAAGGCAGCGCAACAATATATTCTGAATTGAAGACACCACAAGGCGCTGAGATGCCAAGTTCCAGATGGCACCGAGGTGGTGTCTAGCAAGTTGTGGCACTGGTGTGGCCATCCTACAATGCTGAAAGTCGGCGTGGGGCGCCCCGTTGGCCTGTGAGATGGCGTCAGTAGCGGACCGATGTGTGAATGGGGCCGAAGGCAGCGCAACAATATTTTCGGAATAGAAGACACCACTAGGCGCTGAGATGTCAAGATCCGGATGGCACCGAGGTGGTGTGTAGCAAGTTGCCGCACTGGTGTGGCCATCCTACAATGCTGAAAGTCGGCGTGGGGCGCCCCGTTGGCCTGTGAGTTTGCGTCAGTAGCGGACCGATGTGCGAATAGGCCGAAGGCAGCACAACGCGCCAAGATCCGGATGGCACCGAGGTGGTGTCTAGTAAGTTGTCGCACTTCTGTGGCCATCCTATAATGTTGAAAGTCGGCGTGGGGCGCCCCGTTGGCCTGTGAGATGGCGTCAGTAGTGGACCGATGTGCGAATGGGGCCAAAGGCAGCGCAAAAATATTTTCTGATTTGAAGACACCACAAGGCGCTGAGATGCCAAGATCCAGATGGCACCGAGGTGGTGTCTAGCAAGTTGTGGCACTGGTGTGGCCATCGTACAATGGTAAAAGTCGGCGTGGGGCGCCCTGTTGGCCTGTGAGATGGTGTCAGTAGCGGACTGATGTGCGAATGGGGCCAAAGGCAGCGCAACAATATTTTCTACAATATTTTCGGAGTAGAAGACACCACAAGGCGCTGAGATGCCAAGATCCGGATGGCACCGAGGTGATGTCTAAGTTGCGGACCGATGTGCGAATGGGGCCAAAGGCAGCGCAACAATATTTTCTGAAGAGAATACACCATCGCGCAAGAAATCACTGTCCACACTTCTTCAAGGAGCAAGAAAGGCCACTTTATTTTAAGACAGGTGCATAATACATTTCTTGAACATATTCATTATTTATTTATATCATAAAATTCCAACCTACACATTATGCCTAAACTCCCTACCTAACAGAACCCGAAACTAACTCTTGACTAATACCCCCAGGATTACCGAACGAGCTACCCTTCAGGATGGCCAACCCGCTCCAGGCTGCCCACCCCACTAGCAAAAACCGCCTCCTAAAAGAACAAAGACACCTGTCCTAAAAGTGGCAAGGCCCGAAGACCAGAGCAGCGCCTAGAGCACCGCCAAGTAAAACCTAACTAAGGAATAAAGGGAGGGTGGGTGGGGCAAAAAGAACCTCCCTTCCCTTGCCTCCCGCTAACGCCGTGCCCAACCGCCAGCCTGACTTCCCTTTATTACCTCCCCCCAATCAACCCCACCTGCTTACCTGATTCTCGCGCGAACGCACCCAGGGAGAGACCAGCTCGCGCCTGGCTCTCCCTGGGTCCCCCCCAAGGCGCTGAGATGCCAAGATCCGGATGGCACCGAGGTGATGTCTAAGTTGCGGACCGATGTGCGAATGGGGCCAAAGGCAGCGTAACAATATTTTCTGTATGGAAGATACCACTAGGCGTTGAGATGCCAAGATTCGGATGGCACCGAGGTGATGTCTAGCAAGTTGTGCCACTGGTGTGGCCATCGTACAATGGTAAAAGTCGGCGTGGGGCGCCCTGTTGGCCTGTGAGATGGTGTCAGTAGCGGGCTGATGTGCGAATGGGGCCAAAGGCAGCGCAACAATATTTTCTGACTGACACCACAAGGCGCTGAGATGCCAAGATCCGGATGGCACCGAGGTGATGTCTAAGTTGCGGACTGATGTGCGAATGGGGCCAAAGGCAGCGTAACAAGATTTTCTGTATGGAAGATACCACTAGGCGTTGAGATGCCAAGATTCGGATGGCACCGAGGTGATGTCCAGCAAGTTGCTGTACTGGTGTGGTCATCCTACAATGCTGAAACTCGGCGTGGGTCGCCCCATTAGCCTGTGAGATGGCGTCAGTAGCGGACCGATGTGCGAATAGGCCGAAGGCAGCACAACGCGCCAAGATCCGGATGTCACCGTGGTGGTTTCATAGTTGAGAGGCACTTCATCTGCAGTGGGGCGCCGAGATCCGGATGGCACCGAGGTGATGTCTAGCAAGTTGCTGTACTGGTGTGGTCATCCTACAATGCTGAAATGTAGTGGGGCGCCCCTTTACGGTTTCAGTTGCCATTCAGCTGAGTTTCGGCTGCTCTTGATGCTACAGCGACAGGCGGCTGCAAGAGGACTCTCAAAATGGCGGCCTGTTCTTTGGATTTGGGCCTGGTCCACTAAAATGGCCCTGGGACACCTTAGAACTCGGACGCTCGATTTTTTTTTCCTTTCCTGTACATGCAAAAAAAGGTAAATGCCCGGTACGTTACACGCTTCATCTGCCACGATGAACTCTCCAGAGGAACCGAAAAAAAATATAGTTGTGGTAACTATACCATGCATCGTCATATGGAGAGGTGGCACCAATTAATTATAGTGCTGCATAAAAGAGAGATTTGGAGGAGAACCCCTGACCTGCTAGTACATTCATCAAAGAAGTGGCACTGAGAGCTTCAGAGGCAAGGGAAACGGTCCCAAATATTTAGAAGAACTTTGGAAAGATTAAAATGACATGTTTAGATTGTGGCAAATTAATTTCATGTGGACAGATGAGTGTTACTCTAATAAATACAGCATATGAACGTCATCATAGTCGATGGTTGGTAGAGACATTTTGACTGTATCCTGGACCTGCCCGTCCTCGCCCAAAATGGCGCCGGAATAAATGGGACTCGTAACTCCTTGTTGTGTACTGGTTGCAGAACCTTGAAATCACGAGATACGTATGCAGTTTTGAAGCACATGGCGGGCGGGGACGAGAATTGATTGAATATTTCGACATCCCTATTGATATTAAGTTCTGATGTGTTATTGATTACTGTACTGTTGAAAGTTCGAATTAACGTCACCCATGGTACTTGCCCGCAAATGTATATCTAGATAATTTTATTGTAACTGGCCCTGTCGTATTTTAATTATAAAATGTACGTCCACCGATTCCGTAACTGTTAGACACCTTAGTTCTTGCAACCTAATGGCCCGCCCGTTACGTTCCTCTACAGTGTAAATGTCTATTCATCATATACGATTACAGTTTGTTCTGTGGCAGGCCCACGTGGTTATAGGCTCGTATTTGTATAATGACATTTTCACAATAAAGGTTTTTAAAAGAAAACATGGTAGTAGTATATACATTGGTAAAGTTTTTAATAATAGTCACTGTTTTAGAATCATTAAAAGGCAAGTGAAATAAAGCAGACCAATTACATGAAGGGTAAAAGGTATAATACGAAGGAACGCAGTAAAGATAAATGGTCAAGGGCTGTTGTGTTTTCTATTCCTGCAACATAAAGTGATCGATAAGAATCTCATATTCAGGCGTATCGGCGACTAAGACAGCAGGTCGACCCTCTTTTGCTCAACGGCTCCGTCATGGGACGAAGAAACGCTCTTTTTCTCGAAAAAAGAATATATTTTACTTGCAGGACAGTTGTAAATTTTCCAGGAAAGTACATTAGCCTGGAACATTATAACATATATTTAAGAAAAAATAATGTTCGGAAGTAATAAAAAGTGTAATTTTTAGGTCATATGACCAAGCCTTTCATCATTAGAATAAGAAAAGTAAAATGAACCAATGAAAAGTTTTATTAACAAGTCACATGACTTGTTATGCTTACGTTACGCGCTGCGTGCCCCGGATGACTTCCGGATGCGCTAACGCGGCGCGTCATATGACGCATTACGCGACAACGCAGGTCCAGAATATAGTCAAAATGTGTCCACCAACCAGCGGTCGGAACACAACCCCTTTCAGCAGGCTAAAGAGTTCTGTTAAATGACAACAGAAGGGACAGGCAACAAGAACCATTAGTCAAAGAGGGGAGGGCTAGTTCTTCTCTACCGGGTTACATTGGGGCGCTACCAGAACTGATCGAATTGGTAGTCTACAGTGTTTCTGGATGTTTCAGACTGAAGCTGGGGTTAGCATGAGAGCAGCACCATTTCGTAGCTCCGTCGTGGCCATTCCGCAACCAATCATGGCAGCCGCTTTTTATCGTTATTTTGGACGGGGTGGGTGGCGGAGCCGAGCTGTTTTGCAGCCATCATTGTGTGGAGTTCAGTTCATTTCACTAGTTTTGTATTTGTCATGAGGGGTTGTTCCTAATGTTTCTATTTTAGCGAGGTCAAAAAGAGATCCCATTAGTGGCCTACTGATTTTGCTCGATTCCTTTTTTTTTTACACGATTTTTCGTTATCTGCAAAGACTAAACAGAGTATTGCGACTCTGTGTTTGTTTGTAAATAGAGAATGAACCAAAGAGAACCAATTCTAAAACAGTAAATACTTGGATAACAATCAATCAAATGGAGAGAGAAGCAGGCACGACGTATTACAACGGGGGCAAAGGCCTGCGTTAACTACCCTTCACTATGTGCAAAGAGAGAGTACTCCTAATAGAAATGAGGGGGGGGGGGGCACCATTCAAAGCAGATCAGTGTGCATAAACACGAAAATGTTTTCACTTACCACGTACTTGACATTCGACAGCTTATGATATTTGCTATTAAAAAACCATTGAAATTCACTGAAAAAACCATAGGTTATAGACCATATATAGTTAGGAATTACCATTTACAAAACCTTGAAAATTCACTGAAAAAACCATAGGTTATAGACCATATATAGTTAGGAATTAGCATTTAAAAAACCTTATTTTACTCACACAAAACCATTGAAATTCCATATATAGTTAGTTGCACTAACTATATATCGCGCACCCGCAATCCACTGCTGATGATGTCACATATTACATCATTCATGACATGGTCAGTGACATCACTGATGACATCACTGATGACATCTCAAATGACATCACTGATGACATCACTGATGACATCTCATTTGACATCAATGACCACATCACTGATGATATCATTCATGTGACAATACAATGCATCTCCTCACATTTTAATATAACCTCCGTTTCACCCAGTGTTAAAAACAGAGTATAATTTTTGAAACCATTGACACACCAATACTAGTTACTACATACGTACTCACTGATTCCTACGTCTACACACACATTCACTCATTCACCCATACAATCATTCATACATACAATCACTCATCTTTACAACACTATCATATGCACTCATACATCTATACAGACACTCACACTCTGCCACTCATCCATGGAGTTACTCACACACCTAGTCAGTCCTGTAAAGAATCAATCACACTTCCATTTTCTTGTCTATACAGTTAAACATAGAGCACCTTACATTTTCAAACATATACTAACACATACTTACTTTCTTATAGAATCATTGATACAAGTACACATTGATCTGCACAGAGTCACACACCTCCCAGCCAGCCACACACACACTCAGTCTCCCATACAAATACTTGGACAATCAATCAATAACCCATATAGTTAATCATATAGCTACTGATCAACACATGCAGCAGTTTACAGAACAACAGACATAATGATGCACAAATTAAGACAGTTTAGTCACTAACCCATGCACTCAGTGAGACACATTTAATCACTCACTCATACATTCAGTCATGCACCTACTAAATCCTTCGTCCAGACAGTTATACATCTACTCATTCTTCAATATGTAAAACATATTTAAACTTTATAGAAACACACAGTCACTGGATGATGTCATCAGTGATGTCATCAGTGATGTCATTTGAGATGTCATCAGTGATGTCACTGACCATGTCATGAATGATGTAATATGTGACATCATCAGCAGTGGATTGCGGGTGCGCGATATATAGTTAGTGCAACTAACTATATATGGAATTTCAATGGTTTTGTGTGAGTAAAATAAGGTTTTTTAAATGCTAATTCCTAACTATATATGGTCTATAACCTATGGTTTTTTCAGTGAATATATATATATATCCACACTTAGGCTAATAGGAAATGTATTCCTATTTCTGTCCTTGCCCCTCCCGGTTTTTCTTTCTGAAAATCTGGTCACCCCTATGCAAGGAGCTCATTGGAGATTGGTGGCTGGTTTTCCTTTCCGCACGGAGGGCAGATTAACAAGCCCCTTGCGCCTCATTTACGCCGCTGTTGCGTCACTTTTGTGACGCAGCGGCAGCGCAAATCCTGCACCATGGTGCAGGGTACCTACAACTTGACGCATCTGGGAGATGCGTCACGTTGTAAAGCCCTGCGCCACATGTAGGCGTTCCTGCGCTGGGGGGGGGGGGGGCGTTTCAGCGCAGGAACGCCTCCTAAAAGTGTCTGAGTGTGAAATCTACAAGATTTCACTCAGGGCCATATGTATCAAGCTAATTAGCATTCCCAAAGGCCGAAATTCTGCGAATTTCGGCCTTTGCGAATGCTAATTAGATAAATGGTATGTATCAAACATGTTTGATGCAAAATAAGGAATTGCAAAATTTGCTATTCCTTATTTTGCGATTGCACTTAAGGAATCGCAAAATTTGCGATTCTTTAAATGCAATGTATCAAACAAAAAATATTCAAAAATTGCCATTAAGGATTCGCAAATTACCACCAACTTCTAGTTGGTGGTAAGTTGCGAATTCTTTTCAAAAAGCTTTTTTACAAAAAAACACAGGTGCCATATGACGCCCATACATGCCCTTAGGGCATGTATGTGCGCCATATGCCCCCAAATGTCTTTTTCAGGGGTGCAGCAGGGTGTTCTTGAGACACCCCTGCACCCTTGAAAAAATTCCTAATTTGCGATTAGCAAATTGCTAATCGCAAATTGCACTTTCATTCCTATGGGCCTCCTGGCCCATGGAAATGAATGGGTAATTTGCGATTAGCAATTTGCTAATCGCAAATTAGGAATGCTAAGGAATCGCTATTGAAAAGCGATTTTGTACATACATACCGTTTTGCATTTCCTAAATAACGATTCCTTAAAATTCGCTATTTAGGAAATGCAAAATAGTTTGATGATACATATGGCCCTCAGTCACTTTTAGGCCCATGCTGCGTCAAAACCCTGCGCCTGCCTGAAGCAGGCGTAAGGATTGACGCAGTATTAACTAGATAGGGCCCCCAGAGCATTGCTGGAGCTGCGTCGCGCTTGCAATGCGGCACTTTTACAGCACAGATGCGTCACGCATCTGTGCCGTTTTTGCCTCATGGTGCGCCACATTGTAAATGCGCCGCATCCATGATGGCGGAGCTGTGGTGCACAATAACTGGTGCATCCCTGCTCATATGCAGGGATGCGCCAGTTATTGTAAATATGCCCCGGAATGTTTTTGGATATAGTTGAAAACAGTAAAGGAATGTGTGCTTTGCCACTACACCACAGGAAAGTCTTAGCAACTTTTTATCACAAGATTGTCAGAACATGTATTTGTTTGGGCAGCTGATGTGTGACACACTTCATAAGCCACTTTTGAGATTTGCTCTCATCTTTGATGTTCACATCAGACTATAATTGTTTGTTCAAAGTACTTTAGCGGAGTAAACACTAGAACCCCCTCCCCGGTCACTCTGATCTAAAGATGCACAGGTCAGAATCCATGCATTATATTGTGGTGCAGTTTCAAGGCTGCACGTGGTCCGGCCGCTCCATCGCAGGGTTTACCCGTCCATTGTTAGTTAATAGCACCTTGTGAACCTTCGCCTGCCCTTGGGGTTAAAGGCCATGCTATTGTTCCGGGGAGATTATGCTTCGATAATGGCGGACTGCCATTGTGTCCCCAGAGCCTGCAGTGCCTTCCAAAGGGCTGTCCTTCCGGTTCACTGCCTCCAAGGTCTGTGACGTGCAGTTTGACATGTTGAATCACAGGCTTGGATCCCAAACAGCGTCCATCCCCCGTCCACGGCACTCCTACAGCGGACGAATAGGGGTTGTAAACAGTTAAAGGCCATCGGAGTAAACAGAGGTGGCTTGTTGACGAGACAGTGCTAAAGACTGACAGGAAACACATAACTCTATGAGCAAAGGAAGGAAAACGTTCTTTCAAACAATAGAAAAAAGCGTAGTTTAAAACAAAATACGTTTACTGTTTTTTACCATGCAAATTAAGCATTACAATAACAAAATGTGGGTCTTTTTAGTGCCTATACAGGGAAGTGCATTGTCGATGATAAAACAATTACACATCAATTCACGATGGTAGATACAATTACTAACCGTGGTGTTTTTACCATAGTTAATGTATTTTCGTAAACTTGTGGGGCACCCACGCCCTTCGCAGATGACAATCTCATAAATCACGCACCAGTGCAATCCCTGATGGTTTTATTGAGGAGTAAAAATATCACCAGTGCACAGTACTTATAGACGGGTTATGTTGAGGTCATTAAAAATCACGCATGTGCGCGCGTACAACCCCCTTCCCCTATAACATACCTATTCTTATGAGGGCCGGCCATTAAATCGTAATGAAGTTTCCGATTTCTATCCTAACTCCACGTGGGGTTTGATAGTAGGATAGGTTATAAACTGCTCCAAAGCAAGCCTAACTGCACTTTTATGGGCATATGTACAACCCCCTATCGCTATCACAACATCAACGTTGTGGTGGCGATAGGGGCTGCGCCTTATTTACAAGGCAGCATTAGGCCACTTAACCTCCCTTATCGCTGCCTTGTAAATAAGGCCCCCTTTCACGCAAAGGTTAGTGTGAAAGAAGTGGGTGTTGCGGTGGGCGTTCCACTGCAACACCCATTGTATTTGACGCTGCCCCCTATGTACAAGGGCAGCGTACATAGGAGGCAGTGCCAAAATTAAGACCTGAGAAAACCTGGCCTTGGCGAAACAAGGAGAAATGCATCATTTCTCCTCGTTTTTGCTTTTGCCATGTGTGCTGCCTTGTCAGCACACTTGGAAAAAGCAAAATGCCATGGATTGTTTATGTACAGGAAGGTCCCCCTCCTGTACATAAACAATCTTTTTTTTTTATTCCATTTTGTGACTTTCATGTGTTCTGCATGAAGCAGCACACATGAAAGTGACAAAGTGGCATTTCAGGTTTTTTATGTGCAGGAAGGGACACCTTCCTACACATAAACAATCCTCCCCTGCACGCAGGCACCCTTGCACCATAGTGCAAGGGTGCCTGCTTTGGCTCTGCATTGCACTGCTAAATGTAATGCCATCGCTGGGGGAAATGCAAGGCTGCACCATATTGTTGTAAATATGGTGCAGCCTTGTGTTTCAGTAGTGGCGTAGCGCATCGGTAAGCCATGTCGGCTAACGCTTCACTCTGCCACTCTATTGTACATATCCCCCTTAATTTTTTGATACACTTGCTCAAAAGTACCTTAGCACACACCTGGGACCAGTCCTCATAAAGATAGCATTTGTCTGGTTCTGACAAGATTAACCCACGCTATGAGGACCGAGCTGATCCCCTCAGTGTGAGTTTAGCATATATATGTGTGTATGTATGTATCTATCTATATATCTATCTATATATCTATCTATATATATATTCACTGAAAAAACCATAGGTTATAGACCATATATAGTTAGGAATTAGCATTTACAAAACCTTGAAAATTCACTGAAAAAACCATAGGTTATAGACCATATATAGTTAGGAATTAGCATTAACCTTATTTTACTCACACAAAACCATTGAAATTCCATATATAGTTAGTTGCACTAACTATATATCGCGCACCCGCAATCCACTGCTGATGATGTCACATATTACATCATTCATGACATGGTCAGTGACATCACTGATGACATCACTGATGACATCTCAAATGACATCACTGATGACATCTCAAATGACATCACTGATGACATCTCAAATGACATCACTGATGACATCACTGATGACATCATCCAGTGACTGTGTGTTTCTGTAAAGTTTAAATATGTTTGATATATTGAAGAATGAGTGGATGTATAAGTGTCTGGATGAAGGATTTAGTAAGTGCGTGACTGACTGTATGAGTGAGTGAATAAATGTGTCGTACTAAATGCATGGGTTAGTGACTAAACTGTCTGAATGTGTGCATCAGTATGTCTGTTGTGATGTAAACTGCTGCATGTGTTGATCATTAGCTATACGAGAGGCTATATGTGTTATTGATTGGTTGCCCAAGTATTTGTATGGGAGATTGAGTTTGTGTGGGGGTGGCTGGGAGTTGTGTGACTCTGTGCATAGATGTGTGAGCAGTTGATTCACTAGGTGTATGAGTTCAAGAGTGCATGTGGAAAAAGCTACATGGGCGGTTGACTGTGTGCATGAGTGTATTGATGAGTGAATGGATATCTCAATGCTACATGTCATAGTAAGTACATATGTAAAACACAGTACATGTGAGAGTTGGCATATATAAATAACTGTGCATGAGAGCCACTGAATGTGTGAGTGGCTGTATGGATCATTGTGAACTTGTATCAGGGATTGTATAAGAGAGTAAATATGTGTTAGTATATGTTTGAATAAGTAAGGTGTGTATAACTGTATAGTTGAGGAAATGGAGGTGAGATTGTTTCTTTGCATGACTGACTAGGTGTGTGAGTAACTCCATGGATTAGTGACAGTGTGTGAGTGTCTGTATACACTGAGTGTATCTAAGGTTATATTAGAGTCTGAAGAGGTTTATCGTATTAGCACAAGAATGATGTCAAATGAGATGTCATCAGTGATGTCATCAGTGATGTCATTTGAGATGTCATCAGTGATGTCATCAGTGATGTCACTGACCATGTCATGAATGATGTAATATGTGACATCATCAGCAGTGGATTGCGGGTGCGCGATATATAGTTAGTGCAACTAACTATATATGGAATTTCAATGGTTTTGTGTGAGTAAAATAAGGTTTTTTAAATGCTAATTCCTAACTATATATGGTCTATAACCTATGGTTTTTTCAGTGAATTTTCAAGGTTTTGTAAATGCTAATTCCTAACTATATATGGTCTATAACCTATGGTTTTTTCAGTGAATTTCAATGGTTTTTTAATAGCAAATATCATAAGCTGTCGAATGTCAAGTACGTGGTAAGTGAAAACATTTTCGTGTTTATGCACACTGATCTGCTTTGAATGGTGCCCCCCCCCTCATTTCTATAAGGAGTACTCTCTCTTTGCACATAGTGAAGGGTAGTTAACGCAGGCCTTTGCCCCCGTTGTAATACGTCGTGCCTGCTTCTCTCTCCATTTGATTGATTGTTATCCAAGTATTTACTGTTTTAGAATTGGTTCTCTTTGGTTCATTCTCTATTTACAAACAAACACAGAGTCGCAATACTCTGTTTAGTCTTTGCAGATAACGAAAAATCGTGTAAAAAAAAAGAAAAGGAATCGAGCAAAATCAGTAGGCCACTAATGGGATCTCTTTTTGACCTCGCTAAAATAGAAACATTAGGAACAACCCCTCATGACAAATACAATACTAGTGAAATGAACTGAACTCCACACAATGATGGCTGCAAAACAGCTCGGCTCCGCCACCCACCCCGCCCAAAATAACGATAAAGAGCGGCTGCCATGATTGGTTGCGGAATGGCCACGACGGAGCTACGAAATGGTGCTGCTCTCATGCTAACCCCAGCTTCAGTCTGAAACATCCAGAAACACTGTAGACTACCAATTCGATCAGTTCCGGTAGCGCCCCAATGTAACCCGGTAGAGAAGAACTAGCCCTCCCCTCTTTGACTAATGGTTCTTGTTGCCTGTCCCTTCTGTTGTCATTTAACAGAACTATTTAGCCTGCTGAAAGGGGTTGTGTTCCGACCGCTGGTTGGTGGAGACATTTTGACTATATTCTGGACCTGCGTTGTCGCGTAATGCATCATATGACGCGCCGCGTTAGCGCATCCGGAAGTCATCCGGGGCGCGCAGCGCGTAACGTAAGCATAACAAGTCATGTGACTTGTTAATAAAACTTTTCATTGGTTCATTTTACTTTACTTATTCTAATGATGAAAGGCTTGGTCATATGACCTAAAAATTACGCTTTTTATTACTTCCGAACATTATTTTTTCTTAAATATATGTTATAATGTTCCAGGCTAATGTACTTTCCCGGAAAATTTACAACTGTCCTGCAAGTAAAATATATTATTTTTTCGAGAAAAAGAGCGTTTCTTCGTCCCATGACGGAGCCGTTGAGCAAAAGAGGGTCGACCTGCTGTCTTAGTCGCCGATACGCCTGAATATGAGATTCTTATCGATCACTTTATGTTGCAGGAATAGAAAACACAACAGCCCTTGACCATTTATCTTTACTGCGTTCCTTCGTATTATACCTTTTACCCTTCATGTAATTGGTCTGCTTTATTTCACTTGCCTTTTAATGATTCTAAAACAGTGACTATTATTAAAAACTTTACCAATGTATATACTACTACCATGTTTTCTTTTAAAAACCTTTATTGTGAAAATTTCATTATACAAATACGAGCCTATAACCACGTGGGCCGGCCACGGAGCAAACTGTAATCGTATATGATGAATAGACATTTACACTGTAGAGGAACGTAACGGGCGGGCCATTAGGTTGCAAGAACTAAGGTGTCTAACAGTTGCGGAATCGGTGGACGTACATTTTATAATTAAAATACGACAGGGCCAGTTACAATAAAATTATCTAGATATACATTTGCGGGCAAGTACCATGGGTGACGTTAATTCGAACTTTCAATAGTACAGTAATCAATAACACATCAGAACTTAATATCAATAGGGATGTCGAAATATTCAATCAATTCTCGTCCCCGCCCGCCATGTGCTTCAAAACTGCATACGTATCTCGTGATTTCAAGGTTCTGCAACCAGTACACAACAAGGAGTTACGAGTCCCATTTATTCCGGCGCCATTTTGGGCGAGGACGGGCAGGTCCAGGATATAGTCAAAATGTCTCTACCAACCATCGACTATGATGATGTTCATATGCTGTATTTATTAGAGTAACACTCATCTGTCCACATGAAATTAATTTGCCACAATCTAAACATGTCATTTTAATCTTTCCAAAGTTCTTCTAAATATTTAGGACCGTTTCCCTTGCCTCTGATGCTGTCAGTGCCACTTCTTTGATGAATGTACTAGCAGGTCAGGGGTTCTCCTCCAAATCTCTCTTTTATGCAGCACTATAATTAATTGGTGCCACCTCGCCATATGACGATGCATGGTATAGTTACCATAACTATATTTTTTTTCGGTTCCTCTGGAGAGTTCATCGTGGCAGATGAAGCGTGTAACGTACCGGGCATTTACCTTTTTTTGCATGTACAGGAAAGGAAAAAAAAATCGAGCGTCCGAGTTCTAAGGTGTCCCAGGGCCATTTTAGTGGACCAGGCCCAAATCCAAAGAACAGGCCGCCATTTTGAGAGTCCTGTTGCAGCCGCCTGTCGCTGTAGCATCAAGAGCAGCCGAAACTCAGCTGAATGGCAACTGAAACGGTAAAGGGGCGCCCCACTACAGCAGACGAGCCTCCACCTAGGAAGGCCCGTTCACGCCGCCTCCCCCCCCCCCCCCTTCGGGCACCCCACGCCGTTATTCGGAGCAGTATTGTAGGATGCCACACCAGTGCGGCAACCTGCTAGACATCACCTCGGTGCCATCCGGATCTCGGCGCCCCACTGCAGATGAAGTGCCTCTCAACTATGAAACCACCACGGTGACATCCGGATCTTGGCACCTTGTGCTGGTTCCGGCCTATTCACACATCGGTCCGCTACTGACGCCATCTCACAGGCTAATGGGGCGCCCCACGCCGAGTTTCAGCATTGTAGGATGACCACACCAGTACAGCAACTTGCTAGACATCACCTCGATGCCATCCGGATCTTGGAATCTCAACGCCTAGTGGTATCTTCCATACAGAAAATATTGTTGCGCTGCCTTTGGCCCCATTCGCACATCGGTCCGCAACTGACACCATCTCACAGGCCAACAGGGCGCCCCACGCCGACTTTTACCATTGTAGGATGGCCACACCAGTACAGCAACTTGCTAGACATCACCTCGTTGCCATCCGGATCTTGGCATCTCAGCGCCTTGTGGTGTCAGTCAGAAACTATTGTTGCGCTGCCTTTGGCCCCATTCGCACATCGGTCCGCTACTGACGCCATCTCACAGGCCAACGGGGCGCCCCACGCCGACTTTTAACATTGTAGGATGGCCACACCAGTACAGCAACTTGCTAGACACCACCTCGGTGCCATCCGGATCTTGGCATCTCAGCGCCTAGTGGTGTCTTCTATTCAGGAAATATTGTTGCGCTGCCTTTGACCCCATTCGCACATCGGTCCGCAACTGACACCATCTCACAGGCCAACAGGGCGCCCCACGCCGACTTTTACCATTGTAGGATGGCCACACCAGTGCCACAACTTGCTAGACACCACCTCGGTGCCATCCGGAACTTGGCATCTCAGCGCCTTGTGGTGTCTTTTATTCAGAAAACATTGTTGCGCTGCCTTGGGCCCCATTCGCACATCGGTCCGCTACTGACGCCATCTCACAGGCTAATGGGGCGCCCCACGCCGAGTTTCAGCATTGTAGGATGACCACACCAGTGCACCTTACTAGACACCACCTCGGTGCCATCCGGATCTCGGCGCCCCACTGCAGATGAAGTGCCTCTCAACTATGAAACCACCACGGTGACATCCGGATCTTGGCGCGTTGTGCTGCCTTCGGCCTATTCGCACATCGGTCCGCTACTGACGCCATCTCACAGACTAATGGGGCGCCCCACGCCGAGTTTCAGCATTGTAGGATGACCACACCAGTACAGCAACTTGCTAGACATCACCTCGGTGCCATCCGGATCTCGGCGCCCCACTGCAGATGAAGTGCCTCTCAACTATGAAACCACCACGGTGACATCCGGATCTTGGCGCCTTGTGCTGGTTCCGGCCTATTCACACATCGGTCCGCTACTGACGCCATCTCACAGGCTAATGGGGCGCCCCACGCCGAGTTTCAGCATTGTAGGATGACCACACCAGTACAGCAACTTGCTAGACATCACCTCGGTGCCATCCGGATCTTGGCATCTCAACGCCTAGTGGTATCTTCCATACAGAAAATATTGTTGCGCTGCCTTTGGCCCCATTCGCACATCGGTCCGCAACTGACACCATCTCACAGGCCAACAGGGCGCCCCACGCCGACTTTTACCATTGTAGGATGGCCACACCAGTACAGCAACTTCCTAAACATCACCTCGGTGCCATCCGGATCTTGGCATCTCAGCGCCTTGTGGTGTCTTCTACTCCGAAAATATTGTTGCGCTGCCTTTGGCCCCATTCGCACATCGGTCCACTACTGACGCCATCTCACAGGCCAACGGGGCGCCCCACGCCGACTTTCAACATTGTAGGATGGCCACACCAGTGCGGCAACTTACTAGACACCACCTCGGTGCCATCCGGATCTTGGCGTGTTGTGCTGCCTTCGGCCTATTCCCACATCGGTCCGCTACTGACGCAAACTCACAGGCCAACGGGGCGCCCCACGCCGACTTTCAGCATTGTAGGATGGCCACACCAGTGCTGCAACTTGCTGGACACCACCTCGGTGCCATCCGGATCTTGGCGCGTTGTGTTGCCTTCGGCCTATTCGCACATCGGTCCGCTACTGACGCCGCCTCACGTGCCAACGTATTTTCTCCACATTTTATACCCTATGCCGCATAACAGGTCATGTGACTTGTTTATAAAACTTTTCATTGGTTCATTTTACTTTTGGTTTCCTAATGATGGAAGGCTTGATCATATGACCTAAAAACAACACTTTTCATTGGATGAAAACTTTTTTTTTTTCCCAAACGATGAAAGCCCCACCTTGTTTCTGGATGTTTCAGACTGAAGCTGGCGTCACCATGAGAGCACCACCATCTCGTAGCTCCGTCGTGGTCATTCCGCGAGCAATCATGGCAGCCGCTCCCCACCAGAAGCCTACAGGAGTCGGGGGCCCCCAAAACGTTTGATGAATCCTCAAGGCGGAGGGGACGCTTTCGAGAATGGGGTCCAAGACCTAGCAGACAAGCGTCCGATTTCCAAGGTGTCCCAGGGCCATTTCAGTGGACCAGGCCCAAAAAGGAAACAGCCTGCCGCCATTTTGAGAGTCCTGTGACAGCCGCCTATCGCTGCACCGCAAGAGTGGGCGCAACTCAGCTGAATTGCGGCTTTTGACACAGTGGACCAAAAACGGACGGAATGGCAACTGAAACGGTAAAGGGGCGCCCCACTACAACAGATGAGACTCCACCTGGAGAGGCCCGTTCACGCCGCCTCCCCCGGGGCGCCCCACGCCGTTATTCGGAGCAGCATTGTAGGATACCAAAACCAGTGCGGCAACTTACTGGACATCACCTTGGTGCCATCGTTCTGCTGCCTTGGAACTATTCGCACAACAGTTTGCTACTGATGACCCACCCCCGCGACGCCCCACGCCAGAAATCTGGACGTTGTGCTGCGTTGGGACTATTCGCACAGCCGACCGCTACTTCGTTGTTTTTCCCTAAAAATGTTTATATGTTATTACTGTTTTTGTTTTCTTGTATATATTTATAAGTTATTAAAGTTTTATAATCTTACTACTTTGTCGGAGTGCTATATATTTTTAATGTGACACATAGTTGTAAAAACTTTGATGTACAAAGAGTCATCCCTGGAATCTTCCGCTTCAGGCTCGGTCCCCTCCCCAATCACAATACAGGATGGTTTTCAGATAATAGGAACGCGTCTGCTGTGACGGATCTCATCGAGTGTGGGCCTTGATCTACTATAACTCCTTTGAAGAGGGGTGATTCTTTACAGCTGGGGCCATAAACTACATCTGCAGGGCTAGCTGATACCCTAGGACCGGCCTGGACAATCGGACACAGAGGAAAAGGAGTGTCAGAGGGTGCGGTAGTGAATAGGGCGAAAGGGAGGTGTCGGGCGGGCACAGGGTGTGATTCTCAGGGAAGAGTAGCGCAGATGGGGGGGAGGTTTATTACCCATGCATAAGACAGAGAGCGGGGGTGACCAGTGCCTGGGGGAGATGCTTGCGAGGGTGGGGAGCCATGCTAAGGATCGACAGCGTGCACAGAGTGGGTCTGGTCAAGGCATCTAAAATGACTGCCGTGCACGACAAAAGTGTGGCATTTGAAAAAAGACAAGATGGCGCAGACAATGTTTTTCAACACTTCCTGATTTCCTTCGAATTGAACGTTAACAGACGTTGGGGCATATTACCAAAGTTACGCGATATTTATCCCTAACGATGCTTAGCAACGATTTTTTTACCGCTAAGCATCGTCAGAAATTATCGCAGATAAACCTTGCTATTATCAAGGTTTATCGCAAATACGATAAAAAACGACCGCAATGCATTAATATCGCTGAAAACTCAGCGATATTCATGCATTACCGAGCTAATGCTCTTAGCCATGTTATCCACCTCCCATTGGATAACATGGCTAAGAACTGCTCAGGGCAGGTGCTAGCTTTTGGAGATATTCGCGCTTATCGCGAATATTTCCAAAAGTTGATAATAGGAGATAGCGATGTTAGCGACTGTTTCCAGTCGCTAACATCTTGGCATGCCCACTTTGCATGTCATTAGTGATAAATATCACTCACATGCAAAGTGGGGCCCAAGATGGTCGCTATCTCCTACTAGCCGTCGCTAACTGGTGTTAGCAACAGCTAGGTAATACAGATATAATTTTATCTCCGCGAAGCGGAGCGCTGTTACAGATATATATCTTGTTTTTGAACGTTAATTTCTCAAAATCCACTGAAGCACATATATTGAGACCTAGCAAAGGCACATCGAGCTACCAGTCCCTACAATTTTGCCAAGTTTCGTGCAAATCCATTCAGCCGTTCGATTATTATTATTATTTTTTTTTTTGCCCCGCGGGGCCCTTTTAAAACCTCCACATCAAACCTAAGAGGTCAAGGAGGATCTACTATGCCCCCTTATGGTCATTTGCCCCTTTGCTTTGGCCTCCTCTTGTCTCTCGATCCTACCGAGAGACAAGATGGCGGCCGCTACGGACTGTTTGCAATGTTTACAGACGCCGGAGAACCAATCAGCTTCGCAAACCTCCGTTACGCGAAGCGGAGCGCTGTTACAGATATATATCTTTTTTTGAACGTTAATTTCTCAAAATCCACTGGAGCACATATATTGAGACCTAGCAAAGGCACATCGGGCTACCAGTCCCTAATATTTTACCAAGTTTCGTGCAAATCCATTCAGCCGTTCTATTATTATTATTATTATTTTTTTTTGCCCCGCGGGACCCTTTTAAAACCTCCACATCAAACCTAGGGGGTCAGCGAGGATCTACTATGCCCCCTTATGGTCATTTGCCCCTTCGCTTTGGCCTCCTCTTGTCTCTCGATCCTACCGAGAGACAAGATGGCGGCCGCTACGGACTGTTTGGAATGTTCACAGACGCCGGAGAACCAATCAGCTTCGCTTCACAAAGCTCCGTACCGCGAAAAGTCCGCGAACCGGAGCGCTGCCCGGTCCGCTGTTACAGATATATATCTTTTTTTGAACGTTAATTTCTCAAAATCCACTGGAGCACATATATTGAGACCTAGCAAAGGCACATCGGGCTACCAGTCCCTACAATTTTGCCAAGTTTCGTGCAAATCCATTCAGCCGTTCGGGCTAAAAGTGAGGCCAACCGCCCTATGGAAAACTCAATGTTAAAAACACGTTTTGGGACCCCCCTTTTTTCTCGGCCCCCCCTTGACGAACCCCCCCAAATTTTTAAGGGCTGCTCAGAAACAAAATGTGCCATTTTCCTGAAAATTTCAGCCAATTCCGTCCACAAACGCCAAAGTTATTAGACATAGAATTTTCAAAAATCCCATAGAGAAAAAATCCTAACTATACATACCTACTGGCGACCGCCAGTAGGTAATATATATATATATATATATATATACCCATACACACACACACACACCTGATTCACATGGGCTTGAGAAATATAGTGCCAGCCATGAAGGTCAGTAGGCGAACAAGGAAGTCCTGAGGATTTTGCTGAATAAGAGCCAGAATGCATAGCATTGTGAAGAACTTGGTTCTCGAGGTTCGGAGCCAGATTTATAGACACGGGTGTGCGTGGCCCGCAGACAATGGTGTGGGAGATCGGTTAAGAAGCAGTAGCGTTATCAGTGTGTCGTAGACCCTGGTGCAAGGAAGGGAAGGGGCCCCCGGCTACTATTTGAATGATAAAATACAGCAATAACCAGGGTTCAGTGGGGCCATCAGGCCCCTGGGCCCCAGTGCCACTGCACCTGCTGCTCCAGTGGAAGGCATCCACCTGACGAGAAGCAGATTATGGACTGAACACTTTAATTGGAGAAACAGGATGCAGTTCCGTGCTGAGACCAGGAGTTGGAAGGGGCTTTCTCGGCTGGCATTTGTATATCGAGTGCAGCATTTTCCCTTGGCCCTGGTTCACACTAGGAACCAAAGACCATTTAGAAAGGGGGAGGAAGGTTTCAGTTTTTCAGACAATTCCTGACCGCCACCAGGCTCAATTTGGACCTTTCAGAGGCGATCGAACTGGCGTGCATGAAGTCCAGATTAACTGGTATTTGTCTAGTGGTGTACAGCTTCTGTCAGATTTGTTAAAAATGATTTTTACATAGAGCAATACTGGTCGGCCATGTACAGAGCCCCAGCAGAACACCGCAGATCTCATAGCCAGATGTCATGGGAGTGTGGCAGGGGTGGCTGATGCTTGCAGTTCCTGAAAACCACTACCACAACATCCCTAACTGGCCAGATAAACAGCGGACTACTTGCCATGATCGAGATAAACGTAGGTGAACCTTGAGGTTGTTCAGGCCACATAGTCCCCCAGTTGTATAGATAGCAGTAAGTGGGGTCTCACCTGGTTCTTGCACCCATAGTAGTCATTGACCCCTAAATGGAGATTTTCCTTCCTCTAGGGCAAGATACCTGTATGTGGCACCGCTGAGCTCCAGGACATCTTCTCTGGTGTATTTCTTTCTGCTTAATTCGATGCAGTAAGCTTCTCTCTCACCTCATCCCCTGACAGGTCCTCTCAGTAGAGAGCTTGTGATTAGCCTTTAACTTCCATTTCAGTGGTGTCCGCTCCTTTAAATTTCTTTAACACGGAGATGCTTTGCCAACTTGCACTTCGAGTCAACCCCATCAAGACTCCTAAGACTTCTAAGGACTGCTTAATCTGTTGTCACAATCACTATTGACATCTGTTGTTATTAATCAAGTTCAAAAGCTTTTATTCGATTTGTACATACAAATCATACAAGCATAATAAAATACATAATTTAAAATATTAAATCACCACTTGGACGCAGGTAAGAAAAAGAGTAGAACAAATGTACAAAAGGCCAATGTGCAACAGTTAAAATCAACAACTGTTACAATAATATAAAACATTCATATGTGTACAGACAGGAAATTAATATAATAAACTTGATAAATAATTTCCTGGCAGCTGTACATATCAATAAACGTAATTCTGATAATATGATTCTAAACTTTATAAGAATGATATAAAATGATTTAAAAGAAAAGAAATAAAAGGAAGGGAGGACCATACAATACATACTGTGGATATCAACAAGAAAAATAATACCTTAACTACAAGGATTAATATAAAACTTGGAAACATACATATACAGACAGGAATGTATAAGGTGGTAGCAACATGATATGATTCCTGGCAGCTGTATAACATAGGTACAGACAGGTAAGTATAAAGGGTTTTATAGTATAATACTTTTCCTGGCAGCTGTACATTTCAAAATGTAGATGGCCAAAAAGAAACATATGTCCTCATTCCCCAACGAGGATAAAAGTATCAATGCAGTTTTGGTGGTACGAATATTGTACTTTATAAAAATCGGTTTAATGTATTTTATCCTAAAAAAATGGTAACATTTACAGAAAAGTAAAAAATGGCAACAACTCTGGCGAGAAGAACTGTCACAAGGACAGAGTGACTCTGATCTGGCTTTCGGGTTTGGAAATGCAACCAGATGATGAACAATACCCAATCTGACACGTGTTAATACATATTGGTGAGAGGGACGAGTCACGTATACAAGATATGGTTGGAACCCCGAGGTTAAATTCAAGTCCTTGTAAAATTTCACAGTGGTTAAGTTACCATGGATTTTTTCTCGCTCTGCCTTTTGAAAATTAAGAAACGTTGTCTTAATTTCTTTTTTGGGAATAGAAACAACCTCCTCTGGCTCAAGAAACACATCAATATTAAAAAGAAGAAGATACCAGCGGTGAATGTATTTTAGCCACTGTATGCGTAAAGAGCGGTCCAAACCTATACAGTCAAGAATAATATCTTGAGTGAATCGAGTCTCTGGCTTAGCCCAAATAGAACGCCACAATAAAAGTGGCCGGACTGCTGCTAAGTCAGAAATGAACTCGACCCCAACCTCCTCGTGAATCAATTGGACGGAGGCAGAAGGGGGGACACATAGCAACCTCCTTAAAAAATTATTTTCATCCCTTTGTAGGGATGTGCCCACGCTATGGCCCCATACACCTGCCCCATACAGAGCAGAAGAGACACAACAAACATTGTATATATTCATCATGTCTCGAATGCTTCTTGAGCCAAGTTTGGAGGCGAATCGGAAAATGCTGCTGGTGGACCGCAGCATTTTTAATCTGATGGCATCAAATTCGGAGGTCCACGACCCACTGTTGTTGTATGTAATTCCCAAATAATAAAAGGATTTAACATGTGTCAATTTATCTTTGTCTAGAAAAAAGGTATGCTTTGACTGTTTTGCTGCCTGTCCGCATGACATAACATACGTCTTAGATTTATTCACACGAAGCCTCCTAATTTGTATAAACTACATAAAACTATCAATTAAACGCTGGAGGCCAATCTGTGTACGTGATAAGAGGACAGCGTCATCCGCATAAAGTAATAGCGGGACGGGTTTTCCTCCAATCAAGGGAGCGTCTGCAGGAATGTCAATCAAAGAACGGTCAACACCATTAATAAAAAGGGAAAATAAAAGGGGAGCCAAAACACATCCCTGGCGTATGCCCCGTGAAACTTTAAAAAAAGGGGTACATTCGCCTAAGGTACCATAACGGACCTTACAGGAGAGTTTTACATAGAGTCTGGCTAAGAAGTGAACAATTTCCTTTGGTGCTCCTGCTTCCAGCAAAACCTCCCAAAGAATAGCATGGTTAACCAAATCAAAGGCGCTGCTCAGATCAGCAAAACATAAAAAGAGGTTGCCATTTTTAGCCACAGTATATTTGTTAATTAAAAGGTCCAAGTTTACACATTGATCCAGTGTGCCCAAACCTTTACGGAAGCCATATTGGACTTTAGTTAAAATATTTGAATCTGTTGCCCAGTCTTCTAACCTTTTGAGCAATATCCTACTCATTATCTTTACAGAGGCGTCCAACAAAGAAATTGGCCGATAATTGGAAGCCTCAGATTTATTGCCTTTCTTATGAAGGGGGATAATAACTGATTGACTCCAAGTAGAAGGGAAATTAGTTTCAGCAGCACAATTAAATATCCTCACCAGGATAGGAGCCCACAAATCTGGTTCATCTTTGTATAAATCCAGCGGGACTCCATCGGGGCCAGGGGCCTTGCCTCCTTTGCTGTTGGAAATGCCTTCGTGGGTTTCTTCTAATGTTATTTCCAACGGAAGGGATAGCCAAGGGGTAGACTCGGGAGGCAATGACTCAAAAGTTAGCCCTTCTGGATTAAAAATTCTAGAAAAGTGACTGACCCAGTCGCTGCATGCCACATATGATGTTAGTTCTGGAGCGGCTTCTTTACTGAGAAAAGGACTATTAATGGTTTCCCAATAAAGTTTGCAGTTTTTGGTCTCGGCTGCTTCTTTCAGCTTATCCCACGCCTCATTCTGTAATACCCTTTTCCTGTTATTAATTGCCATTTTATATCTAGACCTGAAGTATTTTATATCCTCCTTGACACGTGGTTTAACACCTAAAGCGTTCTTAAGTTCTCGGAGGGCGACTATACAAGGCTTGTCAAACCACCCCTGCTTCAGGCCACTATTGGATGTCGGGGCCTTAGTAAAGATACCATCAATAATACTATTAATGGAAACAAATTGGGATAATAAACAGCCAGGGTCACATTCGTTATCTAGACAGGAACTAATCTGGTGCTTACAACTGGTAAGAACCTCCTTCTGCTTGGCCTTAGAATTAATACCAGTCCACCTAATCCTTAAACCCTTCGGTCTAGTAGGTACTAGGTCAGTGGAGCATTTTTCACCTGATGCTATCGACGTACCATGACCTAGAAGGGTGACACGAATACTGTTGTGGTCGCTAAGACTTTCTTCGTTTACGTACAAGTCAGTAAAGTTACCACAGCTAGATAAAAGAATATGATCTATAAAAGATCCTGCATCTCTACCTGTAAATGTAGGGCATGTTATTGCCTGATTATTTATATTACAGTTTAGCAGGGTCAAATCCAGAGTGACTAGCATATTATTTAATATAGAACCATAACTGCAGTGTTGGAAGTGAAGACAATCTTCCCTTACTCCCGGGCCCCCCCAAAAACTGTTCATAGCCACTCCAGAGCCACAGATATTCCCATTAGATAATTGGCAGGGCTGTAGATTAAAATCCCCTGCCCAAACAACCTCGGCCTTTCTTTTCGAAATACCCAAGGCCTTAACGATTTCCTTTTCTAGAGGTGGCAGAATATCTCCTCTGGTGGTATCAAAAATATTGTTGTAAAAATGTACTACAACTAGATCAATACTCTTACCACACTCCACCCTTATGACTTGACTGTGAGTCCCGACTGTCGTGCTACTTTTAACTGTACAGTTGCACAGCTTATTAGACAAAAGCGTCAAAAGCCCCCCCCTTGGCCCTACCCGAGCTAGATTTAGTAGCTTTTAGGCAATAAGATGTGTACCCTTCGATATTAACAAGGTCCATGCACCACGTTTCCTGTAAAAGTACTAAATCTAATCCCTCCCCAATAAACTTGGTCCAAAAAGGTGAACCAATTTTACTGGCAAGGCCAGCAATATTCCAGGAGACAAGGGTAAGTCCCACTGGCTTACCGGTGTCGCCTGGGGTAGTCGACTCCAACTGTGTTACACATAGTGGAGTAAGACTATCTTCCTGGGAATTGGAAACTAGGCCTAGTCCCATGGTAGCAATAGATATACATGCATCAGGACTATCGCTATTTAATCTATGCAAAAATGGTGTTGATGGTGTCACTATTGAAAATTCAGAAGGTATAGGAGAGGGTATGACTAAAAAAGCACTCTCCACCTCTTTATTGGACGTAGGGATGTTTGGATCTAAAGCTTTGGTGGTGCTAAGTCAATCTACCTCGTCTAACACACCATATCTGTTGGGATGGGCGAATTGTGAGTACGAGGAATCAAGGGAAGGAGGCATGTCCTGCCATATTTGTTGCCACTGAGGTTTAGCAGGTTGTAAAGGCTGAAAAGGTTGCTGCCACTGAGGAGCAAACTGATATAAAGGCGGTGGAAAATGGGGTGGTTGTTGCCACTGAGAACTGACATGATGTGGAGGGAAAAAAGAGGGGTGTGGTGGTTGCTGCTGAAAACTAACATGACGTGGTAAAAAGGATGGAAAGTGTGGTGGTTGCTGCCAAGGTTTATTAGTATGTTGTGGAGGATACACAGATCCTTTATTACTTGGAAAAGTAGGACAAGGGGGATTTGATCTTGATGGCATGGGGAAAAAAAAGGACAAAGGGAGTGGATTGATTTGAGTAGCAGGACCACTATTAGGTGCGTTACATATGTAACTGGCTGCCCCTGTATCCCTAAAATTGACTGTAATTACATCCCCTACTATTGTTTTCTTACTTCTGCCTACCCAATCCCCTCTGCGCACAGTAAGAATTTCACCATTCATATTACTAGGTAGAGGTTTATGTATATGGAGCCACTGGGCGCATTTATTTCTTAGCTCAGCAAAGCTTTCCTTTACTCCCTCCTTCAAAGGAGGAACTGCTGTCAACACAACCACAAAAGGGGCGACTTCTGCTGGCAGGCTGATTGACTTAAAACGAGCCTGCTTTGACTTAAGACCTTCAGTCTTATTTATAAGGGGAGGAACTGGGGGGTTGATAGACTTCCCTACAACATCTTTTGCTTGTGGAGTGGTCGTTTTGTTACCATTAACAGAATGTTGGTTAGCCGAAGTAGAACCCACCACCTTCGGAGTAGGCAAAACTGTAGATTGGGCAGATTTATTCCCTGTTTGGGACAAATTTAATGTTGCTAAGTTCCCGGAGACTATGGTTGCTTGTGCATTGTTTGATGCATCATTAGGTACATCATTAGGTAGCTGGACACAGGATAAGCATTTGGGAGCTGCTTCTTTGATCCCTTGTAACTGAACAGGCCCTGGCCCATTCGTCTTGTTAGGCCATTTCGAGTGCACTAAAGACGTTAGTCTGTCAAGTTTGGAAATTAGAGGCTTAATTTGTGCTGCTATTGTGGCCTCAAGGTCCAATTTAAGATCTGATACCATATTTTGGACCCAGCAGGGAATACCTGATGCCAGTTGCGGGGTAGGTGATATCAGGTTGTGATTCCTAACTGTAACCTTAGGTTTTTCCTTGTTCTTATTCTTGGACGAAACCTTTGGACGGATAATATCCCTTCCCCCAATATCTATAAGTACAGAAGTTGTTTCCACATCAGCTAGCCCATCTGGACTCGGAACCGCTTTGCTAGGTGACTGACAATCTTCTAGGTCTGGGGTAGCCTCCAGATCAACAAAAGACGGGTCCGAGTCGGATTGGGCAACTGATAGATCAACAGCATTCGGTACAGAAAATACACCGTTAGTAGACAAAGATAAGGGTAGAGAGCAGTTATTCAATAGTTGCTGGGAGGGTGATTTAACATTTGCAAGAGAACCCAGGGACGAACGCTTAGCATTCGCGAGGTCCAAGGATACTCTTTTTTCCAATAATACAATACTTTTGTCGATGGTATCATTCACACGTGATATAAAAAGATCAATGGGACCAGTCACTTGTGCCACCACCGTGGCTTTCTTAGTGCAACTTCTAGTTCTGTTGCGCATGGCTGACATCAGTAGCGCAAGGGCAGTAGAAGATGGTAGTGTTGCTAGGAGGCGGCCTCCTGTGTAAAAATGTGGGATTAAACAACACAGTTCCGCCTACTTTGTCAAATACTTGGGGGCAGTGGGGCAGGGAATCAGGGCCAGGGCCGTCCTCTGCCGTCCTTGAACGGCCTTAAACGGCCCGCTCTTTGCCCGGTCTTCGCCCCGGCCTTAGCCCCGCGCGCGTCCCGCGTGCGCGTTGCAACCACAGATTAAATGGGGAGGTCAGGTGGAGGGGCGGGAAGAGGACCAGCTGCGGCCGATCAGCGCCGCGCTGCACGCTGGTCCTCGCAGTCCCGCCTCAGCCTTGTGATGCAGTCGCTTGCTCGTCGAGGTCGCGTTGGTGCTCCAATGCACTCAGGGGGGTCCAGGAACAGAAGTTTTGGCAAAACACTTGGCCTGCGAGCGGCACCCGCGGAGCGGGGGCCGCGAGGCGTAGGTTCAGCAAGCAGGAAGATGAGAGGGCGGACAAAGCAGCTCTCACCGCAGGTCAGCTCAGTGAGGGTTCCAAGGCTACACACACACCGTGATGATTATAATTGGTGGAGGGGCGGGAAGAGGACCAGCTGCGGCCGATCAGCGCCGCGCTGCACGCTGGTCCTCGCAGTCCCGCCTCAGCCTTGTGATGCAGTCGCTTGCTCGTCGAGGTCGCGTTGGTGCTCCAATGCACTCAGGGGGGTCCAGGAACAAAAGTTTTGGCAAAACACTTGGCCTGCGAGCGGCACCCGCGGAGCGGGGGCCGCGAGGCGTAGGTTCAGCAAGCAGGAAGATGAGAGGGCGGACAAAGCAGCTCTCACCGCAGGTCAGCTCAGTGAGGGTTCCAAGGCTACTCACACACCGTGATGATTATAATTGGTGGAGGGGCGGGAAGAGGACCAGCTGCGGCCGATCAGCGCCGCGCTGCACGCTGGTCCTCGCAGTCCCGCCTCAGCCTTGTGATGCAGTCGCTTGCTCGTCGAGGTCGCGTTGGTGCTCCAATGCACTCAGGGGGGTCCAGGAACAGAAGTTTTGGCAAAACACTTGGCCTGCGAGCGGCACCCGCGGAGCGGGGGCCGCGAGGCGTAGGTTCAGCAAGCAGGAAGATGAAAGGGCGGACAAAGCAGCTCTCACCGCAGGTCAGCTCAGTGAGGGTTCCAAGGCTACTCACACACCGTGATGATTATAATTGGTGGAGGGGCGGGAAGAGGACCAGCTGCGGCCGATCAGCGCCGCGCTGCACGCTGGTCCTCGCAGTCCCGCCTCAGCCTTGTGATGCAGTCGCTTGCTCGTCGAGGTCGCGTTGGTGCTCCAATGCACTCAGGGGGGTCCAGGAACAGAAGTTTTGGCAAAACACTTGGCCTGCGAGCGGCACCCGCGGAGCGGGGGCCGCGAGGCGTAGGTTCAGCAAGCAGGAAGATGAGAGGGCGGACAAAGCAGCTCTCACCGCAGGTCAGCTCAGTGAGGGTTCCAAGGCTACTCACACACCGTGATGATTATAATTGGTGGAGGGGCGGGAAGAGGACCAGCTGCGGCCGATCAGCGCCGCGCTGCACGCTGGTCCTCGCAGTCCCGCCTCAGCCTTGTGATGCAGTCGCTTGCTCGTCGAGGTCGCGTTGGTGCTCCAATGCACTCAGGGGGGTTCAGGAACAGAAGTTTTGGCAAAACACTTGGCCTGCGAGCGGCACCCGCGGAGCGGGGGCCGCGAGGCGTAGGTTCAGCAAGCAGGAAGATGAGAGGGCGGACAACGCAGCTCTCACCGCAGGTCAGCTCAGTGAGGGTTCATTCTTCCTGTATTGTTAATAGATTTATTAAAATCATACTGTGTTTTAAGTCAGATATAAGACATTCAAGTGGTTGTGCTCTGTTAAATGTTGTTAGTTATATTATGTATATGAGAAAGAGTATTCCTTTTTATATACAGGACGAACACTGATAAATGGAACGATGTTCTACATGACCACACCGAGTAAGTGCACATTAATGTGATATTGGGGTAAGATTGGAACTGAGGTGCTGACTTTTCTCTCATAACCACTGCCATTATCTCTATATTTTGTTATCAAAGTAGTTCAGTTTCATTGCTTGACTTTCTTATTCTTGTAAAGGCTTTTGAAATCAATGTATTATTTCAATGATGTAATCTTGGCTCGCTTTCCATCTTGACTCCTGTATTTTTTAACACTTGTGATAAAACAATGGGAGCTTATAGTGGTAGCTATAGGGGCCTGCAAGCAGAAGTATGCCGATGGCATTTGAATACATGGTAGGAGGTCACCCATAGCAGATGTCCACCGCTTGATGAGTTGTGTCTCGGTGAGTGAGGAATGGATGAGAGCTACCGCTTAAAAATGTATTCCTTGAACAAATAGACGCTTTATTTGTCTCTCAAACTTGCGTCACTTTTATGTCCAGCATGGGAATTACTAGCATTTTGGATGAATTGGCTATATTATTAGAGTTTTCACTGCCTAGTCAATTGTCTTTTCATCTTCCTGATGCTAAGATGACCCAGTTTGTTCGGTACCACCAGTGCCTTCTAAGGCATAATTAGCATTTTATTCATACAGTTTTTGTGGATAGATTGTGCTGTGTTTTCCATTCATAGCTTTACCTCATGTGGGTGGTGGAAATGGAATTTTCGCAAACTCTATTGTCACTGATTAATGTACTTTACTAATGTACTTATGCTCAATGGCCTCTGGTGTGCATAGCTACGGTCATACAATCCTGAGAATTTCGTTTTCAGGCTTTGGTTGAGTTCATACATTTGTCAACAGTAAGCCCATGGCTGTAGGAGTGGGCTGCCAGGGGTATGGAGCTAAAGAGTCACACAAATTGTGTTTGTAATGCTTTTATTTAGTATACATATGTTTAAAAATACCTCTAAAAGTGGCACTCATTTTACAAATGTCCCCCCTTGCCAGATGAACTGCCTCGCGAGCATAGATGGCACACAGGGCTCCTGGAGATTAAAACTCAACAGATAAGAAAATAACTTTAGTCCACAAGGCAGTCAGTCTGTGGATTCACGGAGTGAGCCCGTCATTCAAAGGCCCGGGGCCAAGGTTTCTATTTGCATCCACCGAAGGCACGTGCCATCATTTGAGTTTCCTGATCTGGAAAGGTAATGCTCACCAGACTGGAAAAAAGTCAGAAATAGAACTTTGCCACGAAGAGCAGAAGCTGATGCCGCGAGTTCCATTTTCAGCGTTGACCTGCACTGATTTATTTTCTAATCTTTTGGGAGGGGAGGTGGGCAGCAGGAGGGAGGGAATCAAGACCTTTCTATTAGGCAAGATACCTCATCTTGCCTGATTCGTAAAATAGCACAAATCTACCACGAGTTCGTGAAGATATATATAGGGGATGCAATTATAGTTAAAAAGGCAGCCTTATAGGATATTTCATACTGTACATGAGTTTTATGTCAAGTATATTAGCACTGGTAGATGGCATGCTTCCACTGGCGGAGCAATGTACTTTATGCGCTCGGTCGGTTGGTGCACATGTCGATACAGAATTGCCCTGCATGGGTACACGCTTGTGTTACCTGCCCTCTGGGTCCCTGCTTCAGGACACAACACTGAAGCTCATTGCTGGTCGCTTAGACAATGTACTGTCAGTCAGTCAGTCAGTAATAACTTTATTCGGTTTCAATTTTTTAGAAAACCATAAAAGTACAGACATAAAAATGTAACACATTTATGTAGAAAAAGAAATACACTAATTAAATAATTAAAATACTGGTTGATTAAAATGAACATGTTAAATATTAAAAAGAAGATAAAAACACCAAAGTTCACCTATACATTCTTTCTATGTTGGATACAAAATTAAAAAAATCTGGCAACATTTAATGCTAAAACAATGTACTGACCCCAGCACATTAAAGGGTTTCAGAGACAGTAAAGGGACCAGCGTGCATACCCTGACAGAGCGCATAAGCCCGCTACAACCCAGGCTGCAGACACTGTGCAGTGGCACATTCCTGCAGGTAAGTGGGAGCGCCGGAACCCTCCTTCCGTTGATTAAAACTGACACAACACAGTAAGGCCAGCTGGGCCCCACCTCCTCCCCTGTGGGCCGCCATCACAACCTCTTTGTGCACAAGTTTAAGATCTTCGGTTCTAGAATGTGCCTAAGACGCGCAGGCGCAGCACTCAGAGGCACAGATTGTCATCCGCCAAATAGACCAGGAAAGCATTTCCTGACCTCATGGAAACAGCACGTGCTGCCAAAAGGCCTCTGATGCTGCAGTCCACTCTGAACAAGGGGTCAACAAATGTGAAAAAAATAAATATCGGAGAGCAGTCTGCTAGAGGCAGAACACCCATTAAGGCATCTCTTTACCATGAAACCTCATAAAGGAAGAACCCTGACCTTTCACCCTTTTAAATCCCAGGAGGAGGGCCATAGGGGTCAGTTGCATCACCATTACCCACAGTTCTGAGCTGATTAGCCCATGACGCAGTCGACCATTCACCAATCAATCAATCAATCAGAACATTTGTAAAGCGCACTACTTACCCATGAGGGTCTCAAGGCGCTGCGGGCGGGGGGGATGCTGCTACAGCAACAAGCAGGCGAGTGCGCACTGAGTTAGGGATACTGCAGGGGTCATGCCACAGGGGGTCCGTGAGGAGAATGCCCCTGAGGGGGTTTGTAGGACAGCCTGACCCTACCACCCTCTGCTTTAAGTGCTGGCCCTATTAGAGCTGTAACTGTGAATGTGCACAGGATCCCTATTTGAGGTCCCTGGGGCTTGTCTCTCGCTGGACACATTCCCCGGGTGAGTTGCATCCTGTGTAGGTTCTTCCTGACTCAAGGATTAGCGGGCTCTGTCAGAGGTGTTTGTGATTTTAGGACAGAAGTGATATTATTTAGTTCCTAAACTGCTGCATCACCACCACCTGGAGGCAAAGCACTTGACCCACCATGGTAGGGCCTGAAAGGCCTGCCCTCTCCTAGTAGGGTCAGTGAACTAAACCCTAAGACTAACCTGGCTTCACTAACTAGACAGGGCATATTTATACAGACGTGGCGCAACGCAGCAAACGCAAAGTTTCTGCGATGCATTGAATCGCCTCGAGAGACTAGAACTGCAACATATCTTCAAAGAAATGGCACAGTTCTGCCCTCTCCAAGCGCTGGCTTACTTTAACCTGCCGAGCACAGACTCAGACACCCATGCCCCATAGTCGAAGGGTTCCTGCTTTGTGGTCAGGAGACCTTCCTGCACAAAAACTATCACTTGGGACTATTTTCTTTGTATGTGTGCTGCATTTTGCAGCACATGTACAAAGAGGATATAACGAGGAGAAATAAAGATATTTCTCCTCAGCACACCATTATTGTAGAAACCCATATGTGGGGCAAGGACTGATGCCGATGGAGGAAGTTGGGAGCTGTGGTTCTCCCGGTGGAAATACACCATCTACACCATCCTGTAGTTCTCCTGGGATAGTGTCGCCTGATTGGGTCACAAGTGGTTCATGTCCTGGAAGGCCATGAGGACTCCTCCACAAGATGGCGGCACCGCCGCGATGACTGGTAGCAGAAACACAGGACTGGGAGAATTGTGAAAGGCAGGTGTGCTGACAAGGCCCTCCTCTGCTGGTTGAGGATTGCGCTAACCTGGAGACCCGTCGAGGCAGTGAATTCAACCCCTGCTGTCCCATGACAGGCGGTGAACAGCATAGAAGTGTGGCGTTGCAGCTGATGGACCAGCTTTGCCCGGGAGCGGCAGCTATAATGCTGTTGGTTGGCCACTGGTGCCTGGTGGTGGCCGGTGAGAGGTGCTGGAGGGAGGCACTGGGAGCAGCTAACTGTGAGGGTCCCAACTGTTATTGACTCTGCCCCTGGGCCTGCAAGTGGACTGAAGATGTTGTGCCCCGTGCTGATTTGCACACTTGGTGAGCGACGTGGTTAGGTGACGGACCTGCCCTGGTCCCGGCAGGGTATCTGTGCCCCCCCTGGAAGGCAGATAGGGGTTATTACCTCCGATCAGCTCCCCGGAGGGCAGAAAGCCCACTAGACACTAAGGATTCTTTTTTGAGAAATCTTAGGGGTGGGGGCTGCCCTAAATATCGATTATAATGTCTCACCTCTCCAAACAATTGGCACAGTCTTTCTGCCCCACACCCAAGTGGGCAGAAAGCCCACTAGGCACCGGGGATTTTTTTTCTTTCTAAAAGAGGAATGGGTGCTGCCCAGAATAGGCATGCTAGTGCCCCCAGCATCCAAAACAAAAGGTACAGTCTTTCTGACCCCCTTGGGGGCAGATGGGTGTTATTACCCCCGATCTGCACCCCAGAGGGGTCAGGAAGTCCACTAGACACCAGAATTTCTTTATTATAAAAGAGGGATGGGGGCTGCCCACATTGGGCAAGACCATTCCCCCACCCACAATTATAAAAACAGAAGGCTTTCTGCCCCTGTGGGAGACAGATGGGGGTACTAGCCCCCGATATGCCCCTGGGGGACTGAAAGCCCACTAGACACCAGGGTTGTTTTGTTTTGAATATGTAAGGGTGCAGGCTTCCCTAAATGGGCATGTCAATGCTCCCACCCCCAAACAAAAAAGGGAACAGTCTTTCTATGCACCCTGGAGGGCCGGTGGGGGTTATTACCCTCGATCTGCCCCTGGGGAGAGCAGAAAGCCCCCTACGCCAGGATTTTGTTTTAATAAAAGTGTAGGAGCTGCCCATAATGGTTAATGCCCCCACCAACCCCAAAAAAATAGCCACAATGTTTTTACTCCCCTGGGGGAGATGGGGCAATATCCCACAATCTGTCCACAGGGAGGCTAAAAGCCCACTAGGCACCAGAGATATGTTTATGGGCATATCAGGGAATGGCTCTTTAGGCAAGTGTAGTGTCTTGCTGAATATATATATACACAGACACAAGGTGATAGATCACATCGTCTTTATTCCTGTCCTTCCTCGTCGTGGTCTAACGGCTAACTGCCGTCCCTAGCCCCAGCTCCTCCCTTTCCGCCCGCCCTCGTCCACCCTCGGCTGGTCCAAGTGCCCTACAGCTGTGGTCACTTGTGGACATCATTACATCTCCCCCCTCTGTAACAAATGAAAGAATAAAACAAAACAAAATAACACAGCAAACAGTTTGCCCCCTTCTTTCCAGTCGTTACTGTCTCTACTTGTAGTTCTTCAATCAGGCGGGACAGTTTTGTGGTGACCCGTCTAGGGCGCGATTGGAGATCAGCGCTGTCACACTCGCGCTCGTCGGTGGTTTCTATCAGTGTCTGACCGTGGAATGGTAGAGTCTCTTGTTCTCTTTTCTCTACTCTTGGTTCGGTCAGTAGTTCCTTGACATTGGGGCGGCACTTCTTAAAGTACGTCTCATTACCGGGAATTCGTCTCCCGTCAGCCTCCGCAGTGATCATAGTTCCGTTCTGTTGTATCACTCGGTATGGGGCTGGATGCTTTCGTGGATGTGCAAAGTTGTGCGAAGGGGAATCGGGAGTATTCGTCCATGATGACTAGGACATATTGGCCCGACTTGACTGGCTCAAAGAAGTCAATGACAATGTGTTGCCAGACACCCTCCGGTAGTGGAGACATTTTGTAGTGGTGCAGGGGGATCTGGACTGCTCACTAGTTGACATTGCAGGCAATCTTACTCATCTTCAGTTTCTGAGGTGACTGTGAAAAGCTCAGCTTGATGTCGGCAGTCTGTCTTCCTTTTGTGGCTCTTGTTCGATTGACGCTCGATCTCCTTCATGATGGGATGTTGTTCTTGTTCTCTTCCGAGCATCCGCATGTGATTTTACTTCTTGTTGTCTTGTCCGGTTGAGGACAACACTGCGCTCCAGTGCAAAGCCATGTATGCCAGACAGTAAGGCGCTATCTAGAGAGACCATCTTAGCTTGGTTCGGGGACTCATTCGCTGCCTCTTGTTGTCTGGGAATGGTGAACCCTTTGACCGTCTGGGCATGTGCATGTTTCTCTCTCATCTGATGATGATCTGTCTCTGTCAATGCGTCTGGCTTTCCTTGCAGAGTGACTGGATAGTCCTTTCCCATCCGGTGGGTAATGTCCACTATAGCTCTTTTTCTTCTGTAGGCTCTCTTGGTCAGCCTCGCTGACCCCATCAGTGGTGAAGGTATATTATTTATGTCTTGAAGTACCTGTGACTGACATGACAGGTTGTCTTGTGGAGTGATTGGGTATTTACAGACATTAGTGTGAGATACGTTACTCTTGATGGGAAGAATGTCCTTTTGTTCTGTGGTGTGTTCAGGTTGTTGACGCCATGGCCGTCGTCGGGACCCTGACTCGGTCGACTCGAGGGATCGAACAGACGTGCTTTCTAAATCGGAAGAGTCTTTTGTCGATTTCCTTTGATAACGTTCCTTTGAGTGTGTCTTGAATGGAGGATTTCTGAAACAAGTATGTCGTGACGAGCTGCTCCTAGAGTCGGAGTTCTCTTTGGGATATTTCTCCGGGTATCGTTCTCGAAGTGACTTAGGTGTCATCCTACTGGAGAGGTTGTATGATAACCACATGTTTATTTCTTGTGTTTGATCCCTAGGTATTTTGTCTCTGCCTCTCTCGTGTGATGATAATGGCCTCCTTTCCATTTCTTCATTGTCTCGGATGTCGTGGATGCGTTTGTCTTCCTCTTTCCGGTGTCGGAGTGGATCAGTCCGGCTTACGCAGTTTGCTTCTTCTTCACGCTTGTTCTGTGCACTGACATCTGTGTTCCGGGTGTGATCGTGTATCGATTTCCAGTGTTGACGTGACTGGTCCAGTCTACTACAGTTTGCCTTTATTGCATATCTGTTGGGCAGGCTGTCATCTGGTCCATTGGTGCGATCTGTCCCACTTGACACGTCATCTGCTTCACAGTCGGTTGCATCATGTGTTGAATGACTCCTTGAGGTTGAATAGCTCCTTGAGGTTGAATAATTCATTGAGGTTGTCTCAGTGGGGCTGTCGCAATCCTGGATCATCTCAGTCTTTTGGGTTGTTGACTCAGAGTATTTTATGTCACTTTGTCTCTCCCATTGTCTTGACTCTGATCTGCATTCACCCTCCCTGTTTCTGGTTTTGTTTGTTTCTGGGGCTTCATTTGCAGACATGAGAGATGTCTCTTTCCTGGTATCTTTGTGTCTTGCACTTAGGTGCACTTCTTTTGATATTTCTCTTGCTTTGACCCCTCTCCAGCTTCGGCCTTCCTGATGATTTCTTTTAACAACCAATGTCCTCGTAGGATCTTGTGCTTTGTAGTAGAACTTGAACAGCCATCGATTACCCGGGGTCGAACTGCGTCCTCATTTGTAAATGTGTTGAAGTGGCAGCATTGTACCAGACTTTGCAACCGGGTGATGAAGTTTGGCAATGATTCTCTTGGTTCCTGCCATGCTGTGTTGAAGGCGATGTGTTCATGATCCACATCTTCCTTTGTGTTGAAATGGGCGCGTAGCGTCTCTTGGAGTCTTTCATAGGTCTCTGTGTCCTTTTCAGAACATTTTCTGATTAAGCGTCGGCCCTCATGACCCACTAGCTGGAGCACTAGTATAAGACATTTTCCATCTCTTCGCTCACCGGTGGCGTCAAGAAAATCGTCCAGTGATTCCAGCCACCGGTTCCATTTAGGACCCGAACTCTGACTGTCAGTCTGTGTCACTGGGGGTGGCACTTCAATGTAGGGATTGGATCGCTGTGTTGCTTTTCCCACCGCCATGAGGGAGGAAGATTTTGATCTGCTACGGTCACAGGACTGTTTCCTTTGCTTCCCGTCTTCTTTGCTGAACCTCTTCGGCCGCGATCCTTGGTCTGGTCGTTTCCTTCCAGGTTGATAAGATCCGCTGCTATCTCGGTATGATTCTGGATCATTTATTTTCTCACCTTCTTTATTTTAATTATTTCTCTTCGTGTAGCGTTAAAGGGTTACTTTGGTACTTGCCTTTGCTCATGCTTGTTGTATTCCAGACCTGCATTTGCTTGTGTTTCTCGCAATTGAGATTTGCACTGTCTTGTGCTTGTTATGTTTCTTTATTGCTTGCTTGTCGTTATTTACCGTTGTCTTAATTTATGTCTTGTATTTGCTTGTGCTTGTTTTCTTGTACCCCTTGCATTTGCTCGTGCTCGTTTGTGTTGACTCTTGTATTCGCTTGTGCTTGTTTGTTTATCTCTGGTGCACTTGCCAGTGCTTGTTTGTTTATCTCCGTTGCACTCGCCAGTGCTTGTTTGTTGCTTTCGTTGCGCTTGCCAGTGTTCGTTTACACTATTTGTTGCACTCGCCAGTGCTTGTTTGTTACTTCTGTTGCATTTGCCAATGCTTGTTTGTTACTTCTGTTGCACTTACCAATGCTTGTTTGTTACTTCCGTTGCACCTACCAATGCTTGTTTGTTACTTCTGTTGCATCTACCAATGCTTGTTTGTTACTTCTGTTGCATTTACCAATGCTTGTTTGTTACATATGTTGCATTTACCAGTGCTTATTTGCTGTTTGCCTCCTCTGCCTGACTTAAAGATGGCCGCCGATGGTCCCTCGCAGGGGATTGGACACTGCTGCCTGACTTCAAGATGGCCGCGCGGGAATCTCGTTTCTGGCGAGATTTCGGCCGTTTTTCTTTCTTTCTTCACCGGAGTCACATTTACTCGGCGTTTCCACTCACCGCTTACAGCCAGGATCCACCGCTGGAGTCAACGGTCAGGTGGGGCAGCTTTCTTTTACTTTTGCCGCCGGGGTGGGCTCCCGGTGGGCACTTTGGATGGGACACTCCAGCCTCTCCACGTGGGGCGAGCACCTCCGTTTCTTCCGCCGCCGGAGTGGGCTCCCGGTGGGCACTTTGGATGGGACGCTCCAGCCTCTCCACGTGGGGCGAGCTCCTCCGTTTCTTCCGCCGCCGGAGTGGGCTCCCGGTGGGCACTTTGGATGGGACGCTCCAGCCTCTCCACGTGGGGCGAGCTCCTCCGTTTCTTCCGCCGCCGGAGTGGGCTCCCGGTGGGCACTTTGGATGGGACGCTCCAGCCTCTCCACGTGGGGCGAGCTCCTCCTTTTCTTCCGCCGCCGGAGTGGGCTCCCGGTGGGCGCTTGTGCAGCACGCTCGAGCCCTTTACACGTGGGGCGAGCCCCGGGCGGGTCGATTACCGCCGGGTTGCTGGGGTGGATGCCTCTTCTATGGGGACGTCCATACCTTCGTCGCCAGATGTAGTGTCTTGCTGAACATATATATACACAGACACAGGGTGATAGGTCACAGCGTCTTTATTCCTGTCCTTCCTCGTTGTGGTCTAACGGCTAACTGCCGTCCCTAGGCCCAGCTCCTCCCTTTCCGCCCGCCCTCGTCCACCCTCGGGCTGGTCCTAGTGCCCTACAGCTGTGGTCACTTGTGAACATCATTACAGCAAGGGTTGCTCCCCTGTTTTTATGAACACAATTCGGCTGCTTCCGCCCCCCTTGGGGCAGATCAGCGATATTTTTAGGCACACCTGCTTCTAAGGGGGGCAGAAAACAACTAGACACGAGCAAAAGTTTCTGTGCATATGTGTGTGAAGTGGAGTTCGGCTGGCGATCTGTGTTTACTGGCGTTTGGTCAGCTGTGTGTGAACCTGCATTTTGCTGGTGGTGTGTGCAGACTTGTACTTAGCTGGCAGTGTGTGTGGACTAGCTCTTGCCTGGCAGTATGCACTTGGCACGCAGACCGCTTGGCTCGCGTTCTGCGTGAATGGCACATGTTTGGTGGTGTGTGTGGACTGTCATTTGGCTGGCGGTGTGCATGGACTGTCGCTTGGCTGGCGATGTGCTTGGATGGTGCTTGGCTGGCGGTGTGTGTGGCTGGCGCTTGGCTGGTGGCATGCATGGATGGCACTTGGCTGGCACTTGGCTGGCAGTGTGGCTTGCATGGATCCTTCAGCGTTTTATAACCCAGAATCCATGCAAGCCTCAAATTTATCCAACAATTCACACTTTCCTCACATTTCAGTGTGGAAAAGTTGTCGGATCACTGCGTCATCACAAATTTCCCACCGCCCAGCGTTTCCCCCGTTCCCATGAAAAAAAACATACCTCCCTTGTGTGGGTGCCCAAAGCAGAGTACCTAAAAACGAATAAAATGAAAAGCTGAGGGGGAACCATTGTGTGTCCAGAAGAGCAGTTATTGCCATACGTTTTTAGGCTGACAATGATTTTGGCCCCCACACAAGTGAGGTATCTTTTTTATTGAGAGACTGAAGGGAATACTGGGTGGTGGGGAATTTGTGCTGGCGTGCTGATCTCACAACCTTCCCACACAGAAATGTGAGGAAAATGTGAATGTTTTGCTAAATTTGAGAGTTACAGGGGATTCTGGGTAGGAAAACGTCCGGGGATCCACACAAGCCAGACTCCCTGGACTCCCCTGGGTGTCTAGTTTTCAGAAATTTCTGGGTTTGGTAGCTTTCCCTAGATAGCTGCCAAGGCCCGGACCAAAAACCCAGGTGACCCCAGTTTTTGCAAGGGGGGGCACCTGCGTTTTGGTCCCAGCCTCAGTGGCCATCTAAGGAAATGTACCAAACCCAGACATTTCTAAAAAGTAGACATCCGGGGAGTCCAGGGAGGTGTAGTTTGATTGGATCCTCAAGCATTTGTTTACCCAGACTCCCCTGCAAACCTCAATTATCTATCACAAACCGATCTGGTTTTGCAAGTGGGGACTCCTGCGTTTTTGGTCCTGGGCTAGACGGCAATCTCGGGAAACCTACCAAACCCTGATGTTTTTAAAAACTAGACATCTGGGGGAGTTCAGGGAGGTGTAGCTTGAGGGTATCCCCCAACGTTTTCTTACCCAGAATCTCCTGGAGCCTCAAATTTCGCTAAAGAAATCACATTTTACTCACGTCTGTGTAGGAAAGTTGTGGGATCAATGGGGCGACACAAATTTCCTGGTAACTAGACATAATATGGAATAAAAAATATAGAATAGCCATAATATCGAAGTCAAAATATAGAATGGACAAAATATCGAATGGACAGAATATAGTGGTGTAAAATATCGAATTGAAGGTAAGTAATATAATATAATATCGATTTTTAAAATATAGAAAGTCAAAATATCGAAGTGTATAATATAGGTATTAAAATATATCGAATTTTTAATAATATTGATTTTTTTTAAAGTGTTTTGTATGTTAGTATATGTGTGAAAAGTGTATATTTTTAAAATATTTTATTTTAAGTAATGAATTTTATGTTATTTAATTTTTGCGTAATTTAATTCTGTAGCGGGTTGTGGGTTTATAGGGGAATAGGGTGGGAAGTAATTTAATTATATTAAATTAAATATTAATTTTTAGAAATTACTAATTATTTTTAATTTAATTTTGCGTTTTAGTTCTGTAGCGGGTCGTGGGTTTATAGGGGAATAGGGTGGGAAGTAATTTAATTGTAATTCATTAAATATTTTTATTTATTTCTTAGTATTCAGTTTGAATTAATTCTTAATTAATTTTTAATGGGTAATTAATTTTTATTAATTGATTAATTGGTAATTATGTTAATTGTATTAATTTATTTTCTGTAGCGGGTTGTGGGTGTGTAGGGGAATATGGTGGGAAGTAATTTAATTGTAATTAAGTAAATATTTTGTATTTATTGGTATTGATTTCTAATTTATTGTTAATTAATTGTTAATTGGTAATTAATTTTTATTAATTGGTAATTCATTTGTATTAATTCATTAATTGATAATTACGATAATTGTATTCATTTATTTTCTGTAGCAGATTGAGGGTTTATAGGGGAATGTAAATGTAAATGTTTTTTGAGCTTGTAAAGCGCACTGCTACCCGTCCATAGGTTTCCTGGCGCTGTATAACTCTGGGGAACCCGTCCTGGCTTTCCCTGTGGGATGGTCCCTTGCTGGGAGTCCCCAAGGTGGAGCCAGGCATCCCCGGAATTGGTGGGGCCGTTGTGGAGATTAGGCAAGCTAATGCCCAGAGTTGCCGAGTGGAACCCCTGATTAGAGTAAGCACCGAAGCGAGAATTATCGAGTCCGCTAACCAAGGTCCACGACCCTGCCGCGACGGAAATTGAACCCTGGTCCCGGGCCGACTTCTGCTCTCGGGCCTGCCGCCTCTAACCAGTGAGCCACACTACTCCACTAGGAATAGGGTGGGAAGTAATTTAATTGTAATTAATTACATATTAAAAATACTTTTTGTGTATTGATATTTAATGTACAGTTAATTAATTATTAATTGGTATTAATTTGTCTATTATTAATTAGTTTTTGTTATTGAAAAATAATTAGTTGTTAATTAATTATGAATAGGTAATTAATTTTAACAACTAATATTTATTTGTATTTTTAATTGATTAATTATTACATAATATTAAATTGGTAATTGCTTTAAATTAATTTTTTATTGGTATTGATATTTAATTTATTTTTATTAATATATTAAATCATTACTTTCCCTACTGTTAAACTCACTAGAGTGGAAATAATAATTTTTACCCCTAGGCTATATAATGCTTTCCCTACTGTTGCACTCACTGGAGTGGGAATAGTAATTTGTACCCCTACGCTATCCAGCGCTTTCCCTACTGTTGCAGTCTCTGGCGTGGGAATAGTAATTTTTACCCCTACGCTATCCAACGCTTTCCCTACTGTTGCACTCTCTGGAGTGGGAATAGTAATTTTTACCCCTACGCTATCTAACACTTTCCCTACTGTTGCACTCTCTGGAGTGGAAATAGTAATTTTTACCCTCCCGCTATCCAACGCTTTCCCTACTGTTGCATTCACTGGAGTGGGAATAGTCATTTTTACCCTCCCACTATCCAACGCTTTCCCTACTCTTGCACTCACTGGAGTGGGATAGTAATTTTTACCCCTACGCTATCCTACGCTTTCGCTACTGTTGCACTCACTGGAGTGGGAATAGTAATTTTTACCCTCCTGCTATCCTACTGTAAAAATATTGTATATAGTTTTTTTAATATCACGTTAATATATATATACATGTTTAAAAAAACTAAAATGGTATGGTTTTTTATAACTTAAATTAATTGTTTAATAAATTTCAGGTTATTTAGGTATTTTCAAGTATGTTTTAGTTAATTATATTTATTATTTCATTAATTTTAAATTACTTTTAAGACATTTAAAAAAAATTGATATTTTGACTAACTATTTCTTAAAACGATATTTTTGATTCGATATTTTTGTACTTACCTGTTTGTAGATAGGAATTAGATATTTTTGTATTCTATATTTTTTCATCGATATTTTGGTTATTCTATATTTTTTTATTCGATATTATTTCAGTGATCCAAATTTCCTATCACCCAGCAGTCCCCCAGGTCTCCCAATAAAAATGTTACCTCACTTGTGTGGATTGGCCAAGTACGCGCGACAGGGAAGGGTCCAAAACATATTGTGGAGACATCATTATCTATAACCTGGTTTTGCAAGGAGGGCACCTGCGGTTTTTGTCCTAGGCTAGGCGGCCATCTGGGGAAATATACCGTACCCAGACATTTTTCAAAACTAGACACACAGGGGAGTCCAGGGAGGTGTAGCTTGCATGAATCCCCCAATGTCTTGTTACCCAGAATCCCCTGCAAACCTCAAATTTAGCTTAAAAAATCCACTTTTCCTAACATTTCAGTGTGGGAAAGTTGTGGGATCACCAAACAGGCACAAATTTCCACCCACCCAGCATTCCCCCAAGTCTCCTGATAAAAATGTTACCTCACTTGTTTGAGTGGGTCAAGTACCCACAACAGGGAAGGGTCCACAACGTATTGTGGAGACATCAATATTTTGTATCACAAAACAACCTGGTTTTGAAGGAGGGACACCTGCCTTTTTGGTTCGGGGTTAAGCGACCATCTAGGGAAACCTACCAAACCCAGACATTTCTGAAAAGTAAACACCAGGTGGAGTTCAGGGAGGTGTGGCTTGCGTGGATCCCCATCGTTGTCTTACCCAGATTTCCCTGCAGCCCTCAAATTTGGCTAAAGAAATCACATTTTCCTCACATTTCTGTCTGGGATCACTGTGCCAGTACAAATTTCCTATGCTGGGTCTAGGAAATTTGTTTCGGTTTCGGTCTGGTGATCCTACAACTTTACCACACAGAAATGTGAGGAAAATATGATTTGTTAGCTAACTTTGAGGTTTGCAGGGAATATTGGGTAAGAAAACATAGGGGGATCCATGCACGCTATACCTCCCTTGCCTCCCCTGGGTGTCTAGTTTTCAGAAATGTCTGGGTTTTGTAGGTTTCCCTAGATGGAAGTCGAGCCCCGGACCAAAAACGTGGGTGACTCTCTTGCAAAACCAGGTTGGTTCGTGATAAATAACTTTGACGTCTCCACAATAAGTTTTGGGTAATATACTGTTGCAGGCAGTAGGCCTTGCCACACGAGTGAGGTACCATTTGTATTGGCAGACTTGGGCAAATGCTGGGTGGGTATAAGTTTGTGGCTCCCCACAGATCCCAGAACTTTACATCACAGAAATGTGAGGAAAATGTGCTTTTCTTTTACAAAGTTTGAGGTTTGAAAGGGATTCTGGCTAACAGACCCTTGCGAGAGCCACACAAGTCACCCCACCCTGGATTCCCCAGGATGTTTAGTTTCCAAACATGTACAGGTTTGCTTGCCTTTTCCCTAGGTGCTGGCTGAGCTAGGGCCCAAAATCCACAGCAAGGCACATTGCAAAATAAAGGTCAGTTTTCACTGGAAAAATGTGATGTGTCCATGTTGCATTGTGGGCATTTCCTGTCGCGGGTACTAGGCCTACCCACACAATTGAGGTACCATTTATATCGGGAGACTTGAGGGAATACTGGGCGGGTGGAAGTTTGTGGCTTCCTACAGATTCGAGAACTTTCCATCACAGAAATGTGAGGAAAATATAGTTTTTTGACAAAGTTTGAGGTTTGCAAAGGATTCTTGATAACAGAACCTGGTGGTAGCCACACAAGTCACCCCATCCTGAATTTCCCGGGGTGTGTAGTTTTAAAAAATTTACAGGTTTACAGGTTTCCCTAGATGCTGACTGAGCTAGAGCCAAAAATCCACAGCTAGGCACATTGCAAAGAAAGGTTCAGTTTTCACTGGAAAAATGTGATATGTCTACGTTGCGTTTTGGGTCATTTCCTGTCGCGGGCACACAATTGAGGTAGCATTTTTCTCGGGAGACTTGGGGGAATGCTGGGTGGGTGGAAGTTTGTGGCTCCCTACAGATTCGAAAACTTTCCATCACAGAAATGTGAGGAAAATTAGTTTTTTTGACAAAGTTTTAGGTTTGCAAGGGATTCTTTTTATTTTTTTATTTTTTTTATATATATCTTTTTATTGATTATAACACAAGAGTAAAAATGTACATATCGGGTGTCGTTTGGTGGAACATATTATAGCTGCGGACGGGCAAATGAGTTGAGAAAATACACTACAATCATAAGCATCTGAAAAATATCAATACCAGCTTAGAGCTGAGGCAAAACAATACGATACAGATGACCATAAGCAAATCCTATCAGAACCCGCCCACCAGGAATACCGGATATGCAAATTGGACACTCGACACCCAGATATGAGGAGCAAAAAGAACAGGAGTATATGCCACATCTCTTGTGAAGAAGGGAAAAGGGAAATAGAAAGGTCATAGAACAAAATAAAGGAAAAATAAAAAAAAAACGCAACCCCCCACCCTGCACCCCTGCAGATGGCTACGACCTAACCCCACTAGCAGCGTGCCTGTCGCCCACTAAACTACACCCCAAGGAAGGGAAAAGCTGGAGGAGGAGATGTAGTACAAAACGATACGGGCTCCCGGACCCCCTTCCTCCCGCCAAAGGCAGACATCCCCTACCGTAGTAGTAAGCAAGTTATAACAGACCAAGAAGCAAATCAATAGGGGAGCCACAGACAAAGAAAGGACCATCCCGCCCGGCCCCGGCACCACAGAGGCAGCAAATCCCTTTTTGAGCACAGCAGTCAGACCAAACCCAGAGAATCAGAATCCCATCTGGCCCTCGCTCCCACAGACACAACCCAGCAGAGCCAAATGAAAGGCATTGCACCGAATTCAAATCAAATTCAGCCCTGGCCCTCACGATCCATTACACAGACCCCACCCAGTATAACCAGGCCGCTACGATTCTTCATGCGAGCCCTATCCATTCGAACCGCCTGCACAGCAAGAATATCCAGAAAGAGAATAGTTTCAAAGTCAACACGAAAGGAGTGATACCAGAATAAACGTTTACAAAGTCTAAAAGTCAAACCAAGTTCACTGCCCACCAGCGATAAGTCAGCAAAGCGTTTTTGATTACTCTTAGAGAAAAGAGGCGAGGTATTAATCCGGCATTCATTGGAGAAGTCACACTGAAGTACAGAAATAGTCACATCCATCCCAGGCGATATCGACATAGGGCCAAACACACAGCCAGTACTTTCGGGCTCGCTCGCCGCCATCTTAGGGTCGCAAAAAATTTCCAAGTCCGACTTCCGCACAGGGTCCTCGGTAGCAATCGGAGCTCACGCCGCGGGTAAGGCATCGTGGCTCACAACCAACAAAGGGTCGGAGTCCGGTCTCCGGCAGATGTGATCAACCGTTACAACCATCCTCTGGAGGGTGGCGGTGACTCGTTCGTGGAGCTCCCCAATGGCGGCCATTATAGTGCGCAGCGACGGTGTATTGTCAGCCCGCTCCATCGCCCCTCAGTGAGCGACCGGGCGGGTATCTGAACCCCGGAGGCCGACTTCTCCGGGGCACCAGACAAAGGCAATACAGATGACAACTGTGGGCACTTCAATAGCACGATCTCAGCACCGTCGCCGCCGGCGAGGAACTAAGCCCGTCAACCCCGGGAGCTCAACGGGGCCTCCGGGCAGTGGATCCCCGACCAAAACAGTCGATACGGCAAGCCGCCGTAGTTGCGGGATAAAGCTGCCACCGGATCACCATCCAAGATGGAAAAGAAAGACGCCACTTCGGGAGACCGGAACCATCCACGTCCCGCGGCCGATGTTGTTCAACTCCAACCCGGCTAGGTTAGAACTCGAGGCCCCGGCTTCAACTCCGGGTTAGGCCGAGAATGGCGCACGGCGTATCTTCATCATTTGAGCAGCTAGAAATTCCGGGATTGCACCTTTAGAGTCAGGCGCACTTCAGCTGCACGGGAGTCCGGTGGGAAATCAGGATGGGAGTCAGGATTCATGAGCATCCGGCGGAAGTCGGCGGAGCCGGGAGCTTATGTGGCCATCTTGGTTGCCAGCGTAGCTCCTCCTCCCTTGCAAGGGATTCTTGATAACAAAACCTGGTGGTAGCCACACAAGTCACCCCATCCTGAATTTCCCTGGGTGTCTAGTTTAAAAAAAAAAAAGTGCAGACTTAGCTAGGGCCCAAAACCCACAGCTAGGCACATTGCGAAAAAGAGTACATTTTCACTGGAAAAATGTGATGTGTCCATGTTGCGTTTTGGGCTGTTTCCTGTCACGGGCACTAAAAATACCCACACAAGTGAGATGCCATTTTTATCAGAAGACTTAGGGGAAGGCTTGGTGGGTGGAAGTTTGTGGCTCCCCATAGATTCCAGAACTTTCCATCACATAAATGTGAGGAAAATTAGTTTTTTTGACAAAGTTTGAGGTTTGCAAGGGATTCTTGGTGATAGACCTTGATGAGAGCCACACAAGTCACCCCGTCCCGGATTTCCCTAGGGGTGTAGGTTTAAAAAATTTACAGGTTTGCTATGTTTCTCTAGATGCTAGCTGCGCTAGGGCCAAAAATCCACAGCTAGGCACATTGCAAAAAAAGGGTCAGTTTTTACTGGAAAAATGTGATGTGTCTATGTTGCATTCTGGGCCGTTTCCTGTAGTGGGCACTAGGCCTACCCACACAAGTGCAGTACAATGTTTATCAACAAACTTGGGGGAATACTGGGTGGGTGGAAGTTTGTGGCTTCTCACAAATTCCAGAACTTTCCATTCCAAAAATGTGAGAGGAAAATGTGCTTTTTTTTACAAAGTTTGAGGTTTGCAAGGGATTCTGGGTAACAGAAGCTGGTGAGAGCCACATAAGCCTCCCCATTGTGATTTCCCTTGAATGTCTAGTTTTGGAAAATGTACAGGTTGGCTAGGTTTCCCTAGGTGCCGGCTGAGCTAGGACCCAAAATCCACAGCAAGGCACATTGCACAAAAATGTGTCCATTTACACTGGAAAAATGTGATGTGTCCCCGTTGCGTTTTGGACAGTTTCCTGTCGCAGGCACTTGGCCTACCCACACAAGTGAGGTACCATTTGTATCAGAGACTTAGGGGAATGGGAATACAGAATAGTAGAACAAGTGTTTTTAAAATATGTCTTTCTATGCATTTCTGCCTTCCAAATGTAACATGGGGAGAGGAGTTGGCCTAACGGCTAGGGTGCTTGACCTCGGACCTGGGGATCTGGGTTCGCGTCTCGGTAACGACGCCAAAAACCTCCTGTGATTCTGGGCGAATCACTTAATGTCCCCGTGCCTAAAATGAATGCGTGTCCTCATGTAACGTAACTGGTGCTATGTAAAGCGCTCTGATACCTGATTTAGCTATATAAAACTCTGCAAAAAAAACAAACCATAGTGTGTAAAAATTAAGTCATTTTGAACAATGCTCTCTAATTCACAAGCTAATATGGGTACCCACAAATTCAGAGATGCATAAATAACCACTGCTTCTAAACTCCATCTCTTGTTCCCATTTCAGAAATACATAGGTTTCCTTGATACCGATTTTTCACTCTTTATATTTTACCAAATGAATTACTGTATAATGGAAAACCATTGCAAGGTGCAATTCAGTTATTGGCTCTGGGTACCATAGGTTCTTGGTGAACCTACAAGCCTTATATAACTCCTTAACCAGAAGGGTCCCACGGACGTAACAGTGTATAGCTTTAAAAAATCTACCATACTTAGAAGTTACAGGTGGAAATGTAGGCACAAATGGCTGTTTTTGTCAACTAAATTTCAATATTATTTTATTTCACCATAGGAAAACCTTGAAGGATCTAACAAATGACCCCTTGCTGAATTCAGAATGTTGTCTAGTTTTCAGAAATGTGTAGCTTTCTGTGATCCATTATTAGTTTCACATCCATTTCTACCACTAACTGGAAGGAGGCTGAAAGCACAAAAAATAGGAAAAATAGGCTTTGTCCCTCCCAGTAAAATACCACAACTGTGTAGAAAATTTAGATTTTGACTGTTCCTGAAAGCTGGGAAGAGGTTGATTTTAGCACCACACACCCTTCGTTGAGACCATTTGCAAGGAAGAACCCACACACTTTCTTCTGAAGCACTTTTATCCCATTTTTACCCCAAATCAAATTTCGCTGTATTTTGCCTAATTTCCCTGTACATAAGGAATCCACAGACCACTGGTACCTTTAAAATCCTCAGGATGTTGGAAGAAAAGGATGCAAATTTGGCGTGGATACCTTATGTGGACATAAAAGTTATGTAGGCCTAAGCGCAAACTACCCTAAATAGTCAAAAAAGGGTTTGGCATGGGGAAGGGGTGAGGCCGAGCAGCAAAAGTAGTGTTCTGTGATTGTTGTATCGCTGAAATGGGTGGAGTACATTGGACCCTGGTACAGAAGGTTGAACCCCAGGAACTGACACATTGGTCTGTGGAGAGGGCGACACTAGGGAACGCTGCCTTACAGCAGTCGCTGTTAATGCAAAAGAGACGCTGGTGGGGCATGTGGAGAAGCTCCATTGTTTTGAATACCGGGAGTATATGCTGAGATGGACAAGTCAGGATCCATGCTGGCATGGTTGGCTTACCCTGCTAAGAGGGACTCCATCATCCTGGAGCTTGAGACGGAAATGGAAGATCGGATACATGAGTAGGACACTATCAACAACAGGTTCCTGAAGTATTACACTTCTCTGTATATGGAGGCCCCTGATCAGATGCAGCAGGAAATTGCTTCTTGATATCGCTGCCCCTCCCGGTTCTGTTGTGGAGCGATATCACGACCATCAAGATTAAGGATGCGGTGAAGAATATGATTCAAGGGTGGGTGCCGGGCACAGATGGGCATCATGGTTGAGTTTAATGCCACTAATATCGATGCTTGCCCAGGCTAGTGAAGGTTTACAAGGAGGGGAGGTACCTCAGCTTTTTACTGGCTTCTACTTGCGAGGCATTGGTGATCCTGCTGTTAAAGATGGTCCGCCCACCTCAGGATATGAAAGCGTATAAGCCTTTATCGATGCTTAATGTCGATTATATTCATAGTCGTGTTCTTGACAAGCGGCTATTGCCTTTTGTGACTCGGCTGATACATGCCGATAATGTGGGATGTATCCCAGGGCTTAACACGGCGATCAGTATCTGCCGACTCTTGAAGTTGTTGATGGACGGTACTGATGATAGGCATGCAGCGGTGATGATGGTGGTAGATATTGAAGGACTTCGATAGTCTGGAGTGGGCGTATATCTATAGTGTGATGGGGAAGATGAGATTAGGACGCAGTTTAAGGGGCTGGACTAAGCTTCTATACTTGGGCCCCACAGCCCGTTTGAAGATGGGCTGTGTGATTTTGGATGCATATTCGGGAGGGCAGGACACCTGACACGTCTGCCCAGTATCTCAGTTGCTTTTTACACTGGCAGTGGAGCCTTTGGCTTGCGGTGCAAGGTCCGGTGCTTACTATGAGGGCTTGTGGTGGTGCAAGAATCTGTCCATCACATTGCCCTGTATGCTGATGATATGCTGCTGTTTTTAATGATGCCATTATGGACCCTGACATGGCTGTCCGGTTGTTGGATCAGTTTTGCGGGGTTGTGTATTAATTGGCAGGAAAAGAGCTTGTTCCCCGTCTGTGCGGGGTCGCTGCCAAACTCAGCCCTATGGGGACTGCTGTGGGAGTCCCCCTGCTTCAAGTATTTAGGAGTGAAGATCTACCATGACCCCCAGAATTTTTGGGAGGATAATATGGGAGTAGCTGTTCGGGTGCTAAGGTCTAGAATAAAGTTTTGGAGGGCGTTTGTAATGTCGCGATAAGTGACGACTCCGTCACGTCACGACGTGCGGGTCATGTGACCCTGAAATAACAAAAGGACGGGGCGTGCTCACGTCGGCCAGTTGGCGACGGAGACGACACCCGATAGTTGCACACCATACATGCCTCCTGTAATTTTTAAGTAATAGGCCCCCAGCCCTTAAACACTCACTTGTGCCCATCAAGTGTTGGCGCTGCTCATTGCGCCCGACACAACATTTGGCAACGAGGATGGGCATGCCCTCGTGTTCCGGTGAGGCGGCCGCGAGTGTGTCCTGGTGCTCGCGGCGCTCGTGCCCCGTCAGCTGGCGATGTCCTGGCCTGGCGCCCATCGCTCCTGCCCCGCGTGGAGTTCGCACTTGGCCTAGCAGAGGCCCGGCGTGGCCGCGCGGTGAGATTGCCGGATCACTGACTAAATATTGAGGGACAAAATATAGACTACCCAAAATATAGATTCCAAAATATCAACAGACAAAATATCGAATTCCTATCTACAAACAGGTAAGTACCAAAATATCGAACCCAAAATATCGTTTAAAAATATATACTTTGTAAAAATATCGAATTTCTTAAAAATAATGTAAAATTTAAAAAATATTAAAAATAAATAGCTAAAATATACTTAAAAATACTTAAAATACCTTAAAATTATTAAATAATTAATTTAACTTATAAAAAAAACATACAATCATATATGATAAAACATATATATATATATATATATATATATATATATATATATATATATATATATATATATATTAACATAATATTAATAAAAAATAAACAATATTATTACCGTAGGATAGCGGGAGTGTAAAAATTACTATTCCCACTCCTGGAAGTGCAACAGTAGGGAAAGTGTTGGATAGCGTAGGGGTAAAATTACTATTCCCACTCCAAAGAGTGCAACAGTGGAGAATGCGTTGGATAGCGTAGGGGTAAAAATTACTATTCCCACTCCAGAGAGTGCAACAGTAGGGAAAGCGTTGGATAGCATAGGGGTAAAAAATACTATTCCCACTCCAGAGAGTGCAACAGTAGGGAAAGCGTTGGATAGCGTAGGGGTAAAAATTACTATTCCCACTCCAGTGAGTGCAACAGTACGGAAAGCGCTGGATAGTGTAGGGGTAACAATTACTATTCCCACTCTAGAGAGTGCAACAGTAGGGAAGGGGTTGGATAGTGTAGGGGTAAAAATTACTATTCCCACTCCAGAGAGTGCAACAGGAAGGAAAGCGTTGGATAGCGTAGGGGTAAAAATTACTATTCCCACTCCAGAGAGTGCAACAGTAGGGAAAGCGTTGGATAGCGTAGAGGTAAAAATTACTATTTCCACTCCAGAGAGTGCAACAGTAGGGAAGGCGTTGGATAGCGTAGGGGTAAAAATTACTATTCCCACTCCAGAGAGTGCAACAGTGGGGAAAGCGTTGGATAGCGTAGGGGTAAAAATTACTATTCCCACTCCATTGAGTGCAACAGTAGGGAAAGCGTTGGATAGCATAGGGGTACATTTTACTATTCCTACTCTACTGAAAATAAATTAATATAATTCACATAATTATCAATTAATCAATGAATACAAATTAATTACCAATTAAGAATTAATTCATTACCAATGAAAAATTAATTAACAATTTATTCAAAATAAATAACAATAAATAAATTAACATATTTAATTAATTATGATTAAATTACTTCCCACCCTATTCCCCTATAAACCCACAACCAGCTACAGAAAATAAATTATTATTATTCACATAATTATCAATTAATAACAATTAATTATTAATTAAGAATTAATTAATTGCCAATTAAAAATGAATTAACAATGTATTCAAAATAAATACCAATAAATTAATCAGCATATTTAATGAATTATAATTAAATTACTTCCCTCCCTATTCCCCTATAAACCCACAACCCGCTACAGAATTAAATTACGCAAAAATTAAATAACATAAAATTAATTACTTCAAATAAATTACAAAAAATATACACTTTTCACACATATACTAACATACAAAACACTTTAAAAAATTCGATATTATAAAAAATTCGATATTTTTAATAACCTATATTATGTACTTCGATATTTTGACTTTCTATATTTTTAATATCGATGTTACATTACTTACCTTAAAAACGATATTTTTGATGTCTATATTCTGTCCATTCGATATTTTGTCCATTCTATATTTTGGAATCGATATTTGTATTAGTCTTTATTTTTTAATCGATATTTTGACCATATACCGAGATGGCCGCCCGCGGGGTCCCGAGGTGCCGCTGGACGCCAGCGCGGTCCCTGCGGCTGTGGGCGGCGTGGGTGCTGTGCCCTGTGTGGTGCAGAGACGGCAGGCGCGGCCCCGTCTTCTCCCGCCCGACGTGCGGCCCGCTCAGCAAGGCGGGAAGCACACAATAAGGCTGCCTGCTATGTGGGGAGCGACGTGGTCTCGCGAAGGAGACCGGAGGAATGCCGAGAGCCAGGCCCGCCCCCTACAGCCCCAGACAGTGTGAAGGAGCGCCGAGAGAGGCAGCGACTTGCCCTAATCACGACCCCAAGGTGCTCAGCCTGGGTGTGGGTGTAAGGAGCCACCAGTCCAGTGGGTATCCGCTGCAAACTATAAAAAGAAGGGATTTAAAGCACAAGGGAATAGTGAAAGACAAGGAACACCCAGCACAGGGAAAGACTGTTGACATTTCTACACTTGCAATCTTGGCGCACAGGCTAGGCAGTACCTCGGCTGACTTGGGAACCTGCCCTCACTCCTCAGAAGGCATTAACAATCTGCATATAAGGTACAAGACCCGTCCCGGCCAGTGGCTCAGCGCAGGAAGGGCCTCATCTAGCGGTAGCGCGTAAGAAGGACGCAGGTGCACGTGCGAGACTCAACACCATGTCGCAAATACCTCCAATAGAGCCCTTCATAGTGGAAGGATCGCCATCCTCCCTTGTGCCCAAATGGAAAGACTGGATGGACCGCCTACAGATTTTCTTTGAAGCCACCAAGGTACACAAAGATCAAAAAAGAGCAATGTTCCTCCACCTCGGAGGGAAGGACATACACAATATTGCCAAAACAATCGTGGAAGCAACGCCGAAGAACCACCACACCCTAATAAACACGTTCAATGGTCACTTTGAGCCAATGGCCAACCAGGACTACGAGAGATTTATATTTCGACAGGCACGACAACTTCCGGAGGAATCCTTGGACACGTACCATGCACGGCTAAAAGATCTGGCCTCAACATGCGGGTTCCAGGATGAAACAGAAGAGATAAGGGGACAGGTGATACAAGGGTGTGCTTCCGCCAAACTTCGGGAATGGATCTTCGAGGAATCTGGCAAACCCCTTGCCGAAATCTTGACTCTAGGGCGCACCAAGGAGCTGTCCAAAGCTCAGACAGCCCACATGGAGGCGGCCCTCCAAGCCCCTGTAAAGACAGAGCCGGTTAACGCAGTAACCACCAAGCCCGCGATGAAATGGAACAAGAAAGAGCCATGCAATGCTCCGGCAGCAACAGCCACAACATGTGGATACTGTGGTGGACAACCACACCAGCTAGCTGACTGTCCTGCAAAAGGAAAAAGGTGCTCAGGATGTGGGCGATTTAATCACTTTGAGAAAGTGTGCAGGGCCAAGAAATACCGCAAGCCACGACAGAGGGTTAACGCGGTGCCCGAGGGTGACAAATCACCAAGTGATATGGACGATGATGAGGAGGAGGAGCGGGTGGTGCATAAGGTGCACATGATTAGCACTACCACCCGCAAAGCGCGACGCCTGCCCCAATGCAACATCCAGGTGGGGGACCAAGAAGTCATGGCGGTGGTAGACACCCGGGCCACCATTAATATCATGGCTGCTGCCCTACACCGCACATTGAGACCTGCACCCCCACTGCAGCCATGAGCAATCATAGTGTCTGCTTATGGTCAGGACACCCCTCTGAAGATTCTGGGGCGCTTTAAAACATCAGTGACTCATGGAGAACGAATGGTCCATACCAACATATATATCACCGAAGATGGCCAAGGCATGCTCCTAGGGTGTCGGGCTGCCGAAGACCTAGGGGTCATAACATTCGCCTTCAGCGTGCATCAGGAGTCCATATAACATTTACTGGAGGAATTCTCTGAAGTATTTGAGGGCATCGTAAGGTTCAAGGGAAAGGAAGTCCATCTACATGTAGACCCCACAGTCCAACCCGTTGCCTTATGGCATACAAGAATCGCTTTCCTCTTGAGACCTCAAGTCGTTCAGGAACTGAAGAAACTGGAGGCTGCTGGGATTATTGAAAAGGTCACCAGTCCCAAGCCGTGGGTATCCCCCATTGTAGTCACTCGGTAGCCCAAGCAGCCTGGAGCAGTACTCATCTGTGTCGACATAAGCCTCCCCGATGCCGCCATGAAACGCAAGCGCCACAATACCCCAACCATCGACGACCTCATTGGAGAGATGGCGGGAGCCTGCTGGTTCTCCAAACTCGACCTACAATCTGGTTACCATCAACTGGTCCTTGATGAAGCGTCACGAAATATAACCACATTTTCAACTCATGTGGGGCTACGATGCTACACCCGGCTGAGCTTCGGGGTATCCAGCGCTGCGGAGGTGTTTCAAAATGTCATACAAGAGCTAATTGCGGACATTCCAGGAGTCATCAATGTCAGCGATGACATCATGGTCCACGCCAAGTCATTGCCTGAACACAACGCCCGTCTCAGGCAAGTACTGCGAAGGCTTTGAGATGCTGGTTTCACGTTGCATCGAGAGAAATGCGAATTCTTAAAGACAAAGCTCCAGTTTTTCGGCTACACATTTTCCACGGAGGGAGTCAAGCCGGATCCTGAAAAGGTGCGTGATATCAAGAGTGCTGTCGCCCCTGCCAATGTGACGGAAGTTCGTAGTTTTCTAGGAATGGTCAACTACTGTGATAGATTCATCAAAGACCTTACCACCCTCACACTGCCGTTAAGAGAGTTGACCAAGGACTCTGTCCTGTGGAAATGGGGTCCGCCTCAAGAGAAGGCATTCAAGGACATTAAAAATGCCCTCTCGGAAGTAATTACACTGGTTTTCTTCGATCCTGAGAAAATGACCCAAATCGCCGTCGATGCAGGCCCGTTGGGCCTAGGTGCTGTACTAATACAAAAACAATGTCGGGAGGAAGACTGGGCTCCTGTGGCGTTCGCAAGCAGATCACTCACAGTAGTGAACAGTGGTATTCTCAAATAGAGAAAGAGGCCATTGCCATCCATTGGGGTGTCGCCATTTTCATTTATATGTCTATGGGAAACCGTTCGTGGTCACAACCGATCACAAGCCCCTCGTGGCCTTATTTGCAGGAACATCCACAAAGCCTCCGCAAGAATTGAGAAGTGGATGCTACAACTTCAAGATTACAATTGTCGTGTGGAGTATCAACCTGGATCCCGCAACCCTGTGGATTATCTATCACGACATCCTCGAGCAGCCACTGACAAGGAGATGGAGGAGGCCGCTGACACTGAAGAATACGTTAAATGCATCACTGCCCGGTCCTGTCCAATTCCTCTGTCTATGCAGGATCTATCCGAGGCTACTGCCAGAGATGAGTGTCTCCAGAGGGGCAAGCGAATTCTCCAGCATGGCAACTGGAACAAGGCCAAAGAAGAATGGAAGATTCTGACAATTCCTGCTGAAAGAACTATGGAAAGTCTAAGTCATGTAAAGGATGAACTCACTGAAGACCCTACTGATTGTCTGTTAAGAGGGCATCATCAGGTCATTCCTACGGCGCTAACAGATCGATGTGTACAGCCGGCCCACGTGGGACATCAGGGCATGGTCAAGACAAAATTACGACTTTGCACCAAGGTGTGGTTTCCCCTTTTGTACGAATTGGTGGAGAGTATGGTTCGATTGTGTCCAGCATGTCAAGCCACTGGGGATTTGCCTCACCCTGCCATGGTAATAACAGAGCCTAGACCGCAATCACCCTGGTCTTGTGTAAGCATGGATCTTGGCAGCCTACCGGATGGCCGACACACACTGGTAGCAATTGATGACTACTCCAAATATCCGGAGGTGGAAATTGTAGCGTCTCCCAGCGCTGTCGAGGTAATACCTAAAATAGAGAAAATTATGGCCACCCATGGTTTGAAACAGGAGTTACGCATGGAAAATGGGCCCCCTTTTCAAGGACAAGAACTAGCTGACTACCTCACAGCCCTGGGTGTACAACACCGTCGAATCACGCCCCGTTGGCCTCAAGCTAATGGTGAGGCGGAGCGATTTATGAGGACCCTCAACAAGGTCATTCGAATTGCCCATAACAAGAGACAATCCATCGAGCTAGCCATCTTCACGTTTGTTCGCATTTACCGGCAGACCCCTCATACCATCACTGGGGTGACCCCTGCTCACTTGCTGATGGGTGTGGTAGTCACCGATTCCATACCCCATCATCCCCGATCCCAGCCAGTGCTTGATAAAACTCCTAAAATAAATACATTTAAAATAAAACAATGCACTGCGTTGCTTTAGTTTTTCTTACAAAGTCACACTCATTGACATTTCCGTAACTTTGGAAATACCAAAAAGGATTTTGCGTCAGGCATGTGTCAAAACAGTGATGCAACCCACAATAAAATATTTGTAAATCCTTAGCCCAGATCTAACTCTTGTTTGGCGAAAACATATCACCTGTTGCCAATCAGTGCTTGTTGGATATTGTCAAGCACAGCTACAAGATCAAAGTTTTCTCCTTCTACCCTCCTTCAAAAGTAGAGCCCTGCAAGTTCGGACCCTGGCTCTTTTTTGGGAATGAAGTGTTCCAATTTCTCCAAAAGTGGGGAGTGAATCTTTTTCTTCATTTCCATTTCAGACTTTGTGGCGCCTCTGCCCTGTGCCCAATATGGTCACCAGGTCTGTACAAAACATTCAATTCAAAACTGCAACTCATCCTCAAAGGACAAGGTGTGGGATAGAGGAGGAGGGATTCAATGTTTAAGTGAACAACTTTTACCAGGCACTTTCATTACACAAAACCTCACCATTACCAGCTAAATATTTACAGTACAGGGCACAAGCAGAACATGTTGGATATATACACATATTCACTAAAGAGGCTAATGGTCTGCCATTGCATTATTGACCTTATAGTTGTATATCCTACATTTCATCTGTTATACTACAATTGAAAGTTTTGAATGTGCATTATTGTTTTTCCAAGACAAGGCTATTATTGATTGGCCACTGGTGGTCGCTACTTGAATGAACAACTAAAATTCGTAATGTTTGTTGAATCAATGTCATTATTAAGACAATTAAAAACTTAATTACTATGTCATAATTAAAACAATGAAACTCATAGGGGCATATTAGCAAGGGCGTTATCGCCGCTTTAGCGGAACTTTTTGCCGAAAAAGCAGCAATTTTTTTATCGCCCAATTACCAAGCTGTCGCTAACATTATTAGTTAGCGACAGCTTCCAGGCGATAGCGACCGGTTTGGGGCCCGCTTTGCATGTCAGCGATATTTATCGCTAATTACACGCAAAGTGGGCGTACCCATACTGGTAGTGACTGAAAGCAGTCCCTAACACAGCTATCGCTTATTAGCAATAACCGCGACGTGATAAAAATACGCGCGCTAACCCCGATTAGCGCCAGGATTTTACACCTGGTAAAAACCTGACTTAGCCATAATAGTCGATGGGAGGTGGATTCTATGGCTAAGTCCCCACCTGCCTATTAGCGAGATTTTCCTTAGTGATAGGATTTTTATCGCTGGAAATCGCACGTTAAACATGGGATACGCCGCTATCGCTGGATTTTTTTATCGCCGTGGAGATAAACGTTGGTAATACTGCATTATCTCCGCAATAAAATCCAGCGATAGGAGGCGATAAAAAAATTGCACTAAGCGCGGTTTGCGTTAATTTTCGCAAGTTGTTGCTACTATGCCCCATAGTGTTTATCATTTGCCTACGCTGGGATTCGGACCTGGTTACCCAGTTCCAAAGCTGTCATTCTCTAGCCGCTAGTCCACATCTCATCTTATGCACAAGTGTTTCCGGGTTGAGGGTGGAGGACTTCCGGTTATGACGTGGCCGTGCAGTTTCACATTGAACCAGACCATCTGTCATTGCATGTAATGTGAGTGTAATAAAGGAGAGCCCAGCTGCTTGGCAGGGGTTGGGGTGATCTGCTTAGGTCACACCAATTAAGCCAATACCAGTCTGGTGGAAATTCGAGCTGACCAGTTACAAATGGTTTCTATTGGAATCGTCTTCTTTTAGTTCCTTTGAATGGCACATTCTACTTTGTTATTGCTGTCTTTTGGGTCATTGGGCTTTTTCTTTAACCAGTAGAATTTCCATTACTTTGTCGGTAGCAGGTAGATAAGATATACTTTGTCCCGTAATGACTCGTGTTGGGTGATGGCCACATTTTAGTTCAAAGGTCAAGGGCCATTAGGCCCTGTAATACTTTCGTTTTTGGAGAAATGCTGACCGAGCAATTTTTAGTCCTGGCTTGAACAGAAGGTGGCTACCAAGTCTGATTGCCCCAGCCCTACCATCAGAGGCACTGGCTAGAATGCATTTCATGGTGTGAAGAGCATGACATGTATCCAGTTTGAAAAGCCGGATACAGTGCTCTCCTCCGTGGTGAGAAGAGAATATTTTTATCGAGTTCTCATTTGCATTTGCAAAACGGGGGCTTCACTCTGTCAGCTTCACTGGAGAGGAACCCATTCTTGGAAAACGTAATAAGACGCTTCAGAGAAATCAAGCAGCAAGTCAGCCATTTTGGTTGGCTGATTAGGCAGAAGTCAGGCACTAAATTCGCTTATTTGTGCTTGGGAGTGCTCTGCCTCGTGCCCAGAGGACATCCCTTACTTTAAGGAAATTGAAACCTGCCACTTTCTCTAAAAAGAAGAGTTATTGTGGCAGGCTGCAAGCAGTGCTTGCCTGACACCACTGAATGCTTGGCTGCCTGGCTCTACCAGTTGCCACTATTCATTTGGAAATATTTCCTCTGAATGTGCTCTGCTGAGTCCTGTGTTCAGGATAGTAAACGTGTTATTCACACAGAGGCTTAAGATGTCAGCCATCTTCAATTTCTGTAAGACTCCGGGGCGAATGGATGTGTTGTTATTTATACTCTGTTGACATTGACGTCCAGGGAACATAGCATAAGTAAGTATAAAGTATAAACCATTTTATAGCGCGCTCCGTTACTGGGGAGTATCCTGGCGCGGGAAAGGGAAAGGCAGACAGCAGAACACAGAGAAAAAGCATCTTAGATTGCACTCTTGAATAGATGGGTTTTCAGGTGTTTTTTGAATGCAGCCACTGTTGGCATGGAGCGCAGATGGAAAGGGAGAGCGTTCCAGGCCCGAGCCACAATCACAGATATCGACTGGCCACCAAGTCTAGCACGTTTGAAGCGGGGAAGGGACAATTTAAACAGAGTAGAGGATCTCAAGGTGCGTGCAGGGGCATAGCTAGTGAATCTCTTTCTCAGATACAGGGGGCCTTGATCATGAGTTGCACGAAACGCAAGCACCAAGGATTTAAACAAAATGCGCTGTGCAACAGGAAGCCAGTGGAGCGTGCGCATCTCAGCGCGGACGCTCTTCCATCTAGGGATGTTAAATAATAGACGGACAGCCGCATTCTGGATGATTTGCAGGCGTTTCACCTGATATGCCGGAATGCCACTGAACAGTGCATTCGCATAGTCCAACCTAGCCAGTATGAGCGCCCGGGCAACTGACTCCCTAGCATCCCTAGGGAGCAAGGGGAGGAATTTGCGGAGCATTCTCAGAGTAGCAAAGCAGGTGCCTGTAAGCTTTTTAATATGGTACTCGAATCTGAGATCCTCTGTGAACCAAATGCCAAGATTTTTGGCAGGTCTCCCCATCTCTTTCGGGCTGGGAATGTTAGAAGGCCACAGTGTGCTTATAAACGAGGGGGGGAAGGAACCATAAAAAAGCACTTCAGATTTGTCCTCATTGCATTTCAACTGGGCCTGTGTTAACCAGCGAAATACAGAGGACAAACACAGATGGACTGTGGACGTGTCCAGATTATAGCGACCTTAATTGAGGAAATTGTGTAATCATGGGCACTTCTGCTGTTTCTCAGTTCCCTTTACTTCCAAAGGACACAGAAGCAGGGTAGCCCCCAGTATCAATTGCTGTGTAAAAACAAAACTGGGCGATTGATAATGACTGACTTTTATTGGGGCCAGTTCCATTTTGTTGGAACAGGTTTGGTTCAGTAAGTCTAAGAAGGAGGTGTTTTTAGCAGGACCAGGGATTTGCTTAGGCGCTCAGCTTGTCACACAAATAAGTATAAGTAGCAAAATAAGTATATATGGTGCAAACCAAGGCAAGGGGATAAGCCCGTTAAACCCCTTATTTAGGGTGTAGAAAAATCCACACTCAAATATATAAAACCAATAGCCTAGGCACACACAAAATGCAGTAAATAGAAATGATAGCTGTCTGTAGAGAAACCACACATATAGATAACAAGTGTCTTCAGGATGTAAGGAAAAAGGTCTTGTCTGGATCAAGTTGCAATCTTTTAATCCTTTTCAAACACGAAATAAGGGTGGACAAAACCAGCCGACACGTGTTTCGTCGCAAATGGAGAATTGCTCCGCGACTTCTTCAGGGCTGTGGATACATATTGTTGGTACGTGAGAGCCCTCGACCGGTGATAATTCCAACCCGGCCGGGTTATTGTGTAGGCAGATGAAGTAGATACGTAACACAGTGAATTCCGGAGCGGAAGTTGTCCACTGCCAGTAATCCACAAGAAAATTAATACAAGCACGTTCTGAGTTCTAGTGTGTCGATACACATACGGTCATGTGAGGGTCCCTTGACAGGCTGTGTTGTCGATCACGGAATAGTTCTTGAAAGTTTCAATCAGCGTGGACCCTCAGGTCGTTCACTCGAAGCCAGGTAAGGGACTGCCTTTTATGTGTGCCTAGGCTATTGGTTTCACAGGTTTGGTTCAGTACCCTGAGGCTTGCACTAGGAAATTCAGGGTCATATCTATCAAGATTAGTTCCCATGGGGTGCAAAGCGACCTACCTCACGTATACTAATCAGGTAGGTCACAGTTTGCAACCTACAACGATTCGGTATTTTGCAGGCCAATCAACTAATGCATAGTTCGGTTCACAAAATACCAATGTATTCAGTAGAAGTCAGTGTGCAAATCACGATCACTTCTACAGAGTTTATTGTTGTGCATTCCATTAAATAAATTGCAAATTACAGATGAATATTTTTCACAATTTACGATTCTTAAATTAAATCTTTGTATTTGACGGTCTTATTGTTTTGCTACTGGAATTCGGTTGCAATTCAGATTCAGTATTTGGAAGGGACACGCCTTCCAAATACTGCATCGGTAGTTCATCACAAACCCAAATTGAGATTTGGTAACGTGATACCAAATCGCAATTTGGATTTCATACATACCAAAATGCTTTTTTACGGTCGCAAGCAGGCTGATTCTGCAAATCGGCTTATTTCAGAATGCAAAAAACTTAACACATGTTGACCTCAGTTTCTAGATTGGGTGAATAACTTGTTTTCAGGATTCCTGGAAGTATCATGCTGTTTCTTCTTCTGCATGGGACATCTAGTGCTTTATGTGCACTATGCTGATAAGACCCTTCAGCTGTGAGGAGGTGAATTCATTCACTTGATGTGTGTCTCATGTGATTTTATGCAGGTACTGTGAACAAGCAAAGAGCCAAAGCTGTGAGCAATGAATGAAAGCAGAGACTGTGTAGGGCTGGATGGACTGTCCTATAATAATGGGTCTAACATGTGTTCAGAGGGTGAAATCTTAGACTGGTGACTTTGTAGGGGAGAATCCTTCATGATGTGCTATGTGGGCATGATGCAGTAAGGATGAACTCAGAGCTTGAGATGGAGTACAGGTGAGCTCTGAAAGGCAGGTTCTGTACCGAAGAGGTCAGTGAGCGAGGTCCTGTAATGATAGGGGGAAGATCCTGTACTAGTGAGCCTGGCCTGAGAGCATCTGCAATGCTGAGCCTGTGAGGTGTTATTCTGTCCCATTGAGCTTCCATAGCCAGATCCTGTGCCAGTGAGCTCTGGCATCTATTTGTTGCGATGGCTGAACTTGGAGGGAGAGATCCTTCATTAAGAAATATGGTGGGCACATCAAGGATGTGGTCTGACGTCTAGTTTGCCGACTTCGGTGCTGGAAACCAATGTTCAAGCCTTGGGTCGCGTCCACATCCTGTGATTCTGGGCAAATCACTTAATCTCCCCGTGCCGGAATGTGTCCTTGTGTAGCGTAACCGGTGCTCATGTAAAGCGCTCCAATACCTTTGGGTCGAGTTTGTGCTATATAAATCTGCATTAAAAAAAAAGAAAGTAATGGCTAGCTTGGTAGGAGCGATACGGAGAAGTGCTCAGTGATGGCGAGCCTGTAATGAAGGGCTTGGAAATAGGATAGCATACTGATAAACTCAAAGATTTTGACTTAATGATGATGATGAGCTTGTAGAATGCAATCCTCTGTTAGGGAGCTGAGAGGACTGTATCCTGTATACTGATGTTCTTAGACCTTTTCTGCACTGATGAACTTTGATTACCATATCCTGTGCCAGTGAGCTCTGAGTACACTGCCCTCTGCAAGTGAGCTTCAAGAACCATATCCTGTGCCTGTGAGATTGGTAGGGTGGTGAGAAGAAAAGGAAAGCAAAAACAGAGTCTGAAAATAGAGAAAGTGGAGTGAAAGGAGCAGTAGAATGAGACAGGGTCATAAGTGAGATAGAGAACTAGAGACCAAAGATCATAACATTGAAAAGAGTTGCATGTAACATACATATATAGACGCAACAAGTTCTACGGATCATTAGAACATTGGAATGTTGGACGTTCCTTTGGAGGCAGTGGAGTGACTCAGGGCTACCAATGGCTTCTGCGCCAACATTCCACTATTTGTCTTTCTGTTTCTCCTTTTCATTTAGACCTTTCTACCCTCAGTGGGTGGAATGTCCTAAGAGCCTTGCGGCCCTTCTGCCTCAGGCTGCCCCAATCGTTAAATGCCCCCTCCCTTGTGATAGGCCCTTGACTGCAATGAGGGCCTATTACCGGGTTTAGGACCCCTAACAAATTAGCTATAATGTGATAGTGGAGACCTAGGCCAAGCCCCATAATTTGTCTTATGAATTTCTGTGCTTGGCACAGTCTATGTTGGCCTACGCCAGGGGTAAAACAACATCTTGCACCTTTCACAAAGAGCAAAAGTCAAGTGTCTTGGTCTTTGCTGTTAGACTATACAATATAGGCACATCCTACTGACCTTTTCAGAGGCGCCAAAGAGTCAGCATGAAGTGAATGCCATCTTTTACTACACCCTTCCTATCAGGCATGCCTGCAGGTCCATGGGGCTGCTATTGATCTGTCAATGAAGGTCAGCTCTGTGGATCGCAGTGTTTAGACCATGCTGAGTTCACCCTAACTATCGCGATTCCTGAAACACTACAGGCTGGTCAAGCATTTCCTGTGACGTTGCTATTGGGTACATGGGAATGGAGTTATCATGATTCGCACAGGGTCAGACCCACGCGGTGCTTCATTTGAGCCGGTGGTTGCCAGTGGGGTCCACCAGCACTCATTTATGGGGACCTGCACTTACTTTTCCGCATCACCCATTTATCTCGAGCAAGAGAGGGAAAATATACAAAGGTGAAAGATGTAGGGACACCATCAAAAAAGGAGAAAGTAGGAACCTGCAGGAGTGAGATAAAGGAGAAGTGACTGGCTGTGAATTAAAGAGATATGAGGTGAATGTAGTACTATATAGCCTTGGTATGCTGTGAGACGAAAGTTATTAGCACTGTCTGTGGGCATCGGACACTCATTCGTTAGCAGATTAAGCACCGGTCCCACGCCAACTGACTACGTCAGCCATGAAACAATATAGTGTTAATAGCAAGGAGCGTGGCATTCTTTCCTGCTTTCCTGCAATTGAACTAGGAAGAGCTGTGATCTTCCCATTGGTGCTGATTTGCTAAAATGTCAGTAGTGAAATGATACCACATGAGATTTGACCTCTGATTACATCACAAGGTTGACTGGTAATCCCATCGAAAGATCCTCAAAAGCCACATATTTGCTGTTGAGAGATTAGTTGAAGGGCAAGCAGTTGCCTGTTAACATTCTGTTCCTGCTTGTGCCACAATACCCTTAAAACCAGTGGGAGAGAGGGCAGTTCCGAGGTACCATATATGAGATAAAGTACTGCCTGTTTTATATTATAAGGACAGTGCAAGTCGCTGAGGAGTTCCATAATCATATAGAGGAACAAGGCAGAAGTCTGAGTTCCTTTATAATGTTTGTAACTCCGAGGTGATTTGGAATATCCTTATCATGTATGGAAGGTGGTACTTTATTCCATATAATACATGGTCACACGATGACCTTTCCCACAAACCACTTAAAAACAGTTATGTGTAGCTCATTATATGAAAGAGAGAGCGTATTTGCAAATGTGATAAACAGAAATACAACCACTAGTGCAAAATTAAACATATCAAAACCTGTTAAATATTTGTTACAAAAAGATATTAGAAATAGTTCAATACAGGTCAGTTTAAAAAAAAAGAAAGCAAAAGTAGCTTAAAATGTGTAGAACCATGCAGAAAGAGTCTAACATTTCTATAATTATCTGATGAGTGCAAAAAATAAACATGTTCTCTCAGCTTGTAATGGTAAGCTAGAAAACAGAGCAGAAGATTGAAAAGCAACATTTATTTTTTGTTGCTTTAAATAGCTGCTCTGTGACCTGCCTGCCTTTCACCTTGGCTGTTGGCTCTGGCAGCAAGCGTTGTAATGTCAGAACTTAACTGTTATAACTTATTACAGTGGAGTTCTTACACCTTTTCTTTATAATGGGCTACTGGATACATCCATTGCTTAATTTGCAAAATGATATGGTCCAGGGCCCTTCTCAGGAGGCCGCTGCAGCATGCACTACCCATTGCCCCTAACAGAGCTGACCAATGACAGACCCACACAACTGCTAGCCACCACACTCCTACAACTGTGACAATTCAGAAGATTTCATGCCGCCCAAAGCATAAAAATGGTATAAGCAGCAGTTCTTATTTATTGTTCCGGTATATTGAATAATAAAACAACTGTTGTTGTGCTAGCCTCAGAATTTGACAAACAGTGCCACCATGTGGCAGACTATCATAGGAGCTGGCGTTGAGAATTAGGTGCTGGTGCCGAGCTTTGGAAACCACCGGCTCAAATTAAACACTTGATACATCACAAGCCGTTGAGTATGAAGAAATTAGAGAAAGGCATTTATGCAGGAATTGCAGAATCCCATGTTTTCTAGAGCAATAATTAACATCTGCATTTCTTCCATATTAGTACTGTCACTGATCCTAATGTGGCTTGAGGCTACAAGTGTTGTTTATTTATTTGCAAAGTTTTATATAGCGCTGGCTAGACCCGGAGGTATCAGAGCGCTTTACATGAGGATCAGCAAGTTACAGAATACATAGTTATATCAGTTGAATCAGTGAGTTACAGGTTACATAGTTACAACCGTTTGAATCAAAGAATCACAGAGGGAGGGGGAGGTAAGGAGACACAAACAGGGAGAAGAGGAAAATAATGTCAGATGACCGGCTGGGTAGGTGACGACTAAGGGGCCAGACTCCTCTACAGCTGCATAGGACAGTTCCACCGGGCATCGGCCAAGGTTGCTCGGTCTCCGCGGTAGGTACAAACAGATTTGGTATCCGCCCAGGGGGCGTCATCATAGTTCCATCGGAGGGGGAGAGAAGGGGACACATGACGAGGAAAAACAATGTCAGATGACCGGCTGGGTAGGTGACGGCCAAGGGGCCAGACTCCTCTATAGCTGCATAGGACTGCTCCATCGGGCATTCGCCAAGCTTGCTCAGGCTCCGTAGTAGGTACAAACAGTGTTGTAATTTACATCAGTTGAATCAGCGAGTTACGGGTTATATAGTTACATCAGTTTGAATCAAAGGATCAAAAGAGGGAGGAGGAGGGGGAGGGAAGGAGACACATATGGGGAGACGAGGAAAAGAATGTCAGAGGACCAGCTGTGTAGGTGACGGCCAAAGGTGCTGGAGAATAGTTACATGAGTTCCAAAAGCATAGCATAAACATAGGGTGGAGGGGGTAAGAAATACAACGGGGAGACGAGGAAAAACAGTGTCCGACGTCCTGCTGGGTAGGTGACGGCCGAGGGTCGAACCCAAGCCAAACTCCTCTTAGCTGCATAGGGCAGCTCCACCGGTCATCAGCCAAGGTTGCTCGGGCACCACAGTACATACAGATGGTTCTAGATCCTGCCTAGGGGGGCATCGTTAAAAAGTTCCATCCTGGGCGCCGGTCACGGCGCGGCTCTTGCCTGAACTTGATAGGTGGCATCTGAAGTGCCATTCTCGGAGCCGGTGGAGTCTCGCAGTCAGAGATGACCTGCTGGGGCTTCTGCTGCTTTCTCCTGGACATCTCCCACCCATGGGAGTTGGCTCTTGTCACACCCAGGGTGCCCCCCGGATGCAGTGGGAGCTACCTGAGGCATCAGATTGCGTTCAGTGTGCTCCGCACCTATCCCCCTCGCTCCAGCGCCCTCCTGTCAGAGTCCGCCCAAGGCTATATGGCTGAAAAGGGATGGGGATTAACAATAAGCATCTAGTCGTAGTGCCTGTAATGGAAGACCCCTGGAGGTAATAATGTCACACGGTGGCCATCTTAGGTCAGGCAGTGGGTATGGGCTCCTGTGTATCACTGATCCTGAGCCTTCATTCCCAACTGTCCACGACAACGTACACAAAGAAAATCACAATGCTTCTAGGCACATTCTACTTAGGGGCATGTTTATAAAATTGCTGACTGATATAGGATTGTTTCTTTGTTCATCCTATACCAACGGCATCAAGTTGGACTACTGCTCAAATATTGAAAGGATTACTTACCTTTTACGACTTTGTGTGATCTGCTCTCCACTCCCTGCATAGATTTAATGAATCATGCTTTTACTCAAGGAATTCTGTGACATCTTTACCAAAACGTGTGCAACAGACAATTGTTTTACTTCAAGATTGGGGAGAATCATGATTTGTAGCAAATTTCTATGATTAGCCATTTTATAAGGAAACCATGTTAATATGTTTTACGCAAAACTACGTTTTTTTCTTGCCTAACACCAACAGATGCTTATTAAAGGCCCCAGAAGTAACAAGAAATGTGAGTTAATGAATGCAGAAAGTTAACTCTTTATCAGAATTAGGCACTAGAGTAGATGGGAAGGGAAAACTTATGGTCTTCCAGTAAACTAAGAGTGTACGTGTAAACCTGTATCCAGGGGACCCCAGGTAGAAAGGTCTAAGTGCCATGTTGGCTCAATCTATAACCCCAAGCAAAAGAGTAAGGTATCAGAATATGCCTTAATGCTTCTAACCTTATTTAGTGAGGATGAAGGAGAGACAGTCCTAAATTTGATTAGGCTCAAGGCCTGAGTTAGAGTTTGGAGGATGGGTTTCTCTGTCACAAATGCAACTCATATCCCGTTTGCCTTATTCCAAGTGCGTTTGTAATAAAGTGGACGGAATATCCATCACATTTGTGATGGACTACCTATCCACCAAACTCTAAAGCAAACCCGTAATATTTTATACTTGATGGATAGGATTCTTTTATTGTGTAATCATTGCTCAAGTCACTTGTAGAACATTTTTTCACACCAATTTCCACCTGTGGATGCAAAGACCAGGTCACCTTCAAATCTATGATATAAGTACTCGAGATTGGACTGCTGCTGACCATTTCAGACCAGCGGGGATAGACTTGGTTGAGGCATTGCTGGATGGCCATGCTTTGGAATCAAGGCAAAGAGAGGTCTCAATGCCAATGCCATTGGAATGAGTGTTAGCCAAGTACACATGAGATCTATCAAATAAGGATGTATTCAGAATAAATGTTGGATAAAGAACCAGAGGAAGGATCTACTGAAGGACCAGCTTGGCAGTGCTAATCATGAGAGAAGACTTCTGGTTACTCAGTGAGCTAAAAAGGCTGCTGTTCTTCAATGGAATATTGTGGCTGGCCTTTGAAAGGAAATGTGATGAATTCTTAGCTGATTCTGCGTAAATGGCATGAGATTTTCTTTACCCCAAGTATATCGATTTCACAGTGGTCAGAGGAAGTTGGCTCTAAGTTGGCTCTAACCTGTAAAAATGGGAAGGGATTTCAGATAGAAAATCTACAATCATATTCTGTCTACTTCCAAAGTGTCCTGTGATTATTTGCATATATTTTCTCAGTGAAAATTCTGTCTGCAAATATATACCTGCTCCATTAGGATTAATCTATTTCATAAGCATTATTTGTGGAAGTATATGTTTCAGTAAATTTGATACATTTTACTGGCCGTGTCTTTGTCAAAGAAAATCTACGCTCAAGCAAATTGAAGTATAAAAATGTTAATTAACAAGAAAAATATATCTGGGGATGAAAAACTTAGGAATTACATTCTTCAGCAGTCTGAATTGAAGGTAAACGAAAAACCCCATGGGGGTGGATGAACAGTGGGGGAGGTTTTTGACACCCTTCCAAATGTGGGCTAGGTTAGTTGTACAGGAATAGTAATAACTTCTAGGTAATGGAAGGAGATGAGAGGGTAAACCAGTGAGTATTTGGGGCACGTATCATGCTGACTCTGCTTACACGGGTGACACTGTGTTACAGGTGGGCAAGATATGGAAGTAGTACTTCTAGGGCAGGCACGGCTGGCACAGGTAACCGGTGGAATGCGTTGATGGGGGGCAGTGGACAGACGACAGGGTAGGGAAAGTACAATTTAAAAAAAATAAAACCACTTACCTTGCGCTCTGCAAGCGCAAGGTAAGTGGCTTTATTATTATTATTTTTTTACTTTCCCTATCCCGTCGTCTGTACACTTCCCCCCCACCTGCCCTGTCCCACCGCTGTTACCTGTACCAGCTGCGCATGCTTCTGGGGCAACCACTCTCTCTTCATTGTCCCGCCACACTCCAGTTAAGTCCTTCTTAAATTGTTATTTTGACCAAATACCTTGTTCCACAACACAGACTATTCTGTAATGTAGCAAAGTTTTTCCAAGAAGGCATGAGCTCAGTCACATGAGATACACAGAAAGTAACCTCAAAATACCTGGAACTAGAGCAGCCTTTCTTGCTGACAATTTTGACTGGGTCACTGTTCAAAAGGACCCCCTATTAAAACCAAAGGGGAGAGATCCTTGTTGAATCCAGAGGAGCCCAAGTCATAATGGCATACTTTGACTCAGTAAAGATTGTTAACACATTTTCTTTTTTCTTTATATTCAGAGGTAAGAGTGAGCAACACTTGGTGAACAATACATTTAAATAACATCATAATGAGTACATGTGGTCTTTTGGCCGCGGACACAGAGCTACCGGTGGGTCAATTCCTGACACACGCCAGACTCCTTCATGAGCTGGCGAGGGCGTGGGGTGACCTTAGCCACGAGCCGTCCACTCACCTACTCATCCAGTACCTACATGTGATGGGAGACGGGTCCCACATTGTGCACTGGCTCGCACAAGCCTTGCACAGCCATACGCAATCTTCTTCCCAGAAACTGAGGGAAAAATGGGCGACCGACCATGGCTCAGACTGGACGGACAAACAATGGAATGCTATTTTAGCTGGCGCGAGGGTCATTCCCCGTAACGCACGATTCAAGATTATCCAATACTACATCATCCACCGTGCATATCTGTCTCCGGACAAACTGAACCGCTACTTCGGGCTCACCTCATCGGCATGTCCCAGATGCGGCCTCCTGGACTCGGACTTCCTGCATGCACTCTGGAGCTGCGCTCATCTTACCTCGTACTGGTCTGCGATCACGGGGATGCTAACAGCGGCCACGGGCGGAACCCTCCCCACGACGTGGGAAGTATGCCTTTTGGGACTCTACCAGAGAACCAAGCAGACCAAGCTACGGGCACGCTTCTGGGACTTGGGCCTTATTACGGCCAAGCGTCTCATTACACGGCGATGGAAGAGTCCCACCCCGCCGCGCCCTGCAGACTGGCGTCGCTCTTTTGCCAACTGGGCCTGTGCGGAGAGTGTGTCGCTCCATAGAGAGGAAACCGCGGGCCTACGGAAATACCCGATCGCCCAAGACTGGGACGCTGCCCTGCTTACATATCACCGCGCGTGCACCCAGGCCGGCATAGAGTACCGACTTGACGCAGAACAGGGAGGGCCCCCCTGATTGCTGTCCGCACCTGGCACAGGCTCCACCATCCCTCTCCCCCCCCTTCCCCGCCCCTCCCGTCCTCCCCCCCGTCCCGCGCGCCTCCCTACCTCCCCTACCCCCCCCCCCGATGACAGGGGTCCTGCGCGATGGTGATGTCCCCTGCCGCTGTCGCCCCCGCCGCTCAGCCCCCCCCCTATTGCCTTGCAGCCGCGGCGACGCCGCCTCCTCCATTGCCCCCCCCCCTGCACGACCCACACAGGGTGCACCACACACAGTTAGAATCCCAGATGCACTACCACACACACGAATACTAGTCTAACGGTTATTGAAATGTTCCTTTCCCCCCCCCCCTGTTTTCGACTACCCAGTTAATTCTTCTGGTTGACACAGAGGCCGTTCATACTATGCTCTCGATAACACCCGACCGCCCTTCCTCACCTACATCTCCTATAAAGCTGCTTAGATGAGCCCAGGACTAGGAAGCGGGCACCCAGCGACCCACCAGACACCGGAGGGTATGATGCCGCCTCTATCCCCTGCTACATTGACCAGGGAACTCCATTTCAAACAATGACTGTTGGCTTTTCGTTTTGAACACGCTAGTTCCTTGTTGCAGTGCTATGGACCGTAGGCACTGCACCATGTGACATTTCCTGACACCGTCATTTATGGACTGATGCACTTTCACCAGCAACTGTTTGTTTTCACTCTTGTGTAACTGATGTGTCGACATGTACTATCTGCGGGGTTAATGTTTGTAGCAATACTCCGTTGTTCTGACACTGTATGTATAACTACTGGCTTATCTGTGAAACTGAATAAAGTTTGGGACCGTTGGTCTTAAAAAAAAAAAAAAAAAATGAGTACATGTGGTCTTCCCTGTATCCAGAGTACATTTATCATTTTTGAGGCCTGAGCCATCAACACAATACACATCACAGGTGGGCAAAGGATACAATCATGAGGTTCACTAATAAAAAGCAATAGGGAAATCTGAAGAAAAGTTCAGTACAGCATAACGTACAAAGTACAAGCACAGCGTGCTGAGGCACCAGTGCTGAGGCATCCTAGCTGCAAAATCATCAAGACCTCGGGAGTGATAGACAGCTGATTTCCTGTTATCTCCATGTTGTTGAACCAGACCCGTCTTCTCATGGCAAAGCAACGAGAAAGGTATGGTGTAATCAGTTAAACCTGATGCAGACACTGCTTGTTTCAGTGATATGATTGTATGTTCTCCTTTCTTATAGTCAAGGGACACATTCAAGGTGCTTTTTTGTACAAAATCTTTGACAATGATGGCATAACCCTGGACCAAATGCCTGCAGTAGCGTGCAGTCTCCAAAAGAGTGCATACCTGGAAGACAAAACCGTGTCGGGGTGGCCTACGGATAGCCTCTATTCGGTCTTCCGACATGTGCCTATCCCCCAACTTAGGGGTCATTAGGATGGCGGTGCTGGGACCGGCCGCCAGACGTGCGGTGGTCCCACCCTGCTTATTAGGATGCGACCGCTACCCTGGCAGTCGCATTCAGCATTTCTAACATTGCGGCGGGTGCTGCTGTGAGTGAATCCCCGCCAGTCTTTCCATGGCGGCCCCACCGCCATTGAAAGGCCTTGATTCCCACCCATCCTAATATGGATGGCGGTGCCTGCTAGGCACCGCCACGATATTGAGGCCCAATTCCATCCGGCCGGCAATCGAAACGATTGCCGACCGGCGGAAAAAGCGGTGGACGCACTTTGCGCCTGTTGCGATACCCCCGCCATTATAATATGGCAGGGGTAAATCGGGTTGCGGTGTCGGGCGGATCACCACTGCCGGGCCGGCGATGGCGATCTATCCGCCATCCTAATCAACCCCTAAATGTGGTAATCTAAATATTGAACATGGTATGAACAGAATTATAGTTTCCCTTTAGTCCCTTTGTTCCACTTCATAGCTAAGTCAGTGAACAAATACAGGGAGTCAACCTTACATTGGGTTAATGAGCTAAAGGCAACCAAGAGTACATCGCCATAGTGAACCAGTGCAGAACTTCTAGAAAGCTGAGAGAAAACTGCAGATATTTGTGGATAGCTTCTGAAAAGATAGAAGGTCACTCTGCATACCTTTGATGCACGCTAGATCACTTGATTTGGCAGCTCAAAAAATCTGACGCAAAGCGATAAAGACTTTCAGGATGTATTGGATCGTATGGGTGAACCAGCCTTGGCCATTCATTATACAAACCACCTCAAAGCCCTCATCAAAGGCTTCCCTGCCATCAGAAGCATAATCCAGTATTACAAGCTGAAAACCACATTGGCGGCATTGCAGCTTTGCCCAATCAGGTAACAATATTTGATCAGAGGGTGCCCAGCTAGATAAAAAAAAATAGGGCTGACCCAAAAAATCATTTATGAGTGTGAGAAGTACTACACTTATGCATACTCTACATTCCTTTGTGAATCAGCGAAACGCCCAAATCCCTGTTGGTAAAAGTATTTGGTTGCAAGTGATGATATTTTTTATTGACACAGCATTGAATTGTATTTTATTTGTGTTAAATTTGTTTTTATACAGCACAGGATATGGCTGAAAGCAGTGTGCTAGTTTGTTAAAATACCCAAATAGTAAATCAAACAGACCTTAAAAAAATCCAACGCCTCCTTGTACTCGGCATCTTTTGAAGGCAAATATGTACTTTCCAATACTCTTGAAATGGCCAGACAACAAGAGCCCATTAAACAGGACTTCTAGCGCGAAAATCATGCATTATTCTGGTAGGCATCGCCGACCCTATGTAAAACCTTCTAGGAATTTCCAAAGAATTCCAGTATAACTTCGAGTAAGATGTGAATGTAAGAGGGTCTAAAGAGTTCCCACATGCAGACCATTTCCACACATGCATATGGAGCAAATCTACATTTCCGCATATGTACATGTCACATGTAAGTGTGTTTGCACTTTATTTTCACAGTTAGGATATTTTTCCCATGCTGAAACTTCTACCCTTTACTCCCACCAGAGATGTAGTGTTCAATCCTCTATCCCACAGTGATAACAGATTTACTTCTGCCCTTGACAGGAAGACTTTCAAACCTTTGTCATGGTGGAAAACTACCTTTGTTTGTGAATACCTCAATAAACTGCTAGTTTTTGGGTGTTGACCACATTTTGCAGGTCTTCCATACCCTGGAATACCATCTCTGAGAGCAGGTTTACAAATGTAGCATTTTAGCGTGACAAAGTCATTTACAAGTCGAAAATACCACAGACTTTGGCCTTACCTGCTATATGCGTACATACATTTTATTTAGGTGTGCGCACAGCTCTGTAAATCAGGCATTCCAAAAATAACGACAAGAGCAAATATAGAGACATCAAGGCAAATCGAAAAGAGAAAAATACAATGGAATTCAAATTTTAAAAATCGTATATTTCGGACTAGTAAAATGCATTACAAACATCATGCATGAAAAAATCATAAAGGCCCAGATTTACAGCCCTGTCACGCAACGCAGCACAGCACCCAAAGTTGCTGCACTGCGTTGCCTGGCAAGGAGAGTTGAGGAAAGTGCCATACCGACAAAGATATGGCGCTATCCTGCTCTCTCCCTAGCGCTGATGCCACACACACACCTTTGAGCTGTAGTGCACAAGTGTCCGTGTGAGTCTAGCATAGGTTTTGTACTGGAAGGGTGCTCTTAGCTTAGACTAACTTTAAACTTTTTTCCACGCTGGATGTGTGCTTTACAGTGCAGCACACATGCAAAGTGGGAAACGTTAGAAGCAATTAATGAATTTCTCCTTTTTTTTAATGCCTGCTTTCAAGTAGTTTTATTTTTAGTGCAAAACCCTTTCTATTATTATTAGTAAATAAAGTTTTGCATCAGAAACCATAGGTGGTTTCACGAGAATGCCCAAGTACCATCCATGCAATGCCCCCTTGATGCAGAGTAAAGCAAACCAGCACTTTGTGCAGGTGTGCTTTACTTTTTCTTACAGACCAACGCAAGTACTAATTTGTGTTGGTTTGTAAGTCCCTAAAAGGATTTTGCATTGGTTCTCCGTTAAAATGTAACACAAACCCAAAGCAAAACCTTTGTTGGGCCATGTTTACAAAGGTAACGAAGAAGCCTGAAAAAATTAGATACCAAAGCATGATTAATATTATACTGAACATCCTAATTACTCCTAAATACCATGCAATTGGATAATCTCTGATAGGAGGTTCACATCCATGTGCTTCTCAACGCGTGATGACACTGCTCATCATCAGCTGTCCAGCCGCTTCCGAGGATCTTCTGAACTCTGCTTGCTGCAGGTTGTTTGGTTTCCAGGGCTCTGTTTCGATTGGTCCCACACAACCTGGGATTAGGCAAAAGGGACTTCAAGGAGATCAGTTGCCTCTGCTGGAACTTCTGAGTTCCCTGAGGTAATTGAGAGTGTTTACAGCAATGATCACGGTTAAAGAGATTATAGCTTCACAGCGCATTCCCTCGAGGCTTTGATTAGGAAGTGGGATCTCTCTTCCAAGGTGTCTGTTAGAGGCCTCCTGTTAGAAATGTATTATTACAGTATGTACGTTTTAGTATATACCTCGAGTGGGCTTTTTGCCAGCCCTCTTCAGCCACTGGCAGTCATGTAGTTTTAAAGGGTTTCCATAGTGATATAACGCAAAATGATGGGGCTCCCTGAGGAATGTGCATCTCCCATATCTCACAGATGCTAATTTGCCTTGGGATGAACGGGCACCCTGAATGATTGGGGGGCCTGATAGAGCGCCATGTTATTCTGAAATTTGTAGGGATGCGTTATAATCCTCAGTAGCCAGCACCCGCTTATTTAGAGGACCATGTTAATGTGTGACTTTTAAAATGTAGTACTAGGCCAGGTATCAGTACAATATGTAGTGTGTGTTCACGTTATTTGAAGACTAATGTAGTGCTTTAACCGAGAATATGCCTTGAATAATGTAGAAATGTGGCTTCATGTGTAAAAGGTTGCATTAGGATTGAACGTGCCATATTAAAGCTGCACGTGTAGAAATGACTACTGATGAAATGTGTGATGCTCTAACATGAGAGGGATAATGCTTTAGAAATATAATGAAATGTGATGTTTTGGAATGATTAATTTAATGCTTATGTTGTAGTATTAGAAATGCATTTAGATGTGTAAAGGCCTGAAACATGAAAATGCCTAACTGTATTTTCTTAGCTTAGCTAACATGTAGACTTTAATTGTGTATTTTTCCTTGGGAAAAGGCTCCTTTTCGCAGTTGAATTTTGAATTGTAACTTAGAGCATGTACAAGGCTGTTTTCCATATGTTTCTGTTGCAGGTGCAAGGACACGGAGCCTATTAGGTAGAATAATCCATTGTTTCGGAGTTAGGTTGGTAGGAGTGAGAAGGAAGGGAGCATACTGGAATGCAGAGCTGCAAAATTTGGCGGAGAAGGTGCCTGGGACCCAAGGACACAGCAACAGTTTGTAGATGAAGTCGACGGTTACTGGAAAAGTCCAGGAGGATGTACCTGCTTGAAGGGGTGTGCTTTGGGCATGTTTACTGTTTTGGGGATTTTGTATTAGTGACAGCACCCCGAGGGTGGAGAGCAGACTTTAGAGCCGATCTCGAGACAGAATGTAGACTTGGAGCAGATTCGATGTATACTTGAGGAGACAGGCAGGAGAGGGACATAGGAAGGAGCATCTTAGAACGAGCTGTGTAGGTTTAGGCTACTTACCTACAGAGAGTGAGTGTACTTCTTAGGAGGTCTTCACTGCTGACACCTTTTCTCTTGCCTGGGAAGGAATGCTAAGTAGGTATGTCACTTTAGAACTAGTGTAGGGACAGACTAATCTTTTCGTTCCCTTTGGAGAAAATGCAGTCAAGACTTCAATGGGAACAATCATCGTATGCTTAATGCTTCTTGAACTTGCCTTGATTTTTATATTGAGTCATCTGAGAATCTTGCGTAGGCTTATGTTTGTATTAGTGCCAGTCTATTTCTTGAACCTCTTGCTGAGGTGCCTGTATGTTCAGTTATTTTTGGCTTTGTGATACATTTCTGAATCTGATTTCGTGGTCAGTGATCTTTTCAAAATTGATTTGATAATAATAAATAATAATCCACATTTGTAAAGCGCAAACAGTCACCCGCAAGGGTCTCCAGGGACTGGGGGCCATCGGGAAGATTAAGCAAGCTATTGCCCAGAGTCACATGGTGCTGGGCTAATCTGCTGCCGGGGATCGAACCGTGATCCCCAGATTCCAGCGTCAGTCGCCCTGGCAAAGGCGCCACACCTCTCCCTACTTACTAACCTTACTTACAAAGCTGTCAAGGTTATAATTTTGAGAATCTTCCCTTTACACTTCTCAACAAACAAAAAGATTCAGTCAACCATGGATTCTAAGGATTGGTAAGATAAAATCTAGCAAAGAAGCCTGCCTTCCCAGGCCTCCCTGAATATTAGGTCCCACGTGCTCCGTAGGGTCTGCAGGGGCTTGCATTATGCCTCTGAATTCCCATTGAGTGGTTGGGCTATCTGTGACCTCCATGGGATTTCATGGAAGGTTACATGGCAAAAGTAGTCCTCAGCAGCTGTCTTCCTCTCCATTCTGAAGGCTTTAGTGGCCATTGGAGGTGTTTCCCTGAGTCATTCCAGATCTCCTTTGCTGTGTCTCTGAGTCCCTATACAGGCTGTGGATGCCACCTCTCATGGTATTGGCTTTATTAATGCTTGTTAATTTCATCGCGTGCCTTGGCAAAGCCAGTAGCTTTCTAAGATGGCTGTTATGCTGTTTGTGAGTTTTCCATGTTCTAGCCTTCCAACTGATCACGTGAAAAGCACTTCTCAGCATTGGATGCGTTGTATGCTGCCTAGTATGCTGTAGATCAGGGGGCAGATTTGCTAACATTTCAGGCAACGCAGCACAACAGGGCAGCTTATTGTGCTGCGTTTTATGAATGGAAGACATTAGAAATGCTCCATATTCAAAAAGATATGGCATACTTTTGCCATCTCCGTGTGCTGGTACAGTGTGTCTCCTAGCACCAATACAGGCCCCCTTGCACAATGGTGCAAGGGGGGCCTCCGTTATGAGCAGAATTTTTTTTGTTCAGGAAGAGACATCTTCCTGCACAAAAACAATCCATAAAGGCATTTTCGTTTCTTCTATGTGTGATGCAGAAAGCATAACGAGGAGAAATAAAATATTTCTCCTTGTTATGCCTGGGCCTGGAGGTGACCATCCTTTACGATGTGGATGTTACCCCGCGCTACCATTACGACGCGTCTCTTACAACGCAAGTCGTAACCACGACTTGCGCTGGAGGACGCTCAAGGACAAGGAATAGTTAATTTACTATTCCAACACCTTCCCTACTATCCACGGGGACTGGTGTTGGAATAGTAAATTCAACTATTCCTAAGTCCGCACCCTACAGCGCAAGTCGTGGTAACGACTTGCGTTGTAAAACACGCGTTGTAACGGTACGCGTGGTAATAGCCCGCATCGTACCGTCATACCATCCGGGCCTGGAAAGTATAACATTTTGACGAATTCTCAAGTTTAGAACTCTTTGTAAATCTGGGAATGCACCAAAATCCATGGGTGGAGACGCGTGAATGCCCACACTTCACTCATGGCCTGCTTCACTGCCACAAGGTAATGCACGACAGTGAAATGCACTGCCTTGCATTACCTTGGAATTACTAAACCTTGCAGCGTCATGCCAGGTGGCTTTGCGTGGCTTAGTAAATCCCAGTCAAGGGCTTGCGTTGCCTTGTGTCGCCTTGTGTGAAGCATTGGCAAAACAAAGCCGTAGAAAATCTGGTCCCCAGTTGTCTGTAAGCAGTGGGACACAGAGTTGAATCCTCCAACGGATTTGTTAGCATCTGCGTCCTCGTGCATTTTTTAGACTTTAACTCAGGAGGAGCAAACCTGGTCCTGGATCCTGGTTCCTGCCAGTACACAGGTCTCAGCCCAGAGCGCTCTCTCCCAGATGATCAAGCTTACTTGGAAAACGCCATAAGAATAGCCTTCATACAAAACACAAACATTTAAATTGTCTTTTATTAGCCTAGATGATGACCCTGTATCACCCACAAAGCCTTGCACTCCTCCTCTCCTCGCTACCTGGCGAATAAACTGAAACTCTCTGGAGGCTCTAGACCATCACGTAATGCGGAAAATCTACTGCTTGAACCTCCCACTTTCAAGAAGGAAAGATCGATGGCCCAATCCTTTTCAGGCAACGCGGTAAGAATCTGGAACTCACTTCCGCCTCAGCTCCGGACCACAACCTCCTCCCAGGTCTTCAAAACGGACCTTAAAGTTCTCCTCCTCCAAAGACACCTCCAAAAGTAATTCACGCCCTCTCTATTATCTGAAGGAAGACCTCCCATTACTGAAAACTCTATTCTCCATGACTATGGAAGTGCCTTCCCAGTGTGTTCGTGTGGTTGGAGTGTATGCCATTTATTGCAGTATTATCCTTGTACCTGTGTTTGGTACTCTTTTGTAACATGCACACGCCACTTTTCTCTTGTAACACACTGTCTGCTACCTCTCACATTTTGTTTGCTTTTGATACTTGCACAAGTGCCACCATTGCCTACGTAACGTTTGTTCTTGTGCCTCAGTGTCTAGCATATATTGCAGTATATTACCTCTAATTGTACTTTGTTTTCTCTTGTAACCTGCACACTTGTCACTCTTTCCTCCTGTAATGCACTGTTTGCTACCTCATGTATTTTGTTTGCCCACAATTGTCACTTTTACCTCATGTAACTTATTGTCTGCTTTTGTAATTTGTTCATTTGTAATTTTCTGTTCCTATTGTGAAGCGCTCTGACGCCTTCGGGTAAAGTCCGCGCTATATAAAAACGCATAAATAAACCATCAATGCACCATATTACATTAAAAATACCTTCCGCCGGACCATCACAAATACATTTCAATAATAACAGTCTTAAAATAGTATGTTTTCTGTGTACTCTTATTACTCAGCAGGCCCCTGACGTCACCGAGGGGCATTATGTAGCCAGGGTGACAGCGAGCAAGCTTTAACGATAGCTCTCTGCTCAGTAGACATTGTCAAGCCTTTAGAAGTACTGTTTTTTATTTAATTTTCCTGGGACATCAAGTGATTTAGAAGCAGATGTTGGGAAAACATGGACCTTTACCTGTAAGTGAGCCTTCTCCGGTATTCTAACTGCATCATCATACCGGAAGTGACAGTCTGAGAGATCTCTTTCTTACTTTAATTGAATTAACTATCTTTTTTGTATATTTTTTTTACCAATATTGTTTATTACGTTTTCATGGTACACACTGGGCCGTGGCCCCATCTATATGTTTTGAAAACAATATATATCAGGAATATCACTACAAACATGAAAGTGTAACCCCTGCATAACCTGCAGGTAAAAGAACAGAAACATTGCGCAGTTAGTCTCAAGTCTATGATAGTCTAATTGGATGAACACACAAATTGATGTTATATTGTAGACCAGGTTGTTCAGTGACCGATAAAATGAGGGGAACATGTCCTATCAGGGGTCAGGAGATGGAAGGAGATGCCCCAGTAATTCGCCCAGCAGGACCATATTTTCCTATGCTTCTGGGGGCAGCCTTGAGCTTGGAACACTGCGGTCTCAGCACCCATGCAATCATCAATAGCCTTTTTCCACCTACCAGTCGTCGTTGGTGACTCACCCTTCCACAGATGGGCGATATCGCGTTTAGCAATGGTAAGGGCCAGAAAGAGCAGGTGCTGCTTGGACCGGTTCCCACCTATCTCCTCAGTGCTATGCAGTAAAAGCAATTGTGGGTCAAATAGGAAATCCCACGTCAACACCTCATCCAGACAGGCCACGATCCTCCACCAGAATGGCTGCAATGCCCCACAGATCCAGACAGTGTGTATGAAAGTCCCTTCTTGCACCCCACAATTCAGACACATGGGGGACTGAATAGTACCCATCTTCCGAAGAAGGGATCGTGTGTAATAGATGCAGTGAATATATTTAAATTGCATGAGACGGTAGCACGATGACACTGCCGCACCCTGAGGGCTAGCCAAGACTTCGGTCCAGTCATCGTCGGTCATGTCAGGTATGTCCTCCAACCATGCCTTTCTGGTCATGTGTAGAATTGTATGAGTGAGCGTTGTCAGTGTTTGATAAATATGATGGATCTTATGAGCTCATAAGTCGCCCATTAACACGCGTCTACGGGTGACATTCAAGCAGGTTATCAATCGACTAAATTAGGGTAGTGAGAGCATGACTCAGCTGGAGATATTTATAAAATTGATTCTTATGTGAATGGAACTCTGTCTGCAGTTGTTGGAACGATTTTAAGGTTGTGCCCTGTACTATGTCGCCCAGAGTGGATATGCCCACCAGGTCCCATCCCCGAAACCCCTCTAGGGCCGGCACTGAGCGAAGATGTGTACCGTGCCACAGCGGGTCATCTGCGTCAGGCGGCCACGCCATCCGATCTGCTTGACCATATTTCTCCAAAGTCGGACCATAGTGCTGCTGCTGGGGGGCAGTAAGTCCAGGTTCTGCGTACTATATAGGAGCTGGAGAAGGGGGTGCCCTCCATTGTCATATGTTCAAGCGCAATCGCTGGATCTGTTGGCGAGTTATACCACCACTCATTTATAATTAACAAATGGGAGGCAGCGTAACAGGCATACACATCCGCTGCCACAATGCCTCTGCCATACATCTACTGAGTACATATAGTGCAACCCGGACAGTCCCATTGCTCCAAAATAATTTTTTGTGTATGGCATTAACTTGTGCGTACCAGACCAGTAGTATATTATACAGGAAGTACTGTGGACTGTAAAGCATTCTGGGCAATGAGACCATTTTAAAGATCGCCGAGCGCCCGTACAACGAGAGTGGAAGGAGAGACCAGATTGCCGTCTCATCTTTAAGACTAGTAATGAGCGGGTTAATGTTGTGCGCCCAGGAGACCTTTGGGCAGGGCGATATGTAGATGCCCAGATACTTAAATCCTACGGTCGCGCGAGATAACTGCATGGCCCATGTGTCACATCCCTGACTCCCACGAACCGGAAATAGTACTGACTTGGAGGGGTTAGTATGGAGCCCATTGGTCTGACCGCACACACATAGGATCTGCAGGATACGAGGCCCTGAGAACCATGGGTTGGTCATGAAAAACAGGACATCATCCGCGTATAACGCAATGCGGTCAGATCAGGACTGAGCCCATTCAAAACCTCTGAGAACTGGGTCGCTGCGCACTCATGCCACCAAAGGTTCTACAGCAAGGGTGAACAATAATGGAGACAGGGGGCAGCCGTGGCTCGCTCCATGGCAGATGGTGAAAGGGACTGAACGATGTCCTGCAATCCTGACAGAGGCAGTTATACCCGTATAGAGCAAGCGCACAAAGGCTATAAAGTGCGGGCCGAAGTTCATGACTTCAAAGAGTTGGAAGAGATATGACCAGCTGAGGGAGTCAAACGCCTTGTCAATATCGGCTAGGAGAATAGCCGCGGGGCGTCCCAACTCTGGGGCTCTTGCCATGGCATTCTGCACTCATCTGAGGTTATGAAGAATAGAGGGGTGTGGCATGAAGCCAGACTGATCTGGATGGAGCAGGACCTGCACACAGGTCCTTAGGCGGTCAGCGAGGATTTTGCCCTAAAGGTTGGGCTCAAAGTTAATAAGGGAAATAGGTCGATATGACGAAAGCTCTTCCGGTGGACGGTCCAGCTTCAACAATAGGACAATCACCGAATGTCGCCAGTCTTGAGGCAGCATGCATTGGTCGAGAGATTCATGTAGTGCTTCTAGCAGGTGTGGGCCTAATGTGTTCATGTGAGGGCCAAGGAATTCCATGAGGAATCCGTTGGGTCCAGGAGCCCGACCTGGGTGCATGGCTGCCAGTAAGGCGCTGAATTAATCCATTGTAATGGGAGTGTCTAGTTGGTCCCGCACATAATCTGTGAGCCTACGAGGGGGAATATCACTTAAAAATTCAGTTATCTAGGTCTCTGATAACTGTTCTTGGCGCTCATAAAGTAGAGAGAAATAGTGCGTGAACTCTCCAGCACCTTTCACGGGGGAAGAGCATAAGGTCGATGCCACACAGCACCGGGACACTCATGGGGGACCTCTCTACTTGGCATAGCCTATGTAGCATTTTACTAGATTTGTCCCCCAAATTGGTATATTTGGTGCTGCGATGCTAACCAGATTTCCTTTGCCTCCCTATTAAGATTGAGTTTGAGACGCAGGCTTGGGTCTGTGATAAACTGCGCTTTCAGGGCCCTCTGACAATTTTCTAATTCAGTCAATTGCGCCGATCGATTATGTTTTTATTGGCACGAAAACTAATATCCACCCTGCGGACGGTGGGTTTCAAGGCTTCCCATAGGATACACTTAGAAGGTGCAGAAGCCACGTTGGATTCAAGATAATCCAAGACTGCTCTAGATAGAGTCTCCTGATATTCTGGGTCCCGCAGATGCCATGGAGACATCCGCCACCTAAAGGGTGGTTTATGGGAGTGAATGCGTAGCCTACATATGACCGGAGAATGGTCTGACAGTCCTCTGGGGAGTTGGAATATATGGGAGATCCCGTGGATGTAGCAGTGTGGTGTACATATATAATCCGGCCGGGACAGAGCTCCATGGATGACAGACATATATGTGTCGCTCAATTCGGAGGGATGGTATTCACACCATATGACCGATCATCCCAGCATAGTGGCCAAGAGGTGTAATTTGGATCTATCTGTTTGGGGTTCTTGCCCGGGCCCGCACCTTCTGTTTATTGGTGACATAGTGTCCTTCCAGTATCCCCCTAGGAATGTCAAGCTCTCTGGGAGTTCTCCCTATAGTCGAGATAACTTTTCTACAAATGTGGTACCCAGTGGAGGAGGGGCATATATGATGCCAAGGTTGATGTGTTCCCCATGGAGTGTACCCGATAGAAAGACATATCGTCCTCCAGGGTCTAGCCAGTGCCTGGTGTGGAGAAATGGGATACGGCGGTGTACAAGAATGGCGGTCTCTTGTGATCCCCTGGTAAACCACACATGATATATTGTGTGATATCCAAACCTGGCAAGGCAGGGAACCTTGATACCCAATAGGTGGGTCTCTTGCAAAAAAAGGATGTCGGCCTATATCGCTTAGCTTGGCGAAGAAAAGCGGCCCACCTAATTTTATTAAGCAGCCCCTTAACATTCCATGATACTGTGGTCAAGTCGCCGGGCGGGGGAACGCATGGCTGTGTGGTCATCTACCTTTTGTGTATGTGAGCTTTGGGACTGACATGGTGGAATCAAGACTTAACCTCTGCAAAAACTAAAACTATACTAAAATAAAGCACTGGGAAACCCCCAAATGCCCAACTCCTGATACTGCCATAAACACAGAGCATCTGTTGCGGCAAAGGAAACCACAAGTCCCACACAGGGGGGCCTAGAGCACCTCCTCCAATGATTCCCGAATCACCCATAGAGCATTAACATAAGGTGAAAATGTCTGAGGCAGAATTACCTTATGGCTGGACGTCCACGCCACCTTAGAGTTCAATACGGAGCAGAATATTACCAATAAATGGTCGACAGTCTTGAACCGAAGTCTGGGAGACAAAGACTACTGTTTAGGTTAGGATGCTTCTTCTGGGCTGGGGGAGTGCCGATCAGAGCCAGATCAGTGCCTTCTTTTAGATGTATTCCTCTTCGGTCTGTTCTGTGGCGAGCTCTGAGATGAGTCAGATTCTAGTGGTGGCGGAGTATGGGACCTCAGACCTGTTCGCTCATCAGTCCAAGCGAAGACAGCCTCTGGTGAATCGAAAAAATGAGATTTAGAGTTGTAAATAACAGGCATGAGGGCCGGATGTAAAAGCATATATTGCATGTTGACGTCCCATAACCTGCGCTTCTCTGCCATAAAAGATTGACGCTGCTGTTGTACTAGGCGATTATAGTCTGGGAATATCATTATAGGCAGTGAATCAAACATGAGTTAGTTGTTGTGCGATCAGGCAAATTGCAAAATGGAGTCTCGATCAGCATAATTCAAGAACTTTGCAATTATTGGCCTTAGGCTTTCTCCTGGAGGTGGCTACTTCGGCAATGCATGGTGCGCCCTCTCCACCACAACCGATACAGAAAAGGGGGTGGTGATGAACAGAGTGTCTGAATTAAGCAGACCACTCTTACCCAGTCCAAAGATCAGGGCTTGATCCATCACCGTTATTTATCTCACTGCCCCATCCCAGCTCAGAACCTGGCTATATGCAAATTAGTCTGTCCCTGGCCCAGTGCATCATGGGAACAGGGCAGACCAAACTACCAAGCCAATTCTTCACCAGAAAGGAGACAAGCTACCGGGGACCGGTTTCTGGCATTTCAGCCTCTTCGGCCCGGCTTGCTTGAATCCTGATGGAGCAGTGAGAAAGGGACTCATGTCTGAGTATACCCTGCCACATCTATAGTGGCCAAAAACGATACAGAAAAGGGGGTGGTGATGAACAGAGTGTCTGAATTAAGCAGACCACTCTTACCCAGTCCAAAGATCAGGGCTTGATCCATCACCGTTATTTATCTCACTGCCCCATCCCAGCTCAGAACCTGGCTATATGCAAATTAGTCTGTCCCTGGCCCAGTGCATCATGGGAACAGGGCAGACCAAACTACCAAGCCAATTCTTCACCAGAAAGGAGACAAGCTACCGGGGACCGGTTTCTGGCATTTCAGCCTCTTCGGCCCGGCTTGCTTGAATCCTGATGGAGCAGTGAGAAAGGGACTCATGTCTGAGTATACCCTGCCACACCTATAGTGGCCAAAAACGATACAGAAAAGGGGGTGGTGATGAACAGAGTGTCTGAATTAAGCAGACCACTCTTACCCAGTCCAAAGATCAGGGCTTGATCCATCACCGTTATTTATCTCACTGCCCCATCCCAGCTCAGAACCTGGCTATATGCAAATTAGTCTGTCCCTGGCCCAGTGCATCATGGGAACAGGGCAGACCAAACTACCAAGCCAATTCTTCACCAGAAAGGAGACAAGCTACCGGGGACCGGTTTCTGGCATTTCAGCCTCTTCGGCCCGGCTTGCTTGAATCCTGATGGAGCAGTGAGAAAGGGACTCATGTCTGAGTATACCCTGCCACACCTATAGTGGCCAAAAACGATACAGAAAAGGGGGTGGTGATGAACAGAGTGTCTGAATTAAGCAGACCACTCTTACCCAGTCCAAAGATCAGGGCTTGATCCATCACCGTTATTTATCTCACTGCCCCATCCCAGCTCAGAACCTGGCTATATGCAAATTAGTCTGTCCCTGGCCCAGTGCATCATGGGAACAGGGCAGACCAAACTACCAAGCCAATTCTTCACCAGAAAGGAGACAAGCTACCGGGGACCGGTTTCTGGCATTTCAGCCTCTTCGGCCCGGCTTGCTTGAATCCTGATGGAGCAGTGAGAAAGGGACTCATGTCTGAGTATACCCTGCCACACCTATAGTGGCCAAAAACGATACAGAAAAGGGGGTGGTGATGAACAGAGTGTCTGAATTAAGCAGACCACTCTTACCCAGTCCAAAGATCAGGGCTTGATCCATCACCGTTATTTATCTCACTGCCCCATCCCAGCTCAGAACCTGGCTATATGCAAATTAGTCTGTCCCTGGCCCAGTGCATCATGGGAACAGGGCAGACCAAACTACCAAGCCAATTCTTCACCAGAAAGGAGACAAGCTACCGGAGACCGGTTTCTGGCATTTCAGCCTCTTCGGCCCGGCTTGCTTGAATCCTGATGGAGCAGTGAGAAAGGGACTCATGTCTGAGTATACCCTGCCACACCTATAGTGGCCAAAAACGATACAGAAAAGGGGGTGGTGATGAACAGAGTGTCTGAATTAAGCAGACCACTCTTACCCAGTCCAAAGATCAGGGCTTGATCCATCACCATTATTTATCTCACTGCCCCATCCCAGCTCAGAACCTGGCTATATGCAAATTAGTCTGTCCCTGGCCCAGTGCATCATGGGAACAGGGCAGACCAAACTACCAAGCCAATTCTTCACCAGAAAGGAGACAAGCTACCGGGGACCGGTTTCTGGCATTTCAGCCTCTTCGGCCCGGCTTGCTTGAATCCTGATGGAGCAGTGAGAAAGGGACTCATGTCTGAGTATACCCTGCCACACCTATAGTGGCCAAAAACGATACCGAAAAGGGGGTGGTGATGAACAGAGTGTCTGAATTAAGCAGACCACTCTTACCCAGTCCAAAGATCAGGGCTTGATCCATCACCGTTATTTATCTCACTGCCCCATCCCAGCTCAGAACCTGGCTATATGCAAATTAGTCTGTCCCAGGCCCAGTGCATCATGGGAACAGGGCAGACCAAACTACCAAGCCAATTCTTCACCAGAAAGGAGACAAGCTACCGGGGACCGGTTTCTGGCATTTCAGCCTCTTCGGCCCGGCTTGCTTGAATCCTGATGGAGCAGTGAGAAAGGGACTCATGTCTGAGAATACCCTGCCACACCTATAGTGGCCAAAAACGATACAGAAAAGGGGGTGGTGATGAACAGAGTGTCTGAATTAAGCAGACCACTCTTACCCAGTCCAAAGATCAGGGCTTGATCCATCACCGTTATTTATCTCACTGCCCCATCCCAGCTCAGAACCTGGCTATATGCAAATTAGTCTGTCCCTGGCCCAGTGCATCATGGGAACAGGGCAGACCAAACTACCAAGCCAATTCTTCACCAGAAAGGAGACAAGCTACCGGGGACCGGTTTCTGGCATTTCAGCCTCTTCGGCCCGGCTTGCTTGAATCCTGATGGAGCAGTGAGAAAGGGACTCATGTCTGAGTATACCCTGCCACACCTATAGTGGCCAAAAACGATACAGAAAAGGGGGTGGTGATGAACAGAGTGTCTGAATTAAGCAGACCACTCTTACCCAGTCCAAAGATCAGGGCTTGATCCATCACCGTTATTTATCTCACTGCCCCATCCCAGCTCAGAACCTGGCTATATGCAAATTAGTCTGTCCCTGGCCCAGTGCATCATGGGAACAGGGCAGACCAAACTACCAAGCCAATTCTTCACCAGAAAGGAGACAAGCTACCGGGGACCGGTTTCTGGCATTTCAGCCTCTTCGGCCCGGCTTGCTTGAATCCTGATGGAGCAGTGAGAAAGGGACTCATGTCTGAGTATACCCTGCCACACCTATAGTGGCCAAAAACGATACAGAAAAGGGGGTGGTGATGAACAGAGTGTCTGAATTAAGCAGACCACTCTTACCCAGTCCAAAGATCAGGGCTTGATCCATCACTGTTATTTATCTCACTGCCCCATCCCAGCTCAGAACCTGGCTATATGCAAATTAGTCTGTCCCTGGCCCAGTGCATCATGGGAACAGGGCAGACCAAACTACCAAGCCAATTCTTCACCAGAAAGGAGACAAGCTACCGGGGACCGGTTTCTGGCATTTCAGCCTCTTCGGCCCGGCTTGCTTGAATCCTGATGGAGCAGTGAGAAAGGGACTCATGTCTGAGTATACCCTGCCACACCTATAGTGGCCAAAAACGATACAGAAAAGGGGGTGGTGATGAACAGAGTGTCTGAATTAAGCAGACCACTCTTACCCAGTCCAAAGATCAGGGCTTGATCCATCACCGTTATTTATCTCACTGCCCCATCCCAGCTCAGAACCTGGCTATATGCAAATTAGTCTGTCCCTGGCCCAGTGCATCATGGGAACAGGGCAGACCAAACTACCAAGCCAATTCTTCACCAGAAAGGAGACAAGCTACCGGGGACCGGTTTCTGGCATTTCAGCCTCTTCGGCCCGGCTTGCTTGAATCCTGATGGAGCAGTGAGAAAGGGACTCATGTCTGAGTATACCCTGCCACACCTATAGTGGCCAAAAACGATACAGAAAAGGGGGTGGTGATGAACAGAGTGTCTGAATTAAGCAGACCACTCTTACCCAGTCCAAAGATCAGGGCTTGATCCATCACCGTTATTTATCTCACTGCCCCATCCCAGCTCAGAACCTGGCTATATGCAAATTAGTCTGTCCCTGGCCCAGTGCATCATGGGAACAGGGCAGACCAAACTACCAAGCCAATTCTTCACCAGAAAGGAGACAAGCTACCGGGGACCGGTTTCTGGCATTTCAGCCTCTTCGGCCCGGCTTGCTTGAATCCTGATGGAGCAGTGAGAAAGGGACTCATGTCTGAGTATACCCTGCCACACCTATAGTGGCCAAAAACGATACAGAAAAGGGGGTGGTGATGAACAGAGTGTCTGAATTAAGCAGACCACTCTTACCCAGTCCAAAGATCAGGGCTTGATCCATCACCGTTATTTATCTCACTGCCCCATCCCAGCTCAGAACCTGGCTATATGCAAATTAGTCTGTCCCTGGCCCAGTGCATCATGGGAACAGGGCAGACCAAACTACCAAGCCAATTCTTCACCAGAAAGGAGACAAGCTACCGGGGACCGGTTTCTGGCATTTCAGCCTCTTCGGCCAACTTGCTTGAATCCTGATGGAGCAGTGAGAAAGGGACTCATGTCTGAGTATACCCTGCCACACCTATAGTGGCCAAAAACGATACAGAAAAGGGGGTGGTGATGAACAGAGTGTCTGAATTAAGCAGACCACTCTTACCCAGTCCAAAGATCAGGGCTTGATCCATCACCGTTATTTATCTCACTGCCCCATCCCAGCTCAGAACCTGGCTATATGCAAATTAGTCTGTCCCTGGCCCAGTGCATCATGGGAACAGGGCAGACCAAACTACCAAGCCAATTCTTCACCAGAAAGGAGACACGCTACCGGGGACCGGTTTCTGGCATTTCAGCCTCTTCGGCCCGGCTTGCTTGAATCCTGATGGAGCAGTGAGAAAGGGACTCATGTCTGAGTATACCCTGCCACACCTATAGTGGCCAAAAACGATACAGAAAAGGGGGTGGTGATGAACAGAGTGTCTGAATTAAGCAGACCACTCTTACCCAGTCCAAAGATCAGGGCTTGATCCATCACCGTTATTTATCTCACTGCCCCATCCCAGCTCAGAACCTGGCTATATGCAAATTAGTCTGTCCCTGGCCCAGTGCATCATGGGAACAGGGCAGACCAAACTACCAAGCCAATTCTTCACCAGAAAGGAGACAAGCTACCGGGGACCGGTTTCTGGCATTTCAGCCTCTTCGGCCCGGCTTGCTTGAATCCTGATGGAGCAGTGAGAAAGGGACTCATGTCTGAGTATACCCTGCCACACCTATAGTGGCCAAAAACGATACAGAAAAGGGGGTGGTGATGAACAGAGTGTCTGAATTAAGCAGACCACTCTTACCCAGTCCAAAGATCAGGGCTTGATCCATCACCGTTATTTATCTCACTGCCCCATCCCAGCTCAGAACCTGGCTATATGCAAATTAGTCTGTCCCTGGCCCAGTGCATCATGGGAACAGGGCAGACCAAACTACCAAGCCAATTCTTCACCAGAAAGGAGACAAGCTACCGGGGACCGGTTTCTGGCATTTCAGCCTCTTCGGCCCGGCTTGCTTGAATCCTGATGGAGCAGTGAGAAAGGGACTCATGTCTGAGTATACCCTGCCACACCTATAGTGGCCAAAAACGATACAGAAAAGGGGGTGGTGATGAACAGAGTGTCTGAATTAAGCAGACCACTCTTACCCAGTCCAAAGATCAGGGCTTGATCCATCACCGTTATTTATCTCACTGCCCCATCCCAGCTCAGAACCTGGCTATATGCAAATTAGTCTGTCCCTGGCCCAGTGCATCATGGGAACAGGGCAGACCAAACTACCAAGCCAATTCTTCACCAGAAAGGAGACAAGCTACCGGGGACCGGTTTCTGGCATTTCAGCCTCTTCGGCCCGGCTTGCTTGAATCCTGATGGAGCAGTGAGAAAGGGACTCATGTCTGAGTATACCCTGCCACACCTATAGTGGCCAAAAACGATACAGAAAAGGGGGTGGTGATGAACAGAGTGTCTGAATTAAGCAGACCACTCTTACCCAGTCCAAAGATCAGGGCTTGATCCATCACCGTTATTTATCTCACTGCCCCATCCCAGCTCAGAACTTGGCTATATGCAAATTAGTCTGTCCCTGGCCCAGTGCATCATGGGAACAGGGCAGACCAAACTACCAAGCCAATTCTTCACCAGAAAGGAGACAAGCTACTGGGGACCGGTTTCTGGCATTTCAGCCTCTTCGGCCCGGCTTGCTTGAATCCTGATGGAGCAGTGAGAAAGGGACTCATGTCTGAGTATACCCTGCCACACCTATAGTGGCCAAAAACGATACAGAAAAGGGGGTGGTGATGAACAGAGTGTCTGAATTAAGCAGACCACTCTTACCCAGTCCAAAGATCAGGGCTTGATCCATCACCGTTATTTATCTCACTGCCCCATCCCAGCTCAGAACCTGGCTATATGCAAATTAGTCTGTCCCTGGCCCAGTGCATCATGGGAACAGGGCAGACCAAACTACCAAGCCAATTCTTCACCAGAAAGGAGACAAGCTACCGGGGACCGGTTTCTGGCATTTCAGCCTCTTCGGCCCGGCTTGCTTGAATCCTGATGGAGCAGTGAGAAAGGGACTCATGTCTGAGTATACCCTGCCACACCTATAGTGGCCAAAAACGATACAGAAAAGGGGGTGGTGATGAACAGAGTGTCTGAATTAAGCAGACCACTCTTACCCAGTCCAAAGATCAGGGCTTGATCCATCACCGTTATTTATCTCACTGCCCCATCCCAGCTCAGAACCTGGCTATATGCAAATTAGTCTGTCCCTGGCCCAGTGCATCATGGGAACAGGGCAGACCAAACTACCAAGCCAATTCTTCACCAGAAAGGAGACAAGCTACCGGGGACCGGTTTCTGGCATTTCAGCCTCTTCGGCCCGGCTTGCTTGAATCCTGATGGAGCAGTGAGAAAGGGACTCATGTCTGAGTATACCCTGCCACACCTATAGTGGCCAAAAACGATACAGAAAAGGGGGTGGTGATGAACCACGAAGCATGTGGATAGTTTATCCACTGGCAGGAGACCTGTTAGCCATTGGGTCAGAAAGTGATTCCCCTGGGAAAACAATGAGGCGCAGGTTATTGCGCCTTGCAGGGCCTTCCGTCTCTTTCACTCTAGATGCCAGCTCCTGTGTCACCACTGTGAGTTTGTTAACTTTCTTCTGCAGGGTAGTTACATTATCTTCAACTGTTGAAACATGTGTCTCTGCCTCGGTAATGCGATCCACAGCCTTCCAGAGGTCTTGTCATAAAAAGGAAACCTCAGATCCCACTGTCCCAATCTTGGCATCAAGCATATTTCTTGCCTCTGTGATGGCCGCCAGGAGTGCCGAAATTGTCAGGCATCACGCCACCAGTGTCTCCACCTGCGGTATCACCCGGGGTTGTGGCATAATGGTCAAGGGTGCTCTGTTTAGTTCCCGGGTTGTTTGGCCTATCCTTACCCATGGCGATGGGTGGATAGGTGACAGAACTGGTGAGCCCAAGGATCGTAAAGCGAGGGGGCGTTTCCTTTGTCTTTCCCCCTACTGCAGGCCACGGAACACTGTTGTCTATGCCACCTCGATGTCGCTAAGGGATCACTCCGCAGGCCAGGCCTCACGGAATCCGGCACGCCCTGGACCGCAAGCAGCATCGGGCCTAGCCCAGCCTCGTCTGCACCCCCTGACAGCCGGCCAAGTAGGCCCCCTAATGCGACCAGGCTCGCCCGACACCCAGCCCCCACGTCTTCAGCACCCAAGGCGCAGCCTCACCACAGGGCCCATGTGTAGATATCTCTTCCTCATCAGGTGGTATAATGCTGTATTTTACCTGCTGGGCTCTCAATGCCCAGCCCACGAAGAGGATCCCAATTCCTGGCACCGCAGACCACCCCTGTGCCGTCCCGGGTCCCAATTCAGGGCTTTTAGTCCAGGCCGAGTTCCAGGTGATGCCCCCCTCCACCGTGTAGGAGTCTGTCACATTCACCAGGCCGTGCCTAGGCCACGCAGGATTAGCGGTTGCACCCTCAAGCTTCCCTGCCAGCAGCAGCCCACCGAGGTGTCTACCGCGACCAGCCGTCTTCTACCCGTGGGGGCACCGTACCATGCAGGGAGACACAGGTCCGGCGGGGAAGCATCCCCATCCAGAGGAGTCCTTCAGGAGGCGCCCACAGCCAGGTAGGCCCTCCCCGGTCAAAGACTCACACTCCTCCTGGGCCGCAGCCGTGACCCGGAGTCCGTCCAGGCTGTCCCGGCATGGCGGACGCCTACTCCCTACCTCCAATGCCGCCATATGGGCTTTCTGGCCTGTCAGTCTGCTCACAGGATCCAAGATGAGGGTGTCAGGCAGACTCTGGCCTCCGATCGGCCCAGCCCACACCACACAGCAGACGGTGTCGGATCACGGCATACCAGCCAGTTGTCGCCGCCCTTCGCCTCCGTGTCTGCAGAGTTCCGTTTCTTTCCCCCTCCTGGTTATCAGGATAATCATCGGCTCATCCGACGCTCTCCGCTGAAGACTATTATGTCAGATTTTAAAGCTTTTATGGCGTGGACATGCAGAGCTCTATTAAGTTGCGTCCGCCAGGTTGGCTGTCCAAGCCACGCCCCCCTTTTTGTATTTTTAATGGTTTATAGATTTCATACTCCGCTGGGTGTCACAGGGCTGAACACCAATGGCACAAGCCTCCTATGGATATCTATCTATCTATCTATCTATCTATCTATCTATCTATCTATCTATCTATCTATCTATCTATCTATCTATCTATCTATCTATCTATCTATCTATCTATCTATCTATCTATCTATCTATCTATCTATCTATCTATCTATCTATCTATCTACCTATCTATCTATCTATCTATCTATCTATCTACCTATCTATCTATCTATCTATATATATATACATACATACATACATACATACATACATACATAAATACATACATACATACATACATACATACATATATATATATATATATTCACTGAAAAAACCATAGGTTATAGACCATATATAGTTAGGAATTAGCATTTAAAAAACCTTATTTTACTCACACAAAACCATTGAAATTCCATATATAGTTAGTTGCACTAACTATATATCGCGCACCCGTAATCCACTGCTGATGATGTCACATATTACATCATTCATGACATGGTCAGTGACATCACTGATGACATCACTGATGACATCTCAAATGACATCACTGATGACATCACTGATGACATCATCCAGTGACTGTGTGTTTCTGTAAAGTTTAAATATGTTTTACATATTGAAGAATGAGTAGATGTATAAGTGTCTGGACGAAGGATTTAGTAGGTGCATGACTGAATGTATGAGTGAGTGATTAAATGTGTCTCACTGAGTGCATGGGTTAGTGACTAAACTGTCTTAATTTGTGCATCATTATGTCTGTTGTTCTGTAAACTGCTGCATGTGTTGATCAGTAGCTATATGATTAACTATATGGGTTATTGATTGATTGTCCAAGTATTTGTATGGGAGACTGAGTGTGTGTGTGGCTGGCTGGGAGGTGTGTGACTCTGTGCAGATCAATGTGTACTTGTATCAATGATTGTATAACAAAGTAAGTATGTGTTAGTATATGTTTGAAAATGTAAGGTGCTCTATGTTTAACTGTATAGACAAGAAAATGGAAGTGTGATTGATTCTTTACAGGACTGACTAGGTGTGTGAGTAACTCCATGGATGAGTGGCAGAGTGTGAGTGTCTGTATAGGTGTATGAGTGCATATGATAGTGTTGTAAACATGAGTGATTGTATGTATGAATGATTGTATGGGTGAATGAGTGAATGTGTGTGTAGACGTAGGAATCAGTGAGTGCGTATGTAGTAACTAGTATTGGTGTGTCAATGGTTTCAGAAATTATACTCTGTATTTAACACTGGGTGAAACAGAGGTTATATTAAAATGTGAGGAGATGCATTGTATTGTCACATGAATGATATCATCAGTGATGTGGTCATTGATGTCAAATGAGATGTCATCAGTGATGTCATCAGTGATGTCATTTGAGATGTCATCAGTGATGTCATCAGTGATGTCACTGACCATGTCATGAATGATGTAATATGTGACATCATCAGCAGTGGATTGCGGGTGCGCGATATATAGTTAGTGCAACTAACTATATATGGAATTTCAATGGTTTTGTGTGAGTAAAATAAGGTTTTTTAAATGCTAATTCCTAACTATATATGGTCTATAACCTATGGTTTTTTCAGTGAATTTTCAAGGTTTTGTAAATGCTAATTCCTAACTATATATGGTCTATAACCTATGGTTTTTTCAGTGAATTTCAATGGTTTTTTAATAGCAAATATCATAAGCTGTCGAATGTCAAGTACGGGGTAAGTGAAAACATTTTCGTGTTTATGCACACTGATCTGCTTTGAATGGTGCCCCCCCCCTCATTTCTATTAGGAGTACTCTCTCTTTGCAGATAGTGAAAGGTAGTTAACGCAGGCCTTTACCCCCATTGTAATACGTCGTGCCTGCTTCTCTCTCCATTTGATTGATTGTTATCCAAGTATTTACTGTTTTAGAATTGGTTCTCTTTGGTTCATTCTCTATTTACAAACAAACACAGAGTCGCAATACTCTGTTTAGTCTTTGCAGATAACGAAAAATCGTGTAAAAAAAAAAGAAAAGGAATCGAGCAAAATCAGTAGGCCACTAATGGGATCTCTTTTTGACCTCGCTAAAATAGAAACATTAGGAACAATCCCTCATGACAAATACAAAACTAGTGAGATGAACTGAACTCCACACAATGATGGCTGCAAAACAGCTCGGCTCCGCCACCCACCCCGCCCAAAATAACGATAAAGAGCGGCTGCCATGATTGGTTGCGGAATGGCCACGACGGAGCTACGAAATGGTGCTGCTCTCATGCTAAACCCAACTTCAGTCTGAAAACATCCAGAAATACTGTAGACTACCAATTCGATCAGTTCCGGTAGCGCCCCAATGTAACCCGGTAGAGAAGAACTAGCCCTCCCCTCTTTGACTGTTGTCATTTAACAGAACTATTTAGCCTGCTGAAAGGGGTTGTGTTCCGACCGCTGGTTGGTGGAGACATTTTGACTATATTCTGGACCTGCGTTGTCGCGTAATGCGTCATATGACGCGCCGCGTTAGCGCATCCGGAAGTCATCCGGGGCGCGCAGCGCGTAACGTAAGCATAACAAGTCATGTGACTTGTTAAAACTTTTCATTGGTTCATTTTACTTTTCTTATTCTAATGATGAAAGGCTTGGTCATATGACCTAAAAATTACGCTTTTTATTACTTCCGAACATTATTTTTTCTTAAATATATGTTATAATGTTCCAGGCTAATGTACTTTCCCGGAAAATTTACAACTGTCCTGCAAGTAAAATATATTCTTTTTTCGAGAAAAAGAGCGTTTCTTCGTCCCATGACGGAGCCGTTGAGCAAAAGAGGGTCGACCTGCTGTCTTAGTCGCCGATACGCCTGAATATGAGATTCTTATCGATCACTTTATGTTGCAGGAGTAGAAAACACAACAGCCCTTGACCATTTATCTTTACTGCGTTCCTTCGTATTATACCTTTTACCCTTCATGTAATCGGTCTGCTTTATTTCACTTGCCTTTTAATGATTCTAAAACAGTGACTATTATTAAAAACTTTACCAATGTATATACTACTACCATGTTTTCTTTTAAAAACCTTTATTGTGAAAATTTCATTATACAAATACGAGCCTATAACCACGTGGGCCGGCCACGGAGCAAACTGTAATCGTATATGATGAGTAGACATTTACACTGTAGAGGAACGTAACGGGCGGGCCATTAGGTTGCAAGAACTAAGGTGTCTAACAGTTACGGAATCGGTGGACGTACATTTTATAATTAAAATACGACAGGGCCAGTTACAATAAAATTATCTAGATATACATTTGCGGGCAAGTACCATGGGTGACGTTAATTCGAACTTTCAATAGTACAGTAATCAATAACACATCAGAACTTAATATCAATAGGGATGTCGAAATATTCAATCAATTCTCGTCCCCGCCCGCCATGTGCTTCAAAACTGCATACGTATCTCGTGATTTCAAGGTTCTGCAACCAGTACACAACAAGGAGTTACGAGTCCCATTTATTCCGGCGCCATTTTGGGCGAGGACGGGCAGGTCCAGGATATAGTCAAAATGTCTCTACCAACCATCGACTATGATGATGTTCATATGCTGTATTTATTAGAGTAACACTCATCTGTCCACATGAAATTAATTTGCCACAATCTAAACATGTCATTTTAATCTTTCCAAAGTTCTTCTAAATATTTGGGACCGTTTCCCTTGCCTCTGATGCTGTCAGTGCCACTTCTTTGATGAATGTACTAGCAGGTCAGGGGTTCTCCTCCAAATCTCTCTTTTATGCAGCACTATAATTAATTGGTGCCACCTCTCCATATGACGATGCATGGTATAGTTACCATAACTATATTTTTTTTCGGTTCCTCTGGAGAGTTCATCGTGGCAGATGAAGCGTGTAACGTACCGGGCATTTACCTTTTTTTGCATGTACAGGAAAGGAAAAAAAAATCGAGCGTCCGAGTTCTAAGGTGTCCCAGGGCCATTTTAGTGGACCAGGCCCAAATCCAAAGAACAGGCCGCCATTTTGAGAGTCCTGTTGCAGCCGCCTGTCGCTGTAGCATCAAGAGCAGCCGAAACTCAGCTGAATGGCAACTGAAACGGTAAAGGGGCGCCCCACTACAGCAGACGAGCCTCCACCTAGGAAGGCCCGTTCACGCCGCCTCCCCCCCCCCCTTCGGGCACCCCACGCCGTTATTCGGAGCAGTATTGTAGGATGGCCACACCAGTGCGGCAACTTGCTAGACATCACCTCGGTGGTAACCGAATCTCAGCGCCTTGTGGTGTCTTCTATTCAGAAAACATTGTTGTGCTGCCTTCGACCTATTCGCCGCAAGTGCGCACGCAACTCAGCTGCATAGCTTGCTAGACACCACCTCGGTGCTAACCGAATCTCAGCGCCTTGTGGTGTCTTCTATTCCAAAAATATTGTTGCGCTGCCGTTGGCCCCATTCGCACATCGGTCCGCTACTGACGCCATCTCACAGGCTAATGGGGCGCCCCACGCCGAGTTTCAGCATTGTAGGATGACCACACCAGTACAGCAACTTGCTAGACATCACCTCGGTGCCATCCGGATCTCGGCGCCCCACTGCAGATGAAGTGCCTCTCAACTATGAAACCACCACGGTGACATCCGGATCTTGGCGCCTTGTGCTGGTTCCGGCCTATTCACACATCGGTCCGCTACTGACGCCACCTCACAGGCCAACGGGGCGCCCCACGCCGAGTTTCAGCATTGTAGGATGGCCACACCAGTACAGCAACTTGCTAGACATCACCTCGGTGCCATCCGGATCTTGGCATCTCAGCGCCTTGTGGTATCTTCCATACAGAAAATATTGTTGCGCTGCCTTTGGCCCCATTCGCACATCGGTCCGCTACTGACACCATCTCACAGGCCAACAGGGCGCCCCACGCCGACTTTTACCATTGTAGGATGGCCACACCAGTGCCACAACTTGCTAGACACCACCTCGGTGCCATCCGGATCTTGGCATCTCAGCGCCTTGTGGTGTCTTCTAGTCAGAAAATATTGTTGCGCTGCCTTTGGCCCCATTCGCACATCGGTCCGCTACTGACGCCATCTCACAGGCCAACGGGGCGCCCCACGCCGACTTTCAACATTGTAGGATGGCCACACCAGTGCGGCAACTTACTAGACACCACCTCGGTGCCATCCAGATCTTGGCGCGTTGTGCTGCCTTCGGCCTATTCGCACATCAGTCCGCTACTGACGCCGCCTCACAGGCCAACGGGGCACCCCACGCCGACTTTCGGCGCAGCATTGTAGGATGGCCACACCAGTGCGGCAACTTGGTGGACACCACCTCGGTGCCATCCGGATCTTGGCGCGTTGTGCTGCCTTCGGCCTATTCGCACATCGGTCCGCTACTGACGCAAACTCACAGGCCAACAGGGCGCCCCACGCCGACTTTCAGCATTGTAGGATGGCCACACCAGTGCTGCAACTTGCTGGACACCACCTCGGTGCCATCCGGATCTTGGCGCGTTGTGTTGCCTTTGGCCTATTCGCACATCGGTCCGCTACTGACGCCGCCTCACGTGCCAACGTATTTTCTCCGCATTTTATACCCTATGCCGCATAACAGGTCATGTGACTTGTTTATAAAACTTTTCATTGGTTCATTTTACTTTTGGTTTCCTAATGATGGAAGGCTTGATCATATGACCTAAAAACAACACTTTTCATTGGATGAAAACTTTTTTTTTCCAAACGATGAAAGCCCCACCTTGTTTCTGGATGTTTCAGACTGAAGCTGGCGTCAGTATGAGAGCACCACCATCTCGTAGCTCCGTCGTGGTCATTCCGCGAGCAATCATGGCAGCCGCTCCCCACCGGAAACCTGCAGGAGTCGGGGGCCCCCAAGACTTTTGTAGAATCTTCAAGGCGGATGGGACGCTTTCTAGAATGGGGTCCAAGACCTAGCAGACAAGCGTCCGATTTCCAAGGTGTCCCAGGGCCATTTCAGTGGACCAGGCCCAAAAAGGAAACAGCCTGCCGCCATTTTGAGAGTCCTGTGACAGCCGCCTATCGCTGCACCGCAAGAGTGGGCGCAACTCAGCTGAATTGCGGCTTTTGACACAGTGGACCAAAAGCGGACGGAATGGCAACTGAAACGGTAAAGGGGCGCCCCACTACAACAGACGAGACTCCACCTGGAGAGGCCCGTTCACGCCGCCTCCCCCGGGGCGCCCCACGCCGTTATTCGGAGCAGCATTGTAGGATACCAAAACCAGTGCGGCAACTTACTGGACATCACCTTGGTGCCATCGTTCTGCTGCCTTGGAACTATTCGCACAACAGTTTGCTACTGATGACCCACCCCCCGCGACGCCCCCGCCAGAAATCTGGACGTTGTGCTGCGTTGGGACTATTCGCACAGCCGACCGCTACTTCGTTGTTTTTCCCTAAAAATGTTTATATGTTATTACTGTTTTTGTTTTCTTGTATATATTTATAAGTTATTAAAGTTTTATAATCTTACTACTTTGTTGGAGTGCTATATATTTTTAATGTGACACATAATTGTAAAAACTTTGATGTACAAAGAGTCATCCCTGGAATCTTCCGCTTCAGGCTCGGTCCCCTCCCCAATCACAATACAGGATGGTTTTCAGATAATAGGAACGCGTCTGCTGTGACGGATCTCATCGAGTGTGGGCCTTGATCTACTATAACTCCTTTGAAGAGGGGTGATTCTTTACAGCTGGGGCCATAAACTACATCTGCAGGGCTAGCTGATACCCTAGGACCGGCCTGGACAATCGGACACAGAGGAAAAGGAGTGTCAGAGGGTGCGGAAGTGAATAGGGCGAAAGGGAGGTGTCGGGCGGGCACAGGGTGTGATTCTCAGGGAAGAGCAGCGCAGATGGGGGGTGGTTTATTACCCATGCATAAGACAGAGAGCGGGGGTGACCACTGCCTGGGGGAGATGCTTGCGAGGGTGGGGAGCCATGCTAAGGATCGACAGCGTGCACAGAGTGGGTCTGGTCAAGGCATCTAAAATGACTGCCGTGCACGACAAAAGTGTGGCATTTGAAAAAAGGCAAGATGGCGCAGACAATGTTTTTCAACACTTCCTGATTTCCTTCGAATCGAACGTTAACAGACGTTGGGGCATATTACCAAAGTTAAGCGATATTTATCCCTAACGATGCTTAGCAACGATTTTTTTACCGCTAAGCATCGTCAGAAATTATCGCAGATAAACCTTGCTATTATCAAGGTTTATCGCAAATACGATAAAAAACGACCGCAATGCATTAATATCGCTGAAAACTCAGCGATATTCATGCATTACCGAGCTAATGCTCTTAGCCATGTTATCCACCTCCCATTGGATAACATGGCTAAGAACTGCTCAGGGCAGGTGCTAGCTTTTGGAGATATTCGCGCTTATCGCGAATATTTCCAAAAGTTGATAATAGGAGATAGCGATGTTAGCGACTGTTTCCAGTCGCTAACATCTTGGCATGCCCACTTTGCATGTCATTAGTGATAAATATCACTCACATGCAAAGTGGGGCCCAAGATGGTCGCTATCTCCTACTAGCCGTCGCTAACTGGTGTTACCAACAGCTAGGTAATACAGATATAATTTTATCTCCGCGAAGCGGAGCGCTGTTACAGATATATATCTTCTTTTTGAACGTTAATTTCTCAAAATCCACTGAAGCACATATATTGAGACCTAGCAAAGGCACATCGAGCTACCAGTCCCTACAATTTTGCCAAGTTTCGTGCAAATCCATTCAGCCGTTCGATTATTATTATTATTTTTTTTGCCCCGCGGGGCCCTTTTAAAACCTCCACATCAAACCTAAGAGGTCAAGGAGGATCTACTATGCCCCCTTATGGTCATTTGCCCCTTCGCTTTGGCCTCCTCTTGTCTCTCGATCCTACCGAGAGACAAGATGGCGGCCGCTACGGACTGTTTGCAATGTTTACAGACGCCGGAGAACCAATCAGCTTCGCAAACCTCCGTTACGCGAATCGGAGCGCTGTTACAGATATATATCTTTTTTTGAACGTTAATTTCTCAAAATCCACTGGAGCACATATATTGAGACCTAGCAAAGGCACATCGGGCTACCAGTCCCTAATATTTTACCAAGTTTCGTGCAAATCCATTCAGCCGTTCGATTATTATTATTATTATTTTTTTTTGCCCCGCGGGGCCCTTTTAAAACCTCCACATCAAACCTAGGGGGTCAGCGAGGATCTACTATACCCCCTTATGGTCATTTGCCCCTTCGCTTTGGCCTCCTCTTGTCTCTCGATCCTACCGAGAGACAAGATGGCGGCCGCTGCGGACTGTTTGGAATGTTCACAGACGCCGGAGAACCAATCAGCTTCGCTTCACAAAGCTCCGTACCGCGAAAAGTCCGCGAACCGGAGCGCTGCCCGGTCCGCTGTTACAGATATATATCTTTTTTTGAACGTTCATTTCTCAAAATCCACTGAAGCACATATATTGAGACCTAGCAAAGGCACATCGGGCTACCAGTCCCTACAATTTTGCCAAGTTTCGTGCAAATCCATTCAGCCGTTCGGGCTAAAAGTGAGGCCAACCGCCCTATGGAAAACTCAATGTTAAAAACAAGTTTTGGGACCCCCCCTTTTTTCTCGGCCCCCCCTTGACGAACCCCCCCCAAATTTTCAAGGGCTACTCAGAAACAAAATGTGCCATTTTCCTGAAAATTTCAGCCAATTCCGTCCACAAACGCCAAAGTTATTAGACATAGAATTTTCAAAAATCCCATAGAGAAAAAATCCTAACTATATATACCTACTGGCGACCGCCAGTAGGTAATATACATATATATATATATATATATACATATATATATTTGGACTCCCGTGACCAGCATGCACCTGTAAGATCGAACAGCGCAAGTGTAGTTGTAATCTTTAAGAGGAGGAGGAGCAAGTGACCACCTGACTGGGAGTGGTCTCAACACCAGCTTAACAACGCTCCATTCTCAGGAACATTGAGAAGCCCATGAAATCGGCACTGATGAGGCCAAAGGGATGGCTGAAACGCGTCTGCCAAAGCGTTTCGTGACTTCACTCACCTTGCGGTTTTAAAGGAATAAAAGCCTGGTTTGTCCCCGGAGCTGTGTCGCGCTTTTTTCCTATGGTGGGAGAGAGCATTGGACTTTGTATTTAACCGGCAAGCAGGCGCTGGTAAACGACACACCCTCTCGTTCTGGTGCACCGCGTTATACCTGCAACACTTCTTGGACTATGTATGAAATGTAAAACGCGGCGCTCCCCCTACGGTTCTGAGGCAATTGGGACCGAAGGGGAGAGAGTAGGCAACACTGTTTGCCTGATAAGGGGACAAACGACGAGGCTGAACCTTTCCAGGTAATTTTGGCTGTTCGTGGGGAATTGAATCCAATGGAAATTGGGGCATCACTTGATGTTAAGAGAACCTATCACTGTATAAGGCCTCTAAATTTGGACTCCCGTGACCAGCATGCACCTGTAAGATCAAACAGCGCAAGTGTAGTTGTAATCTTTAAGAGGAGGAGGAGCAAGTGACCACCTGACTGGGAGTGGTCTCAACACCAGCTTAACAACGCTCCATTCTCAGGAACATTGAGAAGCCCATGAAACCGGCACTGATGAGGCCAAAGGGATGGCTGAAACGCGTCTGCCAAAGCGTTTCGTGACTTCACTCACCTTGCGGTTTTAAAGGAATAAAAGCCTGGTTTGTCCCCGGAGCTGTGTCGCGCTTTTTTCCTATAGTGGGAGAGAGCATTGGACTTTGTATTTAACCGGCAAGCAGGCGCTGGTAAACGACACACCCTCTCGTTCTGGTGCACCGCGTTATACCTGCAACACTTCTTGGACTGTGTATGAAATGCAAAATGCGGCGCCCCCCCTACGGTTCTGAGGCAATTGGGACCAAAGGGGAGAGAGTAGGCAACACTGTTTGCCTGATAAGGGGACAAACGACGAGGCTGAACCTTTCCAGGTAATTTTGGCTGTTCGTGGGGAACTGAATCCAATGGAAATTGGGGCATCACTTGATGTTAAGAGAACCTATCACTGTAAAAGGCCTCTAAATTTGGACTTCCGTGACCAGCATGCACCTGTAAGATCGAACAGCGCAAGTGTAGTTGTAATCTTTAAGAGGAGGAGGAGCAAGTGACCACCTGACTGGGAGTGGTCTCAACACCAGCTTAACAACGCTCCATTCTCAGGAACATTGAGAAGCCCATGAAACCGGCACTGATGAGGCCAAAGGGATGGCTGAAACGCGTCTGGTGCACCGCGTTATACCTGCAACACTTCTTGGACTATGTATGAAATGCAAAACGCGGCGCCCCTCCTACGGTTCTGAGGCAATTGGGACCGAAGGGGAGAGAGTAGGCAACACTGTTTGCCTGATAAGGGGACAAACGACGAGGCTGCACCTTTCCAGGTAATTTTGGCTGTTCGTGGGGAACTGAATCCAATGGAAATTGGGGCATCACTTGATGTTAAGAGAACCTATCACTCTATAAGGCCTCTAAATTTGGACTCCCGTGACCAGCATGCACTGTAAGATCGAACAGCGCAAGTGTAGTTGTAATCTTTAAGAGGAGGAGGAGCAAGTGACCACCTGACTGGGAGTGGTCTCAACACCAGCTTAACAACGCTCCATTCTCAGGAACATTGAGAAGCCCATGAAACCGGCACTGATGAGGCCAAAGGGATGGCTGAAACGCGTCTGCCAAAGCGTTTCGTGACTTCACTCACCTTGCGGTTTTAAAGGAATAAAAGCCTGGTTTGTCCCCGGAGCTGTGTCGCGCTTTTTTCCTATGGTGGGAGAGAGCATTGGACTTTGTATTTAACCGGCAAGCAGGCGCTGGTAAACAACACACCCTCTCGTTCTGGTGCACCGCATTATACCTGCAACACTTCTTGGACTATGTATGAAATGCAAAACGCGGCGCCCCCCCTACGGTTCTGAGGCAATTGGGACCGAAGGGGAGAGAGTAGGCAACACTGTTTGCCTGATAAGGGGACAAACGACGAGGCTGAACCTTTCCAGGTAATTTTGGCTGTTCGTGGGGAACTGAATCCAATGGAAATTGGGGCATCACTTGATGTTAAGAGAGCCTATCACTCTAAAAGGCCTCTAAATTTGGACTCCCGTGACCAGCATGCACCTGTAAGATCGAACAGCGCAAGTGTAGTTGTAATCTTTAAGAGGAGGAGGAGCAAGTGACCACCTGACTGGGAGAGGTCTCAACACCAGCTTAACAACACTCCATTCTCAGGAACATTGAGATACACATGACACCGGCACTGACGAGGCCAAAGGGATGGCTGAAACGCGTCTGCCAAAGCGTTTCGTGACTTCACTCACCTTGCGGTTTTAAAGGAATAAAAGCCTGGTTTGTCCCCAGAGCTGTGTCGCGCTTTTTTCCTATAGTGGGAGAGAGCATTGGACTTTGTATTTAACCGGCAAGCAGGCGCTGGTAAACGACACACCCTCTCGTTCTGGTGCACCGCGTTATACCTGCAACACTTCTTGGACTGTGTATGAAATGCAAAATGCGGCGCCCCCCCTACGGTTCTGAGGCAATTGGGACCGAAGGGGAGAGAGTAGGCAACACTGTTTGCCTGATAAGGGGACAAACGACGAGGCTGAACCTTTCCAGGTAATTTTGGCTGTTCGTGGGGAACTGAATCCAATGGAAATTGGGGCATCACTTGATGTTAAGAGAACCTATCACTGTATAAGGCCTCTAAATTTGGACTTCCGTGACCAGCATGCACCTGTAAGATCGAACAGCGCAAGTGTAGTTGTAATCTTTAAGAGGAGGAGGAGCAAGTGACCACCTGACTGGGAGTGATCTCAACACCAGCTTAACAACGCTCCATTCTCAGGAACATTGAGAAGCCCATGAAACTGGCACTGATGAGGCCAAAGGGATGGCTGAAACGCGTCTGCCAAAGCGTTTCGTGACTTCACTCACCTTGCGGTTTTAAAGGAATAAAAGCCTGGTTTGTCCCCGGAGCTGTATCGTGCTTTTTTCCTATGGTGGGAGAGAGCATTGGACTTTATATATATATATATATATATATATATATATATATATATATATATATATGCAATATCCATTAATTTCTTTTACAATTTTACATGGGATGAAATACCCTGACCCATACATTAAAACGATAATGCAAGTTATAGAGACATTCTTTAATAAGGTCACAGAACTCTGAGATGACTTGCAATAGCCTTTTAATTTTATGGCAAGTGGTATTTTATTTCTTATAATACATGGTCACAACATCAATCATTCCACAACCCGTTTCATTGGGATCTTGCTCTTTTGTATGGAAAGGACAGTGGGACCGATTCACAAATGCAATTATGAGTGCGGTATGTAGTACTATAGGAGTACTCTTCTACGTACTCTTACATGTCTTTGTGAATCAGCACTAAAACATCCAGCTTCAAACTCCTCGTGAGTGCAAAGAGGCCATAGTCATTTCTATCTGTTGTAACTGCATACAATTATTTCCTGAATATGCCCCTCTTATTCCCATTGTAATTTACTTATAAGTCTCTAGTAAAGTCGTACTACCTGTACCAAGGCTTTGTCATTCAAATGCTACTTGTGGGACTGCAGCAGTAATTGTGCTACTTCCTTAAGTTGCCTGTCACATATGCGTCAGGCCTGCCATTGCAGCTTGTATGTACATTTTTAAACTGCTATTTCAACCTGGCTAAATAAATCTTTGCCGAGGCCTAAATCTTCTTTTTTAATACATTGAAGTCACCCTTAGGGTAGACCCTAGACTGCTCATAGAGCGGGGTGTACTGCATTTAAAAGGCTGGACATGTTTTTTATTTTTACATGTCCTGGTGGTGAAAAACTCTTACATTTGTTTTCCACTACTGCAAGGCTTACCTCTCCCATAGGGTAACATTGGGTTACCTTATTACATATAATATGTGCTAACTTTCAATTGGGAACAGGGAGGAATATCGAGGTTGGTTTCTAAAGAATTGTAATTAAGGCTCCCAGTTTTCCGTTTTTACTGGTTTTTACAGATAAATACAGACAGAATACATTTATTTTCTTGTCTGTATTTATTTTTTGATATGGATGAAGGTGGAAATTGGGTTGCTTTTTGAGTCATTCTGAATACTGTCTGCCATGACTTCCAGGCCAATTGCTGTGTGGATTGATAGGTAAGGAGGCTAAACAAGAAAGGAATTTTAGTAAAGAGGCTTTAACAGCAGTAATATGCAGAAAGTTGACACTGAAATATGCATATTTTCTTATCAGTGCATTGATTTATCTTCTGTGGGGGTTTACAACATTGAATCCTAGTAGGCGTCCGGCTTGAGTGCATATTTACCGGTTAAATAAATGTGAAAATATACTAATTTCAGCTTAATTTTTCCACAAAACCCAAAATAAATATGGATAATACAGAAAAAATTAGCAAAAAATAAATATGGATAAATACAGACGGAAATGTCAAAAAAATAAATACCTTAAAACCGGGAGCGCTAATTGTAAAGTAAAACCCTATTTATTGGAAAACTTGGATTTTATATCACAATTCAGAAAATGCCACTTTTAGAAAGTTGGAAGTTGATGCCTGTAGCCTGTATCCTGGGTCACATGACTAGGTGTAGCTGGCAGTTGGCCTTTGTATATTTCTCCCAGACAGTTAGACAAAGGGAGAATAGGTGTAGACATGATGGGCCATCTCTGACTTGATAGGGGAGAGTAGCTGTCACCTACAACACTTGTACAAAGGCTCTGCCACAGGACATTCACAAAGGGTTTCATCCTAGTCATTTGTAGCCCCAGACAATCTGATGCCAGGGCAGGAAGACAGGAAATTCCAAACACCACTTGGGGTGGAAATCTCCAGAGCCTTCTCCTACTTCAAAGATGGCACCAGGTATAAATATCGAACCCTCAGACCCAACTCTTAATTACACCTCTGGACCTGGGGAAGACTCGGCAGGACCGCTGTGCTGTTTTGCTAAAAGAAGGACTACTACTCTGCAGTCCAGTTACTCTGCTGCCTGCTGTCTGAGTGAGAAGGACTGGACCTGCATCTTAAACCATGAACACCAGAGTGACTCCAAGGGCTAGTTGACTAGCCTTCTGTTCAGAGCCTCAGGGACAGAAAAAAAGGCTCCAACCACCTGGGCAGACACCTGGGTTGCCCAGTGTAGCGCTTTGGGAGGAGGAGATGCCCAATGCAGGGAAGAGGTCAGAGATTACATTAGTGTTCTTAGGGGTTAGAGAGATGGTGTCAAATGCCCATATGCCGTCAATTACTTCTAGGAATCGGCAGTGGGTCACCATCAAAGGGAACAGGGTGAAAGCAATGAGAGACACCAGAGACAGAATGACTACTTTGAGGTATCATCTGGTGTCTTTAGAGCAGGCCCTCCCTAATACATTCCACCAGGTCATAGTAGCAGAAAACCGTAAGAGTCACTACCCAGTGGCTCTGATTCCCTTTAATGGGGGTCTCAGTTTTTTTTAAAGTAGCTGTGAGCCCTGCCATGCCGGTAGATAGTCTGTTGGGAAATGACCTAGAGTGCACTGTCTGGAAAGAAATGGAGCTCAGGTCACAACTGAAGATGTTAGGCTTGCCTGAATGGATCTATATGACCACAAGGTCACAAAGTCACAAGGTCCATAGCTACCCAAGAGGGGAGTCAAGGAAGACTGGAGCCTGGAAGAATGTCCCAGGAAGTTACCAAGAAGAGGAAGGGCAAGGGGTGTGAGAAACTAGCCCCTTAAGTTCCCACGGTTCAGGTTGACAGGATGACTGAGGAAGCTGCCCCTGCACCTACCGGGGAGGACAATGCCACCCTGGTAGACCTTCCTGATAAATTGTTCAAGTCATAGAGAGAGCGTCCTACTCTAGAGGGCTTTAGATAGCAAGCTGAGGCCCAGTCATTTGGTGATAACTCTGGAGATCACCTTATCAACTGGGAGAATGACCTCCTATACAGTGAGAACCTAAGGTTACTGGACTTGGGGCAGACTGTGTGCTGGTGGTCCCCCAGTGTTATAGGGCCTTCCTATTGGGGTTGGCTCATGATACACTCCTGTCAGGACACCTGGGGCAGGACAAGACCTTTGCCCGGCTTGTCTCCCACTTCTATTGACCCTGGAAATAGACAAGCCCTACCTTCCAGGCCAACGGAAAAGCAGGAAAAAAGTTGAAAGCTCCCATGGTTCCGTTGCCTGGCATTGGCATTGGCAATGACATTATTGTCCCTTGGACCCCAAGGCAGCCTTAGGCAACAGGTTCATCCTGGTCTTGGTAGACCACGCAACCTGGTACCCAGAGGCCATCCCACTGATGGTGTTCACTACACCTGTGGTGGCTAGGGCCCTGATGGGGATTTTTACCTGAGTTGGGTTCCCCAAAGAAGTAGTGTCTGACAGAGGCACCAACTTTATGTCAACCTATATGAAGTCCGTGTGTGATGAGTTTGGGGTAACCTACAAGTCATCCCCACCCTATGATTCCCAAGCAAACGAGCTTGGTGAGAGTTTCAACAAGACCCTAAAGAGCATGGTAATGGGCCGGCGTGAGTCCATGAGGCAGAGATGGAATGTCCTCTTACCATGCCTGCTATTCACCTACAGGGAAGTACCACAGAAGGGGTTGGGTTTAGCCAATTTGAGCTCCTCTATATACACCATGTTCGGGGACCTCTCAGCCATGTGAGAGAGGGATGGGAGTTTCCAAGCTACCTGGAAACCCCATGAGGATGTAATCAGCTACATGCTGGCTCTCCATCGCCAGATGCAACGCTCCTGGAAGAAAGCTAAGAAAAATCTTGAGGCCTTTTAAGAAACAAAGAAACTTTGGTATGTTGAGAAGGCCACTCTTCTAGAGTTTCAGCCTGGCCAGAAAGTGCGGGTCATGGAGCCCGTGGAGCCCAGAGATTTCCAAGACCAATGATTAGGCCCACTGAGGTGTAGGATTGGAAGGGGGAGACCAACTAGTTGGTGGATCTCAGGACCCATAGAAACTCCTTAAGGGTGCTCCACATAAACTACCTCAAACCACACTTTGAGGGGTTTTAAGTCACCATGCTCTTAATGACAGATGACAGATTGGAAGAGGAGAATTAACCTCTCCCTTACCTCCTGTCTACCCAGGAGCACGATGGGTCAGTAGATGGTGTTAACCTCTCCCCTACACTGACTCCCGAGCAGCAGAGTGACTGTCACCAGTTACTGGGCAGTTTCTTCTCTGATCTTCCTCACCGCTGGGCTCACACACTTGTATATCCACAATATAGATACTGGAGACAGCATGCCTGTTACAAACAAAATGTGCAGGTTGTCAGCCAAGAAGAAAGCAAGTATCCAGGAGCAGGTGGTTGAGCTCTCCAGCACTCCCTGGTCCAGCCCAGTTGTGCTGGCACCCAAGGCTGCCCCACAGGGCACCACCCCAGAACTCAGATCCCGTGCAGAGTACAGGGGACTGAATTCAGTCACAAAGACTGACACTCATACCATCCTCAGAGCTGATAAGCTAATTGACAGACTGGGTGCTGTCAAGTTCCTCAGTGCCCTTGATCTTACATCAGGGTACTGGCAGATTGCCCTGACTGAGGAAGCCAAAGAACGGTCAGCATTCACAACCCCAGAAGGCCACCTCCAATGTCAGGTGATGCCCTTTGGTTTATGGACCACATCTTTTTATTGATTTAGTTGGAAGGTATCTCAACACCTGCACACAGCCAATCGCCTACAACCACAAGGGCCGGCGGCTAAAAGACAATGCATAGAATATGTAAATAGAGCTACAGTTTAAAGTCGACATCCCGGCGGCTGTTAGTGCTCAAAATCAAGCCCCAGGAAAAGGAACATCATAAACCAGCATTGGGCAGTGCAGATAAGGAGATGAGAACCCACCAAAAAAAGGAGCAAAAAAAACCTAAAAACACCTTCCCAACCACCTCCGAAGAGAAAGGGAAACAAGCATTGAAAATGCAATAGGTCTCGCCTTTAATTAAGTGAAAGCCATTTGCTTTGCTAATGGTATTGTATGGCAAAGCAAATGGCTTTAACTTAATGAAAGGCGAGACCTATTGCATTTTTAATTCTTGTCTCAGGGTGCTGTATCTTAGAAAAGCACAGGGAACATGTGTCCCTGTCGTCACACTTACTCCAAGGGTAGCATGTTGTCGTTCTACCTATTAGGCACTGCTGTGTCCTACATGCAATATAAAAGGAAACTGTGTTGTCCCGGAGGTATTTTATTTTTTATGAAACACTAAAGCCTCAAAGTCAGAAGCGCAGGTGGTAGACTGGCATGGGATACCTTTTTGTGTTGTTTTGTAAACATTGTACATAATGGCATAAGTATGGCCATTGAAAAACAACAGCAAAAGATCCAGGTGACTGCTAGCTGACGGCAAGCGTAGTTTGATCAAAATATACATACATGTAAGGGTACGGTTCTATCAGTAACTAGCAGCCAGAAAGAAAATGCATAGGCATTATACACACCAAGTTACAAACATGAAAGCAGTCTAGGCATGGATAGAGTTATGGCCATGAAAGTATGTCCATACAGAGGTAGCCAAAGCTTCAAACTCAAGTAATCAGTTCAACTGCAACCATGAGCCCCGCAACGAGAGGCCACCCTCATAAAATCAGTCCTGCGTGTTTGGAAACATACGGCCGAGACAAGAATCTGGACAGAAGAACCGGAGGGCAGAGACAGGGAACACACTGAGAACCAGAGGAGAACCATAGATAAGAGTCTGGGCAGGAGAACCAGGCAGAAGAACCAGACAGGAGAACCAGGCTGAAGAACCAGGCAGGAGACCCAGATAGAAGAACCAGACAGGAGGCCCAGATAGAAGAACCAGGCAGGAGGCCTGGAGGGAGCGAAGAGTCTGAGCAGAGACCCAGAATGAATGACCCGGAAGGAGGATTGACCCAAAGAACCAGACACAAGAACTGCGTGAGAAGCTACCAGGAGAACACAAGAAGAAGGCAACAGAACCAGATGAGGGAGATGCACAGCTAGGAAGTGACAGGCACTCACGAGAGCTGGGCTGGAGAAATGGTGGCTCACATAAGAGAACCACGGCTCTGACGCCAGGAGCTGTGACTTTGAGGAGCTGTGACTTTGAGGAGCTGTGACACCGGGGAGCTGTGACACCGGGGAGCTGTGACACTGGGGAGCTGTGACACGGGGGAGCTGTGACACAGGGGAGCTGTGACACCGGGGAACTGTGACTCTGGGGAGCTATGACATCGGGGAGCTATGACTTTGAGAAGCTGTGACCCTGAAGAGCTGTGACTTTGAGGAGCTGTGACTTCGAGGCGCTGTGACATCGGGGAGCTGTGACATCGGGGAGCTGTGCCTCAGAAGAGCTGTGGCTCAGAGGAGCTATGACTCTGAATAGCTGTGTGTCTGAGGAGCTGTGGCACCGGGAGTCGACCTCTGGCACGGGTACAACTGCCCCCCTTTTGCTGTATAAGCCCCCGGGCCGCAGACGGCTGATACCAGGGGGGGGGGGCAGGTGTTATTTTCGGTTGCCCCTGGAGCTCCCTGTGCGTTCGAGTGCCCCATCTCGGCTCTGTGTATTGAGTACGGCTCCTCTCTTCGAGGTGTGACTGAGGCGTCGAGGCGGATGTATGATGGTACGACGCGGGCTATTACCACGTGTACCGTTACAACGCGTGTTTTACAACGCAAGTCGTTACCACGACTTGCGCTGTAGGGTGCGGACTTAGGAATAGTTTAATTTACTATTCAAACACCAATCCCCGTGGATAGTAGGGAAGGTGTTGGAATAGTAAATTAACTATTCCTTGTCCTTGAGCGCCCTCCAGCGCAAGTCGTGGTTACGACTTGCGTTGTAAGAGACGCGTCGTAATGGTAGCGCGGGGTAACATCCGCGTCGTAAAGGATGTTCCCCCGTCGAGGCGCTAGGCCAGGCACCAACTTTAACTGATTGGCGCAGACGGTGCTACAACCCGCCCGGGCCCGTTCTGGGGGCGCACGCCAGCTCTGGTCCCTTCTGGGCTCGCACGCCGTACCTCAGGAGCCATGGGCCCCCCATCTCACCAAGGGCTTCGCCAAAGACCCCACATGAGCCAGGAGGTGACCTGCCGAGGCCTCGCCCTGGACTGACCTCTGACCCAGACCCAAGGCCTAGGCACCCCCAGACCTCACCAGGAGCCGGCGTGACCTCTGACCCGGCCCCCATCACCACCCTGTGTCCATGGAGCTCTCGACCCGCAGACTGCTGGGGTGCCAGCCCGGCCCCCCTACAGCCTGGACACTGGGGGGGCTTCTGCAGCCGCGGGGGCTGCCCCGGGGTGCCCGGAGATGCTCTGATTCTGGTGGTCTTTGTGCCCCCTTCGCCCACCCCAAGGATGTAGCTGAACAGCTCACGGAGGATGGCACCGGCGAGCTGCCTCCTTGGCAGCCCCCTGGGGCACCAGGCCAGGCGCTTCTCCCGCCACCGCACAGACACAGTAAGGCTGCCACACTGCTTTATATTTAAATATTTATAATTAAGTGCTTAGTCCTGTAAAGTGTAAGGGTCAGTCTTCCCTGCCTCGTATTTCATGAAGGTATTCGCTTTATATTTTTAGAAAAGCTGAATTTTCCCGCTCTCGGCACGCGCTGCACAAACATTCATATCCGATATTTTGGGAATTTGAATATTAAACAATCTCAGAGCAGTCACAAGCCTGTTTGTGGGTAATTAAGTGGTGGCTCACAATTGGAAGCAGCTCATGGGGGTATTGAGCACAGATGGTTTCGGGAAGCAGCCGAGTTGTAGAAACTCGCAGAAATTTTTTCTGTTCCAGGGACTTGGGGGGGAGTTCAGAGGAGCGGCCTCGCGCTGCACGCGGCTCGCAGTTTAACAGCCCCGCCGAGGCCCAGATTGTCTTTAATTCCTTGCACTGTTTAGCAAGAGACTGGTAGGCTCACAAATCTTACAAGCTAAAGCCTTGCCTAGTGGGGGCGATTGTCTGACATGGATTACAGGTGCAGAGTCGTTTAGAGACGTTAAACAAAGAAACAAGCTGTCGCCACGCCAATGGGCGCTGTGTTATAAGCTGCCAGGAGTTCAACAATGTCCACAGTGTCCTCTAAGGGAGGGAGGCAGAGACTGTCCGCATAGTGAGCCAGCGAGGGAGGATAACAAAAAAAAAGAGGGGGGGAGGGAGAGATCGCGCCAGAGCTTGTCTTTATGGGGCATTGTGTTTGAAACACATGGCCCCATAAAGTTAAGTATCCTTTTGCGACGGGAGGAAGTCATACGAGCCCGTCCAAGTGGGCCATCTGACAAAGAGACAAGTTTACGTCAGACAAACCTCTTTTCCGAAAGCTGGCCACCGGTTAGCATAAACGGTGACGCCGGCCAATGGGAAAGAGGGGCGGGGCTTAAAGCCCGTTAGTGAAAGCTCCTAAAAAACATAAAATCTCACCAGCGAGACTGTGCATGTCGCAGCCCACGCAGGCAAGACCTAAAAACAGAGGGGGATCTGTACCAAGGTCTTCAGGAGTTGTATAGTGACCCGTTCCACCCAAAAAGCCCGTCCCCGGTCCTCCCGCCACCCCAGGTGGGGAATCCCTTATTCCTGAGCTGGAGGTATTAAAAGTAGGGCTTATAGGAGTTTGGGGCAAGTGACCTCGTGAAGGTTTTTTTTCTTTTTTTTTTTAAAACAAATTTTATTAGTTTTATCACAGAGCATACAGCAGTTATAACCGTTCCCACCTCCCCACAATCGTTCGCAATCAGATCCGCCCAATCTCGTGAAGTTCTTTTGATAGTAATGTTATGAAGGGAGCCCAAAGTTCTGCATATTTCTCACTTTTCTGATTTTGAACCAGCGAGAGTCGCTCCAGGGCAAGGGTCATTCAAAGCCTGTGGAGCCAGGCTGTGTGATCCGGAACAGTGGTAGTACCCGAATGGACCAATATCACTTGCCGCGCGCAATGCCAATACCATCTGCCTGCCTCATAGTGACCTCAATGGGAAAGTGAGTGGGTTCGAGAGTCCCAGCTGGGTGTATGCCGGGAAGCGAGGAATCTCATATCGACATCATTGAGCACCAGCTCCCAGAATCTCTCTAGCCTCGGGCAGCGCCAGAGAATATATACAAGGGAGCCCGACAGGCCACAACCTTGCCAACACTCTTCAGTGTGGTTCTTGTCCCATTGGTGTATCCGAGCGGGTGTTAGATACCAAGAGGTAGCGACCTTGAACGCGGATTCAGTCCCAGCAGTGTTGTAGGCCATATGGTGGGCTCTATAATGGATGTTGCCCCCTCCTTGTCCGTAAGGGCCAGCCCTAACTCCGCCTCCCACCAGAGTTGACCTCGTGAGCACTTCCCTGACTGGAGCGGAGCGACGAGGACATAGAGTTTCGGTATGAGATGCTTGTCATCTTTCTTATTCGCTATCTATTTCTAAAAAGGGGTACGCTTGCGAGAGACATGTGAGAGATAGGCCCCGGAGGTAGCCCAGTGCCGAAGCTGTAGGTAATAGAACTCATCAGTTCGGGGAGGTCAAGGTCTTGGCAAATCCTGTCAAAAGGGATAATACCATCGAGGTCGAATAAGCGCTTACAGCCTGCTTCCCTCCATCGCTGGACAACCGGAGTCTCTTATCCCGGGGAGAAATCCGGGTTGTCAACCATCAGCGTCATCGGGGAGGGGAGTATTGTGAGGCCTCTTGAGAGCGCTACCGAAATTGGTCATGGCAAGCTGCTGAACTCGCAGAGCTTTAGGTGGCGGCACTAAAGGCAGGGTTTGAAACAGGTAGAGTATTTGCGGCAGGATCGTTCTTTTCACTGCGGCAATGCTTCCAAACCAAGACAAATTGAGTTTAGTCCACCCGTCCAGCGCTTTCCGAGTCTCGGCCACCAGAGTCGAGTAGTTCAACTCCAGCGTACGTGTGAGTGAGGGTGGCAGGAAAATGCCCAAATAGGGCACAGGGCTGCTAGCCCAGTGCAGAGGAAGAGTCTGTCGGAGGGCCTCTACCTGCGCTTGGGGTACAGACAGGTTGAGTACGTGGGACTTGCCAAGATTGACCTTAAAGCCAGAGATTCACCCAAAGGACTCAAGTTCTCCTACCAATGTGAGGAGGGAGGTGAGAGGTTGCGCGAGGGAGAGGATGACATCATCCTATAGAGGCTTATTTTGTGAGTGTCGCCTCTGAACCGGAGACCCTGGATGCCAGGGTGGTCACAAATTCTCTGCGCGAGCGGTTCCGTGTAAAGGTCGTATAAAAGAGGCGAGAGTGGACACGCTTGTCTCGTGCCCCGAGCGATCTCAAAAGGGGACAAGGAGACTCCATTGACTCTAACAAATGCCTGGGGCCTGGCAAATACACTGCACCCATTGAATGAAGCGTGGGCTGAACCCGAAGCCTCGCAAGACGTCGAAGAGTTATTTCCAGCATACTCTGTCGAACGCTTTTAGGGTGTAGACGGAGAAGAGCACGCCACCTACCTGGGAGCGATGAACACTGTCCATGAAGTGCAGCAGGCGTTTGGTATTGTCGCCGCCCTGGCGGGTAGGAATGAATCCTGCCTGATCTTGATCGATTAGGCCCGCTATTAGGGGGTTCAGCCGAGATGCTAGTATGCCTGTGAAGAGCTTTGCATCGATGTTAAGCAACGAGATCGGGCGGTAGGATCTACAGAATCCTGGGTCCTTATTAGGCTTCAGGAGCATGGAAATCGCCGCCTCCGACATAGAGTCCGTAACCGTCCCGCTGTCTAGGAAAGAGTTGAACAGCCGGGTTAATAGGTGAGCTAATTGGTGACAAAATGTTTTATAAAACACGGCAGGATAGCCATCGTGTCCCAGGGATTTGTCGAGTTTAAGCCGAGAGATAGCTGAGATATCCTTCTCAATCCGAATGGCTCTGCCTGCGCTTTAGGGAGGCGGGTAAAGTTGCTGGACCCTAGGTACTCACCTGCATCCAGGGGCCATTGGGATCCACGCTATAGAGAGATTAATAAAACTGTCGAAACTCTTCCATGATCCGGGAGCCCAAGTGGATTTCCTCGCCTGTAGACCATGTGTGGGAGGGGATAGCCCCTGTCACTACCCTGGCGCGCAACCTCTGTGCCAACATCCTCCCGCATCTATTACTACTCAAATAAAACTTATGGCGGAGGCAAGTAAAGCATATACCGCTCGGTCGAGGTCTATACGTTTAAGGAGCATCCGTTTCTTTTCCAGTGCCCGCCAAACCCTCGAAGCTCCGGTGCACTTAAGTATCTCTTCCAATTCTGCCACTTCCTTTTCAAGGAAGGGCTTCCCTGCGCTGCCGGTTGTCAGCGGAAGAGGTGGCTATAAATCCCCCGTGGATCACCACTTTGAGAGATCCCCAAACGATAGCTAATGAGGTCTCGCCAGTGTCATTGTGTTGGAGGTAGTCTAAGAGCTTAGCACGCATACTCTTTATAGTGCTAGGGGAATGTAAGAGACCTACGCACAGCCACCATCTATCAGGGACATGCCCAACCCCCTAAGGTCTTACAGAAAGAGAAATATGTGCATGGTCAGAGAGGGAACGTGTGGCTATAGAGGCGCCACTGATCCTGGGGAGTAGCGCATTAGAGACCAAGAACATGTCGAGACGTGAGCCGCCGAGTAGTAGGTGTAGTCTTGTGTGTCTGAATGCTTATGGCACCAGAAATCGCGAAGGCCGCCATCGGCCAACCATTGCTTACCCTCCGAAGAGAGGGCGCCCATCTGCGAGTAGAGCTGACCTAATCGATCACAATCGTTGTCTATGACCAGGTTCAGGTCCCCACCCACCACTAAGGCAGAATCTGGGGAGGCCAGGCCCTCTGCGACATGCCTGCGTAAAAAGGCCACTTGATGGGCATTGGGCTCGTAAATATTAATCAAAGTGAGAAGCATGGACCCCCACTGAATCCGGGTAGCTAGGACCCTACCCTTGGATTCATAAAAATTGGACAGTACCTTGCTTTCAAATTTTGCCCCCAGGAGGATGGCCAGCCCCTTCTTTTTCGCTGCTCCCGAAGACCAGTATTGACGAGGGAATCGGAGTGTTCCATTAAGGAGAGGATAGCGGTGCGCTATGCCAGGTGGTTCAGGCCCCGGACATTAAGGCTCACAATTTTCAAGTCCCTAATCATAACAGGTGGGGGATAGCGCGTGGGGCGCACCTATGGAATTGGAGGGAAAAAGCACTAATGCTGAGCTAAAGTGAGTGTGGGCCGATGAGAGGAAGAGGAAAACGCAGTACCTGGTACCGAAACCCCCTAAAAGAAACATCAATGAGTACAAATAATACAACATCCCTCAGTAACTCCACCCAAAAAAGGAACAATGGACAGGAGTCTGTCAGTAAAGGAAGACTATAAGGGGTCATGACGTTGAGGGTACGCCGCACAACAAAGTATCTGGAGAACAAAGAACTGTGGAGGGGCATGCCTCTGATCTGAGAGAGGTGACAGTCCCAGGTGTCCCTCCGGCTCCTATCCGTGACACCCATCCCGGTGAAATTGGTTGAGATGCTCAAGGGGAACTCGGACGCTCTTAAGGTTGAGAGAGAGACGATATCACTGCTTCTCGCTCCTTTGCCATCGCCTCCGGGTCCGGTTTTGCAGAGGCCGATGGCCTACCAACGGTCCATCATCATGGGAGTCTCCATGCAGTTGTTCCTTAGGGCAGTCCCTCTGCTCTGTAGCATAGCGTTGTCCAACATCAGCAAATCAAGGGCCTCAGCGTGCAAGCGAATCTGTTGCAATTTCCCTTGGTGCTTAAAGATAATGCCGAAGAGATGGCCCCAGGAATACGGAATTCCATTGTCTCGAAGATGGGAAGTGACCACCTTAAACTCCCTCTGAGTAACGTAGATGCTGCAAGGTCCTGGAAGAGGGTCGGGGAGTGCCCCCGAAACTGAATCGGCTGGGCCGCACAGGCTTTGCGTAGGATTTCCTCCTTGAGCTGGAAGTCATGTACACAGACGAGATTGTCGGGCGGGGGGGCCTTCTCTACCCGTGGCAGGTCCACACAATGCACCCAATCCATCTGTACTTCCTGAGGGCCAGCATCACCTAAGACCTGCTGAAAGAGGACCTGGGGAAAGAGGATGCAAGGTCTTCACCTTCCGCTCACCAGGGCACCGCACGGAGACGAATGTTGTTCCTCCGTGAGCGGTTCTTGAGACCCTCCGCATGCGGTTCTCAAGATCCTCCGCATGGTCTAGGTTTTGATCCCGCAGCCGGAGTACTTCCTGTTGTAGCTGGTGCAGGTCGTCTTCCCGGCTCAGCTCATGCTCCTCTAGGACAGCCACCTTTTCATCTACTTCGTCTATGTCCCGTCGGACCTCTTTGAGATCAGCAGAGAGTTGTTCCTTTAAGTCCAGTATGTCCTCTTTGATGGCGGAGAATAACTCCATCATGAAAGCTTTCGTAGCCGGTCCGTCTGCCCGTCCATTTGTTCCGAGTGCCCCGGGTCCCGGGGTGCTGCGTTTGCGGCTTCAGGGCCATTTGACTGTTTCAGCAGCAGGTCCTTGAGGGTCTCCTCCCTTTTCACTCAGGCTGATGCCATGGCCCCTTGCTGAGCCCGAGGGGGAAGCTACAGGTGGTCTGTGATTATGTAGCCCAGTAGCCCCTCTAGGCCTCAGGATGCGTCAGCTCTGTGGAACTGGCCAGAGTCTCAGGATGGAAGCTGCAGGGCCGGTGTCTTGTCAATGTGGGTCTGTGGGACGCGGTGAAAGTGCGCCCAGGTTCGCACGTCTACCTCGACCGGGTCTTGCACCCCCAGGCAGCCCCCTTGCTCCCGAAATCCCAGCGCCCACTTGGCAGGGAAGTACTTGAAGAATCCCAGGTCCACTCGAAATGGAAGTCAAGTGAGGGGCCCGGTGGTGTCACAGGCAAAAGAGTGGTCTTCACAGAGCACACTTGCAGCTCACGGCCCCCTCTTCCACAGCCGATCAGCTCTCTCACTGGCCACGGCAACAGGCCCTCAGTCTATGCCCCCTGTCAGCCATGGGGGTCCCCAGGGGGGCTTCGATAGTCAGCTGGGCCTACCCCTACAGTCAAATCGGAGTTCGCAACGCAGCCGCTTTGCAGCCAGGCCCTCTGCCACGGACAAGCTCGTAAATGGCAGACAGATCCCTACTCACCAGTAATGTAGATGTCCAATGCTGCGGTCACCAGAAAATCAGCAGGTGTGGCGGTTGCCAACTCCTGCCCTGGGACAGCCAGTCCACTGATACGGCCTCTCTTGTGTGCCCCGTGAAGGGGTGCTGGCAGGCCCCAGGCCCAGTGGCCTCTAGAGCGTGGGCCCTGTCTGAGCAGGGAGGGAGATAAAATGGCAGGCGGTCTGGAGACCTTCGGTGCTCCCCAAGTGGTCTGCAGCCACGGTGGGGGACAACTCCTGCACCGGATAGACAGTCCAACAGTCCGCCTGTTCCTCTGAGCCCCGTGAAGTGATGCTGGCAGGCCCCAGGCCGAACGAGCTCCAGAGCACGATCACAGCTGGCGCAAGGAAGGAGACAATATGGCAGGCGATCTGCAGGCCCTCAGCAAAGCAGTCGCTGCGTCCCCGCAGCAGTCCAGAGTCTCTCCAGCTGTTGCCGTCTCAATCCCTCTGGGCAGCACTCAAGCCCTGCAATGGCTCGGGGGCTCGTCCGTACAGTACCGACGCGGGCAGCTCCCAGGTCCGTCTAGGAGCGCGGCTGCAACCGCCGCCTTTAAAGCATCTAGGCCCCCGTAATTCGGGCAGGCACAGGCACAGGGTCAGGGAGTGCCGGCGCTGCCGCCAGCCACCTCCACAACGGCACCGGAGGGAGCGCTACTAAATTCCGGGCCCGTATGGCTATTTGGGACCAATGATGGGGCAATAACAAGGCTATGAAGTGGCGGAGCCGAAGGGACGAAATCACACATCCTACCGTGCCTCCATCTTGGCCACGCCCCATACCCTTTGATTTAAAGAATGCGCCTTACCATCTTCCAGAGGTTGGTGAACAGCGTCCAGGCTGGGAAGGAGGAATTCTGCGCCGCCTACCTAGATGACATAGCTGTTTTCAGAGCCAGCTGGGACGAACACTGGTACCATCTCCAGGATGTACTTCTGGTCCTGCAGCAGGTGGGACTGACTATCAATGCCAGCAAGTGCCAGATAGGGCAAGGAACAGTGGTGTATCTAGGCCACCTGGTGGGGAGGGCAAGGTGAAGCTCCTCCAGGCTAAGATTGAGACCATCCTGGCCTGGCAACCCCCCAAAACCCAGACTAAAGTTAGGGCCTTCCTGGCACTCACAAAAAACTCCGGAAGGTTTGTATAGGGATATGGCACATTGTTGCCCCCTTAACTGCGCGGACTTCCAAGAAGCAGCCCAAAAAGGTGACCTGGACAGAGGCCTATCAGAAAACCTTCGATACCCTCAAGGAGAACATGTGTACAGCATCTGTACTCAAGGCTCCTGACTTCTCCAAGGAGTTCATTGTGTAGACAGACGCTTAAGAGCATGGCAAAGGGACTGTCTTAGCACAGTTAAACAAAGAGGAACTCTCAATTGGGAGCAAGTAAGAATGTCGAGTTTGGTATCTAAAGAATGGTAATGTAAAACTCTCTTTAACGGTAAAGGACAGATTTTAAGTGACAATTCTGAATATTCCACTTTTAGAAAGTTGGCAACTGATTGAGGAGGGTGGAACTGTCTCAAGCAGAAACTGCACTTTTCAACAGAGTAGTACAGAATGCCTTTGTGAATAGACTCCAATACGTATGCTTCTATTAAGAGTAAAAGTAGAATCTGTAGTGCAAAATAAACACACCAAAAACCAGTTTCTTGCTTATTGCAAAAATGTATTAGAATCAGTTTAGTGTAGGTGATGTTAAACAAATGCTGTTGTTCAGAATGTGTACAAACATGCAGAGAGATGCTATCTTTTCTGTAATGTCATAGTATGGCAAAATATAAACATGTTGCCATTAACATGTCTTTTCTTCTAATTGCTTTTCATTTCAGAAACACATCAGAAGAACTATTTCTTATTTTTAGGTCTGGCTTTACAGCACAGGAGGCTAACCCAAGAAGCACTAATGAGGGAAGGGCTTTGTTTCCACCCACATCTTGCTTCCATTCAGTACAGCATGTGATTGTCCAATGGTTGTGTGTTTCCACTGAAAGAATACTTACATTGCAATTTTTGTCTTGTGGAAAATATATGTTTAGTACTGCAGACATGCGTTGGCTATGGTGATAAGCCTATGGCTATGGTGATAAGCCTAAAATGAAGGTCACAGGCCTAATCTGTTTATTATGAAAAGTTATGACAAAGACAGTAGGCATGAAATATTTATAGCGAAAACCATATGTTAAAAAGTATAGGTATTTACAGGTGGATTGTTATTGCATTGTGTTGTAGTTTGTAGACAGATATATTATTACAAGAAATCTGAGATATGTCTGCAAGGCAAGGTGTTTTTGTTGGTAATCCTATCTGACAAACTGTGAGTGTAGACGAATGCATATTGATAATTCTTGATAGCCATTCTTACTAGGGCTGCAGCACATGAATAACCCTTGGTTGATTAGTCGCTCTTTACACATCCTCATAACATTACAACAAAATGACAACATATTGTTGCCATCTCTAATTTTGTAGATAGTTGCAATTTTATGATGATACCCTGATGGTTCCCTTATGGGTAAACGTAAATGTAATACGTAAGTGGAATACAGGGGCCTGAGTGGTGACAAGCCAGTGATAAAATCTACAGGCCTTATAAGTAATTTGCCATAGATCTGATCTGTTTATTATGAAAAGTTATAATAAAGGCAGTAGACCTGATATATTAATTTTGAAAATGGTATGACAAGGTCAATATGTAATTAAGGCAGGATTGCTATTATTGGGCGTTGAGGCCTATAGGCAGATATTACATACAATCTCAGATTACTGGTAAAGTCAAAGGTTTTGATATTGGTTACCTGTTGACAAACCCTGGAGGCAGAGAATTTTCATTTCGATAATCCTTGTTGACTGCTCTTTGTAGGGCTTGTACACTGTTTTGTCAACTCTAAATGTATACAGATTGTACTTTGGTAACAGTGTGCCTAATGTTTATCTTGTTCGAAACTTAACAATAATTCTCTAGGCCTGTAGTTGTCATGGTGACCCAATGTTAAAGACTGTAGTTTTGATTGATTTATTAAATGTTATGTTATGTTATGTTATGTTAAAGAGCTTACAAAAGCATGTAATTTACCTGAGAGTCTCATGTTGCTATTGAAGCTGGTGAAAAAGAAGGACATTGAATAGAAAAGGGAAGAATTTTAAGCTTCTTCGTAAAAGACCGAAGAGAATGAGTCTGCCTTAACTCCAGAGGCACCTGGTTCCAAAATTGTGGAGGGACGCTTGTAATGTCTGTAATGATTTACATATCTGTAATGGTTCATATATTAACAAACCTTACTAGGATTGTGACCATGTCTTTTGCCATACTCTTTGACTAATACTGTATGTACTGTCTTAATCACTTATTATCAGTTTGATTTTTACACATGTGGTAATCGTGCATGATATCTCACATAGCATGATTTTTCTAGTTCACCCTTGAGATCCATGAAGGATTGTCGGCACTTTTAACAGAGCATTGTTGACTTGTCGAACTGGGCTGATTGGCTATGTTCTATTTCTGATTGGGTCGCATTATCATTGGAACCGCTAGAGCCTTTTGTGAACAGACTCGGAGTGACATTTTCGGAAAATGTGTCCGTCTTTGATAAAGTTTTTTTCGCCGGGACGAGTCCGTTGTTTATGTTCCTTTTATGCAGAGTACGTCATCGCATGATGGCGGATACACAAAGCAGCACGTTTTTTCAACATTGTTTTACACAGCGGAGATCGCAGCTTGTTAGCGAACACAGTGGAATAGGGAATTGTTGTGAAAGGGGAGCACAATGTTACATTGTGTGTTCCTGTGTCTTCTCGGCACACTGGTTTTACGCCGCTTGAATGTTCCTCTTTTGTTTGCAGACTTGTACGAAACATCAGCGTGTGTACGGCACAGGTTTTAGTGAGCATGTTGACGATTAAAGAGCAGTTTGCCAGCAGGTGAGAACCACGTACCACTCAGAACGTTTAAGACTCTTCTGTTTATGGTCATTTTCTGCAAATTGAATACTACTTATTTACTTGCAGGCTCCCATGAGGTTTTTAGGCGCTCCTCTACCTGCAGAAACTATGGTTGATTTTTACTCTGGTACTTACGCCCTAGAGATTAGTGTACCATTTCTTCTTGTTATATTCAGTACAAGGCTGCCTATATTGATAGATGTAGTGACTACAGTTATTTTGATTTCAGATTGATATACAAGCTCCCTAAACCACGTGTGATTTTCGTTTCATTTAAACATACTGAACACCACCAGTCAGCTGAATTGCACAGGCATTTATTCAGCAGCATAGCTGCCAAGGTTTCAGATTGCTATGTGTGACATTTTCATAATTTTAGTGTAATTATGAGTGACATTTCAACGACTATGAGTGACACTTTCTCGCAAGCAAAAGCAAGCAATGAAGACCAGGGAAACATTTAATTATCAGAAATTACACCCATTTGAGCAACAGGAAACTCTTAAGAGGATCTTACAATTGCTGTATAGCACCAGAAATGAAAGTGGCCTTGTAACCTGATTAGACAGTGGCCACTGACACTCCGCATCGGGCAAGCATCAGGCGAGTGAGGCTGAAGCTCACATAGGTTACAACCAGCTATGTGCACAAGGAAGAGTATACAAGACAGTTTTATTCGTCGAATTAGAAATCTACAGCCCTAAAATACCTAAAGCAATAGGTACTCGCAAAATGTAACTTGCACCTACCTCTGGAACGAAAGAAGAAGAGCCATGTGTGTGGACTGAGGGGCAGGGTTTTAAAACACAAACTTCACAATACCACATGAAGAAAAAAATATATAAACATACGTCAACTGTCCTCGTAATTCCGGGTAAGACAGTTCAGTTCAAGTGGAAATGCACACTAACATAGATACAATGTTGGAATAAAAAAGTTTTCAGTTTTGTTCTGTTAAAATGAACGTAAACCAAATGTTGGATGAAACACTTCCCATAATAGAATCAGCACTTTAATGATTTAAATGTTGCAGTTATTCTTGGAAGTAGTGTTCAGGGAAGGCAAAGCATGAATGCACATACTTAGAAAACGTTGGGTTCCTTTCAGAGTTTCACTTTATATAGTTTCTAATGCTACTGTTAAGGGGAACCAGAATCACCCCCAAGAGTCTGACATCTCAAGCCGTGCTTTCAGGTGTGCAAGTAATCGCCTTTGATTGGACTCTTTAGCAAAGCAATGCAGAGAACCGCACAAATATTTGTGCGTTGGTTCACACTAGTAATGCGTGAATTGTGTTTAATTTCATGTTAACAATTTACTGCTTCCTGGTCAAAATGACAAGTTAGTAAAAGCACCCTATAGTAACGTGTTTAGTTGGTGCTGTCGGCTGAAATGAAAACGTTGGCGGCAGATAGCAGCATGCAACCCGGGCATGTTGGGCAAGGCAGCCTCAGGCTTTGTGAGGCAGCACACACTTGGTTGTGGCCTACAGGAAGCCCCGAGCCTGCAGCCATGCCCAGGGCAGAACTTCAGCAACACTGCAGGCGGCTGATAACGCGCTGCCGCTTACACTAAAAACACATATTATAGGTAAGATCAGCTGCCGCTTACACAAAAAACGCAGGTAGGTAACACAGTGTTTATCGGATTTACTTCAGAGTCCGAGTCCCGCCTGCTTCCTCAGACTCCAGTCCTGGCCTGCACAGTCATTCCCTCTCACTTCACGGGGGAGTGGAGGGGATGGTCATGATCAGGATTACGATTTTTAATTCACTGCAGCCAGGCGGCAGTTTGAGCAGCGCTGCCATGATTTTGCCACAACCAGGAGGGAACACCAGCTCTCGCAGCACTACCAGAATGTGATTTCGCTGCGGGCTGGGCATGATTCAAACATAGTTTAGCAGCAAAGCTGCACAACTGAGTGCTCAGGGCTCCACAGCCTTCATGGTCTATGGTTCGGGATCGGGAGGGTCACAGGTGGCAGGGCTCACATGTTTGAAATAATCCCTGTGGTGCGAGCAGTGCGGATTGCCACCACAACTTTGTCACAGTGCGGCTCAATTACCCCGATCGGTCGCGCCACGCACAGCAGGTATGTGTGATTGGTGGAATTGCGTTTCACTTTGAATCCACTTCATGAATTTAAACTATGTCGTTTTAAGTATCCCCATTTATTTTCTTGGTGATGTTTGCAGATTGTGGGAGTATCTGGTTACAAGAACCCAGTAAGTGTTTTTGGACTCGTGTACATTTGCTTCTTACACCTTGGTGAAGGTAGCACGATTTATTGGAGAAATCACAAATGTTCGTGTTATTACTAACAAACTTCACCGGCCCCTCCAATGCATCTTTTGAACATGTTTCCTTTTTCCCTTTTTCTACAGAAAACCCCTGACGAAGGGACCCAGTGTCCCGAAATGCATTGGGTTTCAAGATTATTGTAAAAAATGGTTGCTTCTAATTAAAATGTATTTATTTTGTTTGTCATTATGCAACTAATCATGTTATGATTAGACAAGCTACATAAATACAAGGTTTATCATTTTTGCCGAAAATTCTAAATTAAACTTTTGTTAAATGAGTATACTGTCTAAGTGTTGGTGTGTGTTGGAGTCCTAGTTGCCACCACGGGGCTAGGCCACTATCATTTGTATGCACATATATGCTTAGCAGGCATAATTCTAACACAGCACACATATCGAACAATACTGAATTATCGTATTATTAGAGTGCGCCTTTCACAACATTGTTTATCGGTTCCTCTTCAGAGACGCTATCTTCTTCACTGACCATCTTCTAGAGCAGGGATAGTCAAAGTATGGCCTTGGGGCCGCTGGCTGCCTTCCTGACCTTTACATGGTGAACAGCACCACTGGGCCTCTGTTTACTTGACTGAGCACAAACATTCAGAATGCTGTTAAACAGGCAATGATTTATTAAGACTGTATTTATTTAGACTTTGTTTATTTTATTGAAGTACATGAAAAGAATCAAAGAAGGTGTTGCTGAACGACTTATCTTGAGGATCAGCTTAATTTTTAAGTGCATTGCACACAAACGTATAAATATGATCAGATATCTTCAAAGTTCAAAAAAATGTATTTCATTATTTATTGTTAAAACTCAGTGCTTCAGACAATATCACTGCACTCAGAAGCACTTATTAAAAGTGATAGCTTTCAAACATGAACTTAGGAACATTCATACCGCCCCTGCCCTGACAATAGTGAAACAAGAGGTATGCCATTTGCCATGTACACCCTTTGGCTGGCATAGGCTGATATTATAAAAGGAACAACAATATAGTTTATTAATTCAAACATAAGAGAAGGGTTTATATAGTGTACATTCTGAACTCATTTATTTCAGGGGTGCTGTCAAAAGTGATAATGAAGAGGCAAAGTGAAATTAAACAATTGCCTGGAATCACACAATTTTGTGAAGTGGGTAAGCCGGGATTGATCCCAGGTTTACTAGTTTCACATTGTGCAATTCAGCAACTAGATGGGTATCTCTTTCCCTCTCTTGTTTTACATCAAAGGCTAGTGCTTTGTCTTTAATTCTTAGTCTATGAAGTTAGAGATTGAGTTGCAGGCAGAAGCCACATGAAAGCTTGGCTTGTTTTGGGCTTGAGGTTTCAAGAGAATCTCGAGCTGAGCCAGAGCCAGGCATCTGGTTTGAGCTTGGCTCGTGTTCAGTAGCTCCGGACCTCTGTCTGGGGCCAAAGGGATAGGAAGAATATGAATTGACTATCAGCAATCAATCTGGTGAAGCAGTAGCACCAACACCCCTTTGCAGGACTCTCTGTTTCAAGATTCATAACTTTCTCTTTATACCATATTTTACTGAATGGACTATGAGATTGGGTGTTCCCTCCCCCGTGGATAAAATCAATGGATCGGCCGGTTACAGACATGTTTTTGTATCCCATACTTACCACCAGTGTTTAGTCTAATTTAAGTTTTTTCTATCCTGTTTAAAAAAATGTAGCAGAGAATTCTATTCAGATGGTGTCTGCCCAAGAGCCTACAATTTGTCACAAGGAGATGCTGAGATTAATAAAAGAAACATGCCTTCTGGCTCCATTGCTTCCATTTTGCACATTACACAAAAACTGGGGTGTAAGTGGTATCAATTGTAACTACTCTCACAAAAGAAGTGCTGCTATACTGTAAACTTTGCCTGACTTCAAATAAAGAGTTCATAACCAGCATATGTTGGCAAAGTGTGACACCCAGGATTAAACATACAAAAACAAGAAAAGAGAGGTCAGATCAAACACTTGATCAGTCTAAGCGTAAACTACACAGACCACAATTCAAGGAGTCAACATAAGATTAGATTCTCACATCCGATTTGGGTGATAAAGAAAGCCCTCACACACTGACCTAGTCAGTGTCATGCTTCATCATCGGGCCCCACCGACAGAGGCCGAATGCCTCTGTGGTGTGCTACGACGCCAGAAAGACTGCGGAGCAGGTTTTTTTGTGTGTGGAGGGCGTGCTCTTGTTTACAGTGAAATATTAAAAGTGCCTAAAGCAAGGGTATCGGAAAAAATATATTTAATAAATGATCCCTGAGGCACAAAAATAAGGAGTATTACGTGTCTGTATTTATATGCCAAGGTTCAAGGTTGGTGAAATACAGAATATACTCAGTTCATTCCAGTCAACATGTTTCAGCCATAAGGGTGGTATATTACCGTGGCATTCATCAGGACTATACCCCGGCGGTATGGGCTCTCTAATCACCCACCCTAACCTGGGGACGTGAAAGTGAAAAGTAAAGAGTGAAAAAAGTGCATAAAAATTGTGGAAGAGTAAAAATACTCAATTCCAAAAATACTCCGTAATTTTGGAGTGTAACTGCACCTGTAAAAGAAGAAAAACACATAGACAGACAGAAGACAAACATAAACAATGTTAATATGAGCCTTCCTGGCTAGTCACAGTGCTCCATGAAGTGTGACTCAAGTGGTAAATCCCAAGGTAAACATAGATTTTATGCACCATCCAGATAGCCCCTAAGGATGATAGCAGATATCTCTGGGAAGTGATGTGCTAGAAAAGTGCTATTTACAAGAAAAACGATTAAAATGGGGGATTTTAAAAACGCAATTGCGTGTACTCCTTATGAAGGGATCAATGGACCTAAAAGGTCTGTGCCCCTTCAAGTAGGTATTAAAAGGTTCATGTCTCACTTTCAAAAGGGGCGCTACTCGCACCATGGGTCTCGGGAGGGGGTCGGAGCGACCTGGCACATCCTAAGGACAGACAAAAAATATATATACATATGGTACAATGGCGACGCCCAAACAAGTACTTAGCTCTGGTGACAGAAGGCGTAGCAGCATGTGTGTCATCGTAACTCACGCCCTCAGTGCTTCCGACCCGCTGATCAACCTAGTAGTGACCTCCAAACCGGACCCCGAAGATAGACAACCGGGGCCGGTAGACTTGTTTTTAAGCACAGCGGTCGCGTGTGCGCCCTGTTTCCGGGAGGGCGTGTCAGGCCGAAAGAGAGGCTAGAAACGCACACGCCCACCTACGTTTTCCACGTCTCGCTCAAAGCGAGGCTTGGGACTCGGATGACAGTTCGAGGCTTGGTAGTCGGCTAGGTCCTAAAGGACCGGTCGCGTAGTAGCGCTAATGTTAATTATAATGCCTAACAGTACGTAGTGCAATATATGCGGACCTTTACTACAATGTACATAACTTTCAGAATGTACTTAAATTACCAGAAAAGGCAGTGAAAATTAAGCAATTGGCTACACACCAGAGCCTTAGTGTATGAAAAAACCATTTTCACCCGTAGTGCATACACTGCCTAACAATCTTACTGCATAAATGAAAATGAATACATCTATGTTGGAGGCAATGCATTGTACATAGGAAAAAATCCTATAGGTAGGGACTAATCTGTGTGTGCACAGATAGTCCATGGAGTGAATCATCATGGCTAATTACAAATATGCAAACAAACCCGGTTGGTTGAGGTAGATGTGTAGGGAATATTCTTATCAAGACAATACTGAGCTCCACGGAATGTCATCGTTGAGCCCATTGACATGGGTGCCCAGACGATACACCCAACGTTGCTCCTTTTCAAAAAGTCTACTGGTAATGTTCGTTGTGCCCTTCACTTCCTCGATTACCGTCCACCTCATGTCATTGGTAGTGTGGTTGCTGTCCAAAAAGTGGCGGCTCAGCTTGGTAGTTAGTTTTTTACATCGGACGTTGCTCCGATGTTCGCAGATGCGTTGTTTTATTCTGCGCGTTGTCATACCTTGTAGGGCATTTTCCGTGCTCTAATTGTAGTGTCTGTCATTTGACAGAGGCAACCAAAACCCTTTCATTGGAAGCGGGCAAGGTATGGACCCAAAGGGAACATACTAATTGCAACACCATGAATGTGGTATATCTGATCACGTGCCCGTGCCAGCTACGGTATGTTGGTATGACAACGCGCAGAATAAAACAACGCATCTGCGAACATCGGAGCAACGTCCGATGTAAAAAACTAACTACCAAGCTGAGCCGCCACTTTTTGGACAGCAACCACACTACCAATGACATGAGGTGGACGGTAATCGAGGAAGTGAAGGGCACAACGAACATTACCAGTAGACTTTTTGAAAAGGAGCAACGTTGGGTGTATCGTCTGGGCACCCATGTCAATGGGCTCAACGATGACATTCCGTGGAGCTCAGTATTGTCTTGATAAGAATATTCCCTACACATCTACCTCAACCAACCGGGTTTGTTTGCATATTTGTAATTAGCCATGATGATTCACTCCATGGACTATCTGTGCACACACAGATTAGTCCCTACCTATAGGATTTTTTCCTATGTACAATGCATTGCCTCCAACATAGATGTATTCATTTTCATTTATGCAGTAAGATTGTTAGGCAGTGTATGCACTACGGGTGAAAATGGTTTTTTCATACACTAAGGCTCTGGTGTGTAGCCAATTGCTTAATTTTCACTGCCTTTTCTGGTAATTTAAGTACATTCTGAAAGTTATGTACATTGTAGTAAAGGTCCGCATATATTGCACTACGTACTGTTAGGCATTATAATTAACATTAGCGCTACTACGCGACCGGTCCTTTAGGACCTAGCCGACTACCAAGCCTCGAACTGTCATCCGAGTCCCAAGCCTCGCTTTGAGCGAGACGTGGAAAACGTAGGTGGGCGTGTGCGTTTCTAGCCTCTCTTTCGGCCTGACACGCCCTCCCGGAAACAGGGCGCACACGCGACCGCTGTGCTTAAAAACAAGTCTACCGGCCCCGGTTGTCTATCTTCGGGGTCCGGTTTGGAGGTCACTACTAGGTTGATCAGCGGGTCGGAAGCACTGAGGGCGTGAGTTACGATGACACACATGCTGCTACGCCTTCTGTCACCAGAGCTAAGTACTTGTTTGGGCGTCGCCATTGTACCATATGTATATATATTTTTTGTCTGTCCTTAGGATGTGCCAGGTCGCTCCGACCCCCTCCCGAGACCCATGGTGCGAGTAGCGCCCCTTTTGAAAGTGAGACATGAACCTTTTAATACCTACTTGAAGGGGCACAGACCTTTTAGGTCCATTGATCCCTTCATAAGGAGTACACGCAATTGCGTTTTTAAAATCCCCCATTTTAATCGTTTTTCTTGTAAATAGCACTTTTCTAGCACATCACTTCCCAGAGATATCTGCTATCATCCTTAGGGGCTATCTGGATGGTGCATAAAATCTATGTTTACCTTGGGATTTACCACTTGAGTCACACTTCATGGAGCACTGTGACTAGCCAGGAAGGCTCATATTAACATTGTTTATGTTTGTCTTCTGTCTGTCTATGTGTTTTTCTTCTTTTACAGGTGCAGTTACACTCCAAAATTACGGAGTATTTTTGGAATTGAGTATTTTTACTCTTCCACAATTTTTATGCACTTTTTTCACTCTTTACTTTTCACTTTCACGTCCCCAGGTTAGGGTGGGTGATTAGAGAGCCCATACCGCCGGGGTATAGTCCTGATGAATGCCACGGTAATATACCACCCTTATGGCTGAAACATGTTGACTGGAATGAACTGAGTATATTCTGTATTTCACCAACCTTGAACCTTGGCATATAAATACAGACACGTAATACTCCTTATTTTTGTGCCTCAGGGATCATTTATTAAATATATTTTTTCCGATACCCTTGCTTTAGGCACTTTTAATATTTCACTGTAAACAAGAGCACGCCCTCCACACACAAAAAACCTGCTCCGCAGTCTTTCTGGCGTCGTAGCACACCACAGAGGCATTCGGCCTCTGTCGGTGGGGCCCGATGATGAAGCATGACACTGACTAGGTCAGTGTGTGAGGGCTTTCTTTATCACCCAAATCGGATGTGAGAATCTAATCTTATGTTGACTCCTTGAATTGTGGTCTGTGTAGTTTACGCTTAGACTGATCAAGTGTTTGATCTGACCTCTCTTTTCTTGTTTTTGTATGACTAACCGGGGACTAAGAGAGTGCCTCATTCTCCCTACCTCTCCTATTGTTATTGAATACCCAGGATTAAACGCCAAGTCTCATTGTGCCATGGATAAAACCTTCTGACAGTCCCATGTCTAGTGGGTTGGGTGTTTGTGTCTGTCCATCTCATTCTATTCCACACCTTGCGGGGTTTTTGTCAAGGTGTTTTTATAACACTTGCTACTTTAACAAAGCCTGTTCCTAAGCATTCCTAATACTATTATTTACAGACAAGAGACTAAAGACATAAGAAGATTATGGCCCAGATGTAGGTAATCCGATTTTACCGATTCTAAAATACCGAATTTTACCGAATCAGTATTTTAGAATCGGTAAATGGTATGTAGATAAAAAAATCTGTAAAAAATACCGATTCGGTAAAATTCGGAATCGGACATTCGAAAATTACCGAATCGGTATTTACCGAATCGGTATTTACCGATTCGGTATTCCCCATTCATTCCTATGGGCCTTTTGGCCCATAGGAATGAATGGGAAATACCGAATCGGTAAATATCGAATCGGTATTTACCGGTTCGGTATTCCCCATTCATTCCTATGGGCCTTTTGGCCCATAGGAATGATTGGGAAATACCGAATCGGTAAATACCGAATTGGTAAATACCGATTCGGTAATTTCCGAATCGGAAAGCAAACAAAAGTGAAACTCAAGTAGGTATCCAATCAGGTGCTACCACCCTCACCCTCCCTACCAGGAAGTGGCTACACAGGCAGCTGCAACTAATTAGAAGCTTCTGGAAAGGCAGTTGGAGCTGAGCTGAGTCCCTGAGCAGCAGAAATACTTTTGAGCACTTTTAAAACTGCAAAATGGCAAGCAGCAAAGAAAAAGAGCAGCCAGAGAGGAGGAGGAAACTCAAATTCAGCAGCATGGAGCTGCAGGTCCTTGTTGAGGAGGTGGTGAAGGTGCACCAAAAACTGTTTGGCAGGCAGTCCCTCACTGTGGCAGAATCGGCCAAAAGGAAACTCTGGCTGGACATACTAGACAAAGTTAATGCAGTTGGGGTGACTACCAGAGACACAGAGGACCTGAAAAAGCGATTCTACGACCTCAGGAGCCAAACCAAGAAAAAAATTGCTGAACTCCACAAGCAGGCAATAAAAACTGGCGGAGGAAAGAACCCAGTACCCCCCCTTACTGACCTGGAAGAGATGGTGGCCTCAACCATTGAACCAGACAGCGTCTGCGGACTAGAAGAAGTAGACAGCTCAGCCTGAGCTGCAAGCAGAAAAGGTAAGACACATGCACAGCATTCCCCCCCATACCATCATCCTCACCTGTACCCTTTGTGGCCAAGTGAACCCCAGTCCAGTACTGCTAGCACTATACAGGAGCAAAGCATCATGGTACATGTAGTCAGGAAATGTAAGAACATGTCATACAGCACAGCAACCAGCAAGTTAGGGAAATGATTGCAGACAGAATAAAGCGAAAGTGAGAAATATTTAATTGTAGTGACTGTGAGACAGTAGCGCTTAGCTAATGTACGCTCATATGTCCACAGGTGAAACGTCTCGCAGGCGTTCGCAGGAGACTGAAGGCACACCACCAGAGAGGGAGGAGAGTCAGGAGCCAGGTCCAACTACCCAGAACGTACCACAGGATACAGCTGCACCAAGTAGCCATCCTCCTGCACAAGACTCAGAAATGGCTCCAGTGTTGCAGGCGTCCCCTCTCAGATCTCAATCCCGTCTGTTGCTGTCATCCCCAGAAATGCCAGCATCATAGCATGACGCAACACCTGCATCACAACCAAGCAGGAGGCATATTGTGGCCCCACTTCTAGAAATTGAGTCATCAGCAGCTGACATGGAGGGGGAAGAAACGCACAACTTGCCAGAGGATGTTAGCTCTGGCACACTGCACTCCAGTGCAGGGGTGGGCCATAGTGGTGCAAGACGCTGCAGAGTCCTAGAAAGGCTCGCAGATGCACCTGTGGAGGGTCCAAGTGTGTTCCGTGGCCTGGAGGGGAGCATGGTGAGAATCCAGAGGATGAAGGGAAGAGCCATCCAGTCCATGCCAACGCCAAATGAGGTCCCTGAACAATAACATAGGAGACATAGGAAAATGAGGTCCCTGAACAATAACATAGGAGACATAGGAAAGGGCATCAGGGAGCTTGTAGAAGTGAAGAAAGAGATGGCAGCAGGGATGCGCGAAATGAGCCAATCGGTGCAGCTGCTATGCACCAAACTAGACACTGATTTTGAGTCAAGGCGCAAGGAAAGGCAGCGTGCTCTTGGCCAAAATAAAGCGATCAACCGCCTGGCCACTGCCACATCCCTGCTATGCAGGAGAAGCAGTAACATGCAGAAGACTATGACCCAAAACAGCAATGAGGTCACTAGGGGTATGGGCAGGATGACCAGTGCTCTTGAGGCGCTGTTAAATGATGCCCAAACTGCACAAACAGCTGCTCTGGATGTGCCTGTGAGTGAGGAGAGCACAAGCAGGAGCAGCATGGCAAGCTCCCGTGTCCCAGAGACAAAGAGGAGCAGCAGGCGCCACGCTGAGGCCACAGGCCATCAAGAAAGTGAGCACAGTGAGCAGCATACAAGTGGCACTGGGAAGCGAGGATGAAAATGACTATTACAGTTAATGGTGAAGTGAACCAGGACGGACATCATTGAAGTTAAATACTTTTTGTTGCACATTTCTGCTTTAGAAACCTACGTCATGACACAATTAAAATACATTGGGTGCATACTCCACCTGTCTGTGTCTCTTTACTTACTTAAAAGAAGTTGCGTGTGATCTCTTCTCGTCTTTGTCTGCCATTAGTTGGTGTTGCAACTCCAGATGTGTGTGGTTCAGGCAGTGCTTGCTCGTCATCATGGTCCTCATAATCAGAGATATCCACTTCGGTGCCCTTCTTAACCGCAAGGTTGTGCAGCATTGCACAGGCTGCAATCATCTTGCAGCAGGTGAGTGGTGTGTACTGGCGGGACCCGCCACTCTTATGTAGGCAGCGAAACCTGCTATACCACATACCAAAGGTGCGCTCCACAATGTTTCGGGTTGTTTTGTGTGCCCTGTTGTATCTCCGCTGGCTTTGTGTTGTAGGGTTGAGGTAGGGTTTGAGGATGAAGGACCGGAGGGCATATGCACTGTCCCCTAATTGTAAGAAGAAAAAACATTACTCACATGCACACACACACATCCATCTGCAATAGGTATCAAGGGAGTTTCACGCAGTGTGTTACCTAGCAAGTATCCTTCGCCGAATTCCCCCGCTGTCAGGCGTGCGTAGATCCCACTGTTTTGGAAGATGTAAGAGTCGTGGGTACTCCTGGGAAATTTGGCTACTATGTCAGGGTTCATGTACTTGGAATCACAGATCACCTGTACATTTATGGTGTGGGTGGACTTCCTGTTCCGATAAATGTACTCTGTGGAAGCAGGTGGGCATATTGGTATGTGGGTACCATCAATACAGCCAATGATGTTTGGGAAATGCGCCATCTGATAAAGGTCTGTCTTTGTCCGGAGAAGTTCTGCATGCGTTGCAGGGAAGCTGATGTAGTTATGCATTCTCTGCAACATGGCGTCAAGGAATTTTTTTAAGAAACGGGACAGACAGCTCTGGGACACCCCATCTACCGCAGCAACCACACTCTGGTAACTCCCAGATGCAAGCAGGTGTAGGCTGCACAGCACCTGCACATGGGGTGGGATGGCGTGCACCCTTGGGGTTGGATGCTCCAACAGTGGGTGGAGGTCCCTGATAAGGTCCAGGATAGTTTGGGGGGCCAGCCTGTACCTTTGTAGGATCTCTGGCTCAGTTGGCTGGAATAGAGTGATCCTCTGCCTGTACACCTGCTCCTCCCTCCTCCAGACCCTCTCTCCTTTGCCTGTAGCCGTAGCCGCCTCGCAATGACATAGAATGCCGCCATTCTGGTGAAACTGTTGCATTTTGGGGGCTTTTTTATAGCCTGCCCCTGGTTACCACCTGATTTCAATCCATGGTAAATAACGACTCTTAAATACCGAATTTCATGCAAATTCGGTATTTAAAAGGTTACCTACATCTCAAAACTCATTTTTTCCATTTCATAATTTCCGAATCGGTAAATTTACCGAATCAGTAAAGTTTTCGATTCGGAAACTTTACCGATTCGGTAAATTTTCCGATTCGGTAAAGTTTCCGATTCGGAAACTTTACCGAATCGGTAAATTTACTGATTCGGATGTTTTTGGGTCCCCTACATCCCAAATGCCCAATACCGATCGGTAACGGCCGAAATTCGGTAATTTCGGCCGTTACCGACCGGTATTGGGCTACCTACATCTGGCCCTATGAGGCCTAAGATTCAATTTTGTCCCAATTTAATAATTAAGTTACTTTCTTTGTAGTCTTGACTCATCAAAGGTAACCAGGGGCGTAGCTTAATCAGTCAGATTCGGGAGTGTGCATCTCAAATTTCCCAACTAGAAAAGCAGTGGACAGCCGGGTGGAGGTGAGATAACAAAAGATTGTGTGGATGTTTCCACGAGGGCAAGAGTCCGTACGTATTTGCTTTAGGTGGACCTCTGCCTAAAGTGGCACAATGGGTGAAAAGTCTTTGCTTTTTCAAACTATTTTATCAAGTGACTGTCGCCTGCTATACTAAGTCGGAGTCGCAAACAGAAGAGGTCACACAGGCAAATTAATAGGGTGAAGCCAGCCAAAGCCGAGCCATTGGTCTGGTTTGGCCCTAAGAGTATATTCATGAGCGGAGCTATGAAACCGTTTGGCATGAATATCATGCAACAAACTTGTAAAAATATGATGCAATCTCTTCAAAATTCAAAAAAGTGTATTTCTTTAGTATGCAGAAGCACTTCACATTAGTACATTAGATTACATACCTGCATAGACAGACATTTAAAAGGATTTTTATTAAAAGCAATAATATTTAGAAATGTTCGTAGCTCACTTACTTATCTCTTAGCTTTTTTAGTTCTGCCAGTAGTAAGCTAAGAGCCAAGCCAGTAAATCCCAAACATAGCCTAGATTATTACTGTGGATGGAGCAACATTATAATCTATTAAATCAAACATATGAGGTGCTTGTACAATGCAAATCCTGAACTCAAGTATTTAAATGTGTGCTCATATGTGATCATGTGAGAAAAATGGGGCTCTCTGGCATCTAATAGGGCCTTTGGCTCACACAGTTTGGACAAGCAGGGATGCCAGTATTCATTCCAGGTTATCTGGTTTCACATTTTGAAATTTAGCCACCAGATGGGTATTTCTATCTCTCGCTCTTTCATTTATATAAAATGCCACGGTTTTATCTTTTTATTCTTGTCTCAGGATGAGGAAAACTACACAAAGATAGCAGACCAGACTCAGGGCCCCCACAGACAACTAACAGGCCAAAAATGCATGTTTGGGAGGGTGTCACACACCAAGCCCCCCCTCAAAGCTGCGTTCCTAAAGGTACTAATATCAAGCAGAGATAGCTTACCCCAAGGTGCAGTAGAGGGATAGCGACTCAGATAGAGCATAACACAGTATTGTCAAATGTATGACTCTAGTTCTAGAGACTTGGGCTTTAATTTAGAGGGTGGTATGGAATGAAACTATCAAAATAACTCCATTACTCACTGTCTACACCATGGACATGCTTCGTGTCCCCTATGACCACCTTCATCCCTTCCTCACGAGCCCCCATCTTGTTGCCATCAGGGTGGTCCTCAGTCACACCACATATTATACACTCGATTCCTGGGAAAATGTTTGTGAGTATACATGTTCTAGACTAAACTTCCGCCCAAGTATAAACTACATCAAGTTTATAATCAGTTGTGTCCCTTTTAAAATCTTTGATCTTTCTTTCACTAATCTCGTAAGTGCATTATAGTGATTTCTTCAAGTGTGCTGCTCGATTCATTTGACATTTCATCCTTCATTTGTGAACTCTCTTCCTCTAGATTGTGAAGGATCATTCCTCAACGTTGAGAAGAATCAAATCAAATCAAGTGAACATCTGTTCGGTATAGAATACCTTCTTGAGGCAAATCAAGTGAACAACTGTTCAGTATAGAATACCTTTTTGAGCCAAAACAAATGAACATCTGTTCAGTATAGAATACCTTCTTGAGCCAAATCAAGTGAACATCTGTTCAGTATAGAAAACTTTCTTGAACCAAATTAAGTGAACATCCGTTCAGTATAGAAAACCTTCTTGAGCCAAATCAAGTGAACATCTGTTCAGTATAGAAAACCTTCTTGAGCCAAATCAAGTGAACATCTGTTCAGTATAGAAAACCTTCTTGAGCCAAATCAAGTGAACATCTGTTCAGTATAGAATACCTTCTTAAGACAAATCTTTTTAAGGCCACCCTTCAGCCTATAGTGATTATTTTCGTTGTGTGGTATCGGATCATCTTTCTAGCATGCAGTCTCTGATTGATATCACATCTCATTAAATTTTCCAGTTGTCTCAAATGTTGTTGTATAGTCGAGCCTGTGTCTTGTTTCATTTCTTTAATAAGTGCATAGCTGTATTTCGTCTCTTCTTATGTAAATGCCAGTGTTGTAGCGACGAAGTTCAGTTAAATGAACAATCTCGTCAAACAACCTTTTCTTGATGGGTGCAAGAAACCTCTGAGCAGAAAAACTGCAGCGACGACTAAATTTATAGATTCTTCCTGGTATGCATGACCTGATTCTTTATAGGACTCCTATTAATCACTTTTATCTCCCCGCAGCGTGCAGTCTGGGAGCGCTCCCTATTCCAGGGTGAAAAACGCGCATGAATATCCATGCTATTTGTCATCAGACAAGTAGTTCCACAGACACACTGTTTTAGTTGCTAAATTGATTGCTAAATCCTGTATCAAATCAAGCAATATTGTCCATAATTTTAAACACATCAATTCCTTTTATTGCATCCCCATTTTGTTGATTGTCACCACATGGTGTATGGTCAATTTACTGATCGAAGCATTCGTGTCCTACTTTCCTTTCACCATCAACGAACGCCATTTAAAAATGGCCGTGATTGGTATACATTGTTTGATTAAGTCTCCAGTGCTTTTCAAACAGATGTCATTCGTCAGGGGATTGTTAATCATCCGTTTGAGTTCCAAAAAACAATGTCATAACCTGAAAATCAGAAAGAATGAGTAATCAGAAAAGGAAAAATAAAAATCCATGCACTATAAAAAGCCTCACACTTCTGATTAATGCGTCACACAACTCGTGAAGTCCAACAGGAAAGCGTGTGAATCAGATTAGATGTAAAAATCTAAATTACATTTGCTGAAACGAAGTGCACATGTAATCAGCGTCACAGTATGCTGTAATACAAAAATATGAAAATATAAAGATGACACCAGATGTAACAGGAAAACACAGCAAACAGTATTAGTTGAATGGTCGATCTCAAAGCCACCAATACCATAAGCACATCATTTAAACACCACTAATATATATAATTCCTATTAGTGGTGAAACAAGTGCGGAATTGCACAGTTTTGTGAAACTCACCAGCATCTGAATTGTTAAAGTCAAACACACCTGCCATGGTGTAAAAAATTACAAATCTCATATGGAAATGTGCAATTAAAATGTTGACTCATGAAGGGCTGGCCATTCGCAAAGCATCAATGCAGATCGATAAAGGTGTTACCTGTATTAAGGTGGTGAATGCCTCGACCCTGCAACAGATTACCAATATAAACATGGCTCCTTGGCATTCTCCTCTATAGCGTACGCATGCGGATCACATGAGTCAGTCCAAAGTGGTGGCCATTTGTAATGAAGCAATTGAATATTGGTCATTTGTGAGGCTGGGCAATTGTAAAGAGTCCGTTCAATTTCTCGTACACCTGAGTTGGCGAGCCTGAGCCTGTAGGCCCATAGGAATGAATGGAGTCACATTAGCTAATAGCGATTCACAATTTCCGAATCGCTATTAGCTAATATTAAGGAATCACACATTTTATTGCAATTCCTACATGCATAGGCATTTGCGATGACCAAATAGCGATTCCTTAAAAATCACTATTTGGTAATCGCAAATGTGGAGTTTGATGCATGTGCCCCTAAAACATCTAATTACAAATGCTAGCCTAAAATCTAATTGCCTCCCCCACCACTGAACCCTTATAAAATGAGTTTAAAATAGTTACACCTGAAATTTGAAATGCAACATATCTCAAATGGATTGCACAGTCCCTATCTTAGACACAATTAAAATGCACTTTTAAGAGCAGCTAAGTGCCCCTACAAAATACCTAGGTACACAAAGCATACATGGCGATACAAAAGATGCCATATACTCGGATCCACATTTACAGAAAAGGAAAGGAACAAGACGCTCCACAAACACAAAAGGAAAGAGGAGGCCTTACAACCGTCAGAGTACCTTGTTTAACAATAAGCCAACATTGCTTGCATTTTACACAATTGTAAAATTCTTTCCATAGAAGATTAAAAAGATCTTCTCTGGCTCTCAGTTTGAAAGTTATCTTTTCTATATGTGCTATATTTGCAATTCCTTAACCCCCATGTCAGCAGTTGGCTTAGAAGATTTCTAAAGCCTCCGGATTATATTGTAGGCCATCAGCATTCAAGATGAAAGCTAGAGGTTTTCATCATATATAATTTCAAATAAATTCATAACAATCTTAGAACCAAGTTTGTCCTATGCTAACTTCCTCTCACTAGTCTGGTATGCTAGCACGCTATCTATATGTGTCATTAGCAAGCTTGCAGTGTTTTAGATCTTCAGAACTTCCTTTCATTTGGGATCCAAGAAAGATGTAGCAACCTTATTGTTGTAATAAAACAATTTGTAGAGTAACACTTCCTTTCAATATATCCTTCAAATAACACTGCCACCCTATTCCATTATAAAACAACCAACCTCCACTTTCAAGCTTCTTTTTGGATTCAGACAAGAGTTTATGGATGCCAGACTTTGAGCTACTTGCAAAGGGCAAAACATATCCAAACCCCATTTACCCGAACCATGTCCAATTAAGGAGAAGCTGAAGACCCACCTCTATAAAGAGCTCTTTATTACGCTGGAGAAATAGTCCAGTTTTGCTCTTAGAAACCAGCTATCCCTCCAATATCAGGTTAATTACATTTTTGCTTTTTAACCCTGCGCAGTGCTGTGCTGCCTTCTAGCTGAGTTCATGCTATACATGACACGAATTAACATAAATACAAACCATTTAAAATTATATTTTATCTTGCATCTGAAATGGTTATGTTATCTTTTACAATTTTGATAAATATTTCCACAGTTCTTAAAGGGTAGATATTATTTCGTCCTTGGTCTTGGACATTAAAGAAACTAATGTTCATCAATTACCTGGTGAATGGAGATCACTTTGTATTATATTCACGTGACTCAATATGCCCATCTATTCTGTGAAACTGTGTACAAATGACCCCTTATTGGCGCTACTGGCAATTGTGGACAATTGCCCTCATGTATGTTCAGATCTGATTTGAATAACAACATGGCAGAGGTCATACCATCAACAGAAACAGACAGCTTCTTGGGAAGTTTGCTGAATAGGAGCATAGTGAAAGAAGGCCTCGTAGAGGCCTGTCTTGCATATATACAGTGTTATTCCAAGATGCACACATTTTAAGTAGGTACAGAATTCTAGGTACAATATTCATTTCTAATTTTAGCACACACACTCAAATTATGTTTATGCAAAATGTCATTCTCCAATATCAACTATTTTTTAATGTTGACAAATTTGATTGCAAAGTTGTCCCTATCTGGCCAGATAGTATTTATACCGAGCTAAGTAACATGTTTAGCTTGCAATTCCATAGGCAACTGAATAGTCAATTTTATCTATGAAATGGGAATCCTAGGGAATTTAAACCAGTTTAATCAATAGCCAGAGCTGGAGGCAGGGGGTTTTCTGGCACCAAGGAGCCCCCAGGACCACCAGGGACTCAATAACCCAGCAGCCCCAGTGCCAGGAGCCCTGTTGCAAAATGCCTGCAAGGGGGCGGGCCTACTGCCAGTACTACAAAATGTACTCAGCAGCAGGGAAAGGCGGGGCCTACCCCCTTGGCTTCTTTTTAGATACTCCTGGTTGATGTAGCAGGACTGGGCTCCTTTGGACACAGCGGACACTTGGTTCGGAGGCTTTAAGTTACTCCAGCGACTCCCTGGCTAAGAACATTAGCTGAAGAAGGGGCTTCCTACGTTGGACTTGGTAGACTCTGTGGGACTGGCCCAGACCTGAGTGGCCGAAAGGGAGCGTTTGTTTAAGCTGTCTGCAAGTTTTTGTAGTTTTATTTTGGGGAGGTTCTGAATTCAACCTGATGAAGCTTAGGATGCAGGTGTGAGGTTGGCCTGTAGTATTGTAGGCTAGTTCTGATTGTTACTTGGTATGATTAGGAGCCTCTGAGTACTAGCTATGGGTAAAAAGGGAACTATTGGTGCTAAAGCATCGCCGCTGGCAACAACCCCTCGACTAACCACAATGGGTGGATTTCTGACCAGGGCTGTCACTGTAGTCACAAAAGGAATTGAACTTGTGGAAAGAAGGCTATCACTAACTAGAGGAAACTCTGCATATGTTAGCCCCAGTTATTCCCCCTGAGGTGCGACTGTGGGGAGGAAGGAGGGCATATGTGGAGTGGGAGGAGGGCAGGTGAGGCTCGCAAGTGATACTGAGAGGTTGCTTGGGGGGCCCTGCCACTGATACCACCCTCATAGCTGATGACGCGGGGTCAGCCACCCTCCTGGTCCCATCCACCCCTCATTCCACTTGCCGTTCCCATAACTTCAGTAACAGTGAGTATAGTTCAATTCATGGGTATCCAGTCACTCTGGGGGGCCCCGGTCTGTTCCTCTTCCTGCTGTTCAAGTAGGGGGATGCTCCTGCAGCTGGGATTTAACTAACATAGTAACTAATGTATTGTCAGCTAATTTAGATCTTATTTTGGCTAGACTAACCTCCCTAGAAGGTGGTATGTGGGATATTCTCGCATATTCTACCAAGGCATGGGTGCCTCAGGTTGAGCAGATCTCTGCCCATGTTGTAGCAGAGATGGAGGCGATCCAGGTGATGGCAGGCATCCTTATGGTGTACCGTCCGCCTCTGGGGCTCTCCTAAAGGTCGGGACCCGTGGCAAGGAGTCTATGATGGCGACCTGGCCTGTTGTGTCTACGGAGTCAGCGTGCCCCACCGTCCCTCTGCCCATGCCTAGGTCCCCTCATATATTGGACACTCTTGATTTGCCCCCTGAAATGACCCCATGTGTTGTATGGGGTGTGAGAAGTTGGCCTGGTATATGATGTTCACTATTCTAGTGAACACCTTGCACCAGTCCAAACAACCCTTATGGTGATGGTTGTAAGTCAACCTTATAGACCAGCTATCGTAGTGGTAGCGTGGACAGAACAGTCTTAAGCTAAAAGACTCTTGAGGGCGTGTAAAGCCAGCTGTTTTACCATATGTAACCCCTTGAATACCAAATGAAAGGACACCACACAGGATATATATAAAATATACATGTATTTATTTACTAACACACTCCTCTGAACTCTTTATGAGATCAGAGGCAAAAGCACATAATAAGTTACTCTTAGAAATACTTTAAATAGCACAATTTACAGTTAGGCCCTAGGGGCGCGTAAAACCATATACTAAGTAAGTGGTATAACAACCACGACTCGGGAAAAGGAAAGGCCTAGGGCCTAGAGAATCGCTGGGGCTACACTATCTGAACCTTAGGTTAGGAGTAGGAGGCCCACAGGTGGCGCGTGCAGTGTCAGTACACTCACGCGAGAGTCAATAGAAAGTCAATGGGAACTTAAAAAGGTAGTAACAAAGATTTAGGACACTTCCGGTCTAAATAGGAAGATACAACTAACAAAACTGGACACTAGGATAGTCAATCCCTACAGGAGCACCGAAGTACTCGCGTTACCTCACCCACGGGCTGCGGGTGCATAGGTGTCAAGTGTGTCGGGTTTTCTCGTTGATTCCTATGGAGCCTTGGAAGAAGATGCTGCAGGCGACCAGGAGGAAGATGTCCGGGTGGATCCAAGGGTGGATCGGAGTTGAAGAAGACCTGAAAGCAGAGGGGACAGAGTCTAGGTCACTAGCCAGTGACCGGGTGGAACCAGGAAGGAACCAGACGTAGTCGAGGAGCAATCAGGTGCTGTCATGAAGCTTGTCTTTGCAGCCAAGCGGACCAGGAGGCGTCGAGGATGACCAGGTGCTGGAGAGGAGCTGTCCCACGAAGGTTCTCACAGATGGAGGGGTCGACTTCAAGATCGGAGCCAACAAGCCTAAGCAAATGCAACCCACGCAGGATACACAAAAGGCTTCTGGTGCAGACCAGGAGGGTCTGAGGTACTTCACCTCTTCAGGGAAGCGAGGCCAGTCTGGAGCAACCAGACCAGCGATGGATTTTCAAAAGGATCGTCGTCACAGGGCTACTAGCCAACTGGCCAGCAACCGGGACAACGCATCGAGCAGAACACAAGCAGAAGGGCCCCACGCAAATCTTGTGGAGTGTGGAGGGCTGGTCTTCGGTGCAGGTGGAGCTCGGTGTCGGGGTGTCTCGGTCCCCAGGGCACAGCTTCGAGGATGACTCAGGAGCTGCGCTGTTAGCAAGTTGAAGACTTTCCAAGTTGCCTGGTTCCATGGGTCCCGACGCCTTCCACGGGGCTCAGCTGTGCTGGAATCGTGGGGTCAGAGAGGTCCGGGAGTCGAGGTCTTGTCAGACTCTGTGCTCGGGTTCCGGCGGGAACGGGGACAAAGCAAGCCGTCGAGTAGCTGGATGGTGCCTGGTTGCCCAGGGTGGTCACTCCTTGGCCACACGGGAGATTCTTCAGGTGAATGTCAAAGGGTCCAGAGTTTCGTTTCAAGTCAATTCCAGGATTAATCTAAAGTCCTGTTTGAGTTTGAGTTTTAAATTATTTATAAAGCGCGCGTACACCTGACGGTTCCATGGCGCTACAGTATGTTGAGTCCTTGAGAGGCAAAAATGACAGGGGGGACTTGTGAGGGATTATTGGGGGAAGGCTTTGGAGAATAGAAAGGTTTTAAAAGCCTTTCTGAAGAGCGAGTATTGGGTGGAACATCTGAGTTGGGCTGGGAGGGAGTTCCAGAAGATGGGGGCAAGGGTGGAGAACTTAGAGACTCCCCATTTATTTCGGCGGAAACGGGGGACCATCAGCAGATGTTGAGAGGAGGAACGGAGTTCTCTGGCGGGGGCATAGGGTTTGATCTCTGAAGAGATAAAGGCAGGAGAAGAGCCTAGCTGGGCCTGGAAGACGAGGCAGCCCACCTTGAACTGGGAGCGTTCGCGAATGGGGAGCCAATGCAAGGATTTTAAAAGGGGAGTGACGTGGTGGGACTTGGTAAGGTTGTAAACCAAGCGGGCAGCTTGGTTCTGAACCAGCTGTACTGGTCCAGCTGGTACTGGTGTTCAGCTCCTGCCTTTATACAACTAAAAGGGGCTGGATTACTTTCTAGGTCCCTCCTATGGGTGGGACCAGGAAGGGGGGTGGTTACACCCCCTTTCTTTTGTCCAGTTTCGCGCCAGAGCTGGGGCTGGAGTGCCCCAGCACCGGTTTGAACTGGACTATGCATGGAGCACCTAGTGTGCCCTAGGCAGTGTCTCAATCTATTCAGCCCTCCCTGTCCCAATACACAAAGTCCTGTCTGGGGTGGTGCTCGCACCTCTCCAGGCAGGAAACCTATTGTCTAAACCTCCGTGACTGGAAGGACTCCCAGCAGCAGGAGGTCAGACTTGTGTTTGTGGCAGGAGCGTCCATTTTGTGACGCTGGGGCTCTGGTTAACTTTAACCGGGATAGTCAGCAACAACATGTCTTCTCCCTCTAGAAGGGTGGAATGCTACCCCCGTCGCCAGAATTGGTGAGGGGGTAGTATTCAAAAGCGTATGACACCTTACACGACATGTTTAGATAAAGCCAAACCAAAGGTAGCATTCAACCGCGAGGATTATAATGCCCTTAAGAGTATATGGTATGGCAATATCATAGAACAGCTATAAGGACATGGTTCCGCAAGCTGCAGATAGGCTCAGCTCATGCTAGAGCACCATCTCACACATAACCAAGCACTCTGCCTCCAGGATTGTTAGGGCCTGCCATAGGAGTGACTTATAGGTTACTGTGTGTCTATATTTAAGGGTAGATATAGGAATACTATACCTAAGTAAGGGGTGATTACACGACCTTGCCCCAGCAGAGTGATCAGCCAGTTGTGTCAGTTTGAGTGGCCAGCCAGGGGTGGCATAATACATGCTGCAGCCCCTGGTAGGCCGAGGTTACACCCATGCCCTGAGTACCTAGGGTACACTTCTACAGGGGCTGACAAGGTGAACCAATTCCCAATTGTGGATGTACCTAGAGTACATGGTGTGAATTTAGAGAGAGTGCATCTGGGCTGTGGGTCTGATTAGCAGGCCCACAGCCACATCTAAGTCGAAAACCAGTAAAGCAAAAGCAAAAAGTGGGGGTGACCATAGGAAGCAGACCCTACTCTCCTACATGGGGGGAACATCCCTCATTTATAAAGCTCTTCCACTGAGATTTATCCTCAGTTAAAGAAAAAAGTGACCCACTGGTTCTCGCCGCATACACAGGGTGGAGAACATATCTCCAGTGCTATCATTATGGCCTGCCGATTAAACTGGGTGAGTCGCGATTGTAAGGTCTGGGCTGCAGATTGTGTGGTGGTTAATTTGAATAACTTAGAAATGGTTCCCCCATTCTAGCGTCCCGACACCCTTAAAGGCCCTATGGCCAACAGGTTATTGTTGCTCTCCCATTAGGGTTTTTATACAAACCAGAGAAGATTGGTCGCTCAGATGAGCAGCCAGGTTGACGCAGGGTGGTCGTGGCAGTTCCCGACCTAGTACATGGCAGGCTTGGTGGCCATGTTTGTTGAACCGTTTTTTCTCATTGAGTGGCCTTGAATCGTGTGGTTGACTGGCTCCTATCATCCCATTTTCCTCCCCCCCCTACTCCTATAGGGTCGGTGGTTACTGTGCCCCCCTCTATGGCTTTGGCTTCAGGTATAGGGGAATGGGCTGCCCCAGCTCAGAATTCAAGGACCTTGAGGATAGGGTCTTGGAACATTGGTGGTCTCTCTGACAAATATTCCGAACTCGCATGGGTCAAATTTGAAATTTATGTTCAGATTATCTGTTTACAGGAAACTTGGGAGGTGAACTGCGGATTCTTTCTAGAAGGTCACAAGACTTATTTGTTACCTGCGCTTCCCGAAACTTCTGGGAGGGCTAAAGGCAGCATGATTGTCTTCCTGGCCGTATATTTATGTGGTCAAATTGGTAACCTGGATAAGAACCAGAGGGTTTTACCGGGGCTAAAGTTATGTCCCGCAGGTGGCCCGCCCTAAGTCTGGTTAACTTCTACAATAATAAGGGAAGTCCAGGTAAGGCCTCGAGTCTCCATAGTCTGAGGGCAGCTTTGGATGTACTGGGGGAAACTGGCGGGGTTCTGGGTCAAAGGATGGCTGGGTTAGAAGTGGATTTTAACTGCCAAATATGCAAATGTCCCCTTCTGGCTGAGGATACCAGTCCAAGATGCATGTTACTCATTGGGCTTCATTTTATTCGCACTAAGGAAGGTCAAGAAATGGGCCAAATTGTAGCCTCTCATAATCTGGTATTTGTACTGGAAAAACTGGTCAGTGCACCCAAACTTAGTGTTGTCCCCACATTTAAGGGGAGCGGTTGTCCCTCCGTAACAGATTTTTTAAAATCTTGGCACTTATATATTTGTACATTGAAAACTTTGATATCATCCATAGCCCCTTTAGCGATCACAACCCCCTTGTACTGGTACTGAGTGTACAGTGACACCACCCGCACCAGGAGAGGGAGTGGGAGCAGGCTTACAATTAGGGAAGAAGCCAGACGCATTAATTGGGCTCAGGTTTATCCAGTTTCATTTAAGGCATCTCGTTTTGCCCAGGCGTCCCAGGAGGTAGCCATTTACCTAGATTTAGCTGCCCCCGAAAAAGATATTTTGCAAGCCTTTGGAGGTATTGCTACCTAGGCAAAAGAATTAATGACTGCCCCCAAATTAATGTAAGTAGGCAAGATCTGAAATGGTTTGGCAGGGATTGCTCCAGGCACCTCTATTTATTGAAGCTAGTTGTGAATCAGGTCACCAGAGACAGGAGCCAGATATTGGCTAGTAGGTAGGCCTATAAGTTGGCAATAAATAAATGTAAGGCTGCTCTCCACCCCCGAGCCTGAGATGAGTTAATACAAGCTAGTGCAACTGGTGACTTCTCCCTTTTTTGGAAGGTGGCAAATAAAACTCTTTTTTCAAACGGGTCATGTTTTTTAAACACTCTTTATTGGCATTTTACATATATTTCAGTAACAATTCCCCAAGGATATATAACATTCAGAATGTTCCTTTTGTTACAGGATCACAATTAGGTTTAACACCATTACAATAATATAAACAATAAACCAAAGCACGCAGCAGCTGACCAAGGTTTTGCACATCAACTTCGCCTGTTTCCATTATTCCGCGAGGAGGAGCGGCGGAGAACGGCCACCCTATCAGAGGTACCTTCCGCAACATTGCGAAGACAAGAAACTACCGACGCCGGTTATTTCCCGGAGCACGCCGTAGGTCCTTCGCCTTGCAGTTCTCCTAAGGGGTCCAAGTTTGACCGATACCTTGACCTTTGTAAGCTGCAAGTTTCGGCTAACCCGGGGTACACAAACCACCTTCCAACTCGGACCTAAGCGGCAAGCATTTCCCAGGCATACATTGTGACCTACTGCGATCTTTCCTCACAACGGCTTCCCTAGAGTAACTTCATCTAGGATTACCGGATCAACTCGACTACTTAGTACATGCCCTGACGAAATTCCCAAAGGCACCTATGGGGATGAAACGCGTTGGCTGTGCCGTTATATGTGAAAGAAAATAAAGAATATTTCCAAGGAAAAAAAACAGAAGATCTACATATTTAATGGACTCTTTGTGTGACTGACTTCATTGAGTGCGCCTCTCCACTCTTTTTTCTACCAATACAATAATAACTATGGGGCATATTACCAACAAGTAGCGATAATTATCGGTAAATAGGCTTAGCGGCGATTTTTTTATCGCTGGATATGTTAGCGGAGAAAACATGCTATTAGCAACGTTTTTCTCCATTGTGCTAAAATATCCAGCGATAGCGGCGAAATGCGTGAATATCGCTGAGAATACAGCGATATTCACGCATTAGCGACGAAATGCTCTTAGCCATGTTATCCACCTCCCATTGGATAACATGGCTAAGAACTGGTCTGAGCAGGCGTTGGTTTTTGGCAATAGCGGGAATATTTCCATCGCTACGCCTGCCATGCTAATAGGCGATAGCGAGGTTAGCGACTGCTTTCAGTCGCTAACAGGTTGGGTTCACCCACTTTGCATGTCATAAGTGATAAATATCGCTGACATGCAAAGCGGGCCCCAAACCGCTCGCTATCACCTAAAAGCTGTCGCTAACTGCTGTTAGCGACAGCTTGCTAATAGGGCGATAGAATTATCGCCGCTTAGCGGCCGAAAACGGCCGCTTGCGAAAATTCACTATTGCCACCCTTGATAATATGCCCCTATATCATTTTCTTACAACCTTAATTCCCCCTTCCCACCCAGCCTTTTGTGTCTTGGTGTCCTATGTCTGTATTCACATTGAGGGTTCAAAAGCCATCGCCCGAGGTACAGTGCCATGTTACCATCTATCCCAGTTCTTGTTCCGGGGTTTGTTGTGAATCCCTCTCCTCCTCTGCCTCCCATCATGGGGATCTCTCATGTAATCATCGCGGACCATTCCCTCACATCCTCCTCAAGTCTATCATCTTTCCTTATGGGTTTCATCCGTACCAATATGGCGGTTGCCCACTCTTTCATATCCCTCATCCATCTACTTGGAGGTGGTGGAGTCGGGCTAAGCCACGAAATTGCTATCCTTCTCTTTGCAATCACCAACCCCAGAAGCACGAACCTCCTAATCAGTTTTTTTCTTTTTCAGGGTAGGTATTAAATTCCATAAGGCTGAACGTATTGTCCTGGGGATGGAGCATCCAGTTACTATGTGTATAAGCTCCAGCACCCCCTCCCAAAATTGTTCCAAGCTTCTACACTCCCATACCATGTGCACAAAGTGTGCTGCTGCTTCCCCACACCTAGGGCAGGCATCTGACTGTTCTGGATAAATTTTGCTTGGTCTGTGTGGGGTTAGATAGACCTGGTGCACTACGTTATATTGATTTAACTTAAACCGAGTGTTAGAGCTCACTTCACGGTCTCCTTAAGGCATTCTCGTTCTGATATGGGTTCCTCCCGCTCCTCCTCTGACCTTGCTTGAACCAGGAGGGCAATGAAAAGCCTATGTTTCCGAAGGACCCCAGAGATATGGGAGATCAAGCACCACCCATCGGCCATTGATAGTATAGTTGTTAGAACCGCTGTACATGGGGGTTCCTCCAGGATGGAATTCCATATCTCCCTAGCCACTACCACAATCTTACCATACTATAGGAATTGCCCCGCTCCCAGTTAAATAGCAGCCATTGCCTCCTCTCGGGTCATAAATTTGCCATTATTGTACGAGTCCCCCATTGTAAGATATTCCCCATCCTTCCATCGCTGGACGGACATAGATTCCGGAATTTTTTTGAACGGCCTTACAACCCACAATGGCATGTCAAGGGAGTAAGGTGCCTTTCGGATTACTCTCTTGACTGTATCTTCCCAAATTCTCACCACATATCTAATCAGATATGGGTATTCGTTTGGGATGGCAGCTCCCATCATGAATAACTCAGGCAAAGTACTACCACCATAGGAGCCCACCAGTAGGGTTTTCTTCCCTCCAGCCAGTGGACCGGATATTGCAATTGGGCCGCTACATAATATAGATGCATACTGGGGATCTCCACCCCCCTCCCCCCTTCGACCCACTTCTGTTGGAGGGTGTCTATATTTAACAAGTTTCAGCTTGTTCCACCACAGCAGTTCCACCAATAAGCTATCTAGTACCAAAAAGTAGAATTTAGGAATTTCATAGAAGGAGTGTTGCAGGGTGTAGAGGCAATGGGGTAGTATTATCATTTTTATAATCGCCACCTTTCCCATTAGGGAGAGAGGCAGGGAGTTCCAGAATCCAACCGAAGCTTGCACCCCTTCTAATATTCTCCCTATGTTATGCTCTAGGAATAATGAGGGGGAATGCCATAGTTGAATTCCCAAGTACCTCATATCTTCTATTTTGGGTCAGGGCCAGCTATTATTTTTACCCATATATCTGAGCAATAGTGGGTGGACCACTTCTTAGGGTTTTACAACTTTGGTGAGCCAGTAGAGAAGGAGTGGGTGGGGGAAGGTGAGACGGGGTCTGTTTCCATGGTTTTAACCCTTGAGGAGGTCACTTCAGGTATTAACACCCTTACAAAAAATAAAGCACCTGGTTCTGATGGAATCCCTCCAGACTTGTTGTGCCTAGATAATGAAATATGGGGACCTCTTCTGCCCAGGTATTAAACAATGCTGCGCGTTAAGGGTGCCATGGCCTTGGTCATCGGTAGTGAAAGTAACAGTGTTTACGAAGGAGGACAAGGACAACCTCCATTGCTACCACCCTATCTCCTTAATTGATGTGGTATTAAAGGTCCCAGGAAGGGTTATACTTACCAGTATGATGGATTGGTCAGACGCTAATGGCATTCTGATGCATGTTCAATATGGTTTTAGACCGGGCAGTCAACGTCTGATCAATGTCTGAGCCTTTAATTAATTATTAAGAAGTATACTGCTGTCTGACCAAACCGCCTACACTTGACTTTTATGAACCTTACATCCTCTTTTGATAGGGTTAATAGAGCAAAATTGTGGGCATTGATGATAGAATTAGGTGTGGAACCCAATATAGTAGTGCTGCTGAAAGATCTACATGCGAACACATCAGCCTCAGTGCATTTCTCTGCTGCTGCTGGTATCACAAATTCCTTTTTCACCAGACAGGGGGTTCGGCAGAGGTGCATCCTTGCACCATACCTGTTTATCCTATATGTCAACTGGCTAGAGGAGGCCTTTCTTGAAGTCCAGGTGGAATGTCCTAAAGTGGGTTCAAGATCGCTTCTGGTGTTCTTTTACTCCGATGACGCGGTCATGATGGCTCGTACGGCCAGGGGGCTGCAGTTTTTTATTAATAATGTTGCCGTCTTCCTGGATAGCCTGGACTTGGTAGTTAATGAATCGAAATCTTATGTATGGTGGTGGGCCCGCGGTCTTCTAGCTCTATGACTTTCAAGATGGGTCACCACACTTTGGGAAAAGTCCCCACCTTTAATTATTTAGGGGTACATTTTGATGCCAAGATGCCAAGAACAGCAGGTGTCCTCTCCTAGATAAGAAAGTACTGCGTGTAAAGGGGCCATATTTACAAGGAAGTGAAAGTCACGCAGGGTGGCTTTTCCTGTCCATGTAAATATAGGGCAGAGAAATGCGCTGCCAGTGCGTCACAAAAAGTGACACACTGGCAGCACAAGGGGCTTGTAAATATGCCACCTAGAGCCTTCTGTAGGCACAGAGTTCACAGCTGGGCCGCGGTGATCTCTAGATATGGCAGGCGTCAGGGTGGCAACACAGAGCCCTCCACCGCTCTAACGGACTGTGGGTCGCCTGTCAATCTTTCAATCAGGCCCTTTGTTGCCCAAGGAAAAAGTTTCATGCAGGAACTTTAGAGTGCCCATTCTGTAAAACACAATCTTCTGCTTTATCAGAAATGAGTAGAACAGCAACTTGGAGGCCAGCTACATTTTATCTTCCCTACAGCTTAGATTCTGACTTGAGGAGTAACAAGTGGATTGTCCGTTCCTCGGATTCATCTGGCTGGAGATCTTCCAACTCCCTTTTGTCATGATCTGCAGATTGCCCATGCATGTCCATAGTGGACAGGGAAGGAGACACTCTCCTCCAAACTTCCAGTGGGTGCCTTGTTCTACAGCAGAAGAGGTCACAAAGATTGGGAGCGTTACTTGGTGCAAGTTTCAGAGCTGCAGCATGTGCACTACACGAAACACACCAGTGGGGGCACTAGGCTTTAAATCCACGGCACCACGGGGGCCTCTCACAAGCGTTGTAATGGTGGCAGTCACCTTCAATAAATGGAATGTAAACTCCCAGGGCCGGTCGACCCCCCATACGTTGCAGGGGCGGCCTTAGGCATGTGCAAGCTGTGCACCTGCACAGGGCCCCCAAACCCCCAGGGGCCACCACGCCAATATATATCCTCAATATAATAATCCTCTGAGGATGGATACATATTTGCGTGGTGGCCCCTGGCAGGGATTTGGCGGCCTCCGGCTCTGTTCCACTTCCAAACACCATGACCCCCTCTCTTCACTGGCCTTCGCGCTCTGCCCCGCCCGGACCCCCTCTTCCGGGGCCCCCTACCTACGCTCCCTGCACAGGGCCGCCATGAGCCTAGAGCCGCCGCTGTACGTTGCTTAAGACAAAGGTCACTACAAGGTGTAGGCATTTTTTTTTTACAACTGCTTGGGCTAGAGAAGCAGACACTCAGTATTCAAAACGTAACACAGGGGTTAGGGTTACATTTAGTATTTAGAATTTATTTCTACCCAAACAAACCCCTTTTCAGCAACATTGGGATAATGAAAAACTGGAAAAACATAACTTTCTAAGTTGTACCATGCAGTTTGTATGGAGCTCTTTGATGGCAGTTCATAGCTCACTGTGCTGGATTACTATTGTAACTTATGAACTGCACAGTAAGAAATGGATCTCTGTGACTAAAGCACTACAGAGCCATGCACATAAAAATACACTTATGTGATATGCGTTGTGCACATTATTTGCAGCAGGCACATTAACCCTCGGTCTACCTTAGATGAGTAAAAACAGCCAGCCACTAAACCCCAACTCATTTCATTCAGCTGGAAGATTAACCACCCGAGATATCTGGACCCTTTTATTGTCGCTGAAAAGTACTCAATTTACAAAGAACTCTGCAGCAGGTGCTTTGAAAACTATATCATATTTCAAAACACAGGGAGGCTGCAAACGAAAGTGAGTTCTGTTTGGATTATGCTAGTCTGCTGATTTTGATAGTGGTGTGAGTGTTTGATTGGTTCAGATGCTCCGTCCATCACCACTCCCTTTTGTACCGCTTTGTTCGCCATAAGTTGGCAGGGTATGCTCAGACGTGAGTCCCTTGCTCACTTTGCCACTGGATTCAAGCAAGCCTGGCTGAAGACGGCTGAAATGCCAGAAACCGGTCCTCGGTAGCTTGTTTCCGGTCCAGGGAAAGCATGGCTTGGCAGTTCGGGCTGGACTGTTCCCATGAGGCACAGGGTCAGACTGCTTTGCATATAGCCATGTCTGAACTGGGGTGGCAGAGTGGGCTAAAGAACGGTGATGGATTAAACCCAGATCTTTTGACTGGGTGTGAGTGTTTGATTGGTTCTGATGCTCCGTCCATCACCACCCCCTTTTGTACCGCCAACCAATCCTGGAGCAGCTCTGCAGCTCCAGGATTGGTTGGATTCGCGTGGCACAAGGGAGGATGTCCTTTCTGCCCGAGTGCGAGGACAGCGCAGGAATGAGAGAAGGTGACCGGAGCCTGTGGCCAGCAACATACATATCTTGAGTTTTTTGGGCATCGCGCATCACCATATTTTTATGTTGTTGGCCGCTATTTATTTATTTATTTAGAAAGTTTTATATAGCGCGAACAAGATCTTTGCAGATATCAGAGCGCTTTACAGACGAAAACAACAGCGTGTGAGTAAAATAGCAATTGGGGTGGGGAAGATACATGTGGGAGCATAGTCATCCAGATACATCTATAATGATACAAGTGCAAAATACTTGATAGCGTAAACACTCAGGCAGGTCAATAACATGCGTCATACAAAAATGCAAAAAAGATTAGTAAAACTGAATGGTACACCGTCTGTAAGTATCATCCCCAGTAATGATTCAAGTGTATTTAGCCATGAGGATAGCTTTTACTTCTTTCTTAAAAAGCATGGTAGAGGAGATGAGTCTGATTTCAGGGGGGAGGGAGTTCCAGATCCTGGGTGCCATTCCTGAGAAGGAGCGTTTATACGTTTTTTCCTTGCGATATCTTTGGGGCTTTAGCAGGAGGTTGTTTGTGCCTCTGGTGTTTCTAGAGCCTCCGGAAATCGTCAGCTTTTGGGCGAGGTATCCGGGTGAGCTCAGGTGGACAGCTTTGTGCGTGATGCAGGCGATTTTCAGATGAATTCTGGCTTCAAAAGGCAGCCAGTTCAGGGCTATCGTTATAGACAGCTGGACTGTCAAGCCAGACGTCAAGGAGAGCTGCCAGCTGGAGACTATACTGTGCGCCAAGGCTCCTCTAACCCCTGCAATGATCTGCTCCTAAAGCAGAGAGGATGGTGCCCGTAAGAAAAATCACTGTAGCACCAATGCCAGAGGTATGCACCAGAATCTTCATTTAGTCATTTATTTTCTATAGCACCAACTGACTCCTTGCAAATACTTCACAGAGCTTTGGCAACAAGAAAAGGGAACAACAACTCGCCATTTAGCTTCTGATAAGGGAAAATGTCCTTTTTAATGGTGACATGTGGGTAAGGTTTGCCTCCAGGAGTGGGGTAGAAAACACAGGGGAAGACAATTAGTGATTGGTGAGGGAGCCAGGCAGAAACAGAAGCTGGAGTTAGGGTGTTGGCTGGTGAAGTGCAAGTGTAAGGAAGCGGTTGGGGCAGACAGCCCAGGATCGGGGTTGTAGCGTAACCAGCGGCCCTCCGACCGTCGCATCTCTCCACAGGCCACAAGGAGAATTGCACACCGCCCGGACAACAACCTATTGGTTGTCTGCCCTAACCCCTTCATTACTCTTGCACTTGGAAGGGTTATGGTTAACAATCAGGCAATGTAATTTTAGTCCTGATGATGATCCTAAACCTTGTACAGAATCGAAACGCCGTCAACAGTTTATGTAGTTTCACGCTAGTTTTCCATTGTGTCACCCAACTGTGTTTACTACATGTGGTCAGCTTGGTTAAATTCTAATTCATTACCAGTTCCCCCTTAATTTTAGAATTGCCTGCCATTTTCTTTTTTTTTGTTTCCCCTTTATGTAAATTTGGTTTGTCTATCTTGTGTTATATGTACTGGATGCAGGATTGTATCCCACTGTATAAATTGTTCACCTTATTTTGCCAAATCTTTTACATTGATTAAATCATTGTCCGGCTGGACAAGTTTTGCTTATAGCTCACATTGTTGTCTATAATTCATTAATTGCCCCTTATGCATTTTGCTAAATTAAGGACCTTTGTTGTCGAGTATGTAACCCTAAGCATATATAAGGCCTTGTTTTCTGCACTCCTCAGACTGCCTCATTCAGTTGCTAAGGCCTCTGTGTGACGTAGTCTCACTCATTTGAGGTTAATAAAGATGCTCTTTTCTATTTCAGCTTCTGTGCCAATTTCTTCTTTGTGAGTTTAAAAGGACCAAGTATCAGTGGGACCCCTGAGAAAGTTTCTTTGTTCTACAGCACTTCCCCGCCTGCTTTATTATTTCTGAACCCCGCCGGTGTGGATACCTGCTTCTACTTTTCGGCAGATCCGTTCCATGATTGGTGATTTTATTTGGGGGAACGGGGGACGGAGGGTGGCGCTGGATACACTAATACGCCCGAGAGCGGAGGGGGGGCTTGCGTTGCCAGACTTTGAGTTATATTATTTGGCTGCACAGTTCCAGGGGCTCACCCAGGCGGTAGCTCTGGAATTTGGGGGTCCCGAGCGTGAAACTGAGTCCGACATACCTCGGCACGTGCTGTCGTTTGTTGTGCTCCAACAAAAATTGTATATGGACTCATTATCCTCTGGGGAACATAGTCTGAATCTTTGCTGGAGACGATACCACTGTAGAGCTTGGGTCCAGCGCCCATATGCCCCGGAGATACCCTTGGGAATGTACACCGCCCTCCCACACGGTGGGGACTGGTCAGCACTTGCGGAGTGAGAGTCACTTGGAATGCATGTGTTAGGAGACCTATACGAAGATGGCGTTTTACTGCCCTATGGTGTGCTGCAGGAAAGGTTTGGGCTCCCACGGGGGCACTATCTAATTCACACAGCCTTGGTGGCTGCCATCCAAAAATACTGGGGGAGGGGCCTATCGGAACCACCGATGAGCTTAGCATGCCAATACGTGGTAATGGCAGCGGGCACCTATAAAGCCGTCACCTGCTTATATCGTCACATGCTTGGGGAGGCCTTGCCGCCGTTACAGAAGATACGTGACCAATGGGAGACAGATATTTATAAAGAAATTCTAGACACGGCCTGGTCACATATAGTCAAGAGAGCATGGAAGAGCACTAGAAATGCCAGATTCCAACTAGTTAATTTCTTCATACTGCATAGGGCATATCTCACCGCGGCGAAGATAAATCAATATTTTCACATAGACACAGCCCAGTGCCCCCGCTGTATACTAGTGGATGCTGGCCTACTGCATATGCTATGGGATTGTCCTCATTTCGGTACGTACTGGGAAGATGTAGTGGTGCTACTTTGTAATGTTACGGAGCGGCAGATTGCGCCAGACAGGGGCACCTGCCTACTACATTGGTTCCCCCACACTAGCAAGACAAAAGTAACTAGTAAATTCCGGGATTTGGGGTTGTTGCTTGCCAAAAGGGAAATCACAACCCACTGGAAGGCTAAAGGAAAGCCCACCTTTGCCAGATGGAAGGCTGCATTGCTTACATGGGCAGGGAGCAAGAGCACAGTTCGTCTGTAACAGGCCCAAAGATCCCACAATGATAAGGCGCTGGAAGCAGCGCGGGCATGGGAGGGCATTGAATCTGCATGTTTTCTGTAAAGGGAGCCATTGGACGTGCCTGAAGTGGGTTGTTATGTGGGTTCATCAGGGAAGGCAGAGAATAAGTCTGGCTGTGGTGGTCTGTATGGTCTGAAGTCTCTGTAGGAGGTGTGCTGCGATTCCAACATAGAAGGAGCTGCTGTAGTCCAGTGGGCTTGTGATGCGGGCCTGCGTCACAGTGTGTCTGGCGTGTAAGGGTAGCCAAATGCATCATCTATACAATGTGGATATTACCCCAAGACCATAAATGTGCCTGTATGTGTTGTATGAAAGAAATGGTAGACTTGTGGCTTTAGCACACCTTTGTGTAAGTTAACAATTGCTTGCTTCCTATCTTTTTATATACAGAGACTCCACAGTCGTAAAAATACTGCTAGTGAAATACCTCTGTGAATAGCAAACAATTGTAAACTTACACAAAAGTGTAAGTTTTTAAATTGAGTATCAAGTACCTTCACAAAACAACACTTTTTACATAGTTTACACATAATGTATACATAGGTTACACATGGTTTACACATTTAATTAAAACATATTGAGATAAACTAGACTAAAATTATTTGAAAAAAATCAACTATATTAGGTGTGCTAGGCAAAGTGATCATGAGTTCACACTCCTCCAGCAAAGCAAGTGCATCTGCTTGTCAAGTGCATTGTCTGGACTAGTTTACTTATTCTGAATTGCAGCTTATTTCTCATGTTTGATCTTAGGAACCATCAGGACCTGGCTGCGCAATGTTAGCAACTGTGCAAAGATTCAGGTAATTTTGTTATGGTTGGGCCTGGTTGCTATAAAAATAGGTTCTACAAACGGGACCACGTAGCAACAGTGGTACTTCAGTCTCTTATCTCAAGTTATCATTTTTGCTGCAATCTTTCATTGAGAAGATGACATTGGGGTTGTCATTTATGTTATGTTATTGTGATTTTTATAGCGCTTAGCTGCCCCAGCAAAGGGGCGTCCCGGCCCTTTAGCTGGCAGAAGAAAATACCAATACATAACTGAGCAATAGCAAAGAGGAAAGGCCAGGGCGCTATAATGGACCAGGAGGAAAGAGGAATGTTTTGATGGCCCTCCTAAAAGCAGACAAGTCCTCAAGGGCGCGGATATGAGCTGGTAGTGAGTTCCAGAGCTTGGCAGCGAGGTAACGGAAAGACCGACCTCCAGCCCGAGATCGTTTGAACCGTGGAACTGTCACCAGATTTTGGCCCGATGACCTTAAGGAACGGGAGGGAACATAGGTGGTGAGAAGATGCGCCAGAATCTGGGGGGAAGACAGCTTGAGAATTTTAAAAGAAAGGCAGAGAGTCTTAAACTCAATCCTTTGAGCCAATGGGAGCGCCAATGGAACTTATAAATGGTTGCTTTCACCGAGCAGAACCTAGGTAGGCCCACCAGGGCTCTAGCCGCAGCGTTCTGTACGCGTTGCATCCGAATGACTTCCGCCTGATTGGCCCCCAACAAGAGTGAACTCGCATAATCTAATTGTGAGAGTATAGTGGCCTGAATTATCAACTGTCTGGTCGGGGGGTCAAAAAATTTCAGGGCTGGCCTAAGCTCACGCAATATACCAAAACAGGTAGCAGCTACTTTTTTGGTATGTCCTCAGAAGCTAAGAGCGGGATCCAAATGTGTCGATCCATTTCGACCCCTGAGTCATCATCAGGAGCAGGGGCCTAGTGGATCTGTTGGGCTTGAATAGTAGAGGTGGACATTGGCAGGAGCTCACAATATTGTACAGCCAAGACTGAGAGCCCTGTACAAGTTAAGAGGAATACTAATGGAAGTGGCGAAGTTGGCAGAGAATGCTTTTGTACTTAGAAAGCTGCCATAACCAGGTGCATCATGAAAGTGGTCCCTGTCCAGCTTTTATGCAGAGGAGAGACCTGTTTCTCTCTCCACGCTGGAGGCCAGGTGAATCCTAAAATGGCTCGAGGATCAGGTGCTGGGATCGGCAAATTCTCAGGAAACTACAAAAGTGTAGTCTTCTGGTCAGCATCATTGATCAAATTCCTTTTAGACTGCTTCGAGTCCACTTGGTTTGCTGATTTCACTGATTAGTGGTGAGCGCGCAGTTAATGACGGCATGCACCAGTTTCCTGGATTAATGAATCATTGGCGTACTCTGCCAAAGTGGCATATAGCTTACAAATGGACCCACAATGTCTCAGCACCACAGCCCAACCTGTGACATCATTGTTATACCAGACCTGGAACCCAACGGCAACTGAGCAAATGTACCTCAGTCTTACTTCCTTAATTCCTGGTCATTATCTTTCTGTACTTTCAACAGAAAATACAGTAAATTCTGACTAAAAGTAATCCAACTATTTTAGTGTCTGGTCCCACACACTAAGAGACTCTTTACGATGTCGGTCGGGAAGCATTCCGACTAAATCGTTGTCGGAATGGTTTCCGACCGACTCGGGTTCGGAGAGTCTGACTGACAATTACGATGTTTCCGAACACCGTTTGGTCGGACTCCCATTGACTCCAATGGGAGCCTGTGTTCCAACCGACAACACAGACTCCCATTGAAGAAAGGGCTGGGTGCAGAAAACTTTGCCCCCTGTGGCGGGCACCCCATGGTGCCTGCCACACTGTGCATAGTTGCAAAGTGGGTTCCCATGGGTACCCCCACGGGCCCCAACCGGAGGCCTCCAGGTGAAGGGGGGCCTGCTACGGTCCCCCACAGTCAGTCTCCGACAGTCGTTCCATGTCGGACAAACCGATTCGGAAAGGCTGTACAAATCCGACATCGTAATGCGTCGGGTAGAAACTCGGTCCATAGACCTGTACGATTTGGCTCCAACTGACTCAGAGTCTCCGATTGACGGTCAGAACCGAGTCGGACAGAATGAACAGTTACCTCCCATGGTAATAGGTCGGTTGGAAATGTTTCCGAGTCGGTTGGAAACAGGGGTTCCGACACAGTTTAGGTAAATCCGAATGCCGGTCAGTGCCTTTCCGACCGACATCGTAATAAAACCCATAGTGCACCTGTAAGAGACTTTTGTGGGTATATATTTTTTGGGCATTATTAAGAGCAGAATGCATTTTCACCTTTGTTTTTGCATGTGTATACTGATGTAGTATCATTGCTTTTGAAACCATGTGTGTAGAAATTCTTTTACCTGATAGATGCCAATTAGGCCACATTTTTGTGAAAATACCATCTTGTCCAAGATGGAAGTGGCCTCTGTCCCTCATCCTGCTCCCCAAACCCCCTGCCTCCCAGCTGTTCTTCTCTCCTCGCAAACTCTGCAGCATACAATCAAGGTAAGATGTAATGGTTTATTCCCACTGTTGTTGTTGTTCTGCTCTCAATGAACTTTCCACTGTTCCTCTATGATTTGAAACATTTACAAGGTTTTTCGGTTGTTCACTGTAGTCCATTCATTCACTTAAAATGATTTCCCTGTCACTCATCCTGCTTTCTACCCACCCACTGTCTCCAAACGCAAACTCGGCAGCACACAGTCAAGCTAAGGTGTAATGGCTTATTTACATTGTTATTGCTCTGCTCTCGATTAACCTACCTTCTCCTGTCCCACTATGATTTTAAACATTTACAAGCCTTTTACGTTGGTTTACTGCAATTTATACATTCACATAAATGTTATTGTTAATATATCTGGTTATGTTCTAGCATCTCAGGACGATATTAGCAAAAGGAGGTTGACTATTTATTCATGTGCTGAGTTAGAGCTTAGGTAACATTTATTTTTCATGTGCTCTGATTTGATGATGAAATTATACATTTGTTCACACCACAGTGAGACTGTAGTTTCTGTAATTTTATAAGCAAAAATAATGTATAAAAGCCCTTAAGATGCTGTCCAATTTCTTACCTATTTTACGGCCCATTTGGGACTTTAAATCATTTTTTTTGCACACTGTATAACTCTTTATTTGAGAGCCTTCATGGTATTGTCTCTGCACAGCCTATTTTAAATTATGAACTTAAACCCTTTAACTTTTCATTGACCTAGAACTCAGTTATTGAGTGGGCCCATTTAATCCATCTCGTTTAACTGAGCTGTGTTTCTGATTTTTGATGTTTTGGGAGGTGCCTCTACTCAGGGACACATTGCCTCGTAAACATAAGGTTTAATACCGTCTCCAATCCAGTGAAATGCAGGATATCTGATTGAGGTACATTTTTGAATATCTCAATTTTGGGGTACCATTTTGCTTTCATAGGCCCCCAAACCTGATCTACATCACCCTTGCCAATACACTATTAAATATAATGCACAGCTTTGCCAGTGCACATAGAGCCTTCTTGGTAGCGCACTTACAATTCAGCACCTGAGACCCAGGGACAGTTCAGCCAAAGCACCCCAACAGTGGCATTAAGTACCTCTTACTGCTCCTTTAATGGATCCCTCACAAGGCTGCACCAATGCAAGCCAAGTATGAGATTATTTTCACAACATAAAAGAATCTCAGTATGTAACACAAATAATGCAGCCAGGCACAATTTATACTTTTTTTTAAATAGAAGTTGCAGTGACACAGTGCAACTAGCAACCTGTAACCGTTCTGCAGGAGGCTGTCTACCAGCAAGAACGCCCCCCTCTACCCACATCCTACCCCCAGATTTCTCCATCAGAGCCTGCTTCTTTCTGAAGGCTAAAATCATAACATTTGTCAGACCTTCTTTTCCTATTGCAAGCCCTTACTTTTCTGCTCAACTGAAATGTAAGGCCCTGTTTAGAGATTTGCCCAGGACATTATGGGCCAGGTGTGCCAAATTCTTATTTTGCATTTTTTCCTAAATAACAATTCGATAGGAATTGCTATTTAGGAAATGCAAAATGGTATGTACAAAATGTGCAATTCCTACAGAATCGCAATGAGGAAATGCTATTGCATTCCCACTGATGGGCCAAATAGAAAATGGTTTGCATTTCCTAAATTGTGATTTTCTAATAGGAAATCGTAATTTAGGAAATCCAAACGCAAGGGTGCCTCTAGGCTTAAGCCCCTTCCCCCAAGAGGCACCCCAAAATTAGTCGGGCGCCTGCGTTTCATCATTTTTAAAAGCATTTTTTAATTTTGCACGATACTATTGACTTTCAGTTGATGGTAATAGCATTTCCTAAATGCCCAATTCACATTTAGGAAATGCTTTGTACATGTGCTTTATGAACCGCTAATAGGTAATCCCTATTGTGTTTCATACAACGCGGTTGCAATTTGGAATTTCTACCTGGTGGAAAATGTAAATTGCAACCGTTTTCTGGCCTTTGTGTACATGAAAAGGCTTTTTTGCATTTCTTAACCCCTTGCATGCGGACGCGATTCTGCGCCTGTGCGGCAAAATCGCAAGTGGGCAGGTTCATGACGGCCCCTAGCCGTCATCAGCACACGAGCGCCGTAGTGCATGACGGCTGGGGGCCGTCCTCAGCATGCAAGGACCCTTAACTCAGTGGGCACCCTCACCTTGTGATGGTATCCAGTAGCGTAGCCGGTGTGTCATGGGCAGGAATAAAATGGGCCCTCTGGAAGCTGTTTGAATTATAAAATACAGCAATAATAATCAGGGTTCAGTGAGCCCTTTAGGTCTCTGGGCCCCTGTGCTACTGCACCTGCTGCACCAAAGGAAGCTACTTGCCTGGGTACAGCGAGGAGGCAACATGCTACAGATGTACTTCGGTGGCTCCACCGAGCTGTACGTTGGGGTCAGCACGTCCTATGTTAGTTAATAACCGTGCTCACGCCGGCTGGCATTCCGCATCACCGAGATGGCTTGCGAGTTGCTTGTGAGCCCTCAGGACAAAATGGCTGCCGCTCGATGGGCGCTGCACTTGAAACAGTAAATTAAAGGTCTTCATTATCTTATTTGATAGTTGAATTCAAGGGAATGAAACGCTGCTTTGTTGAGTGTAAGCGCATTTTGAAAGGTCTTTGGTTGCTGGAAGGAAATTAGGCGGATCATATGTCTCTTCCAGGAAACACATGGCTAATTTATCAAGCACAAGCCCAGAAGCTAACATTTATAGTAGTTTAGCACCTCTATAAAGCTTCCTTCAAACCAGCGAAGTGATTTAAAGTAAATAGTAAACCTCTGACACCTCCATTACAAGTTATGTGAGAATTCTGCATCGGTAAATGATACCGCGCGGTGTCTTAATTCTGGGATGCGGAATTAACGCACTATTAGGAATGCTCTCTGTGTTTTCTAGGTGAATCAGGAGCTCGAAAAGGCCGAAGCATGCCGCCCAAAAAGAAGAAGGGAGGCTTCCTCAGGGTGGGGAAAACTAATTATCACAAAAAAGAACTATTGCAAAATGAAACTAGTACACGGCTGGGGAGCAAAATAGGGAAGAAAAAAGAAAAAAATGTCCTCTACCACTAACAAAAATGGAGCTATCGGGAGATACATATTTCACTTCAATCCAGAATATATAAACAAATGATGAGAAATCGGAAAAAAATTAATATTCTCTCATGGAATGTCAACGGCCTTAGAACGATTAATAGGAGGAATAGAATTTTTGAATACTTGAAGGAGTCTAACAGTGAAATAATTATACTACAAGAGACTCATCTCTTGAGCACGGAGTGGGATCAAATTGGAAAAAAGTTAAACTGGGTGGACGTCTGTGTTTGCACTAAACAAAACTGTAATATCAAAGGAGTAGCAATCCTCATTAAGAAATCTCTTAAAGCAAAAATCGAATATCAGGCAGTAGACAGTAATGGAAGATGGGCCATTATCAGAGTAAGAATAGATAACAATATCTTATCCATAGCTGGATACTATGGCCCTAATTTAGACGATCCTCTCCCACTGCAAAAATTGTACTCGGAGCTTCTATCTATCTCCGGCTCCATAATCCTAGGTGGCGATTTTAACATTCTATTGGACCCAAAATTGGACAGATCACCACCTAGTAAACATGTGAACCTTCCTAAGATGAGGGAATGGCTAGGAGTATATAAAAAAGATTTAGATTTGACAGACATCTGGAAACAAAAGGGGGACAACAAGCAACCATTTACTTATCATAACAAAAAGTTGGGCCATAGATCCAGGATCGACTACTTTTTGGTAAATAAGAGCTTATCAGAAAATGTCAGTAGAATTGAACATATTCCAGCCCATTTATCTGATCATTCCGCAGTCCAATTATCTTTACATATTATAAATAACTACCAACCGCCAAGATGGACAGTTGATCGAACTATACTGTCTGACTCACAAAGTATAGAAGAACTAATAATGGTCTCTGATATCTTCTTTAAAGAGAATCAAATTGGAACATCAAAAAAAATTATATGGGACACATATAAGGCGGTGGCTAGGGGGAAGCTGCTAAGCTTGGGTGCTTATAAATCTAAAATTAAGAAGCAGGAAATCAGAAAAATGGAAAAAGACATTAATAAATTAGAAGAGCAATTTATGACAGGAACCTCTGCAGAAATGAAAGATTTATTGGAAAAAAGGTCCTTCAACTCAAGGAGAAACTAACTGACTATCTGGAAAACATAGTGAGTAAAAAATGGGAAGCAAGCAAACTGTCAAATCACGAGTATGGGGAAGGATGTGGAAAAATGTTGGCTTGGAGAACCAAAACAAGGAACACAATATCCTGTATTGAGAACAACCAAATGATATTGAGCTCTGATGACTCCGTGATAAAACAGGAGTTTACATCATTTGTTTCCAAACTATATAAAGAAGATATAAACCCAACTGATGAGCAAATCAGTAAATATTTAGATACCGTCTCATTACCATCACTAAAAAAGGAGGAGGAGAATGGATTAAATAGCGAAATCAAAGTTGAGGAAGTAAGAGCGGCGATAAAGAATTTGAAAAGGGGTAAAGCTGCTGGCCCGGATGCGTTGCCAAACGAATTTTACTTAGCACTGAAAGATTCAGTAGTAGTTCACTTAACAGACCTAATGAATAAAGTATATATGGACCAGGAAAACATTCCTGACTCCTGGAATGATGCCACAATCAGTATCATATTAAAATCAGGGAAAAATCCAAAACACTGCGAATCCTATAGGCCTATATCATTGTTAAACTGTGATTACAAGATCTTCATGCAGTTCATAGCAAAAAGACTGTCCACAGTAATATCAAAATTAATCCATCCTGATCAGAAAGGTTTCACAAAAGGCAGACAACTTCACGAAATAACACATGAACTTTTTGCAACAATCGATATAGCCATCTGTGAAAAATTACCGTTAACCATATTCACCTTCGATACTGCCAAAGCATTCGATAGAGTAAACTGGGCCTTTTTAAAACAAACCATCAAAAAATACAACTTAGGGACAAGATTCGGCTGCATGATCAAAGAAATTTATAAAAAACCAAGAGCAAAAATATTAATCAATGGATCACTCACCAGCAACATTGAAATACAAAGGGGGACAAGACAGGGGTGTCCTCTATCTCCTCTTATTTTTAATCTTCCCATCGAACCACTGGCTTGTACCCTGAGAAAACATACTTCAATATCTTCTTTCAGTTATCATATGTGGTCAAAGAAAGTGGCACTATATGCAAACGACTTGATGATATTCACAGATAACTATGACAATTCCTCCAACGCAATAGATGACACGATTTCTAAGTTTGGCAAGGTATCTGGTTACCTAACAAATCAAACAAAAACTGAAGCCATGAGTTGGAATACACAATCCAATACTACATACTCCAGAAACAAAATAAAATATCTGGGGATTATCCTGGTCAAAGAGCTGGAGAAAATTCCACAACTAAACCTGAATAGAGTGTTTGTAGAAACAAGAAGACTGCTTAAAGTGTGGGGCGGGCTTCCTTTAACCTTTCTGGGAAGATCGAACATTTTAAAAATGTCAATTCTACCTAAGTTCACATATCTATTTAACACCATTCCCATGGAATTCCAGAAAAACTCACTGAAGAAAATCCAAGGTGAACTAGCCAGCTTCATTTGGGCATCTAAAAGTACGAGAATAGCATGGAGCAAACTAAGGAGGAAGAAAGATCAAGGAGGAATAGCGAGTCCAGATCTCTTTGAATATTACAGGGCTTTTCAATTTAAGAACATGAGACCCTTACTAAAAAATTATCAATTCTACCCAGAGTATTTAAAGAATTTGACAGGCAAAGCAGATAATTTCTTATTCAAATTCGGCCATCCAAAATTCTTTAAGAGAATAAAACTAAAGATTTTATACAATGCCGCAAAATTGTGGTACCAAATTAGAAACACAGTAAATATACCTTACTATAGCAATATGGCACCAATATGGGACTCCCCGGGCACACCTGACTGCCTAAAAGACTCTCTGGCTTTACCACTAAAAATAGTCAGAATCGAAACCTGGGGGCAACTCCTAAAAGATAACGACATAATCACGTGGGACCAAATTTCTCTAATCACTAACTCCAATATATCTAAGTTCAAATTCTACCAGCTGGCTAGCTGGACCAAATTTTTAACGGAAAAAAAAACGGGAAATGAAAGTTTAGAGAAAGAAATGATAAAATCCTCAACAGTAAAAAAAGAAATATCGAAATGGTACTGGGCCCTTGTAGAGGCTGGAGAGGAAGACTGCTCAGTCCCAGAAACAACCTGGAGGAAAGATATGCCCGAATTAGACCTTCATTTTCTTTGGCAAAAATCTCTAGAAACTTGCTGGTCTAGCCTGAAAGCAGCAACCCTGAAAAGAAATCACTTGTTTACAGTCCATAGGTCTTACTGGACCCCAAAAAGAATGTCGAAATTTAAAGGAGCCGATATAAAATCTTGTTCTAAATGTGGATTGGAGAAGGCGAATGATATTCATATGTTCCAAGAATGCCCTCTACTCACAACCTTTTGGCATGAAGTTGGTAAGACGATATCTATGGTCTTGGGTCATCAAATAGATGTAAGTATTACTTTAATTATTTTTGGGATTCATCTTACAAGAGATGTGGAGATAAGTATTTTGACTAAAAATCAGGAAAGACTATTATTTGTACTAATTCTACTCGCAAGGAGAGAGATCTGTATCAACTGGATTAAACCAGCTCCTCCTCTGCACGCAAACTGGCTGAACTCTATATTAACAACGAATAAATTGGATAGGAAAGGGAACATAAGTAAAAAGTCAAATTTCTGGTAAATATGGGAAAAACATTTTCAAATACCAAGCTAATACCTCAGTAAGACCCGCTCACTACATCCAATGATTAAAGCGATTACAATAATTCAGGTGGAATAAGTTCTGCCGAGTAGCCAGGATGGCTAGCTCCCCTCCTTACCAAAAACAGAATTATTGGTAATGATAAAAGATAAACGAGAAATCTGTTTATAATCAACACCGAAAGGGATACTCCCCAACTCAGTTTGTGATACATGGGGCAGTGAAGGTAAAGAACGTTGAAATAACAGACTCCCGAAACTCCTCATACATATAATCGCAAAATGAGGATAACATTTTTTTTTTTTTAAATTTAGCACTGCTTTTCTTTTGCAACTGGTTTACCACCTACTTGAAGTAGGCACTAAATTGTGAATGTTTTGCAACTGCATTCCCGTTACAAAACATTCATACATCATTCAACGCCAAGAATAGACCTCGCAAGCTATTTGATTTGGTCAAAGACCAATCCAACAAACCTCCAAAGAAACGTCTAAACCCCTAATATCATGCAAGGAATTTTCATCCTTCTTCTGCGACAAAATCTGTGCCCTAGGAAAGGATCTTTAGTCCGCAACTCACCACCAAAATCTGTAGACTCTACCTCTTCTCTCCGCGCTGTCCTCTCAAACCTCATCCAAAAACCAAGCGCACTGGTCCAACTTTAAAATCTATGACGAATACTCTATCTTGAGAATTCTAGCCTCCTTAAATCAGAACAATCACTTCAATGATCCTCTCCCCTCTAACTGCCTAGCTGCCGCCTCTCAGGCTATCATCCCTTCCAGGACTTCAATAATCAACGCCTCCCTCCTACAGGGTTCAATACCTGATTCTCTTAAGGCTGGCCAAGTCATCCCCATCTTAAGAAAACCTATGCTGGATCCTGCTTCCGCCGACAACTATAGACTCATATCCAACATCCCACTCCTAGCCAAAGTTCTGGAAAAATGTGTGCCACAGCAGCTGCGCCTACACATCACCAACTTCCACCTTCTAAATGACTTTCAATCGGGTTTAGACCTGGACACAGCACGGAAACCACCCTCCTCCACCTCGACCAAGGCAACACCTGTCTCCTAATCCTCCTAGACCTATCTTCGGTATTAGATACGGTTAACCACGAAATTCTCCTTGATTGCCTCAAACTCAGATGGGTTTGGATGGCACCGTCCTTGAATTTCTGTGGTAGAAAGTTCTGGAATCTGTGTGGATCCACAAATTTCCACCCAACCAGCGTTCCCCAAAGTCTTCTGAGAAAAATTATACCTCACTTGTGTGGATCGGCCTAATGCCTGCGACAGGAAACCGCGCAAAACGCAACGTGGTCGCACCTCAATTTCGCAATGAAAAATGGCCCTTTTTGTTGGAAAGTGCCTAGCTGTAGTTTTTGAACCCTAGCTCTGCCGGCACCTGGGGAAACCTAGGAAACCTATACATTTTTGAAAACTAGACAACCAGGGGAATCCAGGATGGGGTGACGTCACTGCCTCCCACCAGGTTCTGTTAGCCAGAATCCCTTGCAAACCTAACAAATGGACCAAAAAAACACACTTTCCCCACATTTCTGTGGTGGAAAGTTCTGGAATCTGCGTGGATCCACAAATTTCTACCCACCCCACGTTCAGGGCCAGACTGGCCATAGCGGGCACTGGGCGTTTCCCCGGTAGGCCGCTAGGGTGGGGACCGGTTTTGTGTCCCTGGGGGGCCGTTTTTGTTACCGGGGGTCGGAAATGTTGACCCCAGTAACAAAATCGGCTGAAACCCACTGTCGCAAACTGCTCAGCGGCACTCCCCCTGACCACAGGGGGGCCAGCTGAGCAGTTTGCCAGGGCCGGTTTCTGTTCTCAGTCCGGCCCTGCCCATGTTCCCCAAAGTCTTCCGAGAAAAATGGTAGCCCACATGTGTGGGTCGACCCAGTGCCTGCGACAGGAATTGGCGCCAAACGCAACGTGGTCACACCTCAATTTTGCAGTGAAAAATGACCTTTTTGGACAAAATGCCTAGCTGTAGTTTTTGAACCCTAGCTCTGCCGGCTCCTGGGGAGACTTAGCAAACCTATACATTTTTGAAAACTAGACACCCAGGATACTCCAGGATAGGGTGACTGGACTGCCTCCCGCCAGGTTCTGTTACCCAGAATCCCTTGCAAACCTAAACAATTGACAAAAAAACACATTTTATCCACATTTCTGTGGTGGAAAGTTCTGAAATCTGCGTGTTTCCACGAATTTTCTTCTACCCTGCGTTCCCCAAAGTCTTCCAAGAAAAATGGTACCCCACTTGTGTGGTTTGGCCTAGTGCCTGCGACAGGAAATGGCGCCAAACGCAACGTGGTCACACCTCAATTTCGCAGGGAAAAATGACCCTTTTTGGGCAAAGTGCCTAGCTGTAGTTTTTTACCCCTAGCTCTGCCGGCACCTAGGGAAACCTATCAAATCTATACATATTTACAAACTAGACACCCTGTGGAATCCAGGATGGGGTGACTTGACTGCCTCCCACCAGGTTCTGTTACCCAGAATTCCTTGCAAACCTAAACAATTGACAAAAAAACAAATTTTCTTCACATTTCTGTGGTGGAAAGTTCTGGAATCTGAGTGTATCCACAAATTCCCCTCCACCCTGCGTTCCCCAAAGTCTTCCGAGAAAAATGGCACCCCACTTGTGTGGGTCGGCCCAGTGCCTGCGACAGGAAACGGCGCCAAACGCAACATGGTCACACCTCAATTTCGCAGTGAAAAATGACCCTTTTTGGGCAAAGTGCCTAGCTGTAGTTTTTGAACCCTATCTCTGCCGGCACCTAGGGAAACCTAGGGAACCTATACATTTTTGAAAACTAGACACACAGGGAAATCCAGGATGGGGTGACTTCACTGCCTCCCACCAGGTTCTGTTACCCAGAATCCCTTGCAAACCTAAAAAATTGACAAAAAATACACATTTTCTCCACATTTCTGTGGTGGAAAGTTCTGGAATCTGCGTGGATCCACAAATTTCTACCTACCCCGCGTTCCCCAAAGTCTTCTGAAAAAATGGTACCCCACTTGTGTGGGTCGGCCTAGTGCCTGCGACAGGAAATGGCGCAAAACGCAACATAGCCACACCTCAATTTCACAGTGAAAAATGACCCTTTTTTGACAAAGTGCCTAGCTGTCGTTTTTTAATCCTAGGTCTGCCGGCACCTAGGGAAACCTAGCAAACCTATACATTTTTGAAAACTAGACACCCAGGGGAATCCAGGATGGGTTGACTTGACTGCCTCCCACCAGGTTCTGTTACCCAGAATCCCTTGCAAAACTAAAACATTGTCAAGAAAACACTTTTTCCCAACATTTCTGTGGTGGAAAGTTCTGGAATCTGCGTGGATCCACAAATTTCCTCCCACCCAGCGTTCCCCGAGTTCTCCCGATAAAAGTGGTACCTCACTTGCGTGGGTGGGTCAAGGACCTGTGACAGGCAAAGGTCCAAAACCTATTGAGGCGACATCAAAGTGGGAAAAGGAGCATCCTCCACTTCTGCTTCTGTAGATGCAGGGAGTATGGGCACGTGAGAGGGAGGCAGAACAAAGTCTTCTCGACTGTTGGTGGAAGTTCAGGCAGTGGTTAATGTAGACAGGTCTTTGGTTGTGTAGAACCTTGTGTTAGTGGGTCAGCAACTTGAATCAGCATGTTTTCTGTACAGGGAGCCATTGGATTTGCCTGAAGTGGGGTGTTATGTGGGTTCATCAGGGAAGGCAAAGAATAAGTCTGGCTGTGGCGTTCTCTATGGTCTGAAGTCTCTGTAGGAGGTGTGCTGCGATTCCTACATAGAAGGCGCTGCTGTAGTCCAGTGGGCTGGTGATGCGGGCCTGCGTCACAGTGTGTCTGGCGTGTAGGGGCAGCCAAATGCATCATCTATACAATGTGGATATTACCCCAAGACCATAAATGTGCCTGTATGTGTTGTATGAAAGAAACGGTAGACTCATGGCTTTAGAACACCTTTGTGTAAGTTAACAATTGCTTGCTTCCTATCTTTTTGTATGCAGATACTCCACAGTTGTAAAGATACTGCTAGTGAAATACCTTTGTGCATAGCAAACAATTGTAAACTTACACAAAAGTGTAAGTCTACTTTTGTTAATCAGGCCCATATTATTTAAATTGAGTATCAAGTACCTCCACAAAACAACACTTTTTACATAGTTTACACATAATTTATACATAGGTTACACATAGTATACACATTTAATTAAAACATATTGAGATAAACTAGACTAAAATGATTTGAAAAAATCAACTATATTAGGTGTGCTAGGCAAAGTGATCATGAGTTCACACTCCTCCAGCAAAGCAAGTGCATCTGCTTGTCAAGTGCATTGTCTGGACTAGTTTACTTATTCTGAATTGCAGCTTATTTCTCATGTTTGATCTTAGGAACCATAAGGACCTGGCTGGGCAATGTTAGCAACTGTGCAAATATTCAGGTAATTTTGTTATGGTGTTCGGCCTGGTTGATATAAAAATACGTTCTACAAACGGGACCACGTAGCAACAGTGGAACTTCAGTCTCTCATCTCAAGTTATCATTTTTGCTGCAATCTCTCATTGAGAAGATGACATTGGGGTTGTCACTTAAATGTGTCGATCCATTTCGACCCCTGGGTCATCATCAGGAGCAGGGGCCTATTGGATCTGTTGGGCTTCAATAGTAGAGGTGGACATTGGCAGGAGCTCACAATACGGGAAGGCCAAGACTGAGAGCCCTGTACAAGTTAAGAGGAATACTGATGGAAGTGGCAAAGCTGGCAGAGAATGTTTTTGTACTGACAAAGCTGCCATAACCAGGTGCATCATGAAAGTGGTCCCTGTCCAGCTTTTATGGAGAGGAGAGACCCGTTTCTCCCTCCACGCTGGAGGCCAGGTGAATCCTGAAATGCCTCGAGGATAAGGTGCTGGGATCGGCAAATTCTCAGGACACTACAAAAGTGTAGTCTTCTGGTCAGCGAAAAAAGTAAACAGTCCCAGGAGTACACAATTTACAAAGAGCAATAACTTACTCTGACACACACGCCAGAGGGAGCAGGGAGGCCGTTCTTCTGACTTAAGATTGAATTAAACCAATCGCAAGCTTTTAATTCTAAATGAGCAAAATCAGCACATCAGCAGATAAAGCTGCGGCGTTACAATTAGTAATAAACATATATATGTTTATTCTCCTGTTCATTTGATTTTAACCGGAAATTAATTATGAATATCGGTGGCCCCTCTGGATGATGTGAAGGGAAACATAACCATACTCCGAGGACAGAAGCAATTGGATGCGAGTAGCAGTATCTATACTGCACACCTAAACCAAGGGTTCATGTTTTTAAAAAAACCTTTGTAGTCTATCCAACAAGCTCATCTTGCTTAAAGCCTACGGCTGAGAAATTTTCCTGAAGAAGGTGTAAGAATTTTAAAAAATATACCGAAACGCTGCGTCGACAACTACTTTCTCAAACATCGTAACCTGTAATATGAAATTTGTTTTTAATTATTGTGACATTTTTTGTGATGTATTTTAGTATGAGATTTTAATCATGTTTTTTCATGGTACCAATTATTTGTGAAGCCAATATTGATTGTCAATGTATTGCCTTTCAATAAAAGGAACAAATATACTTTGACATAAGAAACAAATATTTTTATTCTCTTTTTTAACTTTTGTTTATATTCTATTTTCTATATAAAATAGCTTTGCTCACAGTGGTTTATTGAACAGTATGGCAGTGGTATTATTGTTTTATATATTTCATTTGTGTTAGAGTAAGTAATTGCTCTTTGTAAATTGTGTACTCCTGGGACTGTTTACTTTTTTCAATTACTTACCCTTAGTCCCGCATTGGATTAGTTAGGGGACCTCTCCGCTTTTTGTCTTCTGGTCAGCATCATTGATCAAATTCCTTTTAGACTGCTTCAAGTCCACTTGGTCTGCTGATTTCACTGATTAGTGGTGAGCGCGCAGGTTATGACGGAATGCACCGGTTTCCTGGATTAATGAATCATTGGCGCACTCTGCCAAAGTGGCATTTAGCTTACAAATGGACCCACAAAGTCTCAGCACCACAGCCCAACCTGTGGCATCATTGTTATACCAGACCTGGAACCCAAAGGCAACTGAGCAAATGTACCTCAGTCTCACTTACTTAATTCCTGGTCATTATCTTTCTGTACTTTCAACAGAACATACAGTAAATTCTGACTAAAAGTAATCCAACTATTTTAGTGTCTGGTCCCACACACTAAGAGACTCTTTACGATGTCGGTCGGGAAGCATTCCGACCAAATTTTTGTCGGAATGGTTTCCGACCGACTCGGGTTCGGAGAGTCTGACTGACAATTACGATGTTTATGAACACTGTTCGGTCCGACTCCCATTGACTTTAATAGGAGCCTGTGTTCCGACCGACAACACAGACTCTCATTGAAGAAAGGGCTGGGTGCAGAAAACCTTGCACCCTGTGGCGGGCACCCCATGGTGCCTGCCACACTCTGCATAGTTGCAAAGTGGGTTCCCATGGGTTCCCCCATGGGCTCCAACAAGAGGCCTCCAGGTGAAGGGGGGCCTGCTACGGTCCCCCATAGTCAGTCTCCGACAGTCGTTCCGTGTCGGACAAACCAATTCGGGAAGGCTGTATGAATCCAACATCGTTATGCGTCGGGTAGAAACTCGGTCCATAGACCTGTACGATTTGGCTCCAACTGACTCAGAGTCTCCGATTGCCGGTCAGAACCAAGTCGGACAGAACGAACAGTTACCTTCCATGGTAATAGGTCAGTTGGGAATGTTTCCGAGTCGGTTGGAAACAAGGGTTCCGACACGGTTTAGGTAAATCCGAATGCCGGCCAGTGCCTTTCCGACCGACATCATAATAAGGCCCATAGTGCACCTGTAAGATACTTTTGTGGGTATACATTTTTTGGGCATTATTAAGAGCAGAATGCATTTTCACCTTTGTTTTTGCATGTGTATACTGATGTAGTATCATTGCTTTTGAAACCATGTGTGTAGAAATTCTTTTACCTGATGGATGCCAATTAGGCCACATTTTTGTGAAAATACCATTTGGCCAAGATGGAAGTGGCCTCTGTCCCTCATCCTGCTCCCCAAACCCCCTGCCTCCCAGCTGTTCTTCTCTCCTCGCAAACTCTGCAGCATACAATCAAGGTAAGATGTAATGGTTTATTCCCACTGTTGTTGTTGTTCTGCTCTCAATGAACTTTCCCCTGTTCCTCTATGGTTTGAAACATTTACACGGTTTTCCTGTTGTTCACTGTAGTCCATTCATTCACTTAAAATGAATTCCCTGTCACTCATCCTGCTTTCTACCCGCCCACTGTCTCCAAACGCAAACTCGGCAGCACACAGTCAAGCTAAGGTGTAATGTTTTTTTTACATTGTTATTGTTCTGCTCTCGATGAACCTACCTTCTCCTGTCCCACTATGATTTTCAACATTTACAAGCCTTTTACGTTGGTTTACTGCAATTGATACATTCAGATAAATGTTATTGTTTATATATCTAGTTATGTTCTAGCATCTCCGGACGATATTAGCAAAAGGAGGTTGACTATTTATTCATGTGGTGAGTTAGAGCTTAGGTAACATTTATTTTTCATGTGCTCTGATTTGATGATGAAATTATACATTTGTTCACACCACAGTGAGACTGTAGTTTCTGTAATTTTATAAGCAAAAATAATGTATAAATGCTCTTAAGATGCTGTCCAATTTTTTCCCTATTTTACGGCCCATTTTTCTTTTGCACACTATATAACTCTTTATTTGAGAGCTTTCATGGCATTGTCTCTGCCATGGTCTCTGCACAGCCTATTTTAAATTATGTAATTAAACCCTTTAACTTTTCATTGACCTAGAACTCAGTTATTGAGTGAGCCCATTTAATCCATCTCGTTTAACCGAGTTGTGTTTCTGATTTTTGATGTTTTGGGAGGTGCCTCTACTCAGGGACACATTGCCTCGTGAACATAAGGTTTAATACCGTCTCCAATCCAGTGAAATGCAGGATATCTGATTGAGGTACATTTCTGAGTATCTCAATTTTGAGGTACCATTTTGCTTTCATAGGACCCCCAAACCTGATCTACATCACCCTTGCCAATACATTATTAAGAATAATACAGAGCTTTGCCAGTGCACATACAGCCAGATTCATCGAACTAAAATCGGCTCGCAACTTTGCGAGCACTATTTGTGCATTTGGGATTCATCATCCCAAATGCAAAAATCGCAATTCTAGAAATCGCTAAATTGCGATTAATTGCATTTAAGGAATCTCAATTTGAGATTCCTTAAATGCAATTCATGAACCATTTTAAAATTGCGAATTCGCAATCTGGGGCCGCTATTTACCGCGAAGTCTAACTACGTGGTAAATAGCAAAAAATTTGAAAAATGCACTGTTTCCTATAACGCGGTCGCAATTTACAATTTCTACCTGGTGGAAAATGCTAATTGCAACCGATTTTTGGCCTTTGTGTACATGAAAAGGCTTTTTTGCATTTCTTAAAGGAACGATATTGCGATTCGGCCGGTTAAAAAAATGCAAAAAGCTTTCAGACATCGGACCCTTAACCCAGTGGGCACCCTCACCTTGTGATGGTATGCAGTAGCGTAGCCGGTGTGTCATGGGCAGGAATGAAATGGGCCCTCTGGAAGCTGTTTGAATTATAAACTACAGCAATAATATTCAGGGTTCAGTGAGCCCTTTTGGTCCCTGGGCCCCTGTGCCACTGCACCTGCTGCACCCCTGTGCCACTGCACCTGCTGCACCAACGGAAGCTACTTGCCTGGGTACAGTGAGAAGGCAACATGCTTCAGATGTACTTCTGTATCTCCACCGAGCTGTACGTTGGGGTCAGCACGTCCTATGTTAGTTAATAACCGTGCTCATGCCGGCTGGCATTCCGCATCACCGAGATGGCTTGCGAGTTGCTTGTGAGCCCTCAGGACAAAATGGCTGCCGCTCGATGGGCGCTGCACTTGAAACAGTAAATTAAAGGTCTTCATTATCTTATTTGATAGTTGAATTCAAGGGAATGAAACGCAGCTTTGTTGAGTGTAAGCGCATTTTGAAAGGTCTTTGGTTGCTGGAAGGAAATTAGGCGGATCATATGTCTCTTCCAGGAAACACACGGCTAATTTATCAAGCACAAGCCCAGAAGCTAACATTTATAGTAGTTTAGCACCTCTATAAAGCTTCCTTCAAACCAGCGGAGTGATTTAAAGTAAATAGTAAACCTCTGACACCTCCATTGCAAGTTATATGAGAATTCTGCATCGGTAAATGATACCGCGCGTTGTCTTAATTCTGGGATATGCGGAATTAGCGCACTATTAGGAATGCTCTCTGTGGACAGGGGCATGACACGCAGGCCTATGCGGCGCAGGGGGGGCACCAGCCAGGGGGACCCTCATACAGCCTAATCCCTATGAATATCTGTGAAATATCTGTGTCTCGAGGCACCTCACCACATTCTAATGGAGGCAGATCCGGATTACCAAATTGGCAAAGTAGGAACCAGCCAATGTGCCCCACTCCTCTTATGGGTCCCGCAACAACGGATCAAAATGCAACTTAAAGTACATAAACAAGAGACATCAGATTCACATTCCAGTCTCTTAAAGGTTCATCTTCTGACAGCTGTCAGTTTGTAAAAAAAATCTAGTGCATTGCGTATTAGCAGATAATTTGTGAGGGGGTCCCCCGAAATTTCGACTGCCTAGGGGCCTCCACAGGGTTTAATCCAGCACTGGGTGGGGGAGGGCATCATTTTGCGTCACGCCACTGATTTACAGCATATTTGCACCTTCTGCACCAATTTCTTTAGGCTCCTCTGACATTCTTGACAATATTCTGCTGACATTTTCCATCAGGTTTTACCTGGTGAAATGTGTTAATGTAAATCCCAGAGGAGGCCCTATACAGTATTAGCACACTGTGATCGAAATGGAACTCGGAAAGCTCAAGCACGAATGTTCCAAGGTGGACCAACACATTAACAAATATTAACACCTGGTAGAATATGGGTTATAAAGCTGTACGCAGTTACTTTCTGCGCTCACTCACTGCTGGGAGATAAACACAGTGGTGACCGCCACAAACAAAAAGTGGTGGGGTCGGCGGAGCGCAGGAAGTGGTGCGGGGGGAGCACAAGGAGGGGGAGCGTGGGTGGGGTTTAATAATAATAATTTCTTTAAAAGGAACTTACCGAGGGGGCGTGGCCAAGATGGCGGGCTGAGCGGTCGCACTACCCACGAGCTCCCGTAATCCTGGGCCCTTGAACCACTAATCTCCGCTGATCACCCCCCAAACAACTGGAGATCAGCGCCGGACACGAGAGAGCACACAGCGACACTGCCCGAGGCTCGGTGCGGTCCTGTGGACGCGGCGACGGGGCTCCGGAGTGAGCCTGGAGGCGGAGACGGCTCGGGGAGCCGACCGAGTGCTGAGGCGGCCGGGGTCACGGAGCAGCGGAGCCATACCAGGGCCGACTTGACACGGCGCAGACCGCCTGGCGGTAACGGTCGGCTCCCGCACGAAAACCCAGCGAGACCCAACGGCGGGGGTGCACACAGTGCCCGGGGGCTGAAACGCAGAGCGACGGCCTCGGCGTAGGGTCGCTACGCAAAGCCGAGGACGCGGCCTGTCGGTGGGCCTCTGGCTGCGCGACTTCCCCCCGACCCGCCAATGCTCGGCGTCGGGGGTGAGGGCACATTAGACGACCCACCCGGTGCACCTGGAGAGCCCTGAGCCAAGGCGATGAGGCCCCCGGAGAACGGCAGTGAGTGGTGGCGACCTGAAGGGAGGCCGCGGCGTGGCGGGGAGCGGAGCTCGAGGGCTACGGCAGGTCCGGTCTTCCAGCGAAGAGAAGGTGACCCTGTCACAGCCCCGGGTGGACTCGGCTGAGAGCGGACGACTAAAGGAAGGGGAAGGATCGGGCTGACCGCGGACCCTGGCTGTAGCTCTGCGCACGGGGTCGGGACGGGGACCGGCCGCGGCGGGACTCCGACACCGGAGAGTGCGGCACCATCCGGACAGCGTGTGGAGCCGCGCGGCCAGAACGAAGGGGCCTGTAGAGGGCCGGTCACACCACAGACGCACTACCAAACGGACGCAGCGGACCAAGATCATCTGGGCAGCGCAGACCTGCCGCGCCCGACTGAGTGCACCCCTACTGCGTCCACCCCTAGAGGTGGACTCCGGCTGCTTCCCCGGTCAATGTTCCTGGCACGACCTGGGGGCCCAAAAGCAGGAGTGGGGACAGCTGGGGATAGCTGGGACACCCGCTGGTGTTGCATTAGACCCGGGCTCCATAGGGGGTCGACCCGCCGTGCAAGCGATACCCCCAGAACTGTACCACACAACACGGTTCCTGCCAGAGCGCTACATCACTTGGCGTACTTCCCCCACTTTCAAGATGGCTAGCAACAAAGGGGGTAAGAAGGGGGACCGGACATTGCCGGAAATGCTGAGTAGGGGTCCCCCGCGACAGGATAAAGGACAGCACTCACCGGGCCCCTCGGGCAGCTCCCGAGGGGCAGAAGGGGGGGAGCCTCCAGTCACCAGATCCTTCCTGGAGTCTCTTTTCAGTTCGCTCAGGGAAGATTTCCAAGCGCTGAAGCAAGAAGTGGCCGGAGAGGTTCGGGAAGTGCGGAGAGAGGTCGACAACCTTGGCGAAAGGGTGGCTACTGTGGAGGAAGCAGGACACACTCGAGAAGAAGAGATCGCACAGCTGCAACAGGAAGCGTTACGATTAAGGGATCAGCAGCTTGACCTCCAAGCGCACAATGAGGACCTCGAGAACCGATCTCGACGCAATAACATCCGGGTCCGGGGAATTCCATCTAAAGAGGAGGGCGAGGACGTTGCCGGATACCTGAGAGACCTGTTTAGGGAGATACTGGGCGAACCAGGGGACTTCCCTATCAGAATTGACAGAGCACACAGAGTGGGCCTAGCGCGCCGGTTCTCGGCACCGCCCCCCGATGTCTTGGCCTTCCTGCCGGACTTCCCTCTGAAGGAACGGATCCTCCGTGAGGCGCGGAAACAGCAGTCTCTACGTTTCCGGGGGCACCAGGTAGCTCTTTTTCAGGATCTATCAGCGATCACGCTCCAGAAGCGCAAAGCATTTAAAATAGCAACGGACACTTCCTGAGAGAACACGATACGCAGTATACCTGGGGCCACCCTTTCCGCCTCATCTTTCGGTGGAACGGGACTTTGCACCAACTTCGCTCCCTCCAAGACACCTGCGGAGTGCTGGGAATCACCGCGACGGATGAAGATGCACCTACTCCTCGCCTTAGGCGCACCACCAGAGATGGTTGGCAGACACACCCCGGACGGCGATCCTCTTCTTCCTCCGCACGACCGGACTCGCCCACTATCCGGGCGGAAATGGACAGTGCGGTACGGGAGGTGGCCAGAGACACGACATCTGGTGACATGGCCCTAACGGCCTGAGAGAGCTCCGGGGGGAGATCGACTCAGCTTTCTCATCAATGCAGGTTCGGGGGCCCGGGGGGGAGGGGGGGCAGTGGGGGGGGGGGTGTAGTGGCTGAACGTCCACTTGAGTAACTTTCCACAGGCTTGTCCACTACGGACTAGACTTGGAAAATGGGGTTTTTGGAACAGTTGGCAGGAGGGGATGAGGGGGAGGGGGGAAGTTGGGGTGGTCTCGGGTTTGGGTGGAGGGGGGGTGGTTGGAGGGGGGAGTTAGGGGGGTTCCGGTTGAGAGGGGGGGGTCGGGAGGGGATGTGGGTCGTCCAGTGCACAATGAGGGCTTCGCTCAATCTAGCGGTGTTTATGCGCCCTGCCCCGCCCTGGCGGAGATCCTGCGCTTTTATTTTCATTACGTCTCATGCCTCCCACAACTCTTAAGGTGGTAACCCTCAATGTCAGGGGCTTAAACAACCCAGTCAAGAGAAGGGCAGTGTTGTCTCTTTTGGAGAGCACCCACGCAGATATTTGTCTTCTCCAGGAGACCCACTTGCTAGCCCGCGACTCCCATAGACTCCGCTCCCATAAATTCCCGACACAATTTTTTTCCTCCAACACTACTAAGACAGCGGGAGTGGCAATCTTGGTGGCACGACACTTCAGGGGCGAAATCCTACACAAATTTGCAGAACACAAAGGCAGGCTCTTGGTCTATAGGTTTAGGATTGGAGGGGTTACTTTTACAATTGGGTCCTTATACAGCCCTAATGACCAGCAGGACCGCTTCCTTCGTTCAGCCGTAGTAGACGTCACCGCCTCACCAGATAGACACTTTATGATTGGGATAGACTTCAACATGGTCTTTGACTCGGCTCTCGATAGATCTGCCCAACGCTCTCCGCAGGTCGGGGAATTCTCAGCCGGGAGTCGGGCGCTCCTGACAGAGGTCGACCTCCATGATCTCTGGCGTTTAGTGCACCCCGCCGATCGGGGGTATTCTTATTACTCCCACGCGCACAAAACCTACGCGAGGCTAGACCACCTTCTAGTCACGACCCCGGTGCTTGCTATGGTCTCTTCGACCGATATGGGAGTGATATCCTTGTCGGACCATGCCCCAGTCACCGCCACGTTCTGTCTGCCGCCGGTGTCCTGCCCACCCAGAGTCTGGCGTCTTAGAGATACCCTACTGCACAAGAAAGTGGTGGTGAAGCGTATAGAAGATGTGATCCGGGATTATCTATCACACAATGATAACCCCGATACCTCCCTGGCGACGCAGTGGGCGGCCCTGAAGGCGGTCCTCAGGGGAGAGTTTTTGGCCATCTCCTCAGCTGAAAATAAGGAGCGTCAAGATAAGAGAGAGGAACTTATTCAACGGGTCCAAGAACTTGAGCAGATACATCGCCGGACCGGGGCACCCCGGATCTGGAAGCAGCTTACGGCCCTAGACATGGACCGAGCGGAGTACGCTGCACTTCGTTTACGCCACGCCTTCTACACTGGAGGGGACCGCTGTTGCCGACTACTGGCCAACAAACTCCGGGTGGCGCAACAGAGTCACGTGGTAAAGGAGATCTCTGACCCCACCGGGTCGATGGTCACGGAAGATGCTCATATTGCTGGAGCCTTTCGGAGGTTCTATATCGATCTATACGCCGGGGACCGTCCAGATGGGACCGCGACCTCGGCTTACCTAGACTCGGTCGCCCTCCCATCCCTCACCCCCCCCCCCCCCCCCCCCCCCCGCAAGCAGAACACATGGAAAGGGACATCCGAATTGAGGAGGTGATCTCCGCCATCGCTAAACTTAAGCATGGCAAGGCTCCAGGACCGGACGGATATACATCTCTCTTCTATAAAAGTTCTGCGTGTCACTAGCTCCACTACTCACCTGCCTATTTAACTCGTTCGCCACTCCGGGGGCCATCCCAACTGACCCTCTGAGGGCCTCTCTTACGGTCATTCCCAAACCAAGGAAGGACCGATCACAGTGCAGCTCCTATAGACCGATCTCTCTCCTGAATGTCGATCTTAAGCTATACACCGGGATCCTCGCGGTCCGATTGGCCCCCCACCTACCAGGTCTAATAGACCCGGACCAGGCGGGGTTTGTCCCGGGGCGGCAGACGGTGGATAACACCAAGAGGATTGTCCACCTCATAGAGAAGGCCTCCCGAATCCCTGGCGAGAGGATGATGCTGGCGGTTGACGCCGAAAAGGCGTTTGACCGAGTCCACTGGCCCTATTTGGAACAGGTACTACTGAAGGTGGGCATAGGAGAGAAATTCCGCTCCATGGTCCTTAACTGCTATAAGTTCCCGACCGCAGTGGTACGAGTGAATGGTCACAATTCACGGAGCTTCGCCATCGAGAGGGGTACTAGACAGGGGTGCCCACTTTCACCCCTGCTCTTCGCCCTCTATATGGAGCCCTTTGCCCAGCAAATACGCACCAACCAGGCGGCGACGGGGTGAGATTTGGAGGCTTTACCCACACCATAAGCCTCTAAGCGGACGATATTATATTGTCGTTGGATAAGCCCCGGACTGCCCTCCCGGCGTGCCTTGAGGAGCTGGACTCCTTTGCTGCTGTCGCGGGATTTAGAATGAACATGGGGAAATCAGTAGCCCTGGACGTCTCCCTTGCACCGGCCACTAGATCTTACCTGCAGGGGATGTTCCAACTGCTCTGGTCCTCGGATTTGGTACCCTACTTGGGGATCTAGCTGGCTCCTACCCTGCCAGCCATGGTCACAGCCAACTACGCCGCGCTGGGCCAGAAGATCTGAGAGGAACTGGGGAGGTGGAGCCGTGGTACCCTTTCCTGGTTGGGCAGAATAGCGGCGGTTAAAATGACGATCCTGCCCCAGGTTCTATACCTGTTCAGGGCTTTACCACTTCAGCCCCCCACTGGGTGGATCCAACAAACGCAGGCAGATCTTTCGCGTTTTATCAGGCAGGGCAGGAAGCCCAGGATGCGTAGGACGCTTTCTATGCTGGCTCCTGAGGCCGGGGGACTTGGGATCCCGGATCTTCGCAAGTATTTTCAAGCAGCCCAGTTGCGCTATCTCGTAGAATGGAGCAGGTGGGAATCGGATAAGCACTGGCTTTTCCAGGACCAGGCGGTGGCGGGCCGCCCCCTCCAAGAGGTGCCGTTTCTGCGCCGACCTCATCGTCCTGCAAATTTACACGCCTCCTTAGTCACCAGGGTACCCCTATGAGTCTGGGACGCTACCAACACCGTGCACACTCTTACCACGTTCCCGTCCCCACTAACACCACTGGTGGACAACCCAGACTTTTCTCCGGGGATGGAGAGGGGAGCCTTTACCCACTGGAGAGCAGCTGGGTGTCGGGGCCTTTGCCATTTGTATGGCCCGGAAGGGGTCATTTCCTTTCCGCACTTCCGACAGGTGCATTCACTCCCAGAGTCTGATAGACTCCGCTACATGCTGGTCCGCCACTGGGCTTTGCAGCCACAGGTGCGGGAAGTGGCCGACAGTCAACTACTCCCGTATGAAAGGTGGCTCATGACGCGCAAGACTGATTCAAAACTGATTACAGACCTCTATAAGATACTGCAACCACCCTCTTTTCAATTTTATAATCCGGGGAGGGAACGGTGGGAGTGGGAGCTGGGCAGAACACTGAGCCATAAAGAATGGGAGCAGATATACTACAGGGCACGGCACTCAGCTTACCACATGGGACTCACCGAGACACTGACAAAGATATCCACCTACTGGTACTATACACCGGTACGGATACACGAAATGGATCGGAGTAGAAGTAATGAATGCTGGAGGGGATGCAAACACGAAGGCACGCTTACACACATACTATGGGATTGTCCACTGCTGGCACCTTACTGGAAAGAAGTACTGGATGAGATAGACTCCCATTTTGACACTGAACTGCCGCGCTTCCCAGCGTACATCCTCTTGGGGCTCCCGAACAGACTAATGTACCCACTCAAATCCTGTAGAGGTAGGCAGATAGCCATAGCATTAGGCTCAGCGGTCCAAAACATTTTACAGCTATGGCGCACGACTACACTTCCCTCTATCACAGGCTGGCTCCACCGACTATGGCATATACTAGGCATGGAGAAACTATCACTCACAGTGGCGGGGGATGTAGAGCAATTTGCAGAGCTCTGGCAGCCTTTTTAGTCCCTGCTGGTCACGGAATTCAGGGAACTCACTTGTCCCAAGTACCTCCGCCTTCTGAGGCTTACGACACCTACAGAATCGACCACCTGACCGAACTCATGATTGGTCTCCATGACCGGTGGCGCCCCAGGTGGACGACGGGGATCCTGTGCACTGGACGGGGGTGGGGGGAGGGGAGGAGAGGGGATCTGGGAGTTGGGGGTGGGTGGGACGGGAGTTTTGGGAAGGAAATGCTGTTCTTTTCACGCAACACTCTATGTTCTTAGCCGCCGCTGTGGACGGGTCTGCAGCCGGACTATCCTTGTGTAGATGCAAAGTCGAGAGCGTTACCCTAACCGCGGTGGCCTCCCACCTCATACGCTTTGTATGTTTGTTTATGTGTGTTATACTAATAAAATACTTTAAACCTAAAAGGAACTTACCTGAAGCTGCCAGTCGCCTCCCGCGTTGCGCCTCAGTGTTCTTCCTGGTCCCAGCATACACTGGGACAGCATCATAGTCTCCCTGTTCAATCCCCTAGCTTCTCTCATGCTATAAGATCAGCACTGAGATTGGCCTGGGCGGACCGTGGCCCTCAACTCTCCAGCGACTAGTGAATGTACTCAAAATAAGTGGTCCATGCCTAAATTGTGCTTAAAGCGTCCTTGCTAGGGCCGCCCATTGGATTTCGCCCAGAAAGTCCTCCAATCTATAAGTATCGTTGTGCTCTATAAATTTTATTGCTAAAGATCCAAAAGGGGAACTCATCATGAGGGATGACAGCTAAACCCCTGATAGCATTTAACAAGTTCCTCTTTGGACACAGAATAGCTGGCCTCGGCAGGATTATCCCATAGACTTGCTTCGCCCATGCTTTTCAGCATTGCCCTAAAGGGATGAAGCCATGACTACTTTCCTGGCCCCAGTATCCCTAAAATCTCCTCCAGGACCAACCTTTAGGCAATGAACTCGGGGGTGGCCAAAATTCTCCTATAAAAGAGAAGCAGCCTAAAGCCAATTCCCTGCGAGATGGGTCTAAAGCCTAGGTCAAATTTAAGGGGGACTAATGTGGTGTTGGGTGGAAGGTTCAACAATTGCCTGATAAAGCAGATCTCAATCTTCGTGATATCACTTACAGGTGTATGTCCCAAGAGCTCGGCACTATACATGGTGGCTGCTAAAGCTTGCAATTTATATATCTTGACAGTGGGACTAATTGATTTAAAAAAGGACCCCATATACACCCTAGAAAGTCAGTCCGTGTGCTGAGCCAATTTAAGCCTTTGATTGGCAATATGGAACGACTATTCTGTATATTCACTAAACGTTATCCATACGTAATCAAACTATTTGGCGTGGTAAGTGCGGCAGCCCTCCTTGCCACAAACACTACTGGGGTTTGAGTTCCTCTGCCCTCAACTGCATCCCCAAATCACATCTTCTCCCTGTACCTAAAAACGTGTAATTTAATGTGTTAGTGGTATTTGTGCAATCCACAATAAGTCTACGATCTAATGTTATATTCCCCCCAGTAATGCAGCGTCCATTAAAGTATTTTGGGGGCCCAGAGCAAGGTATATTTTTGGGCCCCTGTTAATAACATTTTTGAATTTCATACCGCATTTCACCTAATTAAAGCCCACAGGAAGCCGAACACACTTTTATAAACAGTGGTCACACAAAACTGTTGAAATGCATCTTTCCTGGGGGCCCAAAAATTCTTTAAATAATTCTAGGAAAAGAGAAACCAAGTTAAAGATAGAGTTAGGCAACAACAAGAAGAGAGGAGGAGCTACAGAAATGGAGGTGAGCTAGAGAGGAGAGTGTCCTTTACCTGAGGGGCATTAGGAATGTGAAAGTCCCGGGCAATTGTCCACTTTGCCCATCCCTTAAAATTTCTCTGAAGTAATGTACAATGCTCTGTCACTTCCCTTCCTGTTGCTTATTTTAAGCCGGCGGTTGCAGATGGAGGCCACTGGCACTCATTTGTGAGGACCAACACTTATTTTTCCTTATCTGACCCAGAACAAGAGAGAGAAAAACACAAAAGGGGCAAGGAAGGAGGAAGAGAAACACAGAAAACAGTGACAAGTGCAGAAAGCAGGGAAGAAAAGAACCTGAAAGAGTGAGTTAAATGGGCAGTGAGTGCCTGGTGGTGGGTGAAAGAGGGATGAGCTGGAATCAAAACTATGCACCTTTCGTATTCAGGAACCTTGACATTCAATAGTGCCTGCCGCAACTTCTGAACAAAAAAGTAAGCACTGCTTTCCTTCTGCAACTGGTTTACCACCTACTTGAAGTAGGCACTAAATTGTGAATGTTTTGCAACTGCATTCCCGTTAAAAAACATTCATACATCATTCATACATACCCCTGCGACTCGCTATTAGGAAGAGACACCCTTGACATACCCTTCCTAATACAGACTTGCAAACCCTAATTTGCGAGTTGGTAATGGATTACTGACTCGGAAAAATAGGGTTAGTACCTTTCAAATGGCAATTTAGCGGTCGCTAATGGCCCACTTCTCTGTTTGTGACAGCTAAAACCTTTTGTACATGTGACCCTTTGCTTTTACCTATTTCCTCTTTTTTGTTCTTTTCTTTTTTTTTCTCTCTCTTGAATACACTACACACCCTTAAACTGAACAGGTAAAAAACCTTTTTTGTTTCTTCAGAAAACAGTTGCAGATTTTTAATTGTTGATTAGAAATAAAAATCTAATAAATGGTGGGCCAGATGTATGACTACACTAGTTACAAAAACTAGTCGCAATTTGCAACTAGTTTGGAATTTTGTATACCAACCAATGGGTCAGATGCACTAAGCTATTTTGTGGTCAGAAAGTCTTCAGTTTGCTTAGTTGGAGCCTTTGCAACAACAGAGGAGGTTTTTGGTATGTACCGAATCTCAATTTGGGTTTGCGAGTACATACTGAATCTCTATTAGGTAAGGGCATGTTTAAGGTGCCCCTTACTACCAGTGATTCGCAAATGGGATGCATTAATGCATCAGAGACTTCTTGGGCGATCAAGCCCTTAAGCGAATCCTGCTCTCTCCCTACTCATGCGAAAGGCGCCACCCTAGACATAAAAAAGCCATCGTAATCGTTGGTGGCAAGTGGGGTTTTTGCCCCCCCAGGAGGGCAAATTGGGGGCTAATGCCCCCATCTGCCCCCCAGGGGGTAGAAAGCCCACTAGATGCCAGGGTTTTTTTGGAGCAAATTTTAATTAGGGTGGGGTCTGCCCGAAACGGGCATGCCAATGCCCCCGCCCTAATAAAAATGTGCCCAAAAAAAATCCATTGTGTCTAGTGGGCTTTTTGCTCCCCCCCCCGGGGGGGCAGAAAGGCTGTAATGGTGGCGGGTGGGTGGGGGCATTGGCGTGCCCGTTTCAGGCAGCCCCCACCCTAAATAAAACGTCAAAAAACAAAACCCTGGGCCAATGCCCCATCTGCCCCCTGGGGGGGCAGAAAGACTGTAATGATTCTGGGGAGGTGGTGGCATGGGCATGCCCATTTTCGGCAGCCCCACCTCTATTTATACTTTCTACAAAAAAAAACTGGTGTCTAGCGGCCTTTCTGCCCCCCCCCCCCCGAAGGGGCAGATTAAGGACCAATACCCCATCTGGCCCCCAGAGGGGGCAGAAAGGCCGTAATGGTGGCGGGTGGGTGGGGGCATTGGCGTGCCCGTTTTGGCAGCCCCCTCCCTAAATAAAATGTCAAAAAGCAAAACCCTGGTGTTTAGTGGGCTTTCTGCCCCCCAAAGGGGCAGATTAGGGGCCAATGCTCCATCTACCCCCCAAGGGGGGCAGAAAGAATGTAATGATTCCAGGGAGGTGGGGGCATGGACATGCCCATATTGGGCAGCCCTCACCCTTATTTTTACTTTCTACAAAAAAAAACTGGTGTCTAGTGGGCTTTCTGCCCCCCCCCCCCCCGAAGGGGCAGATTAAGGACCAATACCCCATCTGCCCCCCAGGGGGGGGCTGAAAGGCCGTAATGGTGGCGGGTGGGTGGGGGCATTGGCATGCCCATTTTGGGCAGCCCTCACCCTTATTTTTACTTTCTACAAACAAAAACTGGTGTCTAGTGGGCTTTCAGTCCCCCCGAAAGGGCAGATTAGGGGCCAATAGCCCATCTGCCCCCCAGGGGGGGCAGAAAGACTAACGATTGTGGGGGGGCATGGGCATGCCCGTTTTGGGCACCACCACCCTGAAAAAAACGTCAAAAAAGAAATCCCTGGTGTTTAGTGGGCTTTCTGCCCCCCACCGAAGGGGCAAATTAGGGGCCAATATCCCATATGCCCCCCAGGGGGGCAGAAAGACTGTAACGATTGTGGGAGGGGGCATGGGTATGCCTGTTTTGGGCAGCTCACACCCTTATTATAATGTATTTGAAAATACCTGTTGTCTAGTGGGCTTTTTGCCCCCCGGGGGGGCAGATTGGGGGCTACTGCCCCATCTGCCCCCCAGAGGGGGCAAAAAGACTAAATTGTGCCAATTTGAATTGGGGGGAGCATAGGCCCTTGCCCAAGGGGCTGCCCCCCCCTCCCTGGTGTCTAGTGGGTGGATCCCTGCTTGGGGATCGCCCTCCTGTGGCGATCCCCAAGCAGGGATTGGCCCGCACCAGAGGGATTTCCTGGGGTGGGTGTCATGACGAGCTGAGCTCGTCAGGAGCACACGAGCACTGTGTGCCATGACGAGCTCAGCTCGTCATGAGCACCGAAGGGGTTAAGACTTTCGGTATTCCCAGAAGTCATTTAGGAGTCCTAAAGTTAGGAGTCCTAACTTCTGTGCATACCGATATGAGTAAGTGCCTTCTGTGAATACCAAAATGGTAGTAAGCTTAGGATTTTGTCTTAAGTTAGTTCTGTGAATCGGCCCCTCTGGCCCCATTGAAAGCCTGCCTCAATGCCGCTGCCAGACTCCTAACTGGCTCAAAGAAATTCAATCACATCTCTCCCCACCTCAAAGCTCTGAACTGGCTTCCCCTAGAGGCCTGAATCTAACTTAAACTGGCCTGCATTACTCACAAAGCTCTTTACTCCAATTCCCCTGCATTTCTCACCCAGAAACTCGTGATATCCGGAGGAGCCAGAAACTCCCGATCTGCCAGAGACCTTTTGCTTCAACCAGCAGGCTTCCAGAAGAAAGAAACCTACAATATGATCTTCTCTGGGGCTGCTCCAAGAATTTGAAACTCTCTCTCACCCACTATCAGAAGACTTCCGTCCTTGGCACGCTTTAAAAAGGAGACCAAAACTTTCCTAATGGGCAAATCCCTCACCTAACGATCACATTACAATCACCTCAGCGACATGTTCCAGCCTCCACTTCGGCATTATCCATGGCTTTTACGGATGATACCTACCCTGCACTCCTGGGCATCCCACCCAAGAGTTGAGACTGCGTGCCTTCTTTTATAATGTATCTAACTGTTTGTTTTTTTATCCCAAATGCATCCAGGACATTAGACTGCGTGCTTTTTTTCTTGTATAATGTATCTACCTATTTTACCCACTTGGTTCACTCCCCTCCTAACTCTTTGTATACCACCCTCAATCCTGCAAAGCACTCTGATACCCTGCACGGTCTGGTTCGCGCTCTATAAAACTATACATTAAAATAATAAAATGATTAATGTTTTACGACCAAAATCCAATTGTAAATCATTAATATTTTATCTATTACACAAAGTGGTAAGCCATTAGCAAACAGGAAGTGGTCTAGATGGAACCCCTTTCCTTTGTGAATGGAGAGCAAAACATTTTTGGGAGTAGGGAGTGGTTTAAGGGATCACTACTTACTCCTAAAACAAGTTTATTAAACATTAATATTTTTAAATGCATCCTGTTTTCCCTTAAGGAAAATAACTGCATTAAAAAAAAAAATTTGTTTAATACTAATCACAAACCATCCCTGTGATGGCAGTGAATCATAGTAGGTCGCAATTCCGTTTTTTTTGCGATTCAACCTATTAATACATAGGTTAAGTCACAAAATACCATTGAATTTGCAAAAAGTCAATGAGCAAATTGCACCCACTTTCTGTGTATTCTGTTTTAGAACATCTGGCTCTACGCTACAATATGTTGATTAAAAAAATTCCAAATCAGAGCGGGTTGCAATCGACTTACCTCATTAATATTAATGAGGTAGGTCACAAATTGCAACTCATTGCAATTGAAGGCCATTACAAACTTCAGAAAGAAGTTAAAAACCTGGCTATTTCCTAGGGTTTAGTCTAACCATGCTGCAGCTATGACCATCTGACTGTATGACAATGTACCACACACAGCGTCTACTGAGTAATCTGAAGCGCCAGGATACCCGTGGAGTGACAGTGCGCTACAGAAGTCTCACATACAATACAATACAAGAATGGTTAAAAAAGGATTCTTTTTTAAAAGTTTGTTTTAGAATTGGCAGTGATCCCCTGCACCATTGCCTCATCCCCAGCATAAATTTTTCCTAAGAAACCTTTTTAGGGATACATTGCCACCCAACTCGAAAATCTGTAATATTTAAATGTTTTGCGACAGGATTTTGGTCGCACAACACTGATACTTAACATACCGATATCTAACATTCCGTATCTGTGCACAAAGCCATTATAGGAGGAGGTAAAAATATACTGTCTCCTAAAATGGCTCAAGCACATTCAGTGTTTGCGGCTGTTCATACGTCTGCCCTGGAAGTCACAGAACTGAAACCACAGTACCATACAAATACAGGATCTTAGTCTTTGTTTTTGCAGACTGTTTGTGTGTGTGTGTGTATATTTAGCCACCAGCACTTGATGTTCTTTCCCATCCGTTTTCTGCATTTGTTTACATGCATGATTTACTCTGTTTTTATCATTAGTTCTATTTGCTGGTTTATCACCTATTAGCATAGTGTTTTTCTGAGCAACATGGAGCTTCTGACATCTCTGGATAAACAGCACAATTCGTAATACAGATATTTTATACAGCATGCAGCACAATCTAGCACAGACATTGATTTTTTTGGTTATTTTAACAATGCTTGTGACATCTCTTCTGTAATTTCTAAGAATATATTGATGTCTTTGGCTTTTGTCAAGCCAATTCAAGGTGATTTGTACGTCACCCCAATCAAAGTGTAAACTCCTGACTCCTTTAAATTATCCCCTGTGTCAAGAAGAAAGATGGCTGCCAGATCATGTAAATGGCACTGTTGTTGGGCAACTTGCTTGCGTTCTGCACAGATTTACTAGAGTGCCTGCCTACTGCTGAGGAATTAAGTAAGAGTTGACTGTAATGTGTACTAAACTCGTTTCTCGGGTCTTATAAATGTGTTTTTTGATTTCTAATATCTAGAGCACCCCCTGAAACACATAGATATATCTGAAAGAGTATATGGAATATTTTTTGGAGCATGGGCATGTTTCTTCTCGGTGTTTTAATCTTTGTAATCTATAAGCAAACTGATATATGATAATGAGTTTATGGACACTTAATCTATTTTTAAATTGAAGCAAATTTCTTTCCTTTTTTCGGTTTCATGGTAATGATTTTAAGTAATCATCTCATTCAAATTGTTCCTCTACTGCTGCTGAGGTGCCTGACAATTTTGCCGTGACATTTGCAATGATGGCCATTGCTAACAAATGCACAAAATGGCCAGTACAAAGCCAGCATTTTGTACCAGTCAATCAGCACTGATGTAAGTTTGATACTGGGGCAAAATCAGTTCTATATGTGTACTGTACAGAGCAACTATTGAAATCGCACTTTTGTTGGCTTTTGAATAGTAGAACACTTTTGGCGCTGCCCCACTGAAGTGATAGTTTTGACACACACACAGCTACCGGGGGCATTACGGCAAAGTATACGTTTCCATTGATAATGAAATCTAGGGCATAGCAGTCAGTGAGGGGGGAGGTTGTAATGCTGTAACGGTCTAGATGATGCACGCTCACGCATCCACACATCCGCAGGCCAGGCGTGGCCTGCGGGGCTCAATAAAAGGAGGACGGGCGCTCGTGCACGTCACTTCCGACCGTGACACGGTGTGTGCCTGAGTGCTATTGCGGCAGCGCGACCTGCCCCTGCGCAAGCGATCCAGGCAGAGAAGGGCCCAGCAGACACCCCCACCACATTGGCGACGAGCAGAGGGGGCCCAACCCTCGCCTGTCCACCGACAGCCGCCCGGAGCGGCCTGCTCTCTTCCGCGGTGCATACCGCGTGTCTGCCAGCTGCGGCGCATGCTTCTGCTGCGCCGGGCTGCCTGGCCTTGTCCTCCTCGCCTGGGTCCTCGGCGCTGCTGGGTGACTGAACGCTCCTTGGACAAAGGAAAACGAACGAAAGGAGAAGAAGACGACACTGCTGCCGCTCTGACCGACCTGGCAACGCGACCGGCTGCCGAACACCACGCATCTCGCGTGAGCACCGGGCCGGCGCGACACCCTGCCAATGCTCACGCATTACGCGTGAGCTGCGGAAACACACTGTTTTTCCCCACGCATCAGGCGGGTGCTGTGTTGTCGACGACAGGAGGCCCTGCTGCGCCCTGGAGTGATACTGCTGGCGACCTGGTGTCTGAAGAAAGACCCTAGCAGGGATTACGACGCCCTCAAGCCACGGGAGGTTGACCACGCCCGCAACGGAACCGAGGTGGGCCGCGCAGCTACCACGTGGCATTGCCGAACGACGCTGCTGAGACTGAAACGCCCTCGGCGGCAGCCCACCTACCCACAACGACACCTTCGCCATGGGGGATGGAGATCCACCTGCACCCACCATCAACATCCCATTTCAGCACACCGCGGCGGGGGTATTGCCGCCATTCAGTGAGGTGGCGGACCCGTCTACAGCTTCGCCGCGATGGAAGATCTGGCTCGAGAGGCTGGAGAACTACTTCGTGGTCACGAGGGAAACAGACAATGCGGTAAAAAGATCATTATTACTTCACTATGCGGGGGATGAGATCTTCAGACTCTTTAAACACTTACCTAACACGGGTGCTGCAGATAGCTACGATGCGGCCGTCGCGGCCCTCAACGCCCATTTTGATCCCCAATTGAATGTGGACTTTGAAGTATTCAAGTTGGGTCAGGCACGTCAGCGGGAGGGCGAGTCGATGGATCAATTCCACACCCGTGTCAGGGAACTAGCCAGCTCCACTGATGAGGACCAACCAAGAGCCATAAGACGACAGATTATCCAAGGGTGTAGAGACAAGACACTGAGAGGACTGATTCTGCGCAAACCAGGGATCTCACTGGAAGATATCTTAATCTTAGCCAGATCTCACGAACTCTCAAGCGTCAGAGCCACGGCCATGGAACAGGCCCTACACAAAACCCCAGTCAAATCCGAACCCGTCAAGGTGGAACGCGCAGACGCCGTACGGCCGCGACCACGTGGGCCACCACAGAAAGGATATCGGAGAGATCCGCCCCAAGCCCGGTGCGGATATTGTGGCCATGAGCCCCATGCGGCCAAAGACTGCCCAGCACAGGGCCAAACATGTGCGAATTGTGGGATCCCAAACCACTTCGCGTCGGTCTGTCGCAGGAAGAACCAATCCAAGAGTTTCAAGGGAACACGGACGCCTACCAAGGCCATTCGTCAACTATCGCTAAACGACCCACCACCGGCGAAAGCGGAAAGACACTTGCCCACAGTGTATGATGACTCGGAGTCGGAGGATGAAGAGGCGTACGTCGTTTCGTTCGCACGGAAGCTCAAACAACGACGGCGACCACAACCAAAATGTATTGTTCAGATGGGGAACAACGAGGTCAAGGCCGTCATCGACACTGGTGCCACGGTCAATGTCATGGGCCTGCAACAGTTCAACAAACTACGCCCACGGCCCGAAGTACTACCATCCAAGACAAGAATCTTCGCATATGGAGCAGACACACCATTGCCCCTCAAGGGTAAAATCATAATACCCATCCAGGCTGACGAGTCAGAGGTAATGGCGACCGTTCACATCATCAACCGAGAAGCCGACACTTTGCTAAGTAGTCACACAGCGGAGGACCTGAAACTAATAGCATTCGCCAACCGCATCAGGGCACACCAAGTAGACGAACTGTTGGAACGATTCCCGGAACTTTTCAGAGGACTGGGATGCATTAAATGTGAACCTATCAAACTCCACATTGATAAGTCTGTCACTCCCACCGCGCTACGCCACCGCCGGATACCCTTCCACCTTCGCCCGCTGGTGGAAAAGGAGCTGGAGAAGCTGGAAAGCCTGGGTGTCATCGAAAAAGTCACGGGGCCCACCCCGTGGGTCTCGCCCATGGTCATTGTAGAAAAGCCAAAACAACCGGGCGAAATCCGCTTATGCATCGACATGCGGCTACCGAATACAGCCATCCGGAGGGAAAGACATCTGACCCCGACTATGGACGACATAGTGGCCGACGTCAACGGGTCAAAGTGGTTTTCGAAAATTGACCTCAACGCGGGATACCACCAACTGCCACTAGCGGAGGAAAGCCGTTTCATTACCACGTTTAGCACGCATCTGGGTCTCCGGCACTATAAGCGGTTAAATTTTGGCATCTCATCAGCGGCAGAGGTGTTTCAGAACACAATCAGGGAACTCCTATCTGGACTACCCGGGGTGATAAATGTCAGCGATGACATTCTGATTCACTCTGCCACCGCGTCCGAACACCACAAGCACCTTCGGGATGTCCTAAAGAGTCTGAGCACCTATGGAGCGACACTCCACAGAGAAAAGTGTCAGTTCTTTCAACCATCAATTGAATTCTTTGGCTATGTCTTCAACCAGGAGGGGATCCAAATTGACCCGAGGAAATCCAAAGCCATAAAGGACGCCCCAGCGCCGAAGTCCCGGACGGAGGTGAGGAGTTTTCTTGGGATGGCCACGTATTGTGGCCGGTTCATACCGGGCCTGGCTACTCGAAGCGAGCCGCTGCGAGCACTGACTAAGGCAGATGCCACGTGGCAGTGGGGCCTGAAGGAAGATGAAGCCTTTCAGGGTATCAAGGATGCCCTCTTGGAGAAAGCCACCCTCTCCTACTTCGATCCCGCCAAACGCACAGAGGTGATCGTCGACGCCAGTCCGGTGGGCCTGGGCGCTGTCCTGACCCAAGAACATGAACCCGGCCAATGGACAGTGCTAGCCTTCGCCAGCAAAGCTCTAACCCCAACTGAAACCAGGTACGCACAATTCGAGAGAGAGGCCCTCGCCATCAAATGGGCCTGCAGTCATTTTCATTTGTACCTACAAGGACATGGTTTCGTCATGGTCACAGACCACCAACCCTTAGTGCCCCTTTTTAAGGGATCTGCACCTCACCCACCACCTCGCATTGAACGCTGGGTGATTCAACTTCAATCATACGAAATGGAGGTGGTGTATCGCCCAGGGGCCAAGAATCCGGCAGACTATCTGTCGCGCCACCCCCCACCACAGGAGCCGGAACCAGTGGATGATGATTGCGAAGAATACGCACAGTGGGTGGCACTCACTTCATGCCCGCAGTGTATGTCGGTAGAAGATATCAAGGAAGCCGCCGCCGCCGCCAACATATACATGAGGTTGCTTCAGGCAGTTCGAGAAGGTTCGTGGGCTGACTACCTATGCCCACCCAACTCCTGGTCGGCAGAAGATAAAGAGGCACTTACGAAAATCTGGTGCGTCCGGCACGAGCTAAGTGCCACAGAAGATGGAGTGTTACTAAGAGGATCACGGCTGGTGATCCCACAAAACCTAAGGCACCGGGCAACTCAACTCGCCCACGGAGGTCACCAAGGCGCGACGAAGATGAAGGCACGCATGCGGGAAAAGGTGTGGTTCCCGGAGCTTGAAACCACAGTGGAAGAGTACGTGAAGATCTGCATGTCATGCCAACTGACCAGCGACCTTGAGAGGCCTGCACCAATAATTACGGAAGAAGCCTGCACAACACCCTGGACCAAGGTCAGCATAGACTTTGGCAGCTTCCCAGGGGAAGGACACACGTTGGTGGCCATCGATTCCTACTCGAAATACCCGCTAGTGGAAAGGGTTGTCTCTACTGCGTTCACGCATGTCGGGCCGGCACTAGAAAAAATATTCTCCATGTTTGGATATCCCGCCGAAATACGGAGCGATAATGGCCCGCCATTCCAGGGAGCTGAGTTCGCCACGTTCCTAAAGACCAGGGGCATCCTACATCGTCGCATCACACCTCAATGGCCCCAAGCCAATGGGGACGTTGAGAGGTTCATGCGAACACTCAATAAGGTATTCCGGATAGCTGTGGTGGAACAAGCCGACCCCGAACAGAGACTACACGAATTCCTGCGGGAATATCGGGGAACCCCTCACTGCACCACGCAAAAGAGCCCCTGGAACCTCATGTTCCAAGGCCAACGAAGAGACCTTCTTCCCAGTGCCCCAGAGCGGACGCCGGACTCGGCTCACACCGGAGATACTCAAGAACGGAGACAACTAAGGAACCAGCGAGCAAGCCGACGTCGGAGAGCCAATCAAAGACTCCTCAGGAAGGGGACCCGCGTGATCATACGAAATAGACGTCCGGGAGGAAAATTCCAAATGCGCTATGAGCCAGGCACCTGGATCATAACGTCCACCAAAGGCACCATGATCACTGCAAGGAAAGGTGAAGAGGAGATTTCGAGGAACATCTCCTGGTTCAAAGAGATACTGCCAGCATCGAGTCAATGCTCGGAAGATGTGAGAGAAGACCATGGTTCACCTGTAGCAGCAATGCCGGAGGAGGCAGGCAGTTCACCCCCAGGGAGCCAGACGGAGAGTTCTGAGCCGGAGTCGATATCCGCAACTCCGTCGGACACCGTCAGGGACAGTCACCGAAGCACAGACGGGGGCCGGAGCAACACTCAGAGGTACAACCTGCGGCCCAATCCACCGCCGAGTCAAAAGTTAAAGGACTATGCCTGTTTGCTAAGGCCCTGAAGCTGACATCAAGGGACATGCGAATACAGGAACATTTTGTTTGAATCCCATGCCTAGATGGAACATTTTATAGAGTTGGATAGGGATGTAATGCTGTAACGGTCTAGATGATGCACTCTCACGCATCCACACATCCGCAGGCCAGGCGTGGCCTGCGGGACTCAATAAAAGGAGGACGGGCGCTCGTGCACATCACTTCCGACCGTGACACGGTATGTGCCTGAGTGCTATCGCGGCAGCGCGACCTGCCCCTGCGCAAGCGATCCAGGCAGAGAAGGGCCCAGCACACATCCCCACCACAGAGGTGAATTTCAAATTTCTCAACTAAAAAACCTGTGGGCCAAAGGTAAATGTGTGTGGTGAAAAAGGATCGGATGGGTGTTTCCCTGAGGAGGAGGGCCAGTACTGATTTGCATTAGGTGGCCCTCAGGGGCTGATTTAGAGTTTGGTAGACAGATACTCTCTTGCAGTAGCGATAGAGTACACTTTTTGCCAAACTCAAGATCTACCTGCCCAATTTTGAGTACAGCAGACTGCAAGTTTACTATGGCAGAGTAGAATTTACTCCGTCTGTGTAAAATTTCATTTGACGACCCGACCATGGAGGTCCCATTAGAAGTAAGCCATCTGACCTTGCCACCATCTGCCCTATTTAGAGTTGACTGCCGTATGACTATTTTTTAGTTTTTACTGTCCCTCACCACAGTAAAAAAAAACTAGCATTGGGAAAGCGAATAGGCCTCGCATATGCAAGAGCTATTGGCTTTCGTAATGTGTTTTTGCCATGTTGTAGACCAGTGTGGCTACTGTTCAGCATGGCTGAAATTTAGTGTAGTGCAGTGGGGTGGGGTAGATTGGGGTAGAGTGGAGTGGGGTAGATTGGAGTGGGTTAGAGTGGGGTAAAATGGGGTTGATTGTAGTGGGGTAGTTTCAGACAGTGAAGTAGACTGGAGTGAGGTAGACTGGAGTGGAATAGAGTGGGGTAGATTAGAGTGGAGTAGATTGAAGTTGAGTAGAGTATTGGAGTGGGGTAGATTGGAGGAGTGAGTGGGGTAGATGTGTGTGGTAGATTTAAGTGGTGTAAAATGACTAGGAATAGGTTGGGTGGATTGGGGTAGACTGAAGAGGAATGGGGTATATTGGAGTGGAGTGGGGTAGACAGGAGTGGAGTGGGGTAGACTGGAATGTGGTGGGGTAGATTTGGATGGAGTGGGTTGGATTGGGTTAGATGAGTGGGGTCAATTGGAGTGGGGTAGATTTAAGTGGATTAGAGCAGCATAGTGTAGAGTGATGTGTTGTGTCATGGAGTGAGTGGCATGGAATGGTGTGGAGTCGAGTGGCATGTTGTAGAGTGTCTTAGAGTGGAGGAGAGTAGAGTGGAATGGCATGTAGTAGAGTGGAGTGGCATAGAATGGATTAGTGTGGCATAGATTGGAAGGGTATAAAGTGGAGTTGAGTTGTGGAGTGCTGTAAAGTGGAGTGGCGTATTGTGGGGAATGCATGGTGTGGTAGCACACTGCCATTAGATAACACATTTTCAATTGAAATGACCATTAGATGTGCACCTACATACAGCTTTACTGTGCATAAACAATAATGTGTGGAAATGTCATCAACTAATGTATTGATGTGTTTTGTTCGTATTCAAATATTTGTTTCCACCATACTTCATTTATCCTTTAGTAACTCTGATATTTCTGAAGCATCAGCACAGTTCATTTTTTTTGTGTGCTAGAAAAAATAACACCCTACACCATCCCATCTGACATGGTTACTCAGCGGGATTGTCACATAAATTGTCTCACTTTAAAGTTAGAGACAGAAAAGTAAACACCAAGCTCCCTTGGAAGGTAGAACGTGACATTTGACCTCTGTCTTTTAACCCCTCCCATGCTGGTGACGGAACCGCTCCGTCACCAGCCATGGACGCGCTGTGCTGAAGACGGAGCGGTTCCGTCACGGCCCGCTCGGCGCGGATTCCGCGCCTGCGCTGGACGTTCTGTTGAGCGGGCGGGGCCATGACGGAACCGCTCCGTCATCAGCACAGCGCACCTGAGGCTCGTGATGGAGTGGTCCGTTCACGAGCATGGGAGCGCCGCGCGGCCCCCCCACCTCCCTAGCGCTGCGGCGAAATTGCAGCCGCAGCGAAGGGGTTAATGCACAGCAAATGTCGCAAGAATGGAACAAGATTTAAAGGCCTGTTTACTGAATAGGAGTACTCAGAAGAATACAGTTAACGAGGAATGCTCTTGGGAGGGACAAACTCAGCCTGGACAGCTTAAAACAAATAAAGCCAACAAATAGAAAGCAATCAACTGTGAGTTACAAACCACAACGCCAATAGAAAGCAATATGCGAAATGCATTCTCAAGGAAGATTTCTGAATGCCCACAAGAAGTTGTAAGCACACCAGACAGATGCACTGTATGGTAGGCAACTTAAAAAGCATATCCTACACCCTCTCTGCTTACATGGATACTCTGCAGGATCATCAGATACATTCTCTCACATTGAAGAAAGAGAAAGAAAAGTAAACACCAAGCTCCTTCGGAAGAGAGAGCTTGACATTTGGCCTTTGTCTTTGAATGCACAGCAAATGTGACAAAACAAGGACAAGATTTAAAAGTCTGTTTACAGGAAGAGAGTTTGTGGTAGAATACAGTAAACAAGGTATGGGCAATGGGAGGGATGACCCTAAGCTGGACAGCCTAAAACAAATAAAGACAGCAAACAGAAATCCAGAAAATGTGAGTTACAATCCAAAAAGTCAATGGTAAGCAATGGGCAGAATGTATTCACAGGTCAGCTTTCTGAATGTCCCCAAGATGTCTTTAGCAAACCAGAGAGCTGTGCTGTCTGGTAGGCTTCACCTAAAAATGACTCACCATGGGAGAAAAATGGTGTGGGGGGTATTATTTTTTTTTCCAAAAACAAACTTCACTTGTTTTTGATGAAAAAAAAAATCTTGAAAACGTTTTACGGGTAGCTGCCATGTTTTATTAGGCTTTCTGTTAAACTTTTCCTACATCTGTCCATGATATGCAAATATATAGAGATATTCGAGGGGGTCTCAGACATCTCTACATTTGGGAGGAGCAGTAAAAGCAGTAAAGTCCTCCACCATCCTGCCCGCCTATACTCCATCTCCTAAATTTGGCTCTCTGTCTAGAGTGGTACAGTCGACGAAAAACAAGTTTTTGGAATGCTATCCCAAGGGATTGCCAGTGGTTAGACTATTTGCAAGCATTCATCCCATCACCTTTTGAGTGTTTGATTGCTATTAGTATGCCTGAAAACTTGAGACTAGTGTAGCATTCCAAGTCTACTTCTGCCAATGTTTATGAATTTTAAAAAGTAGTATATTTGCTTTAATTCAGGAACTACTTCTAAGGGAGCCAATTTGTTATATTTTTTTAGTAAACCAGTCACTAAGAGGCATATTTACAAAGAACTGGTGCAATGCGGTGCAGAAACCCAAGTTGCTGTTCTGCGTTGCGTCATCTGAAAAGAGTAGAACTGCTCCTTATCTTCAAGGAAATGGCACAGTTCTGTTCTATCCTTGTGCTGGTGTTCTGATGGCTGCCTGTATTCAATGCAATCACCTTTACTCCATCGTGCAAGGGTTTCTGCATTATGATCAGGGTAGTTGTTTGCATGTTGTGGTACCTGTTGCACAAAAGCCTATCTTTGGAGTTTTTTCCTTTATGTGTATATGCTGCACTCTATGTTTCCGAAAGCAGAGTTAGCTCCGCCTTCTGAACAGCGGAGGTTCTTCCATAGGAGCGGAGGAGTGTTGCCCCCCCCACACACTGCTGCGCAGAAAGCTAGAAAATAAAATGGTAATAAAAGAATTTTATTACCATTTAATTTTTCTAGCTTTCTGCGAAACGGAGAGGGCAGGGCGGGCCATTGCATCATTTCTGCTGATTTGGCAGCAATGACGAGTGGCCCCTTCAGTATAAATTGCACGTGTTAGTTTAGCCGGCTACCTTGCTACAGCCAAACTGACATGCGCAATTCAAACTCTCAAACCCAGCTGTCTTAGACAAGTGCTTTGGAGAGCAGGCACAAACCTCCAGTGCCTTTCGGAGCTCTGAGGCTTCCTGCTCCAGCCAATCCAGAGGTTTCACTCATGCTGCTTCACAGCATGAGATCAGTGTCTGGATTGGTTAAGGTAGTTGGCTGTGTGACATCACCTCGGAGGAGTCTGGTACCTGGGACTGGAAAGCATCGAGGACGTGCTGCAGGATAAGGCACGTAACTTTTATTTTTTGTTTTTTTGATGTTTATTTTAATGTGTTTTTGTGTTTGACTGCAGTTCTTTAAGGTATGTGTGTGTTTTTATGTATGTAGCGATAGCACCGCACCATATTTTTGTGTCACCAACGTGACTGCTACTGAAAGACCCTCACCAGTGCTGGATTTGCAGTTGACATGGCGTCTGAAAGCTTGTCCTATGCAGACTGACCGTTCAATGCCATCAGTGTGTTTTGTTTTTACTGTAAATAATCCCCATGTTCAATATGGTTGTCCTGGGCAGAAAAAAACAGGAGAATATTTTGCAGCCTTAAAATCCAGATTTACCTTTTATGTGTATATCTTTTCATTTTACCTTCACTGGAGCACATTTCTGATATATTTGGGAAGAATGATTATTGTGTACAGTCTTTAGTTTTTTTTTCAAATATCATTTGTGCAAAGCAATCTTAATAAAACAGGATCCTTGCAATATGCACTGAGACATAATGCATAATACAATGCAGTACTTTTCTAAGGAGCAGAAAATGAGAAGTGTAATGTCCCATCCCACCCCACACCCCACTCTCATAATAACAACTCAATAGTTCGCACCAGCCTGGGGTCGACCAAAACCAAACTAGAACACTATAATCGAATGGCACTTATGTAGAACTCCTTATATAGCTTTGTAACCTTCTTTATAACTGCCTGAGAAAGAGGGAAGTGGAGTAAATTCACTGGCATTATATACAACACATACAGAACTGTCATGCAGTTGCTCATCCAGTTGGTCCTTTTACTACCAACTTTGCACCTAGACATCCTGAAATAGCTATGATTGTGAGAGGCGCTTGTGCTAGGCTGAACGTGCACTTTTGCTGTTCATTGAATTTAAGCAAGAGCAAATGGGGCCACCTCACTAAATGTCATTATGGAAATCTGTCCCTAGTCCTTAACTTTTCATCTACAAATCATTGATTTAAGGCCTGATTTAGATTTCGACGGAAGGGTTACTACATCACAATGTTGATGGATATCCCGTCCAATGAAATATAAGGATATTATGGGATAAATATTTCGGCTGGCAGAATATCCGTCACCGTTGTGACGTAGTAACCCGTCCACCGAAATCAGGGCCAGAGTCTAATTGTTTCAGTGGAAGCAAAACAAGACTACAATATCCAGAATACATTAGGCTACCACACACAAGTACAGAACTGTAAAGAGTGTTCATAATTTCCTGAAGTGGAGTGGTCACCCTAAAGGGCAATGATGGACTGTGGTAGGCCACAGAACTGCTACGTGACTCTAGCTGCTACACACAGTGCTCTACATTACTGTTTATCTTTTGCAGTCGTCTGATACCTCTGGACTTGCAAATACATGAGCAGGACTGGACTGGCCTTTTATTCCACTGGAAATTTCCCAGGTGGGCTGGTGCCATTAAAGACCGGTTTTGAAGACCCAGGGCTGCTCCTGTTGCCTCTGCCACTTTCCCCAGCCCCTCGAAATAGAGCAGGCACGGATAGACTTTGAGTGAGAGAGAAAGAGGGAGACTTAGAGGAAGATCAGAGAGGCAGAGGAGAAAAGGATTGGGAAAGAATAGATGGATGGAAAGAAAGTGAGACAGAGAGAGAAGAGGAAGAAAGTGGCGCCTTGTTGACCTTTTTTCCAGCCCTGCTACAGCGAGTTTTCAGTTAGTCAAGCATTTTATGAGGTTATTACACATTCCAGCTGAGCAGTAGGGAAGAGACAAGAACTAGTTTATGACACATTTACTTGATAATATCCTAGAGCTGGAGACAGCAGAATAGTCTGTCCAGGGGAGAGTGTTTGCTGTACAGTAGTCTCACTTTGTTCTGTGTTTGTCTTTTTCTCCATGAACCCTCTGCTACATTCTTTGAAATGTGATTTTCAATACCAAGTGAGATATCTAGGCGCACAGGAGTATTTTAGAAAAGGTAAGCAAAACTTGTCACAGGTGAGTTGTCATTTCTTTGCTTAAGGATGTCATGTTATCTGTCTGTCCAACTGCCTGTCTGAAGTTTGCCAGTAGCTGAGCCCATGTTTTTGATGTGCTGAATGCAATGAGGCGACCTCTGGCTCGGGTTTGCTTAATCTCAGCAACTAACAGAAGTTGGCCATTAATGGACTGCAAGTGTCTAATTAGGTGATAATTCTTCAATATCCTTTCATGTCAAGTGGTCCCCACCTGTGTTTAGATCAGTAGCCTAATGACAGTGGCAGTCACCGGTTAAAAAATATGGTGAGGCTCAATGGTGCCAAACTCACCAAATATGCTGCACTTCTCCCTGGCATTCCAAAAGCAGGAATGGAAGGTTGTACGGCATTACAACGCAGGCTTTTACCCCGAATGTCATTACAACTCAGTTTTTACATCGCATGTCGTTACAACGACTTGCGTTGAGGGGCACTGGATAGTGGAATAGTTTAATTTTCTATTCCAACTCCAGCCCACGTTGACAGTAGGGAAGTTGGTGAATAGAAAATTTAACTATTCCCTATCTTACAGCGCCCTCCAGCGCAAGTCGTTGTAACGACTTGCGTTGTAATAGCAGCGTTGTAATGGCAGTGCGGGGTAATGCCCGCGTTGTTATGGATGTTTCCCGAATGGAAGGACTTCCTTCCTGCTCAGTTGAACGGAAATCCAACCAATTCTGGAGCTGCTCTCAACAGTGTGAGAGCAGCTCCAGGATTGGTGGGCACCGGGTAAAACAGTGCTCATTTTGAGGTTGGGGGCCTGTGCCAGGGGATTGCTGGGTCTACAGTGCACATTTTGGGCTAGCCAGCCGGCCAACCCGACATGCACACTGAGAGGGGCAGCAATAATCCTACAAAAGCAGGATTCAGTCTGACGTCAGTATAATCTGTAGTCTTTCTACAAGATATTTTCATTTCTCTTTCCATAGGTCACCTTTAAAATCATCCTCTTGGTGATAGAAGATAAATATTCGTATTTTACATCTGGGCTCTCTCTCCCTGCCAGACTCCAATTTAAAGTTTGCTGTGTGATCTATGAAGCACTCCACTTGACAAAACCTTGATAAAACCTGACTACCAAACTTCTGAGCTGAATGCCCTTGCTGGTCCACAGACACAGTTGGGAATCTCTCTCCTGCCAGGTAGACATTTAAAAGCAGTGGCGGCTCTTCTGCTAAGGCAGAGGAGCGTCATCCCACTGCTATTTCAGCAATGCAAAAAATGTATTTAAAATGATAATAACACAATGTTATTATCATTAAATGTTGCTGTGTGGGACTCGGAGCCAGGTCGGGATGGGGCATGGCTCTGTGACGGCAAAGCAGAGAGAGGGGTGGTTTGCACTCCTCTAAGTGCGCAAGACAGTTTGTCCTGCCCTCTTGGACCGGACCAAACCATCATGCGCACTTGTTCTCCACTGGGCTGTGTTGCAAAACCTGTGGAGAACATGCCCAGGCTTTCAGGCACTGCTTGAGTGGCCAAACAGACCGTTCAGGCCAATCATGACACTTCTATGCAGCGTTGAGATTTGCTGAGAGTACAAGGGAGCCTGGGTGCTTCCGATGCTACCCTGAAGAGGATGAAGGAGAGGCGTGCGACAGCGCGAAGGCTAAGGTAAGTTTTTTCTTTGTAATTTTTTTTATCCTCACCCCCACCCCACCACCCCCATTCCGAGGCTGTCGACACTTTAAAAGACTTACAAAGAAGACACATCAGCAGGCTTATTCAGAATATGGGCTAATAATCTGAAATGAAAAGACATTCGACTTTCACCTACACTGGTGCAATTCAGAAAGTGTCTAAAAAAACCAACTTATTCAGAGTCTCCCTAGCATCCTAGAAGCCCCGCCATGCAGAAGAGTGTAGTCCTCAATTATAAGGTTAAGCCGTAGGGCAGCGCCGCCCTATGGCAAATGAAAAGGGTAGCAATGCGCCTTATCTATCTTCCCCTCCACCGGCACAAAATGGGCTGCCATCCGCCAACGCAGGCACCTTTGCTTCATGGTGCAAGGGTGCCTGATTTACAGGGGTGATTATTTTTGTGCAGGAAGGGAGACCTTCACACATAGCACATATACAATACAAAACAGAGATATTTCTCCTCATTGTCCTCTGGGGAGGCATACGTTTTTGCCACTGCCTCAGAGTGTCAAAAAGCCATGGATGTTGCTGGGAATGCCCCGAACAACATCCACTTCATACCCATTTAACACAGAAACTGTGTTAAAGGGAACAATATTTACGAGGCAGCATTAACTCCTTCGCTGCGGGGAAAATCCTGCCGCGGTGCGAGGGGGGAGCGGGGTTGCGTGTAGCGCTCCCATACTCAGGACGGCTCCTGGCCATCATAAATCACGGTGTGCGTGTGCTCATGACGGCCAGAAGCCGTCCGAACTCCGCCCACTGATTAATTCTCTCGCACAGGCGGGGAATTAATACAGCGTGGGTGGAGCGCCAACGTTCGGACGGCTCCCGGCCGTCATGAGCACACTCCTACTGTGACTCATGAAGGCCCGGGAGCCGTCATGAGCACTCAAGGAGTTAAGCCAAAAAAGTGGTTAGTGCTGCCTTGTAAATATGGAACAGGCTTCTGCGCCACGGAACTTCACAAAAAGTGATGTTCCTGTGGTGCCAGGGGCCTCTTAAATGAGGCCCTGTGTTTTCTTCTGCATGTTTGCTCATTTTACTTTGAAATCTCTATGCAAACATGCTTGTTTGTCTCCTTATATTCATATGTTGGAGACATATCCTGTTGCTTTAATGAAGTGCTCCGCTGCCCTCCAGGCAAATTCTCCTTCATTAACTCCACAGAGACTGGCCACAGAATCCACTGTTCATTTTTTACTTTATAGATTTCTTTGCCCACTTTTAGCTTTTAAAAACCTCTTTACACCCCAAAATATGTGTGGCAACATGCCATTTTGTGAGGATGTTATTAAGATTACACTTTCAGGACGCTCGTTGGCACTTTATTTTTAATCTTTAATACGTTTTAGATTGGAAATGTGATTTGCTCTGCATATATGGACTGCTCTATTAGGCCCTCATTTGCAGTTCTATGTAGTTTTAATACATTTTGCATGACTTTATATAGTCTGTATTATCGATTGAGAGCTATAATGTTATGCTGCTGTGACTATCTTTGCCCATTTTGTGTGTTTGCAATGATTTTTTTAGATTGTTTTACCTGGCTAATTCATAACTAGTGCTAAATATATAATGTCCTTTTTATTGCTGTTATTATGATTGATTTTATTTCATGTATTTTGTATATAGCTTTTATGGTTCCATAAACCGAATATTTCAGTGAATTGGATGTGTGGTAACGTTGCACTCAATCTATTAGGTCTAGCTACATCTTTGAAGTAATGCACAGCGTCGGTGCACCGATTTATTTAATGCTGTATGTTATTGTGCATGTTTTTCTAGCACAGTGTAGGCCAATTCCTTGGCCTCTTGGCACTTTAGATTCTCGTCGCCTGAATGTTGTGTGTGACTGTAGGTTTACCCTGTAGAGGTTCTGATATTCATCCTTCCCCTGGCCCAAGTTAGTGAGGCGTATGTGGCTTCTAAAGGTAAGGGTTTTCCCAAATGTAGAACTGACATGAAAAACAGAAAACACTGAGATTTTGCTCAAATAACCTGCCTACACTATGCCTGGAAACTAAAACCCAACCTGCTAGAACATGGTACCCTCCAAGTGGCTGGGCTAGATTTCACTGTTGGCCGTTGCTTCTGAAAGGGGGTAGGGCTCAAATTGTGTGCAAGACTGACTGTGCCCCAGCCCTGCCAGCCCTGAATTGGCACAAGTCTGTCATGAATTTTCCTTTCGGACAGTCCTTTTTTTATTTCCTATGTTGTTCACTTGCTGCTGTTCTTAAGCAAGTAAAACCTGAGCGAAGGTAGGCAAAAGGTCGAAAGTTGAATGGTTCTAAAGAAAGGTCTTTTATTTTTGTTGGCGTCCTGCCCACTAAAAATGACAACAAACACCTCCTTTGTTAAATACTTTCCCGCATGTTTTGATGTTTTTGGTATTAAGGTCGAGACTGCAAGTGACAGGAAATAACTGGTTTCAGTAAAGATAGCTTATTCAGGAAGGCTATACTGTACAACTTTCTAATGATTTCATTTCTATATGTATTTCTCTGTTGTCTTCCATAACGTTTCATTTTTATCAACTGATCAAACGCCACTTTTGTATTGTATTTCTTTGGCATTCCTTTGGGCGACGAGCCACCCCACACCTTACCGCACAGCTGGTGAGGGATGTTGGGATATGACAATGCATAAAATTGCATATGCCCTCATATGAACTGATGTGTCAACAACATCTAAGTATTGGTAGAGCAGCTGACGCCAAAGCTCTTTTTAAAACCTTCTCAAACAAGTGTGATTGGCAACAGAACTTACTTTAGAAATGTAAGACCCTTGTGACAGTAAGGGACATTTAAGTAGATACAGCAACGTGAAAATAAAAGGAAAACGTGTAACTCAGAAATTATTAACAGACATTCAGAAATAAAAAATAGGACAAATCATACTAGTCTTTACATAAAATTTGTGGAACAATTCCACTCTTTTAATAGTCAAGAGGCTTCCCTGCCCACCAGTTTGAGAGTAAATTACTTTGATGTTCCCTTTAGGTCTGACTCAACAGCACAGCTGTCTGGAAGAACTATTTTTGACAATTGTTTTAATATACATAGTGTGTGGCTTGGGCTCAGCCTAAACTTCTCTCTCACTTCATGCTACTGGCAGTTTGCTGTATTATTCCGCCTTCTAAGAAGTGCTTCTATTGGAATTCCTGTGAAACTGTTTCATATCTGAAAGGTACAATATTGGGAAATAACAAGGTTCCTCATTTCCAATGACTTGTACACAGTTATACTTTTCCTTAGATCAGTGAGATAAAGAGTGTGTTGTTGTCAGTGATTAATTTGTAAAATATGAAGTCCAGGTGCTCAAATGTTTTGGGAGGCCACACCCACTTTTCTCAGCTCCACCCACTTCCTCCACTGTCTCCACCCACTTCCTATATTGCCTCCACCAACAACCTCAATTGATTCTGCTGAAAGTCAGATGTAGTGCCCGATCTGAATTTCAGCAAGGGAGCCTTCCTCCAAATAAGGTTTTGATAGGAGTTTTCCTTTCCCTGTAAAAATGTTGAAAAAGAGTAAATCAAAAGTCCATTTAATGCTCAATTTTGGAATAAAATAGCTAAAATGACTAATACATTGAATAGGGACATGTGAAATATTCCAGTGCTCTATGTGCCAATTTGGGGAAAGGACAATACTGGGTTATGCAACCCAACAATGGAACAACACAACTCTACACACAATCAAGTTGTGTGTGACACACCTCTCGTATGGCAACACGCCCACCCTCCCAAAGTAGAAATTAGACTATGAGCTCCTAGCTAGCATGGTGTGCATTTCCACTGCCCCTGTTGTCCCCAAGGGGTGATCTCACTGATCAAAATCAAATCTTCTACCCACTCTGGATTGCACCACCTCACACAGGTAACATAAGTACAAATCAATTAAGAAATGTCCATCCAATGTTGTTATGGTTTAACGTTTTCTTTTAATCTTCTTTTATTCATATAAATTTCATCGGGCAGCCAACGCGCTTCGTTCTTACAAAGAACTTTGTCAGGGCTGTAAAAACATTAAAAAAACATATGTATAGTGACATTTAAAACACTGGGTTATGCCATTTTTAAGAGAGTCTAATTGTGTGTCATGAGTTCAAAGATACAACTTTTACATATGACTAAAGTCAGAGTATTTTGAAAAATCCAAACTTCACACCTAAGAACAAGAACAACTCAGCTATGGCCAAAAGGCATGTCCACAATGCAAGGATCACAATGGAAGGATGCCAGACACAATTTATTTAACAAGTACTTTACATAAAACATCTTGGTCTGTTATGTTTGTTGAGTTGGCTGAATAAAGCAGAGACATGCAAACAAAGACAAACAAAAGGACATCTGTACATATATGCACATGCGCATACACAGAAATATTACATTTGTGGATAGTAAAGGACACACGCAGAGTGCAAAAACATAACAATACAAAGGTGTTGCACACACTCAGTGGCAAATACCGACGACAGAAATGAAAATGAACCAGAGCAACTGAGACTTACAGAGAATCAAAATATGTGCCCTTCACATACAAACACATAAAAACCTAAACCATTCCATACTGAGCATTACCGGTCCTCCACCCTCCCTGTCCCAAATACAAACACACTCTATGCTAAAGGCAGAGAGAACAAATTAGACATTAACATATGTAGAATATACCAACACCTGTGTGGAATGCTATAGCAAAACACTGTACTTTGCTGAAAAGAGAATGCAGTGTCTCCCAACTTTTGCTAGATAATAAAAATAGTGTCTCAGAACTTCTCCCCTGAATTCTCTCTAATACAATCTATCTACATATCTACATAATTGTGGTGGATGTAGGTTGTAGGAGTGTTGATTGTGTAAAAATTGAATAATTGATTTAAATGGAACGCCATAGTTCAATCTCTGGCAATGTCAAGGTTCCATGTTGCTGAAAATGAGACAGAGCCCAGACATCTACTCCATCCCCACACATTAGTCCACCAGTTCCCTTTCACCACAACAACATCAAGACACCATATTTGTGAGTGTGTGGGTTGGCTAAAGATAGCCTTTTGCAACAATAGTAATGCTGGCACTCATCATTTCCATGTCAAAATTGTACCTGACTTTAGTAGATTCATTTAGGCCCCGATGTAGGTCAAACTTATTTACCGATTCTTAATTACCGAATTTTACCGATTCGGTAATTAAGAATCGGTAAATATGAAGGGTGGACATGTAGGTCCATCCAGATGTGTTTTTTACCGAATCGGTAAATATCTGTATTTACCGATTCGGTAAATACCGACCGGTAATGCTCCATTCATTCCTATGGGCTTTGAAGCCCATAGGAATGAATGGGGCATTACCGGTCGGTATTTACCGAATCGGTAAATACCGATTTTGACAAGGGTGCAGGGGGTGTCACTTTGACACCCTCTAGCACCCCCAAAAAAGGTTCAGGGGCCATGTGGCAGGCATACCTGCCCTAAGGGCAGGTCTGCCTGTCATATGGCACAGGTGTGCATGCACACATGTGCATGCACACCTGAATCGGTATTTTACCATCAAATATATTTGATGGTAAAATACAGATTCGGTAAGGGATGTGGGACTCAGAAGAGTCCCACCTACATATCAAAAATATCGAATAGGTAAAAATACTGATTCGGTATTTTACAGATTCGGTAAATTTACCGATCGGTAAATTTACAGAATCTGTAAAATATGTGGCCCTACATACCATTTTGTTAATACCGGTCGGTAACGGCCGAAAATACCGATTTTCGGCCGTTACCGACCGACCTACATCGGGCCCTTAGTTCCTCTGACAAGAGGTAAGCAAGTTAGCAGCAGTCTGTTGCTGTTAAAGAAATAACTGATTGCTGCACTGGTGCTCTGCATTCCTGCCAGTGTAAGTAGTTGCTTAAATTGGGCAATAACTGGGCCAGAGATGCATGTGGCTGACACTGTAGTACTTAAATGTGCTTGTGGACACTTTCTAATTAGAGCTGTTAGAGGTGCCACACTTCTTATTATCTATGCTTTGGAATGCAACCCCATGACTTGCATTGCAAGTAGGGACATCTAACCATAAATTCGTCTTTGTTGAATTGACATGTCTCATATAAACCTGAGGCACTGCTGACAATGTGTGTTTGCAAAAAAGAGAGCAAAAGAGAGAGCGAGAGAGGCAAGGGCTCGTTTTCAGTTGCCCTTCTATTGCTCTTCTGCGTCCTTACATGGGCTTCATAGGAGGGCATTGCCCAAATGCTGCCTGGATTAGATAGTCATGCTTATTTGTTATCCTCTCATGTTGAGTGAGTTGAGTGTGGCTCAATATTTGCAACATAAAAGATGTTCCACACTTGCTACAGTGTGAATGCTAGTTTGTGCCCTCACCTGTTTCACTACAATCACAGCAGTGCTCACTGATCTCCTATGCAAGCTTCAGTACTAATGGTCACAAGCAAAGAAGAGGGAAGTGCTAATAGCTGATTACCTGTTTACCCACAATGGCATGAGCTTCAAATTAAGCACTGCATGAAACATATTTTCCTGAAATATAAAAGAGGATCCCATTTGGCATTCTTATGGCAAAGCATATCATTGACCTGAAATCTTTAATCAGGGTGGTTAAGTGCACAAAGAAAGTTTATTTACAGAAGTTTTCTATCCTGCAGTTTTAGCTAACTCCTGATTAGTTTGAGTGGAACTATCTAAACATTCAACCAGCTACAATAATCCTGTATATCTTAGATTGGCTTCATATCATCATATTAGACTGACACAAAAAGACAAGGGTTGTGGCACAAAAGTGATATATTCTATGATACCATGGCAGTTTTTTTTCTGTTCTCCAGATACAAGCAATTGTGAGAACAAATAATAAATATCATGTTTTGCAGGCTCATGTTCTACACCTTGGCTGATTTAATGGTGATGAATGAGTATTCATCACCAACGCCTTAAGGTTTTGTTAGAATGTGCATGCCAGTTTTTTATTGCTTGCCCATAACAATGAGACTGTTGCCTGAAGATTGGTGCTTTCCCAATGACAGGCATGACCCACATTTTGGAACCTTCCGCCTACCAGCATGTTGTTGTGTTCCTGTACTTAGTATGTATACGGTTTATTTTTGTTAAATGGTTGTGGGTTTTTTCTCATGCGCTGTTTATGCTGGGTGTATTTTGTGTGACTTTCAAACAAACTCTGTAAGTGTTGTTAGTTGGAGTTTGTCCATGGGGGAGGGTGGTATAGGGGTTATGGTTAACTTGGTCTTGGTCAAAAATTGATACATTGATACCAACCATATTAAATAGCAAGAAAGATCAGTTAAATATGATAAAGGCTAAACAGTTTACTTAACATTATGGCAAGCTCAAATTATATAGTAAAAGCAGAGGAAATTCATCTACTAAACAAATGGGTCTTTATTTATTTCCCAAACATCAAATGATACTAGGTTCAGATGCAAAGAGGGATGGTGACAGACCTAGATGAACTTTGATAGACTGGATGTGAGGGGGCAAACTTGGCTAAGGCTACTCCAATACCAAAAGCAATAGGGGTAGTAAGACAGGCATCAGCAACACCAGGGAAGCTGAAAAGCGATAACAGAATAATTTTAATATTATAAGGACCCAAACCCCCTTCCTGTAATTAGGAACCCTAGGATTATAATCAATATCTGGAATGTGGTTATTACAACTGGAATTCTGTTTCCCAAAAGCAACCATTCCAAAAATAGCAAATCAAACCACCACCAATATCTTCATTTCCATTTGTTTAAAAACATATTGAAATATATATATATCAATTATGAAAATGGAAAAATATGTATTGCTTATAATGTATGCTTTCATATTTTGTTGTATATTTATGTGTTATATGTTTATTCCTAAAACATTTATTAAATACTATTTTATCAGTGAAATTTTCAATATGTTGTTATAGTGACATTAGGTTTATTTGACACCTGTACTGTCAATCCTGACTTAAAAAAGGTGTGCTCGCAGTAATACACTGATGGAGGGCATTTTAAAATGCTTTCCCTAGCCTTCTTGCCTAAGTAATAACTTATTTCACTTAATTTGGTGGTTTGACCTGGACCCTATTTCCATAGTTTGTGCAGTCCAGCTGTGGTCCAACCAGACTCCCCAACTCACCTAAACATTATTTTAAGGCTACGAGCAAACTACCTAGTAACTAAACAGTTGGAATGGTTTTATTCGATGTATCTTGTATGACAAATGGGTTCTGAGTCTCTGACAAACAATTTTTTTTATATACAAGTTGGAATTATACACAATTAAAACACACCTTCGGTGCCTGAAAAATGTAACTCTCTGTTACTGTTAGAAAATGTTGGTCCTGAATCTAAGGTTAGTCTTTGCTACAAGGCGGAGGAGGAGAAGGATGATCCCCTGGTGTGTTGAAAGGGTGCATTGGACGCCATTGTTCCTGTATCTGCAGCACATCTCAGGCCTGTAGAGACAATGGGGAATAACATGTACTATGGGGTGGGGCTCTGCGTGGGAGCCAAAATGCGGCGCAACACGCTGTCACGTCGCGATATTCCTAGGGCACAAGTCCTAAAAAAGGAAGTGGGGGGGCTAACCTAGTTAATCAGTATGCAATTGGCATCGCAGTGGGTGTCATAGCAGCGTGTGACATCATGGCACGTGCCATCACAGGAACTGGTATCACAAGAAGTGATATCAGAACTTAAGTCCTCGCATATATGTTTAGCAGGTGTATCATGAGTACATTTGAGCACATTTCGAGTATACTTGCAAACCCGCCTGATTTAGGCAGAAGATTCACACTTTTGTGCGCTAGACATAAAACAATGTTACCTTTTGTCAGCGTTAAGCTTTCTATAGCCATAGATTGTGCTTTAAAAGAAAAAGTGATATTTAAATTATTACAACGCCTTCTCAAGGGAAGTAGGCGTATATATAAATGCTATTTATTTTGTGCAAATACTGGGAAAGATCAACACATCTGACTTTCTAACAGTGCATGCAAATCTCCTAAACAGAGCCTGAACGAAAGTGAAAAGCTGCCTCTCAAGTATGTGTGAAGTGCTAACAAGGTGTGTGCCTTTGTTACTCCTCTGCTGTATTTGTATCTAGGTGTGAGGCTCCTGACTGCTGCCAGCCAGGAAACTCCAACAAAAGGAGGGACTGATGACCTCTGAGACTCGGCCTTTGTAAAGGGGCCAGCAGGAGTCAGAAATAATAGAGCCCTCCGGTCCCCGCCTGCACGTTGTTGTGATGGAAAGAAGACAATAACGTGCAGGCGCTGCCGGTGTTTGGAAATTACACCGGGACGAATTCAGCATCTTTTTCAGTGGGGCCCAACTTCTTGGCAGGGTGGACGGCATCCACCCTGTAAAAGAAGTTAGGTGACGCCGTCCACCCGCGTGGACCCCGACTCGTGCCCTGGTTATTCCTCATTGTTCCTACAGTCCTGGGCAGCCCTAAAGGGTAGGAACGACGGCATCAAAATGTGTTCCACTTAGAATCGTGCCCAAGACGGTGATTACACTTTCGGACCTGCTCCCTTGTGAGCATGTATTTGTTTTTTTATACTCGTAGTTTCTTCAATAACTAGTCAGTATGAAATGATTTTGCATTCCACGGCTGCACCGAGACCTCATCCGTTGCAGCTCTGGGAGATTTGGGCACCTCAGCTTCGAAAAACAAAGGCTTTTCGTGCGAGTTATTCAACGTTCTGCAAAATCTTTTTTACGCCCATCGGACTGAGATCACATCGGATCTGGGACCATTACTGGTGAAATCTACAGAAAACCCGCGCGTGAACTTATGTTCCTATCTCAGTACTGTTTCATTTCCTCTTAGGGTGGCAACATCATGTTTTCGCTCGCGTGTTTTGAACGCGCTTTATCTTATCATTGCTGAGCTATTTCCTGAGAAAATAGACATTCTGCTTGATGGTGAAGGGCACACAAATCAACAAATTCAATTCAAGCCTGAATTTCATATTTGCACAAACTTCAGAGGCAGTAGCAGGGCGAGGATGCCATGAGTCCCGGGGCAAGTAAGGATAATGGTCCCTGTGACTGCTGTTGGGATAGTTATCGCAGCAATTAACCGGGTTAATTAGACCTCTCAGGGCTCTGAGCACCGGTGCCACTGCACCTGCTAAACCAGTGGTAGATACGCCCCAGGGGAAATGTTGGACTCCAATGGGATAGCAATGCACTGGTGGGGGCGTAGGTCTGCTCAGGCAATTAAAGTATTGCCCCCTACTGCCCTGTATCCCATCTACTGAGACACTCTTGGGGGCAATTCAAACTTCTATGAAAATCTTTCGAAATATTTCCAAATTTATACAAACAAAAGGTAAGGTCTGCAAAGAAGACATCAGAATTCATTAAAACCATTTCGAGACCTGACTTCATTCATTAGTAGTTTTCTATAGGGGGACTAGGCCCAGGTGATTACATAACAAAGGGTAACAGAGATATTTGTATAGCCCAGTTTTCACCTTAGGAGTGCCTCTTGGAGCTATTGACAAACAACAAATGATTATTGCTACCCCACTGAATGGTACTCATTTTATAGACCTCAGAAACATAAAAATAATAAAAAGCTGAGTGGAACCCCTAGGTTCCAAGCCTGTGACCATGAATTTAAACATAGATTCTTGAATTCATGTATTGGTTCTCTGAACTAACAGACCCAGCTGTGCTTCACATGAGGTCAGGCTACAAGTCCTGGGATCCAATGGAGATACTTCATAGAATAAGAGCCCAAATACCACCAAGATAGGAAGGGTAAAGTATCATGCATTAAACACCAGTTACAAGGTACCCAGGCGTGCTATGCGCCTAATCTCGGTGTGACAGCTAGACATAGTATAATATGAAGTGCACTGCAGACATAACCATATCCGATTATGATGGTACACATCACACTGCATTATAGCACCAAAGGTAGTTGGCATTTAGCAGTGATGCTAACCCATCAGCATGTGAGGTGGCATTGAATCAGAAAACTTTTCTGTTCTTTTTTCAAAGTTTTTTTCACTAAATGTTGGTGGGACTGAGTTTCCGATCCCGAGAGAACTCACTCAGAAGGATTGCTGTAGTGCCTTGACCTCTTTCAGTGGCAGAATTTTAAGGAAAATTGAGTCAGTGCTGGGGTGGGCTTCTGAAATTAACGTTTTTGGAGTTAAACATGATGGGAAGAGCGACTGAAGTGCATGCATGTTTATGTATGGGGCTCACTGAGATGCTACTGCTGGCTGTTCACTGCTGTGACGCGGCAGGAGTGGAAAACAGGAGATGTGAGCAGTGTTAACTCGTCATAAAGGAGTACCAGGTTGACTGAACAGGGCTCTTAGTGCGTCACTGGCTTTCAGCCCCGATGTAGAGTAGAGAGCACAGCCTCAGGAGCGGAGTGGAGGGCAAGGAAGACCATGTTATGTATACAGTAGTACAGTACAGTACAGTAGCAGCTGAAAGCAAGGGCCGATGGTTTTCGGAGAATAAAAAACATATAGTTCTAGTTGAGCAGAAGGTGAATAACAAGAATGTTTCTCACCTCAGGGTTCTGAGTGACATCGTAGGCAACTTGTTCTTTGCTCTTGTTAATTTGTTGTCACTCAGAACCCCTTTGTGAAAAACATCAATGTTATTCACTGTTACCATGTATAATTCAATATATTCCTTCATGGTTGCAACGTAAGCCCATTGCAATACTTAGTACACGTGCCCCCTTCTGCACACCTCATCCGTCTCTGTGTCCTGGTGCCTTGGACTCCACACCATAGTCACCTCGCGTCAGGCAGATAAGCATGTCCGTGCACTAAAATGTATGCACATGATTTTCACCTTCAGTCATAAGGGATCTGTGCGAGAGAGTGACTCGGAATAGGTGACTTACCTCTAAATTCCCGCAAAGCAAATCCGCACTGCTCTGCCACGTAAAGCAGCTGAGCTTAGCTGACATCACCATACACCAGTCCCACAATCAAAGCCAGCAGTGCTGCAAGTCCACTTTCATACCTTTTATTAGGAGGAAAAAAAATACCTTGGACACTGGAAATATTGTTGCTAACCAATGTTGATTGCTGCCAGGCTATCCCTCCTACTTTACTCTTACTCTTACTTTACTCATGTTTAGAGTGCATACATCATCTTGGAAGAAACAGAGCACCTCAGGTTCCAAAGGTGGCAGATTAGCAACTAGACCACATCACTACTTGCTGATATTTCGCACATTTAATCTAAGCTTGGGAAGTCAAAAGGGAGTTTGACAAATTTTGGCTTTGACAAAGACCCAGGAGGTCGAAATGCATTAGCCTTAATATATTTTACTACTGAAGAACAACGATGAGTGCAGGTGTCTTCTTGTGTGGAAGCGCGAGTGCTCTTGGTATATATATATATATATATATATATATATATATATATATATATATATATAGCATCACAAAAAAGAGTTCCCAACATGGAGAGCCATTTGCTACTGTGTGAATCCTTTATTGGGCCGGGTAGCTCTGACAACAAACACTAAAGCATACACAAATAATGCCATGAAGTCCTGACGCGTTTCGGGCGTCCATGCGCCCTTGTTCACAGGTGCTGGCAGTATGAACACAAGCAGAGTACCGCCACTCAATTTCATCAGCTTTGAAGGTTCCGCCCTCTGGGCCTGTCAGCAAGTGCATGCTGGTGGATTGAGTCCATTTCCGTGCAACATCACAGGTAAATACGGCTGCCAAATGTCCATAACAAGTAAAATCACCACAGTGGAGCTGTGTGTCTTGAATGAATGACACAGAGCTGGTATGCCACAACCGAACACACAGAGTTCCGACATCCGAAGTGTAAATGGCTTCAGCGGACCCGCACATCCGCGGTAGGGCTCCACGCGACCTGGGAAGGCCGCATTTCACTTTGCATCACAAAAAAGAGTTCCCAACATGGAGAGCCACTTGCTACTGTGTGAATCCTTTATTCGGCCGGGTAGCTCTGACAACAAACACTAAAGCATACACAAATAATGCCATGAAGTCCTGATGCGTTTCGGGCGTCCATGCGCCCTTGTTCACAGGTGCTGGCAGTATGAACACAAGCAGAGTACCGCCACTCAATTTCATCAGCTTTGAAGGTTCCGCCCTCTGGGTGTGTCAGCAAGTGCATGCTGGTGGATTGAGTCCATTTCCGTGCAACATCACATGTAAATGCGGGTAAATTGGCCAAGATCACAGTGGAAAGTACAGACCCTCTGCGATGTTTCGAGCACTTGAGTGTGTGACAAATGACGTTCAAGACTACAGGTCCGAGAAATCGATGCGCTACTAAAGCCAACACACCTGAGACTGTTACTACAAAAGGCAGCTAAGAAATGGGACGTCGCGAGCCTCACAAACACCGCGTTGCCAGCTTGCCCATGAGGAAGGAGCAAACACAAATTTTCACGACAGCTTCGTCGTGGGGAGAGCACCACCTTTGTAAAGGAGGAGGGAGCCGCTGGAGAAAGGGGCTGGCTAACTAGGGACTTCCCCGAGGCGGAAAAACGGCACAGCAGATTCTGACAAGAGCGGAGGTGGACTCACATACCGGGGCACACTCAAGTGCTCGAAACATCGCAGTGGGTCTGTACTTTCCACTGTGATCTTGGCCAATTTACCTGACATTGCGGGACCCACTGAGGGTGTGACAAGTGACGTTCAAGACTGCAGGTCCCAGAAATCAATGCGCTACTAAAGCCAACACACCTAAGACTGTTACTAAAAAAGGCAGCTAAGAAATGGGACGTCTCGAGCCTCACAAACACCGCGTTGCCAGCTTGCCCATTAGGAAGGAGCGAACAGCTCAGAAACGCGTTGGGCAGACAAGTGAAATAACGGACGTTTGGTCACCATCGCTATGAAATAAAATAGAGATTCTTACCTCACTGCTGTTGAGTGCTTTCCTAATGCAGAGCCTTTGGTTAAACATATATATATATATATATATATATCTTTTCTTGGATACGCGTTTCAACTGTTTGAGTAATTTTTCTCTTCCTTCTCTCACTCTCACTTTTGCTCTCTCTCTCTTTCTCTCTCTCTCTCTCTCTATATATATATATTCCATTACAGGTTCCAGGAAAGCACTCACTGGGCCTGCTGCAGTTTTTAAAGGTATTTTAATTCATCTGCGGTAAGCATGAAAAAACAGACGCGTTTCGGCGATGTCTTAGTCTTATGTTTTTCATAATTCGCACCAACAAAGCAGACATTTTAAAGCTTGCATTGCTTGGGTCACATGATTAGAAAATGTATGATAATCAACAGAGAACTACTGGAGTCTAAGGTTTTTTAAATGCTAATTCCTAACTATAACGTAGCTGAAACCTATGGTTTTTTCAGTGAATTTCAAAGGTTTTGTAAATGATAATTTTTAAATGTATTAATTGTTATATTTTTTTATACTGGTTTACTACATTGTTTTAAACTATTTATTTTTAGATGTTTTATTTTTTAAATTACATTACATATTTTTAATATAAATTGAAAAAAGTGTTTTTAAAAATATTGAAACTAATATTTTTATTTTTATTTTATATATTTTTGAATTTATATATATTTTATATAGCAGGCAATGATATCCTATGGAAGGAAATTCAAGTTACTGTAAGTACGGTTAGAATTACTTTTCAGGATCAGTAGTGGACTGAAAGATGCAGCACTGAGGTCTCTCCTGATAACAGGTGAGTAAAACGGAATTTGTAGTTCGGCTGATTTTAGAGGAATTTTTTTAAGTTCCAAAACTCCACACTTAGAAGAATTTCCAAGTGAAACCAGTCAATGTTGCCCTATGGAAGGAAATTCAAGTTACTGTAAGTATAGTTAGCATTACTTTTCAGGATCAGTAGTGGGCTGAAAGATGCAGCACTGAGGTCTCTCCTGATAACAGGTGAGTAAATCGGAATTCGTAGTTCGGCTGATTTTAGAAGAATTTTTTTAAAGTTCCAGAATTGCACACTTAGAAGAATTTCCAAGTGAACCCAGTCAATGTTAGCCTGTGGAAAGAAATTCAAGTTACTGTAACTATGGTTAGAATTACTTTTCAGGATCAGTAGTGGGCTGAAAGATGCAGCAATGAGGTCTCTCCAGATAACAGGTGAGTAAATCGGAATTCGTAGTTCGGCTGATTTTAGAGGAATCTTTTAATGCTTCTAAACTTCACACTTCGAAGAATTTGCAAGTGAAACCAGTCAATGTTAGCCTATGGAAGTAAATTCAAGTTACTGTAAGTACGGTTAGAATTACTTTTAAGGATCAGTAGTGGGCTGAAAGATGCAGCACTGATAACAGGTGAGTAAATCGGAATTCGTAGTTCGGCTGATTTTAGAGGAATATTTGCATGTTTCAAAAATAGACACTTTTCTGGTGAAAACCACACAATAGATTCCTATGGAAGGAAATACAAGTTACTGGTAAGTACGCTTAGATTTACTTTTCAGGGTCCGTACTGGGCTCAAAGATGCAGCACTGACGTCTCTCGTGATAACAGGTGAGTAAATCGGAATTCGTAGTTCGGCTGAGTTTAGAGGAATATTTTGCTCAATAGTAAAGGAAGTGGGCGGGGCCTGAGGTGACATGTGTGCAAACACGCCCTGTGGCGCGTTTTAAGTTGGGGAATTAATTTCTCTTCAATGCTGAGGTCCCCTGTGGGCCAACTAGCCCACCATGCACCTCCAGTATGCGCCAGGGAGCTGCATTGCAGAGAGGTGTTCAGAGGCTACGCCCCCTTTTTACAACATTCTGCAACCGTGGCGCTTACTGGAAGTACCTGGTGGGATAGTAGGCCCCTAGGGGACCTCTGGATTGAAGAGGAATTAATTCCCCAACTTAAAACGTGCCACAGGGCATGATTGCACACTTATCACCTCAAGCCCCGCCCCCTACCTTCACCACTGTGCAAAAGCACCCCGTAGCGCGTTCTAAGTTGAGGGATTAAATCCCCTTGAATACTGGGGTTTCCTGGGGGCCAATTAGCCCACCAGGAACCTCCAGTATGCGGCAGGGGGCTGCGTGGTAGAGAGGTGTAAAAAGGGGCGTGGCCTCATTACACTTCTCTACAACGCAGCCCCCTGGCACATACTGGAGGTTCCTGGTGGGTTACTTGGCCCGCAGGGACCCCCAGTAATCAAGGGGGCGTGTTTGCAGAGTGGTGCAGAGAGGGAGCGCGACCTCCTCCCCATCCAGTTTTTAAAAAAAAAAAAAATTTAATTTCAAATGTGTTTTTTATTGAGTTTTGAAAAGTCAAAAGAGTGGGCAGCACAATGCAGTAGGTGTGTATCAGGCATCTATGGCGAGCGAGACAGACAGACATGTCTTCTCTTCGAGTCAACAAACAAGCATATAAATCATGCCCAAACGGAGATGCAGTGCCCAGTGCCCGAGAAAGTGGGCTTTCGAGAGGAAAGAGCAAACAGAACAACAAGAAACACCCCATCTCCCTCCCAAACTCCACGTCCTTCTCCCTCCCCCCACCCCGACCAGTATGCCTATAAACCAAAGCTGTTCCAGAGGCACTTACAGAAGCGCGGGCCTCAAACCATGCAGGGTCATGTTGGAGCTCGAGAATGGTGTGTGAGTCTCATGATGCGAAGATACTTCGGGCAAGTGATTTCATTGAATTCACTGGACAAGAGTGACAGGAGTGGCTGCCAGGTTTTCTGGAATGTATCAGCAGTGTGAGTAAGCGTGGCCTGGATGCGTTCCATTCCCAGTGTAAACCACAATTTGTGTAGCCAGCCGGTGTGGGTAGGTAGCGTGGTGGAACTCCATAGTGACAGGATATGCTGTGACGCTGGTTGCATGGCAATGCCCATCTGTTTGCCGCGAGGCGAGCGCAGGGGGAACGTGAGAGCGTTGGGCAGACCTAAGATGGTGTATGCGGGAAAGCGTGGGATTTCCGTCGTAAATGCGGAGTCTATGTCGTCCAAAACTGCTTTCCAATACCCCTGCAACATATTACATTCCCACAGGAGGTGGGTCAGAGTCCCCCGCTCACCGCAGCCCCTCCAACACAACGCGCTACGGAGAGGGTTGCCCTGATGTAGTCATGCCGGGGTAAGATGCCAGTAAAGGGCTAGTTTTACTGCAGATTCCCTGGCGTGTGTGTTGCGAGTGGTGTGTGCCGCTCTGTAGTATATCAGTTCCCATTCTTTGGGTGAAAGGACCCTCCCAAGTTCCGACTCCCAGCGTCTCTGCCTTGCCGTTGTAGCCGAGGGTGCCGCGGGGGAGAGCATCCGGTAGAGCTCTGATATGAGACGTTTGTCCGAGGTCTTTGATATAAGCCAGCGTTCGAACGGCGTCATCTGTCGGCCAACCAGGGGGGCACTTGCCGGATCTAGGAGCCAGTGACGTAGTTGGAAATATTGGTATAAGTGTGGTTTGGCTATGTCGTAGCCCTGTGCAATGTCGGCGAGGGGGAGAAACCCCTCCATGTCAAAGAGATGGCCAGCCGAGCGGCAGGCTGTTGGTCGCCATTGCGAAAAGGCACGGGGGTCGTTTCCCGGCGGGAACTCAGGATTATCAAAGAGTGGAGTAAGTGGGGAAGGGAAGGTCGTTAGTCCCCTCCGGGTAGCCACCGAATCCCAGATCTTCATGACAGTACGCGTGATTGGGGAGCGAAGGAGATATCGCGGTCTATGTCGGCGAGGAAGGAACGGGACCCTCCACAGCGGGGTTTGAGCCATTGCCCTGTCCTGGAACAGCCACCTTTTTTCGGATTCGGGTCTATACCATTCCACTAAGTATCGAAGCTGTGAGGCCCAGAAGTATTGTAAGAGGTTAGGGATTCCGAGGCCCCCCTCGTCGACAGTTCTGTGCGCCACTTGTTTGTTCAACCGTGCACGTTTCTGTTTCCAGATGAACTGGTGAATAGCCAGTTGCAGGTCGGCGAGCACCCCAGGTGGTGGCATCACCGGCAGAGTCTGAAAAACATACAGAATTTTAGGTAGAACGGACATTTTCACTGCCGCTACCCGGCCTAGCAGAGAGAGAGGTTGTTTCGACCAGCGTGCGAGGTCGGCTCGGATCTGGGAGGACAGCGTGGTGTAATTGAGGGTGACCGTCGAGTCCGTGGAGGGAGTAAGGGTGATTCCCAAGTACGGGAGCTGCGCGGATATTCGCAAATCGCAGCCAAAGTCCGGTGCCGGGGTGTTGGGATGAGCATAGCTACCTAAGGGTAATATCAGGGATTTCCCCCGGTTGATCTTGAAGCCGGATACCGCTCCAAAGTTTTCCAGTTCCTCCAGGAAAGCTGGTACGGAGGAGGACGGCCGATCCAGCGCGGCTATAATGTCATCAGCATAGAGCCCCACTACATGGGGTTCGTGGCCGAAGGGGATGCCGCTGATGCGGGGATTGTCTCGAATCTTCTGTGCCAGGGGCTCCACATAAAGCGCAAATAAAAGGGGTGAGAGAGGGCACCCCTGACGGGTGCCTCTCTGTATCTCAAAGGGATCCGATTTAAGACAGCCCAGCCGGACACGAGCCGCAGGGCGGTGGTAACAGCTGGCAATCCAGGCCTGGAATCGGTCGGCCAGGCGATATCGCTGCAGGACAGCCCGCAGGTAGGTCCAGTCAACGCGATCGAACGCCTTTTCTGCATCAATGGCTAACAACACCGATTTCGAGTCCTGGAAGTGGGCTTTGTCCACGAGATGCAGCAGACGCTTGGTATTATCGCTGCACTGGCGATTCGGGACAAAGCCCGATTGGTCTGGTTCCAGGATTCCTGGAAGGCAGGGACCCAAGCGGGCCGCCAACACCCCCGTGAACAGTTTCAAATCTAGGTTGAGTAAAGAGATGGGCCGGAACGCGGAGCAGTGTGTCGGGGGTTTGCCCGGCTTGGGTAGGACCACTATATCAGCCGCTAGCATATCCGGTGGTATGGAGCTGGGGCCTTCAAAGGAATTAAACAACCTTGCAAGGATAGGAGCTAGAGTGTGGCCAAAAGTTTTGTAAAAGCCGGACGAGAACCCGTCAGGGCCTGGCGATTTGAGCGGGCGAAGGCGCGAGATGGCGGCAAGGACTTCGTCCGGGCGAATGGGGGTGTACAGGGCCTCCGATCTCGACGGGCAAAGTGGTGTGATATTGGCCGATAGCAGGTACCCGTGAACAGCGGTGCGGGATACATTATCCGCGCTGTACAGGGAGGCGTAGAAGGAGCGAAAGGCGGACGCCACCTGCGACTCGTCTGTAAGAGTATTACCGGAGTCGTCTCGCAGTTCAGTTATCTTCGAGCGTTGAGTCTTAGCTTTCAAGGCACTCGCCAGGAGGCGTCCGGTGCGGTTACCTCCCACATAGTAAGTGTGACGGAGACGAAGAGCAGCGAACTCCGCCCTGTCCGTGTCAAGACTGGCCAGTTGTGCCCTAGCGGCTTTCAGCTGGCGCCAGATTCTCGGAGCGCACGTGCGGCCGTGAGCTCTCTCCAGTTCAGCGACTTGCGCCGTGAGAGCGGCCCTTTTTTCTTTGCGTATCTTGGCATCAGCGGCTGCGATTGCTATCAGTTCCCCCCTAACTACAGCTTTCAGGGCTCCCCAAAGAGAGGAAATCGAGACCGCCGGGGAGTCGTTAGTAGCAAGGTAATCCGAGATGCGATGACGGAGTTGCTCGACCACTGCCGGACGCTGTACAAGGGGCTCATTGAGCCTCCAGGAGCCAGAGGTGCGCGGGGACCTGGGCACTGTGAGCGTCAGCTCCACCGCGTCGTGGTCAGAGAGGGCGGCCGGAACAATGGAGATATCGGTGACGTGTGAGATCAGTTCCGAGGGGCCCAAGATATGATCCAGTCGTGAGTATGTGTGGTGAACGTGGGAATAATAGGTGTAGCGCGTCGTGTTGGGGTGTGCTGTCCTCCAGAGGTCCACTAGGCCTCTTTCCTGTAACCACGTTTTGCCTGCCTCTGAAAGCGCGCCGGTGTCGCCATAACGGCGCCCCGATCTGTCCTTATTCGTGTCCATAACGAGGATAAGGTCGCCCCCTACGAGCAGCTGGGAACAGGGTGATTGCATAGCCTCGGAAAGTGCAGCAGTAAGGAATTTTTCTTGGCCTGTGTTGGGAGCGTAGATGGAACCTATCGTGAACGTGGTAACCCCCACATGGAACGTGTGTGTCAGGAGGCGTCCCTTAATCTCCCCAACTTTGGTTCCCACCCTGCCCCGGAAACGGCAGGACACTAAAATGGCAACTCCTGCTTTCTTGGACGGGAAAGAGGAAAAGAATTGCTGGGGAAAGGCCCGGGAGCGCATCCTATGCCAATCCTTAGGCAAGAGGTGTGTTTCCTGTAACAAGCAGATGTCAGCCTCCGCGTTCTCCAAGTAAGATATAATCGCTCTCCGTTTAATCGGATTGTTGAGGCCCTTGACATTAAGGGACAGAACTTTAAGCGTGTCAGCCATCAAATGACGGGTCGGAGATAGGCGAATAGGACAGCGCTAGCCGCAACAACATGTGAAAAGGGAAACATAGGAAGCATATGAGCATTGTGTAGATCCCCCGGCATACTGGTCCCCACCCACGTGTCCCATGCCCCACCCCGAACATCTTCTTTCCCTCCATCTCCCAACCCTGCAGCCCCCCAGGAACCTCCCTAACCCCAACAGGTGGGACGTATCCAACCCCCATCCCACCCCCCTCCCCCTCCCCAGAACCATCCAAATAACAGTTCCAAAACTGTGAACCAGTTAGAGTCTCGGGCCTAAACGTGTGTGACACAGGTCCGTAGAAAGTCATAAGGAAGGGTACCGTGGCAGCGGCCTAATTGGCAGCTCCCCGACCCGACACCCCGAGAGAGTGCAAAGTGAAGATAGAAAACCCCAAAGTCACAATGGCTTACGGATCCGGCGCGGTGTTGTCCGCCACCTCCTGCACCGCCGCCTCTCGTTCCTGGGCAACTGTAGCAGGATCCGGCTTCGAGACAGTTTTAGGGGATCGCCTCCGGCGTACCATTTGCCAGCCGTCCCTTGGTTGCCGGGGCGAGTCATCTTGCGATCTGCGTGGGGATGTGCCCCTGGATCCGGGACTGTCCGGCATTTCAATATTCAGAAGGGCGCAGGCGTCTCGGAGTGACCGGAGTTGATGGAGCGAACCTTTCCACTTGAAGATCAGGCGGAATGGGTGACCCCAAGAGTAGGGCACATCATTGTCTCTTAGGAAATTGGTGGCAATCCGAAAGGACTTACGCTTTTGCAGCGTGATGGAGGAAAGGTCCTGTAAAAGAGCCGCCGACACTCCACGGAATTGAATAGGTTGTTTACCCCGGGCCTCTCTTAGGATGCGCTCTTTGATGGGAAAATCCGGGAGGAAGGCCAAGATGTCCGGCGGGGGGGCCGGGGCTCGGCGCGCCAGGCCCACCCTATGCGCCCTGTCAATTCTTATCATGAAGTCGTGGGGTTCGCCCAGAATGTCCCTGAACAGTTCTTGCAAGTATTCAACCAGGTTAGGCTGCTCGGCTTTCAGTGGGACTCCGCGGACCCTGATGTTGTTCCGCCTGGAGCGGTTCTCGAGGTCCTCTGAGTGCGATTGTAGGTCCACGTGCTGTTCTTGAAGTCGAAGGATCTCCTGCTGCAATCTCTCCACTTCCATGCTGCGCGCGTTGTCCGCCTCTTCCACCGAAGCCACCCGTTCACCCAGACCATCCAAGTCCCGACGCAGCTCACGTTGCTCCCCCGCGAGCTCCTGTTTCAGGGTTTGGAAGTCTTCCCTCAAGGTGTTGAAGAGAGATGCCAGAAAGGCCTTGGTGATGGGAGAGGCGTCGTCCTCCTGTTCCCGGGGATCGGGTTGAAGTTTCGTTGAGGCAGCTGGTTGGGCCTTTTCCACCTTCGGTGCAGATTTTTGCAATACGTCCGCGATGTTCCGGTTTCCTTTGCGACTGGAGTGAGTCATGGTGGTCAAGCCCGGAGACCGCAAGCGGAGATAGGGGGAGAGCGGGGTGCAGAGAAGGTGGCCGGTCTATGTGGAGCCCCGCAGTATCTGGGCTCTAGCAGTTCGTAGGTGGCGTGCCCTGGCCGGGCAGGTTGTCCGCGGCGGAGGTGCGTGGCGATCTCAGGGCAGGGACGGCGGGAGGGGTGCGTACGTCGCTGTAGGCGGCAAGGATAGTCTGGACCTTGCACTGTAGGCGGCGAGGGGGGGTCCGGCGAGGATTCGGGATCCGCTCAGGAGTGCTTGTAGGCCTTAGAAGCTCAAGCGCCACTGACAGGGCCCACCACAGATTCCAGGGGCGCCCTGCTGGAAGGACGCGGTGATAGGTAGGCCCCTGGGTGGCCAGAGCTCCGTGGGCAGCTTCTCGGACCTCAGGACCACATTGGCGGGGGGTGACAGACACCAGACGCGTGACGGTGGGCGCCAGGCATCAGCGCCGCCGAGAGAGCCTCCCAGGTATCCCAGTCACGCAGCTCGTCTCCAGGCGCGGGCCCCGCGCCGGCCCAAGGGACCCAGCAACAGCCGGCGCCCCCCCAGCTCCAGGGTGATGCTCCCAGGCGGCAGAGGGAGTGTGGTGCCGAATCGTGGTGGGTGTGCCTCCCCAGGCGCGCCGGGCGGGAGATCCGGCGCCTCCGGACTAGGCCCCGCGCCGGGGGCTCAGGTGCGGCGAGGTGCTGGGGCCGATAGCGGCAGGCCGCCCCGTCGGACGTCGCAGACGCGTCGGAGCAAGAGTGTCCAGCAATGCTCAGCTCCCGGACGAAGAGCCGGGCCAAGGAGTGCTTCGCGGGGGGCCAGCGGGGCAGGGTCAGCAGGGTCTAACGGGACCGTGCCCGCCCGGGGAGATCCCGGTCGCTCACCGCCTAGGCCCGGAGCCGGGGGGTAGAGTAGCAGGGACCCACCTCGTCAGTCGGCCGCACTTCCAGGAGTCTTCAGGCAGCAGCGAGGGGGCCGCTTCCCAACCCGGATATCACCGTCTTCGTCGCTGTCGCGCAGGAGGCTAGCGGCGGTCCTCAGCTCCGGCAGGACCGTTGGAGAGGCTCAGCCCCTCGTCGCCATGATGTCGGGTACCTGGCCTCGTCGGCGGACACAACTGCAGGGCGGTGGAAGTCTCGGCAGCTCCGGAACACAGCCAAGGGGGCGGCGCAGTGAAGCACCCACCGGTTGAGCAGGTCAAAATCGGGGGGTTGGGGGTACCTCAGCTTATGGCAACGTGCTAAGGGGATCAGGGCCGGGGAGCTACAGCAGGCACGTCCGATCAGGCCGACATCTTGGCCACGCCCCCATTTTTTTTTTTTAAAGGGGGGTGTGCAGCCCCCCTTCTTTTTCTTTTTTTTGGACCCTGGGGACCCCATCCCCCAGGGCCTGACCCCCAAATATATATATATATATATATATATATCCACCATTTTTTTCGGTGAAGAAGTTGTTATGGCCTCTGACAGCGCGGGCCGGGACGGGATCACCACTCCCCCGTATTTCAACCGACAAAGTAATAGTCGTGTTAGCGTTATGTCCGACCAGCTGGCAAGATTCAAACCCCCGATCCCCGGACTTTGAAGCTTAAGGTGCACCAATCAATTGCGCCACTGGTCTCTTACTTGAAACTACCTTTCGTACGCTGTAGGCAGTAAAGCGTTTTCGCTGTGCAGCAGACTCAACACATATCTGCGTGTGCTACTTTCCTTGTGGATTGATCTTCCTGGAATTTTGGAGCGTATATATATATATATATATATATGTATGTATATATATATATATATATATATATATATTTATTTTTAACGGGAAGGGGGCCGCGTGGCCCCTCTCCCGAGGCTAATTCCAGGCCCCGGGGACTCCATCCCCCGGGGCATAGCCACATTTTTTGTAAAACATTTTAAGGAGGGGGGCTGCATAGCCCCCCTCCTCAGGCCACTTAAGGCCCCGGGGACCCTATCCCCCGGGGCCGGCCTGCCTCCTTTTTAAAAAAAAAAGTGTTTCTAATTATTTGGGGAGGGGGGCCGCGTGGCCCACCTCCCAGACCTGGCCCTCTCCTTTGGGGACTGTGGGGGGTCCCCATGCCCCCCACAGTCCCTGCCGGCTCCCCGCATCCTGCGGGACCCGGCATTGCTTTTCTGCATGGGGAGCAGCTAACATGCTGCTCCCCATGTAGAAAAGCATCGGCTTTGGTTTTTGAAAGAGAGAGCAGGTTTCCTGCTCTCTCTTCCAAAAACCAAAGCAGTTTGCTATGATAGGGTGGGAGCCGCGAGGCTCCTGCCCTACCTTAGCAAACTACAGTGTCCCGGGGGTAGGCACCCCAGGACACTGCAGGACCCCAGGTCCCAAGGGCCACCACAAGGCTCCAGGAGGGTTGCCGCATGGCCCCCCTCCCAACATTTAAAAGCCCCGGGGGGTCATGGTGCCCGGGGCTGGGGGGTCCGTCACGGACCCCCCAATTTAAATATGTAGTGCTCCAGGGAGGTGCGGGCCCCGGGGCGTGTGGGGGGGGGGCTTGAGCCCACCCCCACATAGGTGTTTTTATTTTAAAAAGAATCCCGAGGGGTGGCGGTCCCCGGGGCTGTGGGGGTTGCCGTGAGCCCCACTGCATACTTCATATTAAAGCCCTGGGGGGTGGCGGTCCCCGGGGCTCGGGAACCTTAAAGGCCCCCCATCATTATACAGTTAAGCCCCAGGGGGTGGAGGTCACCGGGGCTGCGGGGGGCCGTGTGCCCTCCGCTATAATACATAGTTTGCCCCGGGGGGTGGCGGTCCCTGGAGCAGTGTATAAAGTGTATAAAGCTCCTGGGATTTGGCCCCCCGGGGGCTAAGTTACATTAAAGCGCGGGAGCCGCTTGTCGTTTTTTTGGGGGGGATCGGCAGGGTACGCGTACCCTAAGCGCATCCCGCGATTTAAAAAAAAACAAAAATTTGGGCGGCCTTGGGGGTCCTTGTGGGACCCCCTAAGCAGGCCTAGGGGTCAGGGTGTTTCTACCCTGCCCCCTTTTCTTGTTTTTTGCGTTTCTTTTTCTGTTTTCTTGTGCCTCGGTTCTACAGAGGCACAAGATAGCTGCCAACACTTCCTGGTTTGGAGTGTTGACAGCCAATTAGCATAAAGCTTGTGCTCGGGAAGATACGCGTACGGTACTTCGTCTATAGATATATCTATGATTTTACTTTTGATTTTCTCAGGAACTACTGCACGGATGTACACCATTTAACAAAAAGCGTAATCTGCGAACCAAACTCTACCTTTTTGCAAAATTTGGTAAGCAGTTTGGTAATTCCGTTCAGCAGTTCGGGCTGTAGCCTCACTTAAAGGTCCCTATGGAAAATTGCATGGAGAAAACACGTTTTGGGACCCCCCTTTTTTCTCGGCTCCCGCTTGACGAATCACCCCGAAACTTTGAGGATAGGAGCGGAGCGCCCCATCTTCTTGGAGAATTTCGCGAAGATTCGTCAACCGGCGCCAAAGGTATTCCAAATAGAATGTTGCGGATTTCCTATGGAAACTAGGTCCTAACTATAACTACCTACTGGCAACCGCCAGTAGGTAATATATATATATTACATGTTTCTGTGCTTTCATTGCATTATTGCACTAGATGTAGAGATGTAAAAATATTTTACAGTGAACCGTGAAATATGGAAAATAGCAAATGGTTCCCTGAGAAATACAGATTTCATCATCATAAAATGATAACCCCCAAATCAATCTGCTAAACTTTACCATTGGCTAGGCAACCCGGATTACATAAAATGGTTGCCCAAATTATACAGCAAAGTTTTATTAATTTTGTGAAAAAAATTCAAATTATGATGCACTTTCTCTTGCAGTATTATTTTCACCCACTTTAGCTAGAAGCAACATTTCTTTGTGAAATGTACAGCCACAGAATTGCATAAATCCTCTGGCCTTCATTATTGTCCATTATTTCATCAAGAATTTAAAAATGAATTGTAAACCTAAATATTCTACTTTTCCATTGGTGGCTGCAATTTGAAGAAACATGTATTTCTATCTCTCAAAAATAAACATCTACTATAAAAAAAATACATAACAGGTAACGTGTAATATGATCTTACCTTGCCATTTTGGGGTTTCAGTGACATTTACAAACCACTCAGGCTTCGGCCTCGTGGTTTATGATATCACCAGAACAATTTATGTATACACTCTCTTACTCCCATCCCTTTCTCTCTAAATATATGTGTGAAGATTTTTACACATGTCTGTAGGTTGGTACCCGTATATTTGTTAACATCTTGTATTTTACATATTCACTTTTTGGCCAAAGCCTCCTGAATTCATCGTAATTTCAATTTTTTTGCACGTTTCTTTTTATCACTTGTTGCACCTTTGCACGCTATTTTTGCACTGACATTTCTACCTGGACATAAACACATTGATGTCCTTTTGGACTGTTGTTTAATAGCTGGACAGGTTGTTCAAGTGAAACATCACCCACTAGGGTTATATTCTCAACTTGCTCATTTTTGCACAACTGCGTACATTTTGCACATGCAGAGGATGAATTAAATTGTTTATACTATTTTTAATTCTCTTTTTATAGCTGACACTGTTAATAAGGATTAACTACACATATTACGTGTTTTTATTCTTAAAGTATTTTAAGGTATTTATGATATTTCCGGTAGTGTTCCGATTTTTACTACCATGTCGGTCCCAATGTGATTCTTAAACAAACATGTATTTTGCCTATAACCTCCTTGTCAGGCAACCAATCGTGTACCAGTTTACTTTGCACTTTAAATGCAGTATAGTAACTCCCAAGGCGTCATGTGACCAAGGACTCTGGTAGGCTGAAACGCGGCATGCAGGCTGGCATGCTGAGATTTAAATAAAATTACTCACCTGCACCTTCAACTGGGTCAGCTTTCGTCTGTTTCTGTGTGGTTCTGGATGATTGGGGGATTGCAGGAGTTCCCCAGGCGAAACCACACACACACACGCACACACGTACGCACGCACACACACACACACACACAGATATATAGCTGCCCTCTCCATTCACCACACTCGGGCAATCAATACCCATGTCTGTAAGTTGCAGGCACTAGATCTGTATTGCGATTTAAATGTGTCTGCCTCGCATTTCGCTAGATTGACACTTTGAGCATTTTGTTTTCATTAATTAATGTTGACAATGGATGCGGACAGACATCGTCATTTTGATTTTGTGAATTGACTTTATTTTTCAAGCTGTAAGCCTACAGTGTTAGCATTCAAATATAGCTGCCATTTCAATGCAATTTATGTGACTGTGGGAACAATATGCCCTTTCTGTTAATGCTCCAACCTTTATCTACACCGACATTTGTTTGCCATTCACGATGTGATCAAGGCCGCTAGTCGGTCGAAACGCGTCATTGGGTTTTTGCGAGCAGTAAAAAGTTTTTAATCTCCAATCCGTGTCCTGAGTGTGTGTTTCTGTGGTGCTGATGTAATTGACTAGCCGGCACGCTCCACTGGCATCACGCTCCGCCCCTCATGGGCGTGGACTCCTGGAGGAGCTTTCTGTGTTTTGGATATATATATATATATATATATATATATATATATGTTTATATCAATAATTAGTATATATGCAGATTCTCAGACGTATGTAATATGCTATTTATTACCATTGTTAAGTGTAGGAGGTGCTATGGCTGACTAGAGGTGAAGCCTCAAGTAAGTCATGATGCTCCTCCCCTCCTTCAACAGTGGTACTATATGGCAGACTATACTCTAAGTAGGCTGAATATATGGTTTCTCCAACTGCCTTTTTCCCTCCTGTTTTTAAACATAACAAGTATGCAAGTAGGTAAAATGTTGAAGCAATGTAACATCACACTGAAGAGATATGTGACAAATAAGAGCATGGATTCCCTAGTGTAAAGTAATTGTGATTGTGTTTTTCTCATGTCCTTTTTCCTGGTGACATTATATATCACCATATATATAGTATATTCATAAACCCATCAATTATAAATGTAGCACTTAATACATCTGCTGCAAGAAAGTAAATTGCCACTGTTAACCCCCAGTATAAATCAGTTCTCTCCTCAAGTGCTTGCTTAGAAATAGTAGTGTCACCACTTCTGGGGATAACTCAGACGTGCACTGTTACTTTGACAAGTTGTGTTTTTTTCAGACCGGTGCAATGTAGGTCGCATGTCTGAGTGTGGGAAAAGAAGTATCAGGTATCTCGAACGTGCAGTAGTGTTATACCTGCTAAAATATAGGCAAACAAAATACACAGTTCACCAGCCCACAGATGTGTGGATCTCCCAGTCTGGGAATGTGGACACTTGTTTTATTGGAGCTTCTCCCTGCACTGCCGAGACATCCTTATCAAGTATTTATATTGCGTCAGCGTATTGTCAGAACCATAAAAGATGGCGAGACATACAGTAGTGCAACGGGTTGACATTTGACCCACACGCAATGTTTGAACAGTTAGCAGTAAAGAGGCAGGTGCTTTTCTCGGTGAGTCACTGTGGGAGCTGACTCAAGGAGTGAGGTGCGTCAGGGTGCATCCGAACACCATACACGCAACAGGAAGAGCCTTTGAGTATGCGCACAGCAACCCCCACTGCCTCTCGGTGAACTCTTTTGTCTCTGTGAGTGGGCGCCGCGGGGTAGCTCACCACCTCTTTCAAGTAAATCCGAATTTTCAGGGTGAAGCTGACCTCTTTCCCGCCTGAGACTTGTATTCTTGCACTCTCTGCAGACATTCCACAAACTAACCAATCACAGTGATGGGAGAAATGCTTGCAAACAATCTACCCATTAGCAGTCCAACCAATGTTCTTTTGCAACCATGCCACCTTAGATTAGGCCCAGCCATATGCAAAACATTCTTGGTCCTGCTCCAATAGGAACAGTCCAGCCCGAACTGCCAAGGTAAGTCCCTATGATCCTAAGCACAAGCAACCCATGACCAGTGTTGGTTTATTTAGGTTTCTTCCAATTAAAGCAAGCCCAAGTCTGATTTGCATATGGTTGGATTTAATATGTCCAACTGAGTGACCCTTTCTTTGGGCAGTGGAGAAGTAAGCAGAGTGTCACTGTGTCCAATCCTTGACAGATTTGAAATAACTGGGAGACAGGAAGTAGCTGAGGCAGGGAGGAAAGCTAGATGGTGGAATAGGAGAGCCAAGGCATGATTTGGGCAAATAGAGTAGCAGCGAGGGGTATATTGATTGGGGCTAAGGGGGAAGCAGGGTCTGAGGGGACACGCTGATCAAAATGTATGTGCTTAGAGGGGCAAATTAGTTAGTTAAAAGCACTCGAGAAACTATGCAGTCCGCAGCCGGGCAATTAAATGTCGGCTGGCCGAATACCAGGACTGCTGAATTTAAAATTCAGTTTATGCCTCTTTAATCTAACACCAGACACTCCCTGCCCCCTTATCTTTCTCTTGCCGGTCGCTGCTTTTTGACATTTGTGACTTTTTTCTGTCTTTCTCTTCCTCCGTCTTTCTGCTTTGTGTTCCCCCACCGGCTCAAATTAAGCACTGTGAAAATGGAGGCAATGGTCGCAGTCTGTAGCCTCAACCTACCTGCAGCTAGCCAGTAGGGAACAATGTTTCAACCACAGAGAGAGGCTCAGTAACATAACTGTCACAGACAACAGTACAAAAAGAACTTTAAAGCAGGATAATAATTCTATGGCATTTATTTCTACAAGTGAATCATGGCGAACGTGGGGGGTGAGGCCAAAAATAGAAATATACCCATTAAATATTTATCTAATAACCTCACTTTATCTAACAAGTACGTACCAGCTCGGTGAGGCAGTGGCATACTTTTGCAAACAAAATGGCAAGATGTTTATACTGCCCAGCTCCAAAATTCTTGCAGAACTTTTTTAAACCTGAAAGCTATGTAATCAACCATGTTTTTAGGCATGGAACATGTAGCTTGAGAATAGGCAGTTAGGTTGATTACACAGAGAGTTGTGGATGCATAGCTTAGGTTTCAACTAACACCTTCATTATTACATCAGACGCAAACAGCATTTGAGCCTGTTTCGACATTCTAAGATGTGAAATTAGTTCTGAGCTTTGCAGGTGACGCAGAGGAATATTTGCAAGGGCTCGCGATTAGTGTAGTGTTGGGCCTCAGGCCCACATGACCCAACAGACTGACACAGACACCAAGGAATTTACATCGGTAACTGGCCTCGAGCACGTGCTCCCGGGCCCTTTTATTGATGGGGCCACGTCACTCGTGGCACCCGTGATAGATAGGTGTGGGGGTGCAGTGTGCCCAGCCCTTGAGGGAGTGGCTGGCATGACAACTTCCTGCGGGACACAAGAACGTGTCTCGCAGGATACTATATTCCTCCCCAACTTTATTGAGGAACAAACAAAATGTTAATCCAACCTGTGGGGATAAAGCAAACAGTTAACTGGATACCACAGGGTCCATCAGTCTCTCGAGTCAGGTGGCAGGACGAACAGCAGACCTGGGCTGGTGACTTTGCTGGCGGCAGAACCTTCTCGGCGGGCACCCGTAGTTTAACCTGAGGGCTCAGGTCACGGCCGCTGGCTTGGAGACATCTGCTTCAGACCATTAGTTCGCTGAGGATGAGATGTCCTGCTGTCTTGCATGACGTCCGCTTTGCTGACGTCGGTGATGGTCTGTGGTAAGTTCTAACAGTTCCATTTAGTGGGTTGCGTCATGAACATGGATGGAGTCCAAAGTGAGAATTCACAGAGGTGTTGCTGGGCCGACTTTCTCTGTTGAACTGCTTGGCTGTGACCGGTAACCTGTCGGTGGGGCAAAGTCTCTTCTCGCTCTCCCGCCCGGGGAGGCCCGTTGTTGGGGTTGCTGCGGGACTGTAGGAAGGCTGCGCGGAGGGCCGCTAGTGTGCCGTCTGGGGGCAGCTGCAGGACCGCTGAGGAGCCGCTACTTGGTCGCATGCACAACTCTCACGGGTGGATGAGTCTTGGCCAAGACTTGCGCTCGCTGCCGCAGTTCCGGTGTAGGCCAGGTACACAGGTTTCTGGTTTCATGGCCTCTGGTTTCTTTTGTCGGCTGGTGTGGCGACGATGCAGGACTCCAGTCCACCGATCTTCTGGGAGTAGTGTTTGACGCAGGTGCTGATGGCTGGCGTGATGGCGGTTGCCAGCCATGTGGTGGCTCGGGATGACAGGTAGTGGTGACTTGCAGGGAGTGTTGGATGTCCGGAGGGACTTGGCAGCCGGGTGCCTCTGCCTGGCTGAGCTGGAGTGTCTGTGGCGGCTTGACACATAGAGTGTAGGGATCCTCTCCTGCCTGGCTTGGGGCCACTGCCGACTCCATCTTGAGGCGGTGTGAGGACGGACACTCTGTGATGATCTTCACCCGTGGCATCTGCGAATAGGGGCACGGATGCCGCTTGACTTAGACAGCCGATGCTCGGGATGGACGGTCGCCTGGGGAAGCATTAGGATGAGACACGGTTGGCGCTTGCTGCAACTTACGTTTGGTTCACCCATGAGGCTGTACCCAGGGATGTCGGTCCGCCTTGGTGGCTGTCTGGTATGTCACGGTGTGCACTTGGCTTGCTGCGAGTCCTCGGTCTTCTCCCATTGTTGGTTTGTTCAGCCCACCTGTGCTCATCCAGTTCTCAGGGTGACAGGGCTGTCACTCTTCTTCTTTTCTTTGAGGGCGTTGCGCTTGGACATCGAGGCGGCGCTGTCATGGCGCCAGCTTCTGCCTTCGCTCCGGCGTGCTTGTCTGGGCTGGTCACTTTTTGACGTGCTCCTTGCCTGCTGGGCGACGTGATGTCCGGTCTCGTGTCGCTGTTTGTTGGAACGCATGGTGCTGTGGCGGGCTGCCACATGGGGTGTGCGCCTCCTCTCTTGCCGATCTTGGGTTGCGGCCGACACCGTCTTGAGGCAGTGTGAGGGAGGACACCGTGGGTGGTCTTCGGCCTAGTACAGGGCTTCAATGGGGGCGGTGGAGACGTGGGTGCTCTCCTACCTGCATTCAGCAGTGCTTCTTTGCGGAGATGTCTCCTGGGTGCTGTCTGTGCAATCAGGTGCACTGGCACTGCTTTCTGCGCGCTTCTGGCTTTGCGTGCTCTGTGCCTGCTCGGTCTCGTTCTTGGACGCTTTCTTCTGGCACTTGGGGTGCCTGAGGGGTGGTTGCCGGTTGTGCCTATTCGCCAGTAGGAGTGGGTGATGAGACCTCTTCACCGGTGGCGGCGTTTTGCAGCCACGTGTGGCACGTGCTCCGCACCAGTCTTTCTTGTGCTTGTAGTGGGGTAGTTACCCTTGAGACGTCGCGGTCATTAGTTGGCTGTCCATTTTTGCTAGTGGTGGCGGTCCGGGTGTAGCTCTAAGTTTCTTGTAGTTCTTTGCGGGGTTTGTCGGTCTCTCCCCCGTGCTTGCAGACGTGGCAGGCAGTGCTCTTGCTGCTCTGATGCTGGTTTGCACTGGTGCAGCTAGGGGCACCTTGGGGCTCTTGGGTGTCGCGGCTTGTATCGCAGCGTCTTTGGTAATGCTGCTTGAGCGAGATCAGCGCTTGCCTGGGCTGTAGACACTTCGGTCTCTCAGGGACGACTCTGTGTCGTGTAACAGTCCTTTCCTTTCCGGAGTCTAAGCAGCTTGTTCGGATGGCGCGCTACGCACCCCGTCTTCCTGTGTTTCTCTTGGAGTTTGCTGTGTGGCTGAGCTTCGCTATCCTGTGCGTCTAGGCATGTGCCTGTGCGGTTGTAGTCCTGGGCTTTGGGTTGTATCTCGGTCACTTGGTGACTGCATGTGCTGGCAGATCTTAGCAGATGACTGCCACTTCTTCATTGGCGTGCAGCGAGTGGCTGAGGCGTGGGCCGGCGGTCTTCCTGGTGGCGGCGGTGTGCACTCTTGGGTCTGTTGACCGCCATTGCCAGTTGGTTACCAAGATGCTGTGTTCTAGTACTGCAGGTCTGTATGGCGCTGTCGGGTGGCACAGTGCCCCGTGCAGTGACTGTCTGTGGGCTGCAGAGTGGAGTCACAAACACTGTGTGGTTCCCTTTCTAGAGGGCTGCCAGGTGTGGCTGATGCCTGAGGTATCGGCAGCTTCGCTTTTCCCTCTTGTGGTGGCCTTGCGCATGGGTGCGCGCCGTGGTGTCCGGATCGCAGGGGCTTCTCAAGGTTGGTGCATTGCTGGGTTCCTGGGTGGTGGAGCTCTTCACAGTCCTGTGGTTGCTTTGGTTCCTTATGTGTGGTGCAGGCACGTGGCTGCTGGGTGGCGCTGCGTCCGTGGTGGTCTGTTCTCTCTCTGGGCCAAAGCAGCTTAAAGGAGGGGCAGCCTTTGCTGGTGCTCTGTGTTCCTCCCTGGCGCAGGCACGGTGCTGCATGTGGCGCTGAGGAGGTGAGCCCGGTGTGCTGTCCCAGGATCTTGTGGTGCGTTCGTACAGGCCTTTTATTGTGTCCTGGTGTGGTGGGAACAAATGGGCGCTGGGGGTGCTGGGGGCGCTGGCGGCGCCTGCGGCGTGCTGTTGCTTTATTTTTCGAGTGTAGGCTATGTGGAATCAACAGCGCAGGCAAGAGTTCATTCTTGTGCAGACGGTCGAGGGGCCCCCGTGGGGAGCTGGTGGCCGCCAACAGTGCCTGGTGGAGGAGAACTATGTCACCACCCGGTAGGAAACAATGCATGCACAGTTTATTTCACAGAGCGCGCTGCGGCTCTGTCACTATTGCGTGTCTCCGGGTAGATTGCCAGCGGGGCGGCCGCGAGATGGCGCCGTCTGCAGGCTCCATCTCTTTGTTGACTCTAGCAGCCACAGTGAACTGGCTCAGGGCCTCTTGCCGCATCGACACCACCCTCTATGGCACTTCTCTGCTGGGCATACACCACCGCGTGAGGACTGTCGTGGCGCTCACGGTAACGCTGTGAGAGGGAGCAGGTGGGGCTTTGAGTGTCGCAACGTCGCCGTCTTCTTAGGGTCGCTGGACTGTGTAGGTCAAGGAGGCGGCTACCTCTGCGCAGATGCAGGCACCTGCGGGCATGGCGGGGTTTAACGCTCTCTTGGGGTTCAGGTGACTGCTGGGAGCAGTCTCCTCTTTCTACCCTGTTAGTGCAGGCTCAGCGAGCGGGATAAACTGTGGGCGCTTCAGGGCTCGCAGCGACTTTGACTGACCTTGGTTGTGTTGCAGCCCGGTACTGGGGGTGCAATGTCGGCAGTGCGTGGGCGCCTGCCTGGACCTTCCGCAGGGTTGCCGGTTCAGGGAGTTGGTGTCCTCCACCCTCCGCCGCCCGGCCACGGCCACGGTACCAGCGATGGGTCCATGTGCGAGCCTCTGTGCACTGATCCTCCCGGGGCAAGGAGGTGTGAATGGGTGACTCGATGGGCACACACTTCACCTCTGTCACGGGTGGTGTGACCGAGCGCGACGGGGTGCTACTTGCCGGGATTACCTCCACCTTCTCACATGGAACAACGAAGGGCAGCTCAGCAGGCATGCGGGGTCAGCTACCCGCCTCGTCGCCAGTGTAGTGTTGGGCCTCAGGCCCACATGGCGCAACAGACTGACACAGAAACCAAGAAATTTACATCGGTAACTGGCCTCAAGCACATGCACCCGGGCCCTTTAATTGACGGGGCCACGTCACCCGTGGCACCCGTGATGGATGGGTGTGGGGGTGCAGTGTGCCCTGCCCTTGAGGGAGTGGCTGGCATGACAACTTCCTGCGGGACACTAGAACGTGTCTTGCAGGATACTACAATTAGTATCTGAGGAGGGTCAATGTGCACTCTGTTCCTTGCTGAGAACCCTGAATACCCACACAAGTGTGTGCAGACACACACACACTCCTACCCCACTGGTGTGGACACTCAGGCCCACCAAGAATGCTGTGCGCAGTACCTGCATTAAAACTCTGAGTGGCGTATGAACCGCCGCCCTTTGTTTCCATGCCCCTCTGTCTTCAGCGCATGCGCCAACTCTATGAGGATTTGATTTTCAGAGCCACATGCGCAGGATGAACTTAGTCGTGCCTACGGCTTGACATACGAGTATAAAATTAGGTCTGGTATTGAAAAACTGTGAATTTACACCTGTGGACCAATGTCCCCATATGTTCAATTATATCAATAATTAAGTGTGTGAGAAACTTTACCCACAGGTGATAAGACCAAATGATGACACGTTTGTAGAAAGTGAAAATGTAGACATCCTACAAGATTGTGAAGTATACAATGAAAACTTTTTTTGTTCCACTCGCCCACCACCCCCAAAGGACGATACCATGAAAATGAAATGCATATGTACATGAATGAAAAGTTTCTAGTTCCTCTGAGTTGTATTTGTTAGTCTTACTTTATGTTATTTTTTTATGCTTCCCTCTTCCCTTTCCTTATGTTGTGCTGACGTTTTAAGTACAGGTTACTTCACATGCATTATAGATTATTCCTTCCCCCCCTTTTACCCCTCCTTTGTTGGTACTTCCCTACAGTTAGCCCAGAGGATACCTTAGAATGTTGGGTGATTGGAATGTGATTGAAATGTGGAAAGTAGTCTGCAGGGACTGAGCTGGTGCTGTGAAGAGAGGAGACCTAATAAATGCTGGAACTTACCTTATTGAAGATTCATTCCCTTCAACACTTTAAGTAGTAGGTTTGGAAGAAATGGGAAAGTAGGTTGAAAGATCAAAAGTTATCAAAATGACTAGAAACAAAACTGGGCTTTCTGCTGATAAAATGTGTGGCCTCTAGACTCAAACAAATGCTGTTTTTTTAGAAACTGTTCTTTTTAAAAATGTGAATCAAGTTAGGTTAGGTAGGTGATGCATTCAGGCAGGTCAAAACTTTATCTTTAACCATTGCTCAATTTTCTAATTCAATCAATCAATCAGAGTACTTGTAAAGCGCGCTACTTACCCGTGAGGGTCTCTAGGCGCTGAGGGGAGGGGGTGCCGCTTCTGCTCGAAGAGCCAGGTCTTGAGGAGTCTTCTGAAGGCAAGTAGGTCTTGGGTCTGCCGTAGGCGGGTAGGGAGGGTGTTCCAGGTCTTGGCGGCGAAATAGGAGAAGGATCTGCTGCCGGAGGTTGTTCGTTGGATGCGAGGAGCAGTGGCGAGGGCGCGGTTGGCGGAGCTGAGCTGGCGGCTGTGGGTGTAGAAGCTGAGTCTGCTGTTCAGGTAGGCTGGTCCGGTGTTGTGGAGTGCTTTGAGTGCTTGGGTGAGGAGCTTGAAGGTGATCCTCTTGTCGACGGGTAGCCAGTGTAGGTCTCTCAGGTGGGGGGTAATGTTGCTGCGGCGGGGGACATTGACGATCAGTCGGGCTGAGGCGTTTTGGAAGCGTTGTAGTCGTCGTAGGTGTTTGGCTGGGATTCCTGCGTAGAGTGCGTTGCCGTAGTCCAATCTGCTGCCGACGAGGGCCTGTGTCACCATTCTTCTTGTTTCGGTCGGGATCCACTTGTAGATCCTGCGGAGCATGCGGAGGGTGTTGTAGCAGGAGGAGGAGATGGCGATGACCTGTTTAGACATGGAGAGGAAGGAGTCGAGGATGAATCATAGGTTGCGTGCATGGACGTTGGGTGTCGGTGCTATTCCCAGTGTGGTCGGCCACCAGGAGTCGTCCCAGGCTGAGGGGGTGGGTCTGAGGATGAGTACCTACGTCTTGTCCGAGTTCAGCTTCAGACGGCTATTCCTCATCCAGTCGGCGACGCCCTTCATTCCCTCTTGGAGGTTGGTTTTGGCGGTGTGCGGGTCCTTGGTGATGGAGAGGATGAGCTGGGTGTCGTCAGCGTAGGAGATGATATTGAGGTCATGTTGGCGGGCCACTTGTGTGAGAGGGGCCATGTAGACGTTGAACAGCATCGGGCTGAGGTATGAGCCTGGGGGACGCCGCAGATGATGTCGGTGGCCTCAGATCGGAAGGGCGGGAGGCGGACGCACTGGGTTCTGCCGGAGAGGAAGGACGTGGTCCAGTCAAGGGCCTTCTCTTGGATTCCGGCTTCTAGGAGGTGTGTCTTTAGAGTGCGATGGCAGACCGTGTCGAAGGCGGCTGACAGGTCCAGGAGGATGAGGGCTGATGTTTCGCCGTTGTCTAGTTGGCACCTTATGTCGTCTGTGGCGGCGTTGAGGGCTGTCTCGGTGCTGTGGTTTCGTCTGAACCCAGACTGGGACTAATTGCGTTTGTGTGCTTGTATTTTTGTTTATTGTTATATAGTGCTTGCTCTCACTGTTTTTTATTTTGTTTCAAAACTCACTCAGCAATTGTTATTACTCATATCCAACTCTGTTATTAATTTTATCGAGCTTGGAAGGATGGTAGGCTAAGTTGGACATGCTCGGATTTAAATCTCTGTTGCTCAGGTTGCACATATGTTGGACAAGCACATTTGTGAGGAATTGTTTGGTGTATACATGTTTGAATATTCCCATTATACCTCTCTCAATATATCCTCTACCTCCACTCTCTGACTCATCCCAAACACCATTCTACTACTATGATCCTCAAAATAGCCCTTTCTACACTCTTCCCTCGTATACCCCTCCTTGTATCATCTCAAACCTCCTTTGCTATTCAATTCAATTCTTTATTAAGATTTGGATCTCGAATGAGGTCCACAAAAAATTAAAACAAATTACAATATAATTGAATCACATAATATCATAATACTATTAAATAAATACATATTTAAATTGTTTAACTGTAATCATTTAAATACATATACTGGACATAGTTCCAGATGGCTGGGGTACAGCAATATAAACAAAAACTTTACTATTCAGATCTCCCAAGCAAGCCTTTTAAAACCCTTCCCTATGACTCTTCCCCCTCCGCCTCCCCTTTAATCCTTCCATACCTCCTCCTTCTGCTATGATCCCCCCAAAACACTTTCTAGACCCTTCCCTCTCCTATCCCTCCACTATCCTTTTTAACCCAACTAACAGACTCACATGTCCACCGCTCAAATTAATTTCATATTTCCCTATACTAATTACCCACTAATCCTGTTTGGGTTCCATAGTAGCGTGCTACCTGCCGAAAAGCACTTTGGCACCTCATCAGGGATAGCAAGTGCTATATAAATACAAACCCTTCCATCTTTTATTCCTCCACTATTCTTTTTCAATCAAAGGAGAAGTTGGTTTTAGTTTGAGGGAACCATCTTGGCTTTAAATAGTTTTAGTGCGTATCTTTGTTAGTCAGGGGGTGGCGGCTGAATCCTCGACTAATTATTTGTAATGTAGATCATCAAAGTTCTCCACTAGTGAATGGGCTTTCATCTTGTTTGAGTAGTAGAATTAGATTTTGAAATCTTCTAAAATGATAAGTTGTGGGGGCGTGGCCTATGCGGCAAAGATGGCGGCTGAGTTCTAGTTGAGCTCTCACCACCCTATACTATCTTTAGGCATCCTGCCTGACAAATGAGACCTAGTGGACTGGACACATCTTGTGGGGCAGAAATGGCGACTGTGCTCCTCTCTGGCCGGGTGAGTGGCACGGCCCGCCGGGGAATAGCGGAGACCTGCTGGAGAGTGGAGTGGCTGCCAAGACGTCTACAGGCCGTAACCGGAACCTGAATGCTGCCTCTTCAGTCCTAAGGAGGGGTGGCTGATGGCGTGAGGGGCCCTGACCATGGGGCGGCGCCCCCCCTCTACTACCTTGATCCTACGCCTGGCCCAGCATTGTGCCGTCTGCAGCCCTTTCTCTTCCCTATGTATGTGCTGCTGGCGGGGCAGGCCATGCCATTTCCATGCTGGGAGGCGGCCTGCACCGGCAGCGCAGTGAGGGACTCATCAACGTTGCTGCTCGGGTTGGTGCCATTCGCGGGTGATTGGTGGGGAGCGGCTGGTAGCCTTGTGTAGCCAGCAGAGGGAGATTTATGCTGGGCCCAGCTGCAGACCGTGGGTGGAACAGGACTTCTGCTTAGCAGTGAAGGTGGACTCTCTCTGTTCTCCCTTCTCCCCCCTCCTTGCCCATTTGACCGGGGTTGCACTTGATTCCGAGTACAGACTGGGGTCGGACCGACCATGGACAGTGTGGTGTGACAAACAATCATGGGGCTGCCCTGGTCTCGGACCTGGCCTTTGACACTTAGCCTCTCAATATTGTTGGTGTTGTGGTGGTGAATGGCTCCTTACTCCCTGCTCCCTCCTTGACCAAGCGGCCACTCCTGGGTCTGGTGTGGGTGGTCCACTTGGGGTCTGCTCCCTGTCAGCCTCTGGACTCACAGCTCAGGTGCTCCAGGCCATGCAGCGAAGAGACTGCCCGCAGATGGGTCATCGCTGTAATCTTGATTCTGTTCCTCCACTTGAAGGGAATTCCTGCTGAGCATTGCTGTTTGCCCATGATGGTGTGGGGGGGACTGGTCTGTGCCAGAGTGGAGGTGACTGGATAGTGAGGGTTTGTCCTCCTGCTTTTTCCTCCCCCCTCCTTACCTGCATTGACCATGACTACTTGTATGTGGGGGCCTGAGGAGGAGCCAGATCCGCCAAAGGTAGCAAAGTCACAGTGGTGGGGCCTTGTGTTGAGGCATTCCCAGCCTCCACTGCCGGGCCTGGACCTCTTGCTGTACCTGTGTTGTGGTGTCTGGGTTCCTCTGATCCGAGTCATGGTGTAGACAGGGTGCAGAAAATGCTATTGTTAGGGCCAAACTCAGCTAGCGAGTCTTTCTGTGGCCTGGATCCTTTTGAGTAGGGAGATCTGTCTGACCTGGATGTCAGCACACACCCTGTCTCTCCTGCCTCCTTCACCATTACATGGGTGTGTGTCCGGGTAGTTGCAGGATATCCTATCGGGTGGCCCTTGGATCACCTACTCCTCCTTGGGCCGGGACTACTTGGGCTGAATTGACACTCTTGGTTACCTCAGTGGCAAGAGGCACCCCTGACCCCCTTCCTCGGCCGTTCTGAACGTTATTTGTAGATGAGCCCTTAAGAGCTGACCTGGCCCCCGGGCCTTGGGCATTGGGGATGGGGCAGGGGAAGGTCCCTCTGCAGCCACTGGCTCAAACCAAAATGGATCAATTCACCATCCTCCTGACTGCTCCTCAAGACGTAGGAGAGAACTCATGGGATCTGGGGCTGGCGTAGCTCAGCAGGGTGCTGCGACCAAACTTTGGTCCTCAAGGCCATACAGGACTCGAGAGAGGCCATGGAGTCTAAGGTAGACAGCCTCCATATGGATCTCTCCTTTTGCCACAAGACCTCCGGAACATAGTGGACAGAACCACGGAGGTTAAGTACCCGATCTCCGCCACAGAGGATGACCTCGCCTCCCCCAAGTGCCAGATGTCCAAGCTGTCCACCTTGGTGTCCACTCTGACAGTGAGGGCGGAAGATGCAGAAAACAGGGCACATCAGAATATCCTCCGGATCATTGGCCTGCCCGAGTCCCTGGAGCAAAGGGGTCTGGCCAGAGTGTTAGAGGATTGGTTCAAATGATGGGTGTCCCAGGAGAAACTGTCCCCCTTTTTTAGGTCTCGCTGGTGTTAGCAGCGCGAAGCGCTGCTCCAGCGAAAGACCTCTTGTTGTGGGTTTGCCGGGAATGGGGCGCAGGGGGTGGTTACGCGCTTCACCTCGGCGATTTCATCTCGAGGACACGCTTCTGCAGTCGGGCTTGCATCACGTGTGCAGACTCTCCAGGGCGCTGCAGATCTGTTTTTGCGATCGCGCCTAATGACTTCCGTGTCTCGTTTTTTTTTAGGCAAGTTGCACGCGCTTTTTAGGTCTCGCTGGTGTTAGTAGCGCATAGCGCTGCTCCAGCGAAAGACCTATTGTCGTGGGTTTCCTGGGAATGGCTGAGAGGGGGTGGTTACGCGCATTACCTCTGCGATTTCGCCTCGAGGACGCACTTCTGCTGGCGGGCTGACTCTCCTGGGCGCTCGCGCTCACACACGCGCTTACACACACACACGCACTCACACACACGCGCTTACAATAAACAAACCCACACGCTCACACAAGCAGGCATACACACACGCAGGCACACACACACGCAGGCACACACACGCGCGCACACACACGCACCCCCCACACACACGCAGGCACACACATGCACCCCCACACACACGCACCCCCACACACACACGCCCCCCCCAATCACCGGGCTCTTTCCTTGTGTTCCTCTCTCCCTCGGCAGCGGTCAGGCTCAGCAGCAGGCGGGGCTCTCCACGAGCACGGGAGCCCCGCTAGCTCACACGCCCACTTCTGGCTGGCTTCACAGGCGCACGGGGTAGGCTCCCGTCTGTTTCCTGCCTTTTTTGCGGCCCCGCCCCCGTCCCAACACAGGTTGCCTGGCTTCCTGTTCGAGCCCGGCTGCGGCGGTGGGTTTCGCAATACCTGGCTATTTTATTTAATACAATGCCCGTACTGCTTGTTTTAAATAGTGCGCATTAACATGCACATGCAACCTTCCCCTTTCCAGCAGCTGTTGTTTAGCAAGCTGCCACCCCAGTCACGTGCTGGCTGATTGCTCCAGAGATGTTAAAGAAGCGGCCAGCAGTTTTCATTTTTGTTGCTGCGCAGCATCCAGTGCAGTTAAGGGGGAAGATCTGAAAGGTAAGATTGTTAGCCTTAGCTAATATTTTGGGACTCTTTGAGGGTCTGTTGTGTCGGGTGGGCAGCGCCGGGTTTTAGCATTCATCTCTCCAACTTTAACAAAGCCTGCTTCGCAAGATCGCCTTTGTTGTTCCTTCTCACCATACTCACAAGACAGGACCCAGTATCCAAAAAGCAGTATACAGCTAACTCCTATCGTAGTAGCTCACGCTCGTCCTGGAGCTGAGTTCCTGTGGAGTTTGACAAAATATCGGACACTTGCACTTCAGTTGACACTTAATACCTTGCCTGGCATTGTGGCATGCAGCAATTTGCATGCTAACAAATTGGCAAGCCGAAATGTGCTACTCAGGGCCTCTCTCTGTCTTTCCTCTCCTTCATCTTTCCCTCTTTCAATCTTCCTCTGCCCTCTCTTTCTTCCCTGACCCCTGCCTTTTCACCTATCTGACATTGTTCCACACAAATCTCCCAAAGTACTAGCATTTTGAATGGTTGCTCAGGTGACGTCATGCTACATTGTATTGAAGGAATCACTCTTCTCCCGCTGTTCCTTGCCTCCCCTCACCTTGCTCTTTCCCTCCCCCTTTTTTTCCCTCCCATCATTTGTTTCTGTCCTCCCAACTAGCTAAAAAAACAACATCGGCAATGCTTTTATAACATTTATTTTGCAGCTTTATACAGTGCCAACTCGCCAAACATATTAGACAACTTTACGTGATCACCAGTTGCTTGCACATGGTTCCTCCCTTTCACCCGCTGCTTATCGTGAGTTTATAGCAGACTCCTTTCATTGTTTTCAATTCTCCTCACCCTCCCATTGTTTACAATACTTAATTCACCCTCCCATCATTGTTTTAAGTTCTTGCACCTACCCTGCCATCACTTTCAATCCCCCGCTCCCTTGGGAAAGCCAGCTTGACCCCAAAAGCTATAGCATAAGCCAAGCCTGGAAATCATTACTGTGTAATATGCTACTTCCCAGCCGCATACATTCATTAAAATTAACAGTCTAGCTGCAAATCTTCACCAGTAGTTGAATTTTACACCTCCGGTTGTTAACATCTGTCTAGCGCTCACTGGCAAACAAAACGAGCTCAACATGGCACAGCACTGCTTGTCCAACGATGGAAATAAACATCATACAAGGGTATCCAAAATTTGCATAGATGTCAAGATATGGGTAAATAAAGCAGGCTCAATCTTTTTGCAAATACAAGTAAGTATTGCCTTAAAACGGCCACACACAGGCAGAGGGGAATCTGTAGATGTTACAGTAACCTGAAAAGGCAATTGGGTATTTTTTTTTGTTTAAATAAAAATGCTTTCCGGGCACGTTCATTTATCATTTTTGTGATATAATAGACAGTGCACGCAATTGTTAAAACAGACTCATGCTGCCCCGCTATTGCCTTTCGTGGTGCTGTAAGAATACATCGCATCATCCCAAGGGCTCTCACTAAAGTATCATTCAGTTGCTACTTACATTGGGCGTCCCTGTTAGCAGCTCTCAATACACATTCATTTAATACATCCATTTCCAGTGTAGAAGCTGCATTCAGTGAGATTGTGCCATTGTCTAGTCCAAAACTCTCATATTTTACTAATAAATCTACCTGTAATTCATCACGGTAGAAGTCTGCCAAGTAACAGGAAAACTCTCACACTAATAGGATTGTTGCCATTGTGACCGCTAATAGATTTTAAATCAATGAAGTATTTTTTTTATAACATAACTTAAACACATTGGCAGAGCCAATAAGTAATAGCCATAAGTTAAAAAAAAACAAGCATTTGCAATGCAATAGGTCACACATGTATGCAAGTTTAAGCTATTGGCATTGTAAATGACAATGCATTTTGTGGAACACTCTCCCCCTCCATATAAAATCCATTCCTTCTCTGATGACGTTCCGGAGATAATTAAAAACATGGCTTTTTAATCAGTAAGAACTTGACCTCTCTATGCACTTGATCTGAACAGCGCCGAGACACCTTAGGGTATTTGCGCGCTATATAAATTGTATAAATAAATAAATAAATAAATACATTTTATTCATGTTTTAAAAACCAAAACATAAATAAAAGGCATTGTCATTTACAATGTCTATAACTCGGACTTGCATAAATGCGAGACCTATTGCATTGCAAATGCTTGTTGTTATTGAACTGGCTCATCGCTCCCTGATTCCGAAACCTCAACCAGGGGCTCCACCGCGGCCAGTGATCCTTAGGCTACTCAACTTTAAAGACCGGGATGGGATGTGATACTGCAGGAGTCCTGGGCCCATCTTGGCCTGCTATTTAACAAATCTAGAGTACTTTTGTTTCCGGATGTCACCAGAGCGGTACAGCAGCAACAGCGCTTGTTTGCAGAGGTGAAACAGAAACTGTGTGATTTGGACCTACATTACATGCTCCTTTTCCTTGCTCACCTTAAAGCCTTCTTCCAGTCCAGTACCCTCTTCTTCTATACGCCGGACCAGGCCATTTGCTGCAGCACCCTACTGAACAGCAACAGTCATCGCACACCAAAGGACGAGCTGGATCGTTCTCTAGATGCCGGCAGAAGGGGGGGTGCTCCTGTCTCGGGTGCTCGGGCTGGGTGTAAGGCCATTGGGGGGACATTGACGTGGCCCTAGTGGACCCTGCCCTGGTCCTGCCAACCAGCGGGAGTCTGAGACCTTGTCAGTGACTCCTCTGGTTTTCATATCTGCAGAGGAGGATTTGAATTCTTCATCCCAACTATTGGATGCCACATGATCAGATAATAAGGTGATGTGGGGAATGGGGTAATGTGCCTCTCTTTGTTTTGATAACTGGCAGCTTTGTGTGCCACATTTCTTGCATGGGACATATTTCTTTTTTTTTTTTTTATTGCAGAGACCCGAGAGACTGCACCTGCTTTGTATGAATAGTAGACCATTGTCAGGCACAGGATCCTGTTGGATGGGCGTTCATGGCTCACATCAACATCCCACTTAGAGGTTCGGGGTTCCTTAGTTAAAGCGACAGATGCTTCCTTGGGTGAAGAGTGAGGTGGGGGCATTGGGGGTGGGGTTCTTGAACCCACATTCTCTAGGACGTGTTTTGCTTTAACACTGTTTACTTCTTTCAGGTTAGTAACAGCTGTCGCACAAGCTTCAGGGATTATAATGCAGTGGCATGGCATGATATGCTCCCGGATTTGCACTCCCCCATTGAGCTGGGTATGGACCGCTTTCTTTCGACTGTGCTATGGCTATTCCTAAACTTACCGTGCTCTCCTGGAATGTGAATGGTCTCCTGGACCCGATTAAACGGTCTGCAGTGCTGCGATGCATTAAGCATCACAAACCAGCGGTCGTTCTCCTGCAGGAGACTCACCTGTTGGGTATGAGGTGTCCCTTCCTGGGTCGCTTCAGTTACGATAGGGTCTACCACTCGGGGTTCGCACGCGGATCCAGTGGGGTGGCCATACTACTACACAAGGCTCTACCTCTAGCGGTTGCAGCACACCACACAGGCCCAATCTGCTGTGTTGCACCCGATCTGAAGTTTTAGCGCTTGGTACTTGCATGACTCAGAATGCGGGGCCTTTGTTGATGAGGAAATACATCGATACTTTCAGTTCAATGCAGGATCAGTGGAGTTGGCAGCGACGTTATGGGCGGCTAGTAAAGTGTCCCTCCGGGGTCAAATTTAAGGCTATGTTTGCCAGGTCGAGGCACACCAAGTAGCGCGCCTGACCAAGTTGGAGTCTCGAAACCTCTAGGAGGAGGCGACTCACTGACATCAAGACGATGAACGGTCTCGTCGCCTTTTGACCGTGTCACGTATGAAGCTGCAGAAGGCTTCCTTTGAAGAGGCCAAGCAATACTGGAGGGCCTCCATGCCGAGAGTCTATGCTTCCGGCGAGAAGTCGGGTAAGCTTCTCTACTGGCTGGCGACCCGCAGAATATATGACTGAGTAGTCCCTGTGATTTGGGACTCCTTGGTTCGTTGCTGGGAGGAGACCCCAGCAATAGCCGCAACCTTCTCGGAGTTCTACCAGGGATTATACTCTAACTGTCCTCCGCTACTCGAGGAGATAGCCAACCCTCTTCTATATAGTGTACTACTTCTGTCTTTGCCGGAGGCCCTAGCCCATTACTTAGACCAGGCCTTAACGCTTGAAGAGGTGTGTGCCGCTGTGTCAGGACAGCAATCTGGCAAGATGGCCAGGCCCGATGGGTACCCCATGGAATATTAAACACGCTTCCGGTAGATCCTCTGTCGCCATCTTCAGAACCTTTTTGTGGCTGCTCTGCAGCAAGGGTTCTTTCTGCCAGAACTAGACAGACCCGCTATTGTTGTTCTGCCCAAGGAGGGGCTCCTGAGAGATCAATGGTCTTCTTACCTGGCGATTTTGTTGATCCGCGCGGACATCCAGATCTACGGCAAGGTGCTGGCCATTCAGCTGGGCAAAACCTTGGCCTATTTAATCCATCCAACCGGAGTGGATTTATGCAGGGCCACAGCACGCGCCACTGTATTAGGAGGGTTCAGGTGGTGCTCTCTTGTGTGTCTGACCTTGATAGTACTTTGAACCTACAGTTGATAGCCTTTACCAAGGCATTTAACACAATGTCATGGGGTTTCCTGGACAGGGTGCTTCATCAGGCTGGTCTGGGGGTGGGGTTTTGCCGCATGGTTCGGCTTCTCTATCACACTCCAACCGCGCAGGACTAAGTAAATGGGGTTTTGTCTCCAGTATTCCCCGTTGAACGTGGTACGCGCCATGGGTGGCCCTTGTCTCTACTATTATATGCCCAGGTGATGGAGCCCCTGGCGAGGCTCATATGGTGCGACGCTCAGGTATGGGGCTGACAGTGGGGAATTGGTCTCGAAAGATCGCATATCATTATACGCGGACAACATGCTTCTATTCCTGGGTAACCGGCAGCACTCTGGCCACCGGTGCCTTAAACTTCTCCAGCTCTATGGTTAGGCATCTGGGGTCTGTGTTAACAAGGGCAAATCTTGCTTGGTAGAGGTCCTGGGCAATGCCTTGGGGCGGGTATGGATTCCGAACATCCCCTCTCTGCATAACTTGTTTAAATACCTCAGGGTCCATATTTCTTCCATGCTGGACTTGGCCTGGGCCCTTATCTTTCGGGATTTGGACCTGCGGCTTGATTGCGACTTCAATCAGTGGGTCAGACTCTCCCTGAACCATAAGGGGCACACTGCCCTGTATAAAATAGTGTGCCTGCCACGATACCTGTTTGTTCTGAGCAACTATCGATACCTCATCCCTCGCAAATGGTTTCACTCCCTGTCTGCGAAGATTTCCAGATTTGTGTGGGCCAGCGGCCAGCACAAAATGGCGTTCCACTCACTGCGTAAGTCCCCATACAATGGGGATCTGGGCCTCTCGGATGTCACATTTGGTCCCAATCAACGACTGGTTCACTGCGGGGGTGGAACGATCCAGCATATTGACTGGAGGTCCACACACTGGGAATGGATGGCAGCTAGACCTCCTATATGGAGAGTGCGTACTGACCACCTTGTCGTCCTGCATGCGGAGACTCTCGCTTGCTGGAAGGCTGCTCTACGCCTCCTTGGCTGGTATCGCCACCTCACTGAGATGACTCCCCAATCGTGGATTGTGGCTGGGTCAGGTGTCACCTCTGGAAGGCTTCCTGCCTTGGGACCGTCTTGGAATTTCCTACCTTGGCTACCTCTATAAAAAGGGAACTATCAACTATCATATCCTTTCAGGAAAAAGATAGCAAGTACTGTTCGCACGCCTCACAATTTTTCAGGTACCTTTCATTACGCAATGCTCTGTTGGCCCATGACCTTTTGGAGGACTCTCTATCTGAGTCCAATCAGTAGAGGCAAAGATCTTTCAAGGGAAACTGGGTAAAAGGACAGTGTCAATGATTTACCGTTGGTAGTTCAGGCTCCCAGTGGCCTTGACAAGGCATGGCAGCGATGGGAGGCTTGGGTTGGAGTGATGGAGGAGGAAGACTGGAGAGAGGCTTGCATGGCACCTATGGAATTGGCGATCTCGACGTGGTTACGCATGATTCAGTTCAACTACTTACATGCAACGTATCTTATGTTGCACATCCCATAGGAAACACACGCAACATGTTCTTGATGCGCCCTTTATGGGGACTGACTTCTACCATGTCGCCTGGGAGTGCCTTTTTGGGAAGAGGTGGGCCATGTACTTTCCGATGTTCTAGATCGTTCTCTGGAGTTCACCCCCCCTCGTGGCCATGCTTGGGCTGATGGAGGAAGTAGGGTGCCCCAGAGTTGAGCGTATATTCTTGAGGGTGGCCTGTTTAGTTGCTAAGCGAGATGTAGCACGTACATGGAAGCGGGCAAAGCCACCAACAATTGGGAGATGGCGGGCAGGGACTGGTGCCCCATCAAAAAAAGCCTGTTAATGAGGGATGTGGCTGTCTCTAGAAACAAGCGCGGATATGGGACAAGTGGTGTAATTACTATGACTTTTCGATTTGAAATGATGATGTTGTACATCTCATGTACCCATGCCCTTTGCAATGTCACTCATGTATTTTTTTCGTATTGTCCACAGTGTGGTAAACTGCCACTGTCATGCTGTGATACTTTAATAAAGTTGGTAAAAAAAAAAGAAAGAAGATCATCTGAGGATGCCTGAGGATTGTGGAAGAAATAGTGTTGCCAAGCAAAATACACTAATGGCAGAGTTGGAAGCAGTGAGTGGAATGAGGTACGAGTCTACATTTCAGCAATAGGGATTTGAGATTTTACATGTTGAACTCAAAGTGTATTTTAGAAGAAAAAAATTCACATCCCTTCGATTCTTTATTTCGAATTGTTATTTCTATTAATGTTGTATCCTCATAGGATAGCGGCACAGATCTCCGGAACATGTTTATCTAAGAAAGGTGTCTCAATGGTGAATATTAGTTCTAGATCTTATGATGGTAAAATGTCACGTATGCCTGCTATGGATTTTAATGCTATTTATGCATTGATTATCATGATTTTACATAGCTTGTAGGTTGCTTTCAAGAATTGCTATATGGTATATTCTGTGATGTTGTGATATCATTGCATCAGGCATGGAAGAAGTGGGGGTGTCGCAGAGGTTGTTTTCCTTCAACATACAGGTATCGGTAAGAAAGTTAACTGTATAGATGATCTGTTTCTGGATAACTTCTGAGTGTTGCTCCTTCATTGTACTTTAAGATGTGGGGCATGGGTCCTGTTTGTGTTCTTGCTGTTCTATTTAGGCATTAGTTGATTTGGTAAATAGAGCAATAATTATATTATAGCTTTGCTTTTAGTATTTTTGTACGAGTACGATCCTGAAGTAAGTCTAGGGGACATTTTGTGTGGTTTCAATAAAGTGTTGATGCTAAGAAATATGGATCCTAGGTCAGAGTTCTTTAATGTTGGGATTGATGTTACTTGTTTTACAGTGGTTTATTAGTTGTGTTTGGTCAGTGTGCAAGAGGTGAGAGAAGGGGATAATAAACACTTGTCTATTTTGGTATAACAAAGATGATGTTTTGCTTCATAGGTATAAACACAGCAATTCACCAATATGCCACGGGTTGTCAAAGTAAGACCGCACACCCGTTGACTTTGTTTTTTTAGTGTGTATGTTTGCATGTTAGTGGGGGCTTAGGCTGTAGGTAGGTGAATATCAAATGTTGCATGACTTTATGTTTACAACCGTGCTTTCTGTATAGAGATGTCTGGTGGGGTAATTATGTGTAATGTGATAATGTACGTTTGGGTGGATGGCTGGTCTTCATCCTTGGATTTTGCATTGGTGTTGGTTGTGTAATTCAATGTAATGGCTGTATGTGTCTGGTTTTCTGTGATGCAATGCAAATATTTCGATTGGTGGTTGGGTAGTGTAAGACTTCTGGTATTTCTTTGATTATGCTGTTGGGAGCGAAGGACAGGGAGTTCACTACTGTCTTGTGTTTGGTGTGTGTTGTGCAGAATGTGTGTTAGTCTTGAGGTGCTATCTGTCACCCCTTGTTGTTATGTATGTTTAAAGCGTAAAGGTGATGCTAAGGGGTTGGTGTCATTCCCTAAATCTGGTGTAATGAGATATTAGTTTGATGGTTTAACAAGGGGGTATATGTTGTTTTGCAAAGCAGTGTTGGACATGACATGTGTATGTTTTGTTCCGTAATTATCTTGTCTGGAATTATGTGTATGTTGTTGGTGTGTTTGCTGTGCCTTGAGTGAGGTGGCCAACTAGCATACTTGATTATCTCGAAGTATAATGGTTGACCATATGTCTATGAGTTATATTTTTTCCAGGGCTTTGTGTGGGATTGGATTAGCCTTTAGGTGATCTTTAATCTGGGAGCAGTGGTACTAAATACTTTTTTGTGTCTTCAGGTAAGGTGTTTGGCAAGGTGTGTATGCAAGAATCAGTTCTTTCCTCTGTTAACTAGGGGCTGCAGAGATCAATATGTAGATGAATTTTGTTGTTATGAAAAAGGTTTTGTGTTGTCTGATAACATTTTTCAGAAGCATGATCTGAATGGAGGAGCTTGGTTTTGTTTGCTGATTAGCTCATATGAAACTGTTGCGTGCATTGCTGGTGACAATCACAGGGTACTTCCTGTAGTGCAAAAGGTGTAAGTATTGGGCTGTGTGGTGTAGTGACGTTGTGTGGGTATTTGTAAAGCATGTGGATTTGTGGATATATGATTTTGTTTTATTATATCGAAGGTTTCTGTTCCGCTTGATAGCTTTGCTCAGGTGAATGGATGGTATGAAAGGGATTCATCTAATTTAATGTACTACTGTAGTTGTTTGTCAGTAGCGGGCTTTGTGGTGTAGTGAAGATGTTTCGGTATTTGTAAAGCATGTAGTTTTGTGGATATATTATTTTGTTTTATTGTTAAGAAGCTTTCTATTTAGCCTGATAGGTGAATGGATGGTTTGAAAGTGAGTCATCTTGTTAAATGTACTACTGTAGTTGTTTGTAAGTAGCAGGCTTTGTGGTGTAGTGACGTTGTGTGGGTATTTGTAAAGCTTGTGGTTTAGTGGATATATGATTTTGTTTTATTGTGAAGAAGCTTTCTGTTTCACTTGATAGCTGATGGTATGAAAGGGGTCATCTTGTTTAATGTACTACTGTAGTTGTTTGTTGTACTTCGGAGTGCCCAGTAGACACGGCTGGCACAGGTTAGAGCGGTGAATCGATGGGGTGGGCGGTGGTGGGGCTGGGTGGGGGGGAGGTCAACAGACCTAGGGATAGGCAAAATTCAATAAAAAATAAAAAACCACTTACCTTGTGCTCTCCACTTCGCAGAGTCGGCGATGCGGCAAGCGCAAGGTAATTGGTTTTATTCATTTTTTTATTTAGTTTTACCTATCCAGTCGTCTGTCGACTTCCTTACACCACCCCACCCCGCCTCACCAATCTTACTTGTGCCGGCCGTGCCTAGTGCTCAGCATCCGTTACCAGAGATGTAGAGTATTGAGAAGAGAGGTGATCAGTTGCAGATACAGAGGGGGTTTCCATACATCACATCCGAAGGAACTCAGCAAGATCCTGGGTCTGCTATTGTCCTGTGAGGAACTTGTGTATTTATCAGTGACAAGGAATCACAGAACTAGTTGAAAGAGTGTCTTCCGCTGACCCTTTGTATCAAGTTGTCTGTGCTCTTTTGGCACATGCACACACTGAGTTCTGTAAGATGTTTTTTAGCAGGATATTTTCTGTCCTATTCATGTGAAGTGTGAAGGGGTGGTTTTAGTGTCCTTCAGTCTTCAGGAGCAAGTCCGAGCATGCGGCTAGTTACTGATCAAAGAAGCAGTTGTTGTTCTGTGATGTGTTGCCTTCACCATGCATTCTCTTCTGTCTGTCGTCAAGGTCATTTGGCAGATGGTGGAGACTGCTTCCCACCCTCAAATACAAATCGGTATTTTTAGCTGCATTTGTTGCCGTGGTACCTTGAAGTGGAAGATTGGAAACAGTATTGATTTTATTTTTACTATTATTTTTGTATACTGAAAACAGGACTTATTATATTTATACTGTTTGCATTGTCAGCACCAAATATAACTATAATGAAAACTAGTTTTTTTTAAATTTAATATATGTATAAATGCACTCACTCTCTATCCATCTTTCGATCACTCTCCTGAGGGCCCAGATTGTTTTGACTAAAATAAGGATAGATACCAATATCAATACCCTTTAGGCGCCACTGAAATGCCTCTTTATTTTTCCTAGCATTTCCTTTTTTTTCCCTTCAAAATACTTTATGGTTTTTAAATGCATCTTAAACGCTTAAAAGCGTACCTTCGAAGGCATGAAGACTTTTAACTGCATCAGCCCATCCCTGAAAGATCTGCGCTGGCTCCCCTGAAAGCTGCCTCAGGCTTCATCACATACAAAGGCACCTGAAACAGAGCCCTGCAAAGCTGGGGAGCAGATAACCACCTCTGGCGATAGTTTCACACTAGAAGTGAGAACATCACCAGACTGCATAGGTGCTGGAAGTAGGGCTGCGGGGATGCCGCAGCATCACCAGAATAACCATTCAGGAGTTCCGCAAATAAATGAGCAATAAAGATGTCTTTATATTTTGATTTTATCTTCTCACATTTGCTGTGCGTTCAAAGACAGATTTTAAACATCAGGCTATGACTTCTGAAAACCTGTTGCTCATTTTTTTTAACACGGGTACTGGTTTTTTCTTTGCATTCTTTGACTGCAAATTGAGAGAGATTGTAAAGAACTATATGACAGTTTTGTTGGTGTACAGGGAGTGAGAAAGGAAACGAAAGGGTATAGGATGCCTATTTTTTCCAACATACAAACGAGATGTTAATATGATAAAAAAAAATGAAGACAGTTTCCTTGGTGATTTGCAAATGATAAATATTGACTGAAACCCCACACATTATCGTTTGTTTCCTATATAGTTGTATCAGTGACACTGCATGTCTGTGCAAATTTACATTGATGACATCACCCCTGCCAGACTGGAAAGTAAAAATTCCTAAAAAGAAAAGGCCAGAAGGCATTTGTTAAGTCCTACATTCAAAGATTATACGACGAACTAGAATGTGCTTCATAAAAAGTTTATGCCAGTTATCAATGTTCATCGCCAACAGTCCACTTCCAGCCAGCTCATCTTCTTAGATACCACGGACACTCTCCCAGCCAACATTACAGAATGGAATCCACCCTTGACCGTGTCTCCAAAATGATCTTCTGTTTGAATCCTTAAAGTAAACCAAGTTCGTTAGTAAACAAAAAAGGCTACCCATCAATTATGTCAGCATCTTCACACACATGCGCAGTCATCATGACCTGATCAGGTGAATTCACATTCAAGTTGATTCCCAAATCCTACTGTTGTTGCCACCCCAAGAGATTATCGCCCTTCTTTGTCACTTATATCTTACCAACAGTTTCTCTACTTTTTAACATTTTGGGCCAGATTCACAAAGGTAAACTTACACATTATTGTAAGTATACACTTTTTTAGTATTCACAAAACTGTATTTGAATAGTAAGCTTACAAGTGCAGACACTCCACACATAAAGATAGGACAGTCCTTTCTTTTTATGGGCGGATTTTTCCACCCCAACTGCGGAGTCTTTGCACTCGTAAACTTATTATTAAAATGCAGTTTTGTGAAAACTGAAAAAGGGTAAACTTACACAAATGTGTAAGTTAACCTTTGTGAATTAGGCCCTATATTCATAGGAACAGATCCCACCAGCTTCACTGTAACACCTCCATAACTCATGGGGTTTATATCATATTTCAGCAATATGACACCCTCACTTCAAAAATAGATTCTCATTTTTTGTCTCCAATCAAATTATATGGGGAATCAGAGTCAGCCACAACATATACTTCTTTTCCTTCAAAAATTAATTTACACTCTGACATTCTATCACTCGGATGTCACATTCAGACAATTTGTCGGGAACATGTGTCACTTTTAAAATAATTTGATTCAAACTCTCTTGCAATTCTTGCGCTTGTTGAACAGCATCTAGGCCAGATGCCCCTTTCTCCGTTTGACCCTTGCATACCCCAGCATAGGTGACCTTCCTAACACATTTCCTGCAAGTGGATAACCTGGCATAACAGTTAAGACTGTTGGAATTGTGGTTGAAACTCCCACAAGTCCAACACTTACATTTCCCAGACATTTTCTTTTTTGCACTTCGGTACCCAACAGTTTCCTTTCATATATATATATATATATCTTCACAGAGTCTGTTGTCCACCCTAACTATTCCTGACACCCTAGTTTCATCACTTTTCATATCCTTGACCCACCCCGAAGCATGTTCAATCTGTAAATAATTGAGATTGTTTCCTTTAAATTTAAATTTTTTTGTCAAAAGTTTTTCTTGTACCTTTGTTTTTTTTTACTGCTTACCAATTGGTGTCTAGTAAGTGAGGCTGTGGGCTCTCCAAACTTACATGTCCTCATCAAGTTCTTCAGGGTGACCACATAATTTGATATATTTTCTATTTTGCCTTGGTTCCATGAGTAAAATGCATGTTTCTCCATAACTATATTAATTTAACTTCCAAAGAGCAGCTCTAACATTCTTACTGACATTTCATACATATCAGCTGCTTCCAATAGTAATCTCTTCTAAACTGTCATAGTTAGTTAGTTAGTTATTTAATTTGTAATGCGCAACAGATACTCAAATAGGGTTTCCCGGCGCCAGGTACGGAGAGGCCAGAAGAGCACAGACAGTCATGGTGGTTATTTATTGAAGAACCAAGTTTGTAGAGCCTTTCGGAACTGAGCGTAGTTGGGTTCGTTTCGAAGAGTTGTGGGTTTTGAATTCCATGTTGCGAGGCCCAGGTGGGAAAAGGCTTATCCACCCATCCTAGCTCGCTTGACTTTAGGTACAATAAATCTCCCGTGGGTGGCAGAGCGGAGATTGCGAGAGGGTTATTATGGGGTGACCAGGTATTGAAGATAACGGGGAGCGCAGTTGTTCTTGATTTTATGCATTAAGCTCAAAGCCTTAAATTTGATTCTCTTCTCTATTCTGAGCCAATGTAGTTTACGTCTGTGAATTGAGATAGAGGAAGCTCTTGGGACTTTACACATGAGTCTGATTGCAGCGTTTTGTGCTAATTGCAGTCATATATTTTCCTCCCTTCAATTTCGAAGCTAAGCAGCAAAATCTCGTGCTTCCATGCAGGGGAAAATTTCTCCCCACCAATGGCAGTTAAGTAGGAGACAAACAGTTTCGTCCACCCTTTTTCAGGTAAATAAAGGCTCTCTTTCATCTAATAGAAATGCTGGAGATGGTGACACGCTTGCAGCTGCCATCATAATCAGGAAAAATAATTCGTTAATACAATAGTTTAAAATAACTAATCAAAATAAGAAGTTAAAACAACAAGCTAATACAATAAATAGTTGTACTCTATACACATGTACAGAATGTAAATAATAACCTCTCCAGAGAGTGAGTTGCAAAGTTATATGACAGTACACGCTGAGAAGATGTAGATTAAATTAATTAAATCCATATCAGCATTTTTCTATTCCTCCAATATGTTCCCTACAAATTAGTGATATTTCAAGTGGGAACAGATTACATATACACACTGTGTTCCTTGTAATGATGTATTATCGTACCCAATAATTCAAATGTTCCATATGTTCTACATATTCAACAGCTGTTGTCTCACCTTACAATAGCTTACCAGCTGCATCAAAAATTGTTACAGTGATGGGGACGTGGTAGCGGTTTCGATCTAGATGACAATGACCCAAAATGCGACACTTGAGGTCACAAAGGCACACCGAATCAAAGATGACGGAATACGCACGCTCAGTGTATCACAATCACACAGATGAATGCTGGATACTCCCTGTCTCTTCATTACTCATGTCCAGTTCAAACTCACGGCATGAGTTCAAACGGCAAAGGCACACAAACCTCGTAGCACAATTTACCATAGACTGCCAAATGGTAAACCAATGTCCATAACGATAAAACAAGGTACCCAAAAGGGTTTATACAGAGGGAAGGAACTTACCGGACAGGATTGAAGTCTTTCGAACAAAAGTGACGCAAGCTCGTTGCCGTAATCTTCAGTAAATCATCGTTATTACACCGTGAGTTCCGAACTTCCTTACAAAAAAGTACATCTCCTCTAAAGAAGCAAAAACCTGAAAGTAACCGCCTCGTCTGGAATCTTGACATGTCTGCCCTTACCTTCTATACTCTAAAACCCATGCCAAGATTTTATATATAACCACGAGGATATTACACATTCCTTTCCGTAAACAAAGACAACATTTGAGTTTAGGTAGCATATGTACAGTTTTCAAACAACTTGCCATTACACTTCATACACCTCAAAACCTATCTACATTAGTTACCCATAGCCATGGATGGGAATTAAACCTGGTGGAAGGTTAGGACATCACATTATCCTTACTACAAATGGGAGTGCATCTCAAATGTGTCATCAATCTTCCATTCCTTTGGCCCACACTAATCGCCGTGAATCCCACCTTAGTGGATGTATCATTGTCTGTTCTATGCTACTTAGGCCATAGGCATTTTTTCAGTAAAGACACTTTGCTCATGCTCCACACATTCCGATCAGTCAATTCTACCACATTATTACCAACTCTGACAACTTTCATAGGTTTGGTGAACTTGGATTCTCCCGCTCTACCATATCTCCCTTTTTCCACATGAACCCATTAACCCACCTTAAGAAACACATCACAGCTCTGACATTCAGAATTGGAGACAGTTTCACCACTCCATCTATTACTGACATGCTGATTGTCGTCCCGTTTAATTTTCTCAAACACATCCAGCATCCACAAGTGTTTCATATTGCACCCAGCCGATCTTACACACATCTTTTCAAAGGGAGATTTTCCTCCCACATCTTTAGGAGTATTGCGATAACTCCACAACAATTCTCTATGGGTTTCATGACAATCTTTACCAGAAGTCACAGCCAATTGTAACGCTTCCTTTAATACGTTTACCTAACTTTCCACAATGCCATTACTTTGTGGATAATACACAGATGTGCGAATGTGTTCAATCCCATGACTTGATAAAAAACATTTAATCTCCTGAGATGTTAATTGGACTCCATTATGCGTCACTAATCTTTTAGGGAAATCTTCTCTTTCAAACACTTCAAACACCGCTAAAAATTGGCTGCGATCCATGTACTCAACCCTGGAAGGAGCAACAACTGCCAGCTGTACACCACTCACGGGCAGTTCTCCTGCCAACACTGCTGACAATCCCTCACCACCCTCTTCAACCTCACGGCCGCCACACTCTCACCGGACTCCAGCAGCCCCGAAGCTCTGAGGTACATCCTCCTCAATGTGCGCACCCGGCACAGACATGCTATAGACATCTGGGACCTCCTCGACACCCTCTCACCAGACGTCGCCTTCTTCACGGAAACCTGGACCAATGCCTCCTCTGCCCCGACATCGCTACGGCCATCCCCAACAGATACAAGATCCAGAGCAAGGGCCGCCCCAAACTCCCAGGAGGCGGACTAGAAATCACACACAAGAGCTCCCTCCACTAACAGCACAAGCGACTCCACTTCCAACACCGAACACCTCCATTTCCAGATCCAGACCAGCCCCAGAACAACGCTACATGACACCTTTGCCTACAAACGCCCTGGACCTCGAACTTCATTCACCACTACCATCACGGACCTCATCGCACCCCACGCCTTCGCCTCCATGGACTACATACTCATTGGATACCTCAACTTTCACCTCAACAACCTCAGCAACCCCAACTCCGCCACCCACCTGGACTACCTCACCAACCACTGACTGAAACAGCTTGTCACACCCACACCCGCAAGGCAGAACAAACATTTGACCCCATCTTTGCTGGAGGGAACAACATCCACTTCAGCCTCACCGCCCAACCTCTCTGGATGGACCACCCCTGCGTGCACTTCTCTTTCAACAACACCACTGCTCACAAACCCACACCACGCCCACCGCGAAGGAACTGGAGAAAGGTCACAGAGGAGCACCTCAACTCCACCCTCAACCATGATCTCCCTCCTGCCTCGACCAACACCAATTCTGGAGCCAAAGAACTACACTAATGTATCACTAACTGCGCAGACAAGCTCGCCCCCTCCCTAATCCCGACAGACAGCGTCCCATGAAGGCCAACTGGTTCATTACCGACCTCCAAGAATCCAGACGCACCTGCAGACGTCTTGAGAAGTGATGGCGGAACAGCAAAACCACTGAATACCAGAATACCTACAAGAACGCCATGACAGAATATCACCAACTCATCAGATCCACCAAAAGGACGACATCCGGTACAAAATCCTCGCCAACTCCAGTAACTCAAAAGCACTCTTCAGCATCATCCAGGAATTCACCAAACCCCCCAGCGAAGCCATGGACGTCACACCCTCCCAGGACCTCTGCAACAAGCTTGGCTCCTACTTCCATCTGAAAATCAAGGCCCTCTACGACAACATCAGCGAACAGACTCCAGAAACCACCCTTTTCCCCAGCGACGACAGCCTGCCTACGATCGCCACCTGGACCCCGGTAACCATCGAAGATAATGCCACGACCATGAAGAGCACTCACTTAGTAGCCCCAAGGACCCTTGCCTGCCGCACATCGTCCACAGAGCCACCGCGGCCATAGCGCCCGATCTACTACACAACATCAATGCACCTTCAAATCCAGCACATTTCCCGATGACTGGAAATGCGCAGAAGTCAAGCCCCTCCTCAAGAAACCCTCTGCAGACCCGACATACCTGAAAAACTACTGACTCATCTCTCTCCTTCCCTTTGCGACCAAAGTCACAGAGAAGATCGCCAATACCCAGCTGACTAACTTCATCAAGGAGAACGCCATCCTTGACCCTTCCCAATCTGGATTCTGCAGCAACCACAGCACCGAGACCGCCCTCCTCACCGCCACAGACAAATTCTGCCACTCCTCTACCAAGGCCACATCATGGCCCTCATCCTACTAGACCTCTCTGCAGCCTTCGACACCGTCTCTCACCACACACTCACAGCCAGACTCCATGACGCCTGCATATAAGGAACCACCCTCGACTGCCTCCGCTCCTTCCTCGCCCGCAGAACCCAAAGAATCAGACTTCCGCCCTTCCTCTCCATACCAACAGAGAGCAACTGCGGATTAGCCCAAGGATCATTGCTCAGTCCCACGCTCTTCAACATCTACATGGCCCTCTCACCTCCATCGTCAGATAGGATGGACTCAGGATAGTATCCTACGCCGACGACACCCAGCTCATCCTTTCCTTCACAAAGGAACCCGACTCCATCAGTCTCAGCTTCCAGAAAGGAATGAAAGACATCGCATCCTGTATGAGCAACATCTGTCTGTAGCTCAACTCAGAGAAGACAGAAGTGACCATCCTCGGACCCACCCACTCAGCTTGGGACAACACCTGGTGGTCCACCGCCCTCGGCAACCCCAACACCCCCAAGGCCCACGCCTGGAACCTCGGCATCATACTCGACTCCTCCCTCACCATGGCCCACCAAGTCAACGCAGTCACCTCTACCTGCTTCAACACCCTCTGCCTCCTTTGCTAGACCTTCAAATGGATCACCCCTGAATCTAGAAAGACCGTCACCCATGCACTCATAACAAGCAGACTGGACTATGGAAACTCCCTCTATGCTGGAATCAACAAATCCCTGCTACGCAAACTCCAGACCATCCAGAACACCCTGGACAGACTCGTCCACGACATGAAGATATCACCCAACACCTGCAGGCCCTACACTGGCTCCCCATTGAGAAGAGAGTAACTTTCAAGCTACTCACCCACGCCTACAAATCCCTCCACAACAGAGGACCCAAATACCTCAACAAAAGAGTCTCCTTCCACGTACCCAGGAGAAACCTCCGCTCCACCAACCTCGCCCACTCAGAAACCCCACGCATCCGCAGAACCGAAGCGAGTGGAAGAGCCTTCTCCTACATCGCGGAAAAGGCCTGAAATGAGCTCCCGATCAACATCAGATGCTCCCCCACTCTGCACACCTTCTGGAAGAGCCTCAAGACCTGGCTCTTTGGCTGACCAGGAGCTGCACCCACCCCCCAGCGCCTTAAGACACTCACGGGTGAGTAGTACGCTTTACAATTCCCTGATTGATAAAAATATAATTTCATTTTTAGATGCGACCTGATTGACAACCTTCACTTCCAGCCACTGGGACAATTGATTACTTAGCACTAAACAAAACCTCTGACATTTGGCTAAACACATAGGCCCTGCAACATCTAGTGATACTCTCTCCCAAACTCTGCTGGGTCTTGTCATGGAACCTTTCTCATATTTGACAACTTTCTGTGATTTATCACTCATTGCACATTCTATGCACGATCTTACCTTTCCTTCAATCTCCCTGTCCATACTAGGCCACCAAAAATCAAATTTTTTAATGCTACTAAAACCTGGATGTCCCTCATGAGCCATTTCCAAAATGTTCTGTCTTAAACTGCTAGGGACAACTAGTTGTTCTCCTCGAAACAACAACCTGTTAAATTCGGGCAATTCCTGCTCCACATGCCAATATGCTAATACATTTTCATGTAACATATTCTACTTTGGCCACCTAGTTTTAGTGCACTTTAGAACTAATTGTATCTCAATATCATCTTCACGAGCCTCCCTCCATTGATCTTCAGCTAAACATCCTGCTGAAATTCCACAAATTGATATTACTCTATCCATATCAGAATCATCTAACTGCAATTAATCGTCAATGTTTATCAGTAGCCTTGATAAACAATCAGCAAGGACATTACAGGCTCCCGGAGTGTATTTTACCTGAAAATTAAAATCTTGTAATATTTACTGCAAATTCGCGACCCTTGGTGTGGCCCTCCGACATCCACTCGTAGTACATAAATCAGTTCAAGGGCGATGATCTGTCCTAATATTTACATATTTTCAACAACAAAAAAACTCAACTGCCCACCAGCAAGCTAGAGTTTTTCTAAAGTTGAGTGCTTCCTCTCTGCAGCCTCAAAGACCTTGAAGCAAAAGCTATATTTACCAACTTCCATCCTGTTCTTGCATTAGCACCCCACCCAGTCCCACATTGCTGGCATCTGTTATGATTGACGTACAATTGGTGTCAAATGGTGCTATTGTGGGTGCACAAGCAATGCATTTTTTGTTAAGTTGCTGAATTCATACTTGCAATCGTTACTCCAATCAAACTTATGCTTTAACTTTAGTAATTCTCTCATGTGTACCAACTTATTTGAAAAATTATTAATGAATTTAGCATAATATTTGATCCTTGTCTTTGGGTTCTGATGCATCTTCAATAGCTCTCACTAAACTATCCTTGGGTGCAATACCATGACTATATATATTATGACCTAAAAAATCTAAAGAACCTCTTTCAAACTTGCATCTCTCTTTAGTTAATGTCAAACCGCTATTCTCAAGAATGGTTTTAATTTTTACCAAATGTTTCAGCATGTTCTTGTTTTGATTTTCCCCACACCAAAATATCATCTTGACAGTACATAACATTATTAATATCTTTAAACAATTAATGCATAATGAGTTGGAATGCAGCTGATGCCGAAATTAAAACAAACGGCATTCCCTTATAGCGAAAAGTTCCCTCTCGTGTAATGAATGATGTATGAGGCTTACTATCATCATGCAAAGTAATTTGATGTTGAGCATTAGATAAATCTAGAGCCGTGAACACTGTAGCCCCCTTTAGCTTTGCAAACATTTCTCCAATAGTGTGCAGGGGATGGCGATCTACCCATTCACAGTTGTTTAAATCCCTCAAATCCACACATATTCTATTTTTCCCATTAGATTTGTATACAACGACTACTGGAAACAACCAATCAGATGACTCAATTTTGTCTATGATATCTAAATTAAATAATCTATCCAATTCTTCCTTCAGAGCTTTTCTCATTTATATGGGCACGTTTCGGACCTTAGGAACTTTCGCTTCAGCATCCCCTTTCACATTTTTTTATCAACAAAATGTTTCAATAATCCTAAATCAGTTGAAAATACCTTAGGAAACATATTTTCCCAGTCCATGGAACTATCCACCTTCATCTGAGCAATCAAATCTTCATACCCTAAACTTGCTCAGGGTGGTTGGGATCAAGCTTAATCATTAAATCCCTCTGTTGTGGCCACCCCAATAAACATGAGCCTTCTTTGGCAACATATATCTTGGCATCAATTGTTTACCCTTTGTAGGCTAAAGAAGATACAAAATACCAAATCACATCTATGGGTTTATTCCTGTAACCCACCAATTTAATATATGGTGGATACATATGTACTTCAGGAAAACAGTGTAGTAAACCATGTTCAATTAAAGTATGTGTTGCTCCAGAATCCACCGTTACTTTCACTTTCACTTCTCCTATTTCTACCAGACAAAACAGTTCATCCTTCTTGTTCTATAGCACTTCATACACACCTAGTATATATTCCTCCAAATTAGACTCTACATCTTGTCTAACGTCCCTAATCTGCGTTTTGTTTCCCGACTCTTACTAGATTTTAATATTGGCCCATTCCTTTTTACTCACTGTACACCTTCTATAGCTTTAAGAGCGTATTATTTCATATCTAATTAAATTTCCTCAAATTGCCGAGTAATGTCTATAGCTTTACCTAACGTCAAATTATCCACCAATAACAGTTTATCCTGAAATTTAATGTCACCTATCTTGTGTACTAACTGATCATGTATCATTTGATCCCTAAAAAGCGCTGTAATCACATTTTGCAGCTAATACTCTCAGATCACTGACAAATATGTCAATAGATTCATTAGGTAATTGACCTCTACCCCTTAATTTATCTCTAGCTACAAAAACATTTGTTTATTGTAACTCAAATTGCTGAATGGCCATCTCATATACGTCAGTGTCATTTTCACTTTCATCGTCAGGAATAACATTTGATAGATGAAGTAAAATTCTTGTTCCATTAGACCCCAAACTATGTTTTAAAATCGCCAATTTCCTTTTTTCAGTAAATTTGTCCCCTTCAATATCTTCCAGATAAGCTGCAAATCCTTCTCTCCACTGTTCCCACTCAAGTTTTGGCGCCCCAGGACTGGATAAAAAAGGTGCACGAGCACCAATCCCTTCCATTGTTAGTCTCAGAGTAGAAAAATACAGATAACAAAATAAGAATTAATAAACAACCCAAACACCTAAAATATATTAAACAAATACATTCTCAAAATGTGCAAATCACTGAATCCGCTCAACAAGTAAATAGTGACTGAATCACTGAAGACTCCAGTATCCACATTCATTCAAATAATAAGTAGTGTGTGAATCACTGAAATTTCCAGTATCCACAAGGCTGTCAAATAAAGTTTTTTTTTCTTTGTTATAAAGTGTGTGAATCACTGAAGTTCACAACCCAATCGACGCTGTAATTCTATTACAGGACTGGAGGCTTCGTATTATGCTTCTCTTTCACTTTAATGCTACACACAGCAGCCAATGAAATTCGTATTATTGTATCAAAAAACTACATTTCCCATGATGCAAAACAGTACATGACATCCTGTAATAGCCCATAAGAGCCAGACAATACCGGGTATCCTCCTCTTTCTTTGCTGCTCACGCAGCCAGTTAAGTGTCTTTTCATTGATTGCTATGGTTATGCTTATGCATTTGGGGTGTTAGGCGTGAACGCTAATTTGCGCGCTGTCGCACTGTGTTATCTCATGTGCTTGCACTATTCTTATTGCTGTTGTCGTGGTTTTATTGCCAGCAAGCTTTACGTATGACTTTTGGCCGACCGCGCCACCCCGCTGTCAAATCGGGGGTGTGCTTGCGCCTTACCGGTGCGTCCATGTGAGGCCCGGGCGTTGGTGAAGTGCGAACCTCGCACAGAGCTCCCGGACGCGACTCCTTCGTTCACGGGAGGAGCGCGTCCCGCTAGGCAGGCAGCAGGGGCATCTGTTTACCCACGCGGCGGGCTCCTCGGTTGCAGCGATTGCTGCGGTTGTCATTTGGGCATCAATACTTCACCGGTACTGACCCGCCGACGTCAGGGTGCTTATAGTCATATATATTTGAGCGCGAGGCCCCCCTCATTGGCCGCAGACGCTCGGAGCAACTACTTTCGATTTTATAGTTAGTTTCGATGTGCGTAGCCCAATTGGGCTTGTTTTTGGTAGGATTGGGCTACGCACATCGCTACTGCCCATTTTCTTAGGTTTCTCTGCCATTCCCTTTTGGATTTTTTGCTGGATTGACTCCTTACGCTTGGCAGGCTGCAAAAAACGCTTGGTCTGGAGGGTGCACACCTCCTTGGTATTATTTACTGCTCTTTTGCTCCTTTTTACGCCCTGAGGCTGCAAGAATCTGACTACAGCCTTTGGCTGAGGACCTAGGTACCTGGTGATTGTTTTTTGTGCTGTGGGTTGACCCCCCCCCCCGCCCCGACTCCCCTCAAGCTTTACTGCTTTTATCTTCATGAGCAAGTCTATGTACAAATTTGGCTCCACCATGGAGGATTGGGTTACTTATGAGGAGGATGAGGTTTATGAAGTGGAAGTTGCTCACCCTTCCATTGAGGATAATATTGTTGAGGCCCTGGACGCATCGGTCCAGGATTCCGTCAACAAGGCCCTGGAGAAGGCAGTTCCGAGAACTGTTCAACAAGCCTTGTCAACTGCTTTAAAGCCTATCACTAAGCAGTTAGAAAAATTCGCCAAGCGCCATGGGTTCACCTCTCCTACAAATACTAATAAGGACGGTGCGCCTTCTGATTCACATCCTGACTCTTGGCCACACTCCTATTCCCTGTCCTCTTTGCCTGGCCCTGACCACAGCAAGTCCATGGTTCCGGACATGGATACGGCCACTGACACTACTAACACTGATACCCCTGATGAGTCTCCTCCAAAGAAAAGGGCTAAGAAGTCCAAGAATGTGGAACCCGTTCCGCCTGTGTCCACCCCCTTTACCTTCAACCCCACAGACATTGTCCACCCAAGGTCATCCGATTGGCTACCGGCACTGGAAGTCGCTGTTTATATACATGACAATCTCCGGAGGAGCTTTGACAAAGACGTCAGGAATAGAATCAGATCTGAGTGCCCTAGGCCGGATATCGCAGACAAAGTTGCGGAAACTCCCGACATTGACTCTAGCATTTTGACCTTTCTCAAAAAATTCGCGAAAGACCCGAAGAAGGGCATCACCCGTGCATTGAGGGGGTGCCAGGACAAGCTCCTGGATGTTGTGGGGCTCTGGCCAAGATTTTGGAGATGGCTTTGGAAGCACAGGAATCAGGTGCGGCGATGGATCCGCACGTTCTGGCCGGCTGGACCCAGAGGGCGATATGCCTCTTGGGCAATGCTAACTGCGCTATTTCAACTGATCGTCGTAAGTCTCTCCTCATGAGGATGAACTCCAACCTCACCGAACTTGCTGCGGCGGAACCGGGGCCCCTGGCAGACGGCAATTTATTCGGTGACCGCTTTGTGAAGGATGTGGCAAAATACGTGGGTACCAGCACGACTCTCGATAAAGCCCAGTCAGGCATAAAGCGAGCCCTTCAGGCTGGTGTTTTTAACAGGGCCGGACGAGGCCGGGGACGCTCGTTTGGCCGCCAGTCTTTCCAAGGCGCACCAGAGAGGCGACTTTGGCCGTGGTAGAGGCGATTGGGACTCCACCCGAGGGGGAACATTCTACCCTACTAGGCAGCGCTTCAATAAGCGAAGGTTCAACAGGTGTCCCAGACAACTGTTTTTTTCCCAGACAGAGTGCATTTTCATAGATTCAGAAATAGGAGAATTGCTGCGGAAACATGCGATAGCGCGCTGCGACGAGGGCCCTCGCCGTTTCTGCAGCAATATTTTTCTGGTTCAGAAGAAAGGTGGCGATTACTGGTTGGTACTCAACTTGAAGGATTTCAATGGTTACATGGTTTACAAACATTTCAAGATGGAAGGTATCCATCTTTTGGTGATCTTCTGAAGCAGGGGGACTGGATGGTACGCCTGGATCTCAAGGACGCCTATCTATCTGTGCCGATATTTCCTCCGCATCGGAGGTTCTTGCAGTTCCAGTGGAGAGACCGCTGGTACGAATATTTGGTCCTTCCTTTCGGTATTTCGTCAGCTCCATGGTGTTTCACCAAGGTGCTGAAGCCTGTGATAGCCTATCTCAGGGAGCAAGGGATTCGCATGATAGTGTACCTAGACGACATACTGATCATGGCGCAAACGTTGCAAAATGTCGGATTCGTGGTCAACGAGAGCAAGTCCGTCCTCTGCCCAACCCAAACGGTAGATTTTCTGGGTTTTGTGATAGATTCTCACGCGGCTCAGTTGAGTCTTCCCAGGTCCAAATTGCGCGACATACAGAAGGAATTACGCGCCCTATTGTCCAAACAGACTGTCTCGCTGAGAGGTATTGCCAGGATAGTGGGTCTCCTAGCCTCATCAATTCAATCGATCTTCCCGGGCCCTCTTCATTATCGGGCCCTTCAGAGACTGAAAATTCAGAATCTGCAGAAGGGTCTCTCGTACACGGATCTGGTTCCTCTGTAGTCAGAGGTCCGTCAGGAGCTTCAATGGTGGCTAGGCCACGTGGAGGCATGGAACGGTCGAGCCATTTTCGGCTCCATTCCAGAGGTAGTCATCGAGTCCGACGCCAGCCGTTGGGGCTGGGGAGCGCGTTGCGGAAATATTTCCACGGGAGGACGGTGGTCCCTACAAGAGTTAGATCTCCATATAAACTGCTTAGAGCTGCTCGCCGGCTCATTTGCGATCAAGACTCTCTCACCCAAGAACGTGTTGTGTTGCATCCTCCTGAGGATGGACAACGTCTCGGCAGTGCGCTACATCACAAACTGGGAGGTATAAGATCCTCCATGTTAGTAGAGATAGCGAAGGACTTCTGGCACTATTGCCTAAGTCATCAGATATCGGTCATAGCCGAGTACATTCCAGGTCAGTCGAATGTGATGGCGGACTGGCACTCACGCCACCTCAGGGATTACAACGAGTGGCAGCTCCAACCGCGGATAGTCCAATGGTTCCAAGTGATTTGGGGGTCTTGCCAGATCGACCTCTTTGCTTCCAGGTTGAATCGGCAGATGTCTCAGTTCTTCAGTTGGAGACCGGATCCGTTGGCCCTGGCGACAGATGCTTTCACGCAGGACAGGTCCCAGTCCCTGAATTATGCGCTTCCCCCATTTCATGTTGATTCCTCGAGTGTACTCACGGATAGTGCATCAGAGGGCGGAGGTAATCTTAGTGACCCCCCTCTGGAAATCACAGCCTTGGTTTCCGAGTCTCCTGGAGGATCTCGGAATCACCAATGATACGCCAGGGCCCTCATGGAGAGATGGGGCATCTGTCTCTGATGGCCTGGAGACTTTCCGGAAACGTTGGCAAATGCCAGAATTTTCGCAGCAGGCTTCAGCCTTTATTGACCAAGCCTGGGCCCCTTCTACCAGGAAGAGATACGCTTCAGCCTGGAAAGGCTGGGTTCATTGGTGCGTGGAACAACACATGGATCCCATGGGGGCAGGATTACCCTGCATTGTGAATTTCCTTTCCACAAAAGCTTCGGTATGCATTCATTTGTTTGCAAACTTCTGAAAGGGAGTAGGGTAGCAAATCCGCCCAAACCCAAATATACTTCTTTGTGGGATGTCTCTCTAGTTCTTTAGTTGTTCAATAGTTGGCCTCATAATGACGTGTTATCCAGGAAACAACTTTCAGCCAAGTTGGCTGTGCTGTTATGTCTTGCAGCATGTCGACGTTCATCGGACGTCAAAGCCTTGGACATTACAGGTAGAGTGTTTACTCCAGAGGGAGTCACTTTTAATATTACTGCCAGGACTAAGACAATGTCTAGATGTGTTGAATATCATGCTTTTCCGAGCAATGCTAAGCATTGTGTGGGGCAATGTCTTAAAGCCTACGAAGAGTCTACAAGGTCTTTTTTGACCGATAGATGTTACGCAGTTATTGATTGCTTTGTAGAAACCATTCAAACCTGTTACTGCGGCTACTATAGCCAGATGGTTGAAATATGTTATGCAAGAGGCGGGTATTAATACCCAGGTGTTTGGGGCCCATTCTGTACGTGGTGCCATGGCCTCTAAGAGTTTTATGTTAGGATGTACTGTTCAGGATATTATGCATTCAGCGGATTGCTCCTCAGAAACTTTTAACCCCTTCGCTGCTAGGCCTTTTACCCTCCTGTGCTAAGCCTTTTTTTGGCGATTTGGGGTAGTGCGCGCTTAGGCCCCTGTAACTTTTTGACCACATAAGGTTTCCACGCCAAATTTGCGTCCTTTTCTTCCAACATCATGTGGATTCTAAAGGTGCCCAGGGTTTGTGGTTTCCCTTGGAGGGGTCCCAGAAATTAACCAAAATATAGTGAAAGTTTTGTTTTTTTCAGAAAAATGGGAAAAACGGGCTGCAAATGAAAGCCTCTGGGTTTTTCCCTGCAAATGGTATCAAAAAAGAGTTTGTGGGGCTGAAATCTCCATTTTCTCAGCTTTTAGGGAATGACAGTCTTTTGCCAGAGAACCAACATTTTTCACACAGTTTTGGCATTTTTCTGGGGACATAGCCTATTTTTGCTATTTTTAGAGCTTTCCACCTCCTTTCAGTTAATGGTAGAAATGAGTTTGAAAGCAATAAGGGAAAGCTATACATTTTCGAAAAGTAGACAACATTCTGAATTCATAAAGGGGTCATTTGTCTAAATCCATGAAGGTTTCTTTATAGAAACTAACTGTTAAATATTGGAATAATTGAAAATTTGTTGAAAAACAGCCTTTTGTCTCAACGTTTTCACCTATAACTTCTTGTAATTTTGACAGCTCTTGGAAAGCAATGTACCATTACATTTGTTAGACCTTCCTGGTTGTGGGGATATATAGGACTTGTAGTTTCTCCAAGAACCCGACGAACCCAGATCCAAAAACTGAGCAGCAACGTGCAATAATTTATTTTATTTACTGGGTATAGAGCACTTATTCTTGGAAAATGCATAAGTGGAAAAATCGGTATGAAAGACACTACCACCAGGTTCTGTTACGCAGAATCCCTTGCAAAGGTAAGAAATTGACAAAACAAACGCATTTTCCTCACATTTCTGTGGTGGAAAGTTCTGGAATCTGCATGGATCAACAAATTTCCACCCACCCAGCGTTCCCCCAGGTCTCCCGAAAAAAATGCTACCTCACTTGCCTGGGTAGGCATACTGGCTGCGACATGAAACAGCGCAAAACGCAACGTGTTCGCACCTCAATTTCCCAGTGAAATCGTGCCCTTTTTGGACAAAGAGATTACCTTTTGTTTTTGAGCCCTAGCTCTGCCAGCACCTAGGGAAACCTAGCAAACCTATACATTTTTGAAAACTAGACACCCAGGGGAATTCAGGATGGGGTGACTCGACTGCCTACCACCAGGTTTTGTTACCCAGAATCCCTTGCAAAGCTAAGAATTTGACCAAAAAAACACATTTTCCTCACATTTCTGTGGTGGAAAGTTCTGGAATCTGCGTGTATCAACAAATTTCCACCGACCCAGCGTTCCCCCAGGTCTGGAATCTGCGTGGATCAACAAATTTCCACCCACCCAGCGTTCCCCCAGGTCTCCCGAAAAAAAATGGTACCTCACTTGCGTGGGTAGGCATAGTGGCTGCGACATGAAACAGCGCAAAACGCAACGTGGTTGCACCTCAATTTCCCAGTGAAATCTTGCCCTTTTTGGACAAAGAGACTACCTTTTGTTTTTGAGCCCTAGCTCTGCCAGCACCTAGGGAAACCTAGCAAACCTATACATTTTTGAAAACTAGACACCCAGGGGAATTCAGGATGGGGTGACTCGACTGCCTACCACCAGGTTTTGTTACCCAGAATCCCTTGCAAAGCTAAGAATTTGACAAAAAAAACACATTTTCCTCACATTTCTGTGGTGGAATGTTCTGGAATCTGTGTGGATCGACAAATTTCCACCCACCCAGGGATTCCCCAAGGTCTCCCGAAAAAAATGGTACCTCACTTGCGTGGGTAGGGATAGTGGCTGCAACAGGAAAAGATTCAAATCGTACGGTGGTGAATTTAAAATACCCTATAGCAAAACTACCTTGATTTTTTGGGGGGGCACCTGAGTTTTTGGCCCGGGGCTCAGTGGCCATCTTTTGAAACTACCAAACCCAAACAGTTCTGAAAACAAGACACCCGGGGGAGTCCAGGGAGGTATGGCATGCATGGGTCCCCCAATGTTTTCCTAACCAGAAATGCCTGAAAACCTTAAATTTAGGTTAAAAAAACACTTTTTCATAAATTTTTGGGTGGGATCTCCCTGCCGGCACAAATGTCCTACCACCCAGCGTTCCCCTTGATCTCCCGTGTAAAATGATACCTCACTTGTGTGGGTGGGCCAAAGGCCTGTGACTAAGGTGGGGTGCTTAATTTGTCAAACCTAAATACTACATTTTTTAAAAATTCATTTTTAGCCTGTTCTGCTTTGAGGCACCCACACAAGTGAGGTATCATTTTACTCGGCATAACAAGCGGAACGCTGGGTTGTAGGACATTTTTGCCCGCACGGAGATCCCACGCAAAAAAGTTTGGAAAAGTGTTTTTTTACCTAATTTTAAGGTTTGCAAGGAATTCTGGGTAGGAATACATTGGGGGACCCACGCATGCCATACCTCCCTGGACTCCCCTGGGTGTCTAGTTTTCAGAACTGTTTGGGTTTGGTAGTTTCCAAAGATGGCCGCCGAGCCCCGGGTCAAAAACTCAGGTGCCCCCCCCAAAAATCAAGGTAGTTTTGCTATAGGGTATTTTAAATCCTCCACCGTACAATTTGGACCTTTTCCTGTTGCAGCCACTATGCCTACCCACGCAAGTGAGGTACCATTTTTATCGGGAGACCTTGGGGAACGCTGGGTGGGAGGAAATTTGTGTGAGCCCAGTGATGCCACGCTTTCCCATACAAAAAAGTGTGAAAAAACTGATTTTTTTCAGCTAAAACTGAGGTTTGCAAGGGATTCTGTGTAAAGGAACATTGGAGGATCCACGCAAGCCATACCTCCTTGGAAGCCCCCTGGTGTCTACTTTTTAGAAATGTGTGGGTTTGGTAGGTTTCCCTAGATGGCCGTCTAGCACGGGGCCAAAAACCCAGGTAACCCCTCTTGCAAAAGCTGGTGGTTTTGACATTGTCACCATTGTCAAAACCACCAACTTTTGCAAGAGGGGTTACCTGGGTTTTTGGCCCCGTGCTAGACGGCCATCAAGGGAAACCTACCAAACCCACACATTTCTGAAAAGTAGACACCCGGGGGCTTCCAAGGAGGTATGGCTTGCGTTGATCCTCCAACGTTCCTTTTTTGCGTGGGATCCAGCGTTCCCCTTGTTATGCCGCATAAAATGATACCTCACTTGTGTGGGTGCCCCAGAGCAGAACAGGCTAAAAATGATTTTATTTAAAATGTAGTATTTAGGTGTGACAAATTAAGCACCCCACCTTAGTCACAGACCTTTGGCCCACCCACACAAGTAAGGTATCATTTTACTAGGGAGATCAAGGGGAACACTGGGTGGTAGGAAATTTGTGCCGGCTGGGAGATCCCACCCAAAAATGTATGGAAAAGTGTTTTTTTAACCTAAATTTAAGGTTTGCAGGGATTTCTGGTTAGGAAAACATTGGGGGGACCCACGCATGCCATACCTCCCTGGACTCCCCCGGGTGTCTAGTTTTCAGAACTGTTTGGGTTTGGTAGTTTCCAAAGATGCCCGCCAAGCCCTGGACCAAAAAGTCATGGGAACCCCCTTGCAAAACCAAATTGTTTTGAATGAATTTATTTATTATATAGCGCGAACAAGATCCTTACAGATATCAGAGCGCTTCACAAAGACAGGGTAGGGGCAGTGCGAATGAACAGAGATAATGGGAGCAGTATAATAGTCACTTAACATGGTAGAATAATAATAACATACATAAAACATATCAATATACACTCAGGTAAACAAGTAATATAAGATGGCACAAGTCATTGATCCCAGTACAGAGGAGTTCAGGTACACCCTGGGTGTGTGGATGGCTTATACCAATGTCTTAGTATAGAGAGAACATTGAGTGGGGGCATCAGGGGAGTGAATCAGTAAACCAAAGTGTATCATATATTGGTCGGTAGTAAGAGAGTAGCGTAATAGTGTCCCCATCAAGTATAAGTATAGTGCCAAAGGACAAGGTGAAGAGTGATACAAAGCAATGCAGAGTCTCTGATCTAGCACCTATAAGGTTCAGGAGATCTTGGCCAGAAGGATGGTTTTCACCTCTTTCTTGAAGAGTGCAGTGGAGGAGATAAACCTGATTTCAGGAGGGAGCGCATTCCAGATCCTGGGTGCCATTCCTGAGAAGGAGCGCTTGTATGTTTTCTCTTTCCGGAATCTACGAGGTTTCAGGAGTAGATTTTTTGTACTTCTATTGGATCTCGAACCTCCTGATATAGACAACTTTAAGTTTTCAATCTAAGAGCGTGCGATTCTGGGGACAATATCGCATGGAAATTGTGACAGACAATTTCAAGTTTGCAGGAGATTGTGGATAAAAAACAACAATAGAATTCACCGGAAAGACATGACCATATACTACCATGATTTAACAATAATATCTCAATTTAGAAAGTTATTTATAGCTATAATATACACCATAACAGAGTTTCTCAAAAGTCAAACATTCAAGCACGGCTATCTATTCCTCAAAGACACACACATACAGGTTGGATTTGGCACGAGGGCGAGTGATGGTTCAGTACATAAAATTTTATTAACATGATATTTCAAAAAAATGAAATGCTCTGTCAATAAATAAATGCATAAAAACTGAACAAGTGACTCGCAACTCGTGAGCTGTAAAGCCACGACAAGGCACCAACCGTTTTACAGGCCATTCACGCACCTTTCATACCTGATACAAACCAGACCACTGACACCACCTGTAAGGAAAAGCAACACATTACAACAATCACAATAAGGGACAAGGTACACCCTACTGCAGAAAGAGAAAAAAAACAAATATTACTGCACAGCCATCTAATCCGCAAGCACACACACATACTGGTTGGATTTGGCATGAGGGTGAGTGATGATTCAGTACATACAATTGTATTCGCAAGTAATTTCACAAAAATGAAATACACTGCGTATAATTGAAAGTATGATTAACTGAACCACTGACTCACAGCTCGTGAGCTGTAAAGCCACGTCAAGGCACCAACCTCTTTACAGGCCATTCATACACCTTTCGTACCTGTGACACATACAAAACATTCACACCGCCAGCCGCGGACCCATCACATTTCAACACTCACCCCAGCAAACAGCACCATTCAAGGGCCCATCACTTTCACACGCCCACATTTCTGACACTGCAACTACACAAAATGGTGTCACTCAACTAGCGGTGTGTGTAGTGACCAACAGAAAGTAACTACTCACACACCGCCAGCCGAGCGCCAGTCCACCCACACCATCATCCAAGCACCAGACCATGCACACTGCCAGCCAAACACCACTCAGCGCACACCGACAGCCAAGCACAACTCCGTGCACAGACAGCCAAGTACCACTCCACGCACACCACCAGCCAAGCGCCACTCCACACACACCGCCAGCCAAACACCACTCCGTGCACAGACAGCAAAGTACCACTGCACGCACACCACCAGCCAAGCGCCACTCCACATACACCACCAGCCAAGCACCACTCCATGCACAGACAGCCAAGTACCACTCCACACACACCATCCAGCCAAGCACCACTCCACACACACCATCCAGCCAAGCGCCACTCCACACACACCGCCAGCCAAGCACCACTCCGTGCACAGACAGCCAAGTACCCCTCCACGCACACCACCAGCCAAGTACCACTCCACACACACCGCCAGCCAAGCACCACTCCACGCACAGACAGCCAAGTACCACTCCACACACACCATCCAGCCAAGCGCCACTCCACACACACCGCCAGCCAAGCGCCACTCCACACACACCACCAGCCAAGCACCACTCCACACACACCACCAGCCAAGCACCACTTCGTGCACAGACAGCCAAGTACCACTCCACGCACACTACCAGCCAAGCGCCACTCCACACACACCGCCAGCCAAGCACCACTCCGTGGACAGGCTGGACACTGGACCAGGGAGATTGCACGAGTCCTGGTGTGCAGTGGCACATTGAGCCACTACCCGATTGGGCTTTGGTGCACATTGGGGCCAGTGGTTGGACTCAGCACATCTGTCCAGGTCAGCTGATGGATTACGTCGATGACATGTCAGATGTGGTGGACGAGGATCGCTCATTGGAGATGTTGGCCTACGCGGCTGCAGTCGCATTCATGGACGAGTGACAAGGTACCTGCAGACACAACTGGATGTGACCCATTGCACATGTCCCGACGCCTGGTTGTATGTTGGGAATCTGGTCACATGTCCCAAGACGACAGTGGACATGGCTGCTTTGGCCTGGACTCATGATCCATGTGCGGACAACCGACGAGGGTTGGCACCCGCTTGTGTTGGTGATGGACTCCCCCGAGGTGGACATGGGTGCTTTCCTAAGTTCCTCATTCAGTCATGTTGCTCCATTGGTCTGCATATCGTAGCACTTCTCTTGGCCGTACTGACACGCACTTGTTGATAAAGTTTCCGTGCTTTTTCTTGTCTCCAACTGTCTTGGTTTTTAGGCCAATGTGTGTATCACAGACTCTCTGGCTCCCTGCCATACATGCATTGTTACCCCATCAGGACTGTATATTTGTACTTGTGCATTGTCATGTCCCTGTGTTGTGCTTAGCCAGATGTGAATGCCCATTTACCGGCACCTGGCGGGTGCATTTATATCCTGTGTTCGTTTATGCGAATGTTGGTGTTTGTGCCACATTGTGTTTGAGGTTGTGGTGCTCTGCTTCTATGTGTGTGTGCTGCATTGTGTGTGGGCTGTCCCTTCAGCTCTGATTTGGCTCACCCTTCTCCCTTCAGGCAGTGTGGTTTTCAATTCTGTGTTTGTTCTGTGGTGTGATATTGCCTGGTTGTGTGACTTGTGCTCTTGGTTGGTGTTGTTCCTCTTGGGCATGGTTTGTCTGCAGTGGTGCTGTGCTGAATTGGGCATGTGTGCCATTGTGCCAATATCCCCCAGGTCCATGCTGGTTCCTCTCCCTGTTGCTGTTGTGTCTGTTTCGGGCAGTTTCCGGTTCCCAAGTCCTGCCACCGTCTCCAGACTTATGTGGTGAACACCATTTCCACCATGTCATCCAGCTCCTGGTGTGGCGCTGGCCTCCCAACTCTGATGTGCATTGCAGCCTTCTTGTTGTCAGTGTGTTTCTGATTGTGCATTTCGCATCATTCCGGATGTTCTGGTTTTCTTCCATTGTCCACATTCACCTTGTCCGAGATGGCCTGCCATGTACAATGTTTTGTTGCCAAGGGGGCTTGTGGGGTTGTGTGCTGGCTCCGGTTGCCTCCATTGTGCTTGGCTGTTGTTTTCTGTTTGGATTGTCTCTTTTTTTCAGGCTTTTGTTGTGCTTTTTCCTGCCTGCGTATGTGTCGCAAGCCTGGCGGTGCTTATCCCTACTTTACTCATCGCGAATGGTCTCTTCGCACTTTTTTTGCATTGTGGTTTGTGTTTTTATCTCTGTCGAGGTGGTTGTATCGCGGACATTGGCCGCGGTTTAGGCAGACTATCGCATGCTACCGCCTTGTTGTGAATTCCACGTTGACACAGGGTTATTTTCCCGCGATAGGCTGCGATGTGTAAAGTTGCGTTCGCTTTTTTTGGTGATGTTTAGCACACGTTCTTGTGAATATACCCCTGAGTTTTGTAGCTTGGAACGGGAGAAACATGTTATTTCTATGTTATCACTCACCCCAAAGTATAGAACTCAGAATGGTTAGGTAACACCACTTCTGGGCATTCCAACAACGTAGGTGTATTTACTGTGGGTTCCTGTTCACATATCTGCTCACATACCGTCATATTGCTTTCATAGTTACTGCTATTTTATTTTTAATCCTTGAAAAGTTTAGTTCGTAAGCCAAACAAATATTTTTATTTACATATTTGTTATAAAACATTCATATATTGCAGTCTTCTTTCACACCCTGTACCCCAGCAAGTATGTCACTGGGGTCAAGTTACAAAAAACATTCACTTCTGAGTTAGAAAAAAGAAGACAGGTTCTGACAAGCAGTGAGTCACAAGAAGCTGACATCTGACAAACAATGTCGTTGAAGAAATATTGCTTGTTGCAAGACAAATATGCAAAGGTCTCTTTATGATTAATTTTCAAGGTGAACACCTTCAAGGTTACCTGGGCTGCTGCAACACTTTCTGTAGCCCTAGTTCCAGCACCAGTGTGTTCTCAAACTGTTGCTGTCTGACTAGGTATGCACTGAACAAACACACATGTATGTGTACACATACCATCTTATCCTTCTTTGAAGAGGAAAGGTCTTCACTTTTCTTTTGTATTTTCATAGCATATTCATGCACAGTTTCTGTATTCTGCATTTGAGCACACTCATAACATAATCTTTGTTGGGCCTATAACCAAACTGATTCTGCCATTTTGAGTTGCTTCCAAGCAGTTCAAATGGACGAAGCTGATTTTATTAGGTACTCTCCGGGAAAAAAAGTGTTCTCTTATTCGCTTTTACCTAACCAATGGAATGTTGGATAATTTCATCCAGTGCTTAATTTGAGCTGGTGTTCAGGACTGACGCATAATTTTTAACACCGCCATTTATCGAGGAGAGGAGTTGGCCTAACGGCTAAGGCGCTCGACCTCAGACCTGGGGATCTGGGTTCGAGTCTCGATAACGACGCCTAAAAAAAAAACTCCTGTGATTCTGGGCAAATCACTTTATCTCCCCGTGCCTAATATGAAAGTGTGTCCTCATGTAACGTAACTGGTGCTATGTAAAGCGCTCTGATACCTGATTCGGTTCGGGTCTAGTTCGCACTATATAAAACTCTGCAAAAAAAAAAAACCATTTATGACAGTTTATCAAAACACAGCTCATTTTTTATTACCAAGTTTGCAGGCATATCAGGCTTCACACTTTGGGTGTGAGCCTCCCATCTAGGAGTGCAGTGTCACTCTTTGCCCAGTATCAATGCCCCAATGACTCAGGTCTTCATGCCAACTTTTCATCTAATGCCCTCCAACCTAGTTGCTGGTGACTTTTAGATCTTTATTGTCACCAATGCTATACTTTGTAGTTTTACCCATTTTCACGGAAAAATAGCATTTTAAAAAGATATGCTGTGCATAAGTTGTATAATATGACACTGACTAAACGGTCGGTGAATGTTGACATCAAGCACACAGGTGAAGCTGGGCTGCCATTTCCAAAAGTCAAGGTAATGCAGCAGCCTTGGATGCTAACTAGTGGTGGACCAAAGTTCTGCCTTGACCCAATTGCTGAAAATCTTTGCAGGGTTCCTGACATTGCTATCCATACAAGATCTTCCAGGGGGGAACAAATGGTCAGAGGTAACGGTAAGTAAATGTTCCTGAGTACTGTTTTTTCTTGCTGCATTGTTACAGGCTGTGAGAAACACAAAAACAAATAATAATAATAGGCAGCAGGCTGGAGGGATGGTACCTCCCCTTTAGAGTGATACGCTGATCCTTAAGGAAGATTCTATAATGTTTCGAAGAAGAGTGCTGCTCCCTGGTCCAGGGATAAGGGTTTGCAGTGATTCAGACCAGAAGAGTATAGTTAGGAATTGGGATGCCAAAATGTGGGTTTGGGGGTGGTTGTGCTCAGCAGGGGCAATGCAGTGTGATGGTAATCTCAGGCTTCCACCCATGCCGCCAGCCTTGTCTGTAAAGACAGTTAAATGCCAGGTCACATCTGTCACCTGACCATAAGTAATGTTGTCTGTCTTTCATTTCCATGATGACCATCATTGTGGAAATGAAAGATGGACAACTGTGCTCTGCGCGCACTTCATTAATACCCCCCTCTTTGAGCTTGGCAACTGTTGATGCTTAGTGCAGCGGCACCACTCGCACCGCCCTAAAGCCAGCACTGCTCCCCCTTCACCATCCTTCCCAAAAGACCTTAAAGTCCTTCTGTCCAATTATTGGAAGACTGGCTCCAAAAAGATTAATAATTTAAACACCTTGCAGAGCCCGGCACAACTGCTTCTTTGAAGCAATTCCTCCCAACTATCAAGACGCACATCAAATCCATGATTAAAGCTTCATTTTTCGTTGGAGTAATGCCATCCTTATGCCTAATGTGAAAAAGCCTTCAGCCAGTACAACGACCCTGTCTAAGTATAGGCCGAATTCCAACTTACCAACAAGATAATGAAAAAGATGGCCACTGGAAATCAAGAGGATCAAGAACTAAACTCTCTCATACTCCTTGACATCCGGCTGCCTAGACCTGTAGACTAAAGCTTGAGTGGAGGACCACTCTGAGTTAGATACGTCATTTCCTCTCAAGCCGAAGCCAACAAGCTTGTTTTAGGTCCACAGATTCATCATCTAATGCCATGGCTTGTGGTGTAACACAGAACCCCCTTTCTCTGCATGCTATTTTAATCTATGTACGCTCACTGCTGGCACCACTCCTCGAACTGTATCGGGTGAACCTCCATATTTATGCTAATCATATGCAAATTCATATCCAGCTTCAAAACATGCTGATTTTATCACAACCTGACAGCAACGTTTCCCACTGGATGAAAGAGAGTTTTATTTCCTGAAGTGTACAAGATTGGTGGTCCTGATGCTGGTTGGAACAGCATCCGCCTCGTTCTCCTTGGATGGATGCCCTCCATTCTGGGCATGCACCACACCAGTGCTTGAAATGGAAAAATACAAGTGCAGGTACTCTGAACCAGAATACTTGCTTGTTTCTGAGCAGTGCTGGTATGCTCCAATTAAAAGCTTTACATCATTATTGAAAAGTGCTCTTCCTATGGGAAATCACCCTGTTACTCCTTCAAGTTGAGTTAACACAATCCCTAATGATGCTATGCCTAGACTATTGCAGCATCATCCACACTGGACTCCAAAAGAAGCGTATTATCAGGATGCAAAGACTCGAAAATCAGACCGCTGAACTGGGTCTAACTGTACGAAGATCAGACCTGCCTTGAAAGCTCTACACTGTCACCCAGTGGATGCCATGGTCAAAATCCTCTTCTCAGTCCTTAAGGACAGCTGGGGTAAACTTCACCCTAAATTATGACTCCATTAGAAACTTGCACCCATCAGTCAAAGGAGTGAAAAATATTATAGGTTCACTGGGTATCCAGGGCCACCAGCGATGACAGGTACTGAATTCAAGCTTGAGGGCAGAACCAATCCACACGCATTTTGGAAAGGCCTAAAAGCTTAACTGTGTCCGAGTCACTTTTACCTGCACTCATCACAAACAGGTGAAACAACTGAAGAATATTGAACAGGTCTCCTGGTGCATGGGAAAAATCTCCTTCAATCAACTCAATATCCAGACACTTGGGAAGTGCTGCAGTGCTGCAGTGCTCTGCAGCACTTTCTAAAATTACAAAATAAATACATTGAGTTTTCTTGCCAGTGGACAGTTGACACTTGCCATAATGATGATGATGATGATGCAGAAATTAAATTGCCAGGCACGCGGTTACCAATGGTGTCCTGACACTGGATACCAATAGAGGTGAAAAGCAGAGAAAGCTTTCATTATGTTTGTAAGAACAGTGACAAAAATTACAACCAAGTTGGAAACCTTAGGAAAAGGACTCAGAAAGGGTACAAGAACATTCGGCCACCAGGCCATGGCCCGGACCATCAACCAGCAACAGGTACTCTAATACCATATACCTGGGCCCATAAACAAACATTCACACAACCTGATAATAAACCCCTGGGGTCAATTGTTTATGATTTCTTTACCATTTCAAGATTAGTCACTTCATATTCCCAACTAATCTTCCACTGATCAAAAGTTCTTTCCTCTGGTCAATGGACCATTAGTTGATCTGGTTGATGGTGAAATGACATAGAATAATTTTTTTACATTTGATGAAATGACCAGAGACTCGAGAAATATTTCAAATCTGTATCTGGATTAATTTCATGTGAACCACTTACAATGTACAGTACAGTCTCCGTCACTCATAGGAAGGAAGATTCAATTAATCAATCATCAGACACAAAGCATATATATTGCAATGACTTATGCGCAGAAAGGAGAGGATAGAGAGAAAAGAACATTGGCACATACACAGAAATATAATTACTTAGGATGGTGTGAAAAACAACCCCCTGGCCAAGGAGCTGGGAAGGCTTCCCCGGGAAAGATCAGGCGACAAAGGCTGCAGGACAGGAATCAGGACAGGATAGATGACCTCTCTACCACTGACGCTTGCGTAGCACCCCTCTATGACACTCTCTTCCTCCTTGAGATTCTTCTGCGACCTTCTGCTAAGTAATTTAATTTAGGCTAAAGTGGTTCTGCATTCGATTCTTCTTCAGCGTCTCTCATCACTCTGACAGCACCCCAAGCTCTGCAGCATTCAGCAAATCTCCATCGCACTCGGGCAGCATCCCGGTCTCCAGCACTAATCATCGACGTCTGCATCTGATTCTCTCCATCTCGCCTCTCAAAAATCTCTCTAACTAACTAAGAACTACTTCAATTATACCCTACAATATTCATGTACCTCCCAATAATATTTCAATATCATGAAACTACTAACTCTGATTGGACAGGCAAGGGGGATGATCATCACACCATGCTTATTTTCCAATTTAGTCTTTCGGACCCCTTAATTTTTAAGCACCTCAGTTTTCTCTGACTTGACCTTTAAAGAATTCAAAGACATCTACCAGGAGATCTCCAGGAGGTTAAACGAGGAGATGTCAGAGGCATTCCCACTCTGATCATCAAGTCAGACTCGCAAGTGGAGACCATCTGCATAGACACAAAGGCAGATGTCAATAGGGGCTGCATGAGCAGCGAAGAGCGTACGCATCAATGAAGGAATATTGAATTTAGATCAACAGAAAGGTGGAGAGACAGCCATATTCCTGTCTGCCAAGTAGGACCCAAGCCACCCCAAGCCAGTGGAAACAATTATCATCAAAGTAAGCATGTCCAGGGGACTCGGATGGTCAACAGTGTCAAAGGCCACCTGACACTGGCGACTCCACCTTAGAAGATAGAGAGGGAACGAAGGCCGTTGAGCCATGAGTAAAGTCAGATTGCTCCTTTCGCTTCCAGAGTGGCTTTGTTTGAAGGTCCAGACTATTTCCATACACTGCCCACTTACCCGCGGTATTACTGCTCCAATTAAACACCACCACAGTCCTGTGCTCACAAGTTTGTGCAAAAAATACAGCGCATAAAAAAACAGAAAAATAAAACATTGATCCTGGGACAGAAGTCCTTGGAGTTACCATATTTAAAAATGGGGAAATATCTTTTAGAGCAGACTAACATAAAGCATAACAAAATTATTCCTAAAGCTGCTCAGTGAGTGCCCAGCTAAGACTGTAAATATTTCAGGCCAAAGTGATCCAGTCCGGGGGCCTACTGTTGGGGTCTACCACTGCTCAATAAAGCATCATGCAGTCATCTCTGAAACCTCTATTCAGAGCAATAAGCATGTGCAAGGCAAATGTGTTGGTGTCCCATATGGTTTCTCTTCTTGATAAGAGGAACATTTTCTTGGGGTATGCGCGTGCTGCCAAAGACCAAATGATAAGAAGAGTCATAAACCTTTTTGACCTTCATGTCACATATACATCCTTGATCGACCATTGAACTTATGGGTGATCTGATGACCGGTGGTGGGAAACTGTTGGCTTCTGCTAAGGCGAATAATCTCTGCTATTGCGTTTTTTTTTTGTTTCAACTGGCCGGTGTAATTGTTGCCTGACAATTATGTGAGGATGGCAAGAAAGGAGCTTTGACTCTGCCCACATGTTGGGCACCAGCGGTACATGCTTTGATTGGGTAGACGTTACGTGCTTCCACTAAATATTGCTTGCCCTTCAAACAGTTGTGTTTATTTTTTTTATTTTTCCTGCACCCTGATCTTGAACGTTTTGGCATTGTGATGCTAATAAAGTGTCTTATATAACTAGATAATTTATGGTGTTTTTCTCTGACAGCAGCACAGATGGTAGGGGGGTAATCATTAACCTTAGGGCTAGCTTGACAGTGGCACTGTCACCTGACCTTTTAACTTATACCAATAGTATACTACATTTCTGTGCTTCCAAACAAATACATATCATTGCCATGCCATCATCATAAACCTTTTTGACCTTCATGTCACATATACATCCTTGATCGACCATTGAACTTATGGGTGATCTGATGACCGGTGGCGGGAAACTGTTGGCTCCTGCTAAGGCGAAATAATCTCTGCTATTGGTTTTTTTTTGTTTCAACTGGCCGGTGTAATTGTTGCCTGACAATTATGTGGGGATGGCAAGAAAGGAGCTTTGACTCTGCCCACATGTTGGGCACCAGCGGTACATGCTTTGATTGGGTAGACGTTACGTGCTTCCACTAAATGCTTCACATTACCATCAACATTCCTTTCATGCCAGACCTGTTGTCATTGCCAATGCTTGTTCTATATTGCCAGTGTAGGGATGCATTGTTGCATTCATTTGTGGCGGTGGATGCAGGTGGTGGGCATCAACACTCATTTCGGGGATCTGAACTTATTTTTCATCAGATTTCTAGCCTGAGCAAGGGAGAGAATGGCAGAAAAATGTGAAAGACAAGTAAGTGAAAGCTAGGAAAACAGTGACGACAAATAGAGAAAGCAGGGGAGAAAAGGAAACTACAAGAGAAAGTGAGATAAAGAGAAAGTGTAGGTATAAGGAAATATGCTTTTGAAACATTCTGCCACTGGCACCTCTCTGATATTTTGTCTGCTCTTTCCTCACTGCTGGGTTGGGGAAAACAAGCCCCCAATCCTGGCAGACAAGCCCTGATGCTCGTACACTTCCCACAGATTGTACTGAGAACATTGCTCCTCCAGGCCCCTTTGTCGCTATAATTGAGGTTTTCTGAAATAACAGTGGGCTTTGTTTGTAGCTCCCAGCTTGTGGTTGACCCAACAAGATTGGATTTCCGGTCAATTCAGACACCATGTAAGCAGTGTTTAATCATGTCTTTAATCTTTTTTTTTTTTGCTTCCCTAACATAATCAATTAAGTTACAAAATACCATATATAGAGAACAAAGAGAAAGTAAAATCATTCAACTGAACTAGACTTAATCATGCTCCATGTAAGGGTTGTGTCCTTAAGGAGTTACAAAGAAGTGAAACCATTGTTAGATAAACCAAGCTGGGAAGAAAAAAAATCGCTTTCTGCTGTTTGCACACTTCTTTTAATTTGCTCCATGGCTTGCAACACATTTGTGCTTCTTCACAAATAATAAAACAATCCTGCTCGGCCACCGTTGCCACAGTGCACGCTATCAGAGCAGGGCCGGTGTCACTGCAGGGAACAGAAGTGCCTGTGAATCGGTGGTGCAAGACCAACGTGTGCGGTGGCCATATTTCCTACCCAGTCAAGTGTGTGACTCGGCCTTCCGTCCGGTGCTCCCTTCTTCAACAAGTTTGTGCAAAGAATAACGTGCGGAAAACAACAGAAAAACAAAACAAAGCATTGATCCTGGGACAGAAGTCTCCGAAATTACTATATTTAACAAGCATTTACAATGCAATGGTTTCGCCTTTGGAAAAGTTAGAGCTATTGGCATTGTAAATGTTAAAATTTGTATTTATGATTTGGTTTTGAATACAGATAAATAAATGTCATTTGCATTTACATTGTCATTAGCTTAATCTTTCGCAAATGTGAGACCTATTGTACCCTACGGACGAGCTCAGCAGACAGCAATTACTACCACACACACACACCCAGAGCCACACACACACACACACCCAGAGCGCCACACACACACACACACACACACACACCCAGAGCCACACACACACACACACACACCCAGAGCCACACACACACACACACACACCCAGAGCCACACACACACACACCCAGAGCCACACACACACACACACAGAGCCACACACACACCCAGAGCCACACACACACACACACACACAGAGCCACACACACACCCAGAGCCACACACACACCCAGAGCCACACACACACCCACCCAGAGCCACACACACACCCACCCAGAGCCACACACACACACATCCGGTGCCCCACACACACACACACCCAGAGCCCCACACACCCCCACCCAGAGCCACACACACCCACCCAGAGACATACACATAACATGAACTGCCTCTGGTTCCATATTCAGATCTGTCCTTCCAGAGTTGGGCGGTTTCATGGCGCTGTGGTCACTGTTTCAAATGCACAAGTTAGAGCTTGAAGCCTCGAGTCTGACGGTGGGGGAGGGGATGGGAGGGATGGATGTTTCTTCTTAGACTAAGAAGCCCGTGTGTGTGTAAGCGGACGGCTGGAGTGCTAGGCACTTGATTCCAGCTGCAGCTGCGAGCGCCCCTTGGCCTGGACTCCATTTCCCGAGCTGCTCGATAATAGATGCAGTGTGGAGTGTGCCTGTCCGTGTGAGCTGCCAGGAGTCTCCTGAGACTAGTGCAGCAGCTCAGTCACTGATCACAGCCAGCAGCACCGACAGGCAGAGCTGCTTCCTCACTCTCTGGTGCACACGCAAGTTTTTTTCCTGTTGTTTTTTTCCCCCTTTTGGAATCGGGTCCCTGGTGAAGCTTTTCTGCAAAATCGGCATCCAGTGGGACGAGCACCTTGCACCCAGGAGGAGGACTGTGCATGCCTGGACTCCCTCCCGCGGCGACGGCAGCGCACGAAGTGCAGGCACAAGAGGACTCGCAGCAGTAAGTAGCGCTCTCCACTGGAGTGCACGTGTGTCTTTTTAACGGGGTAGAGGGCTTGTGGTGATGTCCTGCTCAGGAAGTCAGTGCTGAACTTTTTTACGGCAGTGCACATCTGCAGCGTTGCTGCAGCTTCCTGGCCGAGCATGACCGGGGGCTCCGCGTGTGTACCTGCGGGCTGTGCCGGGCCCGGCTGTGCTGCCCGGCTGTGCTGCCCCTGCCAGTTGTGGGGGTCTGCAGGCACCGCACCCCTGCCGCCCCGGAACTCTTCGCCCATCCTGCCTGGCGCTGCTTGTCACGGTCCGACTCGGAACTGAGGCCGCTCATTCAGAGATCTCACCGGGCGGAAACATAATTTAGGTCCTGAAGGCAGATCAATGTGAAAAACCTTGTGTTGGAAATGGGGGTTGCCCAAGTCTCAAAGGGGGTAGCATGGTATCAAGCGGGCAGGCCAAACTTCGAGGACATGTGAAGCATTCACGCAGTACCCACAGACGACACACCAGGCACACTACAAAAGAGACGCAACTCCACCTTTGGTTGGAAAAGAAGAAGTTTAGTGATATCTCCAACCTGTAAGGTAAAAAGGGAAAAATACACTGGTAATCACAACAAGGCGCCAACTGGCACCCAAGCCAAGTACTTCAGTGGGGGATTATTTACATGGGACAAAAAGGGTTAAGTCCATAGTCCAAAGCTGTAAGGAAAAAGGATGGTTAATTAAACATTAGACCTGGGGCCAATCTGGCGGGGCCAACTCAGGCTCTCATCCTTAGGGGGTTGGCTGAAAATGTAAGTTACAACATTATGCATAAATACACCTCATGCATTATAACGCCAATCCTCACCCCTGTAAGGGAAAACAGAGCATCACAGCACATTTAATATTAGACAGGAGCACCTATCATGAATCAACATGGCTGGCTCATTAACCAGGGGCATGAACAGGGGCCTGGAATAACTCGTCAGGCCAGCTTAGGGGCACCCCTGCAGTAGAAGGGAACACCCAGATTTACTCCACCCTCCACCTACGGGTATAAAACAACAGGTAGGAAGGCACCTGGCATAAAACACAACAAGGTTTGCCCTTGAACCTGGAATGTAATCAGGGGCCTGGAATAACCCGTCAGGCCAGCCTAGGGGCAGGACAACTGTACTAAAAGGCACATCCAAGTTTACCCCCCCTTATAACCCGGCCACTGTGCAGGAATCAACACTTCATCAGGGAATCATACCCCTCCCATCACAGGGAAAAACAAAGGCTCCTTAGTCAGCAATAGCATTTCTTTCTGCAAGGGCAAACACCTGATTGGGTAAAGCAGTCAGATCATTAGGCCACCATGAGCATTAATAACCTTCCCCCTAATACGGGGTTAACCCTTCCATGCCTCAGTCATGGGGCCTAGCGGGGCCCAACCACAGTCTCCCCCGTAGGTGGGGCGTTCGTGGGACTTCCGCCCGCCCCCTCGGGGAATTACCTTCTTCTTCGGCTCCTCGAGGGGCCCTTGCACAGATGCTTGCCGTCGGTAGGCCTCACGTGGCCTTTGGTCTGATCCCGGACTCCCCGGGGCTTGCACCAGCTGGGGGGCTTTCACTCCTCTCGGAGCCCTCCCAGAAGACGACAGGCTATTCCCGGGCCTTCTGCAGCCTCCACGGCCCGGGAACCAATCGAGACGCGGCGGTGAAGGGGCTCGGCCCCTGCGACCAATCGCGGGGCAGCTCCAGCGGGATGCGGCCGGGAGGACCAATCACGGGCCTGCACGGCCGAACTCAATCTGCAGGGCATAGCGCGGCACACACGGACTCCGGCAGCCCTCTCCTCACATCGGGGGCCGCCGCAACGCTACTCCCAGCGAGGATCTTCCTCGGGGCCCTCCGTCAAAGGCGGAGGCGGGGTAGGCTCCCGCCCTCCGTTCTCGCTCCTCACGGCGGCAATGCTTCTCGTGTGGCGGCGGGGCTGGCACCGACAGTGTGCCCCGGCCCCGCCTCTTCCACCAGCTCACTCCAGGCTGCCCGGACGGCAGCCAATCCCTGCGCGGCGTGGCTGGACGCGCTGACTTCAGGGCCTATCGCGGCTCTCACTTCCTCATCGGCGGCCCCCTCCTGGCACCGGGGGTCGCCGTGACGACGACAAATACAGCGGGGGTCCCTCCAAGCTGGCGCCGGGCCGCGGCGGTGATCTGCGGCCGAGATAAGGGGTAGGCTCCCTTTTAATTAATTATTTACCTCACGGGCCATGCGCAACTACACGGGACAGCAATAAGGGGTAGGCTCCCTTCTGATCAGTTTCTCCTCACACAGAAAGCGCACCCCACGAGGGGTAGGTTCCCTCAGCGCTGTCCAGTCAAAAACTTCCCCAGGCCACACAGCAGGCACAGCGCTATCACTGGCACAGTTCGCGTTTCTAGCGCTTCTCAATTATAGCGCTTGACAGGCAGTGCCTACAAGGGGGTGACAGTTCCTAGGAGCATACTCTTCCCCATATGGCGCTTGATAGGCAGTCCAGGGGCAGTCTAATAGACACAGTTCCTTGAGGGCACACTCCTCCCTGGGCATCAACCTCCCCAGAATAGCGCTTGCCGGGCAGTACCTCACAAGGGCAACAGTTCCTTCAGGCAGCTCCTCACGACCCAGTACTTCCACAGGGTCACAGCTTCAGCAGGGGGAGTGGACAATCCTATTTCTCACCTCCTGGGCGCTTCTTCATCGCAGCGCTGGCGTAACTCCCGGTTCCCACAGTGTCAGGGACCTGGGTATGGGCCCTCCCTTGTCAGGGGCCCATGGGGACAGCAGAGGGGGGGTTCATAGGGGTGCAGGGCCCAGCTCACAGGCCCATGTGGCGGTAGCACCTCACAGCAGGTCCCCTCTCTTCCTTGTCCCAGCGCTGACTGACTCTCTGGTGACACTTCACCCTATTTATACCCTCCTCCCAGGCAGTGCCAGGACCTTCTAGAATGTTGGCACATCTAGCCTAAACTGGTTCTAGGGGAGGGGGTGAGCACCCTGGGTGCCAGGCTTTCCCTCCAAAAGCTAGGGGTAGCTGGGTAATATTAACTAGACCGCCAACCTAACGCAGTCAGGTGGCACTACCCAGGGCCATGGCATCCATTTTAAAATCACAGTACATTTTAGTCAGGTACATTTTCAAAATGGGGGATATTTTCTGTACACCATTTAACAACATTACATTTCCAACAAGGGGTCTCACACCACTCATGGCCTATACAGGTTTAATCCCATGGGGGAGACATTCAAGTTAGGGGGTCAAAAGCGAAAAATTTTGAGGGAAAAGGCCAATTCCAACACGACTCCCCCCCAGCCAAAAGCCAGGGTAGACATATCAATGCCTTGATGGGCTTCCCTGCTTGGGGCGGAAAAAGGTGGCCGCAGGCCTGCAACTACAGGAGCACCTGCAGTCTCTCCTCCACTCTGGAACCCAATGGTTCTCTCTCGCATCCCTCCTTTCACCAACAAAACCACCCCACTGGTGTTCCCTAGTGGGATGTTCCTCCTTCCTAGAGTGGGAGGCTCTAGCCTCAGGCTTGTAATTCCCTTGGACCACTCTCTTCTCTCCAAACTGCCACTGGTCCACCCACCTGGGGTCTACACCCTCAGACTGACCAGCCCTTAGGGGCGAGGCTCTCCTCCCCCTACTTCTCCTCCTAGGGTTCCTCCATCTCCTACGCTGGGGGACACCCTCACACAACTCTCTCCCCAACCTGGAGCCAAAACCCACAGGCTGAACTGGTGACAGGGGCGAGTCCTCCCTCTCCCTGCACCCCCTCCCAGAGTCCCGCACCCTCCTAACTGGAGAAGTACCCCTGGGAGTCACTTCCGGGGGGACTCTGGTTACAGAGGTCCCTCCCACCAGGGCAGGCAAACCCTGTCCCTGGCCACCCAACCCAGGATCTGCGCCCTGTGGCTGAGCTGGTGATAGAGAAGAGACCTTCCTCCCTCTGCACCCCCTCCCAGAGTTCCGCACCCTCCCACTGGGAGTAGTACCCCTGGGAGTCAAATTGGTAGGGACCTGAATTACAGGTACCCCACCCTCCAGGTCAGGCAACCCCTTAACCTGGAACCCCAGTCCAGGATCTAAACCCTGTGACTGGTCAGACCCCCGAACCACTGGAGCTCCAATTATTGATGCTCCGGGTCCTCCTAACATGAGGGGATCCCTTCCTCTGGATGACACATCGGGACAGCCTAGACTCCCAACCTGGGGTTCTCTTAAAGAACACTCCAGGCCCGGTGACCACAGCTGGGGCATCTCGGGACACCTCCCCGTCTCACTCCCTTCAGGATCACTTCCCTCAGCCTTCCCAGACGCTCTGGCACTTACCCAGAGGTCTGCCTCCCGTGCAAGTTCCCTGGGGTCTGAGAACCCGCACCGCAACAGATGGTGACGCAGTCTTGGGAAACAACTCCTCCGCATGTGCTCCCGGATAACGGCATGGCACAGCCCTTCCCAATCCTCCACTGCTCTCCTCACCACCCAATCCTCCAGTACAGTCCAACACTCCTCCTCGAACTCTCCCCAGGACTGATGGAACAGCTTTCCCCTGCCCCTAAACACTAACCCGTCCTCCTCTTCCGGGGAATCAGGCACAGTCTCTTGGGCTTCGGGAGTGGGACTCCTTGCACTGGACCTACACTCGCTGCCACCACTGGATCCCACCCTCTTCGGTGAATCCAGACTCCTAAAACCACTCTCAGGGGACAACCTACCCACCTGAGCTGATCTCTCCCTGGCGAAGGCCCTCTCCGCCTCCGCCATCCTCTCCAGCGCTAGGACTTTTTCAGTCTCTAGTCGCTGCTCTTCTACCCTCAGCTGCGCTAAGCCCTCGGCATGCCTGAGCTTTGCCAGCGCCAGCTGATGCTCCCTCTCTTCTCTCCTATCTACCCACTCTTCTGGGGACAGGGAAAGGGATGGGGCAGTGCCCCCGGGACTGGACCCAGTGCGAGACTCCCTATCTTCGGTGTCCTCCACAGCTACTGGCGTCTCTGCCCTGCTAGACTCTTCCTCCTCCTCATCGGAGCAATTACCTCCCAGGGTTCTGGATGGGGAGCCCTCTCTCTGGTCTCTAACCCACTGACCCTTCAAAACTTCGGGGGGGTAGTCAGACAAGTCCCCATTAATCTCTAAGGGCTCTCCCCTCTTGAGGGCCTCATAGAGAAACAAATTCCTCCTAATGTTCCCTACTGGGGGTATCCCTCTCTCCAGGAGGAAGTCTATCACCTCCTGTTTGGTGTACTCCATCAGTTCCACTTCCTGGTAAATCAACCCCATCGTGGCGAGATACACCCGGGACACACCCTCAGTGGACCAAGGGGACAGTTCAGAACACTCTCCAGGAGGAAGCAACAATAATCCCCACAACAAGGCTCGGATTACATCCAAAGCTCTATTTGCAGTGTAACCCGTGGCCGCTGTGGCACTGCGCAAACACAAGTCCTATCCCACCGCTCTGCCACCAAAAGTTGGAAATGGGGGTTGCCCAAGTCTCAAAGGGAGTAGCATGGCATCAAGCGGGCAGGCCAAACTTCGAGGACATGTGAAGCATTCACGCAGTACCCACAGACGACACACCAGGCACACTACAAAAGAGACGCAACTCCACCTTTGGTTGGAAAAGAAGAAGTTTAGTGATATCTCCAACCTGTAAGGTAAAAAGGGAAAAATACACTGGTAATCACAACAAGGCGCCAACTGGCACCCAAGCCAAGTACTTCAGTGGGGGATTATTTACATGGGACAAAAAGGGTTAAGTCCATAGTCCAAAGCTGTAAGGAAAAAGGATGGTTAATTAAACATTAGACCTGGGGCCAATCTGGCGGGGCCAACTCAGGCTCTCATCCTTAGGGGGTTGGCTGAAAATGTAAGTTACAACATTATGCATAAATACACCTCATGCATTATAACGCCAATCCTCACCCCTGTAAGGGAAAACAGAGCATCACAGCACATTTAATATTAGACAGGAGCACCTATCATGAATCAACATGGCTGGCTCATTAACCAGGGGCATGAACAGGGGCCTGGAATAACTCGTCAGGCCAGCTTAGGGGCACCCCTGCAGTAGAAGGGAACACCCAGATTTACTCCACCCTCCACCTACGGGTATAAAACAACAGGTAGGAAGGCACCTGGCATAAAACACAACAAGGTTTGCCCTTGAACCTGGAATGTAATCAGGGGCCTGGAATAACCCGTCAGGCCAGCCTAGGGGCAGGACAACTGTACTAAAAGGCACATCCAAGTTTACCCCCCTTATAACCCGGCCACTGTGCAGGAATCAACACTTCATCAGGGAATCATACCCCTTCCATCACAGGGAAAAACAAAGGCTCCTTAGTCAGCAATAGCATTTCTTTCTGCAAGGGCAAACACCTGATTGGGTAAAGCAGTCAGATCATTAGGCCACCATGAGCATTAATAACCTTCCCCCTAATACGGGGTTAACCCTTCCATGCCTCAGTCATGGGGCCTAGCGGGGCCCAACCACAGTCTCCCCCGTAGGTGGGGCGTTCGTGGGACTTCCGCCCGCCCCCTCGGGGAATTACCTTCTTCTTCGGCTCCTCGAGGGGCCCTTGCACAGATGCTTGCCGTCGGTAGGCCTCACGTGGCCTTTGGTCTGATCCCGGACTCCCCGGGGCTTGCACCAGCTGGGGGGCTTTCACTCCTCTCGGAGCCCTCCCAGAAGACGACAGGCTATTCCCGGGCCTTCTGCAGCCTCCACGGCCCGGGAACCAATCGAGACGCGGCGTTGAAGGGGCTCGGCCCCTGCGACCAATCGCGGGGCAGCTCCAGCGGGATGCGGCCGGGAGGACCAATCACGGGCCTGCACGGCCGAACTCAATCTGCAGGGCATAGCGCGGCACACACGGACTCCGGCGGCCCTCTCCTCACGTCGGGGGCCGCCGCAACGCTACTCCCAGCGAGGATCTTCCTCGGGGCCCTCCGTCAAAGGCGGAGGCGGGGTAGGCTCCCGCCCTCCGTTCTCGCTCCTCACGGCGGCAATGCTTCTCGTGTGGCGGCGGGGCTGGCACCGACAGTGTGCCCCGGCCCCGCCTCTTCCACCAGCTCACTCCAGGCTGCCCGGACGGCAGCCAATCCCTGCGCGGCGTGGCTGGACGCGCTGACTTCAGGGCCTATCGCGGCTCTCACTTCCTCATCGGCGGCCCCCTCCTGGCACCGGGGGTCGCCGTGACGACGACAAATACAGCGGGGGTCCCTCCAAGCTGGCGCCGGGCCGCGGCGGTGATCTGCGGCCGAGATAAGGGGTAGGCTCCCTTTTAATTAATTATTTACCTCACGGGCCATGCGCAACTACACGGGACAGCAATAAGGGGTAGGCTCCCTTCTGATCAGTTTCTCCTCACACAGAAAGCGCGCCCCACGAGGGGTAGGTTCCCTCAGCGCTGTCCAGTCAAAAACTTCCTCAGGCCACACAGCAGGCACAGCGCTATCACTGGCACAGTTCGCGTTTCTAGCGCTTCTCAATTATAGCGCTTGACAGGCAGTGCCTACAAGGGGGTGACAGTTCCTAGGAGCATACTCTTCCCCAGATGGCGCTTGATAGGCAGTCCAGGGGCAGCCTAATAGACACAGTTCCTTGAGGGCACACTCCTCCCTGGGCATCAACCTCCCCAGAATAGCGCTTGCCGGGCAGTACCTCACAAGGGCAACAGTTCCTTCAGGCAGCTCCTCACGACCCAGTACTTCCACAGGGTCACAGCTTCAGCAGGGGGAGTGGACAATCCTATTTCTCACCTCCTGGGCGCTTCTTCATCGCAGCGCTGGCGTAACTCCCGGTTCCCACAGTGTCAGGGACCTGGGTAGGGGCCCTCCCTTGTCAGGGGCCCATGGGGACAGCAGAGGGGGGGTTCATAGGGGTGCAGGGCCCAGCTCACAGGCCCATGTGGCGGTAGCACCTCACAGCAGGTCCCCTCTCTTCCTTGTCCCAGCGCTGACTGACTCTCTGGTGACACTTCACCCTATTTATACCCTCCTCCCAGGCAGTGCCAGGACCTTCTAGAATGTTGGCACATCTAGCCTAAACTGGTTCTAGGGGAGGGGGTGAGCACCCTGGGTGCCAGGCTTTCCCTCTAAAAGCTTGGGGTAGCTGGGTAATATTAACTAGACCGCCAACCTAACGCAGTCAGGTGGCACTACCCAGGGCCATGGCATCCATTTTAAAATCACAGTACATTTTAGTCAGGTACATTTTCAAAATGGGGGATATTTTCTGTACACCATTTAACAACATTACATTTCCAACAAGGGGTCTCACACCACTCATGGCCTATACAGGTTTAATCCCATGGGGGAGACATTCAAGTTAGGGGGTCAAAAGCGAAAAATTTTGAGGGAAAAGGCCAAGTCCAACACGACTCCCCCCAGCCAAAAGCCAGGGTAGACATATCAATGCCTTGATGGGCTTCCCTGCTTGGGGCGGAAAAAGGTGGACGCAGGCCTGCAACTACAGGAGCACCTGCAGTCTCTCCTCCACTCTGGAACCCAATGGTTCTCTCTCGCATCCCTCCTTTCACCAACAAAACCACCCCACTGGTGTTCCCTAGTGGGATGTTTCTCCTTCCTAGAGTGGGAGGCTCTAGCCTCAGGCTTGTAATTCCCTTAGACCACTCTCTTCTCTCCAAACTGCCACTGGTCCACCCACCTGGGGTCTACACCCTCAGACTGACCAGCCCTTAGGGGCGAGGCTCTCCTCCCCCTACTTCTCCTCCTAGGGTTCCTCCATCTCCTACGCTGGGGGACACCCTCACACAACTCTCTCCCCAACCTGGAGCCAAAACCCACAGGCTGAACTGGTGACAGGGGCGTGTCCTCCCTCTCCCTGCACCCCCTCCCAGAGTCCCGCACCCTCCTAACTGGAGAAGTACCCCTGGGAGTCACTTCCGGGGGGACTCTGGTTACAGAGGTCCCTCCCACCAGGGCAGGCAAACCCTGTCCCTGGCCACCCAACCCAGGATCTGCGCCCTGTGGCTGAGCTGGTGATAGAGAAGAGACCTTCCTCCCTCTGCACCCCCTCCCAGAGTTCCGCACCCTCCCACTGGGAGTAGTACCCCTGGGAGTCAAATTGGTAGGGACCTGAATTACAGGTACCCCACCCTCCAGGTCAGGCAACCCCTTAACCTGGAACCCCAGTCCAGGATCTAAACCCTGTGACTGGTCAGACCCCCGAACCACTGGAGCTTCAATTATTGATGCTCCGGGTCCTCCTGACATGAGGGGATCCCTTCCTCTGGATGACACATCGGGACAGCCTAGACTCCCAACCTGGGGTTCTCTTAAAGAACACTCCAGGCCCGGTGACCACAGCTGGGGCATCTCGGGACACCTCCCCGTCTCACTCCCTTCAGGATCACTTCCCTCAGCCTTCCCAGACGCTCTGGCACTTACCCAGAGGTCTGCCTCCCGTGCAAGTTCCCTGGGGTCTGAGAACCCGCACCGCAACAGATGGTGACGCAGTCTTGGGAAACAACTCCTCAGCATGTGCTCCCGGATAACGGCATGGCACAGCCCTTCCCAATCCTCCACTGCTCTCCTCACCACCCAATCCTCCAGTACAGTCCAACACTCCTCCTCGAACTCTCCCCAGGACTGATGGAACAGCTTTCCCCTGCCCCTAAACACTAACCCGTCCTCCTCTTCCGGGGAATCAGGCACAGTCTCTTGGGCTTCGGGAGTGGGACTCCTTGCACTGGACCTACACTCGCTGCCACCACTGGATCCCACCCTCTTCGGTGAATCCAGACTCCTAAAACCACTCTCAGGGGACAACCTACCCACATGAGCTGATCTCTCCCTGGCGAAGGCCCTCTCCGCCTCCGCCATCCTCTCCAGCGCTAGGACTTTTTCAGTCTCTAGTCGCTGCTCTTCTACCCTCAGCTGCGCTAAGCCCTCGGCATGCCTGAGCTTTGCCAGCGCCAGCTGATGCTCCCTCTCTTCTCTCCTATCTACCCACTCTTCTGGGGACAGGGAAAGGGATGGGGCAGTGCCCCCGGGACTGGACCCAGTGCGAGACTCCCTATCTTCGGTGTCCTCCACAGCTACTGGCGTCTCTGCCCTGCTAGACTCTTCCTCCTCCTCATCGGAGCAATTACCTCCCAGGGTTCTGGATGGGGAGCCCTCTCTCTGGTCTCTAACCCACTGACCCTTCAAAACTTCGGGGGGGTAGTCAGACAAGTCCCCATTAATCTCTAAGGGCTCTCCCCTCTTGAGGGCCTCATAGAGAAACAAATTCCTCCTAATGTTCCCTACTGGGGGTATCCCTCTCTCCAGGAGGAAGTCTATCACCTCCTGTTCGGTGTACTCCATCAGTTCCACTTCCTGGTAAATCAACCCCATCGTGGCGAGATACACCCGGGACACACCCTCAGTGGACCAAGGGGACAGTTCAGAACACTCTCCAGGAGGAAGCAACAATAATCCCCACAACAAGGCTCGGATTACATCCAAAGCTCTATTTGCAGTGTAACCCGTGGCCGCTGTGGCACTGCGCAAACACAAGTCCTATCCCACCGCTCTGCCACCAAATGTTGGAAATGGGGGTTGCCCAAGTCTCAAAGGGGGTAGCATGGCATCAAGCGGGCAGGCCAAACTTCGAGGACATGTGAAGCATTCACGCAGTACCCACAGACGACACACCAGGCACACTACAAAAGAGACGCAACTCCACCTTTGGTTGGAAAAGAAGAAGGTTAGTGATATCTCCAACCTGTAAGGTAAAAAGGGAAAAATACACTGGTAATCACAACAAGGCGCCAACTGGCACCCAAGCCAAGTACTTCAGTGGGGGATTATTTACATGGGACAAAAAGGGTTAAGTCCATAGTCCAAAGCTGTAAGGAAAAAGGATGGTTAATTAAACATTAGACCTGGGGCCAATCTGGCGGGGCCAACTCAGGCTCTCATCCTTAGGGGGTTGGCTGAAAATGTAAGTTACAACATTATGCATAAATACACCTCATGCATTATAACGCCAATCCTCACCCCTGTAAGGGAAAACAGAGCATCACAGCACATTTAATATTAGACAGGAGCACCTATCATGAATCAACATGGCTGGCTCATTAACCAGGGGCATGAACAGGGGCCTGGAATAACTCGTCAGGCCAGCTTAGGGGCACCCCTGCAGTAGAAGGGAACACCCAGATTTACTCCACCCTCCACCTACGGGTATAAAACAACAGGTAGGAAGGCACCTGGCATAAAACACAACAAGGTTTGCCCTTGAACCTGGAATGTAATCAGGGGCCTGGAATAACCCGTCAGGCCAGCCTAGGGGCAGGACAACTGTACTAAAAGGCACATCCAAGTTTACCCCCCCTTATAACCCGGCCACTGTGCAGGAATCAACACTTCATCAGGGAATCATACCCCTTCCATCACAGGGAAAAACAAAGGCTCCTTAGTCAGCAATAGCATTTCTTTCTGCAAGGGCAAACACCTGATTGGGTAAAGCAGTCAGATCATTAGGCCACCATGAGCATTAATAACCTTCCCCCTAATACGGGGTTAACCCTTCCATGCCTCAGTCATGGGGCCTAGCGGGGCCCAACCACAGTCTCCCCCGTAGGTGGGGCGTTCGTGGGACTTCCGCCCGCCCCCTCGGGGAATTACCTTCTTCTTCGGCTCCTCGAGGGGCCCTTGCACAGATGCTTGCCGTCGGTAGGCCTCACGTGGCCTTTGGTCTGATCCCGGACTCCCCGGGGTTTGCACCAGCTGGGGGGCTTTCACTCCTCTCGGAGCCCTCCCAGAAGACGACAGGCTATTCCCGGGCCTTCTGCAGCCTCCACGGCCCGGGAACCAATCGAGACGCGGCGGTGAAGGGGCTCGGCCCCTGCGACCAATCGCGGGGCAGCTCCAGCGGGATGCGGCCGGGAGGACCAATCACGGGCCTGCACGGCCGAACTCAATCTGCAGGGCATAGCGCGGCACACACGGACTCCGGCGGCCCTCTCCTCACATCGGGGGCCGCCGCAACGCTACTCCCAGCGAGGATCTTCCTCGGGGCCCTCCGTCAAAGGCGGAGGCGGGGTAGGCTCCCGCCCTCCGTTCTCGCTCCTCACGGCGGCAATGCTTCTCGTGTGGCGGCGGGGCTGGCACCGACAGTGTGCCCCGGCCCCGCCTCTTCCACCAGCTCACTCCAGGCTGCCCGGACGGCAGCCAATCCCTGCGCGGCGTGGCTGGACGCGCTGACTTCAGGGCCTATCGCGGCTCTCACTTCCTCATCGGCGGCCCCCTCCTGGCACCGGGGGTCGCCGTGACGACGACAAATACAGCGGGGGTCCCTCCAAGCTGGCGCCGGGCCGCGGCGGTGATCTGCGGCCGAGATAAGGGGTAGGCTCCCTTTTAATTAATTATTTACCTCACGGGCCATGCGCAACTACACGGGACAGCAATAAGGGGTAGGCTCCCTTCTGATCAGTTTCTCCTCACACAGAAAGCGCGCCCCACGAGGGGTAGGTTCCCTCAGCGCTGTCCAGTCAAAAACTTCCTCAGGCCACACAGCAGGCACAGCGCTATCACTGGCACAGTTCGCGTTTCTAGCGCTTCTCAATTATAGCGCTTGACAGGCAGTGCCTACAAGGGGGTGACAGTTCCTAGGAGCATACTCTTCCCCAGATGGCGCTTGATAGGCAGTCCAGGGGCAGTCTAATAGACACAGTTCCTTGAGGGCACACTCCTCCCTGGGCATTAACCTCCCCAGAATAGCGCTTGCCGGGCAGTACCTCACAAGGGCAACAGTTCCTTCAGGCAGCTCCTCACGACCCAGTACTTCCACAGGGTCACAGCTTCAGCAGGGGGAGTGGACAATCCTATTTCTCACCTCCTGGGCGCTTCTTCATCGCAGCGCTGGCGTAACTTCCGGTTCCCACAGTGTCAGGGACCTGGGTAGGGGCCCTCCCTTGTCAGGGGCCCATGGGGACAGCAGAGGGGGGGTTCATAGGGGTGCAGGGCCCAGCTCACAGGCCCATGTGGCGGTAGCACCTCACAGCAGGTCCCCTCTCTTCCTTGTCCCAGCGCTGACTGACTCTCTGGTGACACTTCACCCTATTTATACCCTCCTCCCAGGCAGTGCCAGGACCTTCTAGAATGTTGGCACATCTAGCCTAAACTGGTTCTCGGGGAGGGGGTGAGCACCCTGGGTGCCAGGCTTTCCCTCCAAAAGCTAGGGGTAGCTGGGTAATATTAACTAGACCGCCAACCTAACGCAGTCAGGTGGCACTACCCAGGGCCATGGCATCCATTTTAAAATCACAGTACATTTTAGTCAGGTACATTTTCAAAATGGGGGATATTTTCTGTACACCATTTAACAACATTACATTTCCAACAAGGGGTCTCACACCACTCATGGCCTATACAGGTTTAATCCCATGGGGGAGACATTCAAGTTAGGGGGTCAAAAGCGAAAATTTTTGAGGGAAAAGGCCAAGTCCAACACCTTGCCTTTGTTGGAAGTCAATTTTCAAGTACTTCAAGATGGGGTTTCAGGAAAGGTAGTACCTATGGAAGTAATGGAATGAGTGGGCCGCGGTCATCAAATGTTTGGATAAGGGGGGTTTTGCTGAATAAGACACAAGTTCTTACAAAGAAGTCAAGAACAGAGAGAATCTATAGCTGACTTTACATCTGCCTGAAGGAGACCAGCTTTTACTTGCAATTATTGTGAGTTTAAAGATGAAACCACATGGGATCAATGAATTGAAAGAACCAGCAACAGAAAGATTGCTGTCAGCTGTAGACGCAGATCTTGAGTATGGAGTAAGTCTTTCTAGGGCTATCGAAAAGTTGGATGCCCATTTTAAGGAACTATCGACTCCTGGGGAATTATCTCCTGAGAACGAAGGGAATGTGCTTTGTGGAAAAGAAGAAAGCGAGGAAGAGCGCAAGGATGTAAAAAATGGACATTGGAGCAAATCTGAACGTCCCTGTGAAGTGAAGTAGGACATTGTGATTCACACATGTTTCAGACGTGGTAACAAGGCTCGTGCAGCTTCTGCTAAGCCTTGGCCTGCCTAATCTCAGGCCTGTTTTAAGTGCAGTCGTCAGGGACATTTTGTGAGAAGGAGTCGCAGTGTACGAAAAACCACTGTAGCTCAGCTTGATGGATGTGAATTCAAGGTGCATGATGATGCTGTGGTTTCAGTGAGTACTGCCAGGAATTTGGAAACTTGGCAAAGGTTTCTGAGAAGAGTTTTGAAAACCGGCAGCAGGAGTGTGTTTTTATCTTGTTCTTGGAAGAGGTTGTGTATTCCTACTCACTTGCACCTGGACGGCTTTCACGTGCATAACTTGCCAAAGTGTACAGTCCTGTGTGCGAAACACCTGTGCTGGAGCGCAACGGAACTTACTCTCATTATGAAGAGAAGGAAACATTTTTCCCCATGGAGTAACCCCTTGTAGTCTATATGAGGAAAAGGTACCCCCGAGTTAAATATAAGGTCCAAGAGTAAAGGGGGGAAATAGCAATTATCAAAAAGAGACACTCTTATCTGACCTATATTTCTTAACTAAATGGCCTCCATTGGGCTCATACTAAAGGCAGGTACACCATGCAACAATCAGGCAGACTGATCATTCAAAAATTATATATATATCTTTTTTATTTTCTTGAATATACAAAATAATGTTTAAGCTATTTTTTTTTTATACGTCTGAAAACTTTTTTTTATATAAATTCATATCAATACAATTTGGGCACACCTAATACAATGATTCCTTGTTATTAAAGTAACCCCTTGTGGTCTCCATCACCATTTTTTAGTACTTTCTCTGCCAGTTCCCGGCCTGAAAATAGATTTACTCCATTCCTTGGCAGGAGTAAATCTGCAGCAACTTCCAGGATGGAAATGAGTTGGGAAAAAGTGCGTGAACCCAAACTTGCAAGGCATTCCCGGGCTGCTTCCTCGTGCCGCAGCAGAGATGTGTGTGGGTGCCTGGAAGTCCCCAGGAGTCAGTGTTCTCCAGAGGCTGGTGGCCGAGGCGAGGATGGGGTTCAAACCCACGTGCATAAGACTCAGGTGAATTTATGGGGCGCCTCGTGGAGTCCTCGGACAGTAACACCCCGCCCTCTAGTGCTCTGCGGTCCACGCTTCTGCGCGGCTCAGGGGCCGAGGTTTATTGCACCAACAAGAGGGGTGAATGTTCACTGCCTTTGTATCTCAGACATTAGAATCCTCCGCCCACCTCTTTGAGGTCAATGTCTGACTTTCTGTTCTTTAGGAGCGAACTGCAAACGGGCCTGTTGCGCAAATGCTTTTGAGAATTTTTGCGGCCTTCGCCTTTAAGTGTTAGGGTTCCGAACTCTTAGCGCCAAGACGCCCTTTGAAGCGTATGTGCGCTATGTAAGCAATCTTAAACCACATTAACATTGAGGTAAGGGCACTCTGCTTCTACAGCTGGCCCTGTCAGGAAAGCCACCCACAGAAGGGCGGCCCGACTCCAGGCCGGGTTTTGTGTGTACCCCTTGCACGAGTGACAAATTTCATTCATGGCTTGAGTGCGAGTCAAGCAGCCCTAAGTAAAGCCCACCACCTTCTTAAGCACCCCCAGCCCCGCCCCAGAATACTCCGCCCCAGCAGGTTTTAGGCTTCAGATCCGAAGACCGACCCCTCCCCGGTGACCCCCACCCCTTTTAATAATTCAGTCTGGGGGAGCCTTTATTTGCCCGCTCTGCCGCAGCCCCCGCTTCCTCGTGTATTCTGGTTTGGGTTTCGGGATTAGGTGAAACTAGAGCGCTTTAAACCGCTTTTGGGAGCTGAGATTAGGCGCGGCTCAGGTGAAGGCGGCTATTTTATGCATGCTTATATTAAACCGCAGGGATGAGGTGCGCTGGCATCCGCAGGTGCTTGGAAGGAAAGCAGGCCACGGAGAACCCCCCCCCCCAAAGACCCGCAGACTAATCCGTGGAAACAGGAGCGGGTCTCAGGAGCGCCGTATCCATTGCAACGAGAGCCCTTTGATAACGCGCATTTAAGAGGCTGAAGGGTGACGTGTACCCCGATGCCGTGCACACCCCTGGCTCGGAGCACCGCCTCTGTAATGGATACAGAGATGGCATTCGAGGATTACCTGCGCCCAGGAGCTCCCTGGGTATCCAAGCTTTAAACCGCTCGGACAGGTGACCCCTGCTTCAGTGGCCATCTATGGAAACAGACCCTTTAAACCCCCCATGTCACGAGGTGCACGTGTGTGTTTCACCACCGCATATCACAGTTCACTAGGGTGGAGCTCTGGTGACCAGACAGGCATCGATAGAGCGACAGAAAGACAGAGGGGGCAGGTCGTCAGACAGACACAGACAGATCAAAACAGAGATACACGAACAGATCTAGAAACATAACTTGATGTTTATTGTATTGCACATGGAGGTGTAGGGGCCACACCCAAGCCTGGTGCCAAGCCAGCCACAATTCGGGTTAACTTTATTGGCCGCAGTCATGACGTCAGTCTATGAACCGTTAGGGCAGAGGTACTTCTCTCATACCCAACAAGTGTGTTTTGTCCTACACCAAATCACTGCACGTGTTCTCCCCTCCCTCCGCTACAGTTTTCCTGCTCCAATGCTACTCTGAGGCGCGAGCGGCGGAAATTGTTCTTTGCAAAGTAATTGCTGAAAATACACGGAGAGCGGGAGGGGGGCGGGAAACAGACAGGGGGAAGAAGGCACGGAGGGAAACAAAATACACGGAGAGCGGGAGGGGGGCGGGAAACGGACAGGGGCGGGAAACAGACAGGAGGAAGAAGGCACGGAGGGAAACAAACAAAATACACGGAGAGCGGGAGGGGGGCGGGAAACAGACAGGGGGAAGAAGGCACGGAGGGAAACAAACACGGGCTTACCTTCACTGCAAGGAGAGAAAATGGCGGACACAAGCTTCCGGATTTTGAGGATTTGTGGCCGTGGAGGGGGGCGGGAGAGGACACGAACGGCGGGAGGGGGGCGGGAGAGGACAGGGGGGGCGGGAGAGGACACGGACGGCGGGAGGGGACACGGACGGCAGGAGGGAGGCGGGAAACATGCACAGGACAGCGAGGGGGGGCGGGGGCGGGGAGGCACACGGAGGGGGGCGGGAATGGACAGCGCATCTGAAATCACTTTCAGTGAAAGGGGAGGGAACGGGAAAAAACGAAACTCCGCCCAGGGAAAAAACCTCGGGAACGCCCCCGAATCTGGTCCGGCCTTGACGGACAGATCCGGCACCCAATGGCTAGCCTCCATTTATGGAGCTAGCCAATGAGAGCCGGGGGACGTTCCCGAAGTCCTTATTGTTAACAAAGGATTTCACCTGCGCCGAAAAGCTGCGCAGAGCGCAGCCTTCGGCAGGCGAAACCCAAAAATGGTGAAATATCTTTTGGAGCTCAGTAGTTGAAATATATTTTGTTCATTGCACAATTAGCCTTAATACTCTGTTCAGTTAGTTAAAGGTAGCTGCAGGCCTCTGCGTTAGAACACGACTTCGAATACAGGCAATGCAAATTCAGCCTTCCATCCTTCCGAGGTTGATAAACTGAGTGCCATTAAATTAGATAGTCGTACTGTCTGGTATTTGCAGTGCTTAGAAACAGCAGTTGTATCAAAAGAAGTTAAAGTATTCAGACTCAACGCATGAGCATGCTATGCTCTAAGTCACTTGTGGAAATTCATAGGGCACACAGCATGTTTGCAAGTGAAAGAGCATACTCTTTACTTTAGGCCCATAGTGGGTTATGCTAAGATTACTTACCAGTAATCCCATTACACCCATTCCTTCTTCCTCCCCCTCTAATCCTTAGTAGCTAAAAGGCATGACAGGCACATCGCTGTCCACCTGAAACAGAAAGGTATCTTAGGACCTACCGGGAGAGGCTCCGTTCTCTCCCTGGGCATCCAGGTTATATATATATATATATATATATATATATATATATATATATATATATATATTCACTGAAAAAACCATAGGTTATAGACCATATATAGTTAGGAATTAGCATTTAAAAAACCTTATTTTACTCACACAAAACCATTGAAATTACATATATAGTTAGTTGCACTAACTATATATCGCGCACCTGCAATCCACTGCTGATGATGTCACATATTACATCATTCATGACATGGTCAGTGACATCACTGATGACATCACTGATGACATCTCAAATGACATCACTGATGACATCACTGATGACATCTCATTTGACATCAATGACCACATCACTGATGATATCATTCATATGACAATACAATGCATCTCCTCACATTTTAATATAACCTCTGTTTCACCCAGTGTTAAATACAGAATATAATTTTTGAAACCATTGACACACCAATACTAGTTACTACATACGCACTCACTGATTCCTACGTCTACACACACCTTCACTCATTCACCCATACTATCATTCATACATACAATCACTCATCTTTACAACACTATCATATGCACTCATACACCTATACAGACACTCACAGTCTGCCACTCATCCATGGAGTTACTCACACACCTAGTCAGTCCTGTAAAGAATCAATGACACTTCCATTTTCTTGTCTATACAGTTAAACATAGAGCACCTTACATTTTCAAACATATACTAACACATACTTACCTTGTTATACAATCATTGATACAAGTACACATTGATCTGCACAGAGTCACACACCTCCCAGCCAGCCACACACACACTCAGTCTCCCATACAAATACTTGGACAATCAATCAGTAACCCATATAGTTAATTATATAGCTACTGATCAAAACATGCAGCAGTTTACAGAACAACAGACATAATGATGCACAAATTAAGACACTTTAGTCACTAACCCATGCACTCAGTGAGACACATTTAATCACTCACTCATGCATTCAGTCATGCACCTACTAAATCCTTTGTCCAGACACTTATACTTCCACTCATTCTTCAATATGTAAGACACATTTTAACTTTACAGAAACATACAGTCACTGGATGTTGTCATCAGTGATGTCATCAGTGATGTCATTTGAGATGTCATCAGTGATGTCATCAGTGATGTCACTGACCATGTCATGAATGATGTAATATGTGACATCATCAGCAGTGGATTGCAGGTGCGCGATATATAGTTAGTGCAACTAACTATATATGTAATTTCAATGGTTTTGTGTGAGTAAAATAAGGTTTTTTAAATGCTAATTCCTAACTATATATGGTCTATAACCTATGGTTTTTTCAGTGAATTTTCAAGGTTTTGTAAATGCTAATTCCTAACTATATATGGTCTATAACCTATGGTTTTTTCAGTGAATTTCAATGGTTTTTTAATAGCAAATATCATAAGCTGTCGAATGTCAAGTACGTGGTAAGTGAAAACATTTTCGTGTTTATGCACACTGATCTGCTTTGAATGGTGCCCCCCCCCCCCTCATTTCTATTAGGAGTACTCTCTCTTTGCAGATAGTGAAAGGTAGTTAACGCAGGCCTTTGCCCCCGTTGTAATCCGTCGTGCCTGCTTCTCTCTCCATTTGATTGATTGTTATCCAAGTATTTACTGTTTTAGAATTAGTTCTCTTTGGTTCATTCTCTATTTACAAACAAACACAGAGTCGCAATACTCTGTTTAGTCTTTGCAGATAACGAAAAATCGTGTAAAAAAAAAGAAAAGGAATCGAGCAAAATCAGTAGGCCACTAATGGGATCTCTTTTTGACCTCGCTAAAATAGAAACATTAGGAACAACCCCTCATGACAAATACAAAACTAGTGAGATGAACTGAACTCCACACAATGATGGCTGCAAAACAGCTCGGCTCCGCCACCCACCCCGCCCAAAATAACGATAAAGAGCGGCTGCCATGATTGGTTGCGGAATGGCCACGACGGAGCTACGAAATGATGCTGCTCTCATGCTAACCCCAGCTTCAGTCTGAAACATCCAGAAACACTGTAGACTACCAATTCGATCAGTTCCGGTAGCGCCCCAATGTAACCCGGTAGAGAAGAACTAGCCCTCCCCTCTTTCACTGATGGTTCTTGTTGCCTGTCCCTTCTGTTCTCATTTAACAGAACTATTTAGCCTGCTGAAAGGGGTTGTGTTCCGACCGCTGGTTGGTGGAGACATTTTGACTATATTCTGGACCTGCGTTGTCGCGTAATGCGTCATATGACGCGCCGCGTTAGCGCATCCGGAAGTCATCCGGGGCGCGCAGCGCGTAACGTAAGCATAACAAGTCATGTGACTTGTTAATAAAACTTTTCATTGGTTCATTTTACTTTTCTTATTGTAATGATGAAAGGCTTGCTCATATGACCTAAAAATTACGCTTTTCATTACTTCCGAACATTATTTTTTCTTAAATATATGTTATAATGTTCCAGGCTAATGTACTTTCCCGGAAATTTTACAACTGTCCTGCAAGTAAAATATATTCTTTTTTCGAGAAAAAGAGCGTTTCTTCGTCCCATGATGGAGCCGTTGAGCAAAAGAGGGTCGACCTGCTGTCTTAGTCGCCGATACGCCTGAATATGAGATTCTTATCGATCACTTTATGTTGCAGGAATAGAAAACACAACAGCCCTTGACCATTTATCTTTACTGCGTTCCTTCGTATTATACCTTTTACCCTTCATGTAATTGGTCTGCTTTATTTCACTTGCCTTTTAATGATTCTAAAACAGTGACTATTATTACAAACTTTACCAATGTATATACTACTACCATGTTTTCTTTTAAAAACCTTTATTGTGAAAATTTCATTATACAAATACGAGCCTATAACCACGTGGGCCGGCCACGGAGCAAACTGTAATCGTATGTGATGAGTAGACATTTACACTGTAGAGGAACGTAACGGGCGGGCCATTAGGTTGCAAGAACTAAGGTGTCTAACAGTTATGGAATCGGTGGACGTACATTTTATAATTAAAATACGACAGGGCCAGTTACAATAAAATTATCTAGATATACATTTGCGGGCAAGTACCATGGGTGACGTTAATTCGAACTTTCAACAGTACAGTAATCAATAACACATCAGAACTTAATATCAATAGGGATGTCGAAATATTCAATCAATTCTCGTCCCCGCCCGCCATGTGCTTCAAAACTGCATACGTATCTCGTGATTTCAAGGTTCTGCAACCAGTACACAACAAGGAGTTACGAGTCCCATTTATTCCGGCGCCATTTTGGGCGAGGACGGGCAGGTCCAGGATATAGTCAAAATGTCTCTACCAACCATCGACTATGATGATGTTCATATGCTGTATTTATTAGAGTAACACTCATCTGCCCACATGAAATTAATTTACCACAATCTAAACATGTCATTTTAATCTTTCCAAAGTTCTTCTAAATATTTGGGACCGTTTCCCTTGCCTCTGAAGCTCTCAGTGCCACTTCTTTGATGAATGTACTAGCAGGTCAGGGGTTCTCCTCCAAATCTCTCTTTTATGCAGCACTATAATTAATTGGTGCCACCTCTCCATATGACGATGCATGGTATAGTTACCACAACTATATATTTTTTCGTTTCCTCTGGAGAGTTCATCGTGGCAGATGAAGCGTGTAACATACCGGGCATTTACCTTTTTTTGCATGTACAGGAAAGGAAAAAAAATCGAGCGTTCGAGTTCTTAGGTGTCCCAGGGCCATTTTAGTGGACCAGGCCCAAATCCAAAGAACAGCTATCTCACAGGCTAATGGGGCGACCCACGCCGAGTTTCAGCATTGTAGGATGACCACACAAGTACAGCAACTTGCTAGACATCACCTCGGTGCCATCCGGATCTCGGCGCCCCACTGCAGATGAAGTGCCTCTCAACTATGAAACCACCAGAAAACGCTTGAGTCAGCTTTGTGTGAAGCCGCCATTTTGATTCAATCAATAGCGTCCCCCTGCACACATTCAGGGACCTGGTCGTGTCTTCAGGTCAAACGAATTTGGGACAAGATGCAGAAAGGAAAAGGAAAAAAGTTCCGCCGGACCCCGGGAGGTGGCCGCCTATGTCATGGGCGATCTTAGGCCACACCAGGGCAATAGTGAAGCTGCAGCAGGTGCAAATAAGCTTCAGACAGTGTTACAAGCGCTGCTCAGAACTCTCAACTATGACACCACCTCGGTGCCATCCGGATCTTGGCGCCTTGTGCTGGTTCCGGCCTATTCACACATCGGTCCGCTACTGACGCCACCTCACAGGCCAACGGGGCACCCCACGCCGACTTTCGGCGCAGCATTGTAGGATGGCCACACCAGTGCGGCAAATTGCTGGACACCACCTCGGTGCCATCCAGATCTCGGCGCGTTGTGCTGCCTTCGGCCTATTCGCCACAAGTGCGCACGCAACTCAGCTGCATAGCGAGTGAAACACCAAGGGGCGCCCCACTGCAGCCGAGGAACCTCCATCTTGGGGGCGACGCACAGCATCACATTGCTTTCCAATGCAGTCAGATCCTCAAACAGCCCCCACTGACTGACGCGAACTCACAGGCCAACGGGGCGCCCCACGCCGACTTTCGGCGCAGCATTGTAGGATGGCCACACCAGTGCGGCAAGTTGCTGGACACCACCTCGGTGCCATCCGGATCTTGGCGCGTTGTGCTGCCTTTGGCCCCATTCGCACATCAGTCCGCTACTGACGCCATCTCACAGGCTAATGGGGCGCCCCACGCCGACTTTCAGCATTGTAGGATGACCACACCAGTACAGCAACTTGCTAGACATCACCTCGGTGCCATCCGGATCTCGGCGCCCCACTGCAGATGAAGTGCCTCTCAACTATGAAACCACCACTGTGACATCCGGATCTTGGCGCGTTGTGCTGCCTTCGGCCTATTCGCACATCGGTCCGCTACTGACGCCATCTCACAGGCTAATGGGGCGACCCACGCCGAGTTTCAGCATTGTAGGATGACCACACCAACTTGCTAGACATCACCTCGGTGCCATCCGAATCTTGGCATCTCAACGCCTAGTGGTATCTTCCATACAGAAAATATTGTTACGCTACCTTTGGCCCCATTCGCACATCAGTCCGCAACTTAGACATCACCTCGGTGCCATCCGGATCTTGGCATCTCAGCGCCTTGTGGTGTCTTCTCGTCAGAAAATATTGTTGCGCTGCCTTTGGCCCCATTCGCACATCAGTCCGCTACTGACACCATCTCACAGGCCAACAGGGCGCCCCACGCCGACTTTCAGCATTGTAGGATGGCCACACCAGTGCGGCAACTTACTAGACACCACCTCGGTGCCATCCGGATCTTGGCGCGTTGTGCTGCCTTCGGCCTATTCGCACATCGGTCCGCTACTGACGCAAACTCACAGGCCAACGGGGCGCCCCACGCCGACTTTCAACATTGTAGGATGGCCACACCAGTGCTGCAACTTGCTGGACACCACCTCGGTGCCATCCGGATCTTGGCGCGTTGTGCTGCCTTCGGCCTATTCGCACATCGGTCCGCTACTGACGCCGCCTCACGTGCCAACGTATTTTCTCCGCATTTTATACCCTATGCCGCATAACAGGTCATGTGACTTGTTTATAAAACTTTTCATTGGTTCATTTTACTTTTGGTTTCCTAATGATGGAAGGCTTGATCATATGACCTAAAAACAACACTTTTCATTGGATGAAAACTTTTTTTTTTTCCAAACGATGAAAGCCCCACCTTGTTTCTGGATGTTTCAGACTGAAGCTGGCGTCAGCATGAGAGCACCACCATCTCGTAGCTCCGTCGTAGTCATTCCGCGAGCAATCATGGCAGCCGCTCCCCACCAGAAGCCTGCAGGAGTCGGGGCCCCCAAAACTTTTGATGAATTCTCAAGGCAGAGGGGACGCTTTCGAGAATGGGGTCCAAGACCTAGCAGACAAGCGTCCGATTTCCAAGGTGTCCCAGGGCCATTTCAGTGGACCAGGCCCAAAAAGGAAAGAGCCTGCCGCCATTTTGAGAGTCCTGTGACAGCCGCCTATCGCTGCACCGCAAGAGTGGGCGCAACTCAGCTGAATTGCGGCTTTTGACACAGTGGACCAAAAACGGACGGAATGGCAACTGAAACGGTAAAGGGGCGCCCCACTACAACAGATGACACTCCACCTGGAGAGGCCCGTTCACGCCGCCTCCCCCGGGGCGCCCCACGCCGTTATTCGGAGCAGCATTGTAGGATACCAAAACCAGTGCGGCAACTTACTGGACATCACCTTGGTGCCATCGTTCTGCTGCCTTGGAACTATTCGCACAACAGTTTGCTACTGAAGACCCACCCCCCGCGACGCCCCACGCCGTTATTTGCTGGGTGGCAACTTACTAGACATCACTTTCGTGTCATCTAGATTTCAGCGCGTTCTGCTGCCTTGGAACTATTCGCACAACAGTTTGCTACTGATGACCCGCCCCACGCCGGAAATCTGGACGTTGTGCTGCGTTGGGACTATTCGCACAGCCGACCGCTACTTCGTTGTTTTTCCCTAAAAATGTTTATATGTTATTACTATTTTTGTTTTCTTGTATATATTTATAAATTATTAAAGTTTTATAATCTTACTACTTTGTCGGAGTGCTATATATTTTTAATGTGACACATAATTGTAAAAACTTTGATGTACAAAGAGTCATCCCTGGAATCTTCCGCTTCACGCTCGGTCCCCTCCCCAATCACAATACAGGATGGTTTTCAGATAATAGCAACGCTTCTGCTGTGACGGATCTCATCGAGTGTGGGCCTTGATCTACTATAACTCCTTTGAAGAGGGGTGAATCTTTACAGCTGTGGCCATAAACTACATCTGCAGGGCTAGCTGATACCCTAGGACCAGCCTGGACAATCGGACACAGAGGAAAAGGAGTGTCAGAGGGTGCAGTAGTGAATAGGGCGAAAGGGAGGTGTCGGGCGGGCACAGGGTGTGATTCTCAGGAAAGAGCAGCGCAGATGGGGGGAGGTTTATTACCCATGCATAAGACAGAGAGCGGGGGTGACCACTGCCTGGGGGAGATGCTTGCGAGGGTGGGGAGCCATGCTAAGGATCGACAGCGTGCACAGAGTGGGTCTGGTCAAGGCATCTAAAATGGCTGCCGTGCACGACAAAAGTGTGGCATTTGAAAAAAGACAAGATGGCGCAGACAATGTTTTTCAACACTTCCTGATTTCCTTCGAATCGAACGTTAACAGACGTTGGGGCATATTACCAAAGTTAAGCGATATTTATCCCTAACGATGCATTGCAAAGATTTTTTTACCGTCAGAAATTATCGCAGATAAACCTTGCTATTATCAAAGTTTATCGCAAATACGATAAAAACCGACCGCAATGCATTAATATCGCTGAAAACTCAGCGATATTCATGCATTACCGAGCTAATCCTCTTAGCCATGTTATCCACCTCCCATAGGATAACATGGCTAAGAACTGCTCAGGGCAGCTGTTACTTTTTGGAGATATTCGCGCTTATCTCGAATATTTCCAAAAGTTGATAATAGGAGATAGCGATGTTAGCGACTGTTTCCAGTCGCTAACATCTTGGCATGCCCACTTTGCATGTCATTAGTGATAAATATCACTCACATGCAAAGTGGGGCCCAAGATGGTCGCTATCTCCTACTAGCCGTCGCTAACTGGTGTTAGCAACAGCTAGGTAATACAGATATAATTTTATCTCCGCGAAGCGGAGCGCTGTTACAGATATATATCTTGTTTTTGAACGTTAATTTCTCAAAATGCACTGAAGCACATATATTGAGACCTAGCAAAGGCACATCGGGCTACCAGTCCCTAATATTTTACCAAGTTTCGTGCAAATCCATTCAGCCGTTCGATTATTATTATTATTTATTTTTTTTGCCCCGCGGGGCCCTTTTAAAACCTCCACATCAAACCTAGGGGATCAGCGAGGATCTACTATGCCCCCTTATGGTCATTTGCCCCTTCGCTTTGGCCTCCTCTTGTCTCTCGATCCTACCGAGAGACAAGATGGCGGCCGCTACGGACTGTTTGGAATGTTTACAGACACCGGAGAGCCAATCAGCTTCGCTTCGCAAAGCTCCGTAACGCGAAAAGTACGCGAAGCGGTGCGCTGTTACAGATATATATCTTTTTTTGAACGTTAATTTCTCAAAATCCACTGAAGCACATATATTGAGACCTAGCAAAGGCACATCGGGCTACCAGTCCCTACAATTTTGCCAAGTTTCGTGCAAATCCATTCAGCCGTAAGATTATTATTATAATTTTTTTTTTTTGCCCCGCGGGGCCCTTTTAAAACCTCCACATCAAACCTAGGGGGTCAGCGAGGATCTACTATTCCCCCTTATGGTCATTTACCCCTTCGCTTTGGCCTCCTCTTGTCTCTCGATCCTACCGAGAGACAAGATGGCGGCCACTACGGACTGTTTGCGGCCACTACGGACTGTTTGGAATGTTGACAGACGCCGGAGAACCAATCAGCTTCGCTTCACAAAGCTCCGTTGCGCGAAAAGTACGCGTCCTAGGCCGCTGCCCGGTCCGCGCTTACAGATATATATCTTTTTTTAAACGTTAATTTCTCAAAATCCACTGGAGCACATATATTGAGACCTACAAAAGGCACATCGGGCTACCAGTCCCTACAATTTTGCCAAGTTTCGTGCAAATCCATTCAGCCGTTCGGTCTAAAAGTGAGGCCAACCGCCCTATGGAAATTAACATGGGAAAAACGCGTTTTGGGACCCCCCTTTTTTCTCGGCCCCCCCTTGACGAACCCCCCCCAAATTTTCAAAGGCTGCTCAGAAACAAAATGTGCCATTTTCCTGAAAATTTCAGCCAATTCCGTCCACAAACGGCAAAGTTATTAGACATAGAATTTTCAAAAATCCCATAGAGAAAAAATCCTAACTATATATACCTACTGGCGACCGCCAGTAGGTAATATATATATATATATATATATAATTCATTGAAAAAACCATAGGTTATAGACCATATATAGTTAGGAATTAGCATTTACAAAACCTTGAAAATTCACTGAAAAAACCATAGGTTATAGATCATATATAGTTAGGAATTAGCATTTAAAAAACCTTATTTTACTCACACAAAACCATTGAAATTCCATATATAGTTAGTTGTACTAACTATATATCGCGCACCCGCAATCCACTGCTGATCATGTCACATATTACATCATTCATGACATGGTCAGTGACATCACTGATGACATCACTGATGACATCTCAAATGACATCACTGATGACATCACTGATGACATCTCAAATGACATCACTGATGACATCACTGATGACATCTCAAATGACATCACTGATGACAACATCCAGTGACTGTATTTTTCTGTAAAGTTAAAATATGTCTTACATATTTAAGAATGAGTGGATGTATAAATGTCTGGATGAAGGATTTAGTAGGTGCATGACTGACTGTATGAGTGAGTGATTAAATGTGTCTCACTGAGTGCATGGGTTAGTGACTAAACTGTCTTAATTTGTGCATCATTATGTCTGTTGTTCTGTAAACTGCAGCATGTGTTAATCATTAGCAATATGATTAACTATATGGGTTATTGATTGGTTGCCCAAGTATTTGTATGGGAGACTGAGTGTATGTGTGGGTGGCTGGGAGGTGAATGAATCTGTGCATAGATGTGTGAGCAGTTGATTCACTAGATGTATGGGTTCAAAAGTGCATGTGGAAACAGCTGTATGGGCGGTTGACTGTGTGCATGAGTGTATTGGTGAGTGAATGGATATCTCAGTGCTACATGTCAAAGTAAGTACATATGTAAATCACAGTACATGTGAGAGTTGACATATATAAATAACTGCTGTGCATAAGAGCCAGTGAATGTGTGAGTGGCTGTATGGATCATTGTGAACTTGTATCCAGGATTGTATAAGAGAGTAAATATGTGTTAGTATATGTTTGAATAAGTAAGGTGTGTATAACTGTATAGTTGAGAAAATGGAGGTGTGATTGATTCTTTGCATGACTGACTAGGTGTGTGTGTAACTCTATGGATGAGTGACAGTCTGTGAGTGTCTGTTTACACTTACTGTATCTAAGGTTATATTAGAGTCTGAAGAGCTTCATCGTATTATCACATGAATGATGTCATCAGTGATGTGATCAGTAATGTCAAATGAGATGTCATCAGTGATGTCATCAGTGATGTCATTTGAGATGTCATCAGTGATGTCATTTGAGATGTCATCAGTGATGTCATCAGTGATGTCACTGACCATGTCATGAATGATGTAATATGTGACATGATCAGCAGTGGATTGCGGGTGCGCGATATATAGTTAGTACAACTAACTATATATGGAATTTCAATGGTTTTGTGTGAGTAAAATAAGGTTTTTTAAATGCTAATTCCTAACTATATATGATCTATAACCTATGGTTTTTTCAGTGAATTTTCAAGGTTTTGTAAATGCTAATTCCTAACTATATATGGTCTATAACCTATGGTTTTTTCAATGAATTTCATTGGTTTTTTAAAAGCTAATATCTATAGCTTTAAAATGTATTCTTCTTTAAATCCAAAAATATATTTTATGTTTATTAATAATTTTTTTAAATATTTTTTTTGTTTCGCTCCCGGTCCGCGAACCGGGAAGCTTCCCGTTAGCTCAATCTGATTCCGCGATCCGGTCCGCGAACCGGTAAGAAATCAACATAGTGACGGTATCGCGTTGCCGCGTAATGCGTCTTATGACGTACTGCGTTAGCGCACCCGGAAGTGCCCCGGAGCGCGGACCGAGGCGCGAAACGCAACTCCCCGGAAGCGATCCGCGGCGCGAAAGCGCGACGTATCGCGTTGCCGCGAAATGCGTCTTGTGACGTATCGCGTTAGCGCACCCGGAAGTGTCCCGGGGCGCGGACCGAGGCGCGAAGCGCAGCGAACCGGAAGCTAACCGGGGAGCGTTCCGCAGCGCGTAACATGAGCGTTAGAGGTCATGTGACTTGTTAATAAAACTTTTCATTGGTTCATTTCACTTTTAGTTTCATAATTATGGAAGGCTAGGTCATGTGACCTAAAAATAACACTTTTCATTGGTTGAGAAGTATTGTTTTTTCCAAATGATGAAAACCACTCCTTCTTTCCTCACTCTGACTTTCATTATTGTGAGAGGAAGACCTATTTTGCTTCTTGGAAGACCTATTTTGATTGTATGAAAATGGCTTCACTGATTGCTTCAGCTGGTGCACCCCCACCACCACCTCCACCTCCTCATGGGAAGAGAGGACCACCTCCCCAGGTGGTTACCAACACTGAGGAGGAAGATGAAGAGATGGATGAGGAGGGAGAACAACCACAATTCCTGGAAGAGTTGCCCCGGGTTTCAAGAAAGAAACCCAGTTTCATCTGGCAGTTTTTTTCCATCCCTCGTGGCCAAAAAAAGGTCAATGCCAGGTACGCAACATGCCTCATATGCAAGGAACAATTGTCCAGAGGGACGGACAAAAAATACAGCTATGGTAATCATACCATGCATAGGCACATGACGAGGAAACATCCCCTAAATTACAGCCGGGCGGAATTAAGGGATATGATGGACAATCCTCGACCAACTCCTGTGGCGAGACCAACAACATCGGTTTCTTTATCACCAGAGGAGGCACGGGAAACTGTGCCAAATATCCAACCAAATTTTGGGCACATGATTCACTTATGTATGCACTGTCGTGCATTAATAGCTTGTGGCAACATGAGCATCAATGCACTGAACCTGGCGTATGAACACCATGATTGCCCTAACCGCCCCCAGTAATTTTTTTTTGCTCCTGTTGAGCCCTTTTCAACGCCTGTTTTTTGTTGTTTCCCCCCCCACAAAAAAACAAAAAAATTATAAAATCGTTCAAAAAATACAAAAAAAACAAAAAATGTTCAAAAAATAAAAAAAAAATATAAAACAACAAAAATATTTAAAAAAAAGTTCTTTTCAGAACTACCTTCCCTTTAAAAAAAAATTGCTACAATGTTTAGCACTCTGGCAAGCTCTATTTCTTTTGGTTCGCTCCCGGGTTAGCTTCCCGGTACGCGGACCGGGAGCTAACCAAAAAAATTTTTTTTTGAAAAAAAAGTGTAAGTATAAGGAAAGTAAACAGAGAGTGATGTTAAAAGAAAGACAGCTATAGGGAGTAAATGTGGGAACTTATGTTCACTCAACAAGAGGACATATCGGACAGTCAAATGCTAGACGTACTAATAAATTTTGAAAAACAATCCGAAAAATAAAATTGTATGTAATATTAAAAAATTGTTTGAGTCTTTAATCATTTTTATATGTAATTAATAAACTAGTTAAATGTTAGAAATGTTATTAAATTTTCAACCACAATCACAATAATAAATAATTGCTTAAAAAAGTTAAAAAAATAAAAAATAATCAACAAAACCAACAATCAATTAACATACTGCATTTGAAAAGTCTCTCATTCATTTTTCATTGCAGTACGCTGCCCAGAACGCTTCCCGGTTCGCGGACCGGGCGCTACCCACGAAAAAAAACAAAAAAAAATTATTTTTTTTTGCCCCGCGGGGCCCTTTTAAAGCCTCCACATTAAACCTAGGGGGTCACGGAGGATCTACTATGCCCCCTTATGGTTATTTCCCCCTTTGTTTTGGCCTCCTCTTGTCTCTCAATCCTACCGAGAGACAAGATGGCGGCCGCTCCGGACTGTTTAGAATGTTGACAGACACCGGAAAGCCAATCAGCTTCGCTACGCGAAGTTCTGGTACGCTCCCCGGTCCGCGAACCGGGGAGCTGCCCGGTCCGCTGTTACAGATATATATCTTTTTTTAAACGGTAATTTCTCAAAATCCACTGGAGCACATATATTGAGACCTACAAAAGGCACATCGGGCTACCAGTCCCTACAATTTTGCCAAGTTTCGTGCAAATCCATTCAGCCGTTCGGGCTAAAAATGAGGCTAACCGCCCTATGGAAAAATCAATGTTAAAAACACGTTTTGGGACCCCCCTTTTTTCTCGGCCCCCCCTGGACGAACCCCCCCCAAATTTTCAGGGGCTGCTCAGAAACAAAATGTTCCATTTTCCAGAAAATTTCAGCCAATTCCGTCCACAAACGCCAAAGTTATTAGACATAGAATTTTCAAAAATCCCATAGGGAAAAAATCCTAACTATATATACCTACTGGCGACCGCCAGTAGGTAATATATATATGTATTATATATATATATATATATATATATATATATTACGAACACCGGAATCTCCCAATCCTCGGGGTTTTCCACAGTTTGAGAGCACTCAAAGCCAGTACATCGTGGGTTTGCCAAGTAATTTATTAAAGATATTTCTCTGTAGATAAGGTCAGCTTACAAACGCGTTTCGGCGTTGTCGCCTTCGTCAGTGTAAGCTGGCGTTTGTTTTTCGACATTATTTAAACACAAACATGGTGACCATCTGTATATATATATATGTCCCAAACACCTTCAAAAGAAAGTCAGAGGCCGCATAGGGGGAATACTTCGGAGGCTCTTTATTGCAGTAAAGACAAAGGGGCGCGGGCTTATGCATTTCAGCCGTGTGGCCTCTTCAGCGCCCAGCATGTAACAGAAAATGATCGCGCCGCCAAACAGTCCTATCCCACCTGATACAGGTTAAGTTCTTGTTAGCTCCTCCCTCAAGCGGAGATCAGTGTCACCTGCTCGAGTCCTCCAGTCGTCCAGCTCGAGAACTACCAATCCCAGCATGCCGTAAGTGTGGAGAAAGCAGGACCATCTGGCGGCTTGCTCTCACAGTGTCCCGCAAAGCCTTCCACAATAGCGAGACTCCTTGGGTCCCCCAACTGCACGACCGCCACACTATATATATATATATATATATATATATATATATATATATATATATATATATATATATATATATATATATATATATATATATATATATATATATATATATATATATATATATATATATATATATATATATATATATATATATATATATATATATATATATATATATATATATATATATATATATATATATATATCCATACTAATATTATAAAGAGAGAGCCCAAACCTTTGAGGCGGGTAATCTCAGTAACCACAGCACCAATCACAACACCCAATACAGCGTTGGAAAGGGCAGTTGCAGCAGAAGGACATAGGCTATGCAGACGGCCACCATATTTAATTTTTTTTGCAGAGTTTTATATAGCGCAAACTTGACCTGAAGTGAATCAGGTATCAGAGCGCTTTACATAGCACCAGTTACGTTACATGAGGACACACATTCATTTTTGTTAGGCACGGGGAGATTAAGTGATTTGCCCAGAATCACAGGATGTTTGGCGTCGTTACCAAGACTCGAACTCAGATCCCCAGGTCCGAGGTCGAGCACCTTAGCCATTAGGCCAACTCCTCTATACATTTAAAAGGTAAAAGAACCATGCTAGCAAAGTAGTCTCTTGTGGGCGTGTCTGCGTTGTGCTGTGGGCGTGGGCTGGGGGGCGTGACTAACACTGGGGGCGTGTGGTACGGCCATCACATCGTGGGCTGTGGGTGTGTGCTGGGGGCGTGACAAACGCTGGGGGTGTGACAAACCCTGGGGGTGTGTGTCCACCCTTCATGCCATGTGAGTCGTACATACAAGCGCCAATTACGATGATGCGCAGCATCAAGGGTCACGCTGGGGGCGTGACACGCTGGGATCATGAGAAATGCTGGGGGGCGTGTGTCCGGTCTTCATGCCATGTGAACGCAATTGCGCCGCATCAAAGGGCACGCTGGGGGCGTGAAAAACGCTGGGGGCTAGTGCTACGTTTCGCCCTTCATGCCATGTGGGTCATACATTAATCAGAAGATCCTCTGCTGTGGCCATGTGCTGGGGGTGTGACAAACGCGTTCACCTAGAGGCCTGGTAAGTAACGTTACTGCAGCCTCTCCTGCGCGCTGTTACTGAACTCTCTCATTCAACGAAATTACATGCACCTGCTACCATCAACCAGGGCTCTAGCCGGGCTCAGGCGGCGGATCAGTACACTAATTACATGCGCCTGATAACCTCAACCAGGGCTGCAGCTGGGCCTCAAGCGGGGGAACACGCGCCTGCTAACATCAAACAGGCCTGCATCTGGGCCTCAAGCGGGGGAACACGCAAATGAGCGTGTCTGCGGGGACAATTACTGCAGCCTCTCCTACTCGCTGTCACTCAACTCTCTCATTAAACGGATTTACCCGCGGCTGATAACTCTCTCATTCAACGACATTACACACGCCTGCTACCATCAACCAGGGCTGTAGCCGGGCTCAGGCGGCGGATCACTACACCAATTACACGCGCCTGCTAACATCAACCAGGGACTGGAAAGCAAAATAAGTAGAAGTGGGATGTTGGATTGATGTAGGGTGACTTTGCCCCGTTATTGGCCTCCTCTTTATGTATCAAGGTGTATTTAAGCTATTATGAACTTGCTTTTTACAAATACTTAGTTTGGAACATTGAAAGCTTAATTTGAAAAGTTAAAAAAAAAACTCCAGCAGAAAATACAAAGTAGCTATTTATCCTCCAAAAATATTATAACCTGAGCTCCAGATAAGCATGGACTTTGTTTAAGCATTAATCCAAAGGTAGGAGAAGTGGACATTGTAAAAGAAGTGCCTTTTTCATGGCTCCCCCCCCCCCCCCAAATCATTGGACTGTTGCCGCTGTGTTTTCGACTCTGAAGCTAATGGACCTTGCCGACCAGGCCCCAGTGCATGCGCTCTGACCCCTCAAATGCATATGCACAATTGGCTACACCCTGATTGGTATATTACTTACCTATAAGTCCCTAGTATATGGTACATAGTGTACCAGGGCTAGTATGGTAAATGCCACTAGTGGACTGTAGCACTTAACTGTGTCACAACTACAATCACCCAGTGAAAACATGGCTCTAGGTCTGCCACTGCAGCCTTCAAGACCTGCTGTAATAGAGGTTGTTCACAGAATAGCCTCAACCCCATTCCTATTCACTAGAGACCGGGGACGTGGCTCACAGGTTACTGGCTTGCCGTCCTGAAATACAGAAGCCCACTGCAATAGGCCACTCTGATTTCGAGACCACCCTGTGGCGCGAACATTTCAAGTGCCTCCTTTAAGCTGTTACAGCCTTTATTAGGTCGAATCTGACCCAGCATCCAACTGCACAGACCGTTGCCACGGCTGTTTGCATCCTTTACTCTCCTTGTACTTAGCCTGGACTTCTACTCGGTCTTCGCCCCAAACAAACCTCCTCCAAGTCACTCTGACCTGGATCTAGGCAAAATGTATGCAGGCATACCATTGTTAATGTCCTGATGATGATCCTATATCTTTTGTAAGGATTGAAATGCCGTCGACTTGTTGTACGCCATATACACCTCTTTATTTTAATACTTATTATGTGTAATGGTGTCTCCACTATAACTTGTTTGTCCTACCAAAATGTGTCTCATACAAACAATTTACCCTGCCTGAGCCTTTTTGTTTCATGTTGTACGTCCTTCCCACTAAGTTGGATACAAGCTTGTGTCCCACTAAATTTGTTTCTTGCTGAATTTAGTGTATATTTAAGCAACTATATATTAAAAACACCTGTCCGGCTGAACAGCTGTAAAATATAGTACTGATTGGGTCTATATTTATTGTTTCCTCTCATTAATACTTGTCTAGGGACCACTGTCTTTAGAAATAATTGATTACCCAAGGTCCCTGACCAACCTTATTTGGGTTCCCTTGTTATTCATAACACTGCAGCCTAGTCGGCAGTTTTTAAACTGTCCTCCTGATTTAGCAAAATAAACCCTTGTCCCGAGTCAAACCCTTCCTTTTTTATTTATTATTATTTGAAAATCACCCCTTGAGAAGGATAATTATTTATCGGAGTAGCTAGATGCGACTGGGCCGTGCTCTTCGTCATTCGACTTGTATGAGAATCCTCACAGGATCTCATGGTTTATGGACATTTAACCAAACCTCCTCTGAATTGGCTACATTGTGCCCTCCCACTAGCCTAACTCTGGACAACGTTTCTGGTGCCTAGGTAACTAATCGTAGGGCCCTCATTCCGGAGAGGTCACATTTATGATTTACACCGGAACCAAACCAGATGTCATTTACTTACGGCCATACCTTGATTCTCTTTTGTCCTTAGGAAGACCCGTGGTGGTGCTAGATATGAGCACATAACTTAATTGGGTTGAAACGTCGACTATTACTACAGGTGCTCCGTATTGCGATCAAGCATACCTTACATCCTAGCAATAAGGACATAAGCTAGAATCTATTTGAATTACTCCTGGACACCATTATTGAATTTCTTGTTGTGTACTACTGTGCAACATATGTAATGTCTTGTGGATTAAAATGTTTGTATTTATGACACTCTGCACCTATTGTGTAACTAGTATCCATTTTTCATGTGCACTCTTTGTATATATGTAAACAGTGGCCCTGTGGGCTACTGTAAGCACTCATGGTGTATGAATATTAATATACCTCTTTATTCTCTAACGGCCTCTGGTGTCAATGACTTGTGATATACTAATTTTTGTGGATTCATTTATCTTTTATTTTAAATTTGACAAAGAGGTGGCGGGTTCAAACTAAATAAGGAACGAAGTGTACTAGAAAGAAATACCCTTCAGAACTAATTGTTTCTCATATCAATTGACTTCTCGGGTTCTGCGGGATACTGGGTCACCCCATTTGCTTTAACTTTAGTAGTCAGCAAGGCAGGGTGCTAAATATTAAAAAGAAGGACAATATTTTTTGTTTGACGTGTCATAACAGTGAAAACTTGAAATTGTCGTTTTCACTGTGGCAAGGCTGATAGTCCCATTGGCTTACATGGAGTTACCTTAGCCCATGTGCTAAGTGCTAACTTTCATTATGACCACCAAACATAGTACTACAAGTATCACATGAAACATCAAACCTGACTCAATGCTGAAGTTGTATTTAAGGTAAATGTTAATAGTAAGGTGACTTTAGAAAGTTATTACATTTAGAAATATTTCTTGCCTCGAAATTCTGAGAGCTGTTGCTGTCACCCAAGACAGCCTACTGCCCTCTTGCTAGGTTTGAAGTGTTCCCAGGAAGGGGAACAAAGGGTCTGCTGGAGGGAGGAGGTGGTACCGGCTCCTGACAGGACAGCCCAAGGTCGTGTCCACAGATGGCCCAGATTCAAAGGGGCTACTGCCTATGAGAGGCAAACGTGAGTCACACCTTATCTATCATGCTTCTTTGTGTAAATAGTTAGGCTGGCATCCAAGAGGGAAAATTATACTGGGCACGTCTCAGGGGTGTGTCCATAGCACTGAACCAGAAAAGAAGAGTCCTGACATTTGGGATTTGTGTTGAAAGATGCACGGTGGGATTGTTTAGTGCCAAACCCACTGCAAATGATGTCAAAAGGGGTAGGTTTGACCTTTGGGGATTTTAGCCCCATTGGCTAGGGAGTCCTCCCCATCCACAAATTCGAAATGGGCATAAAAGTGGTACCCCTGGCTTCCAGCCTCAGAACACCACTGAATCAGAAAGGACAGAAGAAAGACGGCACCTGCTGAAAATCTGTGAGCCTTTGAAAGAAAGACTGCACAAAGGAAGACTGCACCTGCTGGTCTTCAGAGAGACGGGTTGTTCCTACTGTTGACTTACTTCGTGACAAGATATCGAATAGTAAGAAAGAGGGGCCAGTTGCTATCTGTGGTTGGTCATTATTGACAGCCCTATTGATAAGGTGTAGAAGTAGCAGCATTTCAATCCCAACTTTTGAAAGTTGAGAATAAAATGATTTCTTAGGGAGTGAAAAACAATTGTTTTCATTATCAGGCATGGACATTAATTCACCATAATGCCACCTGTAACATCTGAGCCATCACACATCTTAAAACCTCGGATGACATCAAATGGTTAACTCCTTGACCCATTCTGTAACCAATTTCCCCTTTGCTGCTCAGAGGCTAGGGAAAATTACAGACGAAATTACATAGGCCTCCTTGATTTATGTTCCTGCCCTGGCTTCATGACCACTTGGAGCAGGGGTAGCAATGGCAGTGCCAACAAGAGCAGACTGCAAGACAGAGGTGGCAGCCGGGATCTCTGGCTTCTCATGCTAGTCGTCTAATGTGCCCTATTTCTACCTGCACTAACCTACTGGTGCCCAGCTCAATGACATTAGGAGTGGTTTGACACAAGAGGGCTCCAAGGTGAAAAGTACATCTTTAATTTACGCAAATTACCATGGATTACCATCTTTATTTCACACCCATTACCACGGATTACACCAATATAAATATTCTTGGTAAAAGTAAAAATATTTGTGTCCGTTTAAATTTACTCCTATCATAAATAAGGAGTAAAACCATTAGTAGGCTACTATTCTAGTGGGATGATGTTGTGCATTTTACCGAGGATGTACACACTTTTGAGGCTCCTCCCTTCCAAGCACACCCACATGCAAAGCAACACATGCTTACTGTGCACTCTTTCCATAAACACATATTTTTCATTGAATTTGACTGGAAAATAGCGAAGGCACCGGATCTAAATGCAGCAGGGAATGCAAATATCACCCTCTTCCTCCCGCCGTTGGCAAAAGGTAACAGAGCAAGGAGGGAATATCAGGGGAGAGTGAGGAGTCTGGAGGTAGGAGAGTCGGGGAGCAGCAGGGCTGTGACTGTTTACTCACTTTCTTTCAGGGCAGAGGGTGATCAGCTATGGACATCTTGGTTTCACACTTTGGCCCATCAACTAACTTTTGTGTCATTTACAGCTTCTGAAGTGGAGGGATGTTGCAGGTGTTGCAGACATCAGCCTAAAAACACTTAATGATTGTGATAGAGCAAGCTTCGCATCGCGACTTGCTCGAGTCAAGAACCTCGCCCGTGTGTAATCAATTAATAGAATTTGTACGTCTTACTAATCTTTTATTTTTATATTCGAACGAAGTAGAGGAAGATTGCGTACGTGTATTTCTAATACAACTAATCCGTGTTTCTAAAACATGGCCGCCGCTTGGTAAATGGCTTCTGCGCATGTGTCAGTCACACTCACGTGACATGACGTAGTTATAAGTTTGGTGGGAAAGGGTGCGCATGCGTAATACACAGCTTTCGTGAATAACGTGGTGATGCTCTTGTGAGTGTGTATATGTTGCTAACATTTAAACTGCATAGTATATTTTTATAATGATAAGTTTAAAGTACAAAACCAATGATGTGTTTTTCATACCGTCACTTCTGTGTTTTAATTTGTTTTCGCTTACTTTTCATGTATCCTCGACTCGGAGGGGTGCTGGGCTGGGGAGTCCATCTTGGAGGGTATTTCTGCGCAGAATCTAGAAGCTCCCATGGCATTGAACTCAGGCCAAAGAAGGTTGATGCCAGAGCCACCCTGGGAAAGGGCACCTTCACCCAGCAGAAGCATCATGATTATGTTCTATTGTATCGAAATGTATTCTTTTCATTGTATTCTGTGCGGCTTTCTCATGGGAACCCCAATCTTGCTAGGCGGTGCCCAGAGATGTAAATTAGGCCTCCAAATAGTCTATTCTGATTGGTGTGTTACCCAGACCCTACCTTAGGACCAATCCAAATTGAGGGATTCTGACACTTTGCAACATTGGGGGGTGGTACACCGTCCCAAAACAGTATAACTACCCTGGGTTCACCTAGGGAAGTCGTCCAACTTGTCTGGTTTAGCTGACCTGTCACTGACCCAACGCACTCAATAGGTGACTGAAGATACAGAGCGCTGCGGAGCACTCTGTCCGAAATTGACCATAGACTAAGGTTTTACTAAACCTTAAAGTGCTGGCGGAGCACTTTGCTGGGAGTTTGCTGACCCAATCGGGGTCTTGATCGATAGCTGCAGAGAGGGTGGAGCGCAGGCGTTGCTTCCGAACTGCGGGTGCTGGTCCTGTCCTGAGGGTCCTGTCCTGAGGGTCCTGTACTGATCCTAATCTGGTCTTCCTGTCCTGTCCGGGGTGTCCATTCTGCACCTGCTGTCCATTGAGGGGTATCCTTCCTTGAGGGTTTCCTGTCCTTAACTGACCCGTGGCCAGGGTTTGGTTTCCACACCAGTCTAGGTAAATATCACTCTGAAAACTCTGAACCTTGCACCTTTCTGAATTTCTGTCTTTTGCTTCAATAAAGACATACCTTTGCATATGTTAATTTTCCATGCTTTCCGCAACCATTGAATCATAAAGTCATTTGCATTTGTTTCATAACGTGTTCCTATGTTACCCTACCTGTTAGAAATTATATTTTGCATTGCAGTTTGCTATTTCCTGATATGGTCTAGAACCTCCTTACTTAAACTGTCTAAAGAACTTTTGCCTTAAAGTATAGCTTGTCTCTCTCCATAGACTCTCCTATAGTTATATGAATGTCCCGAACTCCTGTTTCATTCCCTTGAAATAATTCTAGAATACTAGTCCTAATCAAAGCCTATCCCATCTTTAGTGATTCATCTTAAACGTTCTAATTCCTGATCCTTCATTTAAGTGTGTCCCGGTTCCATTAGTTTATAAATGGTTGCACTGACTTATTTGCTATTTAGCTATGTACTTTCTGTTATTCTGATTATCGATTGCTTAATTACTGTGAATTTGATGATTTCTGAATTTTACTAAATTAGATAAAGACTTTAAAACTTCCAGTTGTCCGTGGTCATTTTACAAAGAGTTTTGAATGTAATTTGTTGGGTTTGTATTTTGCTGCCTTTCCTTTTACAGCTAGCTCCCTGATCCATTGGGGTCATAGGTACCCGTGTCGGTGGATGGTAAGTCGGGTACGCTGAAGAATAACGAAAGGAACTCACAAATATCTGATAGCAGACCGTGAGGTCATCCGATCAATGTATATGGTGATTTGAAATATATGGGCCCGAAGCCGGAAGTGGCGAAATTATTGGTCGGGTGACCCGCGCGCTCTATCAGTATTTTCTGGTAGCAGAGGATGGTTAGGGATAGTTAAAGGTTAGGTAGGACTAGTTAAGCTAGCCAAGTCGGTAGCTGCTAACATTATTGCTGCTATAAGAGCGGCCATTTCAGGGGACCTGATCACTCTCTTGAGGTGCGTTGCTTTTGAAATATATGAATTGTTTGAAAATTGTTATTCTTGTTCTTATATTGTTATATGTATTAATCCATGCGTATGTAAAACGTTTTGTTAAGTGTTGTCAGAACTCCCCGGGGAATTGAATGGCAAAGTGGTGAATAGAATCCATTTGCCTTGAGGTCGCAGGCTCAAAGAAAGTTAGGTGCAGGTTAGGTAGAACCAGAAGCACTAACTAGGGCTTTTTCTGAATACATGTGTGAATAAATGTTAGTAACGAGGTTCATTGGCAAAATTCCAATAGTGGCATAACCTAATAAGGGTCACATCGGAAGAGTAGCAGGTTCATCGGAGCTTGGGTGAAAGCAAAGGGGTCCGCTGGGAAACCTTAGACTCGGATATATCCCGGAAAGAGTGGATGGGTCTAGGGAAGTAACAGGTTCACTGATGCTAGAGTGAAGGGTAGGCGGAAGAGATCTACCCGCAGCGTGTGAAAAGTAAATGGAAGTAGTTTACTTGCAGTAAAACAACTCTTTCCTGTCTAGACACTTGAGCACTGTGGCGAATGTGTATTCGTTGTAAAATAACCAAGCACTAGCACTTTAGAAAGAAAGAAAGTTTCCGTTACCTTGTGAAGGGAGGGAGTCAGTCGCGAAGCGTCTCTGACGTCACTCTGTGCCGCGCTGGGATTGGTAGAAACAGCGGGCGGGTAGCGGGGCTGGAATTGTGAAGGAGAGGTGAGCGCCGAAGCGTGAGAACGATCTCGCGAAAAGGCCGCGCACCCATTGGCCGAAACTATTTGAACTCGTGCACCCCATTGGTCGCACGGAATTGCAAGACGCATTCTGATTGGAGGTAATTTTGTAAACAAAGTTAAGCGTAGAAATCGTATGTGGCACTCGTATACTCCAGAGACTAGACCCGATCCAAGAAACCTAGGTTTTGAAAGGGATCAGTGGAAGGCTAATAGATACGATATTATGTACGGAAATAAGCGAAAAATGTCCCTTGTAAATAAGGTAAAGAATTACTTCAAAAAGGACAAACCGATTAAAACTAGAGAGGGCATTGTTATTCCACCACCGAATACTCCCGCCTCTTTCATGATGTTTGACAGAGGGTACAATACATGTGTGTGGTTAGAAAATTGGGTGAAATACACAAAAGACGACGGGATAATGGCCTTTCCGTTAGAAGGTACCTTTAATGGTAGGATCTTATTCAACTTAAGAACCCGAATGAATGAATTACATCCCAGACCGAGACTAACGCAGTATGAGGCATTAGAGGAATGGGAGATTGAGGCTTTCCAAAGAGAAAAGCCCCGAATGGACAAAGGGCTGACAAAGTATTACCCAAAACTGAGACAAGAAACCCGAGACAAAAAGATGAAACAATGGAGACAGAGTATGATTGTTGAGGGACTGTTTCCCATGATGCCAGCAGAAGATCCTCCTGGGGGGGGGGGGAAAGAACAGAAAAGACCAAACATTGGGGGCCCCTGGGAGAATCAGATGACGAATTGTTAGATGACATTTGCATGAGAAGTCCGCCTCCTTATAATGAGGGACACCGACCTTCGAGTGCAGGAGATATTCCCCGGAGACCCCTACAAAGGGAAGAGGTCAGGTCCGCAAGTGTAGGAGGGGATTATCTAATTCCTCCTTATACTGAGAATCTAGGAGCCGTAGAAACCAGAAGTATTTACCCCAGGAGACCAGTGGGTGTAGAGACAGGATATTCACGTGAAGGAGATTTTTGCTCTCGTCCCCCCTACGGAGTTGAGGTGAGGTCCTTGAGTTCAGGAATGCCCCGATTACAGTCCCGGGATGAGGAAGATCAGAGAATTCTAGGCACAGGAAGTTTGTTTCAGAAACCGAATTATGGCGGAGGACCAAGTGAGACACATCCCACTGCCCCGAGTTATGCTCCCATTCTAACCCCGCAGGTGTTACATGGAAACACTTTGGACAGGTTATTAGAAGAAAAAGAACGTGAAGCGTTAGGAAATCAGAGAGCTGAGATAATACAGAAAATGTCACAGCTAAATGCAAGTCCTGAAGCCTTAACGATCCCAGTAACAATCGGACCGGTGGTTCCGCTGTACGGGGACCGTCAAGGAAGTCCAAAACCTCCCGTAATTACTCCTGTCATTGCACCGACCAGACCAGAACCCTTAATTATAGATGACCAGACAAGTGAGTGCGAGTCGGAGGTCTCGCTGCTAGATCTGCCCATTAGAAAGACTGGAAAAAGGATACCGAAAGGACAGAATACTTTTAATGCGAGGGAAATTCAGATGGAATCGACCTCAGGTACTAAGAGTGTCACATTGGTGACTCCTGAAGAAATCGAAAGATGGAGTCAAGAATTGGAAAAACAAGCGTCCCCAACGAAACCTTTAGATCTCTACAAGCTGAGAATAGAAATAGAGGAATTGATGGCAGGAAACGTAGGATTAGACAGATTAAATACCTACTCTGAAGACGAAATGCTGTTTATCTGCAAGAGTCTCACCCGAAGTACCAGAGAGCTTCATGAAAAACTGACAGACACTGCTGCTAGCATGGGAAAAGATATTTCAAGATTGAAACCGCTGCAAAAACCATATAGGGCAGAGTTCTCAGACAAAGATTTGGAAAACTTGAATGTTTCAGGGAAAAAAGCACAGGTCAAAGAACTATTGACAGTGTTGCAAAAATGGGGAGATGTGGAAAGGTGGAAAGGCAGATGGGCCAAGAAAAAGGATGAGGCCAGGTCTAGGCAGGCAACTCCCGAATTCTTGCTAAAAGTAGCTGAAAAACCGGAACAGTTATGCCCTATGCGCGAAGTACCAGGTGGAAAGTATGTGCACGTTCCATGGTCCAGACAGGATATTGTGTCCTTTACTAACGATTTCCCGAAATTGCGCGAGAAGCCAGTTGACTGGTACAGACAGGTGGAAAGGTTCGTAAAGGTGCAAAAATGCCTGTGGAAAGACCTGGATGGGTTTTTCGACATTGTGGTCCCGGTAGATCTGTGGACCGAGTGTAAAATAGCCATAGCTTGGCCTAGTGAGGAATACCCGAGAGATGACAAAACAGGGGAACCATCGAAAGAAGTGATGAGAAAATATGAACAGGTAATTCAGCATCTGAAACTAAAAGTGCCAGCAAAGGAAACTGATTGGACCAAGATAGACAGAACCACGCAGGAAAGAGACGAGACAGTGCACTCCTTTTATGAAAGGTTGTTGCAGGTGTTCAAAACATACAGCGGTATAGATAACATCGAGATGAAGGATATGACACATTTTATTTACAGGTTTGTAAATGGTTTAAGACCCGAAATTTGTCAGTGGATAAAAGATAACAAAATCTGTTGGCATACTAAAAAGATGGATGAGGTCCTACGGTACGCAAAGTACTGTGAGGACGAGATGGCAGAAAAGAAAAAGGCTCTCAAGAAGAAGGTTATGTGGGCTCAAGTGAAGCTCGCAGAACAGCAGGAAAAACAATTGAATAAAATGGCCAAAACTACTCAGAACCAAGGTCCTGGGGGTGGGGAAGGAGGAAAGCCCCGGCCCAAAATGAGCAGAGAGGAGGCTAAGAAGAAATTTCCCTGCCACCAGTGCGGAGAAATTGGACACTGGCGAGACGAGTGTCCCTATTTGCCGAATGATAACTCCAAAACACCTGATTTAACTCCACAGACGCAGAATGAAAGACCAAGAAAGACCCAACAACAGGTAAAAACGATTCAGTTGCCCCGAGCACCAAAGCAAGTATTTAAGGGAAAATCCACGCAGGGTGATGACGTAGAAGTCTGGGAAAGCAATGAGAACAGAAATACAGCAACTTCGCAGTATTTTCTAAATGATACCTTCCTTTGTGATGACCAGTACTGACGGGGCCTGAGAGGGGAGGACGAGGAGTGCGTACTTGGCGCCTCCTTGCCGGTAGACCAGTCCGGACCATACATTGAAGGAAAGGTTGACGGAAATGATGTCACTTTTCTGTTGGACACTGGCGCTACCCATTCTACTGTGAGAAGAGTGGACGTTCCAAACCTACCCCTCTCGGGAGAAGCCATCCAAGTAGTGGGTGTATCTAATCAATTGATTAGTACTCCTGTTACCGAGCCCATGGAGATCTCAATTGGAAACTTTAAAGAAATGCATAGATTTGTCGTTTGTGACACCAGTCCAGTGAACTTACTGGGACGTGATTTGCTGTGCAAAATGAACTGTACCATCTTTTGCACACCAAAGGGTGTTGAGATTCAGACCCCAGATGAAGATGGCATTTATAAATTAATGTTAATCAGACCTGACTCAGAAATTAAACGAATGACTTTGCAGGATTTGCCCAAAGAACTCCAAGAAACAGTGAAGCCAGGGGTATGGGACTTTACCGGAAAAGATGTAGGATTAATGAAAAACGTAGACCCCATACAGATAGCCATCAAGGACAATGCAGTATACCCAAATACTAAACCATACAGAATGAATGCAGAAGTGAGAGCAGGTGTTGCCCTGGAAATACAGAAATTGCTAGAAGGAAACATCATACTGGAAGTAATGAGTAGCCCATGCAACTCACCGATTATGGGCATCAAAAAGCCTAGTGGCAAGTACAGAGTAGTGCAGGACCTAAGAAAGGTAAACAAAATAGTGGTTCCTTGCTGCCCTATTGTGCCAAACCCAGCAGTGATTCTGTACCAGATTCCCTGGGATGCTGAGTGGTTCACTGTGATAGACCTATGTCATGCATTCTTTTCCATTCCCTTGCATCCAGACAGCAAATTTCTTTTCTCATTTGCCTTCAACAGTCACGTGTATGTCTGGAACAGGGTCCCCCAGGGGTACACAGAGAGCCCCTCTATCTTTAATCAGATCTTGAAAAAATGCTTGGAAACTTTGGTCTTACCTGGAAATTCTGTCTTGGTGCAATACATTGACGACCTCTTGGTGGCGTCCAAAAGTCATAAGGATTGTGTGATTGACACCATTGCCCTACTGAATCACCTGAGTGAGAAGGGACATAAAGTGGCCCCTGAAAAATTACAGTTCTGTGCAAAATCAGTGAAATATCTGGGGCACCAGATAGAGAAAGGCATCAGGAAAGTAACATCAGAAAGAGTCAGAATAATTCAAAAGATGCAGTTACCCCGTACTCAGAAAGAAATCAGAATGTTCCTTGGAGTGATAGGATACTGCAGGCAATGGATTGTGGGATTTGCAGTCCTATCTAGGCCCTTGATAAAAATGACCAAGAGAGGAACACCAGATATTGTAGAATGGGATGATGAAAGCTTAACAGCCTTCACAAAATTGCGAGATTGTCTGTGTACAGCCCCTGCGTTGGGAATGCCAGACTATTCCAAGGAATTTGCCCTGTTCTGTGACACTCGCGATAATTGCGCGTTGTCAGTCCTAACCCAAGAACATGGCACAACCAGAAGGCCAGTGGCATATTTCTCTGCCACCCTGGATCCAGTGGCTGCTGGATTACCAGGATGTCTGAAGGCAGTAGCTGCTACTTGCACAAGTTTAGAGCAGAGTGAATCCATTGTCATGGGACATCCTGTAACTGTGTATGTTCCACATGGAGTGGTAATTTTGCTAACGAGAACGAAAACTCAGTATCTCACCCCTAGTCGGCTGACTAAATACGAGAGGATTCTCGTGGGTGCTGCAAATATAACAATTGTCAGGTGCAACATTCTGAACCCCGCCACTCTGCTTCCCAACTCAATGGATATGGAAGATGGGTAGGAAGATGAGCATAACTGCATTGATTTAACAGAATTTTGCACAAAACCACGCCCAGACATCAAAGAAACACCTTTGCCTAAACATGACATGGAATTGTTTGTGGATGGTTCATGCCTAAGACATGAACAAGGAGGCCTGAGTGCTGCCTATGCGGTAGTCTCCTTAACCAAAATTGTAGAAGCAGGTTATTTATTTGAAGTAAAGTCTGCACAAGTAGCCGAATTGATCGCTATGATAAAAGCTTGCAAAATTGGGAAAAACGTACGCCTAACAGTGTATACTGACAGTCAGTACTGTTTTGGAGTTGTGCATGACTTTGGCCAATTATGGCTACAGAGGGAGTTCCTGACTTCATCAGGTACCCCTATTCGAAATGGAAAAGTTGTTCAAGACCTTTTAGAGGCAATCCAATTACCAAAAGAATTGGCAGTGGTCAAGTGTGTTGCCCATAAGAAGGACTTTGACCCTGTATCTTTGGGAAATGATTTTGCTGATCGAGTGGCACAATTATGCGCCAGGGATCGATATATCATAAATCCAAAACGGGGGGGGCCCGGAAACAGCTGCCAACTTCGAGTGTTTGAAGAAGTGCCTACATGGGATGAAGTGAGAGAATGGCAGCAGGCGGCACCCTGGCAAGAGAGAGAGAAGTGGAAGGAAGAAGGGTGTAGACCAAGACGTGAGGATGGTGTCATCTTGGGCCCAAATGGTATGCCTGTGTTACCCAGACACTTGCTTGGCACAATGGCGAGATTGATACATGAGGGATCACACATTGGTAGGGACGCCATGATTCTGGTATTCCAACAGACTTGGTACAGCAAAAAATTCAGGAAAGTAGCAGAGTCCCTCTGCCAGAGGTGCCTGTCATGTCAACAGATGAATCCAGGCAAGAGAACAATGGTGGAACTAGGGAAAATTGGGAGGTCAGGGGGTCCCTTTGTGAGAATACAGGTTGATTTCATCACCATGCCACGTTGTGAGGGGAAGCGTTATGTCCTTGTCATTGTCTGCCTATTTTCAAAGTGGGTGGAAGCTTTCCCTACTCCCCAAAGTGACGCACTGACAGTAGCAAAGTGTTTACTGAAAGAACTAATACCTAGATTCGGGGTTCCAGTCACTATTGAATCAGATAGAGGCCGACATTTTCAGAATGATGTGATCGACCAACTCTGTAAGGCATTTGGGATCTCGCAAAAACTCCACTGTGCATATCATCCAGAGGCTTCTGGAGTGGTGGAACAAATAAACGGGACTATCAAAACAAGACTAGCGAAATTGTGTGATGCATCTGGCATGACCTGGGTAAAGGCCCTGCCTCTGGTTCTGATGGGACTCCGAAGTATTCCAGACCGAAAGACAGGCCTGAGCCCCCATGAAATCCTGATGGGAAGAGTGATGAGACAAGCATGGGTACCAGGAAGCAAATTGTTGAGTATTACTGTTGATTTGGTGCTTGAATACTGCAAGAGATTAGGTGACCAAGTACGTTATATCTCTCGCCAGATCGGAGAAGACGCCGTCACCAATCCAACGACTCCTCTCCACAAACTGGCTCCAGGGGACTGGGTCAAAATAAAGAAGCATACTCGGTTGAGCTGCCTGGCACCAAGGTGGGGACCGAAGCGCCAAGTAATCCTGGTAACAACCACAGCAGTGAAGTGTGCAGGTGTACCCCATTGGATCCATGCCAGCCACACCCAGAAGGTATTACCAGACGAGGAGCCTGGAGAAGGAGGCCGTCCAGTAGAGGGGCCTGCAGAAGCAAGACCAGAAGTAGCTGACGACGTACAGCCCAGTACCAGTCAAGCTGAGGGGTCCGCAGACGTTGGTCCAGGAGTAGTTGATGACGAGCTACCAAGAGTCCAGCCTGCTGAAGGGTTCCCAGAAGTTGGTCCAGAAGTAGCTGATGACGAGCTGCCAAGCATATGCCAGATGAGTGGATACCCTTGATTGACCTCACCGAAGACCCAATCAGAACAAGAGAGCGAATTTGTGAAGGTAGAGAGTGGAATAGAGAGGAAAAGCAAGGCACAGGCGAAGAACCTCAGGCTATTGAGATTCACGTCAAAACTGAGGAAGGAGAAGGTCAGACAGGGACAGAACAAGTGATCGATACTCCTCCACTGACTCCTGATGTCGAAAAGGGACAGACTAGACATAGTGTAATAGTTCGAGCGGAAGAAAATCAAGGGAACGAAGTGCTCGAACAGGATCAGACAGGATTAGAAGAACGTGTTCAGGACACAGAAACAGAGACAGTTGAAAAGCAAACACAAAACTCTCCTGAACAAGGCCAGATTAGTAACCAGGCAGAAGAAATAGATGCAAGTCCTGGAACTAGTGAGATAGGAAGGGAAGAAGAAGCAGAATTGCCACAAACTAATGAAAATAAAAGGGCAAGAGAAGAAAACGAAGTCCCAGTGCCAACTAAAAGACTTAAGAAAAGAAAGCATATTGAGCCTGGATTCATAAAGAAATTGAGGCTGAGGATAAAAACAGTAGAAGAAAAACGTGCAGAAGAAAGAAGAAGTTCTCGCATAGCAGAGCAACCAGAAGACACTTCCAAAAGAAGGAGCGATCGAATAAAAAGACAAAACAAAAAGTACAAGTCTCCTGAATGGACGCTCGTTTTGGAAGAATTTGAAGATCTTGATATAACTGACGAAAGCGACGGAGAACCAATCGCTGAGTACTCTGCCGAAGAAGAAGACGAGCCACCGTGAATTTGCACAAAGTAAGCTACTCGTGTAAAGACACAAAGAGGGGTCGAGAAACTTCTTCTGAGCCAAAATGTCTGATTCAAACGTGAAGGGTAGACCTAGTCGCAGCTGTTGCAAAACATGCTGCAAGGTATGTGTATGTAGTGTAATTATAGTGATATTAGTTTGGATAGGACTAACAGTTTTCATTCCTTTTGCGGTGAGCAAAAATACTAATGTTGACCCTACTGAGATTGTAAATACTGACAATGAGGAGCTGACAACACAGAGCGTAGCAAGACATGAGAGAGCACTCAGACAAACAAAACAAGACCTAGAAGCATCAGATGAGGGAGGACTACATTATCATGGAGTTAAGAATAAGACACATTTAAATGTTTTCGCAAACTTGTTAATACACTATGTAGAGACTATGGAAATTGAGGATTGCTATGTCTGCATGAAGCTACCTACCTCTGTAGCTGAAGGCGTGACATACCATCACCTGCCCCTGACATATGGAATATCCTGTAGCATTTTAGCAAGCTTATTTTACAAAAGAGGACCGTTACAGTACTATTACTCTAACAATGACGTGATCTTTTCTGAACTTCCTATACGTGGGAACTTGAATCCTGTACATACCAAAAGTGACGTTACTCGCTACATGGGTGAATACTTTCTGACTATAGGTAATATCGACATAGGTGACGCACACAGAGATAACTTGACCTGCTCTTTGCGTGAACAGGAAAAGATGTTCCTGAACATGGCAGAGAAGAGGAGAATAAAAATACAAAGAAAGGCAGATGACGAAAGACAGAAAACGCCAAAATGGGCTGAGAACATGGAAGGCACCTCAAATGGTGGGGCGGGTCCTGCTCTGTTACTGGATTTTGAAAAGAAAGGAAAGCTATGTCTTCACCGCGAGAAGACTAGCTATTATAATAACATTTTCATTGGTTCCAGTGAATGTGAACATAATTACAAGGTAATTGGAGGATGGGGTTTCAAAAATGGGTCAGAGCCTGTGTTTCCTGGAATTTATTATATATGTGGAGACAAGGCTTATTTCAAATTGCCGGATCACTGGTATGGAAGCTGCTATTTTGGAATTGTCTTCCCGAAAATATACCATGTGAATGAAGTTGCTGGAAGCAGTGAAAATACTAATGGCTTAGTGCGTAGTAAAAGAGAAAGCGTAGGTGAAATAATGGGTAGTATTTTCAGTGCACTGATACCTGGAGTGGGAGTGGTTCTGAACACTCACAGAATTTGCAAATTGTCCACTATAGTGGATGTGTTGTCTACGGACACAGCTCATGGATTTCTGCTGGTCAATACCGAAATAGTTGCGATCAGATCAATGGTTTTACAGAACCGACTTGCTCTTGACACCTTATTAGCAAAAGAGGGCGGAGTCTGCCGGATGTTGAAGGCGCAACATTGTTGCACTTATATTCCGGACAAAAGTGTGCAGCTCAAAAGATATGTGAAAAACATTACTAATTTGGAAAAGGAACTCAAACCACTCGAGGTTGACAGTGCCTGGAAGAGACTGGTAGATGGTCTCTCAAATGTAGGTCATTGGCTTGCTAGTTTAGGTAAAAGCTTATTGTTCAAGGTACTGATGCCAATTGGAATTATAGGTCTTATCCTATTTTTCATATTTGTCTGTTGCAAATGCCGTAAGCACACCAGAAAGCATCAAGTGAATGCCAGAGGAGGGAAACGAAGTGTGGATGAGCTTGAACTAGAGGAAATGAATAATCAGATATACAAAAAGGTGAAAAATTCTCACCCTACCAAAAATGAGAAAGAGAAGCTGAATCGCTTGTTGGAAGAGATAGAGTTGTATAAGGTGTGAAGAAGTTGGCATCTGGTTCCATTATTTTTGTGATGATAGTAAATATCATCAAAGAGGGGATTGATAGAGCAAGCTTCACATCGCGACTTGCTCGAGTCAAGAACCTCGCCCGTGTGTAATCAATTAATAGAATTTGTACGTCTTACTAATCTTTTATTTTTATATTCGAACGAAGTAGAGGAAGCTTGCGTACGTGTATTTCTAATACAACTAATCCGTGTTTCTAAAACATGGCCGCCGCTTGGTAAATGGCTTCTGCGCATGCGTCAGTCACACTCACGTGACATGACGTAGTTATAAGTTTGGTGGGAAAGGGTGCGCATGCGTAATACACAGCTTTCGTGAATAACGTGGTGATGCTCTTGTGAGTGTGTATATGTTGCTAACATTTAAACTGCATAGTATATTTTTATAATGATAAGTTTAAAGTACAAAACCAATGATGTGTTTTTCATACCGTCACTTCTGTGTTTGAATTTGTTTTCGCTTACTTTTCATGTATCCTCGACTCGGAGGGGTGCTGGGCTGGGGAGTCCATCTTGGAGGGTATTTCTGCGCAGAATCTAGAAGCTCCCATGGCATTGAACTCAGGCCAAAGAAGGTTGATGCCAGAGCCACCCTGGGAAAGGGCACCTTCACCCAGCAGAAGCATCATGATTATGTTCTATTGTATCGAAATGTATTCTTTTCATTGTATTCTGTGCGGCTTTCTCATGGGAACCCCAATCTTGCTAGGCGGTGCCCAGAGATGTAAATTAGGCCTCCAAATAGTCTATTCTGATTGGTGTGTTACCCAGACCCTACCTTAGGACCAATCCAAATTGAGGGATTCTGACACTTTGCAACATTGGGGGGTGGTACACCGTCCCAAAACAGTATAACTACCCTGGGTTCACCTAGGGAAGTCGTCCGACTTGTCTGGTTTAGCTGACCTGTCACTGACCCAACGCACTCAATAGGTGACTGAAGATACAGAGCGCTGCGGAGCACTCTGTCCGAAATTGACCACAGACTAAGGTTTTACTAAACCTTAAAGTGCTGGCGGAGCACTTTGCTGGGAGTTCGCTGACCCAATCGGGGTCTTGATCGATAGCTGCAGAGAGGGTGGAGCGTAGGCGTTGCTTCCGAACTGCGGGTGCTGGTCCTGTCCTGAGGGTCCTGTCCTGAGGGTCCTGTCCTGATCCTAATCTGGTCTTCCTGTCCTGTCCGGGGTGTCCATTCTGCACCTGCTGTCCATTGAGGGGTATCCTTCCTTGAGGGTTTCCTGTCCTTAACTGACCCGTGGCCAGGGTTTGGTTTCCACACCAGTCTAGGTAAATATCACTCTGAAAACTCTGAACCTTGCACCTTTCTGAATTTCTGTCTTTTGCTTCAATAAAGACATACCTTTGCATATGTTAATTTTCCATGCTTTCCGCAACCATTGAATCATAAAGTCATTTGCATTTGTTTCATAACGTGTTCCTATGTTACCCTACCTGTTAGAAATTATATTTTGCATTGCAGTTTGCTATTTCCTGATATGGTCTAGAACCGCCTTACTTAAACTGTCTAAAGAACTTTTGCCTTAAAGTATAGCTTGTCTCTCTCCATAGACTCTCCTATAGTTATATGAATGTCCTGAACTCCTGTTTCATTCCCTTGAAATAATTCTAGAATACTAGTCCTAATCAAAGCCTGTCCCATCTTTAGTGATTCATCTTAAACGTTCTAATTCCTGATCCTTCATTTAAGTGTGTCCCGGTTCCATTAGTTTATAAATGGTTGCACTGACTTATTTCTATTTAGCTATGTACTTTCTGTTATTCTGATTATCGATTGCTTAATTACTGTGAATTTGATGATTTCTGAATTTTACTAAATTAGATAAAGGCTTTAAAACTTCCAGTTGTCCGTGGTCATTTTACAAAGAGTTTTGAATGTCATTTGTTGGGTTTGTATTTTGCTGCCTTTCCTTTTACAGCTAGCTCCCTGATCCATTGGGGTCATAGGTACCCGTGTCGGTGGATAGTAAATCGGTTACGCTGAAGAATAACGAAAGGAACTCACAAATATCTGATAGCAGACCGTGAGGTCATCCGATCAATGTATATGGTGATTTGAAATATATGGGCCCGAAGCCGGAAGTGGCGAAATTATTGGTCGGGTGACCCGCGCGCTCTATCAGTATTTTCTAGTAGCAGAGGATGGTTAGGGAATAGTTAAAGGTTAGGTAGGACTAGTTAAGCTAGCCAAGTCGGTAGCTGCTAACATTATTGCTGCTATAAGAGCGGCCATTTCGGGGGACCTGATCACTCTTTTGAGGTGCGTTGCTTTTGAAATATATGAATTGTTTGAACATTGTTATTCTTGTTCTTATATTGTTATATATGTATTAATCCATGCGTATGTAAAACGTTTTGTTAAGTGTTGTCAGAACTCCCCGGGCAATTGAAAAACGCACAGCCGGATCCGTGCACCCTGAGATCACTCACTCTCCCTCACTTACATCTGTCAGGAATTTACAGTATTCCAGACTTGCATGAATGGTTTTACTGCTGCAGAATTTTCTACCCCAAGTGCATAAATATCTGCACCTGTAAACACGCAAGCGGTGGTAAGTGACGGGAACAAAGGCTTGGTTTGCTTTGAAATGTTGGTGAATGCCCACAAACTCATGAGTCAAAGGTTTACTCCAGCAGTAGGAGGACGTACCGCCCTGTCAAGGGTGGTAAGAGTGATCCAGTGGGTTACCAGCAACAGGTAATCTAACACTACATACTCACCTGGGCCATAAATTCATTCACAACACAGGCAATATCTGCTGGGGTCAGGTTTTATAATTCACTAGATTAGTTATCTTTCATCCCTAACTAATCTTTCACTGATCAAAAGTTCTTTCCTCTGGTCAATGGACCATTAGTTGGAGCTAGTTGATGGTGAAATGACATAGGATTTCAACATACTTACACATTCATGAATAATCACAGTGGGGATGTGTAAATGAACCACTTACACAGCACAGAACAAACTCCATCTCTCGCAGGAAGGAAGTTACAAATAATCAATCAAATTCTCATTCAATTATACTTTGCAATGACACTGCATGAGAGAAAAGAGGATAGAGAGAAAAGTACATAAGCGCATATACAGATATTGATATATTTACCAAGTATGGTGTGGAAACCAACTCCAAGGCCTAGGAATTGATCAGGGCCGGACTGGCTACCGGGCATTTTGGCATTCTGCAGAGCTGGGGGCTGATGTCACTGCGGTGGGGACTAATTTCGTAGATGGAGACCTGCATGTGCTTCGAAATCAACAATGCAAAACGAATTTCATTTTGAATACGCAGGTCCCCATCAACTAAATCAGCCCCCAGCTTGGCAGCATGACAAAAAAGCCCGGTAGCCAGTCCGGCCCTGGAATTGATAAAGGTCCCCCAGGAAAGGTCTGGCGAACAAAGACTTCAGGACAGGACAGATGACCTCTCTATCACCGACGCTTGCGTAGCACCCCTCTCTGATATTCTCTTCCTCCTCGATATTCTTCAGCGATCTTCTTCTAATTAATTTTCTCAAGATAATTGGTTCAACAATTCAGCATCTCGGTCTGGGATTTCTCTGTGCTCTCGGACAGCATCCCAATCTCCCGACTTCTCTGGCCTCTGGTCTCTATAACTAACTAAAATCTACCTCAAGTATACCTTTCTGTATGTTAGTATGACCAATTAATGTTTCAGTTTTATGAAACTCCTAACTCTGATAGCGCAGGCAAAGGGAGGTGTTCATCACACCATGCTTATTTTCTAATATTTTCTTTTAATCCTTTGTTTGAAATCCCACCCCTTAAGGTTTATACATCACTCTTTATTCCCACCCGTATTCACAATGTAATTGTCACATATTAGAAGAAAAAAAACAGTAGTTCTCATGCTTTTCTGTGGACTGTCGTTCCGGTTCCTATGAAAGTTGCAAGCTGCAGCCTTGAACGAAGTTCAAGTTGACATCGTGTTTTTCACGTTGGGTTCACTGCGCATGTTCGGCAAAATAAGAGTGAACAGACTGTGGTTCAATGCATAAGGCCCATAACAAGCACTATAGAAAGAGTCAAAAAGACAAATATTAAAATCAAAAATAATTGATTTCACTGTATACCACCTATCTCTACTCTAATCCCATTTACTTATTTTTATTCTTACCGCATTAGCATTAGTACAATAGCTGAGTTTAGTTTTCCAGCAAGCAGGTGGCAAGCATGTGAGTTTCAAGCGGCCATTTTATTAGCTACTGCGCAAGTGTAGAAAGTTTCCCTCCAAGCATAGTTACGTCATACTACGTAGATGCAGTTGACGCATGCGCACTAAAGATTTTGGTTAACGGACATTTTTAGCATCATTCTCGAGTTACTGGTTAGTAAGACACATATGCAAGCTAGGATCTTATACTTAAATGTCACGTAAATACATGTTATTTCCACAATACAAAATGTAATATAGGGTTTGCAGTTACCAGAGAGGATTATTTTCCAGCAAGTCTCTTTTTCACGAGTCCTTGCTCCATCAAGAGGAACACATTACTCCCAAACTTTTATCACGGGGTAAGTGGTGAAAAAAAGAAAACAAATTAAGGTTCATATACAAGCTCCATTTCCCCAGTGTGCAATTGTAGACTTGATGCGATTCTGAATTAAGAAAAAGGAGTAAGCTATCCAGGCATACTTCTGGGAATGTTTGTGAATTTTCAAAACTATTAAATCTACACCTGTTTGTAAGTGTCCTGCTCTGCGTGCAACTTTACTACTTTTCATTGTGAATGGGGCTCCTGATTTTTAAACCATTCAAGAAATTCTAGCCTTGGCTGCCTGTTGTTGTTTTTAACACGCTTTGAAACGCATGCTGGGGGTCGTATTCTGTTACTTACACCACAACAAAGGAGGGTCGGAGTGCCCACAGGATACTGGTTTCAGGCAGAAGCAATCTCCGCTTTCAAAAGGAAACAGCTGAGAAGAGCTTTGAGTTGTTTTCAAGAAAGGGTGAGGTCAAGACATCTGTCCTCTCATGTCCTGAAAACACTCTCTGAACTGCATGTTCTTTCTTTCCCTGTTCCTTGTCTCTAATTGTTTGTGCTTGTATTCTCAAAGAAAACGCAGCTGGCAACTCAAGGGGGAAACAATTGTGCTCTTAAAAAAGGGAAGATTCTATGAGCTGTTCCCAACATTCAGTGATCTGGTTTGGGTCTGGCCAAAATAAACAATCAGCCTTTAGGGAGAAGCATGAAGATCCCATCCGGATGCACAAACACCTGGGATAACACAGCAACGCAGCAGCAAGGCCTTTCACGCTGAGAGTCCTTAGCAACAATCAATCACACACCTAGATATCTTTGCTGGGCATTCAACCACATGTGCAAGTGCAAAATGAAGTATCGAGAGGACCATGAGATGAGTCAAACAAATCGCTTCATAAAACCAGCTCCGATTATCCTCTTCAGACCAAGCACATTAGCTGGAAAGAAAACATAAGAAAACAAGGAGGTCATTTAAGAACTCTCAAGGCAGAGGACCACTCGTCAAATTAAGGGATCCCTGCTGTTAGGACATGAACATCACTTGCAGGCTAGATGCCAAACTGCATGCGTATTTGGCATCCTGATTCCTGACTTGTATTTTGGCAAGAGTCACAGCAATCTAGTGTGACAACTGAGCCCTAGCCTGGCCTTGACTCTGTGAGGATCTGGATCTGTCCTGCGACCTAGAGGGAACACCAAGCATGTCCTCCTGATGGACAGAGGACTACAGTCGCAGGCCTGGGTATCACACATAATGTGGCGTTGGCAAGGTATTATGTTTTTGAGATCGATAGTGCAACCAGATCTATTTTAACTCTGTTACTGAGAGTGTGGCATACAGGCCCCTTTTTGATAAAGTTCTACTGCTATTCTATTCTATTCTATTCTTTTCTATTCTATTCTATTCTATTCTATTCTAGTGCATGGCTACCCGTAAGGCTCCCCAGCACTGAGATGACAGAGATGTTCCATTCCACCAGTTTTATGCAAACAACCATGATTTCAACATCTTCCTGAACATATATTCATTCTCGATCTCACAAATCTTATTAGCCATGGAATTCCAAAGTTTTGGAACCTGGTAAACAAAGCAATGACCTCCACTTCTGGCTTTCCGGACTTTTGGAACTACCATCCTGAATGAAGTTGTGTATCTCAGCGTCCTCATGAGAATATAAGGCTGCACCAGGGGCTGTCTCAATTGAGGGCCTTTTTTATAGTACGATGGATGGGCTTTGCAAAGAGCCTTAAATTGGATCATTTGTTTAATGGGTAGCCAGTTCAGGCAAAGAAGGTAACAGGCTAAAGACTCAGTGGTGTTTTGGGATCTTCAACAGCAGCCAGGCAGCAGCATTCTGCACTACCTATAATCTTTATTCCACATAAAGTGAACAGCCAAAATAAAGGGGATTCCCGTAGTCAAGGCGTGATAGAATAAGTGCCTGGACAATGGACCGTTGGGAAGAGAATGGAAGGAAATCCAATATCTTCCTAAGAATTCTCAGCATGCCATAACAGTTGCCAGCTACCTTCCTAGGCTGTCTCAAGGGAGACTTTGCTATCTAGCCAGATACCTAGTCTCTTTACTATTATTTTAGATGTAGAAAGTCCTCATAATGAATCTGGCCAGCAAAGCGCAGAGCAGTAGTTAAAGTCGTTGCCAACCACCATCACTTCCGTGCTGTCTCCATTAAGTTTCAAGCAGCAGTTTGCCATCCAGACTGCTACCTCCTTCCGACAGGGTCCGAGTTGATGTGCTTTCGATTGATTTTTCAGGGCAAAAGAGATTACTATTTGAGCGTCGTCAGCATTTGATACTATTTAGAGACCATAGGACTGCGCGATCTCAGCCAATGTAAGGCTCAGTGAGGAACCCTGGGGCACTCCAAACCCTGGGGTGTTCTACACTTCAGGAAACAAACATCGGAATAACATGGCTTGTTGAATATCTGGAAGCTTCTGTAATGCTATTAGTTATTAGTGCTGGAAGCTTCTGTAATGCTATTAGTTATGCCTACACTTATAATTATCTGTATCATGACGGGGTGGGCTACAATATCAAAAGCCACACTTAGGTCCAGCATAGATAGTTTTGGCCCCCCTGCTACCAAATATACAAAGGAACGGGATCCAGACTTAACCACATTGGTTAATGCCTGTAGGTCATCATCTCTGATTGATGGGAAGGACGAAATGCTTCCCTACATACATTTGGTTGCTAAGATGGAGCAGGTTGTTTTATTGTTCTACTAAATCAGAGAGTGAAACATATGTATCCGTAATTCTTTGGGGAAAATGTTGCCCAAGTCATTCCTATGCGCTGCCGAGGGAGAAGGTCCAACCATCCTTGAAGAAAGATCTATAAAGGAATTGAGTGGTTCAAAAATGTTGCTTAATCTCCAGCAGATGGGAATTAAACCAGGGAGTCCTCTCTAAGGAAGCTTTAATCCATTCTGTGAATTTTAATGTTGCTTCAGAAATATTGTCTCCTAAGTCTGATTGGGAGTTACGAAGTTTATACTTCCATTCTATGGGATCTCATTTTACCCAGCATCAATCTATCCCAGAGGTTGGTGCAGGGAGAGTGCTATTAATCTGACCTGGCAAGAGGATCAGTATCAGATCATGATCAGACCATGTAACTGAAAGTGGTATATTTACAAGCATATTGGGAAGGTTGCTGAATAATGGGTCAAGAAGATGTCCTTCCTTATGTTTAGGGTCATAACTCCCTGCGTCATTTGTAAACAAGCTAAATCCTGAAATAAATTGGTGGCTATTGAGAAATTGGGATCCTTCCAAGGGATGCTGAGATCCCCCAGGACAGTAAAATTAGCTTTATGTAATATCAGGCTGGCAATCACCTCAGAAAGAGCCTGAGTAAACTGTGTGGCCAGACATGGGGGGCGATAATCTAAGGCCCAAGAAATGTAAGTAAAGATAGAGGAAAGTTCAATAGACAGTGAAATACTTTCGCAATCCTGTAAAATCAGCAGGGCTAGGACACATTTCAGTAAGTCTTTATAAATTATGGCAACCCCATTGGCCATCTAATCCTGCTGCTCATTCCTAAAATTAGATAGTCCAGCCGTAGAGCCTGCATAACATGCGGCATAGAGCCGTTAGGATGTGAGGATTAGCTCATCTGGCTGCTCCTCACTGATGAGTGAAAATAGGTGAAAACTCACGTCGCACAAATGATCTGAAATTAAGCAAAATCAGCCGCCAATTTTCATCCTCCTTAAGAATGGGAACATTAGGTAAGAAAAACTTTCCTTAAGTTGAAGTTACATATATAGCAGAGCAAAATATCATCACCAATGTTAATTGAATTTAAGCAGCTGTGGAAAATGACTATAATTAGGTATATATAAGCGGCGTTCATTTATGTTCACCCCAGCCACTGTTGAAAGTAAAGTGAAAATCGTGAAACAGTGGCCACGCCATCTTGTCCCTTTTAGGCCCCATCATGCACGTAAGTGGCAGCCATTTTGTGTGTCGAGGCCTCTCTGCACACTGCCAATAGCCTGCGCGTCTCTCTCCCCCTCACTCCCCGGCCTCGCAAGCATTCCCCCGCACCCCGACAGCCCCCGGTCTCTCCTGCTTGGGCCATAAACGCACCTCTAACGCGACCCTGTCTCCGAGCCACATCCCGTGCTGAACCCCCTCGCTCTTTCATCTCATTCAAAGAACAGGCCATTTTGATAACCTCTTCCTCCCTGCCCGATTGTCCGGCCTGAACCCAGGCCATCACCTAGCCCAACAGATGCAGTTTATTGCCCCCTACAGTAGGACATCGCCTCACATCAAAGGAGCGGGGATTAATCAATGCTTTCGCACCCCGAAGATCCGACTGATCACACACATCCCCGTTCCCAGCGGAATGTCCAGCTGCGCGATAACCACCACATGCTGAGATCGGGGTGGGAACTCTACTGTAGGTGTGTGTGGGAACGGGCCTGGACCGGGGATTCCGAGGATGTCTTTTCTGTCCTTCAAAGAAACATTACGGATGCAGTGTATGTAATAAAGCCATAAACCTGTGTATAAGAGGCCAGGCCTCAGAGATGCGGTTAGAGCACCTCGAGAAGATACCCTGTTGTCTGATTTGACGTGTTCTTCTCCGTCAGAATAAACTCCTGTTTCCTGCCTTCCTGTCTCCAGCGCCTGCCTCTTTGTTTGGTAATATCGGATGGTATGAGAGGAGGCTAACGCCGGGCAAACACTGAAGGTTCTTGGTCACATCGGCTCTACCTTTTCACAATTGGCGTCCCAAACGTTGGGCCCATCAGCGACACGTGGATCCAGTGGGAGAGGTCCCAACGACAGAGTGAACGACTGCAACGATCGGGAAGTGCACCTGCCCGATAGACCCTCGTCTGGCAGCCGATCATCCGAACTTCACTGGTTCCGAGCAGACCTCTCTCGAGTGATCTATGGTCCTCACTGGGAACCCTCAGGAGTGCCACAGCAATTACGGAGAATAGAGGACGATCAGGTGCTGGAAGCGGAAAACGAGAAACTGTCCATGCGGTCCGGGTAAGGTCGTGTAACACGACAAATTGCGAATTGATTGTTTGATTATTTGAAAATACTAGTATTACTCATTTGATTGTTTCTGAGAGATTCTCTGTCTGCAAACAGGGAAGAATAGGAGTATTCTCTCTTTGCAGATAGTGAAGGGTAGGTAACGCAGGCCTTTGCCCCCGTTGTAATCCATCGTGCCTGCTTCCCTCTCCATTTGATTGATTGTTATCCAAGCATTTACTGTTTTAGAATTGGTTCTCTTTGGATCATTCTATATTTGCAAACAAGCACAGAGTCGCAATACTCTGTTTAGTCTTTGCAGATAGTGAAGGATAGGTAACGCAGGCTTTTGCCCCCGTTGTAATCCGTCGTGCCTATTTTTATCCCTCATTTGATTGATTGTTTGTCCGAACATTGACTGTTTGGAATTAGTTCTCTCTGTGGGTATTCCTTATTTGAGAATACTGTAGAATAGAAATATTCGGCCTAGTCTCCGCAAAGTAGTGAAGGATAGGTAGTGCAGACTTTTGTCCCCATTGTAACCCGTCATGCCTATCTTCCCCCCATTGTTCAGTAGTTGGTTCAGCCCGGACCGTTATTAGAGGTAGATCATCCGGCTCCACCGGAGGACACCCCTAATAAAAAGGACATATATATAAAAATACGGATTAACCGCTGTATCGTGCTAGCAAACTATAACATAAAAATCGTTAGGAAAAACAAAAGGAATCGAGCAAAATCAGTAGGCCACTGATGGGATCTTTTTGACCCCGCTAAAATAGAAATATTAGGAACAACCCCTCATGAGAAATATGAAACTAGTGAGAAGAGCCGAGCTCGACGCCATGATGGCCGCAAGACAGCTCGGCTCCGCCGTCCACCCCGCCCAAATAACGACAAACCCTATGCAAATATTATAAATATATACAACACTCCAGCAAAGTAATATGTTAAAACGTTTTATTATACAAATATTTACATGGCAGCCGGCTGCAACATCAATCCCAATGCATTCGCCGTCTGCTTGACGCTGTTCCTGTCCCTCCTTCCTTAAAGTAGCAATGTTGGGCTACTTTGGGCTACTTTTTAGTTGGCTTTGGGCTATAGAAAGTCTACAAAAGCCATCAGCCGGCGAGGTAGCGTCGGTGGCGGCCTGGGGTGGAGGACCGTTGTGCGAATAGGCTGGAGGCAACACCACGCGCCGAGGCCCGTCCCCAGATCGTCCAGAGGTGGTGTCCAGCAAGTTGTGTGCGGGGGATGCCCTGTTGATGGCTCCCCCCTATTGTTGCCTGGTTCAGCCATTTTGTATATCTACGCCAGGAGATGGCGTGGGGCGCCCGCGGAGAGGCGGCGCGGACGGCCCCCTCTCCCCCGCACCCCCCCAGGTGGAGATTCCTCTCCCGCACTAAGACTGCCATTAGCGTTCCACTCAACGAGCCCCCGCGGTTGACTGGCCGGGGGACCCGCTCCGGTGGCTGTGGTGAAGGACAGCTGCGGGAGGGGGGAGCTCTCAAGATGGCGGCCGGCACCCCGGATTTGGGCCTGGTCCACTGGGATGGCTCTGGGCTACTCGGATGCTTGCCTGCTCGGGCATGAGCCCCACTCTTGAAGACGTCCTCTCAGTTTTAAAGATTCTACGAGAGTCGTTGGCCCTCGACTCCCGCGGGCTTCCGGTGGGGGCAACCGCCACTGTTGCTCGACTATCCCCCATGGATATGCCGCTGCCCCGGGCGACCGCCGCCTTATCCACATCTGGTGCCGTAGGAAAGACTGATTCAACGCATCTGTGGAGGGATACGCCTGCTGTCCCGCTCTCCGGAGTGGCCACAACGTTGTCACAAGATGGTGATGCTCTCATGCTGACAACTCGATCAGTTCCGGTGGGACCTCAGCGTGACCCGGTAGGGAAGATTTTGCCTTCCTCGCCTTTAAGTCGCGGTTCATGCCGCCTGTCCCTTCTGCTGGCGTTAACGGAATTTTTTTTGAACTGCCGTAAGGGATTCTGGTCCGGCCTCTAGTTATTGGAGGCATTCGAACTATACTCTGGACCCGCCTGGCCTCGACCAAAATGGTGCCAGTATGGGCGGGACTTGCAACTCCTTATGACGATTCTAGTTACTTAGCCTTGATGTTATGGGGGATGTATGCGGTCTTTGTGCACATGGCGGGCGGGGAAGTGTACTGACTGGGCATGCGGACAACCCTATTGATGTCGGGTTTTTTTACTATTGATTATTGTATTATTAAAAGCTCCGAAGTAATGTTACTCATGATACTCGCCCATGGTGTGCGTATGGACGATTTTATTGTAACTGATCCTGTTATACTTTCAATTATAAAATCAACCTTCACTGATCCTGCAACCGTTTGTCACGTTTAGTTTTTTCCAATTAAATGGCTCGCTCGTTACGTACTCCTATACTACAGTGTAATCTCTCCTTACCTCATGCGTTTCCCGTCTGCCCCGTGGCCGGCCTGTATGGTTGGAGGCCCGTATTTGAATGCTGACATTTTTACAATCAAGGTTGTAAAAGAAAAATATATGGAACTAGCATCGTAACAGTCATTTAGATTGATAGGGTTGTTTTTTTAAATACCATGCTCTGCGAACAGGAACGACCCTATACCACCGTAAACCTTTTCTTTTCCTCGAATGAAAACATGAATCCGTCACCCCCCCACCTTATACTGAATACCCCTGGCCTTTGACCCTCTCCTACACGCGGTCTGTACTACTGCCCTCGGGCGATCTATGTAATGAACAGACTACCATTGGTTATCTTTGCCGCACTACCAGTTGCTCTGGGCTTCAATGCCGAGACATAAGGGCCTGCATCCCAGAGAGATAAGTCAAGTACGTGGTAGGTAAAAAAAAATCGTGTTTATGCGCGCTGATGTGCTTTGAACGCTGCCGCCCCCCCCTCTTTTTCTTTTTGCAGGTTACATCGGAATTTCAGCTGAAGCATGGAGAAGACCTAAAACCGCATCGTGTTCCACGCGAGGAAAATAGGCTAGCTCTGTGAGACGTTACATTATATGTAGGAGCTATCTCTGGGAGCTTGAAAAATTGTATGGTATGAATGTGTGCATGGGCCCTGATTTGTACGGTATGAATGCGTATGTGTGGCGCACGTCTGGGTCAATAAAAGAATGCTTTTTGTATGATTGAGGCGTTGATCGAACGGTTAATGGGATAGGAAAATTAAGCCCGAACATGGTACCTGCATGTGAAAGACGAATAAAAATATATCACTTTCCTTACTTAGGAACGACTCTCTCTGGAGCTAGCGAATGGGAGAGTGGCCTACACCAGAAACTCGAAGGCATATTTCAGTACGACGAACCCAACCCCAAACGATATCCCAAATGTACACCCAAAATAATACGCACCAGTGAGTCAATTTATGTGCTGACTAAATAAGAAAAGTTAAGAGTACCCCGGGTTGGGGTTCATCCAAAATCCCCCTCAGCCCAGATATTAGGGATATTGTTATTTTTTTAGATTTACCCCTTCTTCTTCCACCCTCATAGAAAAGTCAGAATTGTACCACCGCACGTCGGACTGACACCCCTCCTTTACCTCAGCTTGGATCATCATTTGCTAGATGTTGGAAGACCCCACCGTGAGTATAAGCGCGACTGGACTAGTGTCCGACCAATTAAAAAGGAGTAAGTATTTTTGAAGCGAGGTTACCAACAAATATTGTCTACTATTAGGAAGGAAGGAGAACAAAGAGCTCGACCCCCAGAATGAATTAAAGGGAATACTGTGAATACGCAACATGCATGACAAAGTCCTTTTGCCCAAAATAGCTCTGTGTTCTGTCTTAGGTTTCCGTACTTGATGTATGTACTGTCGCACCCTATCTGGTATTTGTGTGTACGTAAACTATGAATTTATGTTTTCCGTCAGCTTGTGTTGTTTACGTGAAACCGACCCGTACTGTTCTATATGTGTGTGCACTGAATAACCTATTATTATACACGTTTCTCACTCTCTCTCTCTTTATGTTGTACGACGACGCTCTCTCCCTCTGAGGGCTCCCTTGCTCCCTTTTGAATAAATGACGACACTGTACCTCGCCGGCACAGGTATAATTGGCTTTAGACACGACAGTGTTTGAACAAATTGACAGAAACAAAACGATCGTATTTTGCCATATTACTACCTCTCCTTTCTGTAAAATGATGGAACTTAATTGGCTGAGAAAGAAAGGACAGGTAAGACGACTAATGTCCCCTAATCTGACCCTTAAAAGGGAACTATATGTCAGTGGGTTTTGTTTTAGTGCTTTAGTAACACCACCCTCATCATTTGGATTACCACCGCCCATTGCACAAAAGTAGAATGTCCGAAACGTCCCCGTTTTTCCAGAATGGTCCCAGTTCTGTAACCAGCCGTCCCAGAAAATCTTAAAGACTGTAGCTGATGACCTTGTTTTTAAAGATAAATCGTCCAAAAACTGATAAAAGTTAGCCGTTGCTGTCAGAAAAGAAAAAAAAAAATGCTTAACGTATGTCCTTCCCTGGAAAAGGTAGCTGTAAGCCCGTGATAATAAGCACTTCACACTTTTTATGAATTAGCAGACCTTGAAGAAAAATATAGCTCAACAGGATTTGTTTTAGAAAAACACAAGTCTCTACTGGAGGAGGCGGTTTGAATTCGATGAACCATGTAATTGTTGGATATCAGACTTCTTGCCACGCTCGCGAATATAACAGGAATAAACACCAGACAGACATGATGTTTGAAAATAGAAAGATACTTGCAGACCTGCACCACAGCAATGATGCATGAGTTAACAGCATACACCGATGTAAGGATTACTAAGCATCCACCCTATCGTGGCCAATAAACGTTTCCCCAACTACTTGGGGTTGGGAGAGAAATTAAAGTGTGTAAACATCTTCCCCTGCCAGTGCTCTAAGACTTGTTTTTTTGTACTCATTTAAAGATAACGTGCGGTCGTCGGAGGAGAGGGGCCAGACGTGACGCACAGCCTGGCTGCAGATCGGGGAATATCTATGACCTCGACCAAGGTGGAGCCACAGAGCAAAGAGTTGCGGGACAAGGCACCATTCTCAACGTGGAAAGTGAAGGAAAGAAGGGCTGTCCAGAAGCCCCTACATGTTGATGAGCTCGTGCCGAAAGTCCCAGCCCATTGTGCCAGATTGATGGGCCCACCTGCTTGAAATTTCTGCCCTCCTTGGTCCGTTTCAGACCTGATCCCACTCCACCCTCTTTTCCCTCGGCCTCCCAAAGCACGCCCCCATCACCCCTTTTTCCATATGGAGTTTTTGAACTTGACTTAAAGAAAAAAAAAAAACACAGCACAAAAGATAGAATAGGGTTTGTCCCGAAAGAAGAACGCAATACGGGTACCCCGACTAAAGTACCTATGGTAGATTAGTTAGGTAACAGGACAAACAGGACTGTGGTCCGAGAGCAAAGAGTGGCCACACCCTGCAACGCGAAATCTGAATCCGAGCTGGACGCATAGCTCCACCGCCGGTGCTCAACAGTGCCAACGAAAGAAGAAAAACAATGAGAGCCTACCAGTGATGGCTCGCTGTAATAAGACACTGGAAAGACGAACCCTTTTTTTTTTTTTGAACATTGCCACCCCTTGACTGTCCCTTGTATTAAGTTGAATCCCTCTCCCAACCGCTTTGTATTGATTACCACCCAATTGAGCTTTCGAAACCTTACATCGGTCACTTTCAACTGTACATGGATAACTAAGAAGGCGTTAACTCTGTATCTTGATGATTGTAGAACACCAGTTATGCACATGAACATGCTGTCTAGTTTTGACCCCCATGGAGTCCAGACCTCAAGTGATAATAGCCCTTATCCTGCCAGAACATTTTTTTGTATGACATCATGTTTGTATTCGGACGAATCTCCTACATCGTCTAAAGTAATGTCCCCGCCTCCAAGGTCTAACGTATGACGCAGCTAATGTAATTTTGTATGCACTGTCTCCCCGCCCATCACATTGACTACATATGGTTATGTACGATTCTGTCTGCATTGATAGCAGAATTATTTCCATCTGCCTGTAATGCACATGGGCTACCAAAGCGAATTGTATAACTAATGTCAGCTTGTACATCCTCACCTATGACGTGAACAGGAATGAACTAACTTATGATAAAAACTGGGGACTGTGGAAAATGACTAAAATTAGGTATATATAAGCGGCGTTCATTTATGTTCACCCCAGCCACTGTTGAAAGTAAAGTGAAAATCGTGAAACAGTGGCCACGCCATCTTGTCCCTTTTAGGCCCCATCATGCACGTAAGTGGCAGCCATTTTGTGTGTCGAGGCCTCTCTGCCCACTGCCAATAGCCTGCGCGTCTCTCTCCCCCTCACTCCCCGGCCTCGCAAGCATTCCCCCGCGCCCCGACAGCCCCCGGTCTCTCCTGCTTGGGCCATAAACGCACCTCTAACGCGACCCTGTCTCCGAGCCACATCCCGTGCTGAACCCCCTCGCTCTTTCATCTCATTCAAAGAACAGGCCCTTTTAATAACCTCTTCCTCCCTGCCCGATTGTCCGGCCTGATCCCAGGCCATCACCTAGCCCAACAGATGCAGTTTATTGCCCCCTACAGTAGGACCTCGCCTCACATCAAAGGAGCGGGGATTAATCAATGCTTTCGAACCCCGAAGATCCGACTGATCACACACATCCCCGTTCCCAGCGGAATGTCCAGCTGCGCGATAACCACCACATGCTGAGATCGGGGTGGGAACTCTACTGTAGATGTGTGTGGGAACGGGCCTGGACCGGGGATTCCGAGGATGTCTTTTCTGTCCTTCAAAGAAACATTACGGATGCAGTGTATGTAATAAAGCCATAAACCTGTGTATAAGAGGCCAGGCCTCAGAGATGCGGTTAGAGCACCTCGAGAAGATACCCTGTTGTCTGATTTGACGTGTTCTGCTCCGTCGGAATAAACTCCTGTTTCCTGCCTTCCTGTCTCCAGCGCCTGCCTCTTTGTTTGGTAATATCGGATGGTATGAGAGGCGGCTAACGCCGGGCAAACACTGAAGGTTCTTGGTCGACATCGGCTCTACCTTTTCACACAGCTACCATTGATACTTGCCTTCAGAGTACGCAGCCATTCGGAAAAGTAGGATACCCCAATTTTAGTAAACATAACAGGCTCCCTGGCCCAGGCTGGATGCAGAAGGGCACAGACGGGATTGCGTTTCGCACGCCAGCGGCGCACCCGCTGCGCGTGTCTACACCCCAGCTTTCATTTGTAGCAATAGCCAGGAGAACAACTAGAACGCCTACCAAACTGCATCTCAGGCTCTCTCCCCGAAGAAAACTTAAAGTCCTAATGTGAGTGCAGGCTCAAATTTAGTTAAACAGTACACTGAAGTAGGTTGCCCTAAAACCACACTCGCCCTTTCAGAATCTCCCCTACCACCTTACAATTCCCAATGTAAAATTAGCAGTATTTAAAGCAAAGTGTTAACAATCAGTCAAATAAGGAGTCTTTATGTCTATGCCTAGAACCTTGCAGTGCAGTGGCGTCTTCATCTGTACAGAGATGGGGGGATAGGATGGGGGAGGCATGATAGAAAATAAGAAAGAAACTTACCTTCTATGCTGCCACTGCACGTCTCTCCTGTAGTCCTTGCAGAGCACCAGAAGCACCCAGTCTCCCAGACTCTACCAACCAATCACAAAGCTGAATGAGCAGCGTTGTGATTGGTCTGAGCGGCCAAAACAGCTGCTCAGGCAGTAACTGGGAGGCTGGGCATGTTCTCCACTGGGCTGTGCAACACAACCCAGTGGAGAACATGCCTTGTGTGCATGACTGTTTGGACAGCCCCAGAGGGCCGACCAAGCCATCATGTGCACTTATGGAGTCGGTGTAAACCACTCCTGCTCCCTCTAATGTGGGGGAGCCCAGCCCCGCCCCGCCCCGCCCAACCTGGCTGGAGTCAGAGTCCACAAAAAAATAAAATGATAATAACTTCGTTTCATTATAATTGTATTTTTTTTTGTTGCACTGCTAAACGGGCAGTGGGGCAATGCTCCTCCGCCTTAGCAGACAAGCCCCTACTGTTGCACTGGCATCTTTTGTGTCTGATGAGTATGCATGCTTGTGCAGTGCTCAAGTGCGTGTGCAGTAGTAAGACTCTGTATAAGAGTCAGACGAAGTATTGCAGTCAATGGGATCCATTTCCGATGCCTCTGGATAGGCGCAGCACAGGATAGGAGGGTATGGCAGCTCTACTCGACAGAGAAGTGTATTGCCTTCATTCTTGTGGCTGGAGTGTGGATATCAAGACACTGAGAGGATGGAGACATGTTTAGAAATCCAATGAGGACCTTTGTTAGCAAAGGGGAGCTCATTAGCTCTTCCTGAGCACTGCCAATTGCTTAATGGTAGGATTGAAGGGAGTGGGGGAAGCAGTTTCTGGTATTAGACAAGAAGGTTTTTATGTCAGGCCTGTCTATCCCTCATTAATGCTCAGTAAGGGTGATGATAGCCAGGTGCAGAAACTTCAACTTCATTGTGGGTGCTCTAGTCTGGGGAAAGCCTGGTGCTACCTGCTGTTGGAAGCACTCTACACAAAGACTGTATCTTAAGAGCAGCTTGAGAAGGACACTTGAAATGAGAACCATCCCAAACCGGTTCTAACGTTTGAGACAGTAGATCCAGATCTCCGGTCTAGAAGTTGTGTATAAAAGCAGGATCCCAAACCCCTATTTTATGACTGTTCCAGGTCCTGCAAACCAAAGAAGAGAATTATCCGCCAAGTAGTTAAAGGACAGCTGTGTATCCAGGGCTGGTGTCTGCTTGATAGTTGGTTTGCCAGAGGTGCGGAAATATCACCTGAGGTCTGCACTGGTTGCTAGAGTAGCTAAGGGTCGGCCTGAATGGCTAGCTGCCAGTCTATTGGGAGAGCAAAGGAGGTAGATTTCTAAACCTGGGAAGGATCAAAAGATCTTGATTCTCAAACTACACAAGGATTCTATCAATTCTATAAATGTGGATGCTAGATTTTTGGGAATAGAAGCAAAATAGATCTTATGAGTCAGGCAAAATGCTTTAAAAAGAATGCACATGCCCACATGCGACCAATGAAGCACATACAAAGTCAAACGTTCTCAAACCAGATACTCCATTTTGGATATACTGAGGTCTAGTTACATTTTTCGCTGACACACCCAAGAGAATGACATTGTAGTAATCAACACTAGCATGATTAAAGGAATTTATCACTGTGATTATCTGAGAAAAGTAGGACACAAAATATACCGTTGTAGCAATTTCAGCTAGAAGAATAAAGATTTAGAAATTGTCTGTACTTGTTGATCCATGGATAACTTCTGGTCAACAAGACTTCCCAAATCCTTGACCATTGGTATGGACACGAGACTGGATACCATATTGGGTGTCCAAAAATGGTATCATTTGGAATGGGAGTCAATAAAATCTCAATTTTGGAGGTATTCAGGCACATTCAAGCTAAAGTAAGCTGTACGACCTGTAGAAGCATAACAGTGGTTTAGGTGCTGCCTTCTCTGATGTCCAACAAAATCTGGGCATCACCTGCATACTTGGCAAAGGCCACACCTAACTTTCTTAATAGAAGTGGCAATCGTTGTATATGCACACAAAATAAGAGCCGTGATAATGCCAAACAAAGGGGAACAAACAATGAGACAGGACTCTGGACAGATGAAAATGAACCAATCTACACTGTCATCATTCTGTCAATGAGAAGAGATTTAAGCCACTGACGTCCAACTCTGGTAGTCAGGAGGTCAGGATCTCTTATTCAACAGTGGGGAAGGCTGCTGAGAGAACTAGTAAAGGCTTCAAAGCCACTCTTATCCACACTAGAGCATATATCATCTCAGTAGACTACATTACTATGTCAAACGTACTATCTTTTTATTCACATAATCACTGACTGTTTCATAATTCTCTAGCCACTGTTATCCACAATAGAGCATATATCATCTCAGTAGACTACATTACTATGTCAAACGTACTATCATTTTATTCACTTAATCACTGACTGTTTCATAATGCTCTAGCCCTTGAATAGATTTTCAATAAACATTCATTTATGATGTGTCACAAAAGTGCTAACGATCTGTGCAACAAGTTTTAGATATTCCAACCATCTAATTATATCTTAAGCAAGTATACAGGTACATCTTAAAATAAGAGAACAAAGCATCATAATGTAAATACAAGTTAATATGTTTCAGAAAAATATGACATGCTAAGATATAATAAAAGTAACAGTAATAACTGTACCTTATTTTTATTAACCTTTAAGCGTTTTTAGTATTTTAATTTTTTTCAATGAAGGGAGTGAGAGAAGGGAGAGAGAGGGAAAGAGGACAATCATTTCCTGAATAATAATTCACTTATAAAACCATAAAACAAATAGAATACCAAATAATAAATATGGTATATTTAAGAAATAAAATTTGGCATATTATCCTGAGATTAATTCTCAAGGTATAAATATTAAGTAATTAAGGAGGATCATAGACAATATTGGTTCCAGAAGATGTTCTAGTGTTGTTTGAAGGAACGGTCGATATGGGTAACCATATCAGAATGTACTTAACAAACTCTTGGCTGAAGGCAGTTTATAATCTGTGATTGTGACATACTTAATTCCACCATGCTTTGAATAAAATTTAGCCGACATTCACGCGCTAAAAATAAATCAATTGATCTGCTGATTGATGACTGTGCAAGTCATTATGTCTAACTGAGAGACTTCAACACATTAATTATTATTAACAAAGCTTTACTTAGGGGGTGGGCTATGTCCGTTGGTGTTTACTCCTCTGTTTCGCTAGCGTCTGCACTTTCTCCTTTTTCGGGGCGGGTGGGCTGTACGTGTGGCGTCCACTTTATTTGTTTGCTGGTATTCTTCCTCTATTCTGCACCTGGTATGGGCGTGTGAGGTCTTTGGGCTCTGCCCTACTGTGGTCGTCTGCTTGCGTGGGGGGCTATTTCCCTCCCGCCCCCCCCCCCCTTCTTTTCTGTATATGTTGCATGACGTGCTGGTAGATATGGTTGCTGCCTCCTTTATATAATGTAAAATGAAACCTCTTTTATCCTGGCGCTGGCGATGTAACGATTTTATCTGCATCCATCCTGTATTCACTCTATCGTATACATTGCTTTGTTATTTTGATTCTCCTGACTTTGCGGCCGGCCCCTGTGGTTGTAGGCCAGCGCTTGTACTTATACGTGTCTTTCAATAAAGGTTTTTAAAAAAAAAAAAACAAAGCTTTACTTTTTACTAAAACATGAAAATTTCATTTGATTTGTTATGGTCAATACTGCACTGAATGGGAACACTGCAAAAACCTTGAGACATTTAATAGAGACTGTGTGCTGAATACCTAACAGATCAGTTCCTGGAGTGCCACCGTCTTCTTGCAAAACCAGTTGCATCTCTTCTCCTTTTCCTCTATCTGTCTTCCTTGTACTTGGCAGTTAAATTCTGGGATCTCATCTGTTTCAATTCCTCAGGCAGGTCTTTATTACTATTGTTCTTCGATTCTGCTTTCTTCTTTCCTGTCTTCCTTTTCCTCTGCCATCGTGACCCTGCTGATGCCTCTGGCATTGGATCCTTATGGGGTTCTTGGGGTGGTGTCAATTCTTTTGAGGCTTCTTCCTCGTTGGCTTTGTCTAATCACAGTTCTCTTTCTGTGCTAGGGTTTCTGTGGGTTGCTCTGTTGTTGGTCTTGTCTCCACCATGGATGCTTGCAACACTTCTGCATTCCCATGGTGTGTCCAAATTCTTAGTTGGTTGTTCCTTCCTACCTAGGTCTCCCATACTTTAAGAACGCATGTGTTGGGACGGAAAAGTCCCTTGCATGGTGATGGATGTGCACCTCTGCCCCAAGTGCCCCAACTGTAATGATATATGGATCCTTAATTCTGAATTTTGTTGTCGTTGGCGAACACCGACCATGAATGTGTGGAATTACATAGGCCTATCTCACAGTCTGCAGACTTTTTGGACTTGTAGGGACACCCAAAGGGCTACCTTCATAGTGGTGAAAGGCTGCTGCCTTTACCTGGAATTATTCAGAATAAACAGGGTGGTGGCAGCACACAGTGTTGTGATCAGTAGAAGTGAACAGGTCCGTTTTACTTGTGTCACTGGACTGAGGCCTACAGACACACATTTATGTTCCACACATGTGTGCTTAACTCACCCTTGGCCTACATCAGTTTAGAGTGGAGTGCTGAGCAGCACATGTGTGGTACACATGTGCTGAGTATATTGGTACATGTTAATAGAACGGTACAGGGATGGTGCAGGACTTTGCACTGCACATATGTTATATGCATGTGCTGGGCGTTTGTGTGTCTGTGAATGGTACAATACATCAGTGATGTAGTGTTGTGCAGCGCATTTATGCTACAGGCATGCACAGGATATAGGTATACCTGTGAATGGTACAATACATGGAAGACTCTAGGTTCGATTTTGGGAAACCCAGGGCTGACTAGAGGAACAGGAGAGGAGTGAGTAGAGGAACCCCCCCCCCCCCTCAGCCAAATTTATGTATTGCTGCATTCCTGTAAGTTGGGTAGGACATACTGGAGGAAGAGAGAGCCAGACCCTTTGTACACTTCAAAGGGTGCTCTTTGATTCAGAGAGAGGTTACTGAGAAAGCGCCTAGGCACATCTCAGGAGATGGGGTTGATAATAGAATCCTAAAGAGTAGGGCTGAGGCCCTGGGGTACCCTTTTAATACACAATATCACTGTGGCTGACTTGCAGGTATGAAGTCCTAGTCACTCCAATGACCTGTTCTGAGGAACTATCAACTTTGGATGCGCACCTGCTGTCACAGACTGCTTCTGGAGGTAGGGAGAACAGAGGAGAGAGCACTTCAAAAGGAAGCAGACCCCCAACATAAACTTCAAAGAATCAGACTCTAAATCACATTTGGTGTCTAGAAATAAACTATAAGAAGGTGAGCTTGAGACCCCAATAATTGTCCACTTTCAACCACCCAGTCAGGCTGTGTGAAAAAGAGAAGTCCCACACGAATTCTGCCTGCCACCAGGATTAGGAGCCAAGGCCTGCTAGTCTACCAGCTGGGTGAGGGACATCACTCAGGAAATCCATGGCCACCTGCCCTTGGAGCCTTGAGCACCAGTGCCTGCCTGCTTGCCAAGACCAGTATGCCCTGTGCGGCAGAGGAGAGCACCGGCGAGAGCGAGGTCCAGTGGGGTAGGGAAAAGTTGGTAGCCCTCAAATGCCAGATGAGGACTGCCAGGAAGTAAGCTTATCACCCATGTGCGGGTACAAAGTCGGCGATCCTGTATGCCAGGTGGGGCCACTTTGAAGATTGCTGCTCCTGTATCGATTGGGCTATAGCCAATGCGCAGAGGAGGAACGGTGACTCCATATGCCAGAGGAGGCAAGGATCAGAGTTTGGTCGGGAGTGTCGACGGAGGAAGGTTGCCGTGGTGACCCGAGTGGGCTGATGCTACAACTGAAGACCAGCTTGAGGAGCGTCGTACCCTTGCCCTATGAGGAGGAACCGGAGACACTTACCAAGCATTGGAGGATCGAGTATTCCCCAGGCACTGCAAGACCGCGTGTGAGGAACTCGAGAACTTCCGGCCGCAGCCCTGCCGGGCTGCCTATGACAGACTTACTGGAGTCAGCCACTGCAGACTCCTGCATCTCTGCTTATGCATGATGGTTTTATTGTGTAACCAAAAGAGGAGGAAAAAATTAAAATAATCTGAATGGATGCAATCTCTTGTTTTAGCCCTTTTTTCACTATCTAGTTTTTGTTTTGTCTTACTGAATATTATCCTCTTAATTTTCCTTTGCAGGATCTCCTTGGCAGTGCCACCAACACCCCTCGGAAAAAGAACAACACTCAGGTAAGTAATTGTGTTCTACTATGAGGTTATGCATTTCTATTCTGTCTTTCTGCTCTCATACTCTCTGGTTCCCTCAATATCTCTTGTGGTTCCCCTGTTGTGACAAACAAGGTGCCGGGTTCCATGTGATTTCTTTCTTATTCCCAGAATGGGGGGAAGAAATATGGTACCACTGTGTCTGGGAATTAGGGACCCTTTACCAGCCTTTAAGGACGAATCAGGGAATTACTTTTTATTAGATCCAAACGTTTCTTAATTTAACTTATTGATTCTTGAATACCTCAATATTAGACAAACACCGATAATTCCACCTCGATCCTCATCCTTCTGACCTTTCCAATCTTGGGCTCCTCCCCTCTCCTGCCATGAGACATACGTCTTCACTTTCACTTTTTCTTGTTGTCGCCTCCCTCTTCCTTAACCCTTGTCTCTTTTCTCCTTCCAGTTTGATGTCGTGCTGTGAGCTCAGCGTCTCAGGATCCCGTTCTTTATCAACAGATATTCTCTCCCTTCACTCGCTGTCCTCCCACAGAGGGGAGTGGGACTCAGAGACCTTCCTATAAATTACTAGAGCCCTGACTTCAGGGGACTGGGTGTATAGTCTATGAATGTTGTATTTCAGTTTGTGTTCATATATAAATACTCTTTTATTCATAAATGTGAGTATTTGACTGGGCAATCCTTTATTACTGCTGAAGTGTTAATTTTGAGCTGGGAAACTGTGTTCATCCCCTCTGTCTACCTTCCCCCTCAACATTGAGAACCTTGGACTACTCGACCGGCACGACCACTGAGAGTAAAGTGCTGAAGGGGTATTTGGCCCAGTTACTCAGCATTCGCTGTAGGTCTGGCCCCGGGACATCAAGAGGAAAAGACCTCAATCCTCACAGTTGGGTCCTGCGTGCCCCGTGGCCTCTGAACGAGATTCTGACAGCGTGCAACCTTGTATTGGTTTCTGGGTCTGGTATTTCTTAGGTCAGGAGTTCTTGCTGCCGACACTATATATGTCTTCTTTCGTGCCGATTCTGTTGATCAGTAGTAGATGTGTCCCTCCGCTACTCAGATGTTACAAATCTTCTTTCCTTAGCAGCAACTCTTCATGTCCAGATGTATTGCAGATCCAGTAATTTCTTTTCAGGCAGCCTTTCCCTTTGTGTCTTTTGCTGTTGCATTTCCAGCATGTAAAATGTTGTATTGGTATCTGATCTTGCCTTCGTCCACTTCTTATTGCAAATTAATGGTCGTCCTTTCCTGCGGAGTTATGTTCCAGCCTTAGGATCCCTTCCCAAATCATATTCCAGATTTCTCTCTTGTCAATGATGGTGTCATATCTTTGGTGCAGGCATGCAATGTCTGAGTCTGTTTTATGGGGGTTGGTCACCTCAAACGTGATCTTCTTCTCAGTTAATGAGGGTCCCCATCTGATCTTCACGTTGAAGCTGTTAACTAGTGCCACCTTTTCTTCGTGAGGAAGTATTTCCAGTAGTTCCTAAATAGTACCTGAGTCACAAGAGACAAAAGAAAGATTAAAACTGGCAGTTCAGCACCTCTGCTCCTGGGAGTCCTGCTGGTATTGCCACCTTAACCAGGAAAAGATCCTAGTCCAGCTGGACACTCTCTTTGTCCCTCACTCCCCATCTCACTACTTGAGAGTGCCAGCTGGATAGGGAGTACCCAATGAAGGCTGAAAAGGCTTTCCCCTGTTTAGTCCCTTCTTTGCGTACTCTTTTCCCTTCAGGTTTAAAGGTTCCAACTCTTTTATGTCTTGGCTTCCAGCCATTCATCAGCATCAATGACTCCCAGATCCATGATCCACCTATCCCTAAGAACTTCAACTGGTTCACGAGTGCTTAATAGAGTCTGGAGACACACTGCTTGTCTAACCTTTCTATCATCAGGTTGAATTCCATGGGGTTGAAATCCGGGATGGGGTTCAGTGCCATTATATATCGTCTAATGAATACCTTCATAATAAGAAACAAAAGAATTGAGACTTGCGTGGGGCGTTCTCTGTGTGGGGTTCACAATGGATTTTATTTGTGTGGATATCCATACATCATCTAACTTTGATATGCCTATGTTATCCCGGGCCATGAACCCATCCGGCCTTGACATTTCTGGCAGTCAGGTACCAGCCCACAAAGGCGAATCTTTTGATAACTTTCTCTCCTGTGCCTATCATCTCAGCACACCATACTAACACTCAATTAGGATCCTGGTAGCTTGTGGTATTTCTGACTGTGCATTTGTGTCAAAAGACCCTGTTACTCTGACTATCTTAATTCCAACAGTATGGTCGGGTCTTCCCTCTCACTAACCCCTCAGTCATTGATAGGAAGCATCTATAATAATACAATCCTTAGCATAACAAGGATGGCATGGGTCCTGGAGCAATCAAGAAAGAGAATCTCTTTTACTGCTGTTGAGGTACTAAAATACATCATTGTTAGTGTTCAATGGCCCATCATGGCTCTGGGCCCCGGTGCCCCACTGCACCTGCTGCCCTAGTTGTAGCTACACATCTGAATACAATTGACTATATGCTACACCCAGTCCTCCCCAACATTGGGTGCTTGAACACATTTAACAAATGCTACTCTGGTTGGGGCACCCGCCCAGCGAAAGGAGGACAGCTGGGACTGGAATGTTTTAAAGCACAATGGAGGTATCAAGTATGGATAATTTTTCAATATAATAACATTTGTGGCAAAAGTATCATTTTAAATAGGGAACTTCTACCCATTATGGAAATCTGGAGCTTGCCATATGCAATCACCTAAATTTTAACTTTTGTTAACAAAGGTAATATATCAAGATTCTAGCAGGCAGTTAGGTCCAAAGGAACCAGGAAGTCCAGATGCAAAAGATGACCTTGGGGGCACCCAAAATGTAAATTTATCTGTTGCTTCCTCTTCCAAGTCTAGGAAATATATATTTATTTTGAGGCAAGTCTAAGGGAGATGCGTAGAGGTAGCTTTGCTTAAATTTTGTTACTGTTTGCATGTTTTGATCCTTATACCGGTTTTCAAAGTCATCGTCCGCCAGGGTCATTTTTTTTATTTATTTTTTAAATTAGAGTACTATTGGTTTTTCCAATATGGCTTTGCCTTCATTGTTGTCATATACTTGGAACTCGTTCAATTGTGTGGCCTTGCATAGATTTAGGTAGGTGTTGGTAACCCACTTAATAACTTTACCAACATCTTTTTACCCATTGTGAATGGGGCTTTTTTTTATAGTATTTTAAATGGATTTAATGTAATTTTGTTACATTTTTTTCAGTTTTGGAAAAGCAAATGCTTAACTACTGAAAAACAGAGCACATTTAGTAAATAGTGCTTAATGTACTTTTTTTTTATTTGTTGGTATTTTGACTGTGATTGTGTGGATTTATATTTAGATTGCCATAAAATGTTGGTTAAATGATTTAATATTCTACCAACACCTGTAGAAAGAAAACTGCTTCAGGTAGGACCTATTTTTGTTTTAGAATTTTTTGAGCTAAAAAAATCAATTTTACTCAGGGTGCAAGTAATAATATAGTTGTGTTGTTATTAAGACAGGAGATTAATGTACAGTTTATTTTTAAAATGTTATGTTTTGCTAAATGTGTTGGTAATGTAGTATATATGTAATATTTTCTATGTAGTTTGTCACCCCAAACGTACTGAATTGATGAATTTTAAAAAAGAGTCTGTCTTTCATTTCTTTGTATTTTTTTACAGACTTTGACTTGGAGACTACCCGTATGAGGTTGCACCTGTCTCATTTCAAGGAAATGCGCCTTTTTCAAAATGTCTAGGAAATGGTAAAGGTGTTTTCCTGTTGAACTCATGAAGGACTATGCCAAACATCGATAGCATTGTTTGTTTTTGCACCTGGACAAACAGGTTGAGTAACAGTTCCACCATTTAATATGATAACATGGTTTTCTTCTTCAAGCCAATCATTTAGATGAGAAATACACATTTCTTGAAAGTAATTAGGTAATGATGTCAATAAATGTTTCCCCATTTTGTGTAAACTAGTTAGATTAAACAATATTTGTGTAGTATTTATCTACATGTTCAGGCTATACAAAAAAGCTAAGCTGTAGCTAAAGATGTAGTCCCCTGCTAGAGATATTCTTTGAATTTTTTCCAAAGGACATGGGAAGAATGAACAAACATCCTTGAATTTGCATCTTAGGATACCGTTTTTTAATAGTGGTTATAAATGGCAGGTTCAAACTAAATTATTATTTTCCTAGGATTTATACTCATGTTTTTCTTGTTTAACTGATACAAATTTAGTGTTAGTTGAGTGCTGCTTCTCTGACAGTAAAGTATAAATAAAACCCACTGTGGTATTATTTATTTATATAACGGGAGGGGTATTGTTTGAAATGCTCCATCTATTATCCAGATTTCACAATTTTCTAGACTTACAGTGTCATGAAGTGTAGCAAATTTTAGAATTGTTTTTAGAGGGTTTGTGTTATCATATAGAAAGAAAGGTTCATGTTTGCAGGTTTCAAATTAATTCAGGAGGAATATCAATATCACTAAAGGTTTACTGCCCAGGGCCAAGATGCCAACATCGAAACCCCATCTGTAAAGAGTACCAATAATATATTGGAGTAGCACGCTGAGATATACGAAACGGATGATACCATATGCTCCTACCATTCCGCTGCTAGGTATTCCCACACAATCAGGTGTAGTTACTAATCGACAACTATTGGCCTGGTCAGACACGGGGATTACTACAATTGGGGCGTTCTTCTTGGAGGGTACACTAACGTCACATGATGCCTTTGTACGAGAGCATGGAGCACGGAATAGACCTTTCCTATTACACGATAGCATCTCTAGATTTATTCGGGACACTTGGGCTCAAGGGGGTCGTGAACCAGATACACACGCGCTACTCACTATGCAATACCTAATGAGAAACGGCGCACACCTGGCGAAGTGGCTATATCAGGGGATCCGTACAGTAGCAGCGGTATTGTTACAGCCGCTTCGTGCTAAATAGGATAGAGATGTGGGGCGCGCACTTACAGATAAGGAATGGGACATCATATTTGGGCATCCGAAAAAAGTGTCTCGTAATCCCAAATTTAAATTCATCCAATTGATGCTAGTGCACAGAGCTTATTTGACCCCACGGAGACTGAACAGCTTGTTCCCGGGTACGGAGGATAAGTGCCCGCGCTGCCACGCCACTGACGCAGGACTAATACACATGATATGGGATTGCCCGAGACTAGGACACTACTGGGCGTCTGTGTGTCAAATATTGAAGGATATCACCCCAGTGCGAAACAATGACTCACTGGAATACTGTATACTAGGACTGGGGCCACAAGGAAGAAGGGTAACCCACTTCATAAGTTCGCTAGTCTAGCACCTCTATTAACCAAAGGGAACATTACAACACGATGGAAAGCCAATAGGGCACCATCTTTACAGGAATGGCATGCGGAAATGTCCCGGTGGGTTGAGGCGGAAGGGGCTAAATTGCAGAGAGAAGAACACAGGGGGTTACAAAAGACACCGATATCTATGGCTTGGAATGCATTAATGGAGGAATATGCTGCGATTGATATACAATTGTACTGAGGAGATATAGCTGCATTTACCCAAACCCCAGACTGACGTTAGTCATCGCACATACGTACGATAGCAACAGTAGTTATTACAGGACAAGGGGGGTTGAAGGCAGGCGTACCCATAGAGAGATTATGCATCTGGGTAGGTGGTAAGAGCATGTGAATATATAGGTGATGGGAAGTGTTGCCGGGCATGTGGGACGTATCTATTCGACTTTATTTGAATCACAAATGAAACCAGCTGATTTCTAAAGGATGTGCATGAGTAATAATGTTGTATATTGGATTGTAGACAGGAACCTTCCCTATTGGACACAAGACGCAACACAATGTCATTCAAGGTATGTAGGGGGTTATCACGGATAGCATAGAGACTTTTTGTCCAAGTGAGGAAACCATATATGATGTGATGCGTAAATATAATGTAACAATGTGTAGCCTCCTTTTACATATGATATTGTTATATAAAATCAATAAAATATGTTTTAAAAAAATCAATATCACTAAAGGTATTAGGTTGTTTTGACTGCACTTTACTTGTCACGTTCTAAAAATCATTATTTTGAAATTTAAAATAGAGGGCATCTCTCTTGCAACATGCACAGGGATATTCTCTGCCACATCCCTTAGAGCTGAGCCATGTGGCTGATTGGAAGTCTTTGTTGCATATGAATATTCTCTTTTTTGTAAAAGGCAGAGTGGTTATCATCACTTGTCCATTCTACAAAATCTCCTAGAATCACTGGTGTGTGTTTGAAACAAGTTGAGAAGTAATCTACACATCTACAATAAACTCTTGGTTCAACTTGTCTCTCCTTACAGTAAATGTATCCTTCATTTTTGATTAACTGATTTCCCGTTTTTGGGAGTTTGCTTTCACCATATTTTTCATATTTACCTGTATAAAATATAGAACTATGTTTATTACTGTTTTATTTCATGCTTGATCCATGTTCTTATCGCTATACAGTTTTTTTTGTTTCTTAAGAATTTTCAGGTCCTCAGTTTTCAAGTAGATTTTAGTCTCTAATATTTGTTATATTATGTTTATTTCGGAAACATGCTCTATAAAACATACATAGTTTAATATTGGTAAGCCACCTCCGATCAGCCAGGTTGAATTTTCTAGTTGTTCTCTCAGTCAGAATAGTTAGGTTTTGTCTGAAATAGCTAGAGAATATTTACATTAAATTGGTTTTTTTATTCTCTTACTTTAAAGAACACTTTTATTTAAGTTAGCACATGCTTTGGTTGGAAAAAGAGTTGCTATTGGTAATATTAACCTTTGTTTGGCTTGCATTTACCTTTTCCTTTTATTTCCCATGATTTCTCTTTTTTATTAAATGTGTTGTTGTTTCTTCAATTTAAGGATTCTCTTTACGTTTCCGGCGCATTTTCTCTTGCAGTTTTAGTGGGATTCCTTTATTGTTGACTTTAGATTTGGCAAATTTGTCAGGATAAATTAGAGATATGTTTAATACGTAGATGTGCTTTTTATGTCTGGTTTTGTATGTTTATTTATTTATAGCATGTATTCATAAGTTGTGATTACCTACTTTTGTTCCTAGATGGCACCATAATTTTCTCAATGGTGTATCGCTTTCAGGGATGTGTTGCCACTACCTGATTTGATTTTAAAATGGTCGACAACATTATTTTTACTACTTGCCCTGTTTTTGTGCAAAGATCTATATTTATAATAAACTGTGTCCCAGAATTTATGCTCTGGGACACATTTAAATTATTTTGAAAAGATGTCAAAATCAATTTTGACCGTTTTAATTTATCAAATGTCAGTCCGATATTTGTAGGGCACATGTTTGTAACACTTTCGAAACGTGAAAAACATATTTTTTACGTGTATGTTTAATTTAATAATTACCATTTTATAGGACTTTTTTTATATTAAATACAGGAATGTTTATATTGCGTGCTAGATAAAAAACATGTAAAACATGCATGGTAAAGGTAAGACACATAGAGTTACATTATAATGCATGGTAAGCTTATATGAATTACAAACTACGGGGCCGATTCCGATGTCGGACGGACCTGAGTCTGTCCGACATCGGTCAGGAGCCGTAAACGACAGACCTGCTGTCGTCGGTTACGGCCCTTCTAGTACGATGCAACCGAACACGGTTCGGTCGCACTTGTATACTTCACAATGCAAGCATGCATTCCGAGCGGAAAGCATGCTTGCAATGTGAAAAGCAGGGGTGCAGTTCATTCCTGCACCCTGTGGCCGGCACCCGAAGGTGCCTGCCACCAGGTGCAGGCATCCATCCACAGAGGGGCACCTTAGGTGCCCCCAGGCCGCCATTCGGCAGCCTTGCACCCATGGGGGGCCCTACTGGGGGGTCCCCAAAGACAGTTTCCGACTGCCTTTTTACGGCACGAAAAGGCAGTGAAAAACTGCCATCGTACTCCCTCTGTCGCAAAGAGGCGGCAGGGTGAATACTGAGGGATTCATGGACAACGGACAGGCTCTACGAGCCGGATTCTTTTCTGACCGAGCCCATCAGAATGGTTTGGTCGGAAAAGAATCCGTGCGACACGTTCCGGTTCGGTCAGAAGGGCTCCGACCATCGTTTGGAGCCCTTCCGACCGAAACCGGAATCAGCCCCTACGTTGTAAAACACCACAATGTAAAAACATGCGATGTATCAACTAACATTATTCAAGAAGGGGTGAAATCACTGAACAGCGCTGTATCTCAAGATGCGTAATCTATAGGATTCCATCAAATATAAACCGCGGGTGTGTGATTGACAAGTAAAAGAATGGTGAAAAGAACAAAGCTGCTAAGTGGCCCTATGTCATGCTATGTGCAACGGTGCTAGCACATCCTGACTTTTTGGCTAAAATTTGCATGCTGGGATTTTTTTTTTACCCCAAATTTCTAGTATAAAATAGCAACTCAAATTCCTAAGAAGTCAACGTAGAGACAGCAAAAAAGCCATTGGTGCCTGAAGGTGTCATAGGATAGGTCCAATGATAGTAATCACTTGGCATCTATCTATGTGGATGAAAGGTCGAAACTGGTACTGGAGGATCAACTCACGCTGTACCTGTCAAAACTATGTGTGCAGGCCATAGTGGTCCTTCAAAAGTGCATGGGTTACAGAATAGAGCACAAAAACAATGATAGGTATGTGGAGAAGTGTGGCTCAATGGTTAGAGCGGCAGATCCTGATGCAGAGGTCTAGCCCGGGACCAGGGTTCAATTCCCCGCCTCGGCGGGTCTTGGGCTTAAAAATTCCACGGACCTGATAATTCTCGCCTCGGGGCCTATTCCAATCATGGAGTCCCACTCTGCAACTCTGGGCAATAGCTTGCTTAATCTCCACAACGGCCCCCACAACGCTAAGGATGCCTGGCCTCCACCTTGGGGATGCCCAGGAGTGGACACCTCACAGGGAAAGCCAGGATGGGTTCCACAGCGGTATTCGTACAAGCGCCTTGAGACCCTTACGGGTGAGTAGTGCGCTATACAAGTATCAATTTACATTATGTCCAGACCTATTAAGGAATGGAGAGCAGCCATTCAAGTATTCATACAGATAGGCTTCCTTCCCTGGCAACAATGATACCCTTGGAAAAGTGTAACACGATTGAGAAAAAAAAACATATATATTCAGTACCCTTAATAGATGGTAGGTAATTCCAGAGAGGTGTATGAGATACTCCTAATCAGGAATGATGAACCTGAACACTTCCTGGATCTGAAGCCAGCAAGAATGGGTGTCAGCCCTAAAAGACACATTAATACAAATGCTCTTTGTCATCATCTTTTATGTGTTAGTTAGTAAGACTGAGACTGCACTGCTGCTTTCTGCCTCAATGTATCATGTGATGTCCATGTTCCAGTGATGTGTTCTTTAATTCCAGCCAAGTTTGTATGAATAGGGGTGGACCTCATGGTGAGCCAATATGTCTTGTCATTTTGAGATGTGTTTAGGGGAGCAATAGGGAGGCATGCTAGGTCTGTACTCATTAGTAATTTGTACCATTGTAGATTATTTTGGTGTCCCCTCCAAGTTAATGCCATCACTTTTGGGGGGGAGGGGGAGCATGCTAGCAGGTGGTTTTGCCTATGGGGCTAGTCTTTGCAGGTGCGGTGTTCATGTTTTCTCTGGGAATTCATTTTTTCTAATCTCATCATGAACAAAGTGAGTATGAGAGGAGTATTGATCCATCCTGTAGAAATCAGAAAGAGGAATATAGAATATCATGGATGCTACCGTCAAATTGAAGTAATGTGTCTCTATAAGTGGGGCGGGTATGCTCAGAGGTGTCTCCCATGCACTGCATCACCTGAATCAAGCTATACTTGGCCGATGAGTCTTAAGTAGGGAGAAACCGATCCTGGGTTGCATGTGTTCCCTTCAGGAAGGACCTGGCCTGTCTGTTCGTGCTGGACTGTTTGCATTGGAGCAGGGTCAAGACTGATTTGCATATAGCTGGTTCCAAACTGAAGTGGAATGGTGTGCTAAATAACAATGGATTGGTGTAGGCCAAGGAACTACTAGTGACTGAGATTAATTCAAGGATGCCGTCCATCACTTTTGGTAATACTTTAGTGTCTCTTTAGGTTGGACGGTATGCACAGATGTGGGTCCTTGTGCAAACTGTATCACCACCGTAACCAAGCTATACTTGACCAATAAGCACTAAGTAGGGAGAAACCGGTCCTGTGTTGCTTGTGTTTTGGTTCAGAGATGACCTGGTTTGACAGTTAGGGTTGTACTGTTCCCATTGGGCCAGGGTCAACACTGATTTGGAGATAGCTGGGTCAAAGCAATCCAAGAGGTTGCATCTTGTACAAAATAACAATGGATTGGGATACTCCTTCAAATCACTTTTTTGTATACTTTAGACCATCAAACTGAGGCACTGCGCTGGAGCCATTCCTAATTGTGTATAGATGTATAATATTAAATGCTATTCACTGATTTCACAATAGGAAAGCTACTTATGGTGAACACACTGCTCAAACTTTCCCATGGTAAGTTCCCCACATGGACTGGAATGGCCTGGTGTAGAGGATATGCACACACATGAGCAACTGATATTCTTAAATAGTTTCAATTAAAGGGAGAGGAAGATCTCCCTCTGTTTCAGGATATTATTTTTCACCTCTAGAATATCCACAAATATTGGAGTAGATACCTCACTCACTTATTGTGACATGCTTCATCATTGGTGCCTATCCACACCCTGGTAAGATGGTACTACTAGGGCGGACTCAACCATTGATGGAATGGGAGTTCTTAGATAATATCAAACTGGACAAGCAGGGTTCCAGAAAGGTGATTGATTTAAAAGTACCTCAAGGTATTACCAACAATGAAACACCTCCACTTCTAGATCCAGACCAACACCACCCTTCGCGGCACCCTCGTCCACAGACAACCTGGCCCCTTCACGGAAGCCATCATCAACGTCACCACCCCCCAGGCTCCCACATCCACCGATTACATCCTACTCAGGGTCCTCAATTTTCACCTGGACAACCCCAACAACCAGAACAGCGCATCTCTTCTGGAGAACCTCGCCAATGTAGGACCCCAGCAGCTATTCACCGTGCTAACGCACGCAGCAGGACACACAGTCGACCCCTTCTTCCCGCCAGCAGAAATGTCACCTACAGCCACACCGCCGAAGTCCTCTTAACCGACCACCACTGCGTGCACTTCGCCATCATCATCTCCCTCAATGCCCCCCCGGGCCTTAGCTGGACAAGGTCACCGAAGAACAGCCACCGCCTACCTCAGCACTACCACACCGCCAACAGCCGCCGATGCCAATACCGCAGCACGCAACCTTCACCGATGGATCTCCAACTACTCCAACACTGGGGCACCCCTCAAGAAGGCACATAGTAAGCAACACTCTAAGAAAGCCAGCTGGGTCACTCCCGCCCTCCATGAGTCCAAACGCACCTGCAGATGACTAGTGAAGAAATGGATAAACAACAAAACCCCGGAAACTCACACAACCTTCAAAGTTGCAATCACCGCACACCAACTCCTCCTTAACACCACAAATAAAACAACCCCCTGGACAGAATAAATGCCAATGCACACAACAGTAAAAAGTTCTTCACCATTGTTAAGGAGTTTGCTATGATAAACAGCGCGACCATAGACATCCCACCCTCCCAAGACCTCTGTGACAAAATCGGCGTCTTCTTCAGGCAGCTCTACAACAGTTTCGACACTCAAATACCTCCCACCAAGCCCCACACCACAGCACCCAACCACGCCGCACCCCAACAGATCCTGCTCAATGGAACCCCACTCACCACAGACAACATGCTCAAGACCATGAAAGGCATCCACTCCGGAGGCCCTCAGACCCATGCCCACACCACATCTTCAAAGGAATAGCCATCGCCATCGCACCCGAGCTCTGCCGCACCATCGACTGCTCTATCGAGACCGCCACCTTCCTCAACTACTGGAGACCGAGATCAACCCTCTGGTAAAGAAACCTTCCGCTGACCCAAAAGACCTCAAGAACTTCAGATCCATCTCCCTACTCCCCTTCCCAGCAAAGACTGCAATAAGGAGGTGCATGACTATCCATACCCTATTTTGCTTCGCTTCTTCAGCCCTCAATCTACTTTAAAGGCTATTTCTAAGCTCTCAGCATACCCTGCAAAACGCAATGCTTATATGAAGTGGAAGCCCGCCATCTTCTACCAACCACCGACGGAGCCTTCTCCAATGTAGTATTTCTGTGCTTTTAACTGACATTTTCCCATCAACCACTGCTCAGCAATCTTTTATTTCTTTATGGGGTTATGTTTCTCATATTGTTTGGCTCCAACTTCTGCGCATCATTACTTTTAGGTGCTTGTGACTGACTCAGACAATGGTTTTTTTTCTCTTTTTTCCTCATGGCGCCTATTGACATGGATTTTTCACCATGACGCGTCTATCAGATACTGCTTTCCGCCTATGTTGCCTGTGAATTTTTTATTTCCACTATAAAATTATTCTTTAGGTGTTTTTTCTTAGTCTGTAGAGACTTCTTTTCTCACTTATATAGTACAGTATAATTTTTGCTCAATCTCATGTTCTTTGGATATGTATTCGCAAGCTTTCTGTCCTTAAGAATACTGTTTATACTCTGGTGACTTTTTGGTATATTTTTCTACGTACAGGATACTTTGTTTTTCCCTGCTTTCTACTCCCAACTTGGTTTTGTTTGACCACACAGTTACATGATTTCTTCATGGATAAACAGCTAAAGGCCTTATCTCAAACTAAGCCTCCATCATGCAAGTTTATGCTCCAGACCAGCTCACGTTATCAGTGCCTAGCAATGGAGGACTCGGCCAGTACCTCCTCCAAATCCTCAACAATGTCCACAATACCAGCACCTACTGCTTCTGCTAACACTACCAAATCATCCTCTAAGAGATTAAAGACAGACCCTCCGTCGCCTACAAAACAAAACTCCTCAGTTACTATGGACTTGTTGTTGGAAGAGATTCGAGCTCTAAGCTTCTCATTGAAGAAACCAACCCTCGACGCTCACTGACAAATGGTCAGATATGGAGGAACGCGTCGTCACTTTAGCGCGGACTGTAGACAATCTTTCTTCTTCTGCAACCAAAATGGAGTCTTTGTCTTCCCAGGTGATACTGCTTCACAGGCAAGTGGAAAATTTGGAAAACAGAAGTAGAAGGAACAACCTTCGCATTTACGGTCTGCCTGAGCAAACAGAAGGTTCCGACCCCATCACCTTCTTTAAATCATTTCTTCCACAACTTCTCAATCTCCCGGAGGATATCACTCTTAATATTCAGAGGGCTCATCGTCTGGGTTCCAGGTCATCCGCATCTTCATTGCCTTCTAATAGTAGGCCAAGAGGAGTGATAATATACTTCCTGGAATATACTGACTTGGTACGGGTCCTCTCTGCGGCTAGAGCACTGAATAGAATAACTTGGTCTAACTCTTTGTTTTTCACCCAGGACTACGCCAAGTCAACAGCAGGAATTCTTGTCATTACGACCCCAGTTGCGTTCAATACGGGCACGCTATGGGTTGTTTCATCCTTGCCTTTTTAAGGTCACCATTAATAACAAAACCAATACTTATGAAGATCCTTTGCAGCTCAAGAGTTTCCTGTACTCATTCCAGTCTCAACCAATGGACACGGCTTCTACATCACGCTCCAAATGACTGTCCTCGTCTGTGTTCATGACCTACATGGTTATAAATTGTATACGATAGATTGAGTTACATATTACTCAGTAATTTTTTTTTCCTTCAGTCTATTGTTTATTGTTTATTGTATGTTCCCGGTTGTTGTATATCTTTATGTGTACAAGTGTACTTACTTCATTTATTTATTTACTTATTTTTCTCTCCACAGATTACCTCACCGTTCCTCATCCTTGCCCTCGTGTTTTTGTTGCCTGCTGGTTGGTTGTATGTCATCCTCTCCGTCCCTCCTCATGAGTCCTGAGAGCGTCATCATTCGTTGTGGCCTTCCATCCTCCCACTCCTCGTATGTCTTGGATTTGTTGTAAGTCTTTTGTTTTCTCATCCTATCTCTTTCTCCACTTTTTGCTCTTTTTTTCTTTTCTACCTCCCTCTTTCTTTTGGTTCCTCTTCTTGCTCATCTTAAACTTCTTTATCATCTTCTCTCTTTTTTCTATTCTATCTCATTTCATTTTTACACATTACTTCCTCTTTCTCTCTTTTTTCTCTTCTTTAACAGTCTTATCTCTTTTCATATTTTATTGGTTCACAGTTCAAAATGGTTCTTCTTGTTCAAAATATGGTACATCTTTGCATGCATCAATGTATTACAGTTTTCTTATATGCCTTTAAGAATTGTTTCTTGGAATGTCAGGGGTTTACACTCGCCCATTAAAAGAAAAAGAGTTTTAATGCTCTTAACTAAATTAGATGCAGACATTGCATGTGTACAGGAGTCCCATCTAACATCTGAAGAATCTGTAGAGTTAAAGAGGAGCTGGGTGCAGGAAGTGTTCTTTTCCCCAGGGGATGGTAAGCGGAATAGTGTTCTCATTCTTTTTCGTAAGTCCCTTCCCATTAAGATACTTTCCAATTCCTCTGACCCTAATGGTAGATGGGTGTTTGTCAAATTTTTGATAGATAATGTCCCTCTCTCCCTACTGAATGTATATGCGCCTACAACAGGTGAACCCTCCTTCTAGTCATCTTTAGCTACACTTATCACACAATACTATGATGATAATTTTATCCTTGCAGGTGACTGTAATGAAGATTTTGACCCTTTCCTTGACCGTCAGTCCTCATCTTCCTTTATTCCCCACAGGTCTCATAAACTTTTCACGCAAATAAGGAAACAACACAAACTAATAGATGCTTGGCGACTTTCAAATCCTACAGTGAGCGAATACTCCTTCTACTCTCCATTACACCAAAACCAAAAAATATTAAACTATTTTTTTATCTCTCACAATGTAGCTCAGTCACTCGTGAATGCGGACATAGGCTCCATACTAATTTCTGACCATGCACCAGTCTCTATGCATCTTGACGTCCTGAGTACACCCAAACAAAATCGTAAATGGCGTTTTAATAATTCTTTACTTTTGGATCCCGTCTTCACATCTTCATTTACTTCTTTTTCCATGAATTTTTCTTTTTTAATCACACAGATTCTATATCCTTTCCTGTAGTCTGGGATACATTTAAAGCCTCAGCTAGGGGTTTCATTATCAGATATGTTTCCAATAAAAGACGAAAGGCACGACAAAGTACCCACACTCTTTTAGCTAACATTAAAGCATTGGAGCACTCCTATTATTCTTCCAAATCCAAATCCAAAGATTGTCTGTCAGATCTCCTCAAAGCTAAATTTCAGTTTAATCAGCTCACAACCAACAATGCTTCTAATATTTTACTTAAAGCTAGTGCCAAATACTACGGGGGCCAGAATAAAGCAGGTAAATTATTAGTGAATTATTTAAAGGTCAAACAAAATAAACTTATTATTGAATCTGTTTTTGGTCGGGATGCTCAACTAAAGTTCAAGGATGAAGAGATCCTGACTGAATTTCTCCACTTTTACAAGGCACTCTATACGTCCGAAACATCTTCTTGCGACGATGATATTACCCAATTTCTTTCTTTAATACAATACACTTCTCCCTCCAATTTGGATTTCTCGTCACTGGAGTTAGACATTTCGCAAAAGGAACTTCTGAAGGCCCTGCAAACACTTAAGAAGGATAAGGCTCCGGGCCCAGATGGCTTCACTATAGAATTTTTTACTCACTTTTCAAGTTTACTTCTTCCTAAACTATGTGTCCTTTTCTCTGATTTTGTACATTCGGGTCATTCCTGTAGTTCATTTGTAGATGCCCTTATTTGTCTTATGCCTAAAGACGGTAAGGATCCTCAGCCCTGCAAGAATTACCGGCCCATTTCCCTAGTCAATATTGATTATAAGCTATTCTCAAAAGCTTTAGCTTTGCGATTGGAATCATACTTACCTGACTTATTAGGGGCAGAACAATCTGGTTTCGTTAAAGGTCGTCTCATTTCAGATAATACATGTTTTTTTTTTATATCTTGTCTAAGGCTTCTCACTCTTCACACTCTTTAGCGGCCATTGCATTGGATGCTGAAAAAGTTTTTGATAGAGTCGAATGGCCCTATCTTTTTCGTGTCCTTCACTGGTTTGGTTTTGGTCCAAAGATTATTGCCCTAATCTCCAAGGTAATTTTGCCACCATTTCGAAGCTGCTTTTAATATTTTTATGCCTGTGCACTAGCGCGCTGCAGTAGCGCATTTGCGTGTGATTACTCTGCTCTACTGAGTAGTTTTAATATTTTATTTGCGCCGTATTCTTGGGGTTATAAGTTAGAGGGGACCACTCATCTGCACCATAATAGCCATTTGCACCGCTGTTTGGCGGGTCCCGGGTCCCGGGTGATGATTTTGGGTGGTGGGTGACATCTTGGGGGAGGAAGGGTCGTGTTTGGCCGCCATTTTGGTCGGCACTCTAGCTGCAGCGGGACGCGCCTGCCGCTTGGACGCTATTTAAAGTTGCGAATGCTAACGCGCAGCGTGCGCGTCATAGGCACGCCAGAGGCGAGCCCATGTGCGCCCATCAGGGGTGTTTACATCTTAGCCAGATATGTATAGATACACTTAGTCAGGAGGGGCTGCTAAAACGTCATGGCATCAACTCTGGTTCTGACTCAGACTGCCCGGCACAAGGTTTGTGCTACGGTCTTTTAAACACGCGTTCTTTACAGAAGCACAACCTGGAAGTGTTCTCCCTACTACAGGACGGAGAGTTAGATTTCCTGGGCATCACGGAAACGTGGTTAGAGGACTCTTCAGTGCCAGATTTGGTAGCCTCTATGCCGACTAATTTTTCATCATTTTGCCTCAACAGAGCAGGCACCATGAGAGGTGGGGGAGTGTCCCTTTTATATAGTACACGCCTGAGGGGCGAAAGACTTTTTGCTGAAAACCTGGGAGGGGCCGAGGTCCTGGGCGTTAAGCTCAGGCTAGGGATGGACTGCTGGATTATTTTGCTAGTCTACCGACCCCTCTGGGCGTTGCCGGTTTTCCCGGATCTATTCCTGGAATTGGCCCAGGATGTTCGATCTCGATATAACAACGTAATCATCATGGGTGACTTAAATTTCCATTGGGATAAGTCCCCAAGGGAAGGTCAAGCTAACCAGATAGATGAGGCGCTCAGGTCCTTTGGTTTGGTTCAGAGGGTAATGGGTCCGACGCATGAGAAGGGCCATACCCTGGATCTCGTCTGGATTACAACCCCAGAACATGGCCGGGATCATGGCCTAGCAGAGGCACAGCCTTGTGCGTGGTCAGACCATTACTTTGTGAAAGGTAGAATATTGGTTGACGAACAGAGAGGGAAGCCCGGAGTAGGATGGAAGGTCGTGAGGAAATGGAAGCATATAGATGGGGATGATATGGTAGCTCATCTCTTAGCTTGTCCTCTGATTAATAAGACGGAACAGAATCCAGACATCATGTATAAAGATCTAACAGATAAACTAAACAGGGTAGTGGATCTCGTGGCACCAGCTCGACGAATGAAGCTGATAGACAGAGGTGCAGGGGCCCCGTGGTACAATGAATCCCTTAGGGAAAAAAAGAGGGCGCTACGCAAATCTGAGAGAGCATGGCGGAAGGGCTATAGCCTTAATGCACGGAGTTTGTACGTGCAGGAGCTCGCCTCTTACAAACAGGCGATCTTGATAAGGAAAGCTGAGTTTTATGAGGACAGGATCTCTAGAGCCCCGGATCCACAGAAAGAAATTTTTAAGGTCCTTACCGAACTCAGGAAAAACAAGGAGCAGAGTCCTGAGTTTAAGCAAGAAGACTGCCAAAAATTCCAGGACTATTTCTCCAATAAGATTGAAGATCTCTTATCGGAAATTGCTACCACCCCCATTCTGGACTGTACTTTGCAGACGGCCCCAGTCATTCATCCTGTTGTTGACCCCTTGGTTACTCTGCCCTTGATTACAAAGGACAGATTGACAAATCTTGTGGGGCGGGTTAAATCTGGCTCTCGGGCCGACCCCTGTCCCCCGGAGGTCTTCAAATTAGCCATGCCAGGTATCGAGGAAGATGTCTTAACTCTCCTTAACAGTTACAATTAGGTCAGGTCCCCCCCTCCTTCAAGGAGGCACGGTTAATCCCCCTGCTGAAAAAGATGGGGGCAGACGTAAAGAACTTAAAGAACTTTAGGCCGATTTCTCAGCTTCCATTCTTGGCCAAAGTTTTGGAGCAGCATGTCCTTACGTCTCTCGCTGACCATCTGGGGAAAAATGGCCTACTTGAGCAAAACCAGGCTGGGTTCCGTGCGCATCATAGCACGGAGCTAGTGATGTTATCCATCTTAGATGAGCTACGGAACAGAGCTGACAAGAAACTTCCTGGGGCCCTGGTGCTATTAGACCTCTCCGCGGCTTTTGACACCGTGTGCCATAGCCAATTGATGCTGCGGTTGAGGGACTCTGGCATCCAGGGCATAGCACTTGTCTGGCTCTCCTCTTTTCTCCAAGGGAGAACTCAGAGAGTTCAACTGGCGGATCTATCTTCCACCACAGTGCCAATTACTTGTGGTGTTCCACAGGGCTCTGCCCTTTCCCCTCTTTTATTTAATGTCTATTTGCAACCCCTGATCTCGGCCCTTAACCAGATGGACTGTCAAATCTGTAACTATGCCGACGATACCCAAATCGTCATACAAATGGAGGACTGCTCGGATGCACACGCAAGAATGCAGAATATCCTAAGATACACTACTAATTGGATGTCTCTGAACTCTTTGAAAATCAATCCGGATAAGACAGAGGTGTTGCCAATTACAATCGCTGGCAACCCCTGGAACGATCGGTTCTGGCCACAAGATCTTGGAACACCTCCAGAACCCGCAGTAGTAGTAAAAAGCCTGGGCATCTCCCTGGATGGTAGCTTGTCGATGCAAAGGCAAGTCTCTGGGGTGGTGGGCACTTGTGTAGGTCTTCTTCGACAACTCAGGAAAATGTCCTCACTCTTGTCCATTACCACCCTAAGACGAGCCGTCTCTGCCATGATCCTAGGGAGGATGGATTATGGTAATTCACTATATGCAGGGCTCCCTCAAAAACAGTTGAACCGCCTGCAGATTGTTATGAATGATGCGGCCAGGTTGATTTTTAAGAAACCTCGGAGATCGCATGCTTCTCCTCTATTGCGTGAACTCCACTGGCTACCGGTCAAACAAAGGGTTCTGTTCAAAGGGCTTTGCATCACGCATAAAGCCCTGTATGGAAAAGCGCCAAGTTACATCAAAGCCCAACTGGCCTCGTACAAACCTGGCAGACGGCTGCGCTCCTCAGATGCTTCCCTGCTAGTCCAACAGCGCTATAAATTATACACCCTGGGCGGTCGCGCTTTTTCTAACATCTTCCCAGCTGTTTGGAATAACCTACCCACTGATTTGCGCAAAGAATCCAACTTGTTGCCATTTCGAAAAAAATTAAAAACAGTGCTTTTTCAGCAAGCATGGGGTGTGCTGTAAATTTTTTTATTATCAGCTGTAGAACTTGGTTGGCATTTTACTTGGAAAAGCGCTTAGAGACCCCGGGGTGATTATGCGCTATATAAATTAAAATAAATAAATAAATAAATAATCTCTTTCTTATATTCTAACCCTAGGGCAGCGGTAGCAGCAAATGGAGATCTTTCTTCCTATTTCCCCCTACATAGGGGTGTCAGACAGGGTTGCCCGCTCTCTCCTTTTCTTTTTAACCTTGCATTAGAACCCTTTTTGCTACGTATTCGCCAAAACATTGATATACATGGTTTTACTTTTAAGGATAATACTGTAAAGATGGCAGCGTACGCTGATGATGTCCTTATGTTTTTATCTAGCCCACAAGTTTCTCTTCCTGCCTTTTTGACTGAAGTCCAATCCTTTGCTTTTGTTTCTGGCTATAAATTAAACAAGGACAAAGGTGAAATTTTACCCCTTACCAAATTCACCTTTAGCTCTGATTTTGTCCCCTCAGGTTTCACTTGGAGTCCGCGCTGTATCAAGTACCTGGTCTACATTTTTCTCCGACCCATTCAGAAACAATCTCGCGTTGCATGGATAATTGCATTTAGAAACTATCGACCTTGACGGCAAAATGGCATCCGCTCTATCTATCATGGTGGGGCCGCTTGGATACCATTAAGATGATGCTTTCACCCATAGCCTTATATACGATCTCCAACATTCCATTAGCTATTCCTTCCAGATATTTTAAAAAGCTTTACTCTATCTTGTCATCCTTTCTAGGGAGCACTAAAAGAGCACGTATGTCTCTTTCAAAACTCATTCGCTCAAAGACTGAGGGAGGAGTGAATTTTCCTGATCTTGCTACTTATCACAAATCGTTTCTTCTGAACCAAGCATCAAAGTGGCTCTCGGACCCTGCTACGTATCTTCCCAAGTGGGCTTTACTTGAAAAGTCTTTTCTTTCGCCCTTCTCGTTTCAGGAATTTTTGTCTTTTACGTGTAGGCCATAATCCGTCTTTACTCCTATTATTAAGTATACCTTACAAATACTACCACCTATCATTCTCACATCCTTTTTTGCTTCGCCTTTATGGCATAACAAAAACATTTTGATTAACAACAAGCCTGTTTTCTGGAAAACTTGGAGATAGCGAGGTATAGTATGGGTTCACCAACTATATGATCAAGGTAATTTCATATCGTTCGATAAGGCCAGATCTTTGCTCAATCTACCTCCCTCTTTTAAATCCAAATTTTTACTTCTATTGGAAGCCGTTCAAAATGCTCAATCAAAATTCGATTCTGATCAGCCAACTCATATGCCCACTCCTATATCTGCGGGCAACGTTAGGAGTTTGGTACTCAATGCTTCCAAAGCATCCATTATATACGCGGCCTTGCACAGTTCTCCTCATCCAAGAGAAAAAACTAAAGTAGAATTAGCTTGGGAGACTGATTTGGGAACTTCCGGGTCGATAGATTTTTGGGGGGAAATTTGGCTCAAGATTCATAAATCTTCAAGGGCGGCTAATACTATACAAACACTTTTTACATTTATAACAGACTCCTTCTCTCTCCATCTATACTACATATTAAGCATGCACACATCCCTGACACTTGTTGGTCCTGCTTCACATCACAAGCGGATCTCTTTCACATGCTTTTTACGTGCCCTCCTGTCTGTGATTTCTGGACCAAGGTATGGACCCAGATAAACTCTATCTTCAACACCAACCATCCTTTTGCCCCTCTACATATCTTCTTAGGTAACTTATCCCCTATTTGGGAAAATTGTGATTCACCGGTGAAAATCATTGATCTACTGGTGGCAGTCGCCTTCCAGCAAATCACCAAAAATTGGAAGAATTTTACTCAACTGTCCTTTCAGGCGTGGTGATATGCAGTTTGTTACAATCATAGACTGGACACTTTCTTTGTATATCCATTGCACATGGCATCCAAACGTCTACACTTATGGTCACCTGTCACACTCTTTCTTGATACTAGCGCTCAGCGATCCTCACTTATACCTCCTTTACAGCAAGAAGTAGCTAAACCTCCATGACATTGTTCTTATTTGTTATTTGCATTTGATATCATATCTTGTATTATAGTTTTTGCAATATTTCTGCATACTCTTATTTTTCTTCATATGATGTTACTCTGTTTAAATAATGTTTTTTCATATACATTTTGAACCATAGTTGTTCTCCTGATTACATAGTTATTATGCTGTATATCAAGCATTGCTCATATGTTATTTGTATTTTCTTTCTTCTTTTTGTGTTATGCTTCTCTAATACTTTAATAAAATTCTTTTGAACAAAAAAAACCTATATTTCCCAGAATGCCACACGCCTCTTGAGACTTGCAATGGTGGTGGCCATCTTGGATCCACTTAGTATAAGTTACTAGTGGTTCAGTACATTCCTTGCTATGTAATCATGATGCTTAGATTGCTGCAGCCGGAACCTTATTGCCACAAGATTTTCATTCCTTGTACTTTAATCAATAGTTTTCAAGGACCTTTTTCTCAAGGAAGTATTCTGGATTAACATTAGGGACCAACAATTTAGATTTTACTTTGCACTTTAGTATTAGAGTTATGTCTGCAAGGATTGAAAACTCTATACAACGTAGTCATCCTTTCTAGAATTACAAACGTTATTGCACCGATTCGCGGAAGGAGCTAGTGAATCCTCTATGTTGTGCAGGTTTCGTTTTTATCACTTGAAACATGTTTGATATTAATCTATTGCTGTGGCGAAGTGAATGTATATTGCCAGAAGAGTAAGAACATTACTAATCAGTATACCTTATGGTACAGCTGGTTACAAATATGTATTGAGAATCATTACGACCACAGATTTGATTCCTAACTCACTAAAGGTAGTTATAGATATAAGAATTCATGTTATGGTTTAGGTTTTTCTATACATTGTGTACAAAGATTATTTAAATCTTTCTGCTCTAGGAAGTCATTGAGTTATCAGCAACCACAGAAAATTGGTTTATACAGAGATTGCTACAAGGTATATCAGAAATGAAGAGACAACAGCCAACGATAATATCATTGACCAAATATTAAACAAATAATTTCTTGTCGTAGATATCAATGCCTCTGTGGTGAAGGTTTAGTTCAACTGAAACCACAGGTGCGTTGTAACTATTCAGTACTTCTATTTTTCTCTCTTTTGTCCTACCCCCTCCCCGCTGATGTACTGCTGACCTGCACAGATCTTCTTTGCGTGGTTGTCAGTGAGTTCAGGGAAGTATGAATGCTAGCATCACTCCAGTTGGATCTAGATTTTCAGATAAGTGCAACCATAACAGCTTGCCTGTTTCGAATCATTGTTCTCAGGGGCGTTAGTCCAAATGGTTTAATGGAGACGACTAAGGCTACAGAACACATTTCTTTGTTAAATAAATGCCCATGACTGAAAACCTGCCAACATAAATCAACCAGGCAACCCCATGGGCTTGGACAAGCTACCTATCTTGTCAGCCCTAAGACGTTCACCCACAGACGTTAGATACTTTGACTCCTCATAGGTGCCATCAAACAGTAACCAAAAGAGATTTGGTGGAACTATTTCTTAATTCAACGTTTTTACTAAATCGAGGATTAGAGTTTCATCAAATGGAAAAGGAAGAAAAGTAGCCAATTTTGAAAACCATGGATAATAGGGGTAGCAGGGCATTTTACACTTAAAATCTTGACAAAATGTGATCATTATGAATTAGGCATAATTATGTAGTGCAACAAATTGATATCACAAATCAGAAAAGGAGAAGGATGCATGGCAATGCTAAGTTTAAACGAAAAATAGACAGGTATTGGAAAATCCAATAGGTCTTTGCTTTTTCCTGGCAATGAATGAAAATTCCATATTGCAAAAAAAAAGCAAACAAACCAAACCATGATGACATGTTTGCGTGCATGCGTCAACGTGCATGCACTGGGATGCATCATGATGCTTTGGCGCACTAGTGTAATCTGCCCACATGCACCACCACACCTTCACTCACATACAGAATGATGTGGCTGCTTGTTTGGTTTTGTTTTATTTTCTGTTTCAAGATGGCAGACACCAATCTTGGAACAGTAAATAAAGCAAACATTAGCAAAGTCAATGGGTCTAGGTTTAATGTGCTAATCTCTCAAGCATGACACATGGGAGGGAGCCAGCAGAGAGAACAGACAGGGCTATTGTTGTAAAGTAGTTCCTCGTGTAGTTCATTTCAAGCACATGAGAAGAGGCGGAAGAATACAGCCAACAGCATTAGGTGAGAGAAACATACTCCATTGACCTGGGCCAAGATAAGAACTCATGCCAATGGCTGCAAACCAAGAGACACAGCCAAAGTCCACTCCAGTATACTGTTAGAAATAGATCTGTTTCGCAGTTTGGCTGTCAAATTCCAGACCTAAAAATAATTGTAAGCATATGTAAAACCCTTTTTTTTAAATGGAGCGTCCTGGCATCAAATTGGAGCTGCGGGGATTCTACAAAATGTTACAAAATAAAGTTTTTTGGGGGGGGTTGGCGGGGCGAGCAATAGGAAGTGAGGGTGGGACGAGGGAGTAACAGAGTAAGAGCTTGAGGTGGGGACAGAAGAGAAACAAGCATTTACAATGCAATGGTCTCGTCCTTGTTAAAGTTAGAGCTATTGGCATTGCTCATGACATTATTTTTGTTTTTAAAACATATAAATAAATGGCATTGTCATTTACAATGCCAATAGCTTAATCTCTCGCAAATGCGAGACCTATTGCATTTGCACCCACACACACGCAGAGCCACACGGACCCACACACACACACACACACACACACAGAGCCACACACACACAGACAGAGTCACACAGAGCAACACACAAGCCGGGAACAGAGGCACAAAAAGCGGATCACAAGCAGGGAACAGAGGCACGAAAACCCGATTACAAGCAGGGAACAGAGGCACGAGCAGGGAACAGAGGCACGAGCAGGGAACAGAGGCACGAGCAGGGAACAGAGGCACGAGCAGGGAACAGAAGCACGAGCAGGGAACAGAGGCACGAGCAGGGAACAGAGGCACAAGCAGGGAACAGAGGCACAAGCAGGGAACAGAGGCACGAGCAGGGAACAGAGGCACGAGCAGGGAACAGAGGCACAAGCAGGGCACAAGCAGGGAACAGAGGCACAAGCACGGAACAGAGGCACAAGCAGGGAACAGAGGCACAAGCAGGGAACGAGGCACAAGCAGGGAACAGAGGTCCAAGCACCGGATTACAAGCAGGGTACAGAGGCACGAACAGGGAACAGAGGCACGAAAACCAGGAACAGAGGCACAGGGAACAGAGGCACGAGCAGGGAACAGAGGCACAAGCAGGGAACAGGGGCACGAGCAGGGAATAGAGGCACAAGCAGGGAACAGAGGCACAAGCAGGGAACAGAGGCACAAGCAGGGAACATAGGCACAAGCAGGGAACAAGCAGGGAACAGAGGCACAAGCAGGAAACAGAGGCACAAGCAGGGAACAGACACAAGCAGGGAACAGAGGCACAAGCTGGGGACAAGCAGGGAACAGAGGCACAAGCAAGGAACAGAGGCACAAGCAAGGAACAGAGGCACGAGCAGGGAACAGAGGCACGAGCAGGGAACAGAGGCACGAGCAGGGAACAGAGGCACGAGCAGGGAACAGAGGCACGAGCAGGGAACAAAGGCACGAGCAGGGAACAGAGGCACAAGCAGGGAACAGAGGCACAAGCAGGGAACAGAGGTACAAGCACCGGATGACAAGCAGGGTACAGAGGAACGAACAGGGAACAGAGGCACGAAAACCAGGAACAGAGGCACCGGGAACAGAGGCACGAGCAGGGAACAGAGGCACGAGCAGGGAACAGAGGCACAAAAACCGGGAACAGAGGCACGAAAACCGAGAACAGAGGCACACACACACAGAACATATACAATATCGCTGCTCCAAGAGCCGGTATGGTTTACTTGTGTATTTATAGGGCGCAGAGAGAAATAGAGCATACATGTCTAAAATTGAGTGAATATAATGGGCGTAATTTAGACACTTTGAAGGCCCCTTCCACAGAAATGTAAAATATATTTTGTTTCATTAATTGCAACGGCTAACCGCTCCACCATCATTAACAACCTTAAAAACCCCTTACTCCTCTCTTGACCCCCTCCTTCCTCCTTCAAGACCTCAAAATAAACAAACGAGGGACAGGGGAGGGGGCGATAACAGGGCTTCAGAAAGGGCAATAACTACATCAGAGGGGGCAATAAGAATGCATCAGAGGGAGCATTAACAGGGAATAGAGCGGGCAAAAACGCATCGGAAGGGGCAATAATGAGACCTCAGAGGAGACATTAACAGAACAATAGAGAGGGCAACACTGGCATCAAAGTTGGCAGTAATGAGGTATCGGAAGGGGTATTAAGGGACAGATGGAGCAGGCAATTACGGCATGAGGCAGGACAATAATATCACGGGTAATGGGTTAATAACAGGGCAGTAAATAAAGAAATCATACTACGTTCGAGAGAACAATATTACTGCATCTGAGGGGGCCTTAATAGGGCATCAGAGGGTTAACATGGCATCAGAAAGGACAATGATAGGGCCATACAGGTGTAACAGAGCATCAGTGGCAGGAATAATAGCAAATTAGATAAGACAATAACAGGGCGTCTAAGACGGAGTACAAAGGTGGTGCTTCAGATGGGGTAATAATAGGGCATCCGAGAGGGCAGCAGAGCAAATCAGAGGGGTTATATTGTCATCACAGGGGCAATAAAAAGGCATCAAAGAGGACAATAATAAGGCACCTACTAGGGTATCCAGACACAACAATAATATTGCACCAGCGAGTGCAAAAAGCATATACCGGACACAATAATGAGGCATCATAGAGGGCAATGATGAAGCATCAAGGAAATAGAGCATCAGGACAAGAAATAACATGATCCATTTATAGACTTAAACACAGGCTCTGGGTTGGTACCTATTTGGGCGGCGGCCCAGTCGCAGATGAGTCCGAGTGTCCAGAAGCTGCACGGGGGATGACGCTTGCAGGCAGTGACGCACTCTGGTCTACAAGTGCTGGTTGCCACACTGCAGACAGGCTGTGCTCAGGCGAGGACGCTATTTCAGTACTGTTTGACACCCTGCCTGCGGCCTCCACACAGTGATCGGGGTGCTGCTGTACAGACTCCTCATGAGTTCAGTGGGGGACTGTGAGGCCTGTGATACTTTCCTCGAGGCTGCTTGGCGCTACAATTCCTGGGTAACTTTTCTGAATTGGCTGCATTCGGCGGGGTACAATTAATAGCAGCTGCGGTAGCTTGGCGGCCCGGGCCGGTGCGAACTGCCTGCAGGAGTGCTGCGAGAGGTGCCACCATTGAATTTGTGGCACCGCCCGCAAACTTTCATACAGCCCGAAACCACCTCAAATCTCAGCATGAGCCGCACAGGGACCCGCGACCGCAGAGCTGCAGCACACTGCATGATGCCCTCTGCAGTCTTCTCCCCGACTGAGTGACTGAATCGTCCCCCGCCGGCCTGCACAACATTGCGACCGCGATAATTATCACCAAGATGCCTTAGATGCACGGCGCCATGTCGTGTCAGTGTGGCTGTCGACGGTGGGTGACAGAAATTAGTGTGTCTGAATTAAGCCGCGCGGCGCCGCCGGCTGCCGGCGGCTGGGCAGATCGGTTACAAATACATTACGGGCGCACACTGCAGTGTTGCCAGATTTTTAGACCCGTCCCACGCCCAAAGCCGCTTAAATATAAGCCCAAAACAAGCCCAATCAGACCAGTTCCAGCCCAAAAACCAGCCCAAATTAGCATGTCTCAAATTATGCACAAATTGTCATCAGAAACAATTTTAAGGACAAATATACATTCTATATCACCAACAGGTTTATCTTGCAGTCACTGCTGGGACTAATCAGTATGTGAGAAGGAAATGAGCGAGTAAAACTTGCACAATTAGCATTCTCACAAACTATTCCCCATTAATCACACCACTGTAAATATGCACTATCCACAACACAGTTATATGTATGTTATTATTAGATAAATGTAAATAACCATTAGGGATTTATTTCAAGTTGTCTAGTAATAACCGAAGCAAAAACATTACAGAATAAGTACCATTCACACAACATACTTGGGCATTTTTTAAACTAGACAAAAAGTCTGCTGTATATATCGGGGAATAACATGTGAGCAACTTTTTGGGGAGCGATTCTGCACACTTTTGCCCCCATAATTTCCTCTAGGTAGGGCTAGGAGAAAAGTTCACGAGCATAATCGGAAATGAGCAGTTTAAGGGCTCATACTGTAATAAGTGAAAAGTGGAAAACCAGGCACAAAAACATTTGCAATGGACATTTCTCGACCATTTGCAGTGGATATTTCTCGTCTTACACCAGTATAATGCGACAATATAGTGTTCTTCTTAGAAGAATTGCACTATCTCCCATGCATGCATATATCAGCCCTTGCCCAAAGGTTAAAACCATAACAAATCTCATTGTTGTGGAATTCATTATTTTAGTTTCCACAGAGTAGATCCTGGACACTGACTTGACCCTTCCAAGTGCTTTGTAAACTGATAAAAGCTTGAAGTGGTTTATGTTTTTAAATAACATGAAGCATTTACAATGCAAGTGGGCCAGTTTTCTCTTCTGTACCATATGCTCTTTACCCCTCCACAGTTGTCTTAAACCTACATACAATCACTATTAGGTTTTACATTATCACTAAATACAATTGCATCAATTCTTGTTTACCATTTTCCAGGGAGGCTGGCCTACAGTGCATCTAGCAGTGCCAGAAGGACTGGTCTGAAAAATCAGTATACAGACATGTTTTTTGTTTGAGGGCCCGTTTTATGGTCTCGTGGGCCAACTTTTGCTATGGATTTCCCTGATATTACAACAAACACTCCCTACAGCAAGCACAAATACCACAAGAAGAGAAAAAACATAGCGTGAATGGAGACGGATAGGACACCAGACAGGCAAAATCAGCAACGTCTACAGGCCAGGCTGGCAGGTGGCAGCTGAGGGTGGGAGAAGTCTGTGGGCAGTTTTAAGTTAATACCATCCGGGACCGTCCGTAACCCAGACCCACTTACCGGAAGTCGAGGAGAGGTACCGCCGGAGTCCGCACTCAGTCAGTCAGCTGAGCTCACTCACTCACTGTAGTGCGGCTGCGGTGTCGTGACTCTCACTCATGTCACGTGCCGCCGTCGGGCTGTGCTGTGGGGCTGGGCCTGGGCTTCTAAAGGTCTAGCTGGGGCTTCTAAGGTCTACAATGGGAATGTGCTCCCTCAGGAGAGTGGTCTGGTGGACTGTTCATGAAGGCTGAACCTGGTTCCCCAGAACCAAATTCGGCAGCTCTGGCGTAGTGCCACATCCCCCAATGAACACCATACTATCCCACTGAGACACCCACACTGCCTTCAGCTACAACCCAGTTGTGCCCGGCTATATATACCTGGATGCGGCACAATTCAGATTATGCACAAGAGTGATATGCTGCCTGGAAAAAAAAGTACCTTCCTGGAAAAAGCAAACCCTCATATGGATGCAAGATTAAGTAAAGCATGTGAAATGTAAGTAGAATAACATGGCTACCTTAACACTTTTATACTCATTAGCCAGAAATCAAGAGTGTTTTTTACTGAAACTTTAAGCACCACTACAGATCCCTGGAGGGACCAGTATCACGGTCCATTGCTTACATCCTATGAACTGTGAGCAGTATGGTTTAAAAAGACTACATTCCTAAACACAGAGCCGTGGTCCGCATTTTATAAACTAAAATAAGGAAAAAAGCGGATAAGGATCACATTAATCTGTTTCCACTCCACCCATCAACCAGGTATTGCAGTACCTCCAGGAATGGTGCACCTCATCACCCAGGAAAAACAATGCTGTTCAAAGAAAGAGGAGAAAACAAAAAGCAGTGCTTCGCTGGCAAACTCTGTAAAGTGGCACTACTGTGTTTGGCTGTTAATAAAACTAATCTGGCCACTTTGTGAACGCTCTGTAATGCTTTAGTTATTTATTTATCGTATTTTGAACCCTGAGAGTGCAAATAAGATGATCAGAAGGACAGAGCTTGAAACATATGGGTACAGATGGGTGGATGTCAGGCAGTGGAATACATGTATAGACTTTTTTTCCTACCCACAGCTGCCAAGGTTTCAGAATGCTTTGTGTGACATTTTCATAATTTCATTGTAATTATGAGTGACATTTCAACAAATATGAGTGACATTTTCTCGCAAGCAAAATCAAGCAATGAAGATGAGGGAAACATACATATCAGAAATATTACACTAGAGCAACAAGAAACTAAGAAGTAATTGAACTAAAGTGCACTAACAGCAGGCAGCTGAAAGCAGGACAGAGTCAGACCGCGAGAGTGCACAGTTCTAAGACTCAGAACACTACAGGTCCAGGATGCAAGCAGCTCAGAATTATTGAAGCATTCATTTCATTTATTAATAACAGCCATATCAAGTTAGCTGAGCTACTAATACTCAAATGTCTTAGCCAGCCTTTGCCCACACTGGGTCCCTGGATTCTCCCTGCTGCTAGCATCAATCAAACCGATCAGGATGCTGAGCATCAGTGGGGGCTCCAGGGCCTTTCTGTCACAAGTGGGACCAGGCCCACAACTGATGGATGTGAGGCCCCAACATTAACATCTCTTCTCAGCTGCCAAACACCATCAGCTGACTCGCAGACATGCTCCGCGCACTGGGCAAACCTCGGGTTGAGGGGCACACAGTCCCACATAGGTTATAGCTGGCAGCCAGAGCTCTGTGGTGTTATATTTCAAAACCTACTACGAGTCTTAACACGTAGCACTAGGCAGGGATGTAAGTGTTCGATGCAGTCAGTTTCATATACGTAGTCATATGCGTAGGTGCAACTGTCCTGATTGCGATACTGGACAATAATTGCTCAGACAAGGAGAGATCGTTTCTGTGGAAACTGACAGCACAGCCAAACATAGCGGTTAAGGTAGGGTATGTGGTTGAGGTGTTATGCAGCGAACATTACTAGTGAACCATAGGCCAGGTATAATAAGGATGCAGGGTTCTACCTCAACGTTAGCAGTGAAATGGCGGCAGCGCGCACACTATTGCAACTGATTAAAGTCGGACCTAACCAGAGGGCCCGTTCAGAAACTAGTATTTGACGGAGAATATGAAAGCTGAAGCCGCCCCACTTGAACTAACGTGGATTTATCTTAATAACATGCGAGGTATGATATTTGAATTAAAAAAACTTGGGTATAAAAAGAGCGGTCCTGCTCATGGACTTTCAACTTCTAAACCTGAAAGTTTAACGGACTACCTTACCTCGGTCCTTACTGGTCTTATCTGGCTCCATTTGAAAGTCTAAGGTCAAAATTAAATTACAAAGCTCAGCACACATTATGTCTGCCTCACACTCGTCTAAGAGTCACTGAAGTCACTCGTCCCTAACTCTGAAAAATGTCAAGTTCCGACTTTCGGACACCCCCATAGGATGATGGAGGACACTTCGTTTGACTCCCAACAGGCTCTTCAGTAATGTGTGCATCCCCAACACCCTGGCCAGCCCCGTGCACCCCTCCAGATCGTGTCTGCCAAGAGCTTACCCTCCAGCTTCTCTGGAACGCTCTTCCCCCGCTCGGCCGAGGGTTCAGCAGCAGGGTCGAGCAGCTGGCACAGGATTGGATGCGCCCTCCATGCCCGGCCCCTGTCTGTGGAAGAAAAAGAGGGGGGCTGCGTTCATAAACACACGCCGCTTCTTGGTGCTATGAGACCCTACTTCCAGTACTCCAAAGGCCGTAGGAGAGTCTGGGGTGCACTGCTGGTATGACAGGTGACTGTGAGGGCCCGCAGGGAGCGGTCCAAGTGTGCATTAATGGACACGGGAGGTCTGCAGTTATCGAGCACAGACCGGGCACTCACCACCTCGTCCACTGATTCTACATGGCCTAACAAGTAGGACTCGCTCTTTGTAAGTAAGCACGATCCATGATTTTCATGTGATGTGGAAACAGTTTCGAACTCCCTGCATTTTGATCTGTGAACTGAGCCGCCCCACGCACTTCACATTCTGAACAGGGAAAAGCCGAGAAACTGGCGGCCCGGCCTGGTTAGTATAATGCGACTCCGGAAGGGTTACTTTACATTTAGTTGCCACATTCTTAGAATGGCAGAGAGCCATGTCTGAGCACTGCAGGCTGCCTCAGACAGTCAGACGAGCGTTACTAGTAAAGTTCTACTAGTACTTACTATGTGTGTTGTCTTCGAAGTAGCTTCTTCAACTTCTCTACTCTGCTAGCCACGGGTGACGGTGGGCGCTGAGTCGCACGGTAGGCGGGGGGGGGCAGACCTTTGAGTGCTGTTTGTGACCTGCAGCCTCTCGTCGGACGGCGGCCGGCACGCCGCACATCATGATCATGCCATACCTGCAGCAGTGTGCCCAAGTCTGCAGCGCCACTACCTACTTCATCTGTTGTCTGCCTGTGGTGCAAACTTGTGCAAGAAATGTGGCCTCAATCAAAGTAAGGTCATCAAGGAGCAAGAGGCCCGAGGCTGCACTTTGCAAAATGTCAGAAACACTTCCAGACCATCGTTCTCTGTTGTCGTCCATAGAGTTTCGCGCGCGCACCGCTGGTTCAGCCATGTCTGACTACGACTTCGAGGATTACATCTCCTCTGAGGACGAGGACTACGTGCCCTCGGGGGGAGAGTACAGCGAGGACGATGTCAACGAGTTGGTGGACGAAGAGGACGTAGAAGGTGTTGAAAAAGCGCCCGAAACTGGAAGTGGGAAAAAGAGAAAGGCGAAGGGTCTGCAGCGGAAGAAAGGAGGGCTCGCTTTGGAGCTGCAGAGCACAGGGGATGCGCAATGCCCACCTGACGCCGAGGCGCCAGACTTCTCGCAGGAGAAAGTGGCTAAAACGGAACATGATCAAAAGAAGAAGGCTGATGATCTGTGGGCCAGCTTCCTGAACGACGTAGGGCAGAAGCCCAAAGCCTCTGTGCCAGCCAGCACGCCAAAGGAGCATACCCAGGCCACCCCCAAGGCTGACCAGAAACTACAAGAGACACAACACTCGGATAAACCTAAAGATGCTGCCAAGGTTACCATCACCAAGGTGTTTGATTTTGCTGGTGAAGAAGTGAGAGTGACCAAGGAAGTTGCAGCCACGTCAAAAGAAGCGAAATCGTACCTGAAGCAGCAAGACGAGGGGGCGCCGCAGGGGAGCCCTCTTCCCGTTGCTTCCCCAGCTGCTCCCCCTGGGTTAAAGAGGCGTAGCGGGATGAACAGTGTCCTGGGGAGCCTGATCGGCAAAAAGCAAAAGATGAGCACACTGGAGAAATCCAAAATGGACTGGGAGTCTTTCAAAGAAAAAGAAGGAATTGGGGATGAGCTGGCCATTCACAACCGGGGGAAAGAAGGGTACATCGAAAGGAAAGCCTTCTTGGAACGGGTGGACCACCAGCAGTTCGAGTTGGAGCGCGATATCCGGCTTAATAACATGAAAAAGTGATACTTCTGCTGCGAGGGTTCAACTTTGACCCTTGGGCCATCTGAATGGCCGTGAACTAGCTCACAGATTTATCAAAATTGTGTAAAAGAAGACTCATAAATATAAAAATGAAAAAATAGACACTAAGCACACTTGTCACCTTCCACAGAGGTGGGCATGGCTACACAAGGTACCAGACACCGTGTTCTCGGTTGGACAGAGTGGCTAGCGAAAGCATATCACCTGCTGCAATATATTTCCTCCTAAGATGTCAGTATTTATGTTGGAAGAGAGTATTTAGGAAAGGACTTATTGGGTCTCTTTACTGAGTTGGTAACTAATTGTCATGTGTTTTTTGTTTTGTTATCTTTACAATCTACAAAAATGGTTAAAAAGTCTTCTGACACTAGTGATCATGGACAAGGAAAAAACGGTATCCACGACCGTGTGCACTGAACTGATGGTTACTCTGTTGCCTCTATCATAAAATTTTAATTATTTTTTTAATCGTGTTTTGTCTCAAAGTTACGGAGTTGGTGACTGATTTAATCGGTTAGTTGTCTGCCAGCTAGAAAGTGAGTTTTTTACTGAGGTAAATAAATTGATCATCTCTTTTTACAGAAACACTTCCAACAAAAGTTCTTCTTTCTTTTTTGGATCCATTTCACAAGGGAACGAAGCACCGTTTCAGCGAGAGAGACAGACCGAGACAGGGCAGCTGACAACGGCAGATGAGGAAAAGTGGACATTTAGAAACGAAATTAATCCTACCCTAATACACTGGCACCTTCAGAACCTCCGCAACAAAAGCAGGCTGCACGATCGGGCACCGACCAGTTCTTTGCTTGCTGCTTCTGAGACGCTACACGAAGGCCGCACACTCAAAGTCACGCTGTGCACATTTCCACGTGCCGTGAGCGTGCACATCTGACGTATGGCAATGAAACTCGTCATTGAGAAGCCCGTGAAGCCAGCCGGAAGATTATTGGAATGAGCTAGCGGGGCTCCCGTGGTCATGGAGAGCCCCGCCTGAGCCGCTGACCCTACACACCTGACCCGAGGAGGAAAGACCGGCCTGGAGAGCAGCGGGGGAGTCCCGAGTCAGCCCGATGAGTAGGGTGACTGCTTTTTGGTGCATCAGGGTAGTGAGACAGGAGATGGGCACTTCGAGTGTGTGTGTGCGCGCGACTGAGAGAGGCATGGCTGACTCTGACTGAGATGTGCACGACTGGGGAGGGGGGGGGAGCTGGGCGTGCGCGCCCACGATGGGAAATCGACGCTCGTGCACCCTTCTGTGTCCCTTCAGAGGCATCTCAGCAGCAATAGGTCTCGACGAGACCTAAAAATGAGTGAGTGTGGAGAGATGGATGGAAGCAACGGGCAAGATGGGGATAAGAGGCAAATGAATGGAGATAGTTATTTGAGTGGGAGAAACACAAAAGAATGTGAGAGAAAACACATACACTGCTGAAAGAAAAATTAACAAGTATTGGCAAAGGTAACAGGTCCCACCTATGAGAGCTATTGGATTTGTCAATGAGTGTAGAAGTGCAGTATTACAGCCCAGTGCTGTGCAGTATGGTTAAAAATAATTAAAACAAAGTGCAATGAGGCGGCCAATACTAGCTGTGCCATAGAGCTTTTTTATTTGTAGTCTATGCTACCCTGTGAACAGCAGCGGCCCCTCCTTAAGGGCAGAGGGGCCACGCCCACACCATTTGGGTATAATGTGTGTCTGTCAGGCTGAGGATATGTCAGAGTTTGTTTTCAGGTCGGGCAGCCAGGAGCACGACATGCACTAAATGCGCAGGCTCCTGGCTGCCTGAGCTGAATGTTTCTGGGCAGAGGATGTCACAGCACCTGTGGGCGTGGCCTCCTCAGCTCAGCAAAGGTTCTCGAGGCCCTCCCCCTCGTAACGAAGAAGAGCGTCAGTGACAGCCTAGTACCTGAGAGCTTCAGTTTTAAGCTCTGAAGAGCCCAGAGCCGAGTGTCTATCTGTGACGGGGTGGTGCAGGACAGATTCGAGACTAACCTGAATATGACCCCTAAACATGCGAACAGTACCATCTCCCCTCTTTTCACACAGCAAGCTGAGAACTGGAGGCGTTCTGACCCAGCTGTGTTTTTGCCCGACCAGGAAGGCGAACACTGTTTCTTTATCTGGGCTGAGTTCGAGCAAAGCCCTGTCCCCAGCCGTGACGCGGAGGAGGATGACGGGGTAAATACCGGAAGAGAAGACACAGCGGTGTGTTGTACACCCGGAGGAAACGAAGGCGTGAGCGGAGGTGAGAGAGCGGAAGATAGCGTGGAGAGAAGGTGGGAAGAAGTATCGGCAGCGGAGGCGACCCGACGAGCAGCGGAGCCAGGAGGCCAACGTCAAGGCGCATCGCCCAGCCACGCTTCAGGGGAAGCGTGGCTTTCCCAGGTCGTTCACGTTGCGCAGACTGGGCGGGTAGAAAGGGTTTTAAACCACCCTGAAACACCACTCGATCGGACCAGTCACTCCCTTCCCCTAGCAAATTCGGCACTACGTTACAGCATTCTTTTGGCTTTAATGGTTTGTGCACCTGTGTGAATTCCTCACCCCCTTTTCCCTGACACTGTTAATATATCGGGCACCCGACTGAAGCAAGTCTATTTTCTTTTCATGGTTGTAACGACATCCCGACCGGCGCCTAAATCCCCACAAGCACCCTGGAGAGGAGAAGAAGAGGACTGGAACTCTGGAAGGATCGTCACTCCCCAGAAAAGCAGGACACTGAAACCCCTCTCCCATACTACAGAAGCGTTGTGCGCCGAAGGCGATTACTAAAGCCAATAAAACCCTCTTTACCTTCCTTTCGTGTCCCGTCGAGTCATTCCAGACCGCCACAAGTGGTGGAGAATGCGGGCACGGAATTAACCATCTGTAAACCAAAGATGGAGGATTTGCTACACTACCTGGTCAAAGGACAGGAACAATTAGGATGGGCTGTTGAACAACAATTAACCTCAGCCCAAGCCGACAGAGAGACTTTTAAGAACACCATAGCGGCCCAATTGGAGGGGTTACAAAAGCTGATAACTGATCCAGCAGCCCCCGCCTCTAGAGAGCCCAGAAACCCACATCCCTCTCCATCAGGCGTCTCCCTGCAGAAATATACACCAGGGGAAGACCCCGATGCGTTTTTGATCAACTTTGAGAGAGCCTCATTAGCCTGTGGGTGGCCACTGGAGAAGTGGCCGTTTTTTCTGGCTTCCCTCTTCTAACCGGGGAGGCCCACGCGGCTTATCAGGTCGCAAATGCCACAGGCAACGCACCTTATGCCTCGATTAAAACCATCAAATTGGACCACTTCGGTCTCGATGCAGAGGCCTATCGGGTGCGGTTTAGGAAAGAAAGGGGAGCACCCGGGGAAAATCCTAAGACTCTGTTTTTCCGCTTAAAGGCGGCTGCAGACAAATGGCTTACTCCCACACTCAGTTCCAAAGAGGAAATCATGAATAAAATCTATTTGGAGCAATATTTAGAAGCCTTGCCCTACGGAACTCAGAAGTGGTTAAGGCAACACACCAACCTAACAACCACCCAAGCAATGGAAATGGCCTCCACATTTGCCAGGGCTCAACCTCGTTTACACCCTTGGGAGCCGAAAAAACATCCCAAACCCCCTCTCAGGGTAGATAAGAAACCCCGCCAGCAAACGGACTCGCATATACCGCGCCCCTCAAAACCAGAGATCCCCAGTTTTAAGGGCCCTCAATGTTTCGGGTGCGGCGCCTGGGGGCATATACCTCGTCTATGCCCCCAGAGGAGAAGTCCAGAAGAACCCATGGAAGTGGGGTACCTGCCCAAGACTGTCTTATATTCGGCCGAACTTGGAGGAGCTTATCATGTAAGTGTAAGGGTGAATGGGGTGAGAATAAAGGCCCTCGTAGATGCGGGTTGTAAGCTGTCGGTGATTCAAGGGGTTTTTGTAAAGTCCCATCAGGTGGTACCGAATACCATAGTATATATAAAGTGTGTCCATGGAGATGTCAAAAGCTATCCCGTGGCCCATGTACCCCTAGTCTTAACGGAGGGGAGAACCCTTGTGGTCCGAGTAGGGGTTTTAGAGACACTCCCAGAGGAAATAATCATAGGGACTGATATCCCGCACTTCCTTGTCTTGTACACCCAGACCATACAAAACACCGACTCCAAAGAGCCCTACTCCATCCCGGCTTTGGTGTCACCAGAACCTTGGACAATAGATAGGAGCTCTAAGTTTGCTCAAACTAATGACGCTACCCTATTCAATGCATGGGAACAAGCTTATTATACCCAAACCAACCCTGACCCCATATTCCCAAAGTTTGTGATTAAGGAAGGTCTCCTCTATAGGCAGGGAAACCCAGATTATCCCCTCCAACTCCTGGTCCCGACCTCATTTAGAGAGCAAATAATGTACTATTCACACACACACATCTTCTTGCGGGGCACACCGCAACCGAAAAGACAACTCAGAATGTCTTGAGGTATTTTTACTGGCCAGGGGTGTATAAGGACATTAAAATCCATTGTCAGGCATGTGACGTCTCTCAAAAGAAAAATACCCATCACCCACCCGCAGTAACCTTACAACCGCTTCCAATAATTGGGACCCCTTTCGAAAGAGTAGGGATGGACCTGATAGGACTCCTACCTAAAAGCTGCCGGGGGTTTCAGTATGCACTAGTCATAGTAGACTACGCCACTAGATTCCCAGAGGCCTTTCCACTGAAAGTTCCTACCTCCAAGGTTATAGCCGAGAAATTCCTTGAGCTCTTTTTGCGGGTAGGTTTCCCAAAGGAGATCCTAACGGGTCAAGGCACCCCCTTTATGTCTCGGTTAATGCGGGAGGTGTGCTGACTCTTGGACCTTCATCAGATCAAGACGTCGGTATACCACCCGCAGACCGACGGACTAGTGGAAGGCTATAATGGAACCCTCAAGTCTACCCTTAAAAAAATGCTTTCTGTGAACGAAAGAGAATGGGACCTCATCCTTCCCTTAGCCTTATGTGTGATCAGATGACAAACGCAAAGCAGCTTGGGAAGTTCCTCCTTTGAGTTTCTATACGGACGCCAACGAAGAACCTTACTCGAGATGACCAAGGAAGCCTGGGAAGCAGAAGGACCGGGGGAAGAGAGAAGCTTACTAGAGTATAGCCAGACCCTTAAAAACAACATAGGAAAAATAAGAGAGCTAGCCTATTCCAACCTAGAGACCAGCCAGAAAAGACAAAAGGTGTGTTACGATAAAGGGAAGAAATGGAGACGGCTCGAGGTGAACGATTGGGCTCTGGTCTTATTGCCGTCTTCCACAAGGAAGGTTCAAGCAGAATGGATGGGACCGTATAAAGTGATTGATACTATTGGGAAAACGACCTACAGGTTACAGATCTCCCCCCGAAAGACACAGACCTACCACATCAATTCATTAAAGATGTGGATCCGGCCTCCCCCTAAGGCCAATCACCTCACCATACCCACGAGCGCATCATCCACCTCAACATTAGAAGAACTGGTGGTTAATGAAGACCTTAGACGAACAGAGCAAGAGAGCTTACATAACATACTGGTTCCTTTTGCGTCACTATTTTCGGATCTGCCTGGGAAGACCACGGTGATAGAGCACAGAATAGAAACCCCAGACGGAGCTATAGTCAAACAACGCCCCTACCAGATACCCACCGCCAAAAGATCAGCTATACAGAAAGAGGTCCAGGAAATGCTAAAACTAGACGTGATCCGACCCTCCCGGAGTGAATGCTCCTCACCGATTGTAATAGTGCCCAAACCCGATGGGAGTACGAGATTTTGTATGGACTTTCGCACACTAAATTCTGTTTCTTCCTTCGATGCGTACCCAATACCCTGCATCGACGAACTAATCGAAAAACTCAAAGATGCGCAATACATCAGCACATTAGACCTGACCAAGGGCTATTGGCAGGTGCCCTTAAGAGAGGAGGACAGGAAAAAGACAGCCTTCGCAACTCCGGATGGCCTATACGAATTCAATGTTCTCCCGTTTGGGCTGCACGGAGCCCCCGCGACGTTTCAGCGCCTGATGAATGAGATTCTGAGAGAACACCAAGCATTCAGCTCCGCCTACCTTGACGACATTATAATATTCAGTCCCTCATGGGAGAGTCACCTAAAACATCTGCAGATCATTCTGGGGAGTCTTGAGGAAGCTGGTCTCCATGTGAACTCAAAAAAATCACGTATAGGCTACCAGAAAGTAAAATACTTGGGCTATGTTCTGGGACATGGAATGATTGAACCCCAGATAGAGAAGATAAGGGCAATAGCTGATACCCCCTTTCCCAAGAGTAAAAAAGAGATGAGGGCCTTTCTTGGATTAATCGGATATTATGGACGATTCTTCCCTTCCTTTTCAGATATTGCAGCTCCCCTCAAAGACACACTAAAGAAAGAGTACAAACCATTAGCCTATCAGAGCCCTACCCCCGAGATGTGGCAAGCCTTCAACTCCCTAAAAAGAGTCATTACCACCAGTCTGGTGTTGTCTACCCCAGACTTCACAAGGCCATTTATCCTCCACACCGACACATCTCACTATGGGGTGGGGGCCCTTTTGTCACAAGTGTCCCCGGATGGAGTAGAACATCCTATACTTTACATTAGCAGGAAACTCTTCCCCAGGGAGGTGAAGTACCCGACAATAGAGAAAGAGTGTCTTGCAATTAAATGGGCCGTAGATAAGTTAAGATATTATCTCGAAGGACACCCATTCACCTTATACACGATCATGCTCCACTATAATGGATGAGCCGTAACATCTCCCACAATCCCCGGGTCCTGAGATGGTTTTTGACACTCCAACCATTCTCCTTCCAAGTCTGTCATCGTAAGGGGGCCGATAACGGTAGTGCTGACTTTCTTTCGTATTTTCCACTCCCCGATCGGAAGATTCCATGGGGGGTGGTGTGTGACAGGGTGGTGCAGGACAGATCCGAGACTAACCTGAATACGACCCCTAAACATGCGAACAGTACCATCTCCCCTCTTTTCACACAGCAAACTGAGAACTGGAGGCGTTCTGACCCAGTGGTGTTTTTGCCTGACCAGAAAGGCGAACACTGTTTCTTTAACTGGGCTGAGTTCGAGCAAAGCCCCGCCCCCGGTCGAGACGCGGAGGAGGATGACAGGGTAAATGCCGGAAGAGAAGACACACCGGTGTGTTGTACACCCGGAGGAAACGAAGGTGTGAGCGGAGGTGAGAGAGCGGAGGATAGCGTGGAGAGAAGGTGCGGAGAAGTATCGGCAGAGGCGATCCGACGAGCAGCGGAGCCAGGAAGCCAACATCAAGGCGCATCGCCCAGCCACGCTTCAGGGAAAGCGTGGCTTTCCCAGGTACGTTCACGTATCGCAGACTGGGCGGGTAGAAAGGGTTTTAAACCACCCCGAAACACCACTCGATCGGACTCCCTTTCCCTAGCACATTCGGCACTACGTTACAGCATTCTTTTGGCTTTAATGGTTTGTGCACCTGTGTGAATTCCTCACCCCCTTTTCCCTGACACTGTTAATGTATCGGGCACCCGACTAAAGCAAGTCTATTTTCTTTTCATGGTTGTAAAGACGTCCAGACCGGCGCCTAAATCCCCACAAGCACCCTGGAGAGGAGAAGAAGAGGACTGGAACTCTGGAAGGAACGTCTCTCCCCAGAAAAGAAGGACACTGAAACCCCTCTCCCATACTACAGAAGCGTTGTGCGACGAAGGCGATTACTAAAACCAATAAAACCCCCTTTACCTTCCTTTCGTGTCCCCTCGAGTCATTCCAGCCTGCCACACTATCACTGACACCTTGTCACAGGTGGGTGGGGTCAGCAGTCTCTCTGACCCCGTCATACCTTGTGACAAGTTAGGGACCGCTGCCTCCCCTCATGGGCTAACCTAATGTCAGCCCATGAAGGGAGGCAGCAGCAGTTCTAATCCTCCAGGCACCTTTGAGGCTTCCTTCTCCAAGAGCTACAGTATGTAAGTGTTGTTTTAATTGACTGTTTGGTGTGTGCATGTATGTATGAGTGTGTGTGTATTTGTGAATGGGTGTGTGCATATCTGCATGTGAATGCATGAATATGAGTTTTGCATGTGTGTGTGTCTCCGCCGCCCCTCTCAATTGTACTTACCAGCCACCACTGCCTGTGACAATACAGAGGGAGGAAGAGAAGGACAGACGAGAGAGAATTGGAGAGCAAAGAGACAACAGTGGGGGCAAGCAGATAGATGACAGAAGGTGGGCGATGGACAGGCAGACAGAGAACAGTGCAGCTTGGCTAAAAGTAATTTTTTAAAGCATTATGACGGAGCTAGCGCTTGCCGAGCCACAGAACTTTATTTTTTATTTTTAGCCGCGTGTTCCGCCAAGGCAATGCGAAGGAGGAGGGAGGGAGAGAAACCCAGGTGAATGGGAATGAAGGAGCACATGGACAATGGACGGTGGGCAGGTGGCCAAGCAGATGGACAACAGAGGGTGGACTGGGGGTCAAGGAGACGAACAACAGAATGTGGGAGGGGGATTAATGAGAACGACAGGCGAGGGATGGCAGAACTGGCTGCAGGCAACCACTGGGGCAGTTGAGAGTTGATGGGAGGGTCTACCACACAGACAATACCCAGAAGAAGAGAAGTACATGACGAAGACAGCTGAAAAACACACACTCTTGGAGAGTGCTTTAACAAAACAAAAAAAGTAGCACCTCTAAAAATTAGAATTGGAAGGAAACAAGTAATGTGACCATGCTCCAGGGTAGGGACTAACACAAGAAGAGGAAGGAAGCCTATGGAAGCTGACAAATAAGAAACAAGCAAACGAGAGTGAGAATGTGTTCAACCAATAGTAAGCAATCAGTGGCCTCTACGCCCCCACAAGGTAACATGAGGTTTCGCAAGAGACTGAATGCAGTTTCCTAGGCAAGACCTGAAAAGTAGTTCCCTGAATGCAATTGGTAAAAGGATACAATTCATCTAATAGAACACAGTATAGAGGAAATGCTCCTTAGGTTGGATAAACAAAGAATAGTGAGGAAAACCATTGCATGTGAAGCTGGGATGTGAGGTAGACAAGAAAAGCCATCCAATCAAGAGCAAGAGGCTGATCCAAAGCTCATATTGTCATATGTTAATGACAACAGGTCTTCAACAACAGACAGTAAAGCTGTCTGTATGTGAGATCTAGAAAACAATAAGTGGCAGGACAGACAAAAACTGTGAATGCTAAAATAAATACATTATGTGAACATTGAAATATTTTATGCAAAAAAAATTGATTTATACCATATTTGCTTACTGTTCATGTTTTGTGGAAACCCTCATAAACTGTGCTGCTGTCCTAGTAATAAAGTGAACATGTTCCCATTCACCATAAGAAATAAATACCTTTATACAATTACAAACCCCATACTGCTAGACATTTCAGTCACCACCAAAATAACAGCTCATTCATAAAAATAAAAACATCATCATTCTCTTTACATTTTCCTGTATGTCGTTTTCCGATTTGGAAAAAATATATATAAGCCATTCTGACAAACCAAAGGTGCAAAAAAACAAGGGCTGGCCCTTTAACGTGCATGTGCCGTAGGGACTACATTTCCCATGGTGCCCAGGCTTTGCGCATGCTCAGTGAGGCGCCCGCTGAGTGGCAAGTTGTTTGTTACACTGCAACAGCAGCTGCTTTCTGCACTCTGGAGCCTGCTCTGCCTCTGAACTCAGCTCTCACCCCTGTCCCCTATTTATGCCTCTCCTGACCTCTCTGCAGCTGTCCTTCCGCAGCCCCCTGTCTTGATCCGCAGACACGACCCTCCGCAAAAAAATATAGTACCCCAAGCAGATGATCTCCAAATGAGAAAAAAGAAAAAAATGGAACTGCACATACTAGAACACAGGCTAAAAGTCGCGAGCATAGCCAAGGAAAACGTCCAGTTGTTTACCTATGGATTAATCAAACTTGCCTTCCTTTCATCGAAAACCCGGTAAGTGCACGGGGTGAATGGAAGGCGGTGGGGGCGGGCAGTCGCGCGCCCGTGTCATCACTTGCACCGCTATCGGATGCACCGGTTGATTCCATTGCAGGGGCGAGCAAAAACAACTTCTCGTTGCACGGCATCCCCCTTGCGATTTAAGCTGACATTTCAGTGTGGATTTAAAACCGGCCGGCTGGGGAGTTTGCAAAGAATGCATGCACGGGATTTTGCAAAAAAGGGGGAAAAAACAAAGATGAAAAACAGTCTCCGGCCGAACAAAGGCACCGGGGGCTGGAGCAGCGGAGTGACAAGCCGCAGTTATTTTTAAAAAGAGAATGCGCTTTTCTTTTCTTTTTTGTCAAAGGATGTTTACTTCGCCCTGCGCACAGGAACCCCCGGGCACTGTGGCAGTGTTATTTCTACTTTCGTGTTTGTAGATGTGTAATAATAATAATGTATGGATGTCGGGCTGGAGCGGTTCCCGGTGGATGCTGTGGGGAGGGAGACGGGATTCAGTTCTGTTTGTGTGGTTTTTGGCTTGCAGTAACAAACGTTTGGGAACGGGAAGGCAGCTAAAAAATGCGAAAGAGGTCGCCTTAAGCGGCAGAGTGTGGAGTTCCGGGGGCTCCTTCACACAATTCTCTGGGGGCCCTCCCAGTGTCAACCACTCCTGTTTAACATTGTTTTGTGCACAACCCAGACACCCACCCACCTCCGAAGAAGGTGTGTGTTTAGTTGGGGTGTCTTCGAGGCCGGCGTTGGAGTGCTGTGCAGACCTCCTGCTGAGAAAATACAAAACCCCAGCGGAGTGCAAACTCCGGCTGCTTGCCAGTCTTTTGGGGGTGGGGGCGTTTACACACAATGGACAGACAGGGCAGTGTGTTTGCATAGTCCGTGCTGCCTGCTGTGCCTCGAAAAAGTTCATTTATTTGGCGTTTTCCTCTGATTTGTTGGCTTTGATGGCTCAGCAGTGCCATTGTTTGCAGAGCAATTTATTCGCAGCCTCGTGTTTACTTTGTATCTGAGCACCTGGAGGAAGGTGGGGGCGAGCGCGACTCTCCCCCTGCTGTCTTGTTGAGTGATGGATGGTAAAAGTGAGCTTTTGTGAACAGGCTTACTTATTTCTCTTTTTTTTTAAGTGGCTCCTTTGGGACTTAACATAGGTTAGGCGAGCGCCAGTACTACTCAAATGCCATACCTGTTCTTGATTCATACAACGTGTACTTATAATTATAACTTGTCCCAGCGTTATATTTGGTATACTTCCAACTGTGCGAACAATTGTTAAAATAAAGTATGTGCACTTTGCCCCTATCACGCTCTGGGTAAGACTATTTTATATTATTACTTTCGGTGCATCCGGTAGTCTGAGGATGATCGCTTCCGTTTGGCAAATCTTTCACAGCAGGGGAGCTTCAGTTTCTTATTGGTCGTCGGGAATGGAAAAGGATTCTGGGAAAATATTGGTACTTGCAAGGGATATTGGGGCATATGTATTAAATGCCTTCATTGCGATTCTCAAATAGTGATTTTTAGAGAATCGCTATTTGAGAATCGCAAAACGGTATGTAATAAATAATTCACAAATATTTTGCGATTTCTTGGCATTCCTTAATTGCGATTAGCAAAATGCAAATTGCAATTAAGGAATACCTTCCCATTCATTCCTATGGGCTAGGAGGCCCATAGGAATGAATGGGAAGACATTCTTAATTTGCGATTCGCAATTTGAGAATCGCAAATTGAGAATGCAATTTCAAGTGTGCCAGGGAGTCCAAAGGACACCCTGTTGCACGCCTGAAATATGTATGTGTGCATATGTGGTGCACACTAATGTATGTGTGGCACATGGCACTTTGAAAAAATCAAAAAAGTGCTTTTTTCAATGATTTCTTATGCCAAATTCGCACAACTTGGGTGCTTCATACATTTCATTTAAGGAATCACAATTTGCGATTCCTTAAATGTAATCGGTTCCCGGTGGATGCTGTGGGGAGGGAGACGGGATTCAGTTCTGTTTGTGTGGTTTTTGGCTTGCAGTAACAAACGTTTGGGAACGGGAAGGCAGCTAAAAAATGCGAAAGAGGTCGCCTTAAGCGGCAGAGTGTGGAGTTCCAGGGGCTCCTTCACACAATTCTCTGGGGGCCCTCCCAGTGTCAACCACTCCTGTTTAACATTGTTTTGTGCACAACCCAGACACCCACCTCCGAAGAAGGTGTGTGTTTAGTTGGGGTGTCTTCGAGGCCGGCGTTGGAGTGCTGTGCAGACCTCCTGCTGAGAAAATACAAAACCCCAGCGGAGTGCAAACTCCGGCTGCTTGCCAGTCTTTTGGGGGTGGGGGCGTTTACACACAATGGACAGACAGGGCAGTGTGTTTGCATAGTCCGTGCTGCCTGCTGTGCCTCGAAAAAGTTCATTTATTTGGCGTTTTCCTCTGATTTGTTGGCTTTGATGGCTCAGCAGTGCCATTGTTTGCAGAGCAATTTATTCGCAGCCTCGTGTTTACTTTGTATCTGAGCACCTGGAGGAAGGTGGGGGCGAGCGCGACTCTCCCCCTGCTGTCTTGTTGAGTGATGGATGGTAAAAGTGAGCTTTTGTGAACAGGCTTACTTATTTCTCTTTTTTTTAAGTGGCTCCTTTGGGACTTAACATAGGTTAGGCGAGCGCCAGTACTACTCAAATGCCATACCTGTTCTTGATTCATACAACGTGTACTTATAATTATAACTTGTCCCAGCGTTATATTTGGTATACTTCCAACTGTGCGAACAATTGTTAAAATAAAGTATGTGCACTTTGCCCCTATCACGCTCTGGGTAAGACTATTTTATATTATTACTTTCGGTGCATCCGGTAGTCTGAGGATGATCGCTTCCGTTTGGCAAATCTTTCACAGCAGGGGAGCTTCAGTTTCTTATTGGTCGTCGGGAATGGAAAAGGATTCTGGGAAAATATTGGTACTTGCAAGGGATATTGGGGCATATGTATTAAATGCCTTCATTGCGATTCTCAAATAGTGATTTTTAGAGAATCGCTATTTGAGAATCGCAAAACGGTATGTAATAAATAATTCACAAATATTTTGCGATTTCTTGGCATTCCTTAATTGCGATTAGCAAAATGCGAATTGCAATTAAGGAATACCTTCCCATTCATTCCTATGGGCTAGGAGGCCCATAGGAATGAATGGGAAGACATTCTTAATTTGCGATTCGCAATTTGAGAATCGCAAATTGAGAATGCAATTTCAAGTGTGCCAGGGAGTCCAAAGGACACCCTGTTGCACGCCTGAAATATGTATGTGTGCATATGTGGTGCACACTAATGTATGTGTGGCACATGGCACTTTGAAAAAATCAAAAAAGTGCTTTTTTCAATGATTTCTTATGCCAAATTCGCACAACTTGGGTGCTTCATACATTTCATTTAAGGAATCACAATTTGCGATTCCTTAAATGTAATCGGAAAATAGAGAATCGCAAATTTTGCGATTCTATAATTTGCGATACACTTTTGGGATGATACATCCCAAAAGGCCTTTTCCCGTTCGCAAACGGGCAATCGGCCCGTTTGCGAACAGGAAAAGGGCTTGATACATATGCCCCTTAGTCCAATCACATATGATGAATTTTTTTTAAGTTAGTATACTCCGGTCGACTTAAGCGACTATAAGCAGCTGATTGCGAGTGACCATGAGATTATGGCACAGATACTCCCCCCTTCACAGTAGGCCAGATGCTGTAACATGTGGATGGCGTTTCCAAGCCTTGGGCCTGCCTCTGTGGGGGAGTAGGAATTTTGTAGGTTAAACTTAATGCTGCAGAGAGAGAGTGTGGCCTAAGAGCCAGAGCTGCCGACTGCAGAACTGATGATTTCGGAATGAGTCTGGAGGTTGGCTCAACATCCTGTGATTCTGGGCAAATCACTAAGGGCCTAATTAAGAGTTTGGCACTTCATCGGACTGCCGGACCCGTGATGGCGGTCCTGCCACTGCAGCACCGTGCTCCCCATTATGATTGTGGCAGTCAGACCGCCACAGGACTGCTGCAATTGCTGGGGATCAATGACCCCCCGCAGCAGTGGTGCTTCGGTCAGGCACAGTGATATGCTGGCGGTGGCGCTGGTGCACAGCCAAGCATATTACAAGTTGCTTTTTCGCCAGCCTTTCCATGGTGGTGAGCCTGCCATGGAAAGGGTGGCAGAGAGGCAACTCATGGGCCATACAGGGCCCCCTGCTGCCTCTGGGCCTGGAGTTACATGCAAGAGAGTACATGGTGTGCCCCCCCTGGTATTGCACCCCAAATTCCTCCGCCGGAGTAATTGCACAACACAGTGCATTTCTTCCTGTGCAGGAATGTGCTGCGGCGGTCCCACGGCTGTGCCTTTCTAAGCTTTCCTTTGAGCCTTAGAATGGCACCATCATGGGCACTGCCGCAGCACTGTCTGCCCGACCTGGGTTCCAGTCGCAATCCGGTGGGCAGTCTCACTACAGATTTGGCGGTCCTCCCACGGTGCGCTGGCGTGGTGCTCCACGGGAGAACCACCAAGCTCGTAATTAGGCCCTTAATCTTCTTGTGCCTATGGATAGCACCTAAAGACCCTCATGCGTGATTAGCCGCACTATACAAATCCAAGTATTATTATTGATTGTTATTACTTCCATGTTGCCCTACTGGACAAGTTCTGAAACTATGATATCTGTGTGATGGCACCCCAAAACATCATTGAGGGGCACTGACATGTTTGGCCTACTTGTTAATGTACATCTTGGACAAGAGGACCAACATTTTTGTTTTACTCACAGTGGGGATGATCAGGGTTTTTGCTGCCTCACTTCTGTTGGATTTCGGTTTCTGGTTAGAGCTTTTGCGTTCTTACGGAGTGTTGTATGTAGATACCTTTCCTATAAAAGTCTTCACATTGATTCCTCAGCAGTAGTGCAGGAGCTTTATGTGTGGTATTCCCAAACTTGTCCAACAGTTGCTTGTTGACCCTCTGTCCTTTTCAACTACCAGCGCTCTTCAGTCTCTTTCACCCACTGGATTGAGACTTTTTCAATCACTTAATCAGTTCTTTGCTTAGCGCACATCAGGATACATCTCTCCTAATGCTATTGGCTGTTTGAATGTATTTTTCAACCTCTATCTGCGTGCTTCTATTGTACTTCATGAGGGACTACTTAAAAATATAGCTTTCTCTGTAACCTCTTATTTGCTCCCTCCTGTGTGCCTCCCAGTAATATGCTAATACTGAATGTGTCAGACCTATTGGCTATGCCAAAGCTTGTTGAGTTATACATCTGCACCATCCTTTTAGCAATTGCTGCCTGGGAAATAGCCTAGGTCCATTATAAGAGAACTCCATCTGCTGTCCATTTATTGCATCATAATCTTTATTATTATTTATTATTATTATTGCATCATAATCTTCCCCCCTAAGTCTTCCCCCCTAAGATGACCATTTGCTCCTGAGGCTCAGCCGGGAGTTGCTGTGTGTATAACGGTGATTTTTTTTAAAAAACTTGGAAATTGTTGCTCTTTTAAATATTTCACCCCTTTACCTGGTACACGACTGAAGTGTGCAGGCTCCTGTTTTTTAGCCAAAACGAGCGCTGCTAAGGGTGGAAATCGCCGCTTTTCCTAAGCGCTATCCTCCTCGGTAGGTGTAGGACACGCCCACTATGAGGCCACGCCCCCTTTCACATCGCTACTTAATGCGCCCTGATTGTTAGAGCGCTGATGACCATTTGCTCCTGAGGCTCAGCCGGGAGTTGCTGTGTGTATAACTGTGATTTTTTTAAAAAAACTTGGAAATTGTTGCTCTTTTAAATATTTCACCCCTTTACCTGGTACACGACTGAAGTGTGCAGGCTCCTGTTTTTTAGCCAAAACGAGGGCTGCTAAGGGTGGAAATCGCCGCTTTTCCTAAGCGCTATCCTCCTCGGTAGGTGTAGGACACGCCCACTACGAGGCCACGCCCCCCTTCACATCGCTACTGAATGCGCCCTGATTGTTAGAGCGCTGATGACCATTTGCTCCTGAGGGTCAGCCGGGAGTTGCTGTGTGTATAACTGTGATTTTTTTTAAAAAACTTGGAAATTGTTGCTTTTTTAAATATTTCACCCCTTTACCTGGTACACGACTGAAGTGTGCAGGCTCCTGTTTTTTAGCCAAAACGAGCGCTGCTAAGGGTGGAAATCGCCGCTTTTCTTAAGCGCTATCCTCCTCGGTAGGTGTAGGACACGCCCACTACGAGGCCACGCCCCCTCTTCATCTCCAGCCTATAAAGATGTGCTTATTCAGGAAGCGCAGCGGACGTGACGATTGCGCGCCGAAGGCGCGCATAAGGCAAGCTCGTCTGCGCTCGTCCGCGCTGAGTCCGTGCCTAGGGCCATAACCCCTGCATTACAGATACCTGAGCCCAGACACTATAGTGCGGAAACTCTGTATAAACTTAGACCACCTGTTACTGCTTGTACGCAACATCCCTACTGCGTTGATCTTCTACCACAAGCCTGTCCTAAATGTAAGTGCTCCCTCAAACCTAAACCTCCCGCCGATTTCACCCATGATTTCCATATGTTCCTACTGAACTGCCGTTCCTTGCCGAAACATGCGGTTGAAATTGCTCTTTTAATAGAGGAGCACATGCCAGATATACTGTTTTTGACAGAAACCTGGCTTACCTCGGAGTCCGACCCCGCCCTAACCGCCGCCCTCCCTCCAGGCTTTCAAATTACGCGGCAAGATCGACCGAAAGGCAGGGGAGGAGGTCTAGCCATTATTTACAAGGAACGGTTTCAATGTCGTGTCACCTCTGAAACCATTCCAGATTGTGAGAGCCTCACCTTTGACATCGATCTCTCTCCTAATAGCTGCTTTTCAGGCACTCTCATTTACCGCCCCCTGGCCCCTCCAAGCAGTTTTATGAGTGCCTACCTACGAGCCTGGCAGAGCGGGCTAGCATCTCGTCCAATTTTACTCTGTTAGGTGATTTTAACCTTCATTTTGATTCCGCTGCAGACCATACAGCCACTACCCTGGCTGACGACTTGGCAGCCCTACAACTCACCCAGCATGTGAAGACCCCCACACATGTTAAGGGCCACCTGCTAGACCTGATTTTTAGCAATTGTATTGACCTTGTAACTGGGCCACCAATTCCACTGCCGTGGACAGACCACTCGCTGGTCCCCTTTAAGTGGACCTCACTCTAGCCCCCCCCGACCAGACCCACCACAAGGGTCATGCGAGCTTGGTCTCGCCTCGCAATTGACGACTGGTCCATCAAACTTGCCAGCAGCCACCCCCCGTACAATGAAGACCCTTGCGTAGCCTACCAATCTTACGCTCACTGGATTTCTCAAACTCTGGATGTCATACTACCAAAAAAGCAAGTCACGCTTAAACGGTCCCACAAAACTGCCCCCTGGTATACTGAAGCTCTCAGGGAGAGGAAGCGTCAGTGCAGGAAATCGGAAAGACGCTGGCGCCTGGATTACTCGACGGAGAATAAAACCCTCTACCGAGAGTCACTCAGCAAATATAAAGCTGAAGTTAAAACTGCTCAGCCTGCTTACTTCTCGAATAAGATTTTGAGTGCCAAATCAAAGCCTAAAGAAATTTTCCAAATTGTAAAACAATTATCAAAACCCCCACCCGTTTTACCAATCACTAAATCTTCCACCCACTGTAATAACATTGCTGAGTTTTTTCATCAAAAAGTGAATAAAATCTACTCAGCCTTCCCCCCCTAGGAACATCACTCTCTCAGCCCAACCCAATGAAACCTCAATCTCTTTCCCATCACATATTCATCCACCTTGACCCATTTCCCCTCTCTTGACCTTGCAACCCTCGAATCCATAGCCCGAAAAGTCAAGTCCGGTTCCCCTGACGATCCAGCCCCCCCAAACATCATTATGGAGGCTTCACAAGTCATCCTGCCGACCATTAGAGATGTCTTAAATGCATCTATCACCACCGGCATTGTCCCGCCCACCTGGAAGCAGGCCATGGTCAGATCTTTATTGAAGAAATCCAACCTGGATCCGACTGACCTTGGTAATTATCGGCCTATCTCCCTGCTCCCATGGGTGAGTAAGCTTCTGGAAAAATTTATAAATCGCCAACTGGTAAATTTTCTAGAAGAACAACAATTATTAGATCCCACCCAGACGGGCTTCAGACCCAAACATGGGACCGAGACCGCCCTCCTTATGGTCACAGAGGAGTCCAGAAAGATCCTGGACCAAGGAGGATCAGTGGCAGTGATCCTCCTTGACCTCAGCGCGGCGTTTGATACGGTCAGCCATGACATCTTGCTGCACCGCATATCTAACGCCGGGATCAGGGACAAAGCCTGGCTGTGGTTCAAATCCTTTTCAGAGGATAGATACTTCCGAGTCTTTGAGGGTGAGTCTACGTCCACCTGTAGACCTTTAAAGTGCGGGGTTCCTCAGGGCTCTTCTTTGAGCCCCGCATTGTTCAACATATACAGGAGGCCACTGGCTGAGGTCGTCCGCCCTTTTGGGATTAAGATCATCTCCTATGCGGACGACACGCAGCTGGTGGTCTCACTGGCGCAGGAGGCCAATATACCTGTGTCAGGCGGTCTCAAAGAATGCCTAGATAAGGTCAAGGGCTGGATGTCCTCTTCATTTCTTAAATTGAACGGGGACAAAACGGAGCTGATGCTCCTAGGTTCCCCTGATCCCTACTTTCCCGATACCCTGTGGCCCCCCTGTCTAGGCCTCCCTCCAACCCCAAAAAACAACATCAAAAGCCTTGGGGTCTGGTTGGATAGGTCCCTATCATTTAGCATCCAGGCCACAAAACTCTCGGCCGCCTGTTTTGGACTCATGAGAATGTTAAACAAAATCTTCCCTCTCCTTCCCGTGGAGGCAAAGCAGGTGGCTGTACAGGGTTTAATACAATCACGCCTGGACTTCAATAACGTGCTCTACCTTGGTGCCCCAGAATATACTATACGCAGACTCCAGTTAGTGCAGAACTGCGCAGCACGTCTGCTGCTCAAGATCCCACGCAGACAATCGGTGAGGGCCGGGCTGGCCAGCCTTCATTGGCTACCAGTGCGTCGGAGGATTCTGTTTAAGGCTATGTGCATCGCACATCAGGCCTTCTGGGACACGGGCCCCAGGATTACCCGGGACCTAATTACTCACTACCTTCCCAGCAGAAACCTCCGCTCCAGCCAGACTTTCTTGGCCACGACACCAAGAATAAAAAGATCCAGATCTGGCGGCAGGACGTTTGCCTACAACGCATCCATGGCATGGAACAAACTCCCCCTGCACCTGAGAGCCAATTGCAATCTGCCCACATTCTGTAAACAGTTAAAAACTTTTCTTTTTAACTTGCCCCGCTAATTCCAGCTAGCCTCCCTCGTAGGTTCTTGGTTTTCTAGCGCTTGGACGCCTTCAGGCAGCAATTCGCGCTCTATAAATCTACATCCATTCCATTCCATTCCATACCTCCTCCTTATGGTCTAATTTCTGACACCCTGCTTAGCTGTTAATTCGTCCTTCAGCATACTTCTTAAAACTGGGATACTCTAGTTATCCCAAAACACTTTCTTATATGCTGAACTTATAACATGCCTCTTCAAGGTCTCTCTCTAGCCAAGTGTCTTGAAGAAACCCTGCTTTATCTCATCCAATCCAATAATTCCGATCTGCAAAATATCTCCATTCCAGTGTACCATGAAAAACAGACCCACCACCCGAATAACCTTCCTTTAAGTTTTTCACCCGTAAAATTCTAGCAATACCTTTTCTCAAAAGTTCCGGGGTCATGTTGCTTGCCCACTGCTCACCTCTTCTGTCTGTTTCACCTCACCCAATGGCTGTCTTTCACCTCACCTAATGGATTATGTGATCTGTTTTCTTTTAGCTTACCTCCAATCGTGACTTCTTCAGCTCCTGTAAAGAAAGATATTGTGACCACCAGTGCATAAAAATGAATCAATAAGTATAATATTTTGTCAAACACTACCCATTAAGAATAATATTTTGTCAAGTGCCACCATCTTTGGAGACTTTTATTTCATCAACAGCGTGAGGCTAGAGTGGAGGTCACTGTGTCCAACGTACCTAATGTTTTTATATTGGAGATTTCTTATGGCACAAACCTAGCTAGAAGGCAGTGGAGTGCTGTATGGGGAATACAGATGTGTCAGTAGAGAAGAAGCGGTCAGGGAAGTTAGGGAGCGGAACCACAAGGGGCTCAGTGAGAGGGGAGAAACACCAGGGGCTCAGGGATAGGGAAGATATTATCTGAAGAAGAGTCTTTAGCACTCCTTGCAGAAATGGAGTACAGAGTGTGTCTATTTGTTCTGTATTGGGTAGACTTTCCAGATACGGAGGATGTAGCAGAAGAAGTCTTGCTGTCTGGTCTTCTTTCTTTCACTTCTTCATCTCAACCTTGAAGATCCTTTTGCAGGTGTTCCGGGTTCCGACGGAGATATTTATTTTGAAAGTTTTATAAAGAGCGAACAAGATCCTAGCGGATATCAGAGCGCTATACAAACAGTAAATGTTACTTATACAGAAAATAAGAGTAGATCCAACCAAATGTACAGAGAATATAGTAAAAAAACAGCATAGTTAGATTTAGCATCAATAAGTGTCTTGTGGTTGGGAGCGCGAATGCATCTCGTCACAGGGTTTCAGCAGACCCTACTCATGTGTATTTGGCCATGAGGATGGATTTAACTCCCTTTTTAAAAGAAGTAGTGGACGGGTTAAGTCTGGTTTCTGGGGGTAAGGTATTCCAAATTCTGGGTGCCATCCCAGAGAAGGATCTGTTATAAGTTTTTTTCGTATGGTATTTTTGTGGTTTCAGTAGTAATTTTTCCACATTTCTTGAGGATCTGGACCCACCAGAGATCGTCAGTTTCTGTCCCAGGTAACTCTGATTTCTCGCCTCTAGGGGTAGCCAGATCAGGGATTGAAGGTCCGGGTGGTGAGATAATCAATCAATCAATCAATCAGGAACATTTATAGAGCGCACTACTCACCCGGAGGGTCTCAAGGCGCTTGGGGGGGGGGGGGGGGGGTGCTGCTACTGCTCGAACAGCCAGGTCTTGAGCTTCTTCCTGAAGGAGAGGTGGTCTTGGGTCAGGCGCAGGTCGGTCGGGAGGGAGTTCCAGGTCTTGGCGGCCAGGTAGGAGAAGGACCTTCCTCCTGTTGTCGTTCTTCGGATGCGGGGGACGGCGGCAAGGGCGTGACTGGCTGATCGGAGGTGGCGTTTGGGAGCGTAGAAGTTGATGCGGTTGTTGAGGTAGCTCGGGCCTTGGTCGTGCAGGGCTTTGTGTGCATGGGTGAGGAGACGGAAGGTGATTCTCTTGTTGACGGGGAGCCAGTGCAGGTCCCTCAGATGTCCGCAGATGTGGCTGCGTCGGGGGATGTCGAGGATGAGTCTGGCTGAGGCGTTCTGGATCCGCTGGAGTCTCTTCTGGAGCTTGGTGGTGGTTCCGGCGTAGAGGGCGTTGCCGTAGTCCAGTCGGCTGGTGACGAGGGCCTGGGTGACCGTCTTCCTGGTCTCGGTGGGGATCCACGGGAAGATCTTCCGTAGCATGCACAGGATGTTGAAGCATGACGAGGAGACGGCGTTGACTTGTCTGGTCATGGAGAGGGAGGAGTCCAGGATGAAGCCCAGGTTGCGTGCGTGGTCTGTCGGTGTGGGTGCGGTGCCCAGGGCGGGGGGCCACCAGGAGTCGTCCCAGGCGGAGGGCGAGGAGCCCAGGATGAGGACTTCCGTCTTGTCTGAGTTCAGTTTCAGGCGGCTGGTCGTCATCCACTCGGCTACATCTTTCATCCCTTCGTGAAGGTTGGCTCTGGCAGCGGCGGGGTCGTTGGTCAGGGAGAGGATCAGCTGGGTGTCATCGGCGTAGGAGATGATGTTCAGGTTGTGCTGGCGTGCGATGGCTGCGAGGGGGCTCATGTAGACGTTGAAGAGGGTGGGGCTCAGCGAGGATCCTTGAGGGACGCCGCAGATGACTTCGGTGGCCTCTGACTTGTACGGTGGTAGACGGACTCTCTGTGTTCTTCCGTCGAGGAAGGAGACGATCCATTCCAGTGCCTTCTCCTGAATTCCGACGTTGCTGAGGCGCTGCACTAGGGTGCGGTGGCAGACAGTGTCGAATGCCGCGGAGAGGTCTAGGAGGATGAGGGCCGCTGTTTCTCCGTTGTCCATCAGGGCTCGGATGTCATCGGTGGCAGCGATGAGGGCGGTCTCGGTGCTGTGGTTGGCTCGGAAGCCAGACTGTGAGGGGTCGAGAGATCCATTCGTCTCAAGGAAGGCGGCCAGCTGTTTGTTGACGGTCTTCTCGATGACTTTGGCTGCAAACGGGAGGAGCGAGATGGGGGCGGTAATTCTTGAGTTCGGTGGGGTCCGCTGTTGGTTTCTTTAGTAGAGCGCTGAGCTCGGCGTGCTTCCAGCCCTCCGGGAAGGTGGCGGTGTCGAAGGAGGTGTTGATGATGTCCCGCAGGTGGGGTGCGATGACAGCGTCGGCCTTGTTGAAGACGTGGTGAGGGCAGGGGTCGGTCGGAGATCCGGAGTGGATGGAGTTCATCATGCGGACGGTGTCATCGGTGCTGATCGGAGTCCAGGCGCGGAGGGTGGTGGTGGGCGGCGTTGCTGTGGTCGTTGTGTGCGATGGTTGAATGCTGAAGCTGTTGTGTATGTCCGTGATCTTGTTGTGGAAGTAGGAGGCGAGGGAGTTGCAGAGGTCTTGCGATGGGGTGATGTCGTTGTTTCCGGCGTTGGGGTTGGAGAGCTCTTTCACGATGTTGAAGAGTTCCTTGCAGTTGTGTGCGTTGTTGTCCAGCCGGTCCTTAAATGCAGTTCTCTTGGTGGCGCGGATCAGTTGGTGATGCTTCCGGGTGGCAAGCTTGAGGGTGGTCATGTTGTCCGGTGTTGGTTCCCTTCTCCAGACTTTCTCGAGGGCTCGGCAGTCCTTCTTGGAGCTCTTGAGTTCGTCGGTGAACCATGGGGCTTTCTTGCTGCCGGGTCTGCTGGGCGGGGTCCTCAAAGGGGCGAGTTCGTCCGCGCAGTTGCTGATCCACTTCGTGAGGTTGTCGGCGGCCTGGCTGGGGTTCGTTGAGCTGAGATACAATGGGACCTTGTTGTTCCCTGTGTTGTAGGTAGTGCAGCAAGTCTTGAACGTGAAGCAGCTCATAAGAGCGTACAGTGGAGTTCTCCCTGACAGTCAATGTGATTTTCGTTGAATTTTGAGCTCTTTGGCAGGATGGGCAGAACACTGCACATGATCGACTTGCTCAGCACAGCCACTGGTAAACTCTCCTTATTTCCCTAACACCTTCTTCCTCCTTTGAAGCCGATGCCAGCAGAACATCCTACTTAATCCATTTCTGTGAAGCTGCCTTTTACTGCCTGCCAGCTCCTTTGTGTCGACTTCAGAGCTGCCTTTGACTTTTAGCTTTACAACAACCTTTTCATTGGTATATTATCTTGCCACCCTGGTGACTTTGTCAGTTATGTTATGTTAAAGGAGCTTGTAAAGCGCACGTACACCAGACGGTTTCATGGCGCTGGGGTCCGAGGGATTAAGTAATATTGATCTCTCTACTGCTGTTCCCAATTTGCCCCTCTTTTTGGAATAAGTCGCCCTCATTACGCTTCCATAACCAGCAATCATGACACCCAGTAGACCAGCATAGACCATCTTGTGCCTGCCATGGCTGTGCTTTACCTTAGTCCCACTCTTTCTTCTCAAAGCGAGCAGAGTCCTGTCTAGAGCTGCACCCCTGTAGTCCATCCCCCACAATCCATGCATGTTTCAAACAACACATTCCCAGTCCTGTCAGGCACCTTATGTCTGTTAGTCGGTGTATCGGCTCACAGGAGAAGCAGAGTGATGAGGAGGAAAACCACCATGTTTCTTACCTAATTTTATCCTCTGCGGTTATACCATTTTGCTTCAAGCCTTGCCTATGCCTCGTATTTTTAATATGTCTAATGTAAAAAACAACTGTAAACATCTGTCCACCTCTGCGCCTGGCTGCACACCCTGTATTCTGTATCCTGCTCTGAGCCGGAGCACTAATCTTCGAAATGCTCTTGAATAATAAGTTCTGTGTAAAAAGTGCTCCGCTTTATCATATAAAAACAAACACTATAAAAGTTGCACTGTAATCACCAGATGGGAAGTTTGCACAGTGCAGACTGAATCACGCTGATTACATATACTCTAAGGACACAGGTGGGTCAACAATTATGTCACTTGCGTCTGCCTTGTGAGGGGGTGGAGGGTGGCATGCAATTTCATAGAAAACCTATTTGATGGAATACCATTACTGAGAAACCATATCACCTTAACTGTTTAATAGAATTTTTCAGGATGAATGGCATTTTACCATTTCAAAGAAACCAATTTACAGATAGCCTTTATAGATTTCCTTTTACATGTTGCATGCTTATTTTTTAAGTTGAAAATTTGATTAATCTTGGGAATTAATTGACTATGTTGTTTTTCTCCATGGTTTGCATAGATCCTTTATTCCTACATCAAATATATATTAATACATACACACACACACACACATGAATGTATACATTTATATATAATGTGTTAACAAACATATATAGATATATAATCAATCATATGGGGGAGAAATCCACCAAACCTCCTTTACTTTGTATTAATTATCATTCCACACATATATGTGAAAGCCACCACCCCATAGTTTTTATTATGTATTTAATTTTTGTTCCTTTTTTTAGATAATGTAATAATGTATACATTTCTTCTTGCATGTTGGGTTTTTTCCCAGCAAAATCCCTACGATTTAAGCCTAGCTCTTTGTATGTCCCTGCCTTTAATCCAATACCCTAACTGCTAAGACTATATTTTTTCCAAGTACTATTGTTTCTGTTAATGTATTTCCTCACTTTTATTTCTCCAAATTGGGATTCCATTGTGTTGGGCTCCTTAAATCTAGTTTATCATGTTATTCCCATTAAACCACATATTACAGGTCCTTCTACCTACAGCATGGCGCCTCAAAGCACTGGCTGGTGGGGTTCCACGAGCTTCCATTGCTAGGCCTTTCTATTTTGTTATATTCAATTGGCCAATGCTTAGTTTAGTCAGCCCTCTCCTAGTTCGCTACTTCACCATTTCAGTGGGTTCGTTTTCTGAATGAGGGTTGCACACATACGTTGTGCTTCTTTACTCATTCAGCGCCTGTGTCTATCCATTATCTGAAAGAGTGAACCAGTTTGTTCCACTCCATGGGCGCTCTACAAGAAGCCGTCTCTGCATTGGCGTGAGATGGGTGCAACGAGCCAGTTTATGTTTCTTAGTTACCAGGTTCTCAGTCAAATATACATGCAAATAGTCAGTTCGCATTATGAAGATATCCTTTTGCAGTCTGTATCAGGCCATCCCATGCAAATGCAGCAAATGTTCAGCATACCGACGTAAAATAGTTTTTTAACATTTTGAAAATTATCTTGATTGTGTGAACCTCTCAAAAACATGCTTAAGCTGAGAAAAGCAAGTTACTGTGTTATCAGCCACAAAAGTGTTAGGCGAAATTAAAAAAATGTGGCTGGCATTGTTGTTCTGAATTGACACCGTAGACTGTAGTAATTGATTGGAAAAAAAATAATAATAATCGATGGTGTTTGCTGTTGTGGGAAACATAAAGCCCACCTTCCTGCAGCCTGCAGAGCCCTTTGTAGGTCCCAGGCAGTACAAGAAGAGCCGCAATCTGTGCGCTCACAATGATGCCTGGTCGCAGTCATTCCACCCTGTGCATATTCTGGATGTTTTGCTCCGTGCCCTATTTTTGCCAATTTACCTGACACACCATTTCTCAGCTCCTCACCCTGTCTCAGGATTTTGTATCTCTGAGATATTCGGGTTCGGATGTCGAGTCCCGTCTCGCATACTCAGTAAATCACCACTGGGACTGGTGGCATCTCTCCGCCATCTCCCAAGTCTCACTCCTGCACTGTACTTTATCTGGCATTGCCGTCTTGTTGGATACGGATAATGCCTTCATGCTGGGTCTGGTTTTCTGCCCATCCCCGGCCTGCTGCGATCCTCAGACTCCAATGCAATATGCTTGAATTGTGCCCCTCCGTTGAACGCACCATACTCCACCAGTCGCAGGCCAGGTTTCGGCTTTGGATGCACATAAGTGAACCAATCTGAAGGTCTGCAGGCAATCTTCCATCAGAGAGCCCAGCTGGCCATGCCCCTCCGGTGCAGGTTTTACACCATAGTGACTTTCCATTTCTTGGCATGATCATTTTATGCAATGGCTGTCTGCGGGAAACAACCTTAACAATGCCGGCATCACATCGCAATGCCATTACAATGCGGTAGTTACAGAGACCACGTTGTTACCACGCAATTCCATTACTACGCAAGTCATTACATTGACTTGCAGTAGATGGCGTGCTAACAATAGAAATAGTATAGTTTACTATTCCAACAACTTCACTACTGTTATGTAGACTGGAGTTGGAATAGTAAATTATACATTTCTAATGTCAGCGTGCCATCTACTGCAAGTCGATGTAATGGGCTTTGCGTGGTAAAAACGCGGTCCTTGTACCAACCGAGTAGTAATGGCACGTGTAGTGATGACTCGCGTTGTAACAAGTCATATTCGCTCTCTGCTTATGTTGGCTTGCTTGATGTTTGCAAGTATGAGCAACCTTACAGAGGTTAATTGCAGTGGCTCCACTACCATTTCTTCTTTCTGAGAATAATCAATTAAGTACAAGTGGCTTAGGATAATAAGGATACTATTTATTTTAATTTAGCTATTTGTTTTTCCATTTTTCAGAGCACTAACGAGAGGTGCAGGTGCTAGTTATATGTTTAAGATGTAGCTTGGCGTGGTCAAAGCAGCTGTTTGGTTACAATGAGTAGATGACTAATACATCCAAACAGAGTTGTATTTACAACACGTTAAAGCAGCACACCATTAAGCACTATGTTGTTATTAGCATCATCATTATTATTATTATTATATGTCCTTATTCTGTAATTTTTAATTCTGCTACAGATGGCTGAAAAACCTCAATACATTTGGAAACTAATTCTGGAAAACACTTAAATACACTTGTAAGACTCATATGAACATTAGGAAGCATCTCCTAGAATACAGAACTCCTCATATTGAGCAGTCTTCACAAAGGCAATGTACATTACAACAACCTCACCTTTATTGAATTGCCTATTGATGACTTACAGAATTTCATTCTTAGCAAAGTTAATTAATGATCTGTTTGTTCCTTCCCTAGTTATTCAGTAGTACATCCAGTTTCTGTTGCTCTGTCTAAGGTGTTTTATTTTCATTTGCTTTACACGAGAAACCATTCCCTGGCTCCTGTCAAAAGTTATTTATTATCATTACCCATTCCGCGTCTTTTCAACCCAGCAAACGTGTTTCGTAGTTTTCCACTTTATCAAGGCTGGAACGAAATATTAAACATATTTTTAATTTGATGCAGTTAAACACACACAAACGTCAGTTTGCTACTAGTTAAGTCAACTAACTCCACCTAAGTCTATATAATCATAGAGCATTGTGGTCGTTTTTCACGTAAATATTTGAATGACTTATTTCCACAATATTTGTCCATTTACTTGTTGAGACCTAAGCCACCAATGTACTTTAATAAGATATACCCGTGCTTGCATAGAAGGCTCGTACTGTTTCTATTCCTTTTTACTAACCTTCTGTCATACATTAATAATATTCTCTTTTAACAAATCTACATTGTAATACCCATTGTAGTTAGGGCACTACATTATTATTTTCTGTCTACCCATACACTACACTGTTAGATCTAACCATTAAAACAAGTTCTTTCTAGAAGCAATAACATTTGTGTTACCTAGCAATATGCTGTATGTAATCATATTTGGAGGTATGTTAGTTATAATAATATGTGCCGCCCTTCTCATTCATTTTGTGTTCCACTCAAGAAATTAATTGACTTGTAGTCAACAAATCGTTTTATACACCACCTGGGGTCATTTGTCTTTCAGTATTTTTTGTTCAGTAATATTCTCTGTATGCCCAAGATATTTCTTCTGTTATGGAGATATGCATTTCTAGTGGGAGGGCTTTTTAAGTCTAAAGGTAAACCTATTTTAAATTAAAAGTGCAGGTGCATGCAGACCTTCACGCTGAATTAACCCTCTGTGTTTCTTCCTACCTTTCAGAGTTTCAAAGTCTGTTGATGTTGGTGTTTTATTTGCTCATTCTTTGTTTGTACGGCCATTACTATAAAGATGAAATAAAATGCATAAGAGCAGTGTTAGCCGTAGAAATGACCCTTTAGATTTGCAGTGAGCTTGTAGTCGTCCCCCTACTCTCTCCTCACCTAGTTATCTGGAGTGGACTGCGAAAGGGAAAATGCACCCACCCTCTTGTTCTATTTATGTAGTGTGCATTTGTGTCTCTGGGAGAAACCTAGATACGCTAATCCTGGGTACGCCGCTTGACTTGGAAGAAAAACAGTGCCATCTTGTTAATGTTGCAAGCTTTCATTTCACTGGAGTTCTATCAATATTAGGTTGTTGCACACTTATTTTAAGGCCTCATGTCCATTTTCTACCTCATCTCAGCAAACACAGAATTGAAAATTCCCTGATAATCAATGATTGCAATACCAATTTCTAGTTTAGAATTTCAAAAGTACTTTTGAACAAAGTCAGAAAGCAATTTCCATTTCCAAATATTTATTTGACAAGCTGTGGGAGCAAACCCATGTCTCTATATTCCCTCGCATCTAGTATCTTGAAAGTGTGCTTTACTATAAGGTTCCTGGTCTCTATTACGGACTGGCTTTTGTAGGTACCCTATTATAACTTCACACCCTCATATGGAACCTTCTAGGACGTTTTTCCACAAGTAAAAAAAAAAAGTGTTACAGCAGATTTGTCTAACATAATAATAATTAAAAAAAATATTGTTTTCTACATATTATCTAAAATTGAGAGGAGGACTATTGTTTCACTTATATTAATTAATAATAATTCAAACACAGAGCTTTACATAATCAAAAGGTAAGGCAGGTAATATTGACCCACATTTAAGGTAATCAGCAAACCATCAAATATGGCCCTACTCCCGAGCTTGGCCTCGTAATGTTCACAGGTGTTAAACGTTCCTCATTTAGAATATAGAAATGCCAAAAATTCGACCTGAAATTTTACATTCTGTTCTGGTTGTTTGATCATTAACATAAGGGAGTACTCTAATAAAGTTAGTATAATGTACATTGTATTGTTTCTCATTCATTGTAAGAATAATTGCTCACTCTGTGCATAAAGTTGAATAGATCAGTCTTAATATCATTCTACAAACTAGTCACTTACTATTTAAAACGGTGTGTTAAACAAAATGGATAGACTGCTTACAGACTGTGAGTAAAGGACTCCATGTGGATAGGGAATTGTAGACATTCATTTGAGTAAAAAGAGGGAGCACTTATTAATACACACAGCAGACTACAACAGGCCTAACTCCCAAGCACTGAATTCACAAAAGGAAGACATACATTTTTTTATTTTTTTCATTTTGACATATTAAAAAGTAGAAAGTGAATGATAATTTGTGTGGGGTTTCATTAGCGTACAAAGAAGACTTAGATAAGAAGAAAGGATGGCATTCTATCTATGTAGAAAGAGGACCCATATTACAAAAACATAGTTTGGAAATTTATCAGTATGGAAAGAGGACCCACACTATGAAAAATTGTTTAGATATTCATCAGCATTCAGAGATGGTTCCGTGTGTAGGATTGCAGAAGGAGATTACTGAAATTAGAGGATGTAGAACAAGTTCAGATAAACTGTGCCTTAGCTCTCAAGAAGCAGGGCCAGCCAACCAAACCTTAAACAAAGAATCAAGTTCAGAGCACTTTACAACATTTCCAATGCCTCTGGGGGAATTGACAACTATTCATCAGAAGATAGAGGCCAATACTATTGAGATAAGAGTCTTAAAATCAGAACAATTTGCACTAAATCATCAGTAGAAGAGGTGGAAACATGGAGGATGGCCTTTAGGGCCCAAGGGGAATGGGGATGATTTGAAAAATATGGACAGAAACATAAGGTTAAAAAAAAGGTTAGTATGAAGAACTTTGTGTCTGCATGTGATTTTGAAGAAGAACGAAAAGTCTGAAAATACCAAGATCGAACCTGTGGAAAATCACTAAAAAGAGGATAAAGAAAAGGAGGCATTGAAAAGAACAAAATGAAATAATACTGTTTAAAAAGGGAAACTAACCAAAAATGTAATTATCTCAAACAGAAAGCTATAGTATAATACCTGATTCCAGTGGCACTATCCATTGAATTATGGATCCGCAGGAATCCTGGAGTATCGAGCTCCACTGGAGCAGTCGTAGAACAACACAATTGTATTGTGAGCAGTATATGCCTAGGGGCCGTGTAGGAATGTGAGGCCCACTGGAGAAGTGGGTGCACCAGGCAATTGAGTGTTCCCCATTGAGCAAAAATTTAAATTCCCATGGAGGGGAGAGTAAAAAGCACAGAGATGGCAAGGAGGATGGATGCCATCACACCACTCTATGTTTTAGAATGTACCATGTTTATGTAAACAAACTATTTAAAAATCACGAACGTAAATTTTAACTCCTTTAAAAATGTTAAAAAAAGTAAACAACATCTAGAACCTAAAAAAACGACCTGAACAGGTCAGCCGGGGGAACCCCCCCACCATAAAAGCTTCAGAAAAGAACTGAAGTCACTCTTTTTCAACAATCTTTGATGAGTTGTCCTATAGCAAGGGAGCAAATGTTTTCCTCGGCTGGCGACATTCACCACTATGGATCAGACATTGTGTGGCAAAGTCTGCTGACTTCCTAAAGGAATCTGGTAGTTACATTTCCAAACTGCTGTATCAGGCAAGATGCTGTCTAACTTATAACTGGCACAAAGTTGACATGTTATGTGTGATACAAAATCCAAGGAATATCAAAAAGGGGAGTGAAGAGGTGGTGCAACTCGGCACCTCGGTGGGCTAATCCTCCTCTTATGAAAGCATAAATAATCAACAGAGACCACCTGAAAGAAATATTCAGTATATATTCCGATGTTGTTGGAATATACTCAGTGTGTTAAAATACCCCTCACACACCAAAAGGGCCCTTGGTGTCATGCTTCATCATCGGGGTCTTCCCGCCCCCGCTGCGGGACGGGGCAGTGCTGCGACAAGCGGCTACGCCGGAGCACCTTTTTATTGTGAGTACTATGTGAGTGATAATGGAGTGAGTGTCAGTGGGGTCAGGAGTGATAGACAGTGAAATTAAAAGATACCTGGCCTGGTGTTTAGAAAAAATTATTTAATAGGCACTGGCTGGTATCATTAAAAGGGGTGAGGCGGAGGGCAAGAACGAGTTACTAGTCTTGCTCTCCTGTGTGGGTCAACATGTTTCGGGGCGTCATGCCCCTTCGTCAGGACCGGGTATATAGATCCCCCTGTCACTCACTAATGCGCTCCCACAGATAGAGAGTGATATGTACGATCAATGTGTATAAATAAATTTTATGATACACGTGAAAAAGCTAGCTCAGTACTACTGATGATATAAGCTTTTTGAATGAGGAGACAATGCCCCATGAGCCAAGCTGGGCGAAGGGTAAAGAGGGTCCAATCAACCCCCACACCTCAGTGCTTCCTCCTTCGTCAGTGGCTTCCGTGGTGGAAGCCACTGACGAAGGAGCCCAGCTTGGCTCATGGGGCATTGTCTCCTCATTCAAAAAGCTTATATCATCAGTAGTACTGAGCTAGCTTTTTCACGTGTATCATAAAATTTATTTATACACATTGATCGTACATATCACTCTCTATCTGTGGGAGCGCATTAGTGAGTGACAGGGGGATCTATATACCCGGTCCTGACGAAGGGGCATGACGCCCCGAAACATGTTGACCCACACAGGAGAGCAAGACTAGTAACTCGTTCTTGCCCTCCGCCTCACCCCTTTTAATGATACCAGCCAGTGCCTATTAAATAATTTTTTCTAAACACCAGGCCAGGTATCTTTTAATTTCACTGTCTATCACTCCTGACCCCACTGACACTCACTCCATTATCACTCACATAGTACTCACAATAAAAAGGTGCTCCGGCGTAGCCGCTTGTCGCAGCACTGCCCCGTCCCGCAGCAGGGGCAGGAAGACCCCGATGATGAAGCATGACACCAAGGGCCCTTTTGGTGTGTGAGGGGTATTTTAACACACTGAGTATATTCCAACAACATCGGAATATATACTGAATATTTCTTTCAGGTGGTCTCTGTTGATTATTTATGATACAAAATCCATACATTAAATAAATATAAAAAAAAACTCAAAATAAAATTAGAGGAAGTCCTTTGGCATTTCGTCAAAATATATATGTATATTTTAAAGAGTGTCATTGATGTGAATTATTCTGATATGCATCATGAGCTCTTACCTCTGTCATCTGTAATAATGCTGCTATGTTCCCACAAATCTACCACTGGAGATGCTCAATTTTACGTCCTCTGAGTGTGAGATGGGCAGGAAGAGGACATCTGCGTGCTGAATGGTCAACCTTGTTACTATGTAAGCAGTTAACATTAAATCCGTATTTGTAAAGCACGAACTACTCACCCTTATGGGTCTCAAGGCGCTGGGGGCCGTTGTGGAAATTAAGTGACCTATTGCCCATAGTCACGTGGTGCAGAGCTGAGCTGCCACCGGAGATCGAACCGTGAATCCTGTGCTTCAAAGGCAGCTGCCCTGGCCGCTGCACCACACCTCTCCACTACATTGCACATGATTACGGCAAATACCTTCATGTATACAGTGCTTAATTAATTTATTTATTTTAAGTACCTGGGCCCTTGTCAGAAGGACACCGCAGTTTGCACCACACATTGCCACTGTACTTACTCAACTACTAACCATCACCCTGCTATGAATGTGACAATTCAGACTGTTCAAGGCCACCAAAGCTTTAAGAATGGTTTGGGTTGCAGTATTAGTTGTTTTGAATGTATATTAAATCAGCAAACAACTGTTTTTCTGCTTATCTTAAATTATACAAACAGCGCCATCATTTGGCATCTGTCCTAAGTGCGAGTTTAGGCAATTAAATACCAGTGCCAACCACCAGCCCAAATTAAGCACTGCATGTATAGGTAGTGCAAACGGTGACAAATTCTTGGTGTGCTTCATAACTAAAAGATCGAGATGCCACTGACACTTCATGTTACAAAAGAGCTAAGTTGACACATGCTTGCTTCCACTACAATATGCAAAACAGTAGGGTTTGATCAATTACACTTGTCTAAAACAAAACAGAACATATGTTTGTACTGACAAACAATGATTAATGGGTACTATGTAATGTTATACGAACTCAATTGCATTTGAATAAAGTATTGTTATGTGGTGCGAGCTGTACATTTGCTAACCAATCAATCAAAATTAAGCAGCACCCACAAAATCTCAGGTTCCGCTTACCTCTGGGGAACCTTGGTGTATATTATCCTTATTATCGGGACATTTGAAACTCGTTCAAGTGAACCAATCGGTATAAATTCGGGTAAAGACCATGAATGCTACCAGATCAAGCCAGTACTCTGGTAGGGCTGTACCTGTTCTGAACCACTTAGATAATTCTCGGAATCCACACCTAGTGTACACCGAATTTATCCTTTCAGTGCAACTGTTGTTAGTCCAGGGCTGTGTTACAGAAGGGCCTCAGGCCACAACAGGCTTTTGCAGCCTGTTTTTGGCACCATGTAAGCTGCCTTTTTCCTCAGTGTTGCATCTCCTTGGATAATGCTGATTGCACGAGTGCACACTTTGCACGTACATCATCTCCTCTCGTTGTCCCATCGTTTGTCTCGGTTCATGGCTCATGCAAGTGAGGGAACACCTTTGCTGCTGCACCTGTGCAATGTCACCTTTATAAGTGCATGGACAAACAGGCTCTTAGGAAGCGCATATAGGAAGTGATGCACAATTAGTGCAACCCCTCCTCCCCCCGCCGCCTCAACACCACCATCCTCAAGGGTGCTTTTTATGGGGGATATAAGTCACCATTTTTCTTCCAGATATTCCCCCGCTCTCCTGCAGGTGGCTACAGTCACTGCACTTACCTGTGTGTGGGTGGGGGAGGGGCCTAAAGTCTAGCAACGTAACTAAAACCTGCAGCACAGTGGCTTCCCAGGTGTCTAACTCTGCCTTCCTTGGCTCAACCTCTCAAAGGGTGTCCTGGCAGCACGAGGTCAGAGTAGATGGTGATGTTGGGCCATACATCCCTACATTATGGAAACTGACCAATCTGCTTATCTCTTCACCTCATTACATTCAAATAGAACTTCATCGCTCTAATATCCTCATTTGGTAACAGGTCACATATGGCCTCGTATAGGATCAGACATTATAGGACTTTGCACCTCTATGTTAAAACCTACGTTGCCTATTTGTGTAGAAGTGTTTCACCCTACAAAAGCCAGAGCCCTTTGCATTGTCTCTGCTTGTTTGCTGCTCATGCCTCCACTCGCCCTCTCCAACAATCTTCCTGCCCTCCTTTGGCCATGTCACATTGCAAGCCTCTGGAGTTCTGATCACACAGCCCCATATCTAGCCTCATGGTCTTGACAACCTTGCCCCATATAGTTCTTGTCTCTGTCCTCAGACTGTTGGGCTCTGAACTGCAGCCCGACAGCCACTTATATGTACAGCAGTTGCCAAGAATTGGTAGGGGCATGGCCCGACGATCTGGAACTCTCTCCCCAAAAATCTTCGCTGCAACCCATCCTTCCCTCTCTTCAAAAAAAGACTCAAGGTGCTTCTTCTCAACAAGTATTGGCGTACCTAACATCTCTATTATGACGTATTCCTCTGTTTTTATTCTCATCAACACACCCCTTCTTTCTCACTCTCCTTTTCTCCCCCCTCTCCTTCTACCCCTCTCTATCCCTTCTTTCTTCCTTTCCCCTTCTCCCTCGTTCATACCTAATTACTGTCTTTCCTCAATTCCCTCGTCTAACTGACAGACCATTTTTCCCATTGTGAATTGTTACTCGCCTTGCAATGTTGTGTAAATTCTTCTTGCTTCGTGATGTTTATCTGCCTGTAAAGCGCTCCGATACTCCTGGGTCCAGTAGCGCTATATAAAACCTTCGAAAATAAAAATAAATAAAATAATGACTGCAGTCACAATACATCCAACCCCCAAGAAGCAGACACCATCAAGCAAAAGAACATTCTGGAATTCCTGTTTGTGGCTGGGTAGAGATGAGGTAAAGAGAACTGTGTCTTTTTATCTGCTCTAGCTGGCCCCTTTACGGTTGATAGTTTGGGGGCTCATAGTCTCTCCCTGGGCATAAAGATGGGGATGAAAGCAATGCTTAGGGCTGCAGGGCTGCATGGCTGCAGTTAGAGGTAGTCATTTCCGTTTGTTACTCCTGATGCTGCTTTTGCTACTCCTTACTTCGGGAGTCATGAAGGCAGCAGCAGAAATAGAAAGTACGCATTACCTTTCGAGCCGTGTTTATTTTGTGTTTCCCCACCTTGTTCTTTCACTAGCACTTTATCAGACATAATAGGTCTATTTTGGTGTTAGGGGCGGAGCAAGCGGAAGTCCTGTGATGTCATTCAGGTCAAAGAGTGCATGATGTCACTTCCGCGTGTAATGGCGTTTTCCTGAGCTGAGGTGCGTAAGGCCGGGTACGGAGCTGACGTCAGACTGTCGTTAGGGTACCGATAAGTTAAGCACGGCCATTGGTCGCTCCTGTAATTCCCAGGGCTGCCCATGCTCTGCGAATCGTGGCGATATTAATTCTCGATGCTTCTTTCCGAGTCCCCTCGATGACAGCCAGATGGGCCCGAAATACACAGAGAAGACCCCTAGGGTGCAGCTGGACATAAATCAAAATGGAGGGAAGGGAACTGAAGACACAGGCCAATAACACGTTTTATTAACACCACTCGCCTTGCTCGTCATCCGCAGTAACAAGGCCCCTCTTTGTTAGTGTCCAACATGGATTGTTTTGCAGCTTTATTTGGATAATCTTGGTGGTTAGAACATTGGCTGTGAAGGACGCCCACTGTGCTCTGCAGCCCTGGTTTTATGCAACCGTCCAACATAGAGGAATACTTTGGAAAAAAAGATGTATTCATTCTATATTAAAGCTCGGCTGGCTGCGTCAGTTAGAGATTTGTGCAGAAACTGATGGACATTTTACAGACTAGAAAATACAATCTTTTCATATTTGGTTATGAAATTGAGCTCTTAAATTAATATTGCATTGGCGGGCAGGGCCGGTCCTAGGCCTTCTGAGGCCCCGGGCGAAAGGGAAGATGCGAGGCCCCCCTTGTTGCATATTGCGTCACAAGAAGTGACATCACAGAAAGCGACATCGCAGTACTATTGATCTTATTTGGCATCACTGAAGCTAACTAATGTGGATATCAGTAACATGGACAAAAAGTAGAGGGGATTGAAAACACGTGAGCAAATATCAATTTATTATAAAAAGTAGATAAAATTAAATATTGCAATGAAACAAGGTTGAGAGAATGAACACAATGCTTGTTGCAAAATGCAGTGAGGTCACAAACTCCAAACCAGATCGCTTGTAACCACAAAAATGTTTGAACATCTGGCCCATGGCTCTTCTAGCTGACAAGTTAAAACTTTTTGATTCTGCTGGTTTTAGTTTGAAAGTGAAAATTACATAGATTGGTCCAAAGATCGCCGACCTTGCACCAGGAAGCTTAGCACCTACAACAGTGATTACTCAGGATCAGGCACGTTGCCCATTGGGCTCAAAGGGCTTCAGCATCTTTTTAATTGAGATTTTTCAAACAAAGAGTACAGGCACAGTATAGAAGAAAGAGGAGCAATCGCATAGTGGGGTATGAGGACTGTGAGACGGAACAGCATGCTTTGCTATCAAGTTGTAGAGTCAAGGTACCATCATGACGTAACATAACATAGTAACATTTAATCTTAGTATCCTAGGTCATAGGTGCTTGAGATGAGTAAGGAGCTATAAGAGGACTGGCGAGTGTTGAAGCGCAGAGAATTCTAGAGGAGGCCACCTCACCTACCGGTAGTGAACAGCAATGTAGAGCAGACTTTTTGTGCAGTGGCGAGCGTTACTATTACGTAATCTTTAAGGGTGTGTAATATACCGACCTTGGAAGGTTAAAAGTGTTAGCTTGCCTAGGCACGATTTACGTGTAGGAACCGCAGGTCAGGAGTGAGCATCTGATTTACTGACACATCTTGCCAGTAACGCATAAAGAGCATCTTCTGGTCTATGCCGTACTTCAGGACTAGAGGATAAAATGCATTTTGAAGCAATATGGTTGAGATGTGATAGCATGGCCATCGAAATGATCACTGCAAGAAGTCACTCAGCACCACCACAGCACCACTCAGCACCACCACAGCATCACTCAGCGCCACCCCTGCATCACTCAGCGCCACCCCAGCATCACTCAGCACCACCACATTATCACTCAGCACCACCACATTATAACTCAGCACCACCACAGCACCACTCAGCACCACCACAGCACCACTCAGCACCACCACAGCACCACTCAGCACCACCACAGCACCACTCTGCACCACCACAGCATCACTCAGCGCCACCACAGCATCACTCAGCGCCACCACAGCATCACTCAGCGCCACCACAGCATCACTCAGCGCCACCACAGCATCACTCAGCGCCACCACAGCATCACTCAGCACCACCACAGCACCACTCAGCACCACCACAGCACCACTCAGCACCACCACATCACCACTCAGCATCACCACATCACCACTCAGCATCACCACTCAGCACCACCACAGCACCACTCAGCACCACCACAGCACCACTCAGCACCACCACAGCATCACTCAGCGCCTCCACAGCATCACTCACGACCTCCACAGCATCACTCACGGCCTCCACAGCATGACTCAGCACCACTCAGCACCACCACATTATCACTCAGCACCACCACAGCACCACTCAGCACCACCACAGCATCACTCAGCACCACCACAGCATCACTCAGCACCATTCAGCACCACCACAGCACCACTCAGCACCACCACAGCATCACTCAGCACCACCACAGCATCACTCAGCACCACCACAGCATCACTCAGCACCACCACAGCACCACTCAGCGCCACCATAGCATCACTCAGCACCACCACAGCATCACTCAGCACCACCACGGCACCACTCAGCACCACCACAGCACCACTCAGCACCACCACAGCACCACTCAGCACCACCACAGTACCACTCAGCACCACCACAGCACCACTCAGCACCACCACAGCATCACTCAGCGCCACCACAGCATCACTCAGCACCACCACAGCATCACTCAGCACCACCACGGCACCACTCAGCACCACCACAGCACCACTCAGCACCACCACAGCACCACTCAGCACCACCACAGTACCACTCAGCACCACCACAGCACCACTCAGCACCACCACAGCATCACTCAGCACCACCACAGCACCACTCAGCGCCACCATAGCATCACTCAGCACCACCACAGCATCACTCAGCACCACCACGGCACCACTCAGCACCACCACAGCACCACTCAGCACCACCACAGCACCACTCAGCACCACCACAGTACCACTCAGCACCACCACAGCACCACTCAGCACCACCACAGCATCACTCAGCGCCACCACAGCATCACTCAGCGCCACCACAGCATCACTCAGCGCCACCACATTTTCACTCAGCACCACCACAGCACCACTCAGCACCACCACAGCACCACTCAGCACCACCACATCACCACTCAGCATCACCACATCACCACTCAGCATCACCACTCAGCACCACCACAGCACCACTCAGCACCACCACAGCATCACTCAGCGCCTCCACAGCATCACTCACGACCTCCACAGCATCACTCACGGCCTCCACAGCATGACTCAGCACCACTCAGCACCACCACATTATCACTCAGCACCACCACAGCACCACTCAGCGCCACCATAGCATCACAGTGCCACCCCAGCATCACTCAGCACCACCACAGCATCACTCAGCTCCACCCCAGCATCACTCAGCACCACCACATTATCACTCAGCACCACCACAGCATCACTCAGCACCACTCAGCACCACCACAGCATCACTCAGCACCACCACAGCATCACTCAGCACTACCACAGCACCACTCAGCACCACCACACCACCACTCAGCACCACCACAGCATCACTCACGGCCTCCACAGCATCACTCAGGGCCACCACAGCATCACTCAGGGGCACCACAACATCACTATGCGCTACCATAGCATCACTGAAAGCCACAGCATCACTCGTCGCCACCACATCACTCCGCGCCATCACAGCATCAATATGTGCAACCATTCAACAACAACTGGTTCAAATACATTCTCTCAATGTTTCAAGCTTTATTACAAATGTCACAAAACGATGTTAATATTTCACTTCTGTTCTTGGATTTTCTTCACAATAAAATACACTGAACATAATCTTCACAAAAGTTATTTACAAAAGTTTAAACTGTTGCCATTATAAATTACAATCACTTTTATTTAAGTATTAATTAATTAAAAAATTAAAAGCCATTGTTATTTGTAATATCAATACATCTAAGTCACGTAAATACAAAACATGTTGCTTTACAAATGCTATAGGTGTCACATTTGCGAAAGTTATAACTATTGGCATTGTAAATGACAAAGCTATTAATTTAGCTATTTTCAAAACCAACACATAAATAATAAAATTGTCATTTACAAGACCAATAGCTCAAATTTTCCTAATGCGAGACCTATTGCATTGCAAATGCTTGTTTAAAAGGTCCACTATACTTAAACGGCAAGGTGCTGTTCTACTAGTAATTTATGAACGTGGTTTCCACTGCAACTGATTTTGCTTCACTTACTTTTTCGCGTCTCTGCTTCCTGCCCAATAGCCACCGATGGCTACAATGCCCACATTACAAAGATGATAACAATTTTGTAGTCCAGGACAGGCTCATTGGAGGCATACATTGCCACCTTCACTAACTTGCCAAATGTATCACCAATATATAAATGAGTCCTGCTTAAAACCTACACTCTTTCTGCGCTTTCTGAAACAGACACCGAAGGCTACAAGGCCCAGGGAAGGGGGCCCCCACACCATGACCTTCCAGCTCGACACAGTGCTATGAGGCCCTGGGAGGGGGCCCCCCTCCCCTGGGCCTTCAAACCGTAACAAGGCACTTCCCAAGACACTGCAGAGAGCTCATCAGAGAGCAAAAAAAAAACAAAAAACTGAAGGGGTGTGCTTCAATTGTAGCTGTACCTAGCTTAGATGGCAACAGTAAATATATTTTCGATGTGTATGTAATATTGCCCCCCCTGTCAGATCAGTACAAGTCAAATATTGCTTATGCATAAATTTTAAGATACAAGACACTGCCCTACCAAGATTCGAAGTATAACAAAAGCCAGTTGATCTGGCTGCTCCCTCCTCCCCTCACCCACCTTCTCTTACCTGTGTCCGGCTGGTGCTCGAAAGAAACAAAGGGGCCTCTGTTGCTTGGATACAAAATGCCCAAACAGAGCCGAGAATGGCCGGTACTTAACCAAGGCGCCCGAGGCGCTGCCGGGGGCCCTGAAGTGAGCTGTGAAAGTGTGACCTTTCACAGGGGCGCGAGGCCCCCTGTGTTTTGCGGAGCGCGAGGCCCTGGGCGGCTGCCCACACTGCCCATGCCTAGCGCCGGCCCTGTTGGCGGGCTTCCCCAGGCATGCGCAGCTGAGTGTTTCTGGCAAAAATCCTGTGGGGAGCTCACCTGTCTGAAGTGTCGCTGTCACCTTCATCCATGGTTTCTCATGTCTGCTCCCTTGGGACAATATCTTGCCCCTTGACTTCTGCTACCAGGCCATGAACTTTGCAGACCATACCACTCTACAGTTACCCAAAAACCACTTAATAACTAAATACAAAAATGTAGGTGGTGATTTTCCCTGGACGTTGTCCTGGAGACTGATCATGCCAGTGGCGGCTCCTCCACTAGGGCGCAGGAGCGTCGTCTCACTGACCGCAGAGGCAAACGGAAAAAAAAATTCATATCATTTTATCTGTCGTCTGGGGCGGGGCCACAGCACTTCAGCAGGGGTAGGAGGAGTGGTGGGCACTGCTGTCAGTGCGCATGACATCATGTGCACTTACATCTCTCCAACCCAGCTGTGTTGCTGGGTGGAGAGACCAGCAGGAACAGGCTCCGGATAAAGCGCAAAACAAGCCCACTCCGCCCAATCCCAACACTGCTCTCATGGGTATAGATGGGAGCAGTGTCTGGATTGGCCGCAGGGGAGGCTGGGAGCTTCAGTCTGGGCCCAGAGAAGCAGAAGACTGGTGAGCAGGGCGGCGAGCAGAAGAACGGCAGGTACTTTTTTTTTATTGTTATGTTTGTTATGCCCTACCACATTTCCATGACACCAGACACTACTGGCTCATGCCATGCATTTCCCTCTAAAGCAGGGTGAGAGTGTCTGCTGATCTGGACCTCATCTTGGAGTCTGCCCAACCTGCCTACGTATCCCTCTATTGCAAGTTATGGGCACCTTCCAATCTGGGGCCGTAATACACGTAGTGCCTTAATGTTACAGCAAAAACACACAGTGCCCACACCACAATTACTCATTCAATATCCAAGGGGGTATAAGCAACTTAATAGCTTGTAAACGCTTAAATACTGGACCAGCCGGTCCTAGTGTCGTGAAGTTGACAATTTATTCCACCCAAGGAAGTTGCTTATACCCCCTTGGAAATCATTTTTCTTCATGTTTTTTATTGTAATATTTGTTGGTTGTGATGTAATTATAATTTTTTGTAATGTTTGATGCAGAAACGTTTTTTAGTGTGTAAATATTGTTTGTCTTTTGATGTATGTACAAAGTGTATTTAGTCTTGTAAATATTCCAATACGTAGTCCTTTATTCTGTTATGATTTTTTGAAAATTTGAAAAAAGCATAAAATGTTAGACACTGAGTAATGCTGTCTAAGGGTGGTTACAATAAACTGGTTTCTTACCCTTCTTGAATATTGAATGAGTAATTGTGGTGTGGGCACTGTGTGTTTTTGCAATTTAAATATAAGGTCTAGCCCCCACTACGTGTTTATGGACCTATACCCTTTTGGTTCTCATTAATGTTACAGCAGGCATGTGCACCCGCTTTTAGCACCCCTGGGACAATATGGTATTGTAGAAGGGGCTGCATACGCTCATGCGGCTCCGTCTGTAATACAGATAGTGCTGGTGCACATGTACTGCCAGCGCTATCTTCATAGGGCATTCCCTCATTTGCATGAGGTTGTGTCTCCATGCCAATGAGAGAATCACTTTGCATCTGCACCTGCAGCATGTTATGGACATGGGTGCAGAGGTAAACATGCCCTGAAAGAGCACCACAAAAAATAGGCACATTGTCAGTATGCCCCTGAGGTCAGCCCTCTGTAGTAGGTAAATGGTTTCCTATGGACCCCTCCCCCCCTAAGATATCCCACTGCAAACTGGTGCAGTCACTCACTGCACCTGCCTGCAGGAAGAGCTCCAACCCCTCGTTAAAGTTCCGGCAGGTTGCTGTTTGCACAGAGAAACACAGAGCGGCTTTGAAGCAAACACTCCTTACTTTACTCAGGACAGCGCATTCTTTGTGATAGGGTGCTCTGTCTCCATTAACATCTGGCACGCCTGCTTACAGGTGCACTATGGCTTACCAGGACAATGAGCCCTATATGTAATACGGGCCCTGGGCGGCCTTCCGAGGAGTGCTCATTCTGCCGTACGTTTCCATCTAACACAGCTTGAGAGTCCCTGACAATCTGGACATCACCCTGAAAGTCTGCCCAACCTGCATGCGGTCCCTTCTGAGGCAAGCCTAGAGCGTTTGCAGATCTGTACGTTATCCTGGAGACTGCTCATCCTGCCTGCCCATCAGGGGCCGTGGGGCAGTAAATCTCCCAGTTAGAACTGGAGGGTGGTGGGCTGCAGGATACCTGACCGAGAGCACGCCTACCTTTTTGAAGGAAGCCTCTGATCAATTGCAAGATTACGCTTAAAATCGGCAAAGCTGTCCACTCTGCGTTGACCCAAGTACATCCTTCAAGTGGTAATGGTCTCTGAAATCACTTGGCAATAAGGCCCACCCTTCTCTCTAGCTCACACTCAAAAACTAAGGTGACCACAGGCAGCCAATATTGCTTTGTCTGAGCCACTGCATCATCCCAGTCCTTGTGACACCAATGATTTATGATGTTCTTGCCTGTTATTAGATTGGCCCCAATCTGTTCCTCCCCTGACGAGAATAAACATGTTCTTCCTTCCTTTAAAAGTGTCCCATTGCACCATGACTTCCCCGGTGAAACGTCTTAGTTAAAAAAAAAAGAAATTAAAAAAAACAGATTGAACCATAGTGTTCTATTGTGAACCATGTGCAAACCGGGGATCACCCAACCGTGTCCATGAACAGAAAACCTAGGGTTTTATATTTACTTATTCAACAATAAGGTGATGTAGAACTGCAGTAGGCGCCTTTCAAAGCCACAACAGTTCAACAGAAAACAAAAAGTCAATAAATACTGTCTAAAAGAAAAAGCTCTCATCATTAAAAATGACAAAAACAGCAGAATAAATTCAAGGACTCAAGGGAAGCAATTTACAGAGTAAGACAAAAGTCATAATATCAGAAATGTATTTATTTCCTGAATAGGGGTTGATTTGCGATTTGACTGGCCTGGGTTGGGATCGATTTACTTGAGTGCGGAGCAGGGGTGAGTCTGGCCGTGGTCCCAGCTGAACTCGATTAAATCTTGGAACAATGACTGAGGGTCACGCGGCCTGAGCCGGCTAATCTGGTTCTTGACGATTAAGTGCCACGTGACCAATGTGCAGGGTTTCTGAGGGGTCTCTTCTTTGGGGTAACCTATGCCAGGGCAGTCACTGCATTCGCTGCAGGAGGTCCCTTGCTTAGGATGACCAGAATTTAAAAGTAAAAAACCGGGATATTTCACAAAAATAGAAGGACTACAATTTTACTTCAAGCGATGAGAGCGCTGCTCAGCAGAGAATTACAGAACAGGCAGTAAGAACATACATAAAATGCCATTTTTAAGCCCAGTAGCTTGCCTGTTAAATTGCTTTCTTGAAACAACTGCTAACTATTCCTGTTTTGTAAAACATAAAAATCACCTCACACCGTTTTCAGTCGACCCTCTCCAAAAACGGGGACATGAGCTAAATTTCTGGAAATTTGCTGGGACAGCTGGTTAAAAACAGGGACCGTCCTGTCAAAACAGGGACACCTGGTCACCCTACGGGCCTTGCTGCCCTGGTCATAATTCATGATTTGGGTTTGAATGTGGACCTTTTTATTAAAGAACATGTGTTTTTGTGTTGGCCAATAAAAATACATGCAGCTCCACAACTTCTGGTTTAGAAGTAGGTGTTTTTGGTGGTTTTTTTTGTGTTTGTCTGAAAAGTGGTTAGAGATGCACGCTTTGTAGCACTCTGGGTGCTGCAGCAGAATGAGCTGACATTTTTTTTCCGGTGTGGTTTTGCATTTGTCCGGTCTATGGGTGGGGGCTTGGGGAGAGCAGCTGCCTAGCGACACCATATTCAAGCCCAGCTTTAAAATTTTTACAAACCTTTGTAATTGAGAACTGTAGTCTTTTTTTATTTGATTGAGGTGAAACGCGACTCACACTCCCAGAATGCACTGACATGTTAAATGAAACCCCAGGACAGGAACAATGTGTCCCTGGTGGCATGCGGTCATCTGGTAACCCAGGGCACCAGAGCAGAGAGAGAGAGAAACTGGTTTGGCCAGTATTACAGTACCATTAGGGCTACCGTGTTCAGGCTATTTCATTGTTGAACAATTCCTTCTGTATTTATCAAGATTTAATTTTGCCCATTATATTAGTACTTTTCCAGATATATTTTGAGCTTTGTGAACAAATGTAGTTCTAACCGGTTTATGTCCTTCTTTATTTAACTGATTAATGTGCAATTCTACTTTGATGCCTTTCTGGTTTTAGCACATATCAAAGCCGAATATAGTAAAACTAACGACCTGAGTGAAAATATTAAAAATTTAGCATAACAAATGTTGTGATATGGAGTTATTTAGAGTAATCTCATCCTGTTTCTAGACTCCCTATGCTATCAATCTGCACAGCTATTGACCTTGAATTCTTGAAGGATGTCATAGAGAAGAAACACCATTTTGTGTGTTTTTCTGCTTTTCAAAATAAATACAGGCAGGAAACTCCCTGTTTTTGTCTATAAAAATCAGTAAATGCAAAAAAAAACAACGCTCCTTAAGTATTATGCAGTTAGGTCTGGAAGGGAGGACTGACCTAAGAACTTCAGGTCCCCCGGCGCCCTTATAAACATCTTAACAACTTGGCCACATAGAAGTACTGTTGAATCCTCCTTAATGGCTGTGTAGTGCTAAGATGTGAGGGGTGACTGGTGGGCAGTCCTTGCTTTTCAGCCATCCGCACTAAGCATATTGCTTTTTATAGGTAAATAACTCACCCCCAGGAGACAGCTCTGTGAAGTTCCCTTTTGCTTACTTAAGAGTGCTTGAGGTTTGATTAAAATCTTTTCTTCCATCAAGAATGAAATAGGGTGAGCATCTGATATGGGGAAGTGAGTACCTTGACCTATATTGTTTGGTGCTACCCCTGTTCTTCAGGAACTTTAATTGTAAGTGCGATTGGAAGGTTTGGATTTTAACCTCATCACTGCGGCGCGAATTCCGCTGCAGTGCTGAACATTCCATTCGCGGGCGTGGTCATGATGGCTCCCGGCCGTCATCAGCACACGCCCACCGTGACTCATGAGCATCAAAGAGGTTAAGTGCTTCCTGCACCTTCTGTATCTTGAGGTTATAAATTTGGCCTTCAGGTTTGGGGTCTTCCAAAATCTAGAGCCCTGGTCTCACAAGGATCTGCCACCGTGCTTCTGCCGTTTAAAGTTTTGATTTGGCTCTTAGGTTTGGGGCTTATCTTTCCAGGATGTGAATCCCTAGTCCCCCAAGGGGATGCCACCGTGGATCAGGCAGTTTTAAGTTTGTTTGTAAAGTAAGTGTGTCACTGAATGTTCCAGGTTGGAGAATAATGTGGGTCTGCTTGTGAGGACATTCTATTCCTTCCACGCAGTTCACAAAGCCTACCGGGGCGAAGTCCTAAAACTGGATCCGGGCATCCAACGAGAGCCGTGGGAGAGACTTGGTGTCCATGTCCACATCTATGTAACGAGTGTCTGTCGCGATATTCTGATGGAGTGATGAGTGTGCGGATCTTTGCGTGGCTACTGAGCCTTGTGAGTTCCATGCACCGTGCGGTGCATTCAAAGTATTGCGGTTGAACTAGAATGTATGTTTTGAGATGAAAAACAGTTTTTGTTGTTCTGTTTTTGGAACAAGATCGAAATAGCTTTTCTCACCAGTTGCCGGCCTCCTGGGGCACTGAGATTGCAGACCTGGTGCCTATTTGTGTTCATGAATTCGGATTCATACTGGGGAAATTTTGCATTAAATTAGTAACCGTGGAATTCTGTACTTGTGTTTGATACACTGCAATAGGTGCATTACCGACTTACCTTGCCCGACCTTTGTACTGGGTTTCATATTATGCTAGTCAAATGGAGCCCTTACGAAGCTACTTTCTGTGGGGTGGATTAGGAAGGAGGGTACGCAAACGCTGCTGCATGCTGTCCACCTCGCTGGTCACAAATAGAGTTAAAGTCCTAGCATTGCAGAGGGGATGAATGATGGTACAACGCGTACCGTTTCAATGCGTGCTTTTACAACGCGTCTTTAACAACGCAAGTCGTAACGACTTGCGTTGGGGGGACGCGGATAGTGAATAGTATAATTTACTATTCTAACACCAGTCTCCGTGGATAGTAGGGAAGGTGTTGGAATAGTAAATATACTATTCTTTATCCTTTAGCGCCCTCCAGCGCAAGTCGTCGTTACGACTTGCGTTGTAAAGGACGCGTCGTAAAAGCACTGCGGGGTAACATCCGCGTTGAAAAGGATGTTCCACTTGCAGAGGCCTTGCTGCCTAATAATAAGATCAAGATAGTTTCCTAAATGAAGTCCTGGAAGCAGCCATATAAATGTAGTGTGTAATCACCCCTATCATTAGTGTATCAAAGGTGCCATTGGCCTAGAGCCAGCAAGGGGATTAGTCCGATGCCTGCTGATAAGTGTAAAATACACCTACATTTCTGGTACCGAGGACCCCACACACCTCTGTGCTCCATTTCCACTGTATCGGATGCAATAGTGATAGTGACACGCCTGCTTTAAGTGCTTCTTATCTGCAGTTGGACTGCTGCTCAGGGCAAAATGGGACGCGCCCAAGATCACATGATGTATAAAAGTAATTACCAACAAATCAAGTTTTATCCATATAGATTGTACCGGTGGGCAAAATCATACCCAGTAGTGCCAAAGGTAACACTTTCTGAAACAGTGCGGTACCTCTGGAGAACCTGAGCGACTTGCAATCTGGAGATCGCCAAGTGCCCAACTGTAGTGACTTGCAGCATGGATCACGGACCTTCTTAAGTTGACCCTATCCACGATCTTAATGTAGCATTGAACTATAGATAGTCATTTCTGGACATTCTTGGGCATAGCGGATGTGAAACTAATGGAAATTGTGAAATAGTTTTAATGATTTTTTTGCATGGGATTTGATCCCTAATGGATAACTTGTGCAATGGTTCCAATAAATTATCAGGGTATAGCTGAAGTTTACATCCACACCACCGTCAGCTTTGTGTCCTATTGTTTTGCAATAATCATTGATGACTTTAAATAGTCATAATCAAGGCCGCGGAATTATGTGGCAGGTGAGTGCCAAGTTTTGCAGCAGGGTTGAGTATATTATGCGGCAAGAAAAGGCACATTACACTTCATAATGCGCCACATTTTGTGACGGCATTACTTCGTTATTTTGTCATTTTCACACTTGTTAGCACTGTCAGGGTATTTGCTGCACCTCATTTTAACACCCACTTGTAGCAGTAAGCAGCCAGTGAATCTTTGCAAACAGCCTTTTTTACTATGCAGCAACATGTGACGCTGCATTTTTAGTAACTTTTAAACCGTTTGAGCTATAAATGTTGTTGGGTTGTCAAAATCGGCAGATTATGCGTCAGATGATGGATTATGTGGCAAATGCGGCTAATCTAAAATCAACGCGGCCGCACAGGCTCATGATTCCAGTGGCCCTGGTCATAATGCTGCTTGCCCCTTATGTACCTGGTAAGATACCTTGTGTGGGTGCGTGGGAATTGTTGACACGCTCTTGACAGATTTCTTTGTGTTCAGAATGTCGCAGGTTCTAGGGTTGGCTAGACTCACACCTGCTCAGAGCCAGGATACCCTCCCGGGTGATACTGCGCTCTACAGACCTGCATAATTTAACATAACCGGTGTGAATCCTGAAGCCGCTGACTCAGCCTTTTATACTTAAGTGACTATAACTCAAAACACTGTCGTGTTGAGTGACAGTAATAATTGATCTTTGCAGGACACAATCTGTGCTGGTGATTACTAAATAAAAAGGCAGCTTATTGACTCATAGATAAAATAGCTTCGTCTATTTCCCTTCCATGGTCAAGTATAGTACCAAGAAAAGTCAAATATAACGAGGTAATGTAACTCCTACAACAGTCCATGTGTTCTTCCAAAACCAAGTATATTCAAAATGAGATTGTGTTACAGCTGTTCAAACATGAAAGCAATAGCATCCTGATTGCGTAATGAAGTCCAAGAAAAGTGATGGATGAATGCTTGCTCAATGGAAGCGTAATAAATGCCTTTGGAAAACTACTTTTGACACTTTGATCAACAAGGAAACTATAGCCGTATTTTTTAACAAGCCATGTAATGTACAGTGTCGCCCTGTAACCGCTTGGGAATTAGGATTACTTGAAAAAAGCATGCTGTGCCCAGTGTGGACAGCTATTGATAATGAATTGAACAAATTTAGGTCACTGTAACCAGTAACTGATACAGTATAAATACTTGTGCCCCAAAACATCAGTATTTTGTTTGGGGCTGTAAGTCACACACATTTTGTCAGCCCATAATAAACAAAGAAAATATAACTTTTGGTAAAAAGTATGCATAACAGTTTTGAGTGTCTGGTGATGACCTGTATTTGCTGCTTGTTTTGGAATTTCTGTCCTGATGAAGAGTTCATACTGATAGTTCTTGGGGTCGAAACAAACGTCAACAACAACATCTCACCTTCCGAATCACAAAACATGATTTGCAAGTATTTGATTTTGTTTAAACGCTGTGATTTCTACCTTCCTCTGCTAAGCATATGAGGCATGCTAGCAGTCGTATACAAGGGCGTTGATTCACCAAAATGCTAGGAGTAGCAGATTTGACATCACACATCTCTGCATCCTTGATGACGTGACAGATTTCATAACTTGCCCTGACCTTAGCCTCTCACCATTCTACTAACAGCTGCTGAGCAGCTCGGGGATGAGCAAGTAGTGTAAACTACAGACAACTTAGTGGGCTCTTGCATGCCTTTGAACTTTTGTACTTATCACTGGCTTTGTACCCCCTGATACCAGGGTTAGCCTGGGGTACCTGCTGCCAACCAGGGTGACCTTTTATTATCATCCTTGGTCACTTATGTTGGTTTTATCAGATGCATAGTTATGTATTCCATCCACAGAGGTTCTTGAAGTGTTGGCACAATCTCCTTGGATTGATTAATTGTCCTTTACACAACTTCACATCATGTCACTAGCTTCATTTAATACATTTTCTGTGTTTATTCTTGGTTAAAGAAATGTGATTTGTACATTGTTTCATATGAGTCCCAGTTCCTCAGTGTGGGAGAATTTATGATTGCATCTGCATACGGATGTATAGATCCTAGGGAGAGTAACCACAGTGTATTGTTAATAGGTTTCTCCTCTGAAGGTAGGGTGTTTTGTTCGCCTGGATACATTGATGTGTGAGCCTGTGAAATTCTTGGTAAATGTTCATGTAATAGGTGATGTTTACGCATGCCTTCTTTCCCTGCTTGATGGTCACGAGGATATAGATCTCTGTGAACAGTGCACTCCTGCTGGTCGGGGCCTGTACTCTAATCTGTTCATGGTCACACCAGTCTTGACTACATCGTGCACCAGAGTGGCAGATCTGCCGTGGTGGTGGACCAAAACTGGCAGAAGTTGGGTGGTTTAAGTTTGAGTCCCAATGTGCAAACTCTACTCCTTAGTAGTCCCAGCTTTGGTTGTATACATTATTTAAATTGGTAGGTGTCTGCTGCAGTTCGTGGGGCAGTCTATAGTTACTCAAAATTTCTCAAGTGAGTAACTTTTGTATTCCACTGGTGTCCAGTGGTGTTAGTCACTATTGCACAAAGCAAAAGTGCCAAAGCCTCATATGTTGTCTTTACTCTGATGGGATAGCAAGGTCGACCAGTCCAGGCTTAATCTAGGTGATGTTTATCGGCCAGGACCATACTCCAATAACGATAGAGAAAATGTCCAAACTGACCTTGTACTTTAGAAAACATAAAAGTATTTGTTTACACCACAGAATAACCGAACAATAAAAATGATGATCAATAAAGCAACTCGGAAGGCCCTCTTGGGGCTACAATGTGAACCCGACAACAGCCGCAAGTAGTTATTAATGCTGTCATTATTGAACACAGTGTTGCTCACATTAACTATATTGAAATGTTCACATTTACTATATTGAAATGTTCTCTTGAGACTGCCTCTTGGCATGAGACTGTGCTCAGGCGCCCTGGAATAGACGGTTACTCAAAGCAATTCACTCATGGACCAGAGGTCTTCTAAGCTGGAGACCTTGATGAGTGCAAGCATCTCAAATTAAAACCTACCCCCAAAAGGATTTGCGAAATCACTGCCTTTATGGTTGCTAAGGCAGTCAAAGAGATTGAGGCAGAAGTAATCTTAAATCAAACATTGATACAAACATGAGTATTTTATCACGTTCAGAAAATTTAGGCTGCTTTATCACAAACTGGGCAGCACCCCACAAGGCTCTCATGAAAGATTGATATTCCGCTTGGGCAGTTAGATAGGCATTTCTGAGAACCACAGAAGTCGAAAACTTTCACTGTGACTTGGGTCGATAGCATGGAGCAAAGAGAGGCATTCTTGCTTCCTACAATCCACGTACGAGTGTTGCAGAGGCACAATGATCGCTTGCCACATTCTGGACTCCTAATGTGAACAAAGTCACCAGGATAGCTGGCTCAGAGGTGCCCTCTGGATGGTCTCTGTCCTGATTGTGGGGCCTTCTCAGCCGAGAAGGCCAGATGAGACTCTGACCCTGTGCTGATATATTCTCCTCCAGTCAGTCCTCTCAGCAGGTCTGTGTCAGTTGTGTCCCAGATCAGGTTCATGCAGTTCTGGGAGCTCGTGCCCTATCAGGGCACCCTCCCTTCTCTTCTTCCTCCCAGTCCTCAGCACCTGCTACAACTGCAGTGTTCTAGACCTGGGTTCAAGGTTCAAAGCAACAAAGGATCTTGAAATTGGCTATGGCAGTCACAGAGAAACTAAAGTACTGGCTCCAGGGTGCCCGTGACCATCCACAGTTGTGACTACTGGTTTAAATTTCCTCAGATGTCCCCCAAAGTAAGCCGGGGAAAAGCCACAAGAAATCTGCTATGTGTATTTGTTCCACTTATCCCAGATGGTTGTTTTTGCATGCTGGTTTTACTGGGGAGAGCTGCAGGCTCTGCTCAGGTCAAGATGCAGAAAAAGAGCAGCCATAACTGCTCAGGGCTCCATTTGTCCTGTCATTGGACAAGCGTTTGACTGTGTATATTCATAGTCAAACGCCAAATTGAGAAAAACAGCTGCAGGTGAGCTGCATCTCCTAGGACACAGGCAGTGGCATAGCTCATAGCATTGATGTTGAGGGTGAAAGCGAGTAGGACCTACCTTTGCCTCAATAGGAGCTCTGTAAAGCACACAGAAGAAAGGATGGTTCTTGTTCAACGAGAACAACTGGATTTTCGCACAATGGTCAGTAGGTCCTTCACCCAGGGAATAGAGGAAACAAGCACAGCGCTCATGCACTTGATTTACTGACTGCCTCTAGCAGTCAGTGTCCCCCATAGCCAGCAGAGGGGTCTGTAAACCCCCACCACTTATGGGATGAGGGTCAATTTTCAGTGTATTCCTTGTCCAATAGAACCTACTCGGGCCTTTTGACCAAATATTCCTTTACCTCCTTGGTAGAGCCCCAACTGAGACGTTAAGGTATGTTTACTTTGGAGAACCTCGTTTGACTGCTTTTTCCGAGAGCTTAGCACCTGGTTAGTAGGGGTAGTAGATTGTAAACATTTAATAAGCCATTTTCGATCAAATACCGTCACTCTACTTCAAGTGGGATTCATATTGTAATGTAAACCATAAGGTTAGAGACATTGAGTCCCGGAAAGACTCCAAAAATGTTATGTATAAAGGCATCTGCTACAAAAAGTTAGTTGTAGGAAGACTCAGCATGACACTGGGACACAATCTTTATTAAGCAGTACTGTCTTGAATTACATGATCAGTATTACAGGGAACTGGAAGAGAGTCCAGAACAACAACAAATAAAATAGTGGGGTCACACTTGCATACCTCTAGACCGATCAAGAGCATCATTCACAAAAGAGACTATCTACACAAGATGGTTTTGTGTCTTCGCCCTGTGCAGAATCAATTCCAAAATTGATTAGAATTTCATTATTCCTGAAGATCGCGAGGGATTGCCTTGTAACCTAATATCCTAATCTATGATCCAGCCTCGCCCTTTAAATTTTTGATGCTGTAAAAAAAAATGCAGGGCGAATCCTCTACAGTGCCCGTTTTGGGACTTCTACTTGTTAACCGAAGAATAGCCACAGTTTCCATGTACGTATCCAGGCAGGATTTGTGCTGGGATCCCTGGTGGTGCCCATGGTTTTACTGGCTCTTCCCCTTCTCATGACAGATGGGCTATTTTTGGCGTGTAGTGGGGCAGGTTGGCTTCCCTCTAAGCATCCGTGCAGTGGAACTGGGCTAGGCCTTCGACACTGAGGTGCGGTGGCTCCAATGGGTCACTATTTCCTAAACAATGGCATGTTTTGACAACCTTACGGAAGGATATACATCTAATTATATACCCGTAGAACAGGTTTGCCTGGCTCTAGTTTATCAATGATACAAATGGCGTGAGATCAGTATCAGAACACAATCGGGCAGCTGTTGGAGACAATAAGACTCGAAATGAAACTTTTTTTTAATGTGGATCATGTGTGAAATACTCTGTACTGTGTAAGAAAAGGTGGTCTTCATTGGCACTTCACACTATAAACATAATAAAAAAACATGGAGTGCTAAGCGAAGGCCAGGGCTCATGTAGATATTCTGCAGTTCTGACCCTTGGTCTGTGTTGACCTGGCTGAGAAACCAAGCTTTAGAAGTTGAGTCTGTTGTAGTTTCCTGAATCCTGGGTGATCTGCTGCAGATTTTAAGAGGGGTGAGCTTGTTCCACGGCTTGGGGCCCTTAAGTCCCATGGAGCCACCTCTTTCCCTCAACCTTCTGAATGGTCATTCATGCATCAAGTGGGCAAGGAACACCCCATCACAGTGCAATAACATCCCAGGCCTGCCCCCAGTACCTAGTTGCAGCCATTGACCCTTTGACCCTGTACAGCATTCAGCTGCTTTGTGGCTAGGTTTGCACTATACAGATACCACATGCATACATATTTACAAGGATCTCGATTTGGGCTCCATAGAGGGATTATCTATTGAGAAGGCTGCTGGGTACTGGGCACACAGACGACTCAATTGGCCGGATACTGATTTTATTTAATTCTGACAATGCTTTTTGTTGTATGCATTTAAAAGCAACACCATTCTCTTTCTATTGCTGCTTGCACACAGACCTAAAATTATCAAGCCAAAATGCACGTTCACAATACAAATATGATTATGGAAATCACCCAGCCTAAACTTTAAGTCCGCCATGACTCATAGGCAAGGAAACATCAACAGCCTAAGAACTCTTGGAGGTGGTTGGGTGCGATGGACATGCAGAAGTGGCAGGAAGCATAGACTCTTATTAGGCCGAGCCCCATTTATAGGCCAATGGATAGGACTCCTTCCTGCCACATCCACCACTGGGGACATGTTCCCAGTGGGACAAAATGTAAACAGTCTAAGGTGACTTTTTTCTGAATTCGACACAAATATTGTTTTCTAGATTTGTTTTGTGATTTTAGGTCATGGAGACCAGTGACAGTAATGTCAAGTTTGGAGCCCCTTGGCTACCCGTCGTGATTAATCTTATTAGAAACATGATCAATTGTGGTTAAAAATGTTGAATGTTCCAAGTACACTTTTTCACATCTTTTTATTTTTCTCTAAATAATAAAATGTAATGTAAGCTTGGTGCATTTTAGTACAGTTTGGTTAATAGACTACGTTGTCTTTTATTGGATTTTGTAAACCGGCAGAAATTTCTGATGCATAAAGCATGTGGTGTGCCCACACGTATCCTGGAAGGGCACTTAGCCTCCCATTTAGCAAGAGCGGTTTTCCACGAGTTTCCAAGGTGGGGAAAATCCTGCTAAATTTCTGTGAATATTCACAAACCTATGAGCTGGTGAATATTCACTTCATGACCACCTCCCCAATAATACCTGATTCTCCCTCCTAACCCTGCAACGGCATATTTTGTATTACAAAAACTCCAGTAATTTTAATTTGCCGAAAAAACTCGATCTCAGTTGTTTTGCAAGTGGTAGGGCTGTTTGGTGACCATCATGATTGCGACCTTTTGAATTCAAACTGCGTCTCAGACATGGACACGGTTGGCGAGGGGGGCATCGTAGAGCAGAATATAGATGGGTTTCAGGCTAATGTGGTCTCCAAGCTTAATAATATGTTCACTGTATAAAGTAGCATGACCTGCATGCAATTTAACATGTATGCTACCTTATAATAACTCTACCACCCTGACATGCCATCATATGACGTGCAAGACCTATGCAAATCACCAACTTCATAAAACACATTTGAACTAGGGCGCAAACCTTGCACCCTCCTAGCTGGCAGTGTATAGTAGGTGAGTCAGTGACAAAATCGACAGACTCTTAATGTCCCTCCAGATTCACTACGTCATCAAGTGTTGATTGCTTCATGCTGCAATATGTCTACAAGGCCATTTTCGTGTCAAATGTGCCAAGTCAGCACCAGTTCTAAGGTCAGAAAAGTGTTAATTACACCGTTGTTGTACTTGAGGGATACTCCGTACAATCCTGTTTCAGTTTTATCTTTTTTACAGTGGCAAAAAATCAATATTGCACCAGGGATCTGATGCCAGCTAGAAAACAATGTAATAGTTTCCCTTGTAACGTTTGTGAACTTCGTGTTCCCTTCGGCTGATACTGAATGCTGTGTGTCCAATGCTGCAGGCGGAGGGAAAGGCCTTTCTTCTGGTTCAGCGGTAATCACAAGTCATTTTACGCTCTCACTCCTTCTGCTCTGAGGTGCAGCAAGACTGGCGACTTGGAAGGAGCTAGGTTTGTAGAAGGTCAAAGTTGCAGCAGAGTGGCTTGCCAAATTGTTCACCCTGGCAGCGTGCTTACATTTCTCTGTGGGATACAGTTACCCACTGGAAGGCGGGTTCGCTGGCGCCTGGTTGGGGATCACGAGTTGGGTTCTGGCTGGTGAATGTTTGGGGAGGGACATTTTATGTAGATATTTATCTGCAAACCATAATGTGGGCCCTTGACTCAATAAGGAAAGGATGTCAACTCGCTGAGGAAAGGATGTCAACTCGCTGAGGAAAGGATGTCAACTCGCTGAGGAAAGGATGTCAACTCGCTGTCAACTCGCTGAGGAAAGGATGTCAACTCGCTGAGGAAAGGATATCAACTCGCCGAGGAATGGATGTTAACTCGCCGAGGAATGGATGTTAACTCACTGAGGACAGGATGTCAACTCACTGAGGAAAGGATGTCAGCTCAAATTAATTAGAAGGCCCAAGTGTTTTACATTTTTGACAACTAGCTGTGAGACAAGGCATTCACTCACACAGCTCCATGTAAAAAATATTCATACTTGCTTGTTTGATCAAGAAGTGGTCACTGGTACGTATGTGCGGGTGTCTCATATAAACCACTGTGTTTCTGGGTGAAGTCTGTCGTTGGTCTTTCTATTGCTTCTAGGATGTACAATGTCTTTCAACCCGATTCACACAGTACCTCCACACTCATGGCGGAGGCCCAGCAGTCAAGGCGGGAGGCCTCCACTTGTGTCATGACCGTCAACATTAGAAACTGCAATACGGAGGTCCCACCACGCTTGCTGGATCCAACCCTGCAGTGCGGAGGCACGATGAGTTCTGCACATTTGATTTTTGGCTAGCTGATAATGGGGTGGGGGAGGGGTATAGGAATATACACTGCATTTTACAGAGTAGGCTTTTGAGTTAGTGCTTGACTGGCGCCCTCTATTGAACACTCCAGACCGCTTCTTTCATACATTGCATCTTCCCAACCTGGCCCTGTTCTATTAGGCGGGTAATACATAATGTAGCCGCTACCAACTTACTCATGAACAGTTGGCTTTCACACTCTATACCCTACTGGGTCTGCCAACTCCTATGAACCCCACTCTTAAAGCGGCCATCCAGTGAAGAGAAAAAGACAGCTCTCGTTCATCAGTCCTGCATCACCGGCAGTCCTGACAAAGAGCATGCTAGAAGGTTGCTCTGTTTGATGACCCTGCTTGTGCTTTCAGATATATTGTTATGTTATGTTATGTTATATGCTGTTTTATTACGCGCTCAATTACTACCGGAGTATCCTGGCATATTGTGACATCATTCTTTGGCTGTGCCCTTTAAAATCAGTGTAGACACTGTTGTACTGCTCTACTAGAGAGTTAACCACTCTCACCAGCTGCTGTGTAGTGGGAATGTGTCTGGGTGTTGGCCCTATGGAGGTACCCAAAATGGCCTACAAAGACACGGCCATGTAATCCTAAATCGGAAGCGGTAGCAAGGAATGGTATGTGTTGTATGACTGCTCATTGTTGCGGCATGTTTTCCAATCCACGTCTGGTGGATAATGCAACGTAAAAGACTGCTCACATCACCTTGACATGAAATGGTGTATTCCGCCTCCGCTTCCTCTTTTGTGACATGATCTGAACTTGTTACCGCTCTCCGCCTACAAGGCTGTTTGTTTCAATTTCCTGCCTTGTAAGACCTTGCGTCGCCCACGTGAAACGCAGCGGTGATTGTCGCTCATCTTTAGCTGTGATTGTCGCGCATCTTAGAATAATACCTATGACTGACAAATTCGCATTTGAATTTGCACTGCCCATTGACTGCAAAAATATTTAGAGCTTTTGTTCAGAATGAAACTTAGTAAGAAATGTTTGTGTGAAAGCCTTTCACGCTACCTTGCTTACCAAATGGTATTGTCCAATACTCTAAACAAACACTTCTACTAAAAAAAGAAAAAGAAAACATGAATGATGAAACCTAATACCATACAATTAATCAATATTCAGCAACAATAAATACAGTATGTGAGATTAATAAATTCACCGGCTTTATGATGGGAATACTAAATAACTGGTGTTACTATTAATCAAGGTAATGGTACTGAATTTACGGATCCCTAAAGGATAGGTGGCTGGTATTCAAACGTGTGACCTTCAAATCAATGCGTTTAACTCATTGCACCATGTTGTCGGTGATGTTGAGTAAGGTTTTTTTGGTTTTTTAGTTTACTTGCAAGCCTGATTGACTTTCTGTTAATCATTCTGTTGATTACTGGCTGGTCTCTTAATTTATTTACCTCAAATGCTTCTTCCATTGATCCTCATTTTCTTTCATTGTTGATTACAACTTAAGCCTGACTGTCCTGACCATAATCACCACCTTTTGCTCCAAGTCTTTGAGAACCTGGTGACCCTTGTTAACTTTATTAACCCCTCATGTTGATTATGTCCTAGTGTCCAATTGAATTAGATTGTTCTGTCTGTATCTTTAGGGTATTGAGAGCCTGATGAAGGCTGATTCTCATGTTGCATTTTTAGGTCTAGTTTGACAACGCTGCACTCTGCAAGACATATTATTCCCAATTCTTTAACAAAGAAACAGAATGAGCTTTGGCTCCTCCCGGAGGCGTATTAGCCTTTCACCTCATGTTATTGGCTATGTGGTGTATTAACCCTTCTCGGACGCGTTTGCGTTAGAGGGACTATTTCGCATCTGAAAAGTACAACCTGTCCAATCATCAGCCAGCCTCGCCCTCGCCACCGTCCCAAGGATCCGCAGAACCACCGCCGGAGGAAGATCGTTCTTCTACCTGGCGGCCAAAGCATGGAACTCCCTCCCCGCACACCTCAGAACTACCCAGGACCATTTCGCCTTCGGGAAACACCTCAAGACCTGGCTCTTCCAGCAGCAGTAACTTCCCTCCCCTCCTCAGCGCCTTGAGACCCTCCGGGTGAGTAGCCTGCTCTATAAATGGACTGATTGATTGATTGAGTGTTTATTAGATTCAATTATTTATCTTGTACATGCATTCTATACAGAAAGCAATCCTTTTGCTGTGGCTTTTTGCTGGCGGCTGATGTAGGAGACACTGTGCAATGTGGAAACCCAAGGACTTAGTGCTGTACTTTAGGTAGAGGAAGAAGCCACACAGCTTCAGTTCAGACAGCCGTTGATTGTTTAATGGTGGTAGTAGGCCGCTGTTGATATGTTGGAATTCAGTTTTATCTGACTGGTAAAGAGGTGGATTGGCCTCCAGGTAACAAATGAAGAGGTGGTGGTAAGCAGGTATATGACTGAATAGTTTCAATGGCTTCCAAGAGCTGTAGCTAATGGTTCCTTCAGGAGGGTCTGCCCTTACGGATCGGATTAGGAGTAGAGATTCCATGGAGCCACCCTTTATGTTCCGTTCCCTAAAACCATTGTGTCTCACTTGCTGGGTGCAGAGTCTCTTTTTGGTTGCTAATCTGGTTGGCAGGCCGGGAGTTATCAAGTGAGGCATTTATGTGATTGGTACCACAGGAAACTGTGCAGGAGCACCACTGACGGGATGACGGCGAGTCAAGAGTAGTTGTGGCCTGTGCCCGACTGCTCATCTAGTCCTTCTGGCATTTTGTTAGTGAGATGCAGGGCAGGGTGGATTGTTTTCAGACCACAACAGGCTGCCCGAATCCAACCACGCCCCTATCGACCCATTCTGGTGGCAGCCTAGGGAAGTGTGTGGCTGCTTTTTTGCACATTTGCCAGTGTTGATTGTAACTTCTGGTCTGGCCCTGGTTGTACGTAAGAAGCGGAGATCTTAGATCAACTATGTCATCAAAAATTAATTTACCAGTACATTCTGATCTATCTGAATGCCCTTCACCCTCACGTCCTTGGACACAAATCTCCCGCCTCTGGTGATGGGTAACATCCCTGATGTCTCATCATTGCCCTTCCATGACATCATCTCCCTCTATGCCAACTATGATTAGTTTTCCTGTGATATTTACTTAAATAAAATATATTCTGGGGCACCAGACGCACGTTAGTGCCCTGGAAGCATTCTAGACTGTCTCTGTTGAAGACAATACTGTTGAAGAATGTGGTCTGCACTTTCAGATTTGTAGTCCTACCTTTGTGTTGAGTCCTGCAGCAGACCAGGGACATCTTAAGGAGGATGTCGGGGGCCCTTGGCTAATCGTATTTTGGGGCCCCCTGTTCATTTAAGCTTTGAATTTATGATCCAGTTTCTGCTCTTTCATGCCCTCTTTGACCAGGTCACTAATAGTGCCCAGACACACTCGTCCAAATTCAATATGTGTTTATAGCTAATATTCAGGGATAGTGAAGTGATTTCATGATCATAATACAGTAGCATCTCACTAATATTATTGCAAATAATCGTCGTGATCCACTGCCATTTTTCATTTATGAGATCCTGTTTTGATCTGAAAGAAACTGTTTTTATTGATCTTGAATGGTGTTGAGAAACAGACATTTCCCTGCCAAATGTCTGTACTGGACTCCAATACATCACCTATAGTAAAAAATAAATTAAAGGAAAACGGTATGTAAAAAAAATCTGTCAATAATTTTTCAAGGTCATCAGGGCAAGAACAGAGCTGACTCTATCAGGGGGGGGGCCCCTAAAATGCTTGGGGACAGTGCCCACTTAGTCCATGCCTTAAAATGTCTCTGCAACAGACATCTTGTTTTCCTGGGAAGTCACCAATGCCATGTGTCTAATGATGACACAGCGCTCACTACTAAAATGGGCTACAATGTCCAGAGTTGCCTGGTGTGTTTCGCATCTCCACGCCAGGCCAGCTCTACTGGCGAGAAGGCGTAACTTCTGACTCTGCCTCTCTACTTTAAAGTGCAGCTGGGAAATTGGCTGTGTGCACCACCTGTGTATACTGTGTTTGCATTGCACAAATGTGAATAAAAAATATGAGGACTCCAGTCTCTATGATTAAGATGCAGCCTGAGAGGTGTTCTTTAATAGTCGTCAGGGATGTATGATTAAGGTCGTCTTTGAGCAAGGCTTTCAGATTTTTTCGGGCCTGCTCATTATTTATAAATCAGTTGTAATCTAGCCTCCCAGCGGGTGGCCGCCATTTTGTCACATTCTGAGGCACTCTGTCTCCCAGCGGGGAGCGGAACAATTGCCTATTTCCTGTGAAACCTTCCAGTCTCTGAAAGAAAATACAGTTTCAGATTATTTTTGACGAGGACGCAGATATATGTGTGTGTGTGTGTGTGTGTGTGTGTGTGTGTGTGTGTATATATATATATATATATATATATATATATATATATATATATATATATATATATATATATATGTATGTGTGTGTGTGTGTGTGTGTGTGTGTGTATGTGTGTATATATAAATATATATTTATATATAAAGTAAATCCCTCGGGTTACAGTCTGCTGAGGCAACACAGCATATCAAAAGGGAAATGGAACCTTTGATCTTCTGAAGCAAAGAGTCTCAAACAAAGCAGCGTCCTCTCAGGCATATTTGATGGAGTGACTTGTTGAATAGAAGTGCCAGTGGCAGGTATACTTGCATACAAGTGGTATACAGCCATACAGCTACCTGCTAAAGGATCCACCATCAGGGCCTTCTTTAGTCTGATTTTTTTTATCCACAGGAAATTTACATTTTAAAAAACTTGTATTTGATAGTTTAGAGCCACAATCTTGTGGAAGAAGGATAGGCTTATAAAATGGATGCATTAATATAGCAGAGCCTTTTCTTTCCACATTATATGAAGTGGTCATTGCTTTAAAGCACTATATGAGCCCCCTCCCTCCCTTCATCAAAAGTATTGCAAAAGAGACAAGTGAGTGGTATTGTAAAGGAGGCAAGTGTGGGGGGACTTGAGCAGGGGCTTGAAAGTCAGGATAGGGGCACGCAGAAGGACATCGTGTATAAATTTAGTATTACCCCTTTAAGAGTAGGAGTCTTTTGAGATGATCTGTCCAATATAGGCCCAGGAGGTCAATTTCTGTATCAGGGTTTTTTGCTAAAAATTGGAAATGAGGAAATTGCATGACCCTCAACAGCTACTCTGTCAGTGGTATATTTTTGCCACTGACGTACTTGTGACTGATAGCGTCATCATCTGGTATTTCCTCCGCCAGCAGGTAATCTGCTTCGGCAAGGAGATAACGTGTGATCCATATGAGAGTAGAGATCTAAAATTACCTCCTATCTAAGAAAGGTTGGTTTAATAAAACCTAGATAAGGGCAAGATGGAAAACAGAGATGGATGTTCGTAGGGCAGTGTTAACTGTCCCCCCTTATCATACAGTTAAAAACCAGGACTACATGTTTCAGCCTACTTGCGCCCCAGCAGGTCAGCGGCTTTCGTCAGAACCAAAGAGAATTTGAAGGATTCCCTTTCTTTTCTTTCATAGCCAGTCAGGACACTTTCCTCTGGTTTTTGCTTTATGTGGTTGGGTTCACTCTTCTAGAGTAAATGAAAAAAATATTGTTCTCAGAGTCACATGGGCCCCATAGGATGCAGGGAGGAGGCGGTGCGACTGCCCACGCTGTGTGCAGCGTGTCTGTACTTAGACTATCTCTCCCGTCATGGATGTTATACTGTAAAGGGTTTCTGGATTGCTACATAAGATCCATTTGCATTAAATGAAATGAAATGGAACTCTGTAATTTGTTTGCATTTAATCTGAAAATTTCACATGGCTCGAACTGGGTGTACCCATGCAGGGCACTCCTGAGTTAGAATCTTTACAAAGGATGACTGTAGTGCATGCCTCTGTTACAGAATGTACTCGAGTTGGGGACTTTTTCCATCTACAACAGATCTTTTCCATCAGATGTCTAGTACTAGACAATGTAATGTAATGTAATGAGGTGCTTATAGAGCGCTCTATCACCCGACAGGTATCCTGGCGCTTAACAAAAAGAGAGAGTCCCCACCAGAAGTTAATAGGGGCAGCCGAGGTGTGATACAGAAAGGGAGAAAAAGAGAGAATATCAGAAGGAAAAATTACTCCCGCCTAGGGAATAAAAACGTTTTCATCTTTTTCCTGAAATCCATAAGACTTTGGACCTAACGTAGATCCAAAGGGGAGAGTGTTCCATAGCCGAGAAGCAATGGCAGAGAAGGATCTGCCACCTGTTCTGGACCGCCTGAACCTGACTACATTCATCAGAAATTCAGAAGCAGAACAAAGGTTTCTAGTTGGAGAATACCAGCTGAATTTTCTTTGCAGGTTCTTAGGGCCCATTCCATGAGCTGCCCTAAAGACAGTGCATAGAGCTTTGTATTGAATTCGCTGGTGGATCGGTAGCCAATGCAGATCTCGCAAGGCTAATGTGGTTGAGGTACCTCGCTGCCTATTTAAAGCGAGTTTCGCTGCAATGGCTTGTATTCTGTACAGCTTCCCAATAAAGGTGTTAGGTGCACCCAGATATAGAGAGTTGCAGTAATGAAGTCTGCTGAGAATTATGCATCTCACAGCCTGCGTTCTAGCAGAGTTAGGCAAAAAAGGAGGATCTTTCTCAGCACTCGGATTAGCGAGAAGCAAGTGCCAACCGTTTTGTTAACCTGAGAATTCAGTTGGAGGTCCTGATCCACCATCACCCCCAGATTGCGTACAGTGCTAGAAGGGGTAATAGGTGCGCCAGTAGGGGACAACTGAAAGATGGGTAAAACAGGCTGAACAGATCTTCTGGAAGAACACAGGACCACTTCCGTTTTAGAGCTGTTAAATTGTAACCAGTTCTTAAGCCACTTTGTGGTGCTAGTCATACACTCCTGAAATCTTTCCAGGGAAATGGAATCATTCCCTTCCAAAGAAAACACGAGCTGGGTGTCATCCACATAGTTTACCACCTCCACTCGAAAGGATCTGATAAGTGGAATGAGAGGCTGCAAATAGATGTTAAAGAGCACAGGACTAATCCCTGAGCCCTGCGGGACCCCCTGTCGTAAGGAAGACTTGTTAGCGGAGAACGGCTGAAGGCACACTTTCTGTGTCCTGTCTGTTAGAAAAGAGCAAAGCCAATCAAGGGGGCGACCAGTCACACCCTGGTCTTTAAGTCTCTCCAGCAGTATACCATGGTTTACACTATCAAAAGCCGCTGACATGGCCAACAGCACCAAGATCACTGACTGGCCATTGTCTGCCCGCATCCTCATATCATCAAGCACGGTAACTAGTGCTGTTCCAGTACCATGCTTGGGCCGAAAGCCAAATTGCATCTCGTCAAGGAGCGAATACTCCTCAAGAGTATTTCCCCCACACAGGCACCTGTTTTGAATAATCTATCTATTCCGATGCACATTTAGCTTTTCCTAACACTTTAAATGACATTGTTTTTAACTTTTTTCCTTTCAACTTTAATTGGTGTACTACCAGTCCATGGATTTTATGTGTTTTCCATCCTGTTGGGATTCCTAGACAGCACTCTGGTGCCTTGATTGGGCATGGTTCGAGACATTGTAAAGAAATGAAAAGGCACCATTATAGACTGTCCTGCTGTTTTATTACCACTTACCAACTCAAATAATAAACACAGTGGCACCCATGTGTTCTTTTTCAGAGCTAAATATCATATATTTGGATGGCTTAAAAACAACAATATCGTTCCATGTGGCTGAGGCCAGTGTAATAAAGCCAGCCACGCAGAGAGGGGTGTCGTCCTAGCTCAGGAGCAAACTACACTTGGTAGACCGTCAGCCTGATGCACGCCTCCGCGATACACATGTGGCGGCTATAAATGCTGGCGTACAAGATCTACAAAGAAGCCCATGTAACGGGCCTGACCTGGCTGTTGACCACAGCGCTCTAGGGTTCCTCATGGTAGCCTTCCCTGATGCTATGGTCTGGTATTGCTGTTTGCTGAGCGGAGAAGCCGAATGATTCTACGGCCGATGAGGGTTTAAGTCTGGTAGCAGTGGTAATACAAGCCTGCGCCCCGTGAAATTCAGTAAAGGGGCCAGCTTGAATTCACAGAGAAGTTTAAGTTAGATGATGACCTTACACAGGAAAGAGGTGAGTAATAGAGGTTGTGCGCCCTTGAGCCGATCCCGAGTTGGTGACGTAGGCTGCAGCAGGATATTCCTTTTCGTATTGGGGGACCAATTACTTGAATAGGGTGCTACCTGTAGCGCTTGCTGGAAGCGACCCATATCCCTTTAGACCATTATAGTGTCAGGCCACCCAAAATATCCCTTTAGACCATTATAGTGTTGTGTCATCCAGCATATCCCTTTAGACTATTATAGTGTCAGGTCACCCGGCACTTCCCCGAGAGGTCACAGCATGTAGTGTGTTCCATTGCAGGGAACATGAAAATGGAAGTTTCTAAGTACCAGAGGCTTTGAAGGTATTGTATGTAAAAGTGATCAGATCCTGCAAACAAAAAGTGTTAATCCTGGGTGACTGTGATATGGTTCTTCAAGTAAATTTAGGATGGAAAGAGGCGGTGTAAAGGTAGCACATACTGGCTATTCAGACGTCATCGGCTCTGGGCTTCTCAGGCTCACAATCTTCTGCACCGTCTACCTCTGGGGAGTCGGTCCGCAGGTGGTTCGTGCCTGGTCATGTGCCAGGCCATCCAGCGCTGGACCTCTGAAGGTTCAGGCCATAGTCTAAGAGAGGTCTATTTAGGTTCAAGTTGCTCCAGAAGGAGTTCCCTTCGTTGCCTGTTCCAGGGTAGCATGGCAAAGGTCTCATGAGCTGGTTACTTGAAATTCTTAGGTTTGACCTGACTACTCTCCTACCCTCTGGAATCATCCAGAGCATTCATGCACACATACATCCCCTGCTGGGCACGTCCAGTCATACCCTTATATGCCGTCTCCCTATCAGCTCAGTCAGTCAATCTGTGGAGCCAGGCCCAATTACCCCATCCTTCCATGTGCACAGAGATGCAACGCTAAGTCTCAAACCCCCATCCCCAGAGCTCTCAGGTTTAGTACAGTGGGGGCAAGAAGCTTGCAGAAACCTGGTGCCACCTGCAAACGCACTCAGCAAGCTTCTCTCGGATACCGCATGCCAGGCAGGCCTTCACTTGGCACCTGGCAGTGGATCACTACCATGAATGCAAGAAGAGTGAAAGATTCTGTGCCTGCTCAGAGTGGGCATGCACCAGCGGCTGAGCTTGTGACATCATCAGGCTCGGTGTGGGAATCCTGCTCTGCTCGCAGCCAGGCAAGAGTTGACTCCGCACCCTAAAGCTAATAATGAGGTTCTTAAAAACCTCCAATGACGTCACCGAACACCTTGTGGCCTGGCTTACAGAAAGCGGTATAGGCCAGGAAATATTGTGTTTGTCTTTGTTTTGTGATTTGTGTTTCTTGTTTGAATCAGTTTATTTTTGGTCCGGGTATATTGTAGTACTTTTCCAGCAGTACCCTGTATTTATATTTATATTGGAGCCCTTTGTGCAGAGAGAGACCCATTCCTAAAATATGCTCTGCACTTAAATGCAATGTAGGCCTATAAAAAGAGTCATTTGAACACGGCAATGGTTAATTTTTGTGGGCACCAGTGGCACATGCCACGGAGGACAATCTACTTGTTGGACTTCCTGGAATCAGAACGCGGTGTGCCCATGGGAGTGTCTGATGGTGGCCACGGGACTTCTTGTATCACCTACAAGGTCACTCCTCTATTAAAGCCGGTGCTGGTCTCCTCTGGGAATTATACGCCCATTTCATACCTTCTCCGAATGATGTTGACATAATATGAGCTGTCAAGTGTTGGCATAGTGAAACTAGTGTAGAAGAGGAAGCCAACACTACCAGAAGAGTTGGTGATAATGTATACAGAAATATGCTACATACATGAGGTTCTGGTGAACCTGTGCGCTTCTTGAGAGAGGTTGGGACTAGGAGGGAAATAATCACTTAACCTACCAATGAAGAGCGCGAGTGGATAGGTGGATGGTCGACTCCGTGCATTTGCACCTGCCAGGTGAATGTGCGTAGAGCAAACAATCACGTTATGTTGGAGGTATAAATGTTGCCACCAGGTAAGCTTTTGGCCAAGGACGGAACAACTTTTAGAAGCACCGGGAAGAGACGAGTAGCTGGAGGGTTTGAGTTATTGATCCCAGGGGTGAAGCTCTTCTCTGGTGGTCACCATCTTGATTCTCAGTAAGGAAGCGGGCTCTCCACCCGAGAAGAAATAACTGCCAAATAATTAATAATTCGACAGAACAAATTCCAAAATATATTGTCAGGGAAGCCGTAGATTGAACAGACCGTTCTCATGAGAAACCTATGATATATTCTGATTTCTTGTGTCAAGCACACAAGAAGAGGGACCCTCTGTTGCAGCAAATCACACATGTGCATATAAAAAAGATTGTATATTACTTACTGAAAGCAATTAAGGCCAGAGACCAATAGCCCCTAAATGACCACATATGCCAAAGATTTGCTGAGTTCATAAAGGGCAATGATAACAACATTTAAAGTTTAAGCAACCATCTTTCTGATCTAAATCTAGCAAGGACCTTTTATCGTGGCAGATGCCAACCAGAGAACTGCCATTCTCTCACAAACACTGGCCGGCCAAGTGACCCACGAAGTACCCATGACTTCTTAAATCTGACACCCCTGCATGAGCAAGATGCTAATTTTACTTGGGTGGCTTCAATCTTTCTGGCATCTGTGCCTTTCTCTCCTTTCTTTTATTGTGTGTCCATGTTTGTGTGAAAAGGCCGAATACCAGTAACAATTCGACTTCAGTGTACGCACCCTAAAGCTAATAATGAGGTTCTTAAAAACCTCCACTGACGTCACCGAACACCTTGTGGCCTGGCTTACAGAAAGCGGTATAGGCCAGGAAATATTGTGTTTGTCTTTGTTTTGTGATTTGTGTTTCTTGTTTGAATCAGTTTATTTTTGGTCCGGGTATATTGTAGTACTTTTCCAGCAGTACCCTGTATTTATATTTATATTGGAGCCCTTTGTGCAGAGAGAGACCCATTCCTAAAATATGCTCTGCACTTAAATGCAATGTAGGCCTACAAAAAGAGTCATTTGAACACGGCAATGGTTAATTTTTGTGGGCACCAGTGGCACATGCCACGGAGGACAATCTACTTGTTGGACTTCCTGGAATCAGAACGCGGTGTGCCCATGGGAGTGTCTGATGGTGGCCACGGGACTTCTTGTATCACCTACAAGGTCACTCCTCTATTAAAGCCGGTGCCGGTCTCCTCTGGGAATTATACGCCCATTTCATACCTTCTCCGAATGATGTTGACATAATATGAGCTGTCAAGTGTTGGCATAGTGAAACTAGTGTAGAAGAGGAAGCCAACACTACCAGAAGAGTTGGTGATAATGTATACAGAAATATGCTACATACATGAGGTTCTGGTGAACCTGTGCGCTTCTTGAGAGAGGTTGGGACTAGGAGGGAAATAATCACTTAACCTACCAATGAAGAGCGCGAGTGGATAGGTGGATGGTCGACTCCGTGCATTTGCACCTGCCAGGTGAATGTGCGTAGAGCAAACAATCACGTTATGTTGGAGGTATAAATGTTGCCACCAGGTAAGCTTTTGGCCAAGGACGGAACAACTTTTAGAAGCACCGGGAAGAGACGAGTAGCTGGAGGGTTTGAGTTATTGATTCCAGGGGTGAAGCTCTTCTCTGGTGGTCGCCATCTTGATTCTCAGTAAGGAAGCGGGCTCTCCAACCGAGAAGAAATAACTGCCAAATAATTAATAATTCGACAGAACAAATTCCAAAATATATTGTCAGGGAAGCCGTAGATTGAACAGACCGTTCTCATGAGAAACCTATGATATATTCTGATTTCTTGTGTCAAGCACACAAGAAGAGGGACCCTCTGTTGCAGCAAATCACACATGTGCATATAAAAAAGATTGTATATTACTTACTGAAAGCAATTAAGGCCAGAGACCAATAGCCCCTAAATGACCACATATGCCAAAGATTTGCTGAGTTCATAAAGGGCAATGATAACAACATTTAAAGTTCAAGCAACCATCTTTCTGATCTAAATCTAGCAAGGACCTTTTATCGTGGCAGATGCCAACCAGAGAACTGCCATTCTCTCACAAACACTGGCCGGCCAAGTGACCCACGAAGTACCCATGACTTCTTAAATCTGACACCCCTGCATGAGCAAGATGCTAATTTTACTTGGGTGGCTTCAATCTTTCTGGCATCTGTGCCTTTCTCTCCTTTCTTTTATTGTGTGTCCATGTTTGTGTGAAAAGGCCGAATACCAGTAACAATTCGACTTCAGTGTACGTCTATTTCATGCGTGAATTTTGGGTTGGATGGACTGTAGATTCAGGATCTCTCAACCCACCCAACCTAAAAAACACCCACTAATCCTAAGCCACCTTGGGCTCTCCCCTGTGTGCGGTGTGGCCACACCAGTCCTGGTTGTTGGTTTTCACTAAATATAAAAATGCAATTTTTTTTTATTTCTCACAGAACAATATCCAGTTGCTTTTACTTGCGCTGCGCCATATCAAGAGATGACCTCGGTAATTTGTGCTGGTTCCAGCTACACAAGTTAATATTTGAAAGGTCTCAGCCGTGTTAGTTGTTGTAGTCCAATAATGAGATAGCATTGTCTCAGCAGTTGTTTAATGTCATTCCAGCCTGGGAAGGGATGTACCCAGAGAGGAGGAACTCATCCCAGCCCTGATTTGTTTATTTAATAAATCATAACCGTGGTTGTGCATTGAGCTCATTCAAAGAAGCCTTGAAGAGCCTTAAAAAGGTGTCACTTGTACCAGTCGCTGAGTTAGCCTGCTGTTATTCATTGATTTGTTTGTTAACTTTGTAACTGTGTGACTTAGAGTGCTGAAGGGAGAGACATAGTGAGTCATTTAGACCCTGATGGACAGCCGGGGGGGGGGGGGGACTAGTAGGAGGTGCAGAGAAAACCCCACTCCGGCTGAGGGGTATTCGCTCTATGGTGTCTGGGATTGGTCTGGTGTAGAGTCGGCTATCGCGACTCCCTCCAAAGCACAGATGGTTTTCCAACCTTGCGCCATCTTTAATGGCCCGCTCTGCAAACTTTTGGAATAGACCTACATGAGCTCCCCAAGTGATCACTTTTCTCAATGCAAAAAAATTCAAATGGACTTGAAGCTCTGGAACTTTTTAACCCTGCACATGTCGGCTATTCAAGGGCCGTTCTAACTGCATTATAGGCTCCCGGGCAAAGCAGGGCGCTGGACCCTGCCTATACGACCACTCACAGGAATAACTATGTTTGTGAGCCCCCGGCCAACTGCCCAGCGTGCCCATGCGTTAGGATGGCAGTGGGCTATTCAACGTTTTACCTGCTCTCATGGACACGGTGAGGAAGAACAATAGAGCGGGATGAGGTTTATTGTGACCTGGTGGTCCCCTAGCGGGTGGGCTGCCAGGTCAGGTATTCACACTGGTAGAGGCGACAGACGCTCTAGTGGTGTAAAAAGGAAGGGGGATGGATATTGCAAGTTTAGCGGGGCAGGGGCACCACTGTATTAGGACAAAGCTCCCATTTCGCCAAAACTAAATGAGGTCCTTAGTCCACCCCGTTCTAAAGCAGGGAGACTGAGTCGAACCAACTGTGAGGTGAAGTGTCCTTATTCAGTTGTACATGTGGTGATTGCCTGCCGAAAGAGCACTGTCTTCATGAGCTAGACCTGCACCCATTATTTCAACCTGTGACTGGTTTGCAGACAGATGTCTGTAGCAGGTGTCGTGACACACTGTGCTTTCTGACCACCTTATCTGGGGAAAAAGAAACCTCTAGGGTCACTCTAATTTTCCTAGCTGCACGAATTGGAAACAAATGAGAATAACGTTGTGACTTTCGTCTTCATTTTTTTCTCTTTTTCTTTTTTTGCTTAATAGTGTTCTTGCTCTTGTTAATTCGGCATTCAAAGATATCAAGACCCCTTCCGGTTGCAGTGAATGTTCTGAACCAAATAATAGTCTGCGTCCTTCCCTGCAGCAAAATAGTTCCAGTAAATATATTTTATAACCGTCTACTTTGCTATTTGGATCAAATTTAAATAGATGTAAATACAAATATTTTTTCCTGTAGTGGTTCTGGAAATCAGGACTTACCCAGCAACCAATCGCATATCGCTGCCAGCCCTTCACGCGGTAGTGTGTCCAGTGCACAAATGGCATTCTCCAAGCAACAGATTAGACTAAATTCCTAATATGCTATGTCACGATAGTATGTTGTTAAACTTGTATCAAAAAGTTGAACAGCCATTCACAACAGCCAATCAGATCATGACTCCTATGTTGCTTTGTGAGGAGATTGCCACATTCAAACATGTGTCTGCACAACTAGGCTCCTTTAAGTCTGGACAATTCTGCATTTAACTCAACAAGACACTACTGGTACTAAAGTGATCTTAAATGCTGCAAAGTCGTCATGGTTCTTGGTGTTACTATGTAATAATATCCCCAGTCTAGCGTCTGCACACTAAATCACTGCACATCAGTTATCCAACATTTCATAGCTGTCTTCTAACCCATCTTGACTGCCATCATTTTACCCTCTCTCATCTACCTCATCTGTCTTATTGTCTCACCGCCCCCTTTTCCCCACTTTTTATAGCCCGCGTTTACCGACTGCTTTAGCTGTTTGTTGCTGAAGAGACCATTCGTCTACAGTACAATAAACTGCTCGTGATTGGGTAGTTTTTCTGTCTATCTGAGTTCCCTGCGCCTTGTACTATGGCTTTTCTCCCTTTTCTTGTGTTTGTCCTGCCCCAGCATCATAACCTCTTTACATTGTTATGTTATGTTATGTTATAATTGTTTTATATAGCGCACGGCTACTCAAAGAGTGTCCCGGCGCTTTTCACTACATACTGAAAACACAACACAGTTAAAAGAAGCAGGGCTAAAGAAATGGAAAAAACAGAAGGATACAGACTCGCCTAAGAAACCAAGCTAAGTAGAAAAAAGCCAAGTTTTGAGGCCCTTCCTGAACATCAATAAATTTGATGTGCTGCGCAGCGCCAGTGGTAAAGAATTCCAGAGCTGGGGCGCCAACAGTCTGAAAGAGCGGCCACCTATGCGGGCCCTCTTGATCCGAGGGACCGCCGCAAGAAACAAAGATCCAGACCTCAGAGATCTTGTAGGGTGATAGAAAGCTACCCTTTTTCGGAGGTATTTGGCTCCTGACACATAAAGAGCTTTATGAGCCAAGGTCAGGGCCTTAAAGGTTATCCGCTTCCGGATAGGGAGCCAGTGCAGAGCCTGCAGGAGACCGGAGGTTCGAGCCCGGCCTGACAGACCAAAGATGGCCCGAGCTGCCGAATTCTGGACCACCTGTAATCGTTGTAACAGATACTGCGGTAAGCCGAGATACAAGATATTGGCGTAATCTAGTCTAGAACCGATTATCGCCTGTACCGTTACCTTCCTATGGTCTTCTGATAGAATGGGAAGAAACTTACGGAGCATCCGAAGCAAACCGAAACAGGTGCCAGTGAGACCAATTACCTGAGAACGCAAAGACAGGTCCTTGTCGATCTTAATACCCAGGTTCTTGGCCACCTGGGATGAACCTGAAGGTGGAAACATGTTCTCCGGCCACCATTCCTGCCACTCTGGATCCGAGCTGCATCCGAAAAAGAGTACCTCAGATTTATCCGAGTTGCACTTGAGGCCGTTCAGATGGAACCAGTTAAAAACGGCCCCAAGGCAACCCTGGATACTCTCTCCGTCAAACTCCACACCCTTTGGGCATGTAAAGAGGAGCTGGGTATCATCGGCGTAGGACACGATCTGAGCCCCGAAAGACTCCGCCAGTGCCGCCAGAGGAGTCATGAAGATGTTAAAGAGCGTCGGGCTCAATACTGAGCCCTGAGGGACTCCGACACCCAATGGCGGCATCTCAGCGGAGCCAGAGGAGGCCCAGACCGTTTGTCGGCGGCCAGCAAGGAAAGATCGAAACCAGCTGAACACCGTCCCCCTCAGACCGATCTTATAAAGTCTGGCTAAAAGAGCCTCATGAGGGACGGTGTCAAAGGCCGCCGACAAGTCGAACATCACTAGCATCGCCTTGCCGCCTGGATCCAGCACCTCCTTAATAGCCTCCGAGACTTCCAAAAGCGCTGTCTCAGTGCTTAGATTCGTACGGAAGCCAGATTGAGTAGGGTGGAGTAAATCATGCGTCTCCAGGTACTCAGAGAGCACCTTATGCACGTGCTTCTCGAGGATCTTAGTGAAGGCAGGCAAGAGCGAAATTGGCCTATAGTTAGCCAAAACCTCCGTGTCCAAACCAGGCTTTTTGAGCAGAGGTATAATCATTGCCTGCTTCCAGAGCTGGGGGACTACACCCTCACTGAGGGAGCAGTTCAGGAGAGGGTTGACAATGGGATTGATAACTCCTGCCATTTTAGCCAAGAATTTGGCCGGGCAAGCATCACAAGGAGAACCCGATTTGAGACCGGCCATCAGGTCTAATGATGCAGAGGCAAGGAGTGGTGGAAAATCTGTCAGCATCGAATCAGCGCTGAGAGAGAACCCCGGGGCACCCTCCAATGGATCAAAGACAGCAGGCCCTGACAAGAGAAAGGAGTCCTGAATCCGCCTGATCTTGGTGGTAAAGAAATCAGCCAGGGCACTCACCCAAGCCTCCATAGGGGGTGCCATGGTCAGAGGAACACGTGGGGCTGTAAATTCCCTCACGACGGCAAACAACTCCCTGCAGGAGTTGGAGGCACTCTCGATTTTCCTAGCGAAGTAGCCTCTCTTCTCGGAGAAAATATCTCGATGATAGGCATTGACAGCTGCTCTATAGACGAGCTTGGCCTCAGGATCGTACTGCGCACGCCACGCTCTTTCTGCCACCTTACACTGCCGTCGTGAGACCGCCAGTGCCTCGGTGAACCAAGGGGCGGACGCCCGTTTTACAGTATTGCAGGGGGGCCTTACGGGGGCAAGATCATCCATCCTTTCCGACAGCCACCGATGCACCAGCTCTGAATCCCTTTCTAAGTCTCCTGTCAGGATGCAAGGGTGAGCCAGACATGCCTGTGCCAGCAGCTCGGGGGTAACCAGATGAAAAGCCCTGGAGCCCTGAGAACGCTGTCGTGCGACACTAGTTGGTTTGCTTATCTCCGGCACATAGCACTTAACCAACAAATGATCCGACCAAAGCACCTGAATGGGTGCCAGAATCTCAATAGAGATCGTCGAAAAGATCATATCTAGAGTGTGGCCCTTTACATGCGTCGGTCCACGATGGTATGGCACGAGGCCTAGGGGAGCCGTCACCTCCATCATTTTGATCGTGTCTACATCCCTTACCTCATCCATGTGAATGTTAAAATCGCCCGCCACTATACAGTGTTTCTTATCCATACCACTCTCCTTCCTTAACCAATTCCCGCCCTCACTTTACTTTCTATTTATTTATTTTTCTTATGGCAAGCCTCCTGCTAGGCTGTTCACTTTTGCCCATTTGCTCTGCAGTCAACTGACTTCACCCAGATCTCCACTTCTGCATTTAAAAATTTTGGGGGGGTGAAAACCTAGCAGCTGCACACCTGCTACTGAGTTGCTCGCTTGTCCATCTGCCATCTAGGAACTATAAACGAAGAGAAACTTAAATAAAACAATACTAAGCGTAAACTATCTTCAACCATCAGTGGGAAAAAAAGCATTGGCAACGTTATTGGGTTTTCTGAGTGAATTCCAGGAGACTGACGCACACCTTGCCAATGATGCTCACTACTTACCTGCGAACTACTTAGAAAAATTAGTGGGCCTAGGCGTGCCCACGTTACTTACTCTGTTAATTAGTAAGTACTCGGACTACTTTTTCTATCCAGAATGAATCAATTATTTTAATTCTCAATTTATAAACAAAACATCATTATACAATATTCACATGTTTTAACACCAAAATATTTACACTCCACATTACATTAACACAACAATTCATACATTTGGTACCACTTTCAACCATGCATACATATCCTCACACACATGAAAAAACAATTTCCATCAATTAACATATAATATATTTACAAAAATCAATTCTGAGAAAATACAACACAGGAAAATCAGATCAGATGCTAAGTAATTAATTATGTTTTCAAGAAACAATCCTAGTGTTGCGCAAAAAGGTCTGATTTTTCGTCCTCGGCCGCAGTCGTTCAGTCCTGTCTGCTTGAAGTCACAGCCTCCATTGTGTGGGAACGGTCTCACAATGGAGGCTGTGACTTCAAGCAGACAGGACTGAACGACTGCGGCCGAGGACGAAAAATCAACCGAGAGGCGCCATACATGCGAAATTGGTTATATTCGGCGACACGTCCATGGCGGAATCCAGATACACGCCAACATAAAGAAGCATAAATTCCACACTCCCACCACCAGTAACAGTACAAGGGGCTGATAATCCTCGAGGGCACAGAAAAAAACAAGCACCTTGAGCTACGTGGTCCTGATGAGAATACCCCAGAAGCAAAGGGTGTTCGAAACGCGTAGACCTTTTTGCGCAACACTAGGATTGTTTCTTGAAAACATAATTAATTACTTAGCATCTGATCTGATTTTCCTGTGTTGTATTTTCTCAGAATTGATTTTTGTAAATATATTATATGTTAATTGATGGAAATTGTTTTTTCATGTGTGTGAGGATATGTATGCATGGTTGAAAGTGGTACCAAATGTATGAATTGTTGTGTTAATGTAATGTGGAGTGTAAATATTTTGGTGTTAAAACATGTGAATATTGTATAATGATGTTTTGTTTATAAATTGAGAATTAAAATAATTGATTCATTCTGGATAGAAAAAGTAGCCGGAGTACTTACTAATTAACAGAGTAAGTAACGTGGGCACGCCTAGGCCCACTAATTTTTCTAAGTAGTTGGCAATACTGGTACCTGTGTTTGGTTTATCATTAGTAAGGCTTGTCCTTACTGCCCTAGAGCCTAGACCTAGTTTTGGTTATAACACTACTTACCTGCAGCACCTCATTACATTCTAGTACTGACACCCTAGCATTGCTCTGCTAATGCTCCTGACCCAGACCAGCAGATTTACCTCCTCTACCAGTGCTGATAGATACCCTCATACAACTGCAAGAAAGCACCACACTCGCTAAGTGAATAAGAATGCCCGTCAATCACTCAATATGTGAAACGTATTGAGCGAATCGGCCAGTGAGCTTATTATGTTGCTATTAGATCACTAGTATGTATGTGTATGATATGCATTTCTGTTGCACGAATTTAGCTAAAGGGCAGCGGTAATTTGTGTTTCAAAGTTAAAACGTGTCTTTCTCTTATTAAAACGTTAGTAAAACCTGTAAAGACCATTACACTGAAAATGTATTCTATACTTCTGGTATTTTTCCCAAACATTTTAGCAGATCTTGGTGTACACCCCTGCTCCTGTTTGACTACTGCTCACAGTAGGACTTTTCTGGTCAACCACAAACCAAAGGATTGGCAGGATTAGAGGTTTAGCAATTATCGTGCGTGAAAGTGGTTCCTGGGTCTGATAAGTACTGGGGGTGGATGCCAGATTTACTGCTTAAGTAGGAACAGTTTAGTCTCATTAAAAAGAAAACATCAAAACAACCTGAACGAAGCGGAGCAGAAGCATGCATGACTGGTGGCTTCAGGGATTGGATTGCCGTTGGAATATTTTCAGCCTCAGAGGTCGTTGTGTTAAAAATTTAGCCAGAGTAGAATACAAGCCCCTCCAGACTCACTGTTCCATACTCGGACATATGTTCCATGTCATGTAGCCACATCCTGTCTGGGTTCCCCACTCTTAGATCATAGCACAAGGTTTTGGCCTCATTACACCTAGGAATACTTTTTAACCCCTCAGCGCTTCAGGTGTGATATCATATCCTATGAAGATGTCTTGCCTCCTGAACAGTCATCACTCCCACTTAGTACATGTGAGTGGCTGTGCAGGCAGCTATTTTATCATCTCAGTCTCTCATTGGGGCAGTACTTCCACGTTGGTGGTGCTGGTCCTGCGGCCCTTGTAGAGGCACCACCAGAATTCTAACTGCACTTCTTCCCATCACAGTTTGAAACAGGGCCGTCAGGTTTGGTCAGTATCGCCTGGCTGTCCTGGTGGTGGGTGGGAAGTAGAAGACGAGCGACACCCCACAAATTCATGACTGCAATATATAGGACAGGAAAACTGCACACAAGAAGGTTTCTCTGCGCTTTATCATGACTGGTACTACCATGGTCCCTGAATGGTATATAACACTGAGTGAGTGTGGAAAGACTGTTCTCCCTTTTTAGGTTGAGCCTGAGCAGCGCATGCGCTGCTCTGTCAGGAATTCTGTATGGGATTTCAACACACCCAGCGCTTCTGGTTGGTTGGTTAGCCTGCTTTTCGAAATTCCAATACTCTGGTTGGTCAATAGTATAAACCTGTCCCGCCTTTGGGTGCTTGGTGCCCTCCCAGGAGACATCACCAATTGTTTCTTGGTGATGTCTCCTGGTTGTCCGGCTCTGGCCATCTGTTGCCTCGTTGCTCGTACCCCCTCCATCCCATCATTGCTACCGTCCTGCCTATACCTCTGCTTGTTTTCAAAGGGAGTTTCTTTGCGTGGCTTTTTGTTGGCCATCTCTGGCCATCTGTTTACTCCTCGCTCGCACCCCCTCCCTCCCAGGGTGATATTTGCTGAAGAAACACAATGCAGGGCTCATTATTTACTTGGAGGCTATCACTGGCTAAGATACTGGAAACCCTTTTTAGGTCTCGCGTGGCGTACTGCGCACATGCGCAGTTGGGATCGCGAGATGTTATGTTTTAAGGAGAACTTCACTAGCGAGGGTTAAGCTCCGCCCCTCTTCTCCATTGGCTGGCCTCCTAAACGGTGGCCAGCCTTTGGAGAAGAGGTCCTAGTGACGTTCTTATTTCTCTTTTAGACCCGTCCTTTTCAGATTGGGTTCCTTGACTTGCTGCTGAAGTAAAAGGTTTCTTAACTTCTTTATGGGTCCAGATGGCCCCATAAAGAAGATAAGTACCTTTTAAGTCAGCAGGAAGTCCGGACGCCCAGTCTGAAAAGGACGGGGCTTAGCGACTCGTATCCTTTCTTTGTTTTGTATGTCAAAGATGCAAGTCTATCCATATAAATATTAGGCAACGTGCTAAATATTAATTAATTGTTAAAATATAGGCTAACTCAATCGCACACAGATTTGATTGTTTGATGTATATAATTAATGTATAATCAAAGGGAAATAGTCTGGTTTGCTTACTCCTAGCATTTTCGGCCTCTTCCCCAGTGACATCAGTGAATCCAACCCTGTTCTTGTTAACACACTCTCCCTTCTGAACACAGCCCCCGCCCTTCCCCGTACCCACCGCCCTCTGTGTCCCATCCTCACCTCTGACGCATTTTCAGCTGTGTTCCGGCAGCCGAGAAGTGATGCGACTCCTGTGCGCCTCACTCAGGACCCGCGGGTAGTCAGACACTCTTTCCTGCTCTTGGCTGCCATTAAAGGGCCACCCCCAGAGCTGCTGCCCTCCCTCGGCTGATTAGAGCGGGGTGGCGGTGATCTGAGCATTAACAGAGTCAGTCCCCGCCGTTCCGTACACTTTATCTTCTTTATTCAAGAATAAATTTTGATATTGTATGCATATATCGTGTCAGACTGAACAACCTGTACTTATTGAATATAATGTACTATTAGGTCACGAAATAATTACGCATTCGCCATGTGCCGATAACTGTAAAAAAACTGAGAGAAACATTCATCCAGTGGTTGAATTGTACAACGTCTAACCGGAAATATGGGTTGAACTGACAGAATCTTCTCTTAGCCATTATGTACGTACCTACATACACCACTTTCACAGTTTAACTGGGCGTCGGGCCGGAGCCGTCTTGAAGAAGTTCTAATCGGTGAAACTGAAGTTTTAAAGAGTCACTCTACATTGCCTGAATGCAGCTGTGCGGTTGAAATGTACTGCGATGCACGACTGCCCTCTTCAGGACAAGGCACTGCAGTACAGGTGGTAAGGAGTAAGGTAGCGTTGAACCGAGACATTATTGCAGAAGACGATGCAGGGAAGCAGCGCGCGCACACCTCATACCCAGGGCCACCGAGACCTGCTTCTCCTAGTGCCACAGCATCGCTTCTCGCACACTCTAGGCTCGCAGAATGATGTGGCTGGACAAGGGCAGCCGCCGGGCTGATGGGACTGGCAGAGAACATAGCTCCTATGGTGCCTACAAGCTCCACAACCTAAACCAGTTGGTCTCTTTCAGCTACGATCTTTTTTCCTTACCTAATTAAGGTCACTTTAACATACATTTTTTTCTCAATTAATTTCTGTCTTTGTTTTATGCAACACTACAATTTCTTAAACTTCAGGAAGGGTTTAAAGATCTCATCCGGTTGTTGTACTCACCCTTCCTGCTTATAGTGCCGAGAGGATAGTGAGGGAAAGGCACAAAACATGCAAATAAAAAAAAACACAGAGCATTCACACATGGCCTAAATCCCATTTACACTGGCAGGCTCATTTCTATGTACCTACCCGACCCTGTGACAAGGTGTACCCGACAACAGGGGTGCGCTGTGCAGACACTAGGCGTGGCATAGCGACACATGGCAAGGCACATTGGTGTTTCAAACCCGCACCCCACCCCTTAATTTTCTCCTTGATCCCTCGATGGACATAGTGGCATCAATCAATCAATAATAATTTTATTTGATTCAGACCTCCAACTAAGGTCAACAAATACAATTACATAAAAAAGATATTAGATTATATTTTTAAAAGCGATTTTAGAAAACTTTTCATAAGAAAAAACAGGTTAAAATCGTTTGTGGCTCTGTGTGTGTGGCTGTGTGTGTGTGTGGCTGTTTGTGTGTATGTGTGTGGCTGTGTGTGGCTCTGTGTGTGTGTGTGTGGCTCTGTGTGTGTGCGTTTGTGTGTGTGCGTGTGTGCGGCTCTGTGTGTGTGTGTGGGTGCAAATGCAGTAGGTCTCGCATTTGTGACAGATTAAGCTATTGGCATTGTAAATGGCAATGCCATTCATTTATCTGTTTTCAAAACCAACACATAAATAAAAATGTTGTATTTTACAATGCCAATAGCTCTAACTTTTGCAAAGGCGAGACCGTTGCATTGTAAATTCTTGTTCCCATTTAGTGTTGGGTGCGATTTAGGTGGTTTCGAAGGAAGATTCTATAACCTAGACCAGTCCATACTCTCACGGGTTTCAGCTGCTTTGCTTTGTCAATAGTGTGCAAGTCTTTTCTTTGCGCGAGTGCTGGGTGGTGCGTGTTTTCATCAAGCGTACTTATGCCGTGCAGCAATACAAATGTGGTTCGCTTATGCTTGTTACTCCTCATGCCTACTCAACCTGCAGAAATGACAGATGTAATCCCCCCTCAAGCATCCAAAATATAATATAGATCATTCAATCTCTTTTTCTATAAATGCAGTTTTAATTTGCCAAGAGCTGCTCCAAGAAAGCCCCGAGAATGAACCTAACATAAGCGCCTTGAGGACAAGAAAATGTGAGAGTGGTTCGTTCATTTGCTCAGAGAGGAAGGAACAGGTTGGAGTGTTCGTTTTGCTTCATAGAAGTGAGAGTCCGCCGTCATAAGGTGGACACATATTGACAGTATTTTTCATCCATAAACATTGTTATAATGCTGCACCCCGAGTCGTGATTGCATTTACAATAACTTATGCGCTGTTTTTCAGAGTGCATTGGGCTGACTGTCATCAGAAGTACTTAATAAAACGTTTATGGTACTATTTCATTGAAAGTCTCTGCTTTAAAAGATTTAACTATGCCCCATCATAATCAGTGGTCCAGTGACACGTTTGCATTCTGGCAGCTGTAAATTCAAAGAAATCCCACAGCATGATGTATGGGGAAATTAGAAGTAACACCAAAAACAGCAGTAGGTGCTGTGCAGTTGACAGACAAGACGGTACGAAATGTAGTTCCTTTTCATGAGTGATATATTGTAGCGTAGTTATTTTTGTATTTGAATTTTTATTTTTGTCCTGGTCATTCACCCCTTTACACATGACCACCAGTGGCTGGAGAGCAGGAGGATGAGTCTAAATATGTCGGAGCACAACTTACTACATCTTGGCGCCATGGGACCCATTCTACAACCTTCAGACTTGCGGTTTACCAACCATTCCCTGCCATCACGTACAATGCAGAGCTTGGTATAGGCCAGTGCATAGAACTGCACCTATAACTCCTATAAACAGCATTAGTAGGGCATTGCTTTACTGCCTGCCATTGGTCTCTATCATCCTGCCCCTTCTGCTGCGACAGTCGGACTGCCCCGATCTTCACTGATGTTCTCTTGAAAAGAGCAGTGGCATCTTTATCCGCATCACACCCCGTCTAGTGTCACTCAATGAGCATCTAGTCAACCAAAGCATGGAGTACAGGGCCCCATGTTTTATCTTTAGAATACCACAGAGCCATGTACCACTTGCTGGTCTAAAAGTGTTGACCCCGGTGTGCCAACCGATCAGAGATCTTAGCTCTATTGCCCAAAGCAGCCTCTCACTCATACGGACTGGTCTTGTGACTGCAGATTACATGATGATTTAGCCTAGCGCCATGGTGATTTTTAAGTGCTGAGCTGATACAGTGAGCTTCCTTTCCAGCGACACTACCTGAATCGCCAAGTAATGAGCATGCTGTACAAAGTTCTACACACAACAGAGTTCTTTGTTTTAAGGTGGGGACAGCATGTCCTTACCAAATTCATTAATGTTTGGCCACTTAAATCATGTATTATGTCATTTTAAAAGTATTATTTATAGGCGTTTGTGTACCATGGAAGGCAGCCTCAACAGCATGCCACATCATTGAACTCCACCTCATACCACTCCACAACACAAAATACCATTCCACATAATTACACTCCAAAACACAGAATCCCCCCTCTACATAATTACAGTACACTCAATACCACATAATTATTGCACACTTAATTCCACAGCACGCCATGCCACATAATTCCAATACACAAATCCACTCCACACCACACAATTACACAACTAACTTATCCAACCCAATCCACATAATAACACAACACACCACATGCATAAACTCCATGACACGTAAGTAAAAAATATTGGTATTTACAATACCAGTAGTTCCAACAAATACAAGACCTGTTCCATAAGTAATAAACATTGCCAATTGCTCCAACTCCAACAACTGTGAGACCTATTGCATTTCCAATGGTTGTTTGTGGTTTTCTTTAGGTTGCACTAATAATATTACCAGAGTTAGGAAACGTATAGTATTTGTGGGATTTCAGACCACTTTGAGACAGTGTCCTGATGAGACAAATTATTGCATTAGAAGTGAAGGCGAGCTATATCTGCTGTTATGATGGCCTATATTTCCCCAATGATCAGAGTTAATAAAAGAAGCATTATGCGATTATCAAAATCAGAAGTGTTACACAGTGGTGGCTGACATGCATTGGGGTGGCGGGTTGGGTGAAAGGGGGTAAAGAGAAAAAAAACATACATCCTCTCCACGTCTCTCCTCATTGTCCCTCCACTGCGGTCGGAACAGGAAGCACCCAGGCAGTACCGTGGATCGGCACTCGGCCAGGGAATCGGAGCCTGAGCATGCTCTCCACCCAGGCTTTAATGCTGCCTGGGTTGAGGACATGCAAAGTGTTCATGACTGTGTGGCAAGCCCGAAGGGGCCGGCCATACAGTCATGCGCACTTACCAAGTGCCAACCACTCCTCCCCCCACTCTGAGAGCAGAGCAGCCCTCCCCGACTGAAAAGCTGCAGCAGCAGGAACAAATAAAATGATAATAACGGGTTATTATCATTTTATTTTCCCTTTTTTCCCACTGCTAAAAGCAGTGGGGTGACGCTCCTCCGCCTTAACGGAGGAGCCGCCACTGGTGTTAAATGGATCCACATGGATCAAGTCCATGTGCGGGTCTCGAGGTGCTGTGGGTTCCTGCTGCAGTATCAATTGAGTTTAATTTACAATAGATCGAAGTGAGAGTCTTTTACACCAGCATTTATGATCCTGAAATTCTTCCATGGCTGTGGCCCTCAAGGGCCAACAATGGGCCCATTCAACCCAAATAGCCACCTGAATCGCCCCACTGCTATAAATAGAGTGCTCACCCCACTGCTATAGTTAAAGTCCAGTGTGATAAAAAAGGAAAAATACTTGTCGGTAAACTGTGCACAATAAACAAGAGAGAAGCACCAATCTGTTCTAGCAAAAGTAACTTTGTGCAGCAGGCTCTGTCAGCAGGAAATGGGGTGATGAAGCTTTGGCTGCAGGGAACAGCTTCTTTACAACTACACTAGACATTAATTGCAGTTTGTTGGTAATGGGATTTGCTGGCTTTGTCCCTTTTTGTCGCAATCTTGCTTGCTTCTGGACAATGCAAGCCCGGTTGTAAATGTGTCTACATGTGAGAGCTGCAGCAGTAAACCCAGCCTACCCTTTGAGGTATTGCCTCTTGCTATTAGTTTTCAAACTATTGTATACTTCTGCATTTAATGCCTTCTTTTTGGAGCTTCTATGTTTCTGAATTACATCTTGGAGGTGTTCATGGTATTCTGCAGCAGATTTAGCTTTGAAGGCTGAGTGCATGCCAATGTTTGTGAGTGATCTGCTGGCCCCTAGTTTGAACCCAATAAGGCTGGCTCATACATCGCGTCTTCTGAGATCAGTAACGTGACCACTATGTGGTTTGGTACTAATGACATCTAATATTTACATAATACAGTAGTATATCATTTCAAATAATAAGAGGCAACTCGATTTGTATTGTGGTCAGTATAAATGATTAATAATTAAATTATTATTTTTTTTTTTTTCTTTTCAGTTTGTAAAGCGCGACAGCTACCCAAAAAGGGTTTCCCAGCGCTCAAATGAAGGCTATCCTAGCGTAGGGGAAAAGGAGAGATTACTGGTTAAATAACCAGGTCTTTACTGCCCTTCGGAAACGGTTAAGACAGCGTTCTGCACGAATGACCAGAGGGAGGGAGTTCCAGAGTCTAGGACCCATAGAGGCAAAGGACCTCCCGCCCATCCTGACAAATTTAACCTTGGGCACACAAAAAAGTTCTTGGGTTGATGATCTCAATGTGCGGGCAGGGGAATATGTTGACACCAAGTCTTGAAGATATCTTGGTGCCGTGCCAGCTTTTATTTTATGCATGTAGCATAAAGCTTTAAACTTCACACGATTCTCCAGTCGGAGCCAGTGGAGTTCCCTAAGATGTCATGTCATGGGTTCATTCCTCTTGCAGCCACAGAGTAGACGCGCCGCAGCATTTTGGACCATTTGAAGGCGGCGGGTAACCGCCTTAGTGACTCCCAGATAGAGCACATATATTATACTATGATTGTGCTTCTGATGACAGCACATTAAACAAATATTGTCTAATCTCGTGTAAAATCGTTTAGACAACCTTGAAATTCAGTGTACCTAGAGAGCCCTTCCTTCACTGCAAGTTAAAGCCATAAATGGAATATCTTCTTGTAGGTGACTTTTTTTAATCAAGCCTACTAGACCATACATGTTCTATCTGTTTTGAGGCATATTGTGGCTTACTATGAACATAGATGGGGCTTAGAGCCTGCCCATTGCTGATCATTGGCTAACTTTCCTGTCACTCTCATTTCCTTGCTTCTTATTCATGTCCCAGCTTGTCAATCCTGTGGTTGTCCCTCCCATGGGCTATTGCATGTTTATCATCTCTTTGATTGGCTGGCATCTCTGCTTCCACTGCTTGCTTTTCAAACGCTGTTTTCTTTTGTTTTAAGCATACCATGAGGGTGCGTGTGTTTTTGAGATGTCTCCCTCATGTACTTCTCAACCCTGCACATGTGTTGCTCTCTATTGCCTGAGCGGGTTCCCCTTCATGCTGAGCTCACCCCTGCTCTTGTCCCCATTTCCTACCCACACCTCCTTCTCTCTCCATGTTGTTCTTTCGCCCCCCTTTGCCCTCCATGTTACTTTCCCCTACCCTCCAGTGTTACTTGTCCATATTTACCACCATCACCATGTTGCTTTCACGTCCCTCTTACTCTCACCCTTGTTGCTTACATGCCCCCCACCCCCGGGTTGCATCAGCTCCCTTGCTTCCCTTGTCCGCCCATCCTCACCCTGGTCACTTTTAGGTTTAAATCATTTTTATTGAGGCGGCACAAAGAGACAGAACATACATTGCATAGGTGATGTGTACCTGCAACGGCCAGAGGCATGCGTAAGGCTCGGAGGCCTTCCTGGTGACAGTTCAAATGTAGTCCAGCTAGTAGAGCTAAGTCGGTATAGTCAGTGCTGCACAAAAGGAACAATCTACCTCTAGACCCTGGCCACTTTTAAAGAAAAAACAGATTTGCGCATATTTTTTATTTTTAGTTACTAATCCAACTCGAATCAGTAACGAACCAAAAAAAGTACACGTGTTACATGCGTGGCAAGTGCAAATGATGCAGGTGACAATGGTTATTATGTTTTCTTTCAACTTTAGGCATGGTGCACATCGTTGGTGAGTCTATGCATCTTGGCTAAAGAACATGGGCAAAGCCCTAGGCCAAAAAGACAAGACCGTGTTTGAAGAACTTCTCTGGGTTCAGGCACTTAAGAAAACTCTGACAATATATTTAGGTCTCCCTAGACAACGTAGTTGTCTGCATAACCCATTGTTTCAATACACAGAGACTGAGTCTTGAGCCAAACCTGTTTAGGCATTTGCTTATTTAGGTCAGTCCCCTCCAGCCATTGCATTGAGACTTTGTCAATCACGTCTTATATGAGCCCAGAGGCACATACATCTCTCCTCTTATGCTGTTGGCTGCATGGTGTATCATTCTGTTGTCTAGGAAGTGTTTCCATTGCGATGCATGAGTTGCGTTGTATTCATCCAATGGCGGTGTTATTTCTGTATGCAGGAATCATCTTGGAAAGAAGGCAATGCCCACTAAAAGAAACAAGAGAAATAAATTAGGACTCTATTATTAGGAGAGCATTTATGCACAATTCTCCTCCTAGTACATATAAAATATTAGCAATGTATTTTTTCATGAGACAGAAAAATGAATGTTTGGGATTGCAATAAGGATTACGAGTATTACGATATTATTAAGTGTAGGTTTTCTGGTCTACAGACGTTCTGACAAGACCTTTCTAGCCACAGAAGAACCGGTCTAGCCTTTGCAAACATTTGCTGTGCTACCTAAGAATTCCATGATATTTTGTATGGCTTTGTCCATAAAATCTGTCTTTCGTGTATATTCCCTTTTATTGTCTCTTCTACTTTAAGCATTCCTAATTTTTACAATTGTATCCATTTATAAAGTATAAGCAATGGATGCAAACATGTAAAATTAAGACTACTTCAGTTTTAGGGCAGTCTTTTGTGTTCTTCCCCAAAAAAACAATAGGGCATCAAAAGATGAACGCTTTCTTAAATACTTGATACTATCAATTAATGTTTTTATCATAAGTATGAAAAATAAGTGTTTGTAGTTGTGGAAAGGATTCTGAGTATGCAAATATTGTGTGAAGAATTGCAGGCCAGGAGATCTTCTGTCAAGGCCCTGTCTTTCCTGTTGCTGCACAGTTCCCCACTAAAACCGCCTTTTATCATTATAGCTCATGCTCAATTACTTATCCTTCAAATGAACATTCTGAAAAATAAAAAAATATATTTTTAGAAACATATGGAAAATAACAAAGAAAATGAAAATACCTTCTGCATTAGGGGAGTCTTTGTGTTCTGTTGTTTTCTGCAAAAAAATAAAGAAGCAAAAGCTAAAAAAAAAATTGCTATGGCTTGTGTAGCAGATGAATACATTAGTCAGAGCATTTGCCTAGTAAAGCATAATAAATTTGCAAATTGGAGTGTGACAGGTTATTGTTATTTATTATCATTGTGGGTGTGGCCATGACTATTGAGGCAATTCCTCTAGGTCATGATGCCCCTCCCTTACCAAAATCAACTGTAATAAATCGCATATTGCACTCTGCTGACCTGCACATGCAGTGTAACCGTGCTGTTGTTTCGTGCGCAGTATTTAGAAACAAATGCATCTACAAATAAGCAGGAAATGGGTGTTTAAATCCTTCCAATGAGATCCAACCGCGTATGCTTTTGGGCATTCGTTCTTACTGCTCTTATCAACCGGGAATAACATATATAGGCTAATTTATCTTTTAAGGCTGTTCTGGGAGTCTGGGAAGAGTCCAACACCATGGAACATGTGTGTCACCCCTTGAGACCCTTGTCACTCTTGGAGAACCTAGAGGTATTGTTTAATAAATCCTACATGTGTGGCGTGACAGTCCCTTTGCTCATGGTTTTGAAATGAATTCTGGTTGGGTGGAGATTAAAAATGACTCAGCAGTTTTGATTAAGCTTTCTATGTGTCTGTCAAGCCCTTCTGATAAATAACTGTCTCAGAAATGAAATACGCCAGTAAGTGTTATAACACCCGGGAAGACTGGTGTCAATAGGACGATTGGTGTTGAAAATTAAACCGCTTTTCCGTGAGCCACTCACTATCTTCTAGTTTCAACTAAATTATTCAGCTCTTCTAATTCTGGCCATTCTTGTGTTCAGAACACAGCATGCTGTTTGAGGGGTGTTATTCCTTTCTCCTGCTCTTCCTCCAAGAGGGTTACTCTTTCTGAAGCTGGATTCTTGGACATTTACATTTGGTATGGTATTAATTATTCGTATTTGATAAAAGCTTGTTGTTACTCCGACAAGTACATGGACATGAAGGAGGCTAAAACTTTGCCTGGATATGCTTTTTTTCGTCAATAGTCCTACTTTTTTTAAACTTATGTAATTGCAGTACATTTCCTCTTGAAAACAATAGTAAATAATTGGGGTGGGATGACTCTAGGGGTTATTATGTCATGTACATTTGTGTAGCACTTTACTACCATTTGTGTGGTTCCACAGTAATTTCGCAGGCGTGGCACCTTTTATAATTCTAAGTCACTTGAAGACTTGTGTCAAAGTAGTGCATTTAAATTGTATTTGGTTGTGTTTCGTATTGTTTTGCGATGAGTCATGCTGGATAGAGACTGGCTGCATTCATATTGACTAATGTATTGTTTAGAGATTTGATTATTTTGTTTACCGGCCAGTTAGATCCAGATATGGATTATTCCGCAGAATTATGTTCATAAACCTTTGGTCTATGACACGCAGATCTATGCTCATAAAGCTGCTGAGTATGTTTCATTCTGCTAGGTGTATGATTGTCGGCTGTTCAGCTTCTTTGGCTGTTCACGGTGTTTGGCGCTGATGCACTGCTATGCATGTGGGGTGTGGTAAATTTAAGTTACCTTCTTCTGGATTGTTAATACACGGTTTATTCAGAGGGTATGGAGGTGTCGTTGAGGTGGCAAATACTTAGTCAACTAAATGGCTTAAAGCCATGTTGTCCACCTGACAGTGTCTGGTATTGTGTTTTAATATGACCTGTTGGTGTTGGGTATTGTGTTTAAAATGTATTGTTGGCGTGTGGCCCGGTTTGAATATATTTTGATGTTGATGTGTTGTTGAGGTGGCAGAAGCTTAGCAGTCTATGCGGCTTGAAGCTATGTTGCGCACCAGACGGTCATGTGACGAACAGTGGTTACCATGGGTTCTTTTAGGAGGAATCAACCACGTTTTTAGAACAAATCAAACCTCGAAGATGACAAAGACTGAATCTGCCTAGGAAACACAAAATGTCATCAAACGTTCATCGCACCCTCCACAGCCCTGGAAGCGACCCCACTGATTAGAACAGTCACATACTCCCCTCTCTTAGCTTAACATCAACCCCAGTGCTAAAGGCGAACCCGTTGGAAATGCGTTAACCTAAACACAACACTCTTACATCATTGACCAAGACATATCCACCTGCCTCGACTGTACTCCACATGCAGGGTGCAGCGTGTATGTGAGTGTGTACGCACCCACATACGTTAACTGAGGTATGGCACTCCGTTGACCTTGGATCAGAAATCCCACACAACCCTGCAAAAACATACACGCTGATAGGCCAATGCACTCTCCAGAAAATTCATAATAGTGTGGCCACACAAGCACTGATGGCCCATAATCACTAAGAGACCATACCATTACCACATACAGCATGAAAGTACAGGCCACATAACCTTCCACACCATGCATCATTCACAGTCACTGGTCCAGTGGGCAAAGTCTCAAGAATGTAACCACATAAAGAGGTTGAACAAGGATACGATGGATCAGGCCAAATTCTTAAAATCAATAAACACAGTGCAAGATGTAAGTGTCAGTGAACTATTACTTTGTGGAATCTAGATCACAATACGAGACTAGGGTGGGGAGCAAAGAGCTCAGGAGTGACCTTGCTAAATATTTATTCACTGAAATAATAGAGACTCACTAACTTGCCGTGGAAGTGGGGGTCACAAGCCGGGCTAGGGAAGGCACAAGAGCAAATATACTGAAAAAGCAGGCGTATACCTGGAGATGATGATCAACAGGAGGCCATAGCACCCTGCGACTATGCATTAATGGATATGTATACATGAACAGGTATGCCTGCTATACTGTCAGTAGTCAGTTGTAAAGCCCTCCTCTATTGTCAAGGCTCACTACAGGCTGTAATATGCGTAACTGACTGTAATATGCATAACCAATTAGAATGAAGTAGCTAGGCGCTGTAGAAAACATCTACTACATAAATAAAAACACATAGTCCGAAATACATAAGTTTTACTTATTCATTTTTGACCATGGTGAAAATGGCTACATGTGCAGGACAAGGTGGCAATGTGGATGAACGGCTGATCCGGCTCCTTCGTTTGCAGGGATGCGAGATTACCTCACTTTTGAAGTTGGTTGTACAAGCAGTCAAAGCTGGGAAGTATTTCATGTATATCCTCAGTTCAAAGCAAAGAACACGACAGAGCTTCCTTTTGTACCATCCGAGTTGACCTCGGATGCACAGCATAGATGGAAGTAGTGCTGCTTTTCCTTGACCTTTCTATAGAAACTGGCACCTTGGACCAGGTCATCCATCCTGCCTCCCTGGCTCTTGCCGCAGGACGCTGTGGTCATCCCCTTCATGCATTGCTTTGTGTTCATAGAACCAATGACCATGGTTGGCCTGTAGAAGCCTAGAGTATCCAGGAGCTTCTTGGCTGTGGTCTTCAGCTTGGCTTGTAAACATCCTCCATGTTGTCATGATCTCAGTAAGGCCGCCTGTGAGTATTCTCGTTGGATAGGCATGGTAATTACAGTAGTGTATAATGGGACCGCAAATGCATCACTCACTCCACCCAGTCACTAGGAATGCCCAGATGCTGCAGGTAGCTCACTATCTGTGAGCTCATTCCAGTGCTGGACTTGGACGTGGCCACATCTTTCCCTAGATTTAAGTCATCATCTCCGAGCTATGATGACTGTAGCGGCAAAGTGAGTGAAATCGGACTACTGGACATTACTCCTCAGCTTGTGTGTTGTCAGAGGCTAAACTGCCACAAGCTCAAGCATGCCATCGTCAGGCCCATCATTGAAAAACCAGCCACCACCCGGATTCCTCAAACCTACCCAAGGCCTCCCTTCTACTTCTAAAGAGTTGGAGGCCAGTCAAGGTGCCGTTCTTTGTGTTCTTCAATGTGAATGATCCACTAAGTAATTAGCAGTCTGATTACCAACCTCAATGTGGATTTGAAACCACAGTTCTAACTAGCACAAAGAGGTCCTTGCATGTCAGGTTAATTGGGCACATCGTTAGAGTGACTGGTTATACGTGCACACCCTTGGAGTGGGCCGTTCCTAAAGCGCTCATGCTGATTTCAATAATGTATATTAAAAAACCTGCCCTGGATCTGCCCCAGTAGATTAATGTTGGAACCTCCCAGCCAGCAGTGATGTGCAATGCAGCATTATTGGATAATACCAAGAATGCACCATACCAGGGCACTTGTTTTGCCTAGGGGCCTAGGAAAGAGGAGGAGGCTGGGAAAACTCCAAAATGACCCAACAACCAATGGCACGTTCACTTTGGGTCAAAGCACTCTAAATGGCATTGATAATGACCATCAATTCTTAGAGGTCGACATTAAATACAAAAATTACTATTAAGAGCAATTAACAGTGAGTAAATAATGCCCAACGTGGAACTGGCAACTTTCCAAGACTGCAAGTACCCTGGAAGGGAGGCGGTTGGAGAGCAGTAATGTGTTTGGAAATCCAGAAACACACTGCTACCAACGCGGCCTAGATTTAACACGGCCTGGTCCAAATCAAACAATATATATTGAAATAAGATACTTATAGTTCTGTGGTGATAACAAGCAAGCCAACTACAACCACCAGGTCTTAAAGGGAAACCCCTCCTGGACCTTTTTGTTATGTACCCTAGATATTGGCCGCCATGTACATGAAGCCAACAGTTTAATGTGTGAGATTTCCTTGATATTGCAACACGGAACTTGGTTATCACGACAATTGGGGTTTGCTTGGATCGTCATGATACGGATGACATGCAATTGGAAACAGTCGATTATGCCACAATAATGCCCAGTGTACAGACGCTATATTGTGTGCACAAGTTTACCAAAGCTTCGACAGAACTTCAAATAATCGATTACCTGCAGCTAGTGCCGGATTAAATCCTGTGGAGGCCCCAGGCAGAGGATATTTCAGGGCCCCCTTCCCAAATTATCTCCTAATACCGAATACACTGGATTTTTTTTCACAAACTGACAGCTGCCAGAAGAGGAGCTTTTAAGAGACAAACTGTTATGTGAATCAGATGTCCCTGGTTTATGTACTTTAAGTTGTTAATGGGTACATTAGATTGATACAGTATTTTCTCTGTAGTCCTTAATGTAAAAGTTTTCGTTTCTTTGAGTTGATTCATTTTTTCTATCTTTTGGGAACAATATTTAAGAAAGCTTGATTGTAATTTTCTTTCAAGATCAAATCAATATAACTTTGATCCTTTGTCAGCGGGGACCCTAAAAGGAGTGTGGTCCATAGCCCGGTGCCTACTTTGCCTGGAGCCTGACCGACAGCATGAAAAGTTGTCTGTCCAGGTGTTAGTCCAGCCCTGTGACTGACCGGTTACTGCACTCATGTTACCGGAAACCCCCTTCGAAGGAAGGTTCCTGTGTTGCTGCCAGTGTGTTGCAAGTATTCCTAGAAGTCCAAGTGGCTGCCATTCATTCTTCCCCTTCGGTGCCAATAACATTCAGTGGCGAGGGTGGAATCCTACGCCACGTTCCCATGGAAAGCGATCACTTCTAAAAGAGCACCCGCGATTAGAATGAACGCGCCTTCAGCACAGGCATCGGCTATCCATAACAACTTCTCTGCCAAACTACTTAACTTCCTTCTCCCTGAAATCTATCCCACAGAAGCCTCCCAGGAATCTCTGCTATGAAGCCGTTGATCTTTTTTAACATCTCCTAAAACCGATTCAGTTTCAAGAACTATTAAAATGGCGGCGGGCCCAAGGGGATGGCGGATGCACGCTTCTGAATGTCGCCCGTGTAACGTAAGAGTGAGTACTTTCCATTCTTGCCCACTGTATCCTTCAGGCAAATTGTTAGGCAAAGATTTTGTTGATGCTACTCACAGACCACTCCTGCCTGCCCAGAATTTGTTTCCTCTCTCCGGGTTAGGATCCCCAACTCTAGTTTCTCCTCAATGTTTGGTAGCGCCATATTCCTGCCATAGTCCACTTCTCTGCCCTACATATGTATTTGTCTATCCCTTGTAAAGAACTGTGGAAGAACTCAAATGTGTCCCATGTCGTAGCCAATAACATATAAAAATAATCATGCAATGCTTGGGAATCCTGCATACGAGTGTATTCAACGCAACTAGAGGAAATATCAGGCATAGTCGCATTGACAAGTGGGACACAGCAAAGGCAGACCTCTGAAAGGAGTGTGTGCCTAATAAGTGTAGTATCTTAAGGCCTGATTAAGAGTTTGGTGGTCTTCCTGCAGGCCACCATGCCAGCGCCACATAGGAAGACCGCCAAACCCGTAGTTGGACTGCCCGCTGGGTTACAAGATTATTCCTGGCGGGCAGTAGGTCTTACAGCGGTGCGTATCTAAGGCACATAGGTGCGCCTTAGACATGCATCGCTGTGACACCGCTGCAGCACAATGTTGTGCATTCCAGAGCGTGCATGAACTGGGTGTGCAAATGTACAGGCTGGTACAACATGTGCCCCCCTGCATGCACCCCCAGGCATGGCAGCGGGCCCTGTTAAGACCCCCCTAGTTTCCTCACTGCCAACCTTTTCATGGTTGGTTCACCACCATGAAAAGGAGGGCGGTGAGGAAACTCGTAATAAGCTGGGCGGTGCCGCAGCGGCACCACCAGCATATTATTTCCTCTGACCACTGCGCCACCAACGCAGGATTACGATCCTCGGCGGTAGCAACAGTCCAGTGGTGGCACACTGCCAAAGTCATAATACGTCAGGTGGACCGCCACTACGGTGGTGTAATGGACCACTGTAGTTGTAATCCGGCCCCTAGGCAATATTGGTTTATACACACTTGAATAGTGTTTGTATTGAAAATCTAGCATGGACCATTGGTAGACAATCATTTTAAATTGACACCAATAGCACTCGAACGAAATGACGTGAAATCCCTGGGTGGAAGTGACCCAAAACATATCCAAATCATAAATATTGATGTTGCTTTCCTGAATTAAGAGCCCTTAAGTAGGATCACTGGAATTCTGAAGCTGCTGCATTTTTCTCATAATTATGGGTTTTCTGTCCTTGCCACATAGTGCATCACCTGCTGCCTAATGTGTAGATTTCGTCAAAATAATGTTTTGTAGCAAACCCATTACTCCTGGCTTTCGTTTTGAGTCCTGACTAAAACATTTTTTAAAGCCTGCTGTATTGAAAAAAACACAACCAAACATTATTTTCTGCACATAAACCCTCTAGCCGATAAAGACTTTAATGTGTGATGATCAGAGCACTTTTGGGATGTAAAATAGTCCCAAATGCATTGGAATACAATCATTGCATGGAAGGTGGGATGTCACGCTAAACAGCCAATAACATTATGTGAGAGAGTGTTAGTCCTCTGGGTGGAGCCAAAGTCCACTCTAGCTTTATTTTAAAGAATTGGTAACAATAGGCATCAGCCACACTCACTGCAGTGCAATAGCCGATCCTATGAAAACCCACCTTAAAGTTTCTGATTGCTGTGGTTTAGTGTTTATCTGGTATTAATGAGATGAACATTTTACTCTGACAGTGTTGGTGTTTCTTAGCATCCCAAAATAGTGAGATCTTGCTAAAAAAATAACTTTTTAACAGATGATTGTGATTTATTTTTAGATTTTCATATAATTAAAAAATCAGTTGTGCACAGGTTTCACCATATATGAAAGGCCATGTTAGGGCCTCAGATGCAGTGGTACAGCCTCTGGATGCTTCTAAAAACTCTACACTGATATCTGGCTACAGATGTGGTCTGTGCAGATAAATGAACAAGGGGGTGGTTTTTAATACTGCACATGGCAATGGATATTTTTCATTCTTGCATATTCGGAAGACCATTGTGGTTGTCTTGTTATTCATCACGTTCCATGTGCCATGCTTGAGCATAGAAGGTGCATCCAACTGATGGCGAACCTTGAACTGGCTGAAACGTGTCACTGATCATGTTTGAGAAACACCTGACAGAAGCTTGTAGCACAAGACTGCAAGATGGCAGCCCTATTGTGAGTTTTTGGTTGGACGAATAGGGCATAAATAGTGGGCTACCCTTAATTTGAGCCAGTGGTTTCCGGTGCTCGACACCTGCACCTTATTATCAACACCGGTACCTATGAGACTCTGCCACATTTTAGCACTGCTTGAGTGATACAGAGGCTAGCCGAAGACAGTTATTTACTAATACAATATACATTAAAACATCTAATACCTGCCGCCCAAGCCTTTCTTATAGCTTTTCAAGTTTTCAAGTTTAAATACTTTATTCGACAACATTGTCATAAAAGCAGATCCCTAAGCTTATACAAATATAAATACTAGTCTAAAAATAAAAAAGTATTAAATTCTAAGCAGTTTATACTTGTTGGCGAATAAAACAAGAAATAATCCTTTTTTTTTAAAAAAGAGACACAGCACAAAGTTTAAATCACAGGGTCTAGTAGTGCAGTTCATAGGAGTTTTAAAGTGCGCGTGCGTATTATCCATGCCCACCCCATATATTTAGCCACTGCAATTGCAAGATTTGGGGCACAGTTTGATCTTAAAATTCTTAAGGCATCCAAACATTTCCTAGTGCCCAGGTTTCTGCAAGCAGGCTTCAACCATCTATTCCTTGGGGCAGCATATAAGGGGCAAACAAATAAAAAATGTGGGATATCTTCAGCATGAATTTTACAATAAAAACAAGTATTTACATTGTCCGGACACCAATTAGCTGTGAAAGCATTTAAAGGTAAAGAGCCAATTCTAAACTGGAAATACAGTTTTCTATCTAGGGGTTTGGAGATCAGATCCCAAAACTGTTCAAATTTCGGGATTGGTTTGACTTCCAAAAACTGGGATGTCAAGGCAGAAGATTGATCAGAAGTCAATGCAGCATTGTTTATCATGTCCCAGTACAGTTTTTTCAATATGCTTTTAGACGGAAAATCGCCTGGGTCTGCTGCAGACCATAAGTGTTCAAGGTGCAACTTTTGGAGCAATAACCTCACTTCCTTAAGCCATGGTACTTTGTGGAAGGTATCAGAATTATCAACATCCAAGAGGGCAGCTGCGTAATGGCTCAGCTCAGGGGTGGTTTTTATGCGCCTCCAATACAAGAGGGGACGCAGTCTGGCCATGTCCTCGATCCTTTTCCTCCCAAGATCGTAATGGAGTGGGGTCGAGGGAGTGCTCTGAGGAGCACCAATAATGCGCCGTAAGAATTTATTCTCTGCAACTGCTAATTTGTTCAAATTGGAGAAACCCCATAATTCTGAACCATAAAGGCATGCACCCAACACTTTCATGCCATAGATCTCCAATATGGGCTGGATTGGTTTGGTGAAAGACAATTTATGTTTCTGGGCAATTGCCCCAGCCAGCTGGTTAAATTTAAGCACCACAGAGTCCATATGTGATCTCCAATTCATATTAGCATTTAAAGAGATGCCCAGATAGATAAAAGCATCCACTTCTTCCAAGTGAGCCCCGTTGTAGATCATTTTCCCCTTAAATTTCATGGAGGGATTCAAGTTCATAAATTTGGTTTTAGATGTATTTATTTCCAAGCCCCGAATTCGACAGAACTCACCAAAGGCATCTAATGTCTTTTGTAGGCCGCTAGGGGTCCGCGAGACCAGCAGGGTGTCGTCTGCAAACATTAGTACTGGAACTCGTTTCCCGTCTAATATTGGAGCATCCGTTGGAGATTGCTTCAAGAAGTCAACTATGCCATTAATATATAGAGAGAATAGGGTGGGGGCCAGGACGCAACCCTGTCTCACACCTCTCTCCACAGGGAATGATTCTGTGACATCGCCCTGGGCACCCCACCTAATCCGGGCATAGTTGTACTCATGCAGCCTTACAAGCAAAGTCAATAATTCGGGGCTTATTCCTAGTTCCCTTAGGACAGTCCAAAGTTTTTGTCGAGGGACCAGGTCAAAAGCTGACTTTAAGTCAACAAAAACAGCAAAAAGGGGGCCTTTTAGCAGGGTTACATTTTTCCAGTAAATAGTTAAAAAGTGGAATACCTGGTCGACAGAGGAAGTTAAGGGGCGAAAACCAGCTTGATATGGGGAAAGGATGTCCTTATCAGCTATCCAGGCTTGAATCTTATTTTGTACCATCCTGCCCATCAGTTTTTGGGCGCAGTCAATAAGACTGATGGGCCTGTAATTACTTGGTAAAGCCTTATCCCCCTTTTTGTAGACTGGAATTATTTCGGCGCCTTTCCATGTTGCTGGAATCTTTGCCCCCTGTGCTATGGCATTTCCAAGCCACACAAAGTATTTGCACCATCTTTCTCTGTCCGCTAAAAATACATCCGCCGGTATTCCATCAATACCTGGTGCCCTGCCTCTGGTCACTCCATCCATTGCCTCCTGTACATCTTTCACTGAAAATAATTCATTAGTGAAGAATACCATCTCTATGGGGAAATCAGTATGCGACCCTGAATTGTCTGTATACTGAGGTTTGAAAAAATCTACCCAGGACTCTTTTGCTACATGATTTTTTGGACAGTCTGGGATGCCCCCAGATCCCCACTTTAGTATGGCCCAGAACTCTTTCTGGTGTTTCTCGACACATGCTTTCTTTAGGTCCAGCCAAAGATTCTCATCCCACCGCTTTTTTGCCTGGATCTGAATTTTCCTATATTTGTCCCTGGCATTTAAAACTCCTACTTTAGATCTTAGTGCTATGCTGAGATTTTGTCTAGCGATTCTGCAAGATCGATCGTACCATCCCCTTTTTATGGGTGGTCCAATACCCTTGCTCTTCTTGGATGTTTTCAAGAATAGCTTCTGTATATTGTCAAAAAACTTTGGCTGAGACTCTTCAATCTGTACGTTAAAATTTATATCATCTGTTAAAACCTGTAATCTGGATACTTCATCAATGACTAGCCCCTTGAGTGCCTGCATAGCCTCTAAATTATCTGCTAGGGTTATCCATCTAATATGGCGGAGATTGTTGGTTGGAACAACTTCTACATTCGTCAGGTTTCTAGCTACATATTCGCAGGATACTTTTTGGTCTACGTTGAGAAGCAATGACAAAGGATTATGATCGCTCTCTAACCTTGCGATGACCTGCATGTCAACAACTTTGTTCCATCCTCTAACATCTACCAGGATATAGTCTATTCTACTGCTCGATCTTAGGTTATCAAAGGTATGCCTACCCTGTAGGTCCGAAAGGGTTCGGCCATTGGCAGCCCTCAGTCCTCTGGATAGGCATAGACTTTTAGTCTGGACAGCTACTTCCGTCCACTTTGTTACCAACGGAAGATCCAACTGGGGAATTCCCCACTTAGCATCTTCCTCTTGGGTCAGATCACTATCCTCACAACCTAGAGGTTCAAATGTTGTATTTAGATCTCCTCCTACCAAGATAATGTACTGACTAGCTAAGATCTCTAAATCATTATCTAGGGCACCTATTATATCAGAAGATGTGCCCCCTTTGGTTCCCCTTGCATAAATATTATATATTGTCATCTTGTGACCAACGCCCCAGTTGAGTACAATAGAAAATAGGTCACTATTGATAATGTGAATGTGCCTAATAGTACATTGCAAAGATTGGCGTATCCATATAAGTAAACCCCCTGAGGGGCGACCCTTAGTATTCTTTTTCGCGGGCACATAAAAGTTCAGAAAGCCCTGTCGAAAGACTGGTGTCACTGACCATGTTTCCTGTAACAACACAATATCATACCTGTCAATGAACTCACACCAGTCTGGGGTCTCTATTTTATGTTGGACACCCGCAACATTCCAAGATAGAAACTTAATGCTATCTACATTTTCCACACTGATCTTCTTTGGGGGAGTAGTCAGGTTGTGAAAAGACGGACAGGGTAGAGAACTAGATACAACAATATTAGTACTACTAGAATCAGTTAGTGGTGTATTATTTACTATAACAGGGGCATAGTCCCTGAGATCAGGAGGCAAGCCCTCACAACGATCCAATCCTAATGTACTTGAAATACTAATATTTCTATGTTTATCCTTTATGATCTTTTTCGTCTTCCCTGTGGACATTGGTTCCAGTCAATCACATTGACTTAGACCTGAAAGGGCCAAGAACCTATTTTCTGTTGTAATTCCCCAGTTGTTTACATTTTCAGGTAGTTTGGCTTTTCTTATTATAGCTTTTCTGTCCTGAAATGGTCTTGAATTGTCAGACTTGTGGGGGTGTGATGGTTGGTAGTTGTGTAGGGACGGTTGGCAGCGCTGGCAGGGGCAATGTGTAGTGCACGCTGCAGTGGCCTCTTGGCGAGGGCCCTGGCACTTATTCTGTGTACAAATTAAGCACTGGTGGGTACTACACTCAACTACACTCAACTGCTCTGCCCTCGCCTTGGTTCCAAACCATTGGCAAGTTTGGGGTAGAGGCCAGAGGTGGAGGAAGGGCCGTGGCTACTAGTGAGACTTGTGAACATGTGGGTGATGCTGCTGGGAGGGTCTTTGTGAAATGTCCGGGGGGCTTCTTGGCTGGAGATGGCTTTGTCTGCACAGTGCAGGCTGGTGACCTGTTGATGGGCGGCATCCAGTGAGGGTGAAGCTTGAAGTATGGCGCTTTACTTACTGTGTTCTCTTGGGCAGCAGCCTCCTGGTTGTAAGTGCCCCTTCAAGTCCTTTATAATGCGGTCTGGTGACTGGCCAGGTTGTCGTGTAACGTTGGCTTGGATCCTGGAGGGGTTCTTTTAACTCTCCCATGTTCTGGCAGAATCTGAGGGCGCTTAAAAACTAGTGAACTTTGAAGCTGTATAAACAACTATACATTTAGTTTTCTAGGGAGCTGCCCATTGGCGGTTGCTGTTAGTTTGGTGGGATCTGATTTTGTTGTGCTGTTTTTTAAGCAAGCGCTGTGGGTGCTCTGGGGTCGATGTAGCTGCCTTGTTTTCACTGTCTTTGGTTGGAGGCGACAACGGAGCAGCTGTGTCCTCTGTAGTCCGGCCAGCCCTTGCCCGTGGCTCATGGCCAGTCGCTGGTGGCAGCTGACGAGGGAGTGCATAGGAATGGCCATAGACTGCACAGCTGATGTCCTCTCCGGCCCTATAGAAATGCCATACACGTGCACCATCCGCATAACGGCCTGGCATCTGTTTACAGGCCTCAGCGGGCAGATTCCGGCGTTTCACGTCTCCCCACTGAGACTGTGTAGCGCCTCTCTTGTTTAATGTTAATGCGTCCAGTGTGGGTCCAGGAGGGCTGTACCCGTGCAGCCCATCAACCTAGGATTGCTTTCAATACAACACATCTAAATGTGAAAGAATTAGATAGTTACTGGTTATTTTCAAAATATGGCGTGACTTCAACCCTCTTGGACAAAGGTTGGGCACCCCTGAATTAGTGGCTATGTAACCAGAGTGTCATAGCTACTCTGTTCTTTTGGCTGCCAAAGAGAGGTTTTGGTGCTGCATAAGTAATCCACCTCACCAACCATACACCCTGACAATCGAGAATGCTAATCTGAAACATTTCCGTAAACCCCTGTGTAAAAGTATTTCTAATTCGTATTGGTAGTTTGTGACATTGTTCGGTGGATACAAAAGCTGTCAGGAGGCTAAGTCTGTACACTTACTTGAGTAACTAGATAAATTGTGACCAGCGCCTCGGTTTTTAGCTTTAATAAGCTTTAGATTTACCCTCAAAACCTGAGATTGTGAGTTCAGTGTGGTTGACAAGGAATGTGCAACACTAATGTATTTTGTAGCAAACAATTAGGTGATTTGGTTGACCAAAATGACGAATTAATTTTGACACCAATCATTTTTATGAATAATTGATCAAAATTAGGTAGTGACAACTTGCACTAGCATAGACTTTTCATGTTTATTGTTATATTGGCCACTTGGCTTGTATTACAAGAAAATTAATATATGATTGGTATTATGCAATGTCTAAAAAAAATGGCAGGTTACTTTCAGCATATTGATTGTAGAAATGTGGAGTTAAGTTAAGCACTTGCACTTTAACGAAAAACCAAAGTTGGTTCCGTTTGTACAGGTCAGCAGATAAAGCAATAAGCTTTAAAATATACTCATGTGGGTCAAATGGATAAAAGTGGAGAATAACATGAATGAATTCTGTCATGTGGGGAATTTAAACATTACAGATGTTTATGTTTGGATCTCTATATACATATGCAGTAATATGTGACTATTGAGTAAAGTTATGCGCACAAAAGACAGCTTAGAAAAACAAGCATTTACAATGCAATGGTTTTGCCTTTGTTAAAGTTAGAGCTATTGGCATTGCTCTTGACATTATTTTTATTTATGTTTTTTTTTAACATAAATACATGGCATTGTCATTTACAATGCCACTAGCTTTATCTCTCGCAAATGACACACACAAACACACACAAAGCCCCCCCACACAGAGCCCCCCAAAATAAGTCATCTTATCTCTGATCCTATCCTTGTTAGGAGAGGCACCCGACAAGACTGCCCTCTCCCCTGCCCTCTCCCCCTCCCCCTCCTATTTGCTTTCGCAATGGAACCTTTATAAATACATCTGCATCAGTTGAGAGAAGACTGGGCATTACGCATGATAGAGAGACACATAATGTATCCCACTATGCTGATGATGTTCTGATGTACAGCAGAGATATCCGTCACAATATGACACAGCAACTGAGATCATTTAATATAGCCTCAGGGCTTGGAGTTAACTGGACCACGTCTTGCCTCTTTCCCCTAAACCCAGATTGTCCCACGCAAGCCGTTGACATAGACGGTCAATGCATCAAACGGTTACCCAGCACTTTCCACTATCTAGGGGTCAACATAAAGATTTTATCAATGGACATTTGATGAGCAACAGTATCCTCACTCGGGTCTCAGATCTGATTTTGGAGGATGCGCCACCTGTCGGTGCCAGGCAGACCAGCCCTTGCTAAGATGTTAATGCTACTCAGACTTACTTACTTGTTCTCTAAATTACCTGTTTATCTCCTGCAGTGTCTTTTCTGCACATAAGGTAGCATAATTGGGAACATTATATGGACTAATGGTAGACATCGGATCTCCTTAGCAAAATTAGAACTCCCTACTGAACATGTTGTCTACTGTCCCTGGATTTCGACCATTATCTGGCAGCACAACATCAATGGCCTGCCTGTTGGTTAGTTGGTCTGTACCAGACACACATGAGATTAAAAATAAAATACGTGAACTAATCATCCCAGGCATTAGTTTACCTAACCCAGCTAATAGACTTGTAGGCATAGCTCACACCAGCTGCCGCAGTGCGCTGAATTCCCATCCTCAAAGAGTCCCATATGCTCATATGATACTGTTGTTGAGTATCAGATCCTTCTGTAAGGACATGTCTGTTGCAGCAGCTGAGGCATAGGACCAGTCAGGGGTCACCTGCTTGGTTTTTCAAGATGGGACTCCCAGCCCATTTGTGACCTTTTCAGAGAAATGTGACCCTCCACCAGGACAAGTCCTACTTCACAAGTGCCTTACTTTGACACTCGCCTCCACCTGGGCCATTACACCCACAGAGCCTTCCTGTCACTCATTGATTCAAACATTATTTACCATAAGCTCAGGACGCAAACCAATATCCTCGTTAGGTCCATTCCAGTTTGGACTGAAGAAGACCCATTGGCATCCATGCAGCTCAAATGGTATGCAGATATATGCTGTGCATTTACAAAACAAAGGTGGGACAAAATACTGGGTCACCCCCCACAAAATTTTGAGAAATGCCAAATTTCCAACAATACAACATAACATTTTACATCGCGCCTGACTCGAGACCAATTGAACAATATATATATATAAATACTAGTTCGAATTGCCTCGCTGAGCTTCCACTAGACTAGAGCAGACCTGAAACACATGCTCTGGGGATGCTCGCATGTTACCCCCTAGTGGAATGACATCTGCAATGTATTAACCTTTACTGGTCGTCAAGGCCGCTACAACCTGGAAAGTTGCATAGATGGACTTTAAATGCTCCAAATTGCCAAAGCAGCAAACACATTTCTCGACCTTGCCTTCCTGTTAGCTCGGCGTTCTATCACTATGAACTGGAAATCCCCGTCCATATCACCTGTACCCCATTGGCAATGCAAATGTATATGCTGGACTACAGCAGAATCTACTCCTCTGAGGCATGAGGCTTCTAGAGGTTTATGGAAACGCCCTCTTCCATATTCAATGGGAAGACTTACTTTACTCCTTCACAGACAGTTTCAAGGATGACACCAGACCTCCTTGAAAGTACAATTAGTTCTCTCACTCCTCATGTTTATACCACTCCCATCCATTATAATCCACACATTATATATAAATGCACCGCTAGCTGACCGCTGTCACTTGCTACCCCTTCTGTGCACTTTGGTCTCCTCCCCCACACTAGGACATTCTCTCTCTCATTATTATTTCAGGCTTTTTGTTTCACTGTTACAATGTTCAGTTCTCTTTTACTGCATAATTTATGGAAAGTAAACCCTGCTACGTTTAACCCATGCGACCACTAAAGTGATTTAATTTTGTAATTGTATGACTACTACCAGTAGCGAGCGGGCTACCTGACCCTTTCCATCCCAGAAGCAAGTGATTGTAAAAGTACTCACGATGAGATGGGCACCGCCGAGGCCAGACCAGCGACCGCCACGAGGCACAGGAGGGCGAGCATCTTCATGGCGAGGGTGAGAGAGTGGAGTCCACGGAGGCCGCGGAGCCGGGCAATATCTGCTGAGACCGGGGGCGGGGCTAAAGGGCACAAAAGCAGAGGGTGGGTCACAAGCCACTTACCCTCCCATGCCAGCTCCAGCCAGCCTGGCAGAACCTGTTTGGACAGGGGGGGGGGGGGGTAGACAGGGGGAGAAGGACGAGGAGAGAAAATAGGATGTGAAGGAGATGAAAGGATGTGAAGGCGGAAGGAAAGAAATGGCAAGAATAACGGAAGCAAAGAGGGGAGAGGAAAAGAATAAAGAGGAGAAACGATAGGGGGGAGTGTAGAGGAGGGGGATGTGAAAAAGAGGACTGTGACGACCCCATACAAAGGGCGGACATAGGCGGTGGGCTGCGAGCACTTCTCCGGTCTCCCTCTTCAGCATGGGAGACCGGCAACGTCCTCCGCTTCTCCCGGGGCTCCCTCCAGGCAGGCCACGGGAGCCCCGCGTGGGCCGCCATACTTCTTCTGCTGCCGTCTTCCTTCTTCCGGCACTTCCGGCCGGCCGCGCTAGGATTGGCCGGCCGGCTAGTCACTTCCGGGTCGCCGCGGGCAGCGCGGCGGCCCGTCTCTAGCTCAGGCAGGGGGGGCGGCGAAGTTTCCCGCAGCTCACGGGAGCCTGGCAGAGCGCCCGCCATGGTAGTGCTGGTGGCCGAGGCTGCTGCAGGGCCCCGCTGCGGCGGGACGGTCGGAGGCGGGCGGAGGCGGAGTTCTATTTATGAAGGGAAAACATCCGTTGTGTGTAGGCTGACGAAACGAAGCTGCGGCCAATCGCAGCACGGCTCCAGCGATGACGCGGCGGCTCGGGAACCACTCCTAGCGCGGCGGCACTGAGGGGGCTCGACCGCCTCAGCCAATGGGAGGGCAGCTCCTTCGTTCTTGCTCTCCGCGGCCCCGGCGAGGTCCTCCTGTTATTCTCGGCCCCGGGCAGCGGCGGCAATCAGGGAGGCAGCGTTTGCACCGTAGTAGGAGGCGGCAGAGCGCTCGGGGTGCCACTAGTGCCTTACCAGATTCGGGGGCGTTCCCGAGAATCGGCTTTCGGCTGACGTAGCATGACGTCGGCAAAAGCCAAAGAATCTCGGGAACGCCCCCGAATCTGGTCCGGCATTGACGGACAGGCCCCTCGTCCAATGGCTAGGCTCCATTTATGGAGCCAGCCAATGAATGACGAGGGCCGACCCAAAGCCACACTACAGATCTCATCAGGATTTCGCCTGCGCGAAAAAGATGCGCAGAGCGCATCTTTTCGCCAGGCAAAACCTAAAAAAGGAAAAATAAGGAGTATTTCACTATCAAAGTCTGTTTTCAGTTGCTTTGGAATTTTGGCCCATATGATCGCCAGTTCTCGAGGGTTTTTAAACTCTTTGTTTGTAAGGCGCATGATGTGTGAACAAGGCAGTGATGCCGAAACGCGTCACAGCGTAATTAAATTGCAGAAACAACATTAGAGTGTCTCACCTTGTGTTTGGGATCCGATTGGTATGGGCTAATTGGAACGGGAAGGAAAATATATATATATTTCTTCATGCTTCTTTTGCTGACGTTAAGCTGGTAACCTTTGCATTGTCCCTTGTTAGTTGCACCAATTCGTTCCTTTTATGCACGACTTTAAGTGGGATAAAAAAAGTGTGATGGGGAGGGGTCTCTAAAAGGGGCTTGGCCTATGTAATTAATGGCGTGGCATAAACATGTAAACTACATTTCTGTGATTTCCATAGTACACTACCAAAACAATATTTTGGTTCCTCTCTAAGCTTTATGTTTTTACATGTAGATACATAACACAACAACTGACATATACCTAAAACCAGCCAGGACTATTGGCTTTGTCAATGGTTTTGTTGTAAATAATTAATATAGAAAATGTTTTAGTTATGAGACTGTGAATTTTGACAACTGTGTACCTCCTTCGCACACATTTGCACAGAATCAAAATTACAACTGGAATAAGTGAACATTGTAAAGTGTGCTCTGCAGAGAGGCCAATGACTGGATGATCATCTATTCTGAACACCTTTCTGACCAGCTAATAAGCACTGTGAGAAGCTGCACTGCAGTCAGCCTCAACTCCGGAGCCCTCAATCGTGACCTGATGTAAACACCTGGAGGAGACTCAGTTAAAATAATGCGCTGTACAAGAGTAGCAGGCTACATGAAAAAAAATACAGAAACGCATTCTACTGGAAATAGCAACACTGTTATGGAGTGCAAGATTAAGGATAAGATTAAGAAAAGCATGTGCAACATAAACAGTCATTAAATTGCTGATATGAATTACCTTTATGTTTTCTCACATAAATTCAGAAATCATGGTGTCTCCTTGCTTCTGAAGTTCTGGACATGAATATAGGGCCAGATAGGGACCCGTTTCAATGTCCCTTTGTAAATGCTACAGGGTCTGAGACCCGGACAGACCCGGCCCACTTTAAGCCCTGCCTACTTTAAGCCCTGCCTACTTTAAGCCCTGCCTTTATTCTGTTTCTTGCAGGCCTCAAACTTGGTGCATCAATTCTCCTAGATGACCCTCCCCTACTCTCTCTGAATGTCTCACGTGATCTCTCTGTTGACTCCTTTGTCCTACACTTGAATCATTATAGGCCGTCTCTCGTTAGCCTTAACAGTGAATGTCGAGGTTGTGCGAACATTTCTACAGATCACTGTGCCACTGCCCGGTGTAGCCTCCGGTCCATTGAACCCAAGGCTTCCATTTGTTACTGCAGCATTTCATGCACCCTAAAACACTTTAATGTCCCTCTGCCTTAGCAGATGAACCGCCACTATTCATAATGATGGATTAGAAGTTGCAGCCAATTTGCAGAAAGGTATGCGTGACATCAGTCTTTGGATGTCTCGCAACTGCCTGAAACTGAACTCCGATAAAACAGAGGTAATGACTTTTGGCAACTTAGTCCCTAGCTGGTCCCCAACCTGGTGGCCAACTGAAATGGGACCACTCCACCCCCCTGTAGAAAAGGTTAGGAATCTGGGAGTGCTGTACGATGATAAACTTTCATTTAAACATCATGCCAATGCTCTTGTGTCCTCATCTTTCTTCACTCTTAAAATGATCAGAAAACTCCTTCCTTTTCTTCCAATGAGTGCAGGAAAAACTTTGATGTGCACTTTGATCTTATCGAAGATCGACTATTGTAATGGTCTTTTTTTAAATGCTCAGGAACAAGTATTGAATAAATCGTAGCTAATTCAAAATTCAGCAGCAAGAATTTTATCTGGCACACCGAAGTTTATTTCGATTTCTCCGGTAATACGCCAGCTTCATTGGTTGCCAGTTAGGAATCGAATTAAATTCAAAGCCCTCTGTATAGCATACAGGGCGGTCAACAATTCAGGACCTAAGTTCCTAAGAAGGTCACTAGGACGCTATATCCCCAGTAGACTTCTACGCTCCTCCTCAGCCTGTCTTCTAACTGTCCCTCGTACAAAGAAATCGTCTTGGGGAGACAGATGTTTCTCAATTGTATGGAACACCCTTCCTTCCCACATCAGGGCTAGCCCCTCTCTCCTCACCTTTAGGAAGTCATTAAAAACTTGGCTTTTTAATGAGTGAACACCATCTCGATCTGCTCTGTATTATTGTTTGTCCATCGGGTATTTGTGCGCTATACAAATAGCATAAATAAATAAATAAATACCGCGCCACGTTGCACTAGACCGGCGTACTGTACACGGACATCTTATACAGCCAGCCATATTTACTGTGCACCAGTGAAGAAGCAAGGGTGCAAAGGGCCCTGGTGCAAACAAGATAACGGGCCCTATGTCTACTGAGTGGGTTCACACACAGCCATAATTCTGGTAACGTGGGCCTTGGTGCCACTGCACCTGCCGTTCACATGCAGCAATTAGCTCTTGTGCTTCAGGACGACACTTGTCTAGACTGTGCAGCTACTCCTGGTAGCAGCACAGTGGCACCCACTCTGTGTAGTGTTTCCATGTCACATCTCTTGCAGCACAGCCTCGCGGAGCTGGTGTGTGTGTGTGTGGAGGGAACACTTGGAAAGCTGCCGGGCTCCTTCACTTGCGCACGTCTGCCAGGACTTCCCTTTCTCCCCTTGCCACAATGAGCACTGTTTATGGACAAATACCTACTTCTGAGCCAGGCAGCCTGGACTGAGGAGCCTTTGATAGCGCTGTGTGCCAAGGAAACTCCTGCACAACTCAGCTAAAGACAGCACAATGGGCCCGAGAAGCAGGCCTGGTAAACAGGCTTTGTTTCGCGTTTCGCCTTCAAGCCCTTTTTACTGCCGTAAATGAACGGGTGACCGAATGAAGAACAATCATAAAGGGTATGCAGGGTTTAGAACGCAAGCATTACCAGTCATACATCCATCATAAAGCGCTTCTATTAGCGATCTAAAACTTTACAAGATGGACTCAATGTTTCCATTCTTTATTCTTCAGGATTTGAAGAGTTTGTGAGCAAATTTTAAATTCCCGCTTTTTAGGTCTCGCTAGACGTACTCAAAAGCGAAGCTTTTGCGTGCAAAAGCGAAGCTTTTGCGTCTAGCGAGACAACTAATGTAATCACTTTCAGGGGAATGTAGACAGCAGACTGTCACGAGCGTCTCCTGCCGGAGATTCTACCTCGTGAGCGCGCACGTCGCCGTCCCTCATATTCCCATGCAAAGAAAGGCACACTGAACACACACATGCAGGCAAGAAGGCACACACACACAGGAGCGCACCTACACACATACAAAGCCCCCCCACCCCCCCCCCCCCGCCGACGCCACATACATAGAAGTCCCCCCCCACCTGCCGCCGCCGCATACATAGAAGGGCCCCCCACCCACCTCCCTGCCGCCGCCGTCGCATACATAGAAGGGCCCCCCCTCCCCCTGGCCGCCGCCGCATACATATAAGCCCCCACCGCCGTATACATAAAAGTGCCCCCCCAGGTGCCGCATACATGCAAGCGCCCCCCCCCCCACACCATACATGCAAGCGCCCCCCCCACACCATACATGCAAGCGCCCCCCCCCCCCCTTACCGTGATTCTAAGGTCTTGCAGCCTCCGTGGGGCTCTCCCTCGGGCATGAGCCCCGCGTCACCAGCACTGCTTTCCCGTGGGCGCGTGCGCGGGCTTCCAAAGACGGAAGTCCCGCCCCAAGGAAGGTTTCGCTTTCGGAGCTGGTTTTGCTGGGAGGAGGGGGAAGGAGCCAGGTGCTGGTCCCGCGTTGGCACACTTGTGTTTTCTTGCGAGCGGCGGGAGGTCACTGGACATCCAATCTTATGCTTCAGACTAGGGTTGCCCTACAGTTCCACTGTTCGATGTGCTGCCCTAATGTGCGTACAGGCCCTCTCCGCTACTTGGAGTCCCTGACCTCCTGCTCAGACATGTGTAGCTAACCTCTATTATGGTTTGGCCCTCAAACTCCGAGCTATGTCGATTGAGAACCTTACCGTATCATAGCATCTGTTATTTTGAGCGCCGAGAAACACATGGGTTGTATGAAGCGCTGCATAAAATGCATCACTATAATTATTAGGCTAGAGTCGGCTAACTGTTGTGTTTGGGTTGAAGGGGGAGCTGAGCCCCTACGCCGTGTTTCACCCGCACACCCTCGCAGCCAGGTGTGTTGCACAGTAGGGCACAGCACCTCTGGGCGGGGACCTCCCTCGGGTCATGGATGCGAGTGGGGGGCGTTCTTTGTCCTGTCATGCCAGGCTGCTGGACCACAGAGCTGCCTTGTTCGGCCCTGCTCGGGGTGCCGGGAGCAGCCTGTGACCAGTGTTTGTGATGGTGTGTGCAGTTGGCTCGGCGCCTGCTGCATGTGCCCTCCGGCAGTCTGCCTCTGCAGAGCCCGCTTGTATCTACGGCACCTCTCCACAGTGAGAGCCTTTGCGTGTTTTCCTTTCGCAGAAGCGTTGCTTTTTGGGCGTGAATGTCCAAATACTGGTTTAACAAACAAAAGCCAAACGGTACAAGCGCGTTGTATTGAATAAAAAAATGGACCATAGACTGTCGTGTTTTTCCTACATCCAGAAAGTATTCTGAGGCAGCGAGTGAGGGGTTGAGCGGGTAGGGAGAGGCATCCCATGATCCAGATACAACTATATGTATATTCTATACCTTCTCGGGGTGCTTATTTCACTCGCCGTCTGCGTGTTTTACAGCAATCAGCTTTGTATGTGGGGCCCTGCCTTGGCACCGGGCCGTGGGCACTTCCTGGGCACCTCACCCACAACTTCGACTGCTGCGGGGAGGGCGGCCCCCCATGCCGCCGAACAGGTTGTTTGGATATGTGGAATCCTGTCGGGTGTGTGCGTGCCCGCGCGTGTGGGGGATCGGCCGGATGCCTTTGCTCCGAATACCTTGGTGCGTTTCTCTACTGTGTGTGTGTGTGTGTGTTTGTGTGTGCGCGCGCGCACACAGCACAACTCTTTCAGCGTTGGGGGGGAAGGTGGTCTCATTTCTGCGGTGTGTGGCTTGTCTGTTGTTTTGTGTGTGCGGTGTGTTTGTCTGCTGTGTGCGTGCGGCATGTCTGTTTGGTTGCTCTGTGTCTTGTGTCCTTTGTGTGTGCGGTGTGTCTGTATGCAGTGTCTCTTTCGTCTGCTGTTTCTTGTCTCCTTTGTGCCCGCGGTGTGTGGCTGCTGTGTTTTTGCTGTATGAGTGTGTCTGGTCTCTTGTGTGTATCTCGCCTGTGTGTGTGTGTCTGTCTGCTGTGGGGTGGGCTGTTTGCCATGTGTGGTGTCTATCGGCTGCGGGTGGTGCTTGGTCTTATCTGCTGGGTGTGTGCGTGCGTGTCTGTCTGCAGTGTGTGCATGGCGGCACTCTTTCAGTGTCGGGGCTGCCTCTGCTCCTCTCCGGTGGATTTATGGCCGTGTTCAAGGTCCTCCGAGTGATGGCCGCTCGCCCGCCGCGGCCCCGTCTGCTCTCGGTGTATCCCGGCCAGAAGGAACTGTTCTTTGCCTGGGGAGACGCTCCCCCGCGGGAGCAGTGGTGAGCCAAGCCTGGGCTCGTGTAAAGTAAATACCGGAGAAGTCACATGACCCGGCCTGAGAACTGAGGCCGTGCAGCGCTCTCTGCCCTGCCTTTGCGAGGGAGCTATCCCCCAACCCGTGTGTTGGGGAGGTACCCTGCTCTCGGGCAAGGACCCTCCGGCACCCCCCAGCCCTTCTGTGGGGAGAGGGGACCTGTGATGGGACCCTCGTCTGCGAACAGCCCCGCTGGCTGCGGGGCGAGGGGACCTCTGCGGGGCCGCGCCCTAAGTACATTCGGCGTATCCAGCCATGCAGTGTGAATGACAACCGACATCCTTCTTGGGTCGGGCCTCTTTCTATGGACGGCGTGAACTAACCAAATCTGTGGACTCACTAAGCGTGCCACAAAATGTAACCCACACTAGAGTTGGTGCTTGCGTCCTGTCATGTAGCATGTGTGAGTGATGTAGGAGCTGGTCTTGCCTGTGCATCCTCCAAGGCCTGGGGTGGCAGTGCCGGGTTTCCTTTCCGCAGACAGGCGCAGTTTGTCTGCCTGCTGCAGGAGGGGTGCTCTGGCTCGCCTTCCCTGCAGTATGGTAGAGTTGCTGTGGCGATAGTGTTGGCAGTTGGGATTTTTGGTCCCAAATAACACAATCCCCTGTCTGGGTGAAGCAGCGGCTCTCGGCCAGATGCGACCTTGGTGTGAACGTCGAGGCTGTAGACCCCAGCGGCTTTGAGACCACTTTCACTGATGCCAAGTCCCCTGGACTTTCTTTTAATTAGTTCACCAGTTTGCTGCCAAGTGAATTTGAGAGTAATAGTGGCAATCATGTTTGAAACTGCATAACGTGAGCGGAATAAGCTTGCAAGCCGCAATCACCCCACATCCACCACATCCACCACCACCTCCACATCCACCACCACCGCATCCACCACCACATCCACCACCACATCCACCCTCACCCTCACCCACCCTCAACCCCTCACCCTCAACCCCTCACCCTCAACCCCTCACTCACCCTCACTCTCACTCACCCTCACTCACCCTCAACCTCACCCTCACTCACCCTCACCCTCACTCACCCTCACCCACCCTCAACCCCTCACCCTCACTCACCCTCACTCACCCTCACTCACCCTCACCCTCACTCACCCTCACCCTCACTCACCCTCAACCCCTCACCCTCACCCTCACTCACCCTCAACCCCTCACCCTCACTCACCCTCACCCTCACTCACCCTCAACCCCTCACCCTCACTCACCCTCACCCTCACTCACCCTCAACCCCTCACCCTCACCCTCAATCCCTCACCCTCACTCACCCTCACCCTCACTCACCCTCACCCACCCTCACCCTCACTCACCCTCACCCTCACTCACCCTCACCCTCACTCACCCTCACCCTCACTCACCCTCACCCTCACTCACCCTCAACCCCTCACCCTCACTCACCCTCAACCCCTCACCCTCACTCACCCTCACTCACCCTCAACCCCTCACCCTCACTCACCCTCAACCCCTCACCCTCACTCACCCTCAACCCCTCACCCTCACTCACCCTCAACCCCTCACCCTCAACCCCTCACTCACCCTCACTCTCACTCACCCTCAACCCCTCACCCTCACCCTCAACCCCTCACCCTCACTCACCCTCACCCTCACTCACCCTCAACCCCTCACCCTCACCCTCACTCACCCTCAACCCCTCACCCTCACTCACCCTCAACCCCTCACCCTCACTCACCCTCAACCCCTCACCCTCACTCACCCTCAACCCCTCACACTCACTCACCCTCAACCCCTCACCCTCACTCACCCTCAACCCCTCACCCTCACTCACCCTCAACCACTCACCCTCAACCCCTCACCCACCCTCACAACACATATTGTGTTACAATAGGTGTCACATTTGCGAAAGATAAAACTATTGGCATTGTAAATAACAAACCTATTAATTTCGCTATTTTCAAAACAAGCACATAAATAAAAAATGTGTCCTTTACAATACCAATAGCTCAAACTTTCCTAATGCGAGACCTATTGCATTGCTGTGCTTCTCTCCCCTGCTGCACTCTCCTGCTCTCTAGAGATGTGGCCTTACGACCAGAGCTGCCATCTAAGTCACGTAAATACAAAACATGTTGCATTCCAAATGCTATAGGTGTCACATTCGCGAAAGTTATAACTATTGGCATTGTAAATGACAAAGCCATCAATTTAGCAATTTTAAAAACCAACAAATAAATAAAATATGTCATTTACAAGACCAATAACTCCAACTTTTCTAATGCGAGACCTATTGCATTTGCAATGCTTGTTTTATTTACGAATATTACTACAGATCCGTATCTGGGCAGCATAGGATGACAATTTAGCTAAATATTTTTGAGAGCTCCCCACTAAGTAGGCGAGTACTACATCATTATTTGACCAAAGACATTTATCTCGATTTCAGTCGTTGTCAAAAAGTCACGTGTCTTTGTTGAAAGACCACTACGTGTGTATGTCTTTCCGAGAAGTGGCTGGTTTGATGTCAGAAGGAAATGTTATCCTCGGCCATCTGGAAAACTGCAGTCCTGCCTGTAGCCGAGTTGCTGCTCAGTTTTTGTGCATTTCCGAACACGGGCACCAGTAATGAGACTTCACTCTTGACATCTGGAGACTTGTCCCTGGTCGGGGTATCACAGCTCTTGAAAGAGATCTCTTGCCCTGACTAAGCAACGCACATTGATTGGGGGATCAGGCGCCCACCCGAACTCATGGAGCCAAAAATCTTTTAAATGGATTAGTGCATTCATTTATTATTGGCCATCTGGAAAAGGTCATCATGAAATTTGAACTTTTGTTAATGTTTTGCTCAGTGAATGCGTGGCGTCCATTGATTGGATTGAGGTAAATTAGGTCACAATATCAGATTTTTAGCTGATGCTCCTTGATGGGTGGGACTCTTTGCCGGAAGGTGCATATTAAATAACCCATTGAGCGGAGAAGACACTTCTCTCTGTGGATTCTGCAGCTCTCGAGGCAAGTTGGATGACCGCGTCGTATGCCGTCAGTCAGAATCAGAATATCACGCATCCACTTTCTGATTAATAAAATATTTCAAATTGTTGGACTTTTCCCCACAATTAGATCTCCATAACGTGATGGGGGGAAAGGTGCTGGAAGAGGAACGGTGTGGCACGCGGGTGCAGAGGGTGTACCTTCACTAGCATGTGACCACCCACACAGGCCGAACTTTGTGGGAATTCACACACTGGTTTCCCACCCCGGAAGTATGATTAGAAATACTCATGCCAAAGGTAGAAAAGAGTCTGCTCTCTAGGTTGGGGACTAAAACAACCATATATTGAATTGACACAAATAGCAATCGCCTTAGAAAAAGTGTCTTTCCTGCACCTTCTTTCTATAATATCTCCTGAGAAGCTTGAGTTATGTGCAACAGTAGGATTGCCCACCTACAGGTCTATCAGTGGTCCATGGGATATTACTGAATGTCCTAAAATCTACTCCAAGCATAGGAAAAATCCTAGAGGAGTAGATTTCAACGTCCAAAGACTTTTGTGGTTTAACGTTTTGAAACCCTTGTGGTGGGATACAAGAGTGAGTTTAAGGATGATGATGACCCAGTCCTATGAGCTCTCATCATGATCAAGGTAATGATATCTAAAATGTGGGGTCTTCACAGATTTCATGGATGAACTCTTCCCACTCATGTCAAGTGTTGAGTAAACCTATGCATTCTTATCCATATTCAAATCTTACGTGCAAAGCGGCCAACCTTATATATCTTTTTTTTACTGCACGTACAACAGTCGGGGGTAATTTTTTATTGCTCGCAGTAGGGATCCAGGCACACCTATCCGCCACTGGATTCCTAGTTGGGATGACTAAGTCTTTTTCTCTTTTGAGCACAATTGGACTAGCCTATGAGGCAGCCTTGCAGTGCCAGAAGAGCTGATCTGAGAGGTCAGTGTTTAGGCCAGGACATTGGCTGCTGTTGTATTGTCTGGCGGCCAGTTTACACTGCTGATTTCCCTGATCTCACCACAAACCTGCAGCAAGCACAAAATGCATGCATTTTCCCCTGCCTTGCAAGACGCCTATATAATGTGTTTTATAAATTCAAAACTGCCTCGATTTGCAATTATGGGCCACTTTTTTGGCTATCTGATTCGCCAGTGGGGATTACTTTTAACCTGGAAACCGCTGCCTATTGTTTGTCCCAGTCAGACCCTGCATCTGAGTGAAGATGAGTTAAGTAATAAAATGAGTTGTCATTAGAGACAAGCAGATTATATGACTTAATTCTATATTTGAATTGTGTACCAATTGTGAGGCTGATTGTGAAAAATAAATTAACACTTCCTGGAATGCTGTGGCTGATTCAGCTAATCGCAGTGCTTAGAATGACTTTATATATGTGTGTCTATATGTGTGTGTATGTATATGTATATATATGTATATATATATATATATATATATATATATATATATATATATATATATTCACTGAAAAAACCATAGGTTATAGACCATATATAGTTAGGAATTAGCATTTACAAAACCTTATTTTACTCACACAAAACCATTGAAATTCCATATATATAGTTAGTTGCACTAACTATATATCGCGCACCCGCAATCCACTGCTGATGATGTCACATATTACATCATTCATGACATGGTCAGTGACATCACTGATGACATCACTGATGACATCTCAAATGACATCACTGATGACATGACTGATAACAACATCCAGTGATTTTTTGTTTCTGTAAAGTTTAAATATGTCTTACATATTGAAGATTGAGTGGATGTGTAAGTGTCTGGACGAAGGATTTAGTAGGTGCATGACTAACTGTATGAGTGAGTGATTAAATGTGTCTCACTGAGTGCATGGGTTAGTGACTAAACTGTCTTAATTTGTGCATCATTATGTCTGTTGTTCTGTACACTGCTGCATGTGTTGATCAGTAGCTGTATGAGTAACTATATGGGTTATTGATTGATTGCCCAAGTATTTGTATGGGAGACTGAGTGTGTGTGTGGCTGGCTGGGAGGTGTGTGACTCTGTGCAGATCAATGTGTACTTGTATCAATGATTGTATAAGAAGGTAAGTATGTGTTAGTATATGTTTGAAAATGTAAGGTGCTCTATGTTTAACTGTATAGACAAGAAAATGGAAGTGTCATTGATTCTTTACATGACTGACTAGGTGAGTGAGTAACTCCATGGATGAGTGGCAGACTGTGACTGTCTGTATAGGTGTATGAGTGCATATGATAGTGTTGTAAAGATGAGTGATTGTATGTATGAATGATTGTATGGGTGAATGAGTGAAGGTGTGTGTAGACGTAGGAATCAGTGAGTGCGTATGTAGTAACTAGTATTGGTGTGTCAATGGTTTCAAAAATTATACTCTGTATTTAACACTGGGTGAAACAGAGGTTATATTAAAATGTGAGGAGATGCATTGTATTGTCACATGAATGATATCATCAGTGATGTGGTCATTGATGTCAAATGAGATGTCATCAGTGATGTCATCAGTGATGTCATTTGAGATGTCATCAGTGATGTCATCAGTGATGTCACTGACCATGTCATGAATGATGTAATATGTGACATCATCAGCAGTGGATTGCGGGTGCGCGATATATAGTTAGTGCAACTAACTATATATATGGAATTTCAATGGTTTTGTGTGAGTAAAATAAGGTTTTGTAAATGCTAATTCCTAACTATATATGGTCTATAACCTATGGTTTTTTCAGTGAATTTTCAAGGTTTTGTAAATGCTAATTCCTAACTATATATGATCTATAACCTATGGTTTTTTCAGTGAATTTCATTGGTTTTTTAACAGCTAATATCTGTAGCTGTAAAATGTATTCTTCTTTAAATCCAAAAATATATTTTATATGTTTATGAATAATTTTTTTTAAAATATTTTCTTTTCTTCGTTCCCGCTTCGCGAATCGGGAAGCTTCCCGTTAGCTGACCTTGATGCCGCGAAATAGACCGCGAGCCGGTAAACGTTTCTTTACCGCAACTGGCGCGTTAGAAAACAACATCGTGACGCCTCCCGTCCGCATGACGTTTCGCGTTGTCGCGTGATACGTCATATGACGTGCTACGTTAGCGAACTGGTACGCGAAGCGAGTCGCAAAGCGCAGGTTTCTGGAAGCAAACCGGGAGGCCCTGCAAAGCGCTTAACGTAAACACAGCAGGTCATGTGACTTGGTAATAACACTTTTCATTGGTTCATTTCACTTTTGGTTTCCTAATGATGTAAGACTAGGTCATATAATCTAAAATGAACACTTTTCATTGGTTGAGAACTCTTGTTTTTCCCAAATGATGAAAATCCCTCCTTCTTTCCTCACTCTGACTTTCATCATTGTGAGAGAAAGACCCTTTGTGATCACTGAGCAATGGCTTCTTTAGTAGCTTCAGCTGGTGCTTCCCCACCACCTCCACCACATCCAAGGAAGAGTGGACCACCTGCTCAAGTTATAATTCAACAAGAAGAGGAAGAAGAGGAACAGGACGACGAGCACGAAGAGAGGCAGTTTTTGCCTGAGCAGCCCAGGACGTCTCACCGGAAAGAAAACTTCATTTGGCAATTTTTTAAAATTCCCAAAGGTCAGAAAAAAGTAAATGCAAGATATGTAACTTGCCTTATATGTCAAGATAGACTGTCCAGAGGAACCGAGAAAAAATACAGTTTCGGAAACTACACAATGCATCGCCATATGACTAGGTGGCATCCTAACAACTACAGTGCTGCACAGTTTCGGAACGACCTAGATAATCTCCCTATTATGGCCAGAAGATCTGTTGTACCGGAAGTAACGGGACCAGAGGGCAGGGAGATGGTGCCAAATATACAAATGAAATTTGGTGAAGTAAAACACATCTGCGTATTTTGCGATGGATTCATTTCCTACGGAGAAAGAAGCATCACTTTGATCAACAGAGCTATTGACTATCATATGCAAGTTTGTACGAAACGCCCAAAATAATAAATACTTCTTTTTTTGTTTTGTTGCTCCCGTTGAGCCCTTTACAATGAATCGTTTTCATTGCCCCCTCCAAGAAAAACCCCCAAAAATATAAAACTGTTCAGAAAAATTCAAAAAAAGTAAAAAAATGTTCCGAAAAATAATTAAAAAAATATAAAACAACAAAAACAATAAAAAAAAAGTTCTTTTCAGAACTACCTCCCCGTTATTAAAAAATTGGTACAATATTTGGAACTGTGCCAACCTCTATTTCTCTTAGTTCGCTTCCCAGTTCGCGAACCGGTACGCGAACCGGAAGCGAACCAAAAACAGTAAGTATAAGGGAAGGAAACAGACACTTATGTTAAAAGAAAGACAGCTATAGGGGAGTAAACTAGAGATACTATTACCCGTAATCCACTGCTGATGATGTCACATATTACATCATTCATGACATGCTCAGTGACATCATCAGCAGAGGATTGCGGGTTTTTTGGCAACGTGCCTTATCCACGGTTTAATAACGCTGCCTTTTGCTTTATATAAGTTTTCAAATTGTATGAAATATATACCAATAGGTCGTTATGAACCTTTAGGTAGTGCTTTTCTTCATGAGGTCTGGTCGCTTCCATACACATACAGATGTTTCAAAGATGATCAAGAAGTTTATCTGAATGGAGAGGAATGCACTGAGACGCCAGATCATTCACTAATGTGTAGGCACATACAGTTACACGGTTCATGCAACAAACACCGACCAAATATGGCTTGCGTGTTGCAAGGCACGCCAGTTCCTGCTATCATCCCCACGTTCAAGTTGTTGGAAAATGGTAGTTATTTGATGCTCAATAATGAAGATTGTTCTGGGTTAATTAAAAGTATTCCTTTTATCGTAACAGTAAGTGAACGGGTTATTTGCTGCAGAAATGTTCTATTTCCTCCCACACATGAACATAGGGAGTTTTCAATCTCGCCACAAATACCAACCTTGGGAGCAGATTTCAACGGCATGGCAAGAATAAGAGCTCTTTTGTCTCAGAGAGAGGTGGCCTTGAGTTCGGCCCGTGAAACTTTCGTGCTTCACATAGCGAACACCCGTACAGAGGTGCAGACCCTTTTCAATTCAGATTTGCCTTTCCATTTCAGCAAGATGGTTCGGACTATCTCTTACGCATCCTCCACAAAGGCCCTGGCGCACTTTTTTAAAGTTGTTACCAGTGGTCTCGTGACTTCATTTGAGAAAATCTTTGGAGTCATCCCTGCTTTCTTTCATTGTATTTTTTCCACTCTGCTTCGTGGATTGCCATTTTTACTTGCATTACCAGCGGACGCTCTTGTGCTTTTTTACATTTTTAAATATGGATGTCCCTCCTATGCAACCTCCCGCCCTGCAGCTGCTGACACTGTTCCGCAATCGCATGCTAGAATATTATGGCACAATGCCGTTGGCGATATTAAGCACGGCATATGGATTATCTTTTCGATTCTCCTACTTCACCTGTGTCCAGCCTGTATTTCACTGCCTGACCTGTGATTTCGATTGGGCCATTGATTTGTGTCTCTGCGGACCGGTTTCTTCTGACGTCGACTTTAATCAGCTGATGACTCCTATCATTACTCACGAGTTGGTTTGTCCTGGCGAAAGGATTATGGCTGTGGCATTGATGCATGGACTAATTGGTCCCTGGAATTTACTGGCGGCAACACAGTCTTTCTTGGAACAGAGCTTTCTTGAAAACCCACCGAGCTGTCCTCTGATGGTGATAGAGGATCCGGTGCTGGGAGAGCACGTATGTTCTTTTCCGCTTTTAAATTGGATGGCTGAACTGTTTTCGGATGAAGACGGTGACTTCCTATTGGAGGCTGTTGCAGCTTATTTTGCATACACAGTTATGTCATAGACCTTTTTCATGTTTGATATGCTGAGTACTAGCATTTCATTGACAATTCATTGACTTATTTGTCAAGTTTTTATTATTTACCTTGCCTATTGGCTTAAGACTCGATAAAGTACTTGGCTGTTTTATTTTTCTTTAGCATTAAATTTTCCTAGTTTTTAATGCTTTACCTTGCGGACCGTCCACATATAAACTTGCAATCTGCTCTCATGAGATGGCACTTCTATTATCTTATTCAGTTCGTTTCCGGATCATGGGGAGGTGTCATCTACGTCCTGGATATCTTTACACCGTGTTAAGTTAGCATGGGCTCATTACCGGTTTAAACGCCATTTTTCCTTTTTTGCAACTTCTGCACACGACACTTAGTTGTTGCTTTAGCTTTCAACCTAGTAGTTCATCGTGGTTTACATGAGAATAATATGTTATTGCTCTACTATCTGCTTTGCTTGTTAAACTATATCTGTACAGCGAGTGCTAAAGTTTCAAGAACAACACGATACAGAATTGTTATGAGGTCTGATCTCCACGACTTCATACTCATAACATAAGTGCAACTTCTGCCAATTCTGGGCATGAGGCGGGTTTTATATTGCTTTGCCGAACACACATACACAACACTTGATGCGGTTCAAATGAAGAGAGAGCTGGTGTATGCTGATGTGATTCCTTCAAATCTTAGACACTAAAGTATGGGCACGCCCTAAACCAACACAAAGAGACCTTCTTAGCAAATAATATAATATGTGTATTAGGGAGGGTGAGATATAAGCAGCCGCGGGCCGTGGAGGGAGTTACGGTGAGGCAGGGAGGCGGGGAGGGGGAGAAGCAGGGTGGAGCCCTCTCCACCCTGCCCCTCCCCCTCCCCGCCTCCCTGCCCCACCGTAACTCCCTCCACGGCCCGCGGCTGCTTATAAGTGTTGCTAACTCTTATTCATTTACAGCATGTTAACATACTGTCACCATTCGCTTTTTATGTACTAGTAACTATGCTGGTAATTTTGCTACTGATAATATGTGTACTTGTATTATCTAAGATACTACGCCTGAGAAGACGGCATTAGTAAATAAACATTTCAAATACACATGTGTTCTTCTTAACTCCATGTTCTGGTTTCTAAGAAATATATAACGACCGACTGTTCATGAGTTCCACGTATCCTGAGGTACTATAAGTTCATATTCTGGATTGTCTAAACATTGAGAGTTTGTTATATCCAATGTGACACTGTACCTAGCTTGCTAAGGGGTTTTTGATTACTAAGGTGAGTTTTGGGACACCCTAATTCGCCGAGGTTCCAATCCTCTGTCCACAGTTCTGTGTGAGAACAGAAACCCTGCGACAGGGGCACCCCCGACCCTTGCTGGAGCTTCATCACACTTGCGATACAACTCCAGCAATGCGCCACCTTTACGGCACAGATACATCACGCATCTGTGCTGTTTTTGCCCCATGATGCGCCGCATTGTAAATGCAGCACACCATAGGTGACGGAACAGCGGCACAGAATGACTAACACATCCCTGGTGATGCGCCAGTCATCATAAATCTATCCCTATGCTTCTTATCTTGTTAGAGATGAACCGCCATATGTATCATCAAAGTTTTTTGCATTTCCTAAATAGCGAACTTTAAGGAATAAATAGCGATTCTTTACCATTCCTAGTTTGCGATGAGCTATTTGCTAATTACAAATTACCCATTCATTTCCTTCATTTCCATAGGGCGGTTGGACTCACTTTTAGCTCGAACGGCTGAATGGATTTGCACGAAACTTGGCAAAATTGTAGGGACTGGTAGCCCGAGGAGCCTTTGCTATGTCTCAAGATATATGCTCCAGTGGTTTTTACGAAAATTAACTTTGAAAAATATATATTGGGCTACATTGGCCTATATATATGTTGGAACCCAAATGTAGCCCAATGTAGCCCAATGAAGCCCAATGTAGCCCAATGTAGCCCAAAGATGGCCGCCAGAGACGAAAAAAAACAAATGTAGCCCAAATATCAGCCAGATGTAGCCCAACTATAGCCCAGTGACAGAATGACCAATCAGCGTTGCAAACCTCCGTTACGCGAAGCGGAGCGCTGTTACAGATATATATCTTTTTTTGAACGTTAATTTCTCAAAATCCACTGGAGCACATATATTGAGACCTAGCAAAGGCACATCGGGCTACCAGTCCCTAATATTTTACCAAGTTTCGTGCAAATCCATTCAGCCGTTCGATTATTATTATTTATTTTTTTTTTTGCCCCGCGGGGCCCTTTTAAAACCTCCACATCAAACCTAGGGGGTCAGCGAGGATCTACTATTCCCCCTTATGGTCATTTGCCCCTTCGCTTTCGCCTCCTCTTGTCTCTCGATCCTACCGAGAGACAAGATGGCGGCCGCTACGGACTGTTTGGAATGTTGACAGACGCCGGAGAACCAATCAGCTTCGCTTCACAAAGCTCCGTTGCGCGAAAAGTACGCGTCCTGGAGCGCTGCCCGGTCCGCTGTTACAGATATATATCTTTTTTTAAACGTTAATTTCTCAAAATCCACTGTAGCACATATATTGAGACCTACAAAAGGCACATCGGGCTACCAGTCCCTACAATTTTGCCAAGTTTCATGCAAATCCATTCAGCCGTTCGGGCTAAAAGTGAGGTCAACCGCCCTATGGAAAACTCAATGTTAAAAACACGTTTTGGGACCCCCCTTTTTTCTCGGCCCCCCCTTGACGAACCCCCCCAAATTTTCAAGGGCTGCTCAGAAACGAAATGTGCCATTTTCCTGAAAATTTCAGCCAATTCCGTCCACAAACGCCAAAGTTATTAGACATAGAATTTTCAAAAATCCCATAGAGAAAAAATCCTAACTATATATACCTACTGGCGACCGCCAGTAGGTAATATATATATATATATATATATTCACTGAAAAAAATATAGGTTTCAGGCCTTATATAGTTAGGAATTAGCATTTAAAAAACCTTTAAAATTCACTCAAAAACTATAAGTTTTAGGGGTGTTATAGTTAGCTGGACATTTCACTCATACAAAACCATTGAAATTGCTCCTATATAGTTAGTTGTACTAACTATATTTCGCGCACCCGCAATCCACTGCTGATGATGTCACATATTACATCATTCATGACATGGTCAGTGACATCACTGATGACATCTCAAATGACATCACTGATGGCATCACTGATGACATCATCCAGTGAATGTGGTTTGCTTCGTTATTTAAATATGCATTATATATATATATAGCAACTTGCATTGAAGAATGAGTGGATATATAAAAATAAATATTTGGATGGAGGATTTAGTAGCAGTGTAATTGACTGTTTACTTGACCAATTTATAGTGTCTCACTAAATATAGTGGATAGTGACTAAACTGTTTGAATATCTGTATCACTGTGTCAGTTGTTGTGTAAACTGGTTCTCCAGTTGGTTACTAGCTATGTGAAAGTCTGTATTAGTTATTGATTAGTTAACTGAGTATTTGTATGGGAGAGTGAATGTGTGTGTGGTTCGGTGGGGGGGGGGGGTGGGGGGGGGGTGACTGCCCAAAGATGTGTGAATAGTTGATTTACTAGATATATGAAGTTAAAACTACATGTTCTAACAGTTGTTTGGGTGAGTGAATATCTTCATGGGTGTGGTGATGAGCAAATATATTTCTCAATGGTACATGTCCAACAAACTAGAAAAATAAAAGGCAGTGTATGTGTCAGTTGTTGTATATTGATAAGTATACATAAGACTCAATGATTGTGTGAGTGACTGTATGGATAACTTTATACTTGTAATAAGGATTTTATAATTCACTAAGTATGACTTACTATCTAAATGAATAGATGAAGTTGTGTTTGTATAAGTGTGTAGCTAAGTAAATATGTAAGTATGATCCATTGTTTGCATAAGTGAGTAGGATGACTTCATATGTGAATAGGATGTGTGCTGGTGTGTAATGTCGATTTAGGTGTATAAGTATTTTTGATAGTGTTCTATTGTTCATTGACAGCATGTATGAGTGAATCTACAGGTAAGTGATTAGATGTGTGTATACATCTAAAATCACTGGGGGGCTGCATTGCAGAGAGGTGTAATGAGGCCACACCCTTTTTTACACCTCTCTGCAACGCAGCCCCCTTGCATGTTTGAATAGGGGGAACTAATTCCCCTTGCATACTGGGAGTCCCTGGGGGCCAACTAGCCCACCTGGAACCTCCAGTATGCGCCAGGGGGCTGCATTGCACAGAGGTGTAATGAGGCTATGCCTCTTTTTACACCTCTCTGCAACGCAGGCCACTGGCGCGTTTGCAGAGGGGGGACTAATTCCCCTTGCATACTGGGGGTCCCTGGGTCATATCTGCCCAAACGCCGAAATTCCGAACGATTGAAAATGACTTTTCTTGAGAAACATTTGGATTTGGATTATCATGTCCTATACTTTGGAATTTTTGAAAGACTGACTTTGAGGATGCTATAAATTACTCAAGTCTGCCCGAATTGTGTGGGTAAAATTGATACCTAGTCACTTTGAATAAGAATGTACTTACGTCTCGTCTAACATTTGGAAAAAATATCTAGTTATATGACAACAGGATACCGACATAACTTGAAGGAAAGAAGAACGCCCTGAAGAAGTTCTGTTGTACAGAACGAAACGCGTCAGCTGGCTGTGGTACATAAACTTAAGGAAAATAAAAGCATTTGAATATACACCAAGATTCAGCGCTTCAATAAGGACTCTAAGTGATATGATTTGATTGGACTTATTGTGCAAGTGGTGCTGTGCCAAACTTTGGAATATTCTCCACTACTCTCTACTACTTACTCTCTACTACTCCACTACTCTCTAATACTCACTCTCTACTACTCCTTCTCTGCTACTCTACTACTCTCTACTACTCTCTCTCTACTACTCACTCCCTACTACTCACTATCTACTACTCTCTACTACTCACTCTCTACTCTCTACTACTTACTCTCTACTAATTACTCTCTACTACTCACTCTCTACTACTCACTCTCTACTACTCTCTCTACTACTCACTCTCTACTACTCACTCTCTACTACTCACTCTCTACTACTCACTCTCTACTACTCTCTCTACTACTCACTCTCTACTACTCACTCTCTACTACTCACTCTCTACTACTCTCTCTCTACTACTTTCTCTCTACTACTCACTCTACTACTCACACTCTACTACTCTACTATTCTCTCTCTGCTACTCACTCTCTACTACTCTCTACTACTCACTCTTTACTACTCTCTACTACTCACTTTCTCCTGCTCTCTACTACTCACTCTACTACTCACTCTACTACTCTATACTACTCACTCTCTACTACTCTTTACTACTCACTCTACTATTCACTCTACTACTCTCTACTACTCACTCTCTGGTACTCTCTTTATTGCTCTCTACTACTCTCTACTACTCACTCTCTACTCTATTACTCACTCTCTTCTCTCTACCTCTCTACCTCTCTCTACTTCTCTCTCTACTAGTCTCTATCTCTCTACCTCTACCTCTCTACCTCTTCCTCTCTACCTCTACACCTCTACCTCTCTACCTCTCTACACGCACACATATACACATATATATATATGCATATGCATTTATGTATGTGTATATATATATATATATATACATACATATATAAACATATATAATCTGCATATCTATATAAATACAAATATAAATGCATGCATACATATACATATATGCATACATATGCATGTTATTTACATGAAAGTTTTAAAAACACTAATAAAAGCAAAGCTAAAAAGCCACCTTATTACAAACAGAATGGCTTTAACTTAAACGAGGGCGAGATCTATTGCATTTTCAATGCTTGTTTACTTTGGTTCCATCAAGAAGGCATTCAGATGTGCAACGCATTTGCCATAAATTCTGAATGTTAGCACTCTAGTTGCTCATTAGATCACTGTAGTAAAGCTACTGCTCACCAGGGAAGTCTGCTGCTAATCATACTTTCTATGGCAAAATGAACCCCCTCATTTTGTTCCTTTTTAAATTAAATGTTTTCAGACTTACCACTTCATTCCAATCAAGATGGCTTCTGGTGTGCCATACTTTTGTCATAAGTAAGACTGTTAGCGCTCTAGTTGTTCTTTAGAACACTCTGGGACATTCTGTCATTGGGCTATACTTGGGCTATATCTGGGTGATATTTGGGCTACATTTGGGCTATTTTGTCTCTGGTGGCCATCTTGGGAGACTGCATGTCAGAATTTTTTAATGAAATAGAAGAGGGTTTGGGAAATCACTCAAAATGTGCCCTAATTTTTCTTTCTGCAGCACTAATCATACTTTCTATGGCAAAATATACCCCCTCATTTTGTTCCTTTTTAAATTAAATGTTTTAAGAGTTACCACTTTATTCCAATCAAGATGGCTTCAGGTGTGCCTTACCTTTGTAATAAGTAGGACTGTTAGCGCTCTAGTTGTTCTTTAGAACACTCTAGGAGGCTGAAGTAGAACACAAAGAAATCAACTGACAGTCTCTGTCCTTGTTGGATGTACATGTTTTACTGAGAATGTCAGACTTCATGCTCACATGACTGAGAAAGATAATGTGAATTTACAGAAAATATGCTTTCAGTTTAGCTCATAGATCCCCTTCCAAACCACTGTGGGAAAAGCATGAGATAAGTTTTCTTTCAAACATGATTCATGATATCCCAGCAGAAGGCTTTTTCACATGGTAAAATCACCTTAGAACACACCACAATTCCTAAAATGAGTATGGTACCATCAACAAATGATTTATAATGTAACTAAAGTCCTAAAACCCTCTATTAACTACAATGCTTTTTAATGAGGTGCTATCATGTATATTGGTCCCAAGATGGCTGCCAGCACTTCTTGGATGAAGTGCTGACAGCCAATCAGATCTCACGATGAGATGTGTGGTTAGGCTCCGCCCAGATATATATGTGTTTTTGAAGTTAATTTTCATAAAAACCACTGGAGCAATTTTCACCAAATATAGCAAAGGCACTTCTGCGTACCAGTCCCTACAATTTTGCCAAGTTTGGTGTAATTCCGTTCAGCGGTTCGGGCTGTAGCCTTGTCAGAACGTCCTATGGAAATTAATATGGGGAAAACACGTTTTGGGACCCCCCTTTTTTTCTCAACCCCCACTTCACGAATCCCCCCGAAACTTTCAGGGAAGGAGCGCAGCGGAGCTGGCCAAAATTTTGGAAAATTACACGCAAATTCCTCAACCGGCGCCAAAGTTATTCCCAATAGAATGTTGCGGATTTCCTATGGTAGCTAGGTCCTAACTATATATACCTACTGGCTATCGCCAGTAGGTAATATAAATATATATAAGGGGTGAGGGGGGTTTGGTGATTAAAAATTTTGCAATTGGATACCAGCGTGCCGGCCTCTCTTTTTCGGATACCGAATGGGATACGAGAAGTGTGCAGCAATATATATATATATATATATATAGAGAGAGAAAATATTTGAACACTTTAGTCTGTATTGACAGTGTAATTTGTAGCAGTACTAATCTATAGTATCTGCCCCCTTACTGGTTAATGCTGTATAGATGTAATTTGTGTTTAACGCCTACTTACAGAAGCCCTGTAAAGTACCATGTATCGTGGTTTAGGCTAATGCACTTTAGTGCTGGTGTCCGCATCACTACACTAAAATGTCAATAGACACATTATGAAGGTAGCTCCTATCATGCACGATGAGGTGCTGCAGATAATTGACTTGGGGCCTCATGTAGATCTTGGAGGATGCGAAAATCTGACACAAAAAATTACGGATATCCCGTCCATCATATTACAAGTGCACTGTATCCTATGGCACTTGTAATACGGCAGACGGGATATCTGTCATGTTTGTGATGGAGTATCCCATCCGCCAAGAACTAAATCAGGCTCTTAAAGTGGTCAGTGACCGCTATTACAGTTAGTGTGAGCCAGGACCAGGTTGAGGAGAGATGGGTTGCTAGGAGACCATCTCAGTCTAGGCCTGGTTAAATTGTTTACTTCAATTAAATTGTTACACATGCGCTGGGTCCGGGTTCCATCCACCCTCGTCTCACACAGCATTATACGTTCATATTTATTCAGCTCTGTTCCGGCCCCATAGTGCTCTGATTGGGCCTGAACAAGTGTTTCTCCCTGCAGCTCAGACATGGCGGCACCGCGCTGCCCTAAGTAGGATCTGAGATTGCCAGCCACATGACACAAGTGATGCCGCTTCTGGCTGACTGTCTGCAGGCTGGGCTGACGTGGCTGGTTCAGGAATCACTAGATGTTTTCCAATTTCCTCTTACTCACATGGTGGCCAGCAATGAGTTTGGGAAGTTGCCCCCGATCAGCCAGGAAAGAATAGGCTTGTTCTCCGCTATCTGTCTGCATCTAACCACGCCCAAGTCCCAGTAATAGAATTAAAAAGCGTGGACAGTTTCCCCTCAGCACCACTCTAGGCACTATTTGAGAGATTGCTGCAGCTGGTAGAAATGCATAGTTGAGAGCAGCAAGTGTTGCTGCGGCAGTGCATCGTGTCCGAGCCCAGTCCCCAGTTCTGTAGTATCCCCTTCAAAGAATTGCCGTGCCAGTCTCGGTCCTGGGCTGAGACGAAGACTGTCATGCCTTGGCTTGCCGAGAAGGGAAACAGCCTTTACAATAAGGTTTTTACCACATTGTACCTTTACCACACATTTTTAACCTCACATGTTTTTACGACATATATGTCTTTACAACGCATCCCTTTACCACGCATTTAAGATAAGTTGGCGGGTGTGGTCGCCCCCACAAATACATAAAAAAATATATATATTTATATATATAATGTGTGGTAGTGACATGCGTTGTAAAAGCATATGCGTTCTAAAAAAATGAGGGATAAAAAATGCGTTGTAAAGGCATGCAAAGTTTGTCCCTGTGTTGTTCTGTCACAACCACCGAGAAGAGCTCCGCTGCAGAGAGCAAAAAGTATAGGCTGGCTTAAGTTTGACAAATCTCTTTTGCCCCTCAACCTGGCATTTATCCTAGATAAAAAGATACAACTCATGTATGAGTGATGGAGGCTTTTGTATTACATGAGGGAGGCTGATAATTGGTTGATTTAGAAGGATCTTTTAACTTTCCTAATTTGAAGTTGGCCAACCTGCTCCCGGAGTGCAGGGGACAGGCGTTGCACATGTGGGCTGCATGAGAATTTCATTTACATGAAGGTAGGCACCTTTTTCTCTCTATCCATAAGTGACCTTCATTTGAGGGGTGTTACAGAAGTGTCTAGGACTTATTATCGCTTCTCCTTGCTGAAAAGGGGGTCATTTCTTATATTTTCTCTTTAAATTGAGTCCCTTGCTTAATTTTAAATGCAAGAAAGTGTCACACATTTGGCAGTAAAATATCCCTCATAATTGCACTGAAACCATGGAAATGTCACACATGAGCAGTCTGAAAACTGGGCAGCTTGTTACTGACTGGTGGTATCTAGAGGCTGGACGTCCAATAGGTGCATTGTTTCCAATGGTAACCATGACAATGCAATCCTTATCCTAATCTTTGCGGATTGGGTGGGAGAGATGCAGTGTGTTGGAAGCCTGTGCCTACCTTGCTGTGATTCCCAGGGTGGAGTTGCTATTCAACTGTGGTCAATAAATCTCGTTCTGGAAGTCTCTGTTGTAACACACTCTCTGGCAAGTATTTTGTAAATCTGTGAATTTGCTTGTCTAATTTTGTCTGATTTCTAAATCCAATCCCAAACATGTCATTGTTGGTCCTAAGAATGCAGTTTTTAAATGGGACCATTTTTCTACAACCTGAGCTGTACTGGCCTAGAGGAATTCGGAAGGGGAGGCTATTCGTGTCTGATGATCATTAGGCCAGGGTTCTCCAAAGACGGTCCTGGAGGGCCGGATCCTTGCCAGATTTTAAGATAACTTCATTTATCTGAATGGGGATATGCTGAAAAAGAATTACAGGCAATACTTGAAATTCCACATCTCAGCAGCCTTTCTGGCAGCCCCAGCATCATGGACATTGATTTACCAAAAGGCCTGAGGTAGCAGAGCAGGAGTCACAACACAGAGCCTTTGTTTCCATTGACATTACAGGTTAGACCCCCTGATGCTACCCTTAGCCCCTCATCAGCCTCCTGTTGGCTGCTGTGGTGCTAAGGGGAAAAGGCAAGGACGGAAAGCAACAAACAGTTAACAGGACATTGAAACACCTGCTTACTTTCTGTTCTTACCATTCCATTTATACCTCTTTACTTTGTCTTGAATTTATGTTGGACACCCTTGCTGTAATGTACTGGGACTACAATTCTATAGCTGCCTCTTATTTGAGGGGCGATATGGGCTCTGGTAGCTTCCATCTCAGTGAGCAGCTGAATCATAGAAGAGCCCTGATTCTGCATGGGGGATTTGATTCCACTTACAGTGGACTGCTTAGCGGTGAGCCTGTAATCCGCGGAAGCACATGCATAATATTTGCTCTCTTACCACTAAGAACACAGGCGAGCTGGGAGCTGCGGAAGAGAACAGATAACTTGATTACACTAGAATCAAAGTCATCTGCTCAAACCAGCAGGACCTGGCCCTTACTGTATCCGCTTTTTTTAAAAGTTGGGATAAAATAATCTTCTATTTATAACTGATGATATATGCGTGTGAACTGCAAAATACCATAGGTTAAAATAACTTTTTAGTTAGGTGAAAAATTTGGAAACAAAGTAACATTTTGAACTCTAATAAATACAGAAATTCACCAGTTATAATTAGTTATTTAAAGTAACTATAGCTAGTGCCTAGGTAAACGCAAACTTGCTCTCTTGCCATGCAGAGTTTTCTCATCAGTAATTTAATTGCCAATGTTGCAGTGATTTTATCGAAGTTGTCAAGAAGACGTCATGGGTAATGTAATATGTGGGGTAATTAGCAGTGCATGGCAAGGGGGCGAGTCATGGTTACTGTAGGGCCAAGTGGCCCTCCTCTCAAGTTTATTTTGGCCTCAGGGTCCTGATCTCCCGGGGCCCAATGTGATAATTAAGGGGAGTGGGTCGAGTCTTAAAAAGTCCAAGGGGCCATGTTTTGTGTTTTAAAGAGGTGGGGGGCTGTGCTGTCTCCCTCCCCAAGCCTATTTTTGGCACTGAGGACCCATCCCTGGGCCTCTCCTAATAGTGGCACCCTACTGTCATTGGGGGCTGCGGGGGGAGCATTTCTGAAGCAGACTTCCCCCAGGCGTGAACAAACACAAGATTTCCTGCCCGTTCTGGTGCGAGCAGGGACACTGCTGTGCCCTGGGGATGGGCTGCCTGGGACACAGCAAGGGAGCCGGCCCGGGGGAACAACTAGCACTAGCACCTGGGGTCCCAGGGGTAATTAATGGTACACGGCTTCCCCTTCTTGTAATGCAAATAGCAGCCTTTGGGGATTTACATCAAAACACAACAAATCACTGGATCTAGAACAAGATCTGGCTTTCTGTCAAATATGGTGTAAATCCGTTCAGCCATTTTGGCTGTAGCGGTGTCTAAAGTTCCTATAGAAAAACGTATGGGGAAAATGTATTTAGGGGACACCCCTTTTCTTACCCCACTGAAGGATCACCTCAAAAATTTCCATGCGCAAACTAGTCAAAAAGTATCACTTTTTTTTAAAGTTTTGTGGAGATTTGTTTAATGGGGTCAAAGTTATTAATAACACAAAAAATGCATTTCCTATGGAAACACGATCCTAACCTAACTATTTGATCTGTGTCACAATATTTTCATTTCCTCTAAAAAAAGTAATTCTGCCATCACTTATGGATTGGATTCGATTTCACTGGTATCCGTATTTGATTCACTAATTGTGGTGTCGGATTCGTTCCCAGTTAGTTTTAAATTTTCATCTGTTGTTTAAGTGAATCAGATCTTTTTGCGAATCAAAAGAAACTGTTCTGATGAAAAATAATTCACAATGAAATCTATTGAAACAGAAGACAAATTTAAATTAAGAGGCTATAGACTGCAAGATATCAAAGAAGGGTAGGCACGGGCAGAAGCACTACCACGAGAAGAGATTTTGAGAAACTATGTGAAGCAACCAAAACGAGAGAAAAAAAGCAACAAAACTAGGCTAATAATAACCTACAGTAAAAAATATAATTCAATCATGAAAATCATGAATAAACACTGGGACATCATTACAAAAGATCCGGACATTAGGGGAAATCTGAGTGACAAGGAAGATATCTCATTTTGAAAAGCTCCATCCCTAAAAGACAAACTTATCAGAAGTCATTTTGTGAGATCCAAAAGTGAAACTTGGATAACGAATTATCAAAAAGGATTCACAAAATGTGAGAAATGTAAAGTTTGCAAAATTGGGAACACTAACCATCTTACAAATTTTAAAGGCAAACAATATACGATCATTCATGAAATTACATGTGAAACAAGCTGCATAATATACATGATTACATGCGACTGTGTCCTGAGATATATAGGAAGCACAATCTGCCCATTAAAGAAAAGGATATTAGAACACATAAGGGCAGTACAAAAGGAAGACACCAATTACTCATGTCTAAGCACCTAGCCACAAATGAATGCCATACGTGGCAGAACATGAAATACTGCGGCATCGCCCATGTTCCCAAACATGAAAGAGGTGGGGACAGAACGTGAAAATCGAGACGCCTCGAGTCACGAATGATTATACGGTTCATGACCAAACAGCCGCAGGGCCTCAATGCCGATGAAGAACTTTATGAGCACCTATAATGAGCCAGATTGTAGATCTTGGTAAAATGTCCATATCTCCTTTTTATCATTGATGTATTAATTCTGACAACACCAGTACAATGAGTACATATGAAAATCTATTACTCACAGGGTAATATCAGTACACCACATGTATACTTTGCGTTGTAATTCTTGGAGTATACTAAATTCAATTACTAAGCCACTGAGGCATCATTGGTTTCAAGAAGAGGTTATTAGGGTTATTACTTCAGCCACTGAGGCATTAAATTATGGATAATCTGTTGCATACTAATGAATTGTGCTATTTATCTTATATTCATGGTACATTTAGTTGCTTTAATATAGCATTCAAATTCATAACCAATACTATCTAGATAGTTAAATATACTATGCATCCATACTGCCTCATACTTTATTAATACCCAGAGAATATAAATAATTAACATTCAATGTTGTAATTCAATGTATCAATCAATGGAGGTATGAGATTTTTTATGGAACTTTGAAGCTGTATAATATATGTATATATTGTGCATTTTACTACAATTCCCAGAATGCCTCATTATGGGCTTATTGTGATATCGGTATACAGTGGTAACTGAGACAGGACTTACCCGACCTAGTGTCGAAATGCGTTAGTGTCAGTGGTGGGGATAAAAATCTTTGGAATACGGATCCCTGAAGTGCAGCATCTTCTTTGGTGATTGGATTGAATTACGGGCTGGATGCCACCTGTTTTTGTCTGCACCCGCTTCGAGCGCACTGGAAGCTGAAAGCGCTTTGGTGGAAATATATATATATATATATATATCAGTTCGAATGATGCTGCGCACTCCGGCTATGAATCAAAAAGATGATTTTATTTGGTGCAACTCAAAGCATACTGACAAACGCCTTTCAGCCTCCTGGCCTTCGTCAATGTCCGTAATTCCCTGTGAAAACTGCCTTTTAACAAAAATCTAAATCATTGGTTAACGGCCGAATGAGCAAATTGAACACTGAAAAGGGACTGCATTCTCAGAACATATGCAATAGTTTGAAAATCGTCAGCCATCTTAGAACACATCTCAATCCATTTTATGTAGTTGAATTCATTACGAAAGTGCCTCCTGTGGTGAGGTATACAAATCCATGTAGTGCAAAAATTGGAACTGTTTTTCTGCTCATCTTTAAATTACACAAACAGTGGCACCATGTGCCCGCTGTCAGAAGTGCAGGTTCAGGACAATTAAGTGCCGGTGCCTAACACCGGAAACCACTGCCTCAAATTAAGCACTGTTCCTAGTCTGTCGAAACCCCTTCACCGCTGAGAAACTTCCAGATTCACACCCAAATCATCCACGCTTGTTGCATAACATGGACTTATTTCCTATGACACTGATATGCTGTTCAGTCGCAACATTTTAGAGTGAGGTATAATATAATGAAATATGACAAAACAATGAGAATACAATTCATTAGAAATGGATGTCAGGATCAGGCGTAAAATTTAAAAACAATAAAGGTTTAATAAAATATATTTTACTGTGCGGGATGTGAATTTTGAGCATGCGAGGTACAGGATACCCTGATTGTGTGCTTGAAGCACCAGGAGAACTCAGACCTTCTACAGAAAGTTGGGTGTGTTAGGTTAAACCTAGGCTTTCTGAGATGGAGAGAGAGAAGTCTTTGTAGTGTTGATGGACAGTGCCATCTTAACGCGTGGGCACGCTGGGCAGTTGCCCGAGGGCCCCATGCAGACCAGAATTTAACACTAATTTTCCGTTAGACATTTATACCCTGTGAGTGGTTGTGTAGGCAGGGCCCAGTCCACTGCTTTTTCCGGGGGCCTATAATACTGTTAAGATGGCCCTGTTGATAGAGTGCAGAACTAACGGGAAGTTAGGCTGCTGTCGGGTAGGGACACTCACTGATTTGAGTGAATGACTTTTAACTCCCTAAAGAGGGAAATTTGTATCTCCCATTAGATGCCCCCAAGGAAAGCGGCTTAAATCGTTTTTTCACTCTTAAACTCAGATGAACCGCAGGTTTATCCGTGCCAGTTGGTGGTAGTGCCCAGTCAGTCACATGTTTTGAGTTTAGGATTGGGGACATGAGAACGTTTGAATAATTGGCTTTTCAAGAGAATGGTGGCCCATGGCCAGCTTTGGGCAGCTTTCCCTTTCATCTGTGCACTGGGTGGTCTAGGGTTTGTTAGGGTTACGCCTCGTCGCCATAGTCCTATTCTGTGCATGTCCCGTTCATTCACCTAATGGGATTACTTTTTACATGCCCACAGTGACGTTGCTTTCCTGACCCTGGTTAAAAGTTTATATATCAACTCATAAGAAGGAACTAACAGTGCTGTATTGGCGCTTCCATGTACCAGGACTTGCTGTAACAAAAAAACCAGATACGTTTGTGATAATAAAACTGAAAATAATCTTTAAGAAAAGGACGGTTTCCTTGTACTTAATGTGTAACAGTAAAAAACACTGGATTAAGAAATATCTGCTTCATGGTTAAGAATAAGTAAATGTGTTTTTAAAATGACTACAAATACATTAACAGAAATAAATTGTTTAAAAAAAAACAAGAAGCTAGATTTAGTACAATGCATAGCTTTTCTACTCAATAAAGAACATTAAGAGCCGAAACAAACCTTTCGTGTACTTTATTCGGATGTAGGAATATCTGACACCCTCGTATGAACAAATGCTTTGATTCTTTTTAAATACTGAGTATTCTGTTGAAAATGCTCCAATAAAACAACATGGGACCCCAGAGACGATACCACTAAGCCCTGTAGCTCAACATTCGAAACCACAACATAAAATCAGTATACAGTCATCAACAAGAAATTAAAAATTAAAAATGAACTTGAGATCAGTGCTTTAAATTGACAGACCTTTCTATCGGGAGAGGTAAATGTAAAATTTGTAAATGCAAGTTTATATTTTTGTATATGCAGTCTTTAAAAAAATTACGTTTCCTAACCAAGACTCAATATTGTTATTTGACTTAAAAATACCATTAGCATATTTCTCTTCGTCGTACTGAATATAGATTTTTTCCTACTGTCTGATTCTTGGAGATCTGAGTTTTTGCACTATCTTTTCACAGATTACCAGGTATGTCCCACGGCGCGTCGTGGTTGTATTTTGACAACCTTTGTTTCTCGGGAAAACGATGCTTGCTGATGCTTTGAATCAAATTTATGAAATGTAACAACCTCTTACACACGTCCCTGGATACCGGGTGGCAGTGCGATGTCCTTCAATCTTCGAGGTCCTGTTGCTGGCACTCTCAGTCCTCCTGTAGGCGTTTCAAATACCACTTTTCCTCCTGTGGTAACGAGATATACACCTGTGACCTTTAAACATTTTAAGCACGTAATTGAATAGATAGGACACATGTTTACTGCTCTAAAATGCATGTTTTGACACATTAGTTTCTCTTCTGCATGAGTTTGAGTTTGAGTTTAAAATTATTTGTAACAGCGCACGTACACCAGCGGTTTCTTGGCGCTACAACTGACAGACTCCAAAGGAAAGAAAAAAAAAAAAAGGGGGCAGGGGACCGTTAGAAATGACTCAAAGGACCTCTTGAATAAGTAGGCCTTGAGTTGTTTCCGGAATTGTGAGTACAAGGTGAGGGATCGAATTTCCAAAGGAAGAGAGTTCCACTGGGACGGGGCCAGAGTGGAAAATTTAGAGCCTCCCCACTTCTTTGTTCGGAAGCGTGGAACCATAAGAAGGGCCTGGGAGGAGGAACGGAGCTCTCTACATGGAACATAAGGGGTAATCTCAGAAGAGATAAAGGCTGGGGCTGTACCTAGACGAGCAAGGAAGGCGATGGAGGCGATCTTAAATTGGACCCGAGCTCGTACAGGCAGCCAGTGTAGGGACTTCAGGAGGGGGGTAGAGTGATGAAATTTCGGGAGGTTAAAGACCAGGCGGGCCGCCTGGTTCTGTATGAGTTGGAGACGCCGTAAACTATATGCAGGGATCCCCGCATATAGGGCGTTACCATAGTCCAGGCGGGACACCACCATGGCCAGAATGATAAGTTTGAGGGCAGAAAAGGAAAAGAAACGGGACACCCTGCGTATGGTACGCAGTGCAAGAAAAGAAGCAGAAACCACAGAACCAACCTGGGAGTGAAGGGACAGTTGGGAATTAATTTTTATGCCAAGGGTTTTAACTGAGGTAGCAGGAGACGGGGAGGGGCCAAGAGAAGAGGGCCAAAACATGGGAGTCCAGGGGCTGGATGAACCACCTGTCAACACCAACTCTGTCTTGTCAGGGTTGAGTTTAAGGTGGTTGTGGCTCATCCAGTCCCGGATATAAAGCATAATAGATTGAAAGTTAGAAACAGAAGAGGGAGAAGAAGACAGATCAAAAACAAGCTGGAGATCGTCCGCGTAGTTAAACACGGCGACCTCCATTTGTTGCAGGGAAAAAATAAGAGGAGCAATATAAAGATTAAATAAAAGAGGGGAAAGAGAGAAGCCCTGAGGGACCCCGCACTGAACTCTACGGACGTCCGCTGTAAAATCACCCAGGCGAACAGCCTGGGTGCGGTCACTCAGGAAGGAGGAAAGCCAGACCAGGGCCGTCCCCCCGACCCCCGCCGCCCTGACACGGGAAAGTAAGATGGAATGATCCACCGTGTCAAAAGCGGCTGAGAGGTCGAGGAGCACCAGGGCCTGGCGCTGGTTAGTGTCCATACCCTCCCTGAGGCTGTCCAAGACCGAGATAACAACGGACTCCGTAGAGTGTGCGGGGCGAAAGCCGGCCTGACGGGGGGCAAGGGCTCCATGCATCTCCACAAAGGAGCTCAGGGCGCAGGTGACGTGGCGCTCGAGCACCTTTGCCAGAAATGGCAAGAGGGAGATGGGGCGGAAATTGGCAGGCACAGAAGGGTCCGAGCCGGGTTTTTTCAAGATAGGTACAATGACCGCCGATTTCAACGGGTCGGGTACCACACCTTGAACAAGTGAACTGTTTAGGAGGTGTAGTGAAGGGTCAGGGCAGGAAGTGAAGATGTAACGGAGAACATGGGCGGGACAAGGATCCCGTGGAGAACCGGACTTGACCAAGGGGACTATGGTGGACAAGGTTTCCCTGGTCATGAGGGGAAAGGAAGTGAGTTCGCCCTTGGGAAGGGGGCACAGGGGATCAACAAAGGAGGGGGAAGGAGGGGGAATATTGGCCTTGATGGTCACTATTTTATGGATAAAGTAGTCGTTTAAAGAGCGACAGAGTTCCTCAGACGGGGCAGGCTTAAGGGTGGATCTGTCCGAGAACGCCAGGTTGTGAACAATTGCGAATATTTCTTTAGACTGGTTTTCAGCAGCCAGTATTTTGGAGGAGAAATAGATGGTTTTAGCCTCCAAGATGTCTCTTTTGTACTGGGTCAAGATGGTAACAAACTTCAGTCGCGCAGTGGGGCTATAGTTTCTCCTCCAGGACCGCTCGGCGCGCCGTACCGCTAACTTGGTGGCCTTAAGCTCTTTACTGAACCAGCGGTTAGCGTCTTTGTCGCGCTTAGAAGTGATACGCTTGAGCGGAGCCACAGAGTCACAACCTGAAGACAGCCACTGTTCTATGGCCATAGCCTGGGAGAGGGTAGATAAGCCCTGTAATAAGGGGAGGGAGGCAGTGAGCGAAGAGGAAAAATCTTGCAGATTAACTCGGCCCCAAGCTCGAACCCAGATGTTTTTAGGGCGAGGGGGTTTGGCAGGGGAGTGCGCAGGGAGGGAAAATGAAATGATATAGTGGTCAGACCAAGTGCAAGGAGAAATTAAAAGAGATTCCACAGGACAATTCAGTGACCAGATCTGGTCGAGTGCATGACCTTTAATGTGGGTGGGAGAATGAATATGTGAAATGAAACTGAGGGAATGAAGGGTTTCGGAAAGCTCTTTAGAGGAGAGACATTCAGCGGAGTCAGAGGGCCAAAAATTAAAATCACCAAGAAGCAAAATAGACGAATTGTTAACAGTAATGGTGGCCAATACTTCCAGGAAATCAGGAAGAAACAGTAACGGGGATTGGGGAGGGCGATAAGTAAGAAAACAAGTCAGAGGGGGGGTGGTGGCAGTAGTGCGAATGACCAAGTATTCGGAGGTCGAGATGCCAGGAAGAGATAAAATTTGGAAAGGAAGGTCAGTACGAGCGATGACCGCTACACCGCCCCCAGTTCTGCCCGTAGAGCGGTCTGCTCGTAAGGCATAATATTGGGCAGGTAGAGTGGCTAGAAGGGCGGGGAGAGAGTCATCGCTAAACCAGGTCTCCGTTAAAAAAAGGAGATCCGGTGCATGAAGGTCCAACAGGACCGAGAGTTCATGCGCATGGGCGACAGCAGATCTAGTATTGAGATAGAGTGCCGTAAGGGCTTTGGGAGTTGCTGATGAGTTCGTATCTTCCAGCAAGTGTAGGGGATCAACTGTGGATGAGGAGATAAGAGGAGGAGAAACTAGAGAAAGGCCAAGAAGGGAAATGCGGGAATGAGTAAGGGCTGGGATGGGCCACGGTCCCTGGAGGTGGTGGAGCTGGTCAGGGGAGTAGATGATGTGGGGGGCAGAGTGACATGCCCCTTGCCCCGGACTGTCGCAGACGGGCTTGCCTTTGGCGCGCCTTCGGCGCGCCATCGTCGCGCCCGCTGCGCCCGTCCGCTGCGCCTCCGGCCCAAACACATAGTTTTATACCGGGATCCGAGGAAAAAAGGGAGGAAAAGGGGCGTTGCCTGCAAGGTGGGCGGGGCTTACTCGCCCGCGATGGATGGTGGCAGCGAGGGAGGACTCCCCAAGGCAGCGCCCAAGTCGGCTGTCAGGGAGCTCCACAGAAGGCAGGGGTAAGTGCCAGGATGCTGGGCAAATTTTAAAAGCACACAGATACAAAAGTACAATACAGTTTTAAAACGAGTGAAATCAGCGCTCCCGGCTTTCCGCCTCAGGAGTTAGTCAGAAGGGCGCGCTCGTGATCAGCGCGCGCTTTTAAGCCAGTGAAAGGGGGCGTGGCCTGCAAGGTGGGCGGGGCTTACTCGCCCGCGATGGATGGTGGCAGCGAGGGAGGACTCCCCAAGGCAGCGCCCAAGTCGCTGTCAGGGAGCTCCACAGAAGGCAGGGGTAAGTGCCAGGATGCTGGGCAAATTTTAAAAGCACACAGATACAAAAGTACAATACAATTTTAAAACGAGTGAAATCAGCGCTCCCGGCTTTCCGCCTCAGGAGTTAGTCAGAAGGGCGTGCTTGTGATCAGCGCGCGCTTTTAAGCGAGTGAAAGGGGGCGTGGCCTGCAAGGTGGGCGGGGCTTACTCGCCCGCGATGGATGGTGGCAGCGAGGGAGGACTCCCCAAGGCAGCGCCCAAGTCGGCTGTCAGGGAGCTCCACAGAAGGCAGGGGTAAGTGCCAGGATGCTGGGCAAATTTTAAAAGCACACAGATACAAAAGTACAATACAGTTTTAAAACGAGTGAAATCAGCGCTCCCGGCTTTCCGCCTCAGGAGTTAGTCAGAAGGGCGCGCTCGTGATCAGCGCGCGCTTTTAAGCGAGTGAAAGGGGGCGTGGCCTGCAAGGTGGGCGGGGCTTACTCGCCCGCGATGGATGGTGGCAGCGAGGGAGGACTCCCCAAGGCAGCGCCCAAGTCGGCTGTCAGGGAGCTCCACAGAAGGCAGGGGTAAGTGCCAGGATGCTGGGCAAATTTTAAAAGCACACAGATACAAAAGTACAATACAGTTTTAAAACGAGTGAAATCAGCGCTCCCGGCTTTCCGCCTCAGGAGTTAGTCAGAAGGGCGCGCTCGTGATCAGCGCGCGCTTTTAAGCGAGTGAAAGGGGGCGTGGCCTGCAAGGTGGGCGGGGCTTACTCGCCCGCGATGGATGGTGGCAGCGAGGGAGGACTCCCCAAGGCAGCGCCCAAGTCGGCTGTCAGGGAGCTCCACAGAAGGCAGGGGTAAGTGCCAGGATGCTGGGCAAATTTTAAAAGCACACAGATACAAAAGTACAATACAGTTTTAAAACGAGTGAAATCAGCGCTCCCGGCTTTCCGCCTCAGGAGTTAGTCAGAAGGGCACGCTCGTGATCAGCGCGCGCTTTTAAGCGAGTGAAAGGGGGCGTGGCCTGCAAGGTGGGCGGGGCTTACTCGCCCGCGATGGATGGTGGCAGCGAGGGAGGACTCCCCAAGGCAGCGCCCAAGTCGGCTGTCAGGGAGCTCCACAGAAGGCAGGGGTAAGTGCCAGGATGCTGGGCAAATTTTAAAAGCACACAGATACAAAAGTACAATACAGTTTTAAAACGAGTGAAATCAGCGCTCCCGGCTTTCCGCCTCAGGAGTTAGTCAGAAGCATCCTTTCTTTCTGTTTGCCTTCTGGCTTCAGAGAGCCCCCAGCTGTCTGTTGCAGACAGATGCACTTTCAATGCACTACACAGTGTCAGCCCTTGCTTCTTATTGGTGGCTTTCCTTAGAATTCTTGTATACTAGAGTCCGCCTTTGCTTTGGATTAGATGTTTTGTTTGTCAGTCTCAATTCCCTGCTTCTTATTGGTGCCTTTCTTCATTATTCTGTGTGTATCCCTCCCCGAAGCCATAGCTTGTGTCCCCAGGCACTTGATTAGCTATTGTGTAGCCTTCCACAGCTAATGTCAATGGGACTACTTTTTGTTGTTTTTTTCATTTCTTATTTAGCACTCTGTAGAAGTGCATGGCTTGTTGTTTCAGGCCATGCTTTTGATGCGCCTACAATCGAAAGTATATTTCCGGAACATACTTTGTAAACCCTCCCACTCTTACTGTGCTGTTCCTCCCTTGAATATATGTGTTGTGTGGTTCATTCCAGTAACACTCACATCCAGAGTAAACAGATAGTGTTCCAATAGTATCACCTCAGACGTCATCCAAAACAGTTTGAAACTTTAGTTTTTGTATAGTGTTGAATTTCAAGATTAACCTGTTTTTCATCTCCCTCAATATAAGCTCCAATAGAAACTTGGGTGCGTTGAGGCAAAGTTTGTCTAGAATGACACAGTTTGCAAATGAGTCAGCCAGGAATAGAGTTCCATCCTCCGTGCCAGCGTTGATGATTTAGCCACGAGAATACCAGGATGATTTAGTAATATAATGATGACACAGAGACTCCATCTCTGCCTTGTGGGCGAACATCTAATTGCCCAATTTAGAGATATGTGGAATTCTCTTTTACGAAAGGTGCTTCCAGGAAATGGCTGAAGCTATTTTGTCATACCTGAAATAATGGGCGACTACTTTGTTGTGGTGGCAGCCAAGTATTTTCATAGTGTTGCTTCAACAAACTCTCGGTCATAGGTTTTGACACACAGGGAGTTTTCTCCCTGCATGTGATGGTCATTTGTGCTTTGTGCCCAACAAGTGTGTGTGTCATAAAAGTCACAGACAGGAAAAGAGCATTGAAGACCTGGTGTAAATATGACATGCCTTCTGATGCTCTGAAGCAGGCGGCCCTCTGGTGGATGGCGGCCGGCAAAAGCCTACCCAAGGTTGGGTTAGCAGTGGCAACACAATGGAAAACCAGCTGTCCCACCACCTCAGCATGATTGGTGTGACCTACCATGTGTTTTGTGGCACCATGTTTTACAAGTCAAGTCATTATACTTTTATTCGACACATGTATCATAAAAAGTACAAACATATAATACACACATAATTATAAAACCAGTTCATCATTTACAAAAATACATATAAAAGTTATGTGGAAAAATTGACTTGATGGACATTTTTTAAAAGCTTTGTCCTAATAATCCAGGCACATGATAAAAACTTTGCAACCCCACAGATAATAACCATAGAAGAGGTGTTGAAGGTAAGGATACGCAAAGCTGATTTGTAATCCCTAACACCAAGGTTCTTTAGTGCTGGTTTTAACCATTTGTTCCTAGGTAGGATGTATGCCTTACAGGCAAAAAAGAAGTGGCCCAATGATTCTTCGGGATTTGTACAGCCTGGACACTTTATATCCTCTTCCCTCCTTTTATTCCACCTAGACGTGAAAATTTTGAGGGGCAATGTTCCATATCTAAATTTAAGATATAGAGTCCTTTCCCGAGGAATCTGAATAAAATCCAAGAACAATTCCAGTTTTAAAGTGCACTTATGGGTCAAAAAGATCTCAGTCAAATGTCCCCAATTTGGGTTCTGTAGCGCCCTGGCCTCTATCCAGTCCCAGTATAATTTTTTCACCACTTGTTTTGGAGGAGGGGATTGGGAGACCCATGCGTCACTTAAACCCACACTGGCTGCAAGATGTTTTAAGACATTTAGCCACTTGATTTTGCCTGAAGTGTTTAGTTTTAACATTTCATCTAACACTAAGGCATAGTTAGCCAATTCGGGGGTCCTCCTCAAACGGACCCAGTATAAGAGGGGACGAAGCTGAAGGATGTCCCGGATTGACCTTCTACCCAGATCTAAGAACAAAGGTTTGAGTGGAGTGGAGGTTGGAAGTGATACCAAGTCCCTCATAAACTTGTTCTCCGTTAGGACATGGTCATTGCTATTCTCAGTGCCCCATAATTCCGAGCCATAAACAGCTGAGGCAATTTCTTTACCCTCATAAACTGACAAGGCAGGGGCAACTGGCCTGCTCACAGAGAGACGTTGGTTTTTTAAAATAGTGCCGGAAACTCTCTTAAGATTTAAAATCATTTTACATATATGGGGTTCCCATTTCAAGTTGTTATTAATCCTAACACCGAGGTAATCAAACTCTTCGACCACCTCGAGGGGAGATCCATTCAAAGTCAAATGGATATTCCTATATTTTCTCTTGGCGGTCATAACCATTAATTTAGTTTTAGTTGTGTTTATTGTAAGACCCCGTTCCTGGCAAAAAACACTAAACTGGTCAAGAAGGGTTTGGAGACCTGTGGGAGTTTTTGATAACAGGAGGGTGTCATCAGCAAAGAGGAGCGATGGCGTTTTCTCCCCAGCTATAATGGGGGCGTCTGCCGGTGTCTCTTGCAGATGTTTCACCACCCCGTTTATAAAGAGGGAGAACAAAGTAGGAGCCATCACGCACCCCTGCCGCACCCCTCTGTTGACAGGTATACTCTTAGTGAGTTGCCCCTGCGTCCCCCAACGTATCCTAGCATAGGTACCCTTATGGAGTTTGATAATAAAATTTAACAAATAGGATGGGAAACCCATATCCAATAGGGCATTCCACAATTTAACACGGGGTATTACATCAAAAGCAGTTTTTAAGTCTATAAACGCCAGGTAGAGACTCCCTCTGGCTATTGACACTGTTTTCCAAAAAACTGCACAAAATCTAAAAACTTGGTCAATTGCTCCTACATTGCTTCTGAATCCAGCCTGAAAGTGGGACAAGATATTTTCTTCCATAAGCCAGCCCTCGATCCTATTTACAATGACCCTACCAACTACTTTTTGAGTAACATCAATTAAACTAATTGGTCTGTAGTTGGCAGGGTCCTCTCTCTCACCCTTTTTGAAAATGGTGACAACTTCGGCACCTTTCCATGAGTCAGGTACTTGGTGGCCCAACTGAATAAGGTTCATAATGTTTACAATAAAATCAGCCCAAACCAATGGATTATGCAGCAATAAATCACCCGGAATTCCGTCCGGGCCAGGTGCCTTACCCGGTGTTATTTTGAGGATGGCCTCCTGAACCTCGCGGGGCGAAAACAATACATCTGTAAAGCCACCGTTTAGATGGTCCAAACAACCAGTATCTATTATTGGAGGTGCTAACGCAACTTCCGTGGAGCCTACGCCATATAGTTTAGAGAAGTGGGAGTGCCATTGGGACTCAGTTATATGGTTTGGAATGGGCTCAGCACCTCGTCTATCAAGGGCGTTTATCAATTTCCAAAATACAGTGGCATTTTTCCCATGAGCCGCTTCCTTTAAAGCCTGCCAGTGTTCCTCTTCCCAATCTTTTTTGGCTTTCGCAATACTGGTGCGATAATCGTTTCTAGCTGATCTGGCTGCTGGTGCATCCTTGTTTTTTTATAGCCAGGGAGATAGCTTTTCTTTTTTCTCTACAGTCGACAGGGGTTCCCCTTTTTTTGCAAGAGTTTAGTCGATGGGCATCCCTTGTTTTTTTTTGAGAAAAACATACTGATCTCCACTATTAGGTCTTTATACTTAGCTGCCAACACAGACCCCTGAACCTGGGGGGAAGTTTTGTTCACAGATGCCAGGGCAGATGAAGCAGCCAAAACTAAAACCCTGATATTCTCGAGTGTCCCTTCATTACACCTAACCACATTCCATTTAATCCTGCGATTACAGTTAGAAGGGACTAGTTCTTTGGTAATCAGCTCATTTGGGACATCTTCACCAATATTATCTCCCCAGAACAAACCCATGCAGAGGGGATTGTGGTCACTATCGATCCTTTGGCTGACCTCCATATCAACGAGTTTGACCCATGACCATACATCCAAAAGGATGTAGTCAATCCGTGACGGGCAGCCTATTCGATTGAAGGTCATAGCGCCCATGCGGTCGGATGTGGTACGGCCGTTTAGGGCCCATAGGTCATGGGCAGACACCAGGGCATTTAACTGAATGGCTCTAGCCGACCACTTCGTAATTGGGGCCAGAGATAAGGATGGGATGAGCTGGTTCCCTGGTTTATTATGAGAGCCCAAAAATTCGTCCTCATCAAGAGGCTCAAATGTACAATTAAAATCACCTCCGACTAGTACTGAGGATTTAGAGGGGAGGGCTGAAAGCCTATTGTCTAGCAGCTCTAGTATTGGTGAAGATTGGCCCCCTGGGAGCCCCCTGGCATAAATGCAGAAAAGTTCGAAAACATTTCTGGCGGACTGCCTTTTAACAGTTATGTGAAGAATGTCATTGGAGGGGATATAGTTAACTGTAACCTCACAATTCAAATCTATCCTGATCCAAATGAGTAGTCCACCCGATGGGCGCCCCCTCCCAAGCTGTGTTGCAGGAACAAAGAATGTAGAATAGCCATGCTTGTGTTCTGGCTCTACACACCAGGTTTCCTGGAACATGCAGATATGGAAATCTTCTAAGAATTTATTCCATTCCGGATCGGGCAGGTTTTTCTTTAAGCCCGCTATGTTCCAGGACAGGATTTTAACAAGGGAAGGGGACAGCGAGAGTGTTTCCGGGGGGGCCTGAATATCAATGTCCCCTGTCAGGGGGTCTGTAATAATGCTATCCTGATCGGGTATTTCCTCCCTAGTAACAACGGTAGAACCACTATCTGCGGGAGTAATATCCTTTGTCAGGGGGTCTGGAATAATGCTATCCTGAACGGGTATTTCCTCCCTAGTAACAACGATAGAACCACTATCTACGGGAGTAAGTACCCCACTACCATTGGGATCTTCAATACACTGAGGTGATGGTCAGTCCACCTCTTCCAGCCCACTAAAACGATTGTAACAAGGGAATAAGGGATAGTTGAGCTGTGGGCCCCATCCTTCTCCATTATACTGGGAATCACCCTTCCATTGATGCCCCCTCCTCCTATGGACTAGGTTCAATCCTTCTTCTGCAGCCATTCCCCACTGTTGGGGGTTCTGATAGGTGGATGAAGGGTTCCCATTACTACCTCTCCCCAGACCTTTCTTAGCCGGCCTCAACCAACTCCATCTAACATCCTCGTGGCCCTCTTGTGCATAGAAAAAAGACAGGGGTTTGGCTGATACCACCGACTTGTTATCACATGGAGGAGAGGAACAGATACATTCTACCAGTCGTGGGTCCTCAAACGTGATAACGACACAATCGCCCTTTATACTTTTCTTCTTCCCACCTACCCAAGGGGCTTGTTCAACCATAAGTATGTTCTTGTTTAGGCCAGGTGGTGGAGGGTAATTTTTGTCAAGCCAGTGGCATATTTTATTTTTAATCGCCCAGAAGGGTTCGGAGGTGGACATAGGCAGCTCGGGAATCCCCGTCAGAACAACCACATACGGACATGCATCAGGTGGTAGATTGATGTTACGTCGCGTAGTGGTTTTTCTGGGCTGTGTCTGGGGAATAATAGAAGCTGGGTTATTAGGTGCCTTTCTAATCGCTGCGCTGGGTACATTTCTATTCGCTGCACTCGGGCATGTGGAGGTGGAGGGTTTGATGTTATTCACTATGTTAGTTGCCGGCTGGGAAGTGGTGGATGAGCTGATTGTGGGAGCCGGAATACTCCCCATGGGTGGGTTTGTGTTGGACGTCCCAATATTAGTAACAGGCGGTAAAACCACCGAAGTACAGGGGCCGGGGGTAATCAACCTAGGGTCTTGCAACGCAAGAATAGTGGCAAGTTGATTTTCTATGTTAGAGAGCCTAGTCTCCAGAGGCGAGAGCAATGATTTTAACAAGGTAGACATAGAGTCCATTAGAGAGTCAAGCCCATCCCCTGAATTAATTGATGAGTCATTGCTTCCGCTGATACCCAAAATGCTGGCCAGGCTGCTATCGTGTGTTATATCGTCCGGAACCCCTAAAGATAATAAATGAGGAGTAGAATCTAAAGGGTCAGACTCGGGATGATCAATGGGGGCCTGGGAGGTCCCATCATCAGCCATCGCCACACCCAGATTATCCCCCCCCAGAGTTAGAGCCCATGCTCCCTTGTGAAGTTGTGGCGGGGTTATCAGTTGGAGGGTTTGTTGAGTTCGAGACATTTGGAGCTGACATAATAGTGTCTAACCCGCCCGCCTGAGAAGAGTCAGTGTCGCCATGATTAACTATCACGGGTAGGTGGGGGATGTTAGAGGGTAATGTGCTCATAGCGTGGGCATTGATGGGTATTGATGATGAACAGATGGCAGGAGTGGAATCATTAATAGGCATCCCAGCAGGAGGAACAAGGTTAATTAGACCTTGGGGCGGGGATTGTATCAGTGCTATATTGCCCAATGAAGACCTTTTCGCTTGAGCAAGATCCAGCGAAACCCTCCTTTCCATTAGGGAAATACCCTGGTCTATCAGAGAGTTTGTCCGAGAGATGAAATTATCTAGGGTGCCAATTACTTTTTTAGTTTTGTCATTGCCAGCTCTCTGGCTCCTAGTTTTACGGGTGGACATATCTGGCAGGACAAATAGCAACAGAAGATAATAAAATAATACTAACAGATGACCCCAAATTGACAATAAGCACAAAACAAGTGAATAAAATTGCACAGAAGATAAAATACCCAACAAAAATTGTCCGGATGGCTTCAAGCATAGAGTCAATGGGCAATCAAAATACGAAGCTAGGATGCAGGGGAGAATAGAGGTATTCCCAGGCCAGGCACTGCAGGCCACGGAGGGCCACAGAGGGCCCGCCCTTTGCCCGGGCTTAGCCCCGGGCGCTCCCGCGCGCTCCCGCGCAGCGTAAGGCTTACCAAATTTATAATCCTGGGACCAATAGGGCGGGGTGGGGCGGGGCGGTCAGGGAGAGCGGGGCCAGGTGACTCGGCCAGAGACACCGGGACTCCTGGGAAAGTGAGTCCCGGGTCGCGCTCGCATCCCTGCTGCCTCGCACACCCCACAGGAGCAGCTGAAATACAGGAGCAACAGGAACGTCAGGCAGGTGGGCAACGAAGCGGGACCCGCGGAGCGGGTACCGCGAGGCGTGGGTGGGAGAGCCTGGTAGGAGCAACAACGCCGGATCCAAAGTCAGCCAAGGAGTGTCCCACGAAGAAAAGTTCCTTGCCTCTTTTCACCTGCTGCAGCTGGGGCGGGGCGGTCAGGGAGAGCGGGGCCAGGTGACTCGGCCAGAGACACCGGGACTCCTGGGAAAGCGAGTCCCGGGTCGCGCTCGCAGCCCTGCTGCCTCGCACACCCCACAGGAGCAGCTGAAATACAGGAGCAACAG